>NC_088603.1:91700077-92950077 GCF_036013475.1 Columba livia
TGGTCTGGTCATATTTTATTTTGGTGGGATGTTGTAGCTGAACGTAAGAAGATATACATTTGCAATACGAATGCCAAAGTCACATTAAAGGTGAGATAGAAAAGGAATAAAAACGTGAAAGTGGAAGCTTTATATGTAGTATGTTTCAGCACACAATACTTCCATAACAAAGCTCTTGACAAACAACACAGTTCCATTTTTCATTGATGTCAAGACACCCTTGGTTACTTTCTTTGGTATGTTTTATTCAAGAGAAAGATCATGCAGTTCACAAAATAATGCCCCTAAAACTGACAGTTAGGGCACCTTTTTGTTACCTGCTTAGAACTTTTTGGATCAGGTACTACCTAGCAAGCAATTAAAGATCATGCTACAGTTAATGGGGGTCACAGCTTTCATTATTTGACAACTACAGTAAATTGGGAAGGCAGATGACTGAAGCCTCCTTTTGCTCTTTAAATGTTTTGCTTCATCTTTTAAAGACAACGGAGATGTACTTCTCTCTTCCACATCACTTACCTCAATGATCACTTAAGCTTAAAATTAGACAAAAGAGAAAAATATCAAGGATGCTGTCAACTCCTAAGCACTATGCTAATGAAATCACTACCTTCTGCATATGCTTTTTGCATAAAATTTTCTCCAAGTCTTAAAATAGCTTTTCTAACACAGTTCTTCTGACATTATTCTTTCATTAAATGATTGCCTGGTTAATTGTATCCTATTGATGACAGCAATCCATTGAAGCTGTATTTTCTTTTTACCAAGAAAAAGGTCGCATCAACTGAAACCTGCTATTTAGTAAGAAGCAAAGGAATTGAAAGCAGTAATAATAGTTTCTGCCTACATACACAAGGTTGATGATGAAACGAAGGTGGAAATACACATTTAAAACTAACTCATGTAAAAATATTGCAATATCTGAAGAAAATGTTATGTAACAAAATATTCTGTTTATACCCAAAAATAAGTAGAACTGAGTTTATAGCAGTGGTGGAAACTAGATATGATGTCATTGGAGAAAAAAATTTAGTGCTGCTATCTGCCCTGTTATCTTGAAAACTGTTGATGAACTACCTTAGGCACTCAGTTACACTTAAAAATAATTCAGCTTATAATTGTCCTAACTTGAGTGTTTCTTAATGAATTTGACTGAGAGCAGGAATGTAGTATTACTAACTCTTATGATAAGGGGGGATATTTTACTCATAACTTTTTAATCATCTGTCCTTAGCAGTTATCTGCCATTGTCATAAATACACATGCTTGAAAATAGAAAAAGAAATAGACCTTAAGAAGAAGAACTGCAATTTACACAGCACAACTGTCAGAACAAGGTCAGTCACAAAGCAGGATTTACTCTACTCATATATTTTCATTCCCAAGCAGTTCTGAATAAAATCAAATGAAAATATCTTTTTGCAGATAAACTGGAACAATTATCTTTCTTAGAAAATGTAAAAAAAATGTGAAGCTGGAGAAAAAAAATACCCACAACTTATTTCAGATGAGAAAGATAGTTTGTTACCCTTTGTTTTCTTCAAACAGCACTGAAACTTTTGGAAGATAAAAGACTACTTCTCAACTTAAAAGTAAATTAGACATTCCAGTTGGAAATGTCAAAACGAAAAGTTTCACTTGTCCTACTTTACATTTTTCCACAATACAAACACTTCAATGACTTGAAAATAAGTTGGAAAATATTTCAACATCACTGAAGATGTGTTCATTTATTTTTATTATGTAAAAAAATGACAGCCAAATTATTTCATCAATTTGTCCACTAGAAACACATTCTGTTGTTCATCTCCTATTATAATCTGAGCAATTCACACTCTTGAATGTATTTATAGTCATAATAACTCTCCAAGGCAGGAAAATAGTACCAGTACATACACAGGGACATCTCTAATACGGTGTCATAACCCCGGGATATTCATTACTGAGTTGAATCCACATGCCTGAATCAAGCACCTAACACCTGTCAACAAAAGATATCTGTAGTATCTAGCATGCTGAAAAGAGAACAACAAAGGCAGCCAATAATTAATGCTGAAATTTTGAAGAAAACTATCTCCAACACAGTTAAATATCTTTCTGTTATTCTGTCTATTCACAAAAAGAAAACAAAACAAAACAAAGCAACCAACCAAACAAACCCAAACCAAATCAACCACCATCAACAAAAAAACCTAAAACAAACAAACAAAAACCCAAACAAACAAAAACAAACCCAAACAACAACAACAAAAAACAACACCTCCACCTTCTTAACTCCTTAACTCCAGGGGTTAAGCTCCTACTTTCTATTTAAGCAGAAAATGACATCACCATGGGTGTCCCTGAATATATGATCCCTCCATCCAGCAGAAGTTCTAAGGCAGAAAGTCTCTCAGGTTTCAAAGTAAAAAGAGCTGAATGAAGATGGAAAACCTAGATTCTTGTCTTTGTCCCTAAATATCCCTCTGCTCCTTCTTTTAGCCAATGTAAAATAGATAAATAGTTCAGAGAACTGGGACTAGAAATTCCTTGCTTCTCCTGTATGTTTCCCCTGTGTGTTTTTATACAGTTTTACCTACTGAGGTACAGTTTGATTTAAATGAAGTTATGCAATTTCCAAATCTGAGCTGTCTAATTCACTTCGGGCTTCTGGACACCTCTGCAGAATTACCAACCTCACTCTGCCAGCTCATGCACCTCTGCTCTGCAAGCATTTGAAAAAATAAAATGAAAGAAATATCTGTGACCAATATTTATTATACATGATGATTGTAGCACCATATCCTGAGCTCTAGACGTTGAACTAAGAGGTCATTAGATGCAAGCTTACACATAATTATTTTGCAACCTACTTATCACAAGAACAAGTCTGATGGAATAGATGTGGTTATAAAGGATGAGTTCACATTTTCAATAGTTCCCAATTATTGATTTGTCAGCTGATCTTCTTGTACTGCTTTTAGGTATGTTGAGAAGCAACTGAAATTAGAGAATCAAATAAGCTAAGGCATGATCACAGCAAATGGGGCACAGAGAATGAGAATATGGTGAAATATGATGGTAGTGAAAAAAACCCACCACAATTACACATTCATGTCAGAACCTGAGAATTAGTGGGCTTGAGCCTCCTGAGCTGAGTGGCATGTAAACACAAAACCAGACTGTTCTTTATCATGAGGTTGTTGAAAGGTAAAGCAAGCAGGTTTTTAAATAGGAAAATTTACTTATGGCTGCCTCGTATTGGCCTTCGGGATCTGTAAAACAACTAACCACAGAATTTTCAGTTTTGAGGAGAGTGACGCACAATTCTACATGACTGCCAAAATCAGCTGAGAATGGTTCTGAATATGTTAACAGCAGCCACCAACAGGCCTGCTATTAGTCTGGCCATTAGAACAGGTGGCTGTAGTTAGCAAGGGATATTAACACATTTTTTTCTGTACTTCACCATATGTTTCCCATTAATTTAATACACACAAAAAAGAAATAATATGTGTCAGCAAGCAAATCTTCCTCTTTAAGGACCTTGTCCAAACCCCAGGTACCTGTGAGATAATTTTGCTGAATAAAACATTATGGCCCACATGCTTTTCCACGCAATAAGCTGTAATGGATATTTTTAACAAATCTGTGGCAGCCTCCTCAGGTTGACACAGTGATGTATGCCCTAATGAGAAAGAACTTCACAGTGCAGTAGATGGCACTAATAGGCACACAATGTCAAATCCAACAGTACATTACAGAGCCACAGCCGATCTTTGATGGCTTATAGAATTAAAAAAAAAAAAAACAACCCAAACAACAACAAAACAAACAGGGTCAAGCAGCAAGAAATTCACTCCTGTATTGTTAATTTGCACATAGTGTTTTATTTCCACACCCTTCTATTATATCCAAACAAATCGTTTGAGCTAAGGGAGTTGCTCCCTGATTTTGCAATAGGAAGTAGACTGTAAAGTTCTGCCTGGGAAAGAACAATTGAGGGGAAATAATACTAAAGGGCTATAAAATTACAAATAGCATTAAGATGATGAAGAGAAGTTAGACATAAATCACTGTCCACACAAGGCAGGAAGAATGAGGCATCACATGAAGCGGCAGCAGGTTACAATAGAAGAAAAGTATTTTTTCCTATTGTGCTTAATTGTTTCATGGAAACTCGTTGCCAAAATATAATGTGGATTCCAAACTTTTAGATGAGTTTAAATGACAGTAAGGCAAAGTGAGGAAAGGAGAAACTATTGAGGGTTCATATAAACAAGTATGTTCTTAACGTGCATATTACTGGGAGTAGGGAATCAGAGGAATTATCACTGGTTTTCCTCTCTTTTGGTGGCCACTTAGGCAAGCTTTTTTGGCTAAACTATCTCATCTTGAATGGTGCTTCCTATGCTTTTAAGAGCTGTGCAAATAAATATACATGTAAGCCATTTTTTTTGCAATATACATCAGTCTGCTCTCTTGCACATTTCCAATTTTTGTAAAGATTCCTTTGTAGAAGGTTGTGGTTTTCTTTGCAATACTGTTAAGGAAATATGTAATTTAAATTCCTTTTGGACTAGTTCCATTAGGATCAATGAAGAATGATCTTCAGATATTGCATTAGAGAAAAGCTCTTTTAGGATTCTAGGAGGGTATCAACAGTGTGAATACACTGGAATTTGGATAGGATTTAGATTGTTCATGACCATAAATAGTGCTATAGAAATCATTGTCATCATCTATTTTCAAGTTTAAGAGACTTGCTTCAACAGTACTGAGTTAACCGCACTCTGACTTTGACTCACTCTGTTTTTTCCAATAAAGGTATAAACTCTAAACTTATTCATTAAAAGGTTCTATGATATATATATATATATGCAATGTGAATAAAAATCATTTCTATGTGAAGATCTTATGTAAGAACCTTTGAACCATTATATCTGTACTGAAGTGTCTGTCTAACCTTCATCTAGTGTTATAGGCTATAGATATACACTTGGATGAAAACAAGTGCTGAACTGGTTTGCAGGTATTTGTTCCAAGTCCAAATTCCTGTACTTGAGTGTTTTAAAAGACTTGTGCAAAGAGGTGAGACATCATTTTTATTAAAAGCCTTAGAATTTCAATAGCAACAATAGGCCATGGAATCCACTCATCTGTCATTAAACAAACCAACTAAGGTTAAAATCAAACAGAAATTTGCTGATGCAGACATAAGTAAAGAAGGCCTGAATCAACAGAATATTGGCTGGACAGAAATTATGTATCTTTTGTTGGGATACTAATCTCATTGCCTCCCAAATCTGAATTACTTCTATCATATGAACATGTTAAATATTGTCAAAGTTTCCTAACTCTTCCATTTTTTATTTCAGTATCTGTCCTACACTTAGCACAGCAGGAATTAGAACAATTGATCATTTGGATGGAGGTCAGAGTAACTGCCACAATTAGCTATATTTTGAATGCTGTAGAGGATTCTTCACTGGGTGGAAGGATTTTCAAAGACAGACTTTGGCAACGACTGTTTTGTTATTCTGTCAAAGATTTAGCATGCTAGGCAATGTGAGATGATAAATGGTCACTTAAAATTGATCATAATTCATTAAACGTTCATCACGATGCTGAACTCCAGTAATGAGCTGGGGTTGATGCCAGGTATTTTTGGCTATGCTTTCACATGCTCATATTTTGAATGCCCTCAGGATGTTCATCAGAATGGCAGCTGTTTTTCTGATAATACATAAAATAATAGAGGAGATACAGGAAAATAATTTTGTTGAAGGGTTCTGATGGCATCACACTCTGAAAAAACCCCAGAGTTCATGTGATTTGTTGAGAGTATCCCAACGGAGGTATTTTCATGTTTTACTGTAGCCCTTTCATTTATTTAAATAATATATGGAGCTGTGACTTTGACACTTTCACAGAGACATGGTAGAACTCTCTGATTTGTCTTAGCAAACAACTAATTGTAGATGTGAGTGAGTCAGGAAGGTACAGGGAGGATTTTTGTAAAGACTTCAGCATTACTTGTCAGCATTGCCAGCAGCAATGCATTATGTAACTGCATGAGACGTATGATAGCATTTTTTTTCCAGGGTATTGCCTGATCAGCTACAATTCAAATCACTTCCTTCCACGTAATGCATTTGTTTACTGTGTTTTGAACATATCTGCCACACAGCATCCTGACTTCAATGAACAGGACAAAGAATTACACGCTTGTGACAGTTGCACATACCCGGATAAGGTCCAGAGCTTTCAATATGGCAGTTTCTGGCTCTTTTGCACCTTTCGTGCCCTGCTGTGGCTGTCATTATGTATGCATCTCGATCAGATGCCACCCCCACGGGGCACAGTGACTCCATTCACATGCAGTCCTTCAGCTGGGGGAGCAGGAGGGGTGAGACCCTTGGTCAACAGCCAGGATACTCAGCCAAAAAGGTGCCCAAGGCCCAGGAAGATACTGGACCATTTTCAGATCCAACTAGGCTATAAAATAGAGCCCCTGCCAAAGTCCCCCTTTGACTGGTCTTCTCAGAGCAGCAGGACTCTGATCAGAACCCTTCCCTCAGAATGGGACATCATCTACGGAGACTTCCCAGAACTGAGAGCCCTCACCTTCTCCTTGGTGAGTGATTATTTCTCCTGGACATATCCCTGAGTGAGCCCTTGCTCCTCCCTGGGCATGTACATGTTTCTTCTGGGTATCCATGAGCAAGAGAGGCTTCTGTTTTGCATGGGTGCATGCTATAGATCATTGTTCTTTAGTGGTCATATGGGAATAATATCCCCAACTGATATATCAAACCTACAGTTTATTAAATGTTATTGGAATGCTCACTGATGTTGGAATACCCTCTCTGCTTCTGATTGGTTTCAGTCTGTCTATTGGTTTCAGTCTGTCATTTGGTTTCGGTTGTGAATTAAAATTAGTTTAAGCTTATCATTTGCTTGGAGTAATTTTGGAGTGCCTCCATGACAGTGATGAATGCCTGTTTCTGGCACAGCTCCATTCTCACAACTCCCATGGTATTCAGAGGGAAAGTCTTTATGAAACAGATACAGATGTTTCCTTCATCTTCCCTTCTCTTGCTTCTTGCACTTTCCAGTGGAAGAAATTTTTTTTTTCTTTACATTACTAATTTAATCTCTGAATTATTCCAGGCTACTTCTTCTCCTTCTTCACTGACACAAGTTCATTTCCTTTATAAAAATAAACCCAAAAAGAAAGTTTTTGAGCTTTAGGGTCTTAAAGAACAGACAGCCTTTCTGCTACCTCATAGAAGTGAGGTTAAGTTCTTCCCCTGCTAGTTTTTTTGAAAAGTAAAGAAGCTGACTAATTTTTCACAGCAGATTTAAGGTAACATTGGAAGACCCTGTGAAGATCTGATTCACAGGGTCATGTAGGTGTCTTCATCCTATTTCATGAGAGCATATGAATACCTAAATGGGACTGATAAAATTGCAGAGACTGCATATTTGTGGCCTGCAATATTGACATGATTTTAAACTGTCCCAAAACTGTTGTGCATGAAGTCTGCAATGTCAGCCCCACAGAGATTCAGATTCTTCGCCTCTGAAAGTGTCATCAAGTTCTCCTAGCAAAACCAATACATCTTGATTAAACTCTACCACAAATGTTACCTTGGTTGATTACTAGATTAGTATGTAGGGTAGATTTTCAAATGCATTTAGATAGCTATACGTATGGCGATATAAATATTCCCATCTGTAATTCCTAAAAGTGTTATTCAGGGTGTATGCCTACCTCTCTCATTACCATACTTTTGGAAATCTTTCTTTATCTTTAACCAGCTCAGCTTTTCATTTAGTCTAACCCTTGATCAGCACTTGAAAAAATGATGACAATTCGTCAGAGTAAATTCTGAAAAAAATGTGTCAAATAGGGTTTGTTGAAACAGGCACCACAGGCACAGGTTGCAACATTGGCAGCAATAACTTGTCTTGGTAATCATATTTACTTATTTTAAATATGATTAATCAAGCAAAGAATGCCACAATTAGACAATGTGTTAAACTTAAATTTATAAAAAAATACAGTTACATTTAAGAATCATGGGACTAGAAAAACACCACAATTCTGAATCTGTTTACAGAAAATAAGTTAGAAATATGTGTGAGAACTTACGTCATACACCACATATCTGGACATGCTTAAATAATATGATGACAGAGTTCTTTTAAACTCAAATATTTTTATCTTCAGTGTAATGATAATCCTTTTTTAAAGAATTAATAACGTGTTGCATTAAAAGAAAATGTTCACACAGAATCAAGGAGAAAAGACTGCAACAAAGCATTAAAGTGTCATTATGAATTTGAAAGTATATTTATTTTCATCAGTGGGCATAAAACTTAGTTTTAAATGTATTACTATATAAATAAATAAAATTAAGACATCAATATATTCAATTAAGATATCATTCTTTGGTTGTGCAATGAATAAAAATTATACCAGTGTTTTTTGGATATATAGTAAGAATACTGACCACTTTTGTACTTCTCTGCTACTACTCCTTACCACAATTTTATCAGCTAGGCTATTTCATCTGCTGTAACTTGCCATTGGAATCCTGCTCAGACACTAACTTGGTCTGGTGTTTCCTCTGTGGAACAAAGGCACTTGCTGCAAGGGTCATCATTCCGTGCTTCCCATGCTCATGGGTCCCACTGCTCCTCTCCCTCATGCACACCAAACCAGCCTATGCATGATTATATAGTCAGAAGCTCCCCTGTTATTCACATCCAGAAAGGAGAAGAGGAATTGTTTAATATCTGCTCTTGATTTTGGTATTTCTAGACATTGGATTGCTTAACAACAAAAATTTAATCCTCTCTATCCAGTTCTTTCTAATGGACCACAAAAGCGGCACATTTTTCTGATTACAGAGAGCAGTCACTGAAAGTAAAATCCTGGCCTTCTTGAAATCAATGGCAAACTTCCATCAACTAACTTGTTCATCCTCTTAATCCTCCTTTAATCCTTTATAGGACTAGATCAAATGAAATCTTTTTAATTGTACCCAGAAAGGAAGGGGAAGCCAGTGAAAGAATGGGAGCATTGTGTAATGCATTCCTTCTTATACATCACGCCTGGCAGATGAACAGCGACCATCTGAAAGTTTTGTAGATGTGGCTTTCAACTTCTCTTTAAGTGTTGCCTCTCTCAAAGTGCAATGCAGTATTCTAAATCCCAAACCAAAAAGATCTGTTTCATTTTCAAACTCTTCTGAAAAGACAAAAAAGTTTATTTTTATCAGACATTTAATAACAAAAAATAAAACTCAACAAACCAGAGAACAACTTAATTAACCACTTTAAGCCCCAGCTCTATATAAGTCATATCGAAGATTATATTCTTAGGCTTTGAGAGCAAAGAAAACTTAAAAAAAATGGGAGAAAAATACCTTTCTTTACATACTTCCCTGGCGTCAACAGCTTCACTTCTGTCTTGTTTGTTAATTAATCACTCTCCAGTTAATTGCAATCTGAACTTCTGTTGGTCACTGAGAAAAACAAGGTGAATTCACTCAAGCTCAGGAAATATGAATTCTAACCTTAGTGTCACCTATCCGTCTGTGATGCTACAACCTAAGCCACATCTCTGCACCTTCTGTAACTGTTCATAAAAACAAGAAGTGAGAGATGAACATGGTTTACAGAAAAAGTGCTAGCAACTGAAACATAACACAAACCTGCTATGAATTGTACTAGATGCTACCAGACTGCACACAGTCTGATGCAACACCATCTCTGCAGTTAGTCTAAATAGAAGCCACAGTGGGCTGGTAATGCTACTAAAAATGAAATGCACCTTTTGCATTTGCCCTGCAATATCTGATACACTTATATAGCAATTACAGCTAACAGTTTTATGTTTTAAGTACAGTATAAAACCTGTCTTTGTGGCAATGCCTCAGCACAAGTGACACTTCGACTCACTGCTATAGGCTGATCCTCAAAAAAACATAGCTCCCTTGATTTTAGGGCTTTGTATTTTGTATATTTTTATAAATCAAGATGGTTCGTATTTAAGTAATAAATATCAGTAGTGCCTTCCCACAGCTGTGAAACCATGAGCTATACAGCCTGGACACTGATGCTTTTCTAAAAAAAAAAGAGTACAGCTATCATGGATTTTGTTTTCAATATTTTTTTTTCCCCTAGAGCAGAAAGTAGTTAAAAAATTACATCATATTTATTCTGTCTGTATTATAAAATTTTAAGAAATTGGTTAGTGTTTCCTTCTGCCAAAATTTGGGGTTTCAACAATAATTAGAAATTCACCTCTCATTACATTTGGGCTGTGGCTGGCAGTACAGTTTCTGACACCTGGAGATCAGAAGCAGAATTGACCAAGAGGTAAGGTGGAAAGTCAAGTGGCATGCTCCTGTGCCTCACTGTTCAAACTTTAATCAACTCTCAAATAAATAATAAAGCAAGAGTTGGTTGAACATCAGGGAGATTTGAAGGACAAGGTGCTGCAACTTGAATGCCATGAAGCTGGGAAAATGTCAGATTTCACCCTGCTATGACTCTGTAAAACAGCCATTTCTCCTTTCCAGTCCAAGCATTTCAAGTTAAAGCAGACCTGAACTGAAATCTCACAAAGGTTAAGGCTAACCAAAGCAGAGTTCCTTTATTCCAGAGAGAGATACCTGATGGTTAGTTTCCTGTTTTATGGTCATGTTGGCTCTGGCAATAAAGAGAAGCACACTGATTTCAGCAGAGTTTGATCCACCTGTCTTTTGTCAGCACTCCTGAATCACATTGGTAGAATTCACTTCCCATTTTCATTTTTAGGGTTTTTTTTAAAGTTTGAAATGATCCCTTTAGGCACTTCAGAACAACCAGGGATATATGTGATTTTTTTTTTTCTTTTTTTTTTTTTTTTTAGAATAATAGATTTCTGAACATAAAACATCACCAATTTTGCACCAACAAGGGAATAAAAGGGTTAATATTAAGTTAGTAGCTAGATTTTTGTTTATTTTGTTTAATTTTAAAATATATGCAGAGCAAAGGAAGAGTTATACATTTTTTCTTTTCCTTGAAAGTCTTTAAAGGAGCATTTTGCATTAAAAAAGCGAACAAAAGAAAACACTGAGGAAAGATTTATCCCTTTAAAGGAGTGGCTTCCAGAGAGTCATCTCTGGCTTTCACTTCAGCTCATTGTGATCAGCTTTCAGGTTGTGTGAAAAACTGAGTGTTTTGCTGTTTTTATACTGCCTTCAGATTGTTTCTGAGCAATGTGCGTGCAAGATAGAGGAGATCCTAGACCTTGCCTTACAAGATACTCCACAGCACTACATCCCATTCCATGCATATGCAAGTAACCAATAAAAAAACAGTTGAGTTATGTTGCTATTAAGCTGACATAAGGATGAAGAAATTCAATCCTGTGAGTTGTGATCCTAGTATAATATGATCAGACAGCTCGATTTTTACTCGTGCTTCCTCTTCACTGAGTGTTAACTACATGGCAAGCAAATATGTGCTTTACAAAACTTCAAACTTCTGAAATGACAATATATTGTTTATATCAACAAGTAGCAATCACACCATTTTAAAACTTTTGTGACCTCTATCAACAGAATCCTAACACAGCTGATAAATCTGCAGTGTGATAGATCCTACACTTCCCCATTTAGCAAAGTTCAGAGATGGTAATTTAAAACGGTGCTCACGAATTTTCCTGTTGCTCATACTTTGTTTCTTACTAGTACATATCAGTGGGGGGTTGAAAACTCATTTCTGGGGACACAGGAGATGAGGCAGCAAAAGGGAGGTGAATAGTACATGCTTGCTCAACTTGAAATATTGCTATTTCATGATGAAAGTACTGTCTTTGTGCTCCAGATGCACATAAAGATGTGACTGTGGGTTCAAATGCAAAGTTTGACCCTGGCTGCAAAATATTGAAGTTACATCTGAAAGGTAGGGCCTGGAAACTGCTTTCTTTGGTGAGGTTCAGATGCTCACATTGCTTAAATGCTGAAGGTAAACTGAGGCATGTATTGCCCTTCTCCACTGTGCCCTGGTATCTGTAGGAAGGAAGCCTGAATGCAGAAGGGAACTGCATTATGGAGAACAGAGGTGACCAGGATCTTGGGGTTTGCCTAGAAGTATCCCTCCTGTGCTGGACTAAATATTGTGGGACAGAACTATCTATTCCCTTTCTAATTAAAAACAAACATACAAAACAAACAAAAAACCAAAACCAAACCAACAAAACAAAAACCAAACCAAACCAAAAACCAAACCAAACCAAAACAGAAAACAAACAAACAAAAAACACAAACAAGAAAACAAACAACAACAACAAAACCACACACACACCCAAAAAAAACCCCACACCACATTGCTAACCTGAGGTGCATTTAAACAACATTAGTCTCCAGAAGACTTGGGTAGTCATGACATAAAATCTTGTCCTGTAGTATAGCACAATTCATTAAGGAGTGTTTTCTTGGGGGAAGTTTTTGATTTTCTGTTACTATTCCTGTCTAGCACCCAAGAGAAGAACATGACAAGAATGACACTACTAGAGGTATAGTGCTCCTGGCTCACTGACTGCCTCTTTTGACAAGTGGTCATCATTTTTCATCATACAAGATAACTGATCAAGGCTGTAGAACGTGACTCCAAGAACAGTTTTATAGAAGTTTCATCTTTTGTTAGGATGTGTCTACAAATATGAAAAGCTTTCTGTTAATGCCTTTACATTGAGAAATGATTAGCTGTTATGAATTGCAGTTTACATGTGTTTTCTCCATGATCTTTAGCTCTGACTGGAAAAGAAGTTGAAAGGCAAAAGGGCTTAGTAAAGAAAATTATTTTGCACTTGTTTTTAAGCTGAAATAATAGCAGAGAATACAATAATCTAATTTATTAAGGAAATTATTATATATTAGAATAACAGTATTAGGTTGTAGAAACTGCCCAAGCACCTTACAGTGCTGATAATAGAATATGGAGCAGTCTCTAACTGGTTTTGTGAAGAAGTCTCTCTCACTTGATTTCTTTCTTCCTTTCTACAGAAAAATTCTGTGGCTTACCTGAAACATATATGGGGAAAGTTACTGTCAAGCAGAAAGACCAACCTCTTCTCTCTACGAGGATAGCCACACATGGCAACCTCGATTTTTTCTTAAACATCTGACTCTGTAAGCAAGCCAGCCTAGCTACACAGGCTCTCTTTATGACACCAGTGAATTATACCCTCACCTCAAACCTCTGAGAAGCCCAACGTGAGCATCTTTATCTCTATTCAGAGCTGCTCATCAGGCTGATTGATCTTCAGCCATCACTGACACCTGAGATGTATGCATTTAAACATTTCTATATTCATTCTTAAAATACTGAAGTCATGCAACAGGTTCAGCCTATACCAATATTGTTGCATATTTGTACAATCAAATTCATTCAGTTTTATGCTTTTCCAGAGAAAAGTGCTTGTTGTTTCAAACATGACAGATGGTTAAAATTAAATAAATAATTTAAGAAGCAGATTGCCTCTTTAGATGCTAAATCCCTGTAATATGAAGGTAACCATTCCAAGCACATTTCAGAGAACATCAGGTCACTTCTTACTGGTGGTATAGGAAGGGACTGGAGGCATTAGATTTCTCACTTGGGGATTTCCTGGCTACATTTTGTCGCTGGATTAGCAGTGCAGTAGCCATACACATTAGAAAAAGGAGTGTTTGCATTTGGTTTGGTGCCAGTATAGGTATATATGAACAACCCAAACATCTAAAGAAAACATCCCCAGTGAGGTAAGGTCTTACATGAAAGTCATTTTACATCATTTTGGAAATTTAAATCCTGCACACTACTTGAGTGTTACAGAAGACTGATTGCATGCAAACACAAAGTACCTCATCACAGCAATAGTCCAGGTACTTGGGTTCACTGTCTATTGTATCCCATGCAATCTATAATTAAATTATCCACCTTTCATTCCTTCACTGAGATGCAGTCTCACAGAAGCCATGCAAGTTGACATTTGGCAATTTACATAAGTTAAAGGCAGCAATAGTGATCAAATTAATTAAAAACTTTTTAAACTCTGAGACCCCAGTGTATTTCCAGTGGACTTACCCTATGTATATAGCAGTACAAATGAGATGAGAGGCTTTCTATAAAACATGGAGGAATTAATTTGGTTGTTGGCATACTTGAGCCAGTTTCAAGCAGAAGAAATGTCAGTCTAACCAAACACAGAGGCAGAGGGCATGGGATTTTCCAATTCTCATCTCTGACTCAGTGTTACCCTTTTTGCAGAAAGGGCACAAGAACCAAGTCTTTTAATCAGAAAAGTTTGCCTCTCTTGTATCACTCAGAGATCCAATGAAACAAACATCTTGGCACAGCTTTCCATTTCCCCATGGACAGAGAGGGAAGACGTGGGAATGACCTCCTTTTGTATCATCAAGAACAAGGCTCTTCATTCTCTCACCAAGACATTTCTGAAGAAGATATTTTTTTATCCTTTGAAGGAGACATGAGCAAGCATTTTATCCTTTTGGCAACTTGTTAATTTTTATAATGTGAAAAACCTAGAAGTTCGGTATGAAGTATTTTGAGTCATTGTCTACTATTCAATCAAAAATGATACTAGATCAATAGATATTAATTATGGCTTAAAAATATTGATTTTGAACAGCAAACATGAATTATATTTCCTTCTGTCCTAAATATCTGCATTATATCTGGATTAAAGTTCAGGTTTTTAATTTTGGGAAACCGTAACATTCATGTTGCTTAAAGGAGACTGATCCTCCCACCATTTTTCAGGGCAGGAAGACAGCAATTAATACCACTTTTTTTTTTTTTTTTTTTTTGCATCATGTAAACTGAAAACATTTAAATGTAAAACTACAGTATAACCAAATGAGTTCTGATTTATTTAGGTTAAGTTCATGTAGCATAGCCAGTGCAATTTATCCTTAGATTGCAATGACTATTACTTAAAACATTACAGCGGAAGCAGTCCTAACTAGCAGTATTGGTTTTGGAGATCTATCTGTAGTTTAGTAACTCTTATTTCTCAAGCATAGAAATATGCTGTTAATTACATCTAAAAAAATAAATCTCTAGGCCAATTTAAAAATACATGTAAACTCAAAACTGATTATATTTGTTGCTTTAGATGCATTCTGCTGCATAATACAAATCTTTCTGAAATATTAGTTCACCAATGAGTTACCATAGATATCAGGCTGTTAGGCAGTTTTAAAAAGCTTAAGTATATAGGAAAACTTAATTAAAACACAGCCTGGGCAATTTTAAACTACACTGATGATCCTTCCCCTCTCTACAATATATTGGAGGACAACCAACGAATGTTGAGCAAGGACTATAAAAAGCAACAAAAGAAAAAATAAATTCATAGTTTCATGCACAAATAGAAGATAATCTCCATCTGCTGGAACCAAAATGCTTCTGGGTAGTACTGTCACTCATTACCGCTTTATATGTGGTAGAATTGCTTTAACATTTCTCCCCAAGCAAAAACAGTTGCTGAAAAATATACTGCTTGAAAGGAGTTTTTCCATTCTTGGTCTGTGGTGGGTTAACCTTGGCTTGGGGAGGGCTGGATGGACAGCCTTGATGCTGTGCAAGCACTGCTCAGGAGTAGCCAAAACACTGCTGTTACCAACACCATTCTAGTTACAAATGCAATGCATAGCACTAGGAGAGCTGCTGTGTGGAAAGTTAACTCCATCCCAGACAGACCAAATACACAGTCCCACATAAAAACATACTTAATGGATCAAGAATGTTTTCTTTCTCTGTTACAGGAATAGGCAACCACTATCTACTAATTAAAAAATAACAGGAGAGAGGCAGATCCATTGGCCACATCAGAAAATAGCTGGAGATCTACAAGCGCCTGTCTTAGGACATAATTGTGTAAAGAGGACTTGTCTTTCTGGTCAGCCATAACCACTTGAGTTTTCTTCAATCAACACCACCATGAAACACGCACAGGCAAGTTGTTATGTGATTGCAGACTTTATCTTTCTACCTCCCACCTCACCCTTATGTCTGCTCATTTCTGAGATCAGCAGGTTACATCAAGGAACAAACAGACATTCCCATAGGTTGATGCCTTGCATTTGGTGTCAAGAATTTTTCAGAAAGTGCAAGAACAAAAATTATCAGACGGGAAGGGAAGGATGCACAGCAAAGGAGTGCTTAGGTCTTCTTTCAGGACATTCTGTTCCAGTTTGAGGATCTTTGGAACTTCAAATTCTGATATATATTCATCTACTTTGAAATTGTTTGTTTGTTTTAAATGGTCACATCTCCACCTCTGGAAAGAGACTGTAACATTTATTGGTCACATCTATGTCATCCATTCATTGATCAGATGCTCAAAAAAATCTGTGACTTTGCTTTTTCATAATTTTTCTGGCTTTTCCTTCTTAAAGGCTCATCAAACACTAAGTCTATAGCAAAGCTAACTCAAAGTTAACCATGTTCATTCTGGACTAGATTAAGGGATTAATTTCTGTTTGCTGTTGCTGTTTCTGATAATTTGTTCTTTTTTAACAAATGGTTTGATGTATTAAATAACAACATAGTATCTCTCGCCTGACAGGTGCTGTCCTCGTTTTCTAAGTACCTGGGAACAGTATCAGTGTCTGAAAAGTCACTAGAACAGCAGGCTTCCATTTGAAAAAGACCTCATGGCAGGAGTGGCCCTAAGGTTATCTCATTTTCAAATAAATCCTCAGCCTTCTAGCTACCTCCACCACCAGGCTTACTCTATCTTCCTGCCCTTTCAGCTCGTTATGCTTAATCTCATCACCTGTTTCTCTGCAAGACAGCAGATACATCTTGTGATCTTATTTCATATTCTCTCATTGCTCACTCCTTCTTTTGACATCTGGATTTGTTGTCTTTGTGTTGAAGAACGTAAACTTTCTGTCCCTCTCCTATCACATAAAGACATATGTGTCAACTCTGCAATGGAAGTAAAGAAAGAACTTCAACATGTAGATTATGTCACTCAGGCAGTGACATCAGGGAAATCGAACATTCACTTTGCTCTCTTCAAGCCTGTCTGGTGAGAAATCAATGAGTTTTCCAGCCCTTATTCTGCAAGGCTAAATATATCCATACAAGCCAATGTTCAGAAACCTGGCACAAAAATGAACCAGGAATGGCATTAAAAAAGTACTGTTGTGAACACATTACACTTGCTCCCATCCCTGTGATATGCAAGGCAGAACAACTAAGCTTCTTTTCAGAGCAGTGATACATATATGATCTAGCAAAGTCTATAATGAGACATTGAATTCATAGTATAATACAGGTCTAAGGATTCCATATTTGAGTATCACTTGTGTTTTGGTCTTTTGATGTCACTGATATGTAATGTTACCAAAAAACACGTCTCAGAGAATGTGAAATGCAATCAGGTTTCTGGATACAGCACAGCAAAGATGTCCAAGCACATGCAACAGCTACAACATCCTTTCTGCCCTAACTATAAAGAAAAAACAAACAAACAAACAAACAAAACCCACAAACCTAAAATAAAATAAAATAAAATAAAATAAAATAAAATAAAATAAAATAAAATAAAATAAAATAAAGCAGTGACTCTTCTACTCTTTCCGTTTGAAATGAACTGGTACTGCTACCAGCCTCTTTGTTAGATTTCTGTTTCAGAGAATGATTTTCTCATATTTTCTCTGAAAAGAACTGAACAAATGGTCGCAGAGAAGACCTTTCCCACAGACAATGACAATGAAGTTTAAATCCATTGTTTAACAAGACAGTATATGAAGGAGACTATTCATTCTGAGTGGACAATAACAATTCTCTTAATCCAGTTATAACTCATACTACAAGATGAATCTGCGGTAGTAACATGGGAATAGGAATTAAGACACTTGGTTTCCCTTTGTGCTCTGCCACAAAGCCCCATCTTAACTCCTCATAAATAACAAGCATAGTTTCTCAAATAATTGAATATCCAATCTTGAAGCCAAGACTTGGAGTTATGATGTAACAGATGATACAAACTTCATTTGACTCTGTGATGTGTTGGTACAAGTGCACACTTCACTGTAGGAACAAACTAGGTTGCCACAGGACCCATGTCCAGAATAGAGGACCAGGTTTTTAGGCCCTGTTCTCACTCCAAGCTTTATGTATTTAGTCCCACTTTGTTCTTTGGATATTGTTTCCATCTCCCTCACCCTCATTCAAGTCTTCTCTTCCTGCTACCACCTGAAATGTTTCCACACTTACTAGCTTTTAATGTTTTTGTTTTGTTTTGTTTTGTTTTGTTTTTCTCCAAGTTAACTCATGTGCCACTGAGAAGCAGTATAGTTTTTGCTGCTATTTGAGAAATTGGTGAACCATTTTGACTGTCATGTTTTCAAAGGTAGTCTCATGCAAATATTTTGTAAGTAACATTTCAATCAAAATGGCTAACTTCTGATAAAACTAACTGTGATTAAAAACAGAACCTTTCAATGACGATCAAGAGACAACTTCAGAAGATGGTTTTTTATTAGCTTTGCCTAAAAACCTGGTAGCTGAAATAAATAACAGTTCCTTTCTTCAGTTTCGTCTTTCCTTTTTCTTTTTCCCTAAACAGGAAATATACCTGCAGAAAGACACAACAAATTTTAGTAAGAAAATTATTACTTTTCTGAAATTTTTTCATAATCTGAGATGCTGTTTTTTTTCTTTATAGAATACTGAGCATATGGTTGAAAACTGTAACAGACTGGACAGTGTTTTGTATTCCGTCCTACAGGTAAGAGTAATTTCTGTAAGACATTATTGTTTTAAGTCTTGTTAAAACCTTTAGAGATTTTCCCTAAGAGCTTTTTGAGTTGTTTTACCAAGCCATTTGGCTATAGAAAGGTTTCTTGTTAGTAGGCAGTTACCCCTGTTTGGGTTTTTTTTTTTCCTGGTAGCCAACTGCCATACTTAATGTTAAGTCAATGTAAATTTTAACAGCCCATAAGGCATTGGTGGACTGGTTCTAAATTTAGTAAAGTATACTCATCAGATGGCTCAGTAGATTAAGCAAGTCTTCTATCAAGCTGGATACTAAATTAATCTAAAGTAACACTTTGATAATCAAGCCACAAAGATTGTTAAAATTAAGCTTCAGGATCACAAGCAAACAAATTATTTAATTTTTCACCGAAAGCAGGTAAAATTCCTTAAGTAGTTCCAACATACTTCATATGGTCAAACTTTACCCTCTTAAATTCCTTGCAGCTTTGCTATAAAAAATAACAAACTTAACCTGTTCCTACATCTTTTTATTTTAGGATCCCATTAATGAGGCTCAGATATCTCTGATTCCTGAACAAGTCTTTAATCTTTTCGGATAACTCTGTTTGCCCTAGCATAGATCCAATGACTAATATAAATCAACCACTTGATTGATACCTGATGTTACATGTCTGAGAGTAACAATCCATCAGCTATGGGAGTTGAGGATTCTGGTATCTTGTCATACAAAAACACACTGTTCCACACAGAAGTATAATTTGGAAGGAGTTTAATTAAAACATTTCACTAGCTGGTGTGAGAACTTCAATCAATACTTACCTGGTTTATATTAATTCTTGTTATATTCTCTATGGAAAAGCTATAACTTGAAAGACCTTGTCCTTAAGCTATAAATCATAAACCTTTAAAGAACTCTTATAACTAGTTTAGGTTAAGCTGAACAACTTTTAAAGGTTAGGATACAAAGTACAAACTGTGCAAGCTTTTGGTGGGGACACTTTGATTCTGTAAGTGCTTAACATAACCTTATTTGCTTTCTTAAAATGGCATTTATTGAGCTACATAAACTGATTACAAGACAACCATAAACTTGCTTACCTTGTGGACAGAAACCAGGATACAAATACATGTGAAGGAGCACAAGAGTAAAAATTAGAGGTATATATAGATCATCCATGTTACTCTTATAAACCGAAGATATTTTATGACCAGGTCTCATCAACATGTTTCAAAAAATTATGCTGAAATTATGTAATGATCAGCTGAAAAACTTCGTTGCCACACAATTATAGAAATGCACAAAGATCTATTATTTCTGGCTTGAGATACAGCCTACTTAGTTCTGAACATTTGAATGGAGCTGCTTTAGACCTGAAGCTTACGAAACTGGGACTACTTGATACTCCAGACTATCAAAGAACAGACACAGACTGGCATCTTTATTAAAAGTGTGAAGGGAGCAGCTCCTTCAGAGGCCAATTAAAAGAGTTTCACTGGAGAATCTCCTTTGCAGAATAAGTTGTGTTTAACAATTGGAGATTTCTCTTCCAAATAGGACAGTGGTTTTAACTGTCTAGGAGAGGACAAAAATAACCAAACCAAAACCAAACTCACAATGTTAATTTAGCTCACTGGAAAGTTATTGTTACAATACAATATAGGAAAAGGCAATAGAAAGCTAGGCTCTGTCACGAGCGAATAAACAGCATGCAGCATCTAATTATCTGGTATTTAAAATAATTTATCATTTCATAATACAAGTTGAGCAATGTATAGGCTCAGAAAGCCAAGATATACTTGTGGAGAAAACAATTTGCTTTTTTCTAGTTATTTGCCACTCAAATTGATGTAAAGCAAATTCTACAGATCCTTAATTTTATGAATAATCCCTTTTGAGTCTAGCCAGGTATGTGAAAGATAAGCCTTGCGACAGAGTTTCAGAAGTAGGCCCTTATCTCCCTTCCAGATGTTTAAATGGTTTCTAAAAATAAAAATGCTACAGTGTTCCCTAAAGCTTACTATTTCTGACAACTCTATCATTATTCATTATTCGTACGTAATACCACCATATCAGACATAGGTCAATTAATCTTAATGCCACAGCATACAACATGAATTATCAAATATATACCTTATTAGCCAAAACAGGCTTACACATACTTACCGGATACACCAGGCTGTAATACAGGTATGCAAAAAATAACCTTTAAGTTCTAAACTTTTGTTCCCCAAACGAGGTCACTTAGTGACTTGGGGGAAGAACAAAATTTTCATGGCCATTATAGGTAAACAGGCATGACAGTGGGAAGATACTGTGCTTCAAGGAGACATAGTGCCCTTTAGTTGGTGTTCACAGTTTATAACAATTATGTAATAACCAAAGCAACACTAAGTTAAATGAAAAATATGCACGTTGGCAACAGCAAAAAATGAAAACTGTGAGGGTGAGACATCTATCTTAGATTTTCAGATACAGAGACAATCTCAGCTTGTCACTGAACATTTATTTCACATAAGGCATTACACAGAAGAGTATAACCCAGGAGAAGTTGCTGTTTTTTCCCTCCATGCAGCTGAGAGCAGTATAGCTGTGTTTCTAGCTGTACAGAAAAGATGAACCGCACTATTTGACTGACACTGCTTTCTTAGTCTTTATAATCAAATCAAATGGGAAAGAACAGGTACAGGTGAAAGGGACATCCCTTGAAATAGAGAGTCACAAGACAGTTTAAAACACCCCTCACATTCTGGCTGTTTGGATGTCCCTAGAATAGTGAATCTTTGTTTCAGCAAAGACATGAAATACTGAGCAGTCAACCCTTGCAGCAGGAGGAGACCTTCACTATTTGCATGACTTGCTACAGAGAAAACAGGATGTGCTGCTGTCAGGGGCTGTTGTTTGCAGCAAAAGAAGCTGGTGGCAACGGCATCAACTACTATGTGGCTGCCTCCAGCTGAATTTCAACCTGAGAGAGAAATTCCCTGGGTCCCCCTGAAGGATGGCTCCTCCTCTGCACACAAGGCTGGACTGAATCATCATGGTCCTAAGGAGGGATGTGAAGCTCCAGTAGTTCACCCCAACACTAATGGATCTATGCTTCCTGAAACTCCCATCCACCTTATTATACGATTAAAGAGGTTGGGCCATTCTTCCTACAGAGCAGGATTTAGGGGCCACTGAGGTCAGAATAAACCATGTTCATTTTCTTTAACCAGTAGCATACTTAGAAGCTCCATAGTGTCAACACATTTCTAAATTAACAGTTCTCATTCATCTTTATCTGTACCTCTTCTCTTACCCAACTACAAATCAAGTACTTAACCTGGATGAATGGAAATTTCTTGTAAATTATAAAAGAGTTCAAGATAATTATGTTTTCCAGTGCTTGTTACACAAGGTTGTAGAGAGAGACAAGAAGGGCAAGGGAAAAAAAATCCTGTATCATTATTACAGTAATTGATTCTCTCAAATATAATTCTTTATGAAAAATAGAACCATATTTGTAGTTTAAATGGTCCATGCTATTCAGAGGATATGAGCTGAAACAAAATGTATGAGAAATTGGTAGCATTTGGCTTTTTAGAAAAAGAAAGTGGGCAACTATTTCACAATACAGAAAGCAGATTTAATTATTCATAACTATTTGTATTTTGCTAAGTATACCATAGCCAGGAATCTCACCACAGTTCTGAGACAAGTGTCGTATTTATTTAAAGTTTCTTTTTGGTCCCTTTGAACCATAAGTTATTAATTTAACCATTTATTTAAAACATACTATGAATCTATCAGTAATACTGAGTGACTGAAACAAATTGCTGGTAAAATGGAGGTTGAACAAGCCCTTCTGAACCTTCATTCTGCATGTGTGATGTCTCTTTATTGCAGTCATTTATCACTTTTTACCTTTCAGACAGTATTATAGAGGATAATTACATGGTAGTTAAATTGGTAGAAATTAATATATTTCTCCTTCCAAGAAAGGTTCTTTTCTGTTTTGAATCTACCATGCACTGTAAAACACAAGCTTCTGTGTGACAAATTGGATACTGTGAAGTAGTATATGCAATAGAAGTGATTAACACCATGAAAAAAGGTTGACTTCTTTTTCAGACAGATGTAGAAACATTTCATATGCTAGATGTTAAAAACTGTAGGATTCTCATATTGAATAATTTGAACGCCTAAGGATTTTTACTTTGTATTCCAAATTATAGTCATTAAAATGCTCTTGGAACAGTCTCCTTAATATTAGCTGAGCATTCTTCATTACCCAACAAGCAAAATGATAGCTTCTGCTGAGTTTCTCTTTCATTCTTCAGTTCCAGCAGTCTTTATCATACAGTAAAGATCTCTGTGAAGCGGACAAAATGCAAAATAGTTTCTAAACCAGAGTTTTGCTAGTGTAGGAGAAAGCAAAACACATACCTTATATAAATACAGATGAATGTGTTTTGATCTTACTTCCACTCTTTAAAAGCTAAGAAATTTGCAGACTCATTATCTAACAGTGAAATGGCTACAAATTCTGATTTTTAAATACTTCCTCTTACACAGTACTCCATAGTTGGCATAATACAACATACACAATGTTTTTTAGCTTGGAGGCAAACCATCCTATTTGCAATTGTGATAGCATTGGGGAGGAGCTTTGATCCTTGAACTTGAAGATAAAATTAGGTTTCACCTTATTTGTGAAAATTCTATGCATTTAATAAGACCAAGTTCTAAGAGACCTTTTATGCAAAGAAACCATGTCTTCAAGGCCATGGGGCCTTTTGGTTAGATACCTCAAATAATGCGATCTCAATTAGATCATATACAAATTATTAATAGGACAATTTGATACTGCAAAAAAATGACTGGTTAAATAAAGTAATTCGGAGGAAGGTAGATTTGAGTCTATCATGACTGTACTTAAACATTGTAGCATCCACAATGTATATAGATGGGAATGCAAGAGCTAGAAGATCTTTTCAGTCTTTCGCAACAGAAAAAGAAGTGAAATTGCTTCCACTCAAATCAAAAATATTTAAATGTAATATTAGTATATTAGTAGGTTGTAGATAAATGTAGCAAGGTGTACTGCATGTCAGGACTACTCCTGGCTCTCTCTTTTAGATTTTATAGCCCTAGGGATGAATAGTTATAGCTTTTATTACTAATTTATCTAACACATCCACCAAAATATTTTAACAACTCTACCAAAAACAAAAATCAGAAGCGCCCTATAAAAATAATTGGAGGAATATCCAAGGACATCCCATTTCTGCCTTGAACATTAAACCTGTTGAAAAAATTAAGTCAATCACTGGTCATATAGAAGATGTGGAGTCTTCGGTGTTCTAGAAAGACTTAAAATTTTCTTTTCTTTTTTTCTTTTTCTTTTTCTTTTCTTTTCTTTTCTTTTCTTTTCTTTTCTTTTCTTTTCTTTTCTTTTCTTTTCTTTTCTTTTCTTTTCTTTTCTTTTCTTTTCTTTTCTTTTCTTTTCTTTTCTTTTCTTTTCTTTTCCATTTTTGCAAAGTATTAGGGTATAGTGGCAGGCTGTGAAAATGCCTAGCAACTTAGAAAACATCTATAAAGTGAGTGAATTAAACAGACTGTGACATAAAGCCTTAGAGAACAATGAAAATCAATAATGAAGCAAATGATGTGAGCAAAATAACAATAAAAAGGTGACCATGCACAGTAGCAAGAGCAGTAGGGGCTCAAATCAGGAAAACCTAGATTTATGTCAATGATCCTCAAAGCCTCAATATTTGAGGTTGCAGGGGGACCTGTAAGTTTCCTCCCTTGTAATCTACATTTACTGAAGGAAATTTTACTAGTCTTATTGAACATCCGATTTTAAAAATTACTAATGCTACTAGCAGGATTTATCACTTCTTCAAATACCATTTTGGAGCATTCTACATGCTTCTGCATTAATTTCTTGAATTTTCGTTTATTAAAGAAATAGTCCAGACTGTCAAAATCAACTGAGAAAACAGAAGGTTGACAAAGCAATATGTTTCTGTCTTTATTCTTGGGCAATACAATGAAATGCTAGTCTAAACAAGGATATTAATTTTGTACACTTGCTAAACATTTTTTTAGAATGTTTAATTTAGCGAGATGGCATATATCAGACAAAATAACCATTGATTTCTAGGAAATTATTCATAAGTAAGTGCTAAGCAAATAGATATTTTTAAACTATTTTTAAAAAATTGCTGATATTTAAAAGTTGAAGACATCATTAAGCAGAAAGTTATGCTGGGCCATACTTAGCTAGTTTGTAAACTGCTCTTGATTTGCATGCTATTTCCTTGCATTTTTCATTTATAAAGGGAACACTGAGGAAGCGTCAAAAGTAACCTCTAGTAAGACTTCAGATTTAACTTTTTGTTCTGCTACATTTCCACATTTTAGTTCTTGGAACAGGGGAGAAAGTAACTATGGAATCTTGCTTACTTTATCGTGAGCAGTTTGCTAACCTTGCAACGAAAGTTTATGTTGTTCTCATCTCTGTGTAGTTGAAGGTAGTAACTATTACTTTGTTGTTAAAGTTAATAGAATATCCTAAGGTCAATTCAAGTTTTGTGATTTGTAGATATTTTTGTGTACTTCAGTTTGCGATGGAATTTTGTAATATTTTATACTTTCTTTTCCCAGTTTACTCCACAATGTCCTTCAGAATTGGTATTTCCATAAAGGAAATTGTTTTGCTTATTGTATAGCTTTTTTCCTGAGAAGTCTGTCCCTGTCTTACAACGAACTTGTACAAGTTATTTTTCTTATTTGTGAATGCATATTTTACTTTTATTTTTCTTTTTCTTCCACAGAAAAGTTATATATGTAAATGTGTGAGGCTAATGGAGGCATTCTGCAAATATGTATGTAATTCTAGTCTGGACCAATCTATTCTCCAAACTTGTATCTCTCTGATGGACATGCTTAAGACTAGCTAATGAGGGTCACACATACTAATTTCTTAGTAGATTCTTCCTGCATTGGAAAATGCAATGAAAATGAGGGCAGGAGGGGTGTCTGTATCAAAAGCAAAGAGTTGATAATCTGGCTACCACAGCATTTAACAAGGCGTTTTCTACAGTGAACTTTCATAAATCAAATAATTGTTGCTGCCTCTTAAGATGAGTCATTTCCCAGCTCTAATGGCTCTATTGCTAAATGTCAGTAGATAAATAGAAGCATGAGCCTACCTTAGAGGGAAATCACCCTTCTCTGCCTCAGTATCTACATCTGAAACTGACCTTTAACTTCATGTATTTGCTTCCTATTTGAATAGGCTACATAGTTTAAGATTTTTGGAAAAAGGCATTGCTCAAGCTGTATCCAAGTATGCAATATAAAGGCAAGAGTTTCCAGCATTTACACATTTCTGCTCAAAAAAATGGATAAAGTAAGGAGAAATAACAATTACTACAAGTTTTATCTGTCTTTTTTAGTGCAGGATTGAGGATATGCCATCAGACATTGCCCACTATTAAGACTATGCAAGTCTTAAGTGTACCTGTGCCCCAAGGCTTCCTAAACATTCAGAACTCAAACAAAATTCATACAAAGCAATTTTTGACTTGCTTTCATTTTTACTGAGAAGGACAAGATAATTCCCATAGATTCAGATAACTACATTTGAACAGGGGCTTCTCTGAGGTTCTTGTAAGACCTGTTTTTGTGGAACAAAATCAGGAGCATATCCTTAAATGAGGTAGAGCAGCAAGAGAAAAGTAGCTAGCAATATCAGTTGAATTAATGCATGCAGATATGTAATTGTATTCATTAACTAACGTATTATTTTTCCCAAAGCAAGATTATGAGAATAATGGATTTTGTAGCAGTAAAAAAAAAATGAAATTAATGAAATGTTCTTATTTTCTTTCTCTCTTGCTTTAAGAAAACAAACAAACAAACAAAGTCAAACAAACAAACAAAAAAAGCCCTACAAACAACAAGAAGAAAACATTAAAAAAAAAAGCAAACAAACAAACAAACAAACAAAAAGGCAAGGACACCACTACTCTTTTATTGTACATTTAGAAGTAAAGTCTAGAGAGGAACTATTTCTTGAGCAAAGTGCTGTACTTTCCTTTTGAATCCAAAGTTTGTTTCTTTTATCTCAACAAAGCTACAAACATACAGGACATTTCAACTCAGCAGGCTTCGGAAAGATAAGCCTTTTCAATTGCTAGCAATGCTCTCTTTTGACATAGATCAATTCTGCCTTCCAGTTCTAAGGTGAAGAAACTGCAGCACTTCTCACTAAAGCCAGCTTTTCATGGCTTCACATGGCAGGCCACTTCCATTTTCTCCAAGCAAAACAGAGCAATCGAAAACATTCCCTTGTCCAGCATGCCTCATGTCTAACCTTTCTGGAGGGAGCAGTCTAAGGTCTGGCTCAGCCCCAAGCAGAGGCAGGCAGCTGTAGTAGTAGACTGTGAACAAATGTGTCCAAGAAGCAAGACTTGGGAATTATTTGTATGGAATTATGACTAAATAACTGTTTAACCCAAACCAGTTAGCATCTATCTGTAGATAAAGCAGATTAAAAAAAGTGCACCTTACTGACCAGGCTTGCCTCTCTTTTCAAAGTCTAGATGTACCTTGCTAAATGAAAATGTAAAGGCAAGAATTCATAATGTAGCCAAAGAAAAATTGCTAGCTATGAGGATACGGAAGTCAGAACTTCCAGGGAGACTACCAGCTTGAGCAAATAATTCAGAGTTCCCCAGGGGTTTATTCTAGTCATCTCTGTCTGAATTAATCTAACACAGAAATGCTACTACATATTACAGGAACAGAGTTATTTACCAAAGCTACAGTCAATTTAAATGCGCTGGAGCTGGACATTTCATTATGTTATTCACTTCTATTACCTCCCACTATGACTGAATTATTTTTATATTCAGAAGAGCTATCTGGCAGCTTTTTTTTTTTTTTTCCCCCTACGATTTGTACATAGATAATATTAAACAGGAAAAATTGTTCTAAAAAAAAAAAAGAAAAATGTTTTGGCTCTTTATATGACATTTTTGCCCCCAGAAATCATTCATAATGTCATCTAGTTATTTTTGTCCTCTCTTTCAAAATGTCCATAGTAAATCTTGGGCATGACTGAATTGCAGCCAAAGTAAAGGTCTCTTCATATTCTTTGGATTAGAGATTCATGCTTTAACTACAGTAATTAAAATCAGACATTTCTATGTTAGAATCTTGCAGTCTAGAAAACAGTATAAGCCTATAAATCACACAAACATACCACCCGTTTCCCTTTGTTCATGTATTGTTATAGGACATAATTTCTTGAAATATTTTATAGATGATTAAGGTGTCACCATATCATGGTCTGTTGTTTAGAACAAAAAAGAAAGAAAAATGTCAATCAAAATTTGAAACAAAATTATTTTAAATGATACTGAATTTCTCATCACAAGGAATAACCCATTCAATAAACATGAGATAATTAACATTTTTAATCTACTTTCCTGAAAGAACAGTCTTGCACTCACACCAAAGTGTCAGGTTCTAGGGAAAAAAATCTCATAATTGAAGTGAAAATATCTGCTTTTGTCTGCAGCTGGGTAACTGTAGTGTCCTATACTCCCACAACTCATTGACCTACTTGGCCACAACAATTTTAAGCAACTAAGGATTAAAGTCTATTAAAATTATAGGACAGGTTATAAGCTTTTACTTCATACTAGTAATGTAACATCACTAGGTCAGTCACTGCATTTCTAAGGTACTTCAAAAATCTCCTCTTAACTTTATCTCAGCCTGGTTTCTTTCTCCATGAAGAATAAAGAAGGTTCAATATTGCAATAAATTAACCTTCGGAAAATGTATGACTTAAATTAAAAAAAAAATGTAAAACACAATGGAGAAGAAAAAAATAAGAATAGATAGACGTGAAATAATATATTGGTAGACATCAAATATTTTAAACATTAGCAAATTGTATAACCTTTTTTGCTTTCTGTCTCTACTGTATTTGAAATATAGAACAATACATGTTATCTTCAGGTGACACAGAATTTATGCTGCCTTTGCAAATTAGTCAATCAAGTGAATATTTCAAATCTCACTGCTCTTCATCAGGCTGTTTCATTGAGATCAGAATTTTGTCTTGCTGACTTCAATTAACTTTGGCTTCCAGTCAGGAGAAGCGAATTTTAATGTCATTTAAAAGGAATATTTTAAGAGAAAGTCACGTTTTTTACTTTGATATGATTTCAACACATAGTTAAAACATTTTATGAAAGAAAAGTGTCACTTTCATACATCAGGTCATTCTGATTAATATACCCAAATATTTATGCTGATAAACACAAAGTAATTAACATTTTCTCCAGTTAAAAAATACAATTTTAAATGGCCAAAATACTGTCTCTTTTTTCCACACCTCCAATCCTATTTTTTCACTTGTACCAAATCTATTCTTAAAATGTATTCCTCAAACACATACTTGTTTGTAAGACATCCCCAACTAAGTTACTAGATGAGGTGTGTTCAGACTTTCACATGCAAACAAGTAACTACATGTTAATGGGTTACTGCTTCAAGAGAAAGCCCATTTCTGGTCATGTGGAATCTTCCATCCCATGGCAGGCATAAACAGAAATGTTTTACTACAGACCACAGTGGAAGTCTTTAGGATGTTATAAAAGCTTTCAATTTTAAGGTGTTGTTGGTGTTTTGTTTTATTTTTTTTTAATGTGAGTGTGTGTATATCTATGAATATATCTCCAGACTTTTAAAGAAACGTTGCAATGGAGTTCTTAAAGCCACCACTGGTTGCAATTTCTGGGCAGGGAAGCTTAAGAGAAATGTACTTTTATGGAACAGATGTTGGAAAATATTAATTGGACATGAAAATGCAATGTGAATCGTGTCCTGTAAAGAATTAAATACAGCATGGCACTACCTTGAAGAAAAGTTAAAACCATCTACATTTAATGAGAGAATAGAAAGGAAGCCAAACAGCTTAATCTTTCAGAAAAGTTGACTTTAAAAAAAAAAAAAATCACAATAGTAGTTAGGTTTCGTACTGCTAAGAAATGCAACATGTAGCATGTGACTTTTTATTAGAAAGGAATGATTTTTTAGTCTTAATTTTATTTTAAATGTCATGACTTTCATCAGTCACTTAATTTAAACTAGGAGGCTTGTTTTCAAAGTAATTTAGCAATATTCAGGGTATCACAAATCCATTCTAAGATAACAATGGATGAAGACTACTAGGCATAAGGTCACTTTCTCTTTCTCTCTGTGTAGGTGATATCTTTTACCCAAACCATATATTCTTTAAAAAGCAGAATACCATTCGAGTTTGCTATTTAACATTTGTTTATCATGCTGTTAGGTGACTTCTACAAATAATGAGTCCAGAAATAAACCTCAGTGTTATCAAGTTTTGAATGACTAACTAATAAAGTAAGCAAACAGTAGTTATTATTTATGATACAACACAAAATAGCTCAATTCAAGAACTGCTCACCTGAAAAATCACTAAAGTATGGGCAGAGAATTTAAAAATAATAAATGGTATCTTTCTTAGTAGCATTGAACATTATTCATCGAAAGCACTACTTATTAAAGTTCTAGTCCAATATGAAATAGAGCTACATTCCTTAGAAAAAAAGACAGTTCTTGTGCTTGAGGGGGGATGGTGTTTTAGTTTGGTTTTGTGAGAAAGAGGCAAGAGAGGATGGAAACAGACCTCAACACAGTAGTATAAGATGCAACAGTGAAGTTTCACAGGCAATGGAAGAAATGTGGGAGGTTAAGTTTTACAGTGGGTAATCGCAGTTCCTTTTTGCTTCTGGGAACCTGTACTCAAGCAAGGTCAAACAACAAATTAGTTTTGTGATCTCTTCATGATCCCAATGTACAGCTAGAAAAAGCTATGACCAGAATAGCAAGAGGCTGGCAGTTAAAGGCTGAACTGCAGGCACAATGGTCTCACCTACATGCCTCTTCCCTGTTCTCAATGTGGTTATTGACCTATGTAAGGTGAAGCACACCTACCTATGGAATCGGTGTCTCGATCTGTACAGTTACTCTTGTTATCAAGAATAGTGTTCTCATCCCCTGTTTTCAGAAATGTTAATGGAAAATACAGTCAATTACTTGTCACAATCACCCTATAATCACAAAGAAACTCCATAACCTTGATTACATATTATACTTTTAAATTAAGGCAAATTATAGCACTTACTCAAGAAATTACAAGAAACACTACATCACTCATAGAAGTTTTGTGAAATAACTCCTAGAGGTTATGGTGAGGTAAACTAACAAAACTAAAGAAAACCTTGTGTCTAAGTGATATTTAGGTTGGATTTTGTGACCTCTGTTCGGACCTGACAGAAGACTGTCAAAGCCAAGAGCATGATGGCTTTATTTTATTCCCTACCACCACCTTCAGTGATATCATACTGTCTCACAAAATATGTTAGATTTCAAATTACTGAATCATATTATCTCTCTACATACATTTTCCCTGCATACACTTTCCCTCTCTGACATTCTTACCCTGCAAGAGCTACAACATTTATTTTAGAACACAATTCAAATGCATTTTCTGTGATCCCATTTTCTGCAACATTTATCAGCTAGTAATAATTTCAATGCTGAATTCAGATTTGAAGGTCTCCATTTACTGGCCACATTTAAAAAATTATACTGAATATGCAAAATACACCATTATTAGCAAAATTAAGCAACAAAAAAGTTTGTGTGATTTGCCACACCTGCCATCTATACAAAATCTGTCTCCTGCCTCTTTAAATACTGCAATGAAGTTGAGTTCCACAGTAACTGAACAACACTCCAACGTGATAAAATAGAAAAAAAAATGTATTATCATCTCTCTTCCTGATAACTTCTGATGATTGGTTGAATTAATTTGATTGAAAGAATGCGGAGGGTCTCTGTTGGGTGGGTGGATGTGTTCCATACCTGAGGAAGAATGACCAAGGAGAAAATAAACTAATTTTAGTTTTAGTTTTTATAATGGTGAAATCTGTGGTTACTTTTCTTGTTAAAACTTCTGAAGCATTTCCAACACCTCTATGACCCCAATATTAATCAAAAAAGAGTGCTTAAAATCTGTTTTTTAAAATAATATTTTTCAAAATCCTGTCCCATAAATGATTTAGCATTTTTTATCACTGAATAGCAAGCCACAGGCAGTAATGTACCTTACCAGCTTTTAGAAACAATGTGTTGAAATATTTAGTATATTCTGCTGTAAATAATGTAATGCATAAACCAAATATTATTGCCTTACTAGAAGGTCTAACATTTATTACTGCAATTTCTACTTATTAAAAAAAGCTCAGTCATAGTAGAAAAAAGTCATTAGCCGTTACTATTCTTATATTTTTCTTAGCACTTAATTTTTTTAAGTTCTTAGCTGTCTCTATAGCAAAATTATGACAACTTACTTGAATTTTCCAGTAGAACTTCTGAAATTTAGAGCACGAACCTTTCCAATGGTCTTTCTAACCCTGTGTCCTTTCTCCAAGCATGACTAACAGTTCATGTCTCAGGAAAGAGTAAAATGTAATGCTTCTCCCAGAACTCAGTCTCAGCTTTTGGCAGCTGGCACTTTAGGGACTGTTTAGGTCTGCACATCATCCTTTTAATAGCTTTTAATATATGAGTTTACTTAAGAGTTTTTTTTTAATGTAATCATAGTTTTAGACCCCTCACAATATTCTTCAGGAGTGAGTTAACTAAATTTAAGACTTACTATCTGTATTTTCTCCTGTTTATCCTGTCAAATAGTGAACAATATCCAAGCTTCACGATTTGCTTTCTTATGAGATTAAATGCTAGCATGTTTCAAAAGGATATCTGGCTCCTCCAATTATGTTGAATTTTAGTCTGCTGTGTTTACTCAATAGTTACCAACTTTCTAGTTTAAATGTCAACCAGATATCACGAAACACTGACAAGTAAACCAGCAGTTGTTTTTCCTGTATGTCTTTTAAAAAGACCCAAATCATACTCAGTATATAAAAATTACAAAAAAAAAATAAAAATCGTTACCAAACTATTTTAATTTGAAATAATATCCTGTTCTCTTCAGGGTTGACTCAGTGTCTTGGTCAAATTTCAGTTGGATCTAAAAGTTGGCTTTAGTGACATTCAAATTATCTTATCAGAAAACAACAAATTACAAATAAAATATTGAATCAATTACTTCTCACATGACTTGTCTTTCAATCCCTAAGATATGAAACACAAAGTATTATTTTTCAAATATAAAAAAAATATATATTATTTGCTGCACTATGTTATCCAGAACGCAGGAGGGAATATAAAACATTTCTTCTTCTTCACAAATGTGAGGTAAGAAATTTTGTTAATATCCGAGAAGTTCTCATGAAATCTAGTGGCAATTCAGCATGACAACAAATTATATTTTACCTGGATGATTCGTAAAATATAGGAGGGGTTCTGCTTTCATGTGAACCTGCACAACATTTCTTAAAACCTCTTAATAAAGAGTTTCCCTGTGAAAAGGGGAAACGGTATACAGGCACAACTTTCTGCCAGCTGCCCCTTCCTTGGTAAAAATAAATGACACACTGTAGCAAAGGAAAACAGGAGTTTGCCAGTATAGAGCTGCAAGTGATCTTTGATTTTTCTAAGTTAGATCTGTTTATTTATTTATTTTCCTGCTATATTTTCCAAGGATAAGTTATTTGGCAATAAATCAACCAATCAATCAATCAATTAATCAATCAATAAAATTAAGAGCTATTAAGAGCTGTTACCCGTATCATCCACCTGGGTCTCAACTTATCAGGTGAGACACTTGTCATGAGGTTTGCTTCTGTACTAAGGAAGGACTTATTAAGATTCACTGAGAATTTGACAGTTCTGACTAACATAGACCTGTTCATATCTGTTACTTTTCCTGAGTCACACTTTGAAAATATTAGTAAAAGTCTGAAATGCTCAGTTTGTTCATCTTTGTTCATTACCTCTTTGTTGCTAAGGCAATCTGGTATTATCACAATTATATTTTCGTAAGTAAGATTTATTTTGGACTCTGGGGATAAATACTACAAATGTTGTGTCTTCTGTGACCATAACCACCATAAAGCCTCTGCTGAAGTAATTGAAAGAGATTAGTTTTCTTTTGTTTATTTTTCATACTTTGCCCCATAAAATAATATAATTTGATTGTTACTTTCAAAGGAATCATGAAATGTGCAATAGTAACTAATACAAATGACCCATGTGTTAGAAGGTAATAAAATGATAATCACTTAAAAAAGAACAATATGTCTAAATTAAAATGCTGGTCAACAGAACACAGAACTGACATTTTCAAAGGTTATGTTTGACTGTAATAAAATAAATGGCAGCTCTTTGTGTACACAGTTGTCAATTAGCATTGCATATTTGTCTCTTGGATACATTTATTCTTGCCTAATGACTCCTTATTCAAGATGCAAAAATCTATTATTAATGTTTGGTAAGTACTCCCAACTGAGGGAAATAACTAAGAATAATAGCTGCCTCTTTGTATTAGCACTTTCTTTTCATGAGAATGTAATTAAAATTGAAAAAAAAAAATATATATATATATATAATTATAACATATAATGATATAATAATATAAAATAATAAGTCATCCAAATTTTTTTTTTGAAACACAAGAGTCAAAATACAATAGAAATGGAAAAGAGATAAGAAAATCTTATTTACAGTAAATTCAAGTGAGACAACAATTATTCTTTTTAAGGTTTAAGGTGAAATTAAAACAAGTAATTGTGTCATTTATCTACTTTGAACTTCGCATCTGTAGTGAGGCTGCTAATGCAGACACGATTAATCTTGAATAATAATTTTCAGCAAATGAAGAGAAAAATATTTTGCAAAAATATTTATATTTATTGCAATGCAACTGTGTGGCTTCCTAAGTGCCTGACCCTTATGAGTGATTTATCTATAATGGAAGTTTCATTTCCTTTTTGCCCTTAATCAGGAAAACAAACTCCCCAGTTGAAACTCAGAAGGGATAGACTATTTCCTTCTGTCATTGGCATGGAGTACTGCTTTACCTCAAGAGGAAATGCAAAGGAAATGTGCTTACTGCGTCTCTCATTAAGTCTGAGCTTTGCCAGATGACACACAAACCCCTGGGTAGCACATGAAGGGGCTCATTGCCAGAATCGCATCCCAGGGTCAGTTTAAGTCAGATTATGTTAATAATTATGCAGCAAGCAGCAAAACTACTTGCTATCCCTCCTAAAGAAGAATCAGGATGTAAATTGACTGAGGGTCTTTTTTGGTTGGCTGGTTGGTTTGTTTTGTTTTTACAAGACAGAGAACGAATGACTCCATAGTCTCATGTCCATAAGGCTTACCAGAAAGGGCAGCTGAGTGTATCCTGGTTCTAACCCTTATTCAGAGTATTTTTTGTGTTTTACATTAAAATAGTCATTGAACAAAATGAACAAACAATCCTGGAAGAGTGGATTTGAAATTAGGTGTGGTGTGTTGACACCTGCCAACAGCCAAACACCTGCGTAGCCTCTCACTCACTCTCCTCTCCCATGGGATGAGGACAAAATAGAAGGAAAGCAAGAAAAATTGACATAATTATAACAATAGTTTAACAAGGAAAGCAAAAGCTGAATGCAGAAGCAAATCAAAAAGAGGATTTCATTCACTACTTCCCATTGGTAGGCAGACGTCCAGTCACTTCCTACAAAATCAGATTGTCAGCATGTGTAACAGTCACTTGGGAAGACCAGCTCCATAATGACAAATATCCCCTGCTTCCTCCTTCTTTCTTCAAGTTTTTATAGTTAAATATGAACATCATATGATATGGAATATCCCTTCAATCAGTTTAGGTTAGCTGTCCAGGCTGTGTTCCCTCCCAGTCTCTTGCTGAGCCTCAGACAAATTGCACTGGCAAAGAGTTTTGATCCTGTGCAAACACTGTTCAGCAATAGCTGAAACATTGGTGTGTTATCATCAATGCTCTAATTAAGTATCTATCATTAAAAAGATGTATATCGCTATTTCCCAGACTGTTCCATTATGAAATGTAAATGGTCATTCAGCTGAATCTTTTGAAATGAAGGGTTTCACTCCCTGCCCATGGGACCCTGTTTGGATCCTGCATTACACAGACATCTAAACAGAAAAGTTGGATATAACTTCAGAGTCATTCTAGCCTTCAAGGTTCCCTACCGGCAAGCCCAATTTGGCTTTTGTGGTGAATATCAACCCAGAGAAGATGCTCTATTAAATGAAAATCTCTCAAGACTTAAATTGGTTTCTACTGAAATCAATGGCAATTTTTTTCATTTCAAACAAACAAAAAAAGACAAACAAACAAATAGCAAAACAAACAAAAAAAACCCCAGTACTTTCTGTATCAATTACTTTTATAACGCCATTATTACCCCTGCCTATTGTTTTTCAAACATTAACATTTTTCCTTTGTCGAAAAGTTTGTGGATGCAAAAAATATCCATTAACATTTTTACATCTATTTACAAGTTACAGTTTCAGTTATACGCTCATCTTGTGGAGAAAAGCCTTGATATTCTGCCTGTCAATAGATTCAGTCCATGAGGTGAAAGAGGATTTAGAGGTGTCCTATTATTTCCCTGACTCCTGTTCTGGAATCCTTTATGGTTATTTATGTGAAGTATTTCATCTAAGCAAATATAAGTTTCTTTTTAGTATGTTGAAAATGAGGTAGTTTATATGATAATGACTTAAGACTTCAGTATCTCCTATCTATAATGAGTATTTCATTGGCCCTTATTTACATCTAGAACAGTAGCAAAATGTTTTAATTTATTGCTAGATGAACTTGCTGACAAAATAAATGTGATGACATCCATAAAAAAAATATATACTCAGACCCATGGACAATACATAGGAAATTATTCAATAATAACCTGATACAGATCAAAGACTTCACTGTTATCTCATGAAGAAGAGAGTTCAGGGTTCATCCATGAAATAAACCAGACAATGAGACTTGGGTTATTTTTACATAAACGAAAATATAATGTTCAGCACATGAAACATTTATACCAGATGTCTCACTTATGATTACGTCAGAGCAATCCAATGTGATTTTCTGCCTCCAGTTAGAACCAAGATAAATGCAATCATCCAACAGAATCACCAACTATGTAGAAACCCTCGATAAGTAAATGTATGTTCCCACAACACATTATAAAAATAGAAATATCTTCTACAGACATCAAAATTTTAAATATGATATTTTTAGAAGTGAATGCACAGCCAGACCAGAGATACATAAAGAGAGACTTCACATAATTAGTTATACTTCAGCAGGAACTGTCAACATGCAGTCCTTCCTGTCAAGATTCAACATTCCTAATGCTTAACTCAGAAACTAGTTTGGAAAGTAATTCAAGAACTTCAAAATTATTTAAGCATACCTGAGACACCATCTGCATGAGAGGCATAATTGCCACTGTATTTCTCAGTAGCAAGGCGCACTCCCTCAAATTACTTCTGTTTCTTCCTTCAAACTTCAATGTTGTAATGCTACATGTAATTTATAGATAGCCAGGGAACTATATGACTATATTGTTGTACAGCTTGACCATATAGAAATACCACAGAAAAAAAAAAGATACTTCTAGTTTCTTTCAGCACTTCCACATATTTCCACCAGTGAGAGATTAGGAGCACAGAAGTCCATGAGGAATTCTTTACACCTAGGAAAACCTGCCATGTTCCACACCCAGGCATCACAACGTACTTTCACTCTAAGGACTGAATATGTGCAAAACTTCTCAGATGATGTACACACTGCACATGCACTACCCCTAGCTAGTTACTTTGCATACCTCCTCCAGAAAAGTAATGTACTATGGACAGAGTAATGATTACAATGGAGAAGATCTTGAAATCAGGAAACTAGTTTGCTAGCCAGATGACAGGTTTCATATTAGTTGCCACTCCCGTGGACTGTATTACTTAAATATTACTTTTTTTTTTTTTTTTTCCTATTAGTTTCAGCATAAGCAGGTCAATCCAACTTGGGGTACCAAGTGGTTCTGCAAATCAATTAACTATATATTTAACAATATCAAAAGCAAATCTGGAAGCAAGACAACAGGACACATTCCACTGACATCATCTCTACAATTTCCATATATGAAATTCAGGTCAAATTGTAAACTCATACATACACATCCCTTCCTCACACAAAGGAAAAATAGGAGAGGAAAGAACTTGATCTGCTTTGTCTTCACAACCATTGTGTACTTGAAAGAAGCAGCTACTGGTCAGATCTTCTTTTATCTCACACTAGGTTTCACTTATGAAGCTGAAAGATCATTTTGAGACCAGGAGGTAGCTCTTCTGGATATTTTCCTTCCCAGCAGAGTTGCTCTTAATTTTTCTTGGATCTTTTTCCACCTGATTTGGTTATGCACAGTTTATTTGTCAAATCAATACCTTTTCTGATATTTTAATCCTTAGTGCTCTCTTTTATTCTCTGGGCCCTCTGAACTGTTTTCCAGCACTGTCACAGGACTGCAGTTTATTCTGAGATAATTTTTAAGACCAAGAAAAACAACCATACACACAGTGCTACCTTGTCAGTATTATGAAAACAGTAACTTCAGTGACACTGATTAAAGGAACTTAGGGACAATAAATATCCCTTTGAGAAAAACAAAACAAAACCAAAACCCCCTCAACATTCACAAGTAACTTGCCAATATAAAATTAGAATGGAAAAGAAACAGAAAATACCTAGAAATCATAAGAAATAGTTATTGGATATAAACTACAACTTCACAGAATCATGGAATGTTAGGGATTGGAAGGGACCTTGAAAGATCACCTAGTCCATTCCCCTTGCCAGAGCAGGAACACCTAGATAAGGTTACACAGGAATGTGTCCAGGTGAGTTTTGAATGTCTTCAGAGAAGGAGACACCACAAGCCCCCTAGGCAGCCTGTTCCAGTGTTCTGTTACCCTCACTGAGAAGAAGTTTCTTCTCATATTTGAGTGGAAACTCCTGTGTTCCGATTTGCACCCATTACCCCTTGTCTTACCTTTGGTAATCACTGAGAAGAGCCTGGCTCCATCCTCATGACACTCACACTTTATATATTTGTAAACATTAATAAGGTCACCCCTCAGTCTCCTCCAAGCTAAAGAGACCCAGCTCCCTCAGCCTTTCCTCATAAGGGAGATGCTCCACTCCCTTAATCATATTCATGGCTCGGTGCTGGACTCTCTCCAGCAGTTCCCTGTCCTTCTTGAACTGAGGGGTCCAGAACTGGACACAATATTCCAGGTGTGGTCTCACCAGGGCAGAGTAGAGGGAGAAGAGAACCTCTCTCATCCTACTAACCACCCCTCTTCTATTAAAACCCCGGGATGCCATTGGCCTTCCTGGCCACAAGGGCACAGTCCTGGGTCATGGCCATCCCGCTGTCCACCAGGACCCCAGGTCCCTTTCCCATGCGCTGCTCTCTAACAGGTCTTTCCCCAATTTATACTGAAACCTGGGGTTGTTCCTACCCAGATGCAAGACTCTACACTTGTACTTTCATTAAATTTTTGCCCGCCCGACTCTCCAGCCTGTCCAGGTCTCGCTGGATGGCAAGACAGCCTTCTGGCGTGTCAGCCACTCCTCCCAGTTTGGTTTCATCATCAAACTTGCTGATAGTACACTCTATTCCCTCATCCAAGTTGTTTATGAATATGTCGAATTATACTTATCTCAGTACTGACCCTTAAAGCACTCCACTACATACAGGCCTACAGCTAGACTCTGCCCCATTGACCACAACTCTCTGGCTTCTTTCCGTCAGCCACTTCGCAGTCCACCTCACTAACTGATCATGCAGACCACACTTCCTCAGTTTAGCAGCTAGGATGCTGTGGGAGACTGTGTCAAAACTTCATTTTTCTACTTTCTTGCTTGAAGGAAGAGTAGCAGAATAGTATCAATTTACAGGGTGACAAGATGACAAATTAGATAACTTATTGCAGAGTACCATACATAAACCTTAAATTGAAACTGCGTTCTATTTGTCTTTATTTATATGACAAGTCTTCATCTAGATAACACATGGGAAAATCACAAGCCCATGTCAATATTACTTAGGAAAATTCCACATGTAAAATAGCCAGCCAGTGCTGAAATATTCCATGTTATTTCCAATCCTATGTTTATGTAACAGAGGAAAATACAGACACCAAAGAAAAATGGAAAGATATGGGTGTTTAGCCATAGAGGAAAAATACTACCAAAAAAACCCCATTCATCTACCAAAAATGTATCAGATCATACTCTCATACTTACTGCTTTAACCTCATGTTATTCCTTACTCTTCTTTCCAAACACTCTAGTAATAGTAAATACTCCATACGATCTCCAAGGAAACAAGGTTTGGGATGTGCATCTATCCATCTCTCAGATCCTCACTTTCAATCAAAACTGATGGGAAGAACTGAGGTCTTGAAATCATTAAGTTGCTGAAATTTATGTGGAAAAGTCATTTAGGTATAAGACAATAATATCTTCAGAAGAGGGAAACATTGCAGAATTAGCTTAGCCTTGCTATTAGGTACCAGAGAGTCAACACAAGGAGAGCTCTGGGAAATCAGTCTTCATAAATTCCGCTTTTCAGAGAGATGTCTCTCTAACTTACAAAATAAATAAAATAAAAAAATACAAACAAAAACAAAACCAAAAACAAACAAAACAAACAAACAAACAAACAAAACAAAACCAAAACAAACACGTAGAGAAAACAAGATGATTTTTCTTCAGATAATGGACAAATCAGAAGTAACAATAATCTATAGGTATAGTTACAATAATATACAATAATTTGGGGGGGTAGTTAATCAGAAATCTTTATATTCAGTCTTCTAGACTATTTCTCTCATAATAAATTCAGTCTAAAGCTTTAGACTCTCACAGTTTACAAAGATGTTATGCTGCATTTTCAAAAGAGGATCTTAATTTCCTTTACTTCTGATGAGAACTAAATGCCTGATTTTCTTAGGTGCTTATGAAATTTTATTAGAAAAAAATATTAACTGAACATATGTAGTGCACGTGTTCCAGTTCATCCCACAATCACAAGTGGCATAAATTATATAAAACTTAAAAGCAGACTGGAACTTATGACAGAATTTTCAAATGACAATATGGAGGAAAAATTTACTTCAGCTCCCTCAAAACAATGTGAAACCCTTACTTTTCTGCAAGTACCATCTCGCAGTTGATGTATCAGTCTCTTAGAATTGCCAGATGAAAGGTTCTTTGAGACAAGCAACATACTTTCTGGATGCACAGCAAATATGGAAAAATAGCCTATGTTTTTCTTCAGGATACAATTTGTCTGTTGCATGGGATATCTTTCTGTTGTATGTACTTCCAACTAGCCTCTTAATACATGAAGAAATGTCATTTTGCCACAGCTCCTCAGTAATAAAAACCACAAATAAATTCCATATAAAACAATTTTTGAATTGTCAAAATAGACCAAATGATCAGAGTAACATAGAAGGTTTACCTTTTCATTCCTGAAGTACATAAAAGAAATTGCACAAAGAGGAAGTGAGGTTCAGCACAGGGTCCACGCTACAGATTTATGCCTTGATAAATCAAGAAGGCAGAGGCTATCCAGTGTAAGAAATAAAATTACCTAAATTTCCTCCTCAATGGCATGACTCAAATGATTGACAAAGCAACATCCTGACTTGGATGCTGCTGATGTACACAGCAGTCATCTGAGATTACAGTAATTCAGCAGCTGTTCAAAACTGAAAGTGGCACTGAAGTAGCCTTCGTTGGTGGAGAACAACTATAATGAATTTAGAGATCAGAAAAATTATTATCTATTCCTAGACACCCAATTAGGTTATTTTCATGTTAACCAACCACGTATAAACAGGTGTATATACAGATGCAAATGGAACTTTATAAACAAAACCTTTGAAGCACAGTGAAGTTTCCAGCTAGAACTGTAGTCTACTATAGTGACACAACTGAACAAAATAAAAAATAAAAAAGTATAGGTTGCTCTTTCTTGTCATTGCTTATTATGCAGGGTCAATATGTATATTAATTGAGCCCAAGACACGGAACCTTCCTCTGATTGCAGTGCTTAGATTTAAAGTTGCAAGGACCTTATTCAAAATTCATTCATGCTAATACAGCACATCACCACCATGTTTATGAATCTGACCCTTAGTTTTTATTGTAAATGCTAAAAAATTAAAAAAAAAAAAATATTTTCTTATTCTTTCCTTCTGGCAGAAAAACAACTTGTTCTGTGAGCAGCAGGGTAAACAAGGACATTTCTCAGTTTTCTTTCCAATGTGGATTCTCCGATGTACAATAAAAAGTACATCCTTTTGCCCAGTGAGAGAATTAGTTTACCTGGGCATCTATTGTAATTACATGAATTAGAATAACAAATGTTGATAATTTCCACCCTAGGTCAAATTGGTAACGAGGTCATACAGTCATTAGGCAGGAAAGAAATAGTGAAGACAGCCATAGCCACAGAGCATAGACTAAGAATGAGAAACAGGGAGGATGGGATGACAAAAAAAGAAAAAAACAAAACAAAACAAACAAACAAACAAAAAAAAACACAAAACAAAACACACACATACAAATCAAACCAACAAAATACAAACTAATTCCATTAAGTTAATCAATACTAACTGATTTTCTCTGATTTTTAACCAGAATTCCTGTGAGGATTTTTTGTTTATACTTCATGTGTGTCTCTTAATAGTTTTATAACTATTTAACAAGCCCAAACCAACTGAGTAAAAAAGGCACCAAAAATAAATTATGTCACTTAAATTCCAGAGGTTAAAAAAGATCAACACTTCTGTTCTCAAATCTTCTGGTATGAACAGAAGTGTCCAAAGTATCAGGGACTATGAAAGGGCAAAATCATTACAAATGCCCCAAATGTGGGGAAAGTATCAAACGACATTTAGATGTTCTTCAGAACCAGTGCTACTCAGCAAAGTCAGATTTGCAGAAGACAAATCTTCCTAACAGAAATGTCTGGCATAATGCTAAAACACAGCCCAAGAAAGCAATAACATTGAAACCTGCAGTATACCTTGTGACTTCCAACCAATGCACCAGGAAGCCTGCAGGCTTCTGCAGCAGCTTTGGAAATTGAGTTTATAATGACAGATTTTATATTCACAAGTAGTAAAACTGAAGCCACTCAGGTAAAGCAAACAAAAGCTTTACTAAACAAAGGAAAAAGGGATCAAGCAACACAGAGTTTGGTATTAAACAAGTCCTTTTATCCTGGCAATTGTAACTAGTACATAGTAAGGATCAGATTAATGCCTAGTTAGAATATAATTTGCTGGTATTTTGCAAGACTTATGAAAATATATTTTTTTCCCAGTTGAAGGTGCGAACACTCAAAACGTAGGCAAGTTTCAGGGCCTTTTGAATTTAATTTTATTTCTTCAGTCTCCTATGCCTGCCTTTCAGATGGTCAAAAACTCCACAGATTCCCAGCTGGCCAATTAATTTTCTCAGATTCTCACTAAGATTTTCCTTAAATCGGTAACAACTGAGAAGACTCTTAAGGGTATGTATATATCATACATCACACATCACTCTTTTCTTATTTCAGCAGCTGTTACAGACTCTCAGAGAAAGTGGATTGACTTTTTCTCTGCAACACTAGTGAGGTGACTGTCATCACACTTATTATCAGGCCCATTTCAACTTAAGCCAATTTTATAATAAGCTTGCAGCAGACATTGTGCTGGGTTTTAAAGTGAACATACGTTATTCAGAAGTATTTGGTAAGTTTCAAACAAAGCAATGCTGGAAGGCCCAGTCCAGCATAGTTATTAATTATTGATTGTGTTATTATTATTGCATGAACTCCTAAGGCACTCTCCACAGTCCATCTGGTATGCCCCTTGCATAATTTAGAATTACAACTGTTTTTTACTGGAGAGTGGAAGGAAAGCGAGACTTTCCTTCTCTTTCTTTTGACTGGAAATGCTTCCTTTGCAAGATGACAAATCCAAGTGACAAATGCATGTAACGTTCAGGATACAATATCAGAAGCATTTAGCATCCAGTGACAAGAAAACAGTCACAAAGGGATAAGTTTGACAAAGTGCCATGAGGAATAATTCTTAGCTTAGTTTTGTGGTTTTCCTGTGTTTTTCCTTTCTTAGGGAAGCAGATATACTTTTTGTTTGTTCGTTTTTCGGGCCTCACTTCCTCACTGTTAAAACACCCCAGTCCATCACAAATCCTAATCTGGATTTGCAAAAAGAAGTAAGTAACAGGGTCCCATGCTACTAAGAGTTTGCAGAGAAGGACTTATGACTGATTTGGAAGACAAAATAGAGGAAAAGCACAGAAAAAAACATAAATCATGTAAACTGCAATACAGGGCAGAATTTTGCCTTTTCTTCAGAAATAAGGGAATCATGAAGGATAAAACCCACAAACGGTGTGGTTTTAGAAAATGAAAAGAAAAAAATATTTATGGATATTTTTTGTAGTAAAACTACAAAACAAAACAACAAAACAAAACAAAAAAAAATTCTTTGCCAATTTATCATTAGTGAAACTTTTCCACTTCTTTAGTGCCTGACCCCCATTATAACTCTTATATCAAGTAGAGTTTTAGGCAAAGAGAGATTAAAGTTACTAGTTGATGGAGGAAGCAGGCTGTAGGGAAAGAGCTAATGAATCACAGGAGGCAAAAAGATGAATAGGACTTCAAGAAAGGGCAGGAATGGGAGTAAGTTGTTACATTCAGGCAAACACTATGTCTTGTACCTTTGTTGGCACATGGGCTCTCACAGTGCAATACTTCTTTCTTGAAATGAAGACTTTATACATGTATCTGACTCTTGCCTGCTTTCCACAATTCCAGTTAATATGTAGATTTTCTAGTTTATAGTACATCTACACAGGAGCAGACAAGTTGTACAGCACGTACAGCAGCTAATGTAGGAAAGGGATGGATAAGAGGGTTCTACTGCACCTCATTTAAGAGACAAAGTCCAATCGAATATATGTTTTATTAATCTATGCACAACATCCTTCTTTTATAACACAATATGCGAGTTTTATCACACTTTTCCTCCTTCTAAACTGGAGATAAAGAAAATTTGCTCCAGACCCAATGAAATGCAACTTCTGCACTTCAATGATGTAATTTTCCCTGTCATGAGATGTCCTGACCTCTGGTCAACAGATGATTCTTGACAGCTGATTCTGGACTTCAGAGAAATTACTGTAGAAGTTCCTTAGTTGAATTCAAAATTTTGATTAATTACTTTGCCCCAACATTAACACTTATGAATTATACACACTGACAACAAATACATGGAAGGCTTCATCAACACAAAGGGCGAAGAGATACAATTCAGAAAAATGACTGGCCTTGAAGATTACAGTATGAAAATGATATGAAATTGAAAAAGTGGAGTAAAAAGGCAGATGTTTAACAATTTATTTTATCACTACACTGCACAGGAAGCAGAATAAGACATATCAGAAGGATGTAGATGAATCAGTCAGGTGTGGGTTATAAGCCATCAGTGTGACACAACCATAAAAAATGAAGCATACAGTTATTAAACGAAGAAAAATTACGAGCTAATAATACAATTGGATGAAACATTAGTTAAACCTCACCTAAATATTAGGTGCAAGTCAAGTTGCAGTCATTACCACTTAAAAGAATGAATCCTGTTGGCAATGATTAACCTGAAGATATGTAAACCCTCTCAGTTTTAGGTCAGTCTGCTCCTCTAACAAAGAGTGACTTGAAAAACATCTAATCAGACACTACAGACTACTGACCTTAAAGCTTTAGACATTTTGAAACCCACACTATTAGTTGAATCTTGTTTTAACATATATCTTGAGACTGTTGCATAAAGTATCCTTTAGCTGAACATTGCTCTTTATATGTGAAAATGATTATGTAACCAATATGAAAATGTGTAACCAAATGGAATTTCATGACTTCCCTGAGAGTCATAAGATTTTGTATATAATGGCTGTTATTTTTCTTTCTGGTGAGCTGGCTTTATTCTAGAATCCAGACTTGTGCAACTCTGTAATAAACAATATCTCACCTCCCTGTGCTAAAATTTGGCTTAACTGTGCACTGAGTGACAGAAACCTGTTTTTGGGACAATGAAGTCACACGTATCTAAGTTTAATTCAAACTGAACAAGAAGGAGCAAAAGAAGAGTTAATCAAGGGAGAAAGGTGACATCTACGAATAGATGTCTAGAAGTTGGCTAAGTTATTTGAGCCTGAAAAGAAGATTCAGAGGGGATATGATTATTGACTAGAGACATATCAAGTAGATAAGTATGAGAAAATGGAGAAAGGAGAGTTACTTATATCCAGAGACAGTATTACTATAAGAAAAAAAAAAACAAAACAAAACAAAACAAAACGTACCCTGACTACAAAGCAGTTAAAAAGTACCTAATGACAGGAAATGGAGTTTCTTAGAGCAGAGATACTACAGGAGCAACAGAGATAAAAATGTATCCTGATAAGTGAATGAGGCCATTAAATAATTTTAGTAGTTCAGCATTTAGTATTTTTTCTTAGCATTAGATCTGTTTTTCACATGGTCTTTTCCAGTTTGATAGCCTGGTTTTCTGGGAAGAATGATTTCTCCTAGCAAAAAACAGCTATGCCTATTTCAGTATTTGAGAGAACACTTAAATCAACAATCCTTTGTTATTAGCTCCATGCTCCCATATAAAAGCAATTTTGTAAGACAAATGAAGAAAATAAAGCAAGAGCTACTCACAGAACACTCACCATATCAAACGAACATAAATATCCCATTTTCCACATGGAGCAAGGTATAGTAGCTGAGGTATGAATAATCACAATGACATCTGTATCAGGAAGTTTAATATTGGTCATACTAGACTAGTATGAGTGCATAGCAACATCCAGGGCTCCTAGAGCTGTAACAGTCTTCCTGTTTTAAGCTTGCATTGCTGGGACATCACACATGCAGTCATTTGAAATCCATTGAATTGAATCAATCAAGTACATCTCGATCCATGAAAGAGGGTCTATGATAGTACAAAGGTACAGAAAGATCGTACAGTTAAAACTAGCTGATATGCCACTTGCAAACACTCCATCAAATTGAGCTGGTAGATGTGACTGATAGTTCATTTTATTATTAAAATCTTAAAGCCATCCAAACCTGGCTTCTTGGGCATCCCTTATTCACACCCAGCTGCACCTTCAATGTCCCAGCTGTTATTAACTCTGCAGAAAGGGATTTATTGTCCTAGTCACTCTGATTAATAAACCTAGTTCCATTCAGTTCAGAGCTCTAAGTCAGAGGTTTTCTTTCCAGGATCAGACAAGTTTTCCTTTAACTCCTCAGATTTACTGTGAGCTGGTATAATTGCATATTGCATTGTCTCCTGACTAAACTAACCTCCCTCCTGTTTTTGTTTATCAGTTCCTCCAAGATCTTTAAAAATCTGTTTTGATACCATAATTCTATTAAATCAAAAGACTGGTTGGCAAGCTGTTTGAAGCTGGGTTAAAATTCATACTGGTTACATCTATATATGATAGTACAGTAGTGTTCACCAGTAATGCTGTTGTGAAGCTACAATATTCTGAAACACTACTGTCAAGTACTGTAACTTCTTTTTCCATCAATTGGTCTTAATCAGAGTAGCCTATATGATTATCTAATGTTTTTATATTGGTTGAAAGCTTGCTTTCCTTTCCCTATGGACCTTTACCAAACTGTGCTAGAGGCAGCACTGAGGCAACACAAGAGGAATATGAGGAAAATAAATTAGGAAAGGAGGACAACTACATAGCAGATGGTAGCTGGAAGAATGCATAAGGGATGAATACCAGAGAAGATAAAATAATGAGTTTCTGAGAAAGAGGGAATACATATAAAAGAAAGATCTTCAGGAGGTCAAAATGAAGACATTTCTAAGTTTATCTCTCTAGAAATTAGTATTCTACATACTAGGAACTCTGTTTTGTTTTGTTTTGTTTTACTTAATGGTAGAAGAACAGATACAGAAATAAATACCTAAATTTATGTGCTGGAAGGAAACAACAATTGTAGCCAATTACGATCTGAATGAAGTACAAATAGTAAGCATAGATTAAAAATAAAATCTAAGAAAGCAATGCTGCATAATCCATAAAGGAAGGTGAAATCTATTTATATCAGAGAAACCAAAATAAGAAAATACTTCAAATAAATTAAAGCAAAGTATTACTAAAACAAATTATTCAGTTAAGTCAAAACTTTCAGAGAGATGGAATTATAATACTGTACTTTCACCAACTGAGTACAATGAAGACATATTGAACTTGAATACATTTAACCATCTCTCGGGAATAAACTATTCAAAAACATGGGGTTTATAAAGTATCTCATCAGCTTCCTTAGTTTTGATGTATAGTCAAGTATGCCAGACACAGTTCAAAACAACAGAACAAATAGGAGACTTCAGTGATAAATCAATCAAGAGCACAATAAAGAAAATGCAAAAGGAAGTTGCTTCTGTAAAAGCTTTAGAAATGCCTACATATAAAGAAATGTATTCCCGAGAGACACAAGTCTGTATTTATAGGAAGAAGATTCAAACAGTCATTATGTATCTTAAAGAGAGTTCATCAATTCTAACTGAAAGTAAGGCAAGAGCACATTTTTAATAGGTCTCTAATTACCAGAAGTGCTGACTCATCGTGAACTTATTTGATGTGTAAATAAAAGTGAATTAAGGGAAGTGTAGATAAATCATAAGATAACTGCTCACACTATCCAGAGACAAAAATTCCACCTGGAATAAAGCTATAGATAAGTTAAAATTTTGCTCCTGCTTGAATGTTTCCTTAGACAAGAAAAAGTGAGCTGATGCCCTTTGAAACAAATGAAAGGTGCTAATTAGCTGACGGATCAAAACAGTTTTTTTAGAATTTTAACTTATGAAACCAGGTAAGTTGCGTGCAGGAAATGAGAATCACAGAATCACAGAATGTTAGGGATTGGAAGGAACCTCAAAAGATCATCTAGTCCACTCCCCTTGCTGGAGCAGGAACACCTAGATAAGGTTACACAGGAAGGCATCCAGGCAGATTTTGAATATCTACAGAGAAGGAGACTCCACAACCTCCCTGCACAGCCTGTTCCAGTGTCCTGTTACCCTCACTGAGAAGAAGTTTCTTTTCATATTTGAGTGGAAACTCCTGTGTTCCAGTTTGTATCCATTGCCCCTTGTCCTATCATTGGTTAACACTGACAAGAGCCTGGCTCCATCCTCGTGACACTCACCCTTTATATATTTGTAAACATTAATAAGGTCACTCCTCAGTCTCCTCTTCTCCAAGCTAAAGAGACCCAGCTCCCTCAGCCTTTCCTCATAAGGGAGATGCTCCACACCCTTAATCGTATTCATGGCTTGGTGCTGGACTCTCTCCAGCAGTTCCCTGTCCTTCTTGAACTGAGGGGCCCAGAACTGGACACAATATGCCAGATGTGGTCTCACCAGGGCAGAGTAGAGGTGAAGGAGAACCTCTCTCGACCTACTAACCACCCCCTTTCTAATACACCCCAGGACGCCATTGGCCTTCCTGGCCACAAGGGCACAGTGCTGGCTCATGGTCATCCTGCTGTCCACCAGGACCCCCAGGTCCCTTTCCCCTGCGCTGCTCTCTAATAGGTCATTCCCCAATTTATACTGGAACCTGGGGTTGCTCCTGCCCAGATGCAAGACTCTACACTTGCCATTGTCATATTTCATTAAATTTTTGCCTGCCCAGCCTGTCCAGGTCTCGCTGGATGACAGCACAGCCTTCTGGCATGTCAGCCATTCCTCCCAGTTTGGTGTCATCATCAAACTTGCTGATAGTACACTCTATTCCCTCATCCAAGTCGTTGATGAATATATTGAATAATGCTGGTCCCAATACTGGCACTTGAGGCACTCCACTAGATACAGGCCTCCAGCTAGACTCTGCCCCATTGACCACATCTCTCTGGCTTCTTTCCTTCAGTCAGTTCTCAGACTACCTCACTAACTGATCATCCAGCCCACACTCCCTCAGTTTAGCAGCAAGGATGCTGTGGAAGATTGTGTCAAATGCTTTACTGAAGTCAAGGTAGACCACATCCACCCCTTTGCCAATTAGTGAATACTGAACTAGTGAATACTGAACATAATTATGTAAAAATTCTCATACTGGGAAGTTGAAAGAAAAAGATTATATAATACATAGTAGGAGACGTTTCTCAAATTTCAGGGCTGTGGCTTGTCAGATATCTCAAAGACCATCTGGCTCTTCAATTCTGTGTAATTTGCTATAAGTAATGTCCATATAAATGTCCATAACTTTATTTAATGGGCTTTAGTAATTGCTTGCAAAGGGAAGTAGCAGCATGATTCTAATTCTGTATTCTAATTTTTATTAGAGCAGAATTCCTGAAGATACACGCAACTGTCATTCACCAGTAAGGTTTTTAGGAGTCATAGATCAAACAACCTCTGATTCAAAATATTAATCATTAATTAAGAAAAGTAGCTGAAGAGAACAAGGTAGCACATGTCAAATGATTTCTCAGGGGCCTGTTTTCCCAGATACTTTTGATCGAATAGTATATACACCTCCATCACATTATTGCCATCATACTTATTTCCACCAACTAACAATCCTCCTATTTGTCCTGAAAACATATAAGCAAGTTCTTGGTCTAGATGTTGATTCTAGTATATGCTACGTTATAGCAGTTGGAGTTCATTTATTCTTGATGCTTATTATATGAAGGTTCCTGATGCTTATTATAAGAAGATTAACTCCAGCTATGCACATGCACATTTTATATTCTAGATTATTCTAGATTATTCTTAGTCTGTGGTTCTCTACTTTGATAAATTGAACCTGCTTTTGAGGTAGTCCAACTTGAAATTGAATCAATAATTGTCCTCAGGAAAAAATCATTGGAGGAGATGAACAAAATACATGTCACTAATATTCCACTGGAGAATTGATCCAATGATCCAGAAGTGGTAAATTCAACAGATACAGGTGAAAACCCTTCAGGGTATCTTCACTACATAAATGATATGTATTTTACCTAGACTTCCTGCTAGTAAGATTCCCTATGGAGGGAGCCTTAGCAAATAGGCAAATACTACAAACAACTGACAACCCACCAAACAATCCTTAACCTAAGATGATCTTTCAAGGTCTCTTCCAATCCCTAACATTCTGTGATTCCGTGATTTCATTTTTTTTGGTAACTGAAAAGAGGAAACAATAAGACTTTGAACACAGCTACTAAAAAAGACCAGTTCATGTAGACTTTAGCTCTAGAGAATTTGGTACATGACACATTTCTAACCTTCAGAGATGCTTCTGATACCATTCAACACATTTAAACTATTTGACTGAATGGAAACGGCCTTGTTGACAATATAGAAACCAAAGATGAAGCTTGTAGTGTTAAATCTGAAATAACATGTTCAGAACACTGCTAAGGGTTGCATAAGCAGATAGATAAACCTACAATAGATGGTTCTCGGTTTTTATAATTCCCTTGGCTCAAAAAAGGTACCTACCTTCTTCTCTTGTTTTTGAGTGCTGAAAGTTAGTAATCTCTGACTCTTAATGGGTTTTGACTTTTTGTGTTGTTTTTTTGAGGCGCATAAGCACAGCAGGGAACCACGTAAAACACTTTACATTTCTGAAAAAAATGCTTCAAGAATCACTTAGGAGTTCACAAGAATTAGCAGAAGTGAGAGAGCTTAATTCAATCAAGAGAAGTGGGCTCCTAAATTAAGTGCAAGATTCAATTTCTTCTCCTTCCCTTCTTCTTTGAAATTAATGGGAATCTGATCTTGTGCATCAACAGGTTTGAAATTATTGCCTGGAATTCAAATCTGGGGAGGTGCTAATAAACATTACATGGTCATTTTGAATTATGGTATCTACTATGGAGAAAACATTCTCAAAAAAAGTTTCAGGGCAGATACAGCCACATTATTTTCTGATGGACAGTTTTCTATCAAAAAGTACAGTTTCACTGAAGTAGCGTCTCACAGGAAAATAAGCTTTTTAGGTTACATTTCCAGTGAAAAAAATGAAACCATGTTGTCTCAAGCATGACAAAACATTTTATTTTGATGTTAGAATGCTAGTAGTTTTATCATACTACTTCTATTATCTTTACATTATGATCATTAATTTGATGCTGCAAACAGAATAAAATTGAGAGTAACATGAGTTATTCTTCCTCTAGCCTCAATAAAATGCAATACTATAGAATATTATTAATTTTGTCTTTTAATTTTACATTAAGATCTAGTTGAAATTTTCAGTTCTTCAAGTTTCTACCTTTCTAAACAGATATATTCAAACTGTTGCATCAGTTTGACCCAGCAGAAAAAATAAGAGATTACAGAGGCAGTGAGATCTGCTCTCAAAATGTACAACAGAAACTAATCCCTGACCAGACTAAAGCTGTTCTAATGAAGTTTAAGTAAAAAGATGAAAGAAGATTGAACAGGTTTTGAAGACTACAGGAAGGTGAGTGTGGTCTTGTCTAGGTATTTCCAACAGTGAAACCAGAGAAAATCCAAAACTTACAGTGAAGGTTTCTAGATCTCTCTCTAATAAGAATCTTGACTAGGAAATCTGGTGATTTTTATGGGATTACACATAAACTGGTATGTAGAGATGGAAAGGAATATTTAAAGATACAAATAATCAATAGCAAGTGTTGTGTAAAACCTGAAAGAAAATTCAAACATATAAAATCCTTATTTTTAATCAAACCTTATTAAAAAATAATCTCTGCAATTTGAGCTTAAAACCATTCTTAATAAGTCAGAAATATTCTCATCAATAATTTGACGTAAGAATGGAAGCTGTTTTCAAATTCTCTCTGAATACAATTTGCAAATGCATTTTCTGTATGCTTGCACAGCAATTTGAATGTGTCTCTGACATACATTGATAAATCCATTCTAGGATTAGTCTGACCATTAGAGATAATGATAACAGCCAAAAAAAAGTGGCAATATGTGATCTAGTACCTCACTGAAAACCCACTGAGAACCTAGCATGCCTCTTTGGACCCCAAACCAATGCTGAAGTTTAATGCGCTGTTTCTGTTTTCTGATAGCTGCATGACAGGTAGTGGAGATACTCATCCACCTGTCATTTTTTCACTTTTCTACCTAAAAAGATAAACAAAAGCTAACAGTTTTGCTTTGATACTACTCAATTCAGAAATTCTGGGTGGACAGAAGAACAATAGGACAGGGAAACATGTTTGGATATGAACAGTCCCTAAAAAGATGTCTTCACAGTTTGGAGTAGCCTTTATAATCTCTGAGTATCTAAGAGCATTAGGCAAGCTGAAGACCCCATTGTTCAATTTCAGAGTGAAAAAGCCAACTCCTTTTAGAAAGTGAGTATCTCCAACAATTATGACATAAAATGAATATACATATATTAATATTCCACAGCAATGCAGTGACCAAAGCAATGTCAAGATTGAGCAAGTCCGTTGATCTAGGCTAAAGAGAAATAGCTGTACTCAATGTGCACTGACTTGTCTCACCTACATTAAAACACTTTTCTTCTTGGTACACAATCTGGAGCTCCAATTACAAGATTATTTTACCTCTCATTTGCCCACTGTAAAGGAGCATAAGACAACACTTCATTCTTTATTCTTTACTTCACATAAAATGTCATTTTGTTTTTAGTGACAACTTGGAGCTAAATAGATAAATTCACTTGCCCCAACACACATATACATACCCTATTTTTATTATTTCTCTTTTTAAAGAAAAGTTTGAAAATTCCAAATTCAGTGCAAATGTGCAATTGCAATTTGGGCTAGCAGGTATGCAATTGCTAAATTTAGTTCCTTACAAATATTAGAAATATGTCAAACTTCTATACCAAGCTCCATGGCCTTTCTGATAACTACAACAAGCAGTGGTACATTTGGCTCCAAGGAGAGTTGGATAAAACCTTTTAAGCAATAGCAAATTAATCAAAAACTTCAGCTTTAGGAGTAGTAAGTCTATTTGTGAATTCACCTTTAAAGTATACAGACTAAGGTTTTTAAGATACAGAAACATTTCATTCTGACAGTTTAGAAAAACAAAATATATGTTATTATTAGTTTGTTTCAAACAACACTACAGAAAATGACTTTTTTGAAGTGCTACCATTGAAGACTAAAGATTCCCTAAATATAATTTCAAATAGCAAAACATCTTCATTTGAAGGAAAAACACCCCACCTTTCCTACCTCAACTTTAAATAATTCCCTTTAAGATTCTCCTGAGCGTAGAATGTCTCTGGTATATGACTACCAAACTTAAAAATGCATTATTCACAGAACTCCCTGTCAGTTTTTTGTGAGCTATTTTGCTCCACATGGCCAGCTGGGAACCATTTCACAATTAAAAAAATAAACAAAAACTGAAGGGAAGACTAATACTGAAGATAAAATATTCAAGCACTACATTAAAGAAAACCTGGACCATTGGCTAATGAAACTAATTTTTGGAGATAATTAGGTAAGTGCACCAAGATCACCACTTTTTACCTTCTTTTATCTTTCCATTTCTCTTTGTCAAGTGCGCTAGCTTATACAATGATGAAAGACATATTTGTTAAAAAAAATATTAGCTACTATATTCAAATTTCAAATTCTTTCAAGCTGAGCTGTTTTCTCTAAATTCCAGTTTGCGACATCCATTAAATATCTTTACCAAATGCTGAAAGCATCTTAGACTGAGCCTTCAGTTTTCTGCTCCAGAGCTCCATAGCTTTTAAGGTCAGAACGGAACGTATGTGCCCAGTGTGATCCCTTCGCAGGCCAGAGAACTCCAAGTAGCAGCTTGTGAAAGATCCAGATATCCATTTGCAGCTGTCATTCTGAGGGAGTAGTGAAGTGCTTTTGACATGCTTACTGTTGGAAGCATTTTTGTATAAATCTCTATTGTCCAAAGCAGTGTTGTGTAGAAAGATCTCAGACTGGTCTTGGGAGCTGTCCAGCTGCATGGGATGTGAAGGATGGATATGTTCTGCCTCTGTCAACCAGAAAACGCCAGTGTTGCCCTTGGTGTTGCATCCACACACCAAGCTGTTGCGACGCACAGCTCTTCACATGGTATTCAAAACACATATGGAAAAAGCAGAAATTTTTGTCAGAAATTTGCAGGATTTGCAGATCCTGGTGAAAATACCATTTGAAAACAACAAACTGGCCTATTCTGGGAATTATCTGTTTCATTACATCTGCCAATATATACCTCTGCATCACAGATGATGACTTTGAATGATCCAGAACCTTCAACTACCTGAACAAAATCAAGAAGAGGTTTCAGACCACATACAGCTCAAGAGCACAGATGGCCCTTCCCTATGTAATGAACAAATGCAATGCAAATCCTGCAAATTTCATCCTGGCAAACAGGGCCCTGTATCTGTCTTGCAGACTTGTTTGCTTGTGGCTACTGTGCCTTCTTAGGGAGAAAAGGAAGACTTTCTGTTCAGAGATGAAAGCAGAAACTTGACTTGGAAGTTTTTCCTTCAGTAGTTAGCATGAAAATAAGGAAAAAAAAAAACACCAACACAACTGTCTGATTAAGGAGATAATTTCATTACTTATTTTTAAGAATGCTCCTTGTGTGGTGTAAGTACACAATCTTGAAAAACAGCTACTTGAAAAACATGTTGAAGAAAAGTAAGCACAATGAAAGGACTAAAAATTTCCATTCCTTTAAAGAGATTCTGATCCTTTTTGACAGTGAAGCTCTTATAGGGAATTCAGAGGAAACTAAATCTTATGTTTGCTATAAATACCGATAGCTACATTGAACCTACTGGTACTAAAACCAAGCTTTGGGTTCTCAGTGGATTGTATCTGGTTCAAAATGTGCCACAACAGTACTTCATGTTTGTTTGTATAATAAAATATAAAATGTACTGTTGGCTCTTAGTGCTTCTGAACTGATAAATTCAACTGACACTAAAAGTCTTCTCACACAAAACCAGAAAATGCATTGTATTCCAAAACTGTAAAGGTGTTTATTGTAACTTGGATATTGATCTGAAAAATTCAATGCTGCTGCCTTCCAAGCTTGTCACTTAATGTGAAGCATTTTCTTTGTTTTGGAAAGACTGCAGAATTGCCAGCCATTGGGATTTCTAAAGACACCAACATCCTAGATAACTTGTTTTTATATTGAAAGACACAATAACTGTATAATGTATAGTAGAATTGCTCTGTTACTGTATTTAATATTGCATGAAAAGTCTCTGTTTAATTTAATCCCTATAGTTTCACAGCATACGATTTATGTGTGTTCATGTGTGTAAACCTCCATAGACGCGAAATCGGGAGCAATGAAAAATAGAATCACCCCTCCCTCCCCTTCAGCAAACCAAAAAAAAAAAATCAGATTTGTGGCTTTTCCTCTTTTCTCTGAAGACTAGCAATCACAGAATCACAGAATGTCAATTACTACCGTAAAACTTACAAGAGCTGGCATTTTCTGATGAAAGAAATTAAGACATTAAGGAGTTTTTCAAACTGGAAGCAGAGGGGTCCAAACTAGAGGAAACCCAAAACCAAGCTTACGAGATGTTCTAACTTCCCATTGCAGGCACACAGGTGCCTACAACGACATAGATCATGTCAACTTGCCACTCTGCCAGATTAATTTACCTCCCTGAATATAATGAGTTACAGGCAAAGAGATTGCTTTGTATATGACCAATAATTGGAGGAATAATTAAAAAAAAAAAAAAAAAAAAACCACACAGTTTACCAGGTTAGTCATTTGTAGACAGAGAAAAACAGATTGAAGTATTACTGGCTATGTAGAAGCAGTTAACCTATCCAGTCTTTAACAGGATATGTGAAGAAAATAGCATCAAGGAGAGGCTTTTAAGAACTACGTTCATGAAATGAAACATTCACTCTCCATTTTCTGAAAAGGTTGCTGGTGCAAAACTGAACCAGCCATCTTGTGTACAAAGAAATTGAGCTAGCGATACCAAAACAACTGCTGTGTGTAACCGTCTTTTCAGACATTAATGTTGTACTTTGGAAGAAGACATATCTGTTTTTTCATCAATGAGATGGCTTATGCAAACAGTCTGTCATTTTAAGAGCACACCTTCCTCTGTACTTGTGGGACTGCAAACTTATGAAATGTGCAGTATGAAATGCTGTAAATGGAATAAGCTAAAATATGACTCCAGCTTTAGCTCAAAGCATAAAAATAAAAGTTATATATAACAAATCCTAATATGACTGCAAATGTGTATAATACTTGGTTTTACAGTAAGAGTTCCTCTTGCTCACACTAATAATTAAGTTAACAGTGAACATGTATTCAGGTTTCTGAGTGAAGTAAAACAAGATTCTAACCTGCTTTAAAACATGACCACCCTAAATTATTAGCATGCAGAATTGACTCATAATAATTATGATATTATCATGGCAAGTGAATCATGTGAAATAGTATCTTAAGAAACTAGAAAAGGTCAGATGTCCATCTGATATAGGTCAGAATAAGTATTGACTTCAAATCTACAATACTGCAGCAGTAAAACTTAGAAGACAATTTTATTGTAATCAGATGGGTTTTCATTAAAAAAAAAAAAAATCTTACTTTATACATCTTTAGCGATCTCAGCTGGTCCGAAGTCACAAAACCAATTCAATCTTGAGATGCCTGCTGTTTCAAAAGTAGTCCAAACTAAGGGAGTTTAAAATCAATGTACAGGGCATTTTTTAAAATTCTGAAGATCTAGTGCTATAAGATATAAACACATAGGAAAGAAAAAAAATTGAAGAGGGTAAAACAAAAAGAAAAATTATTCTAGAAACAGCAAATTAAAACAGGGAAATAACTAGATGACTTTGCTGTAAGATAGTGTGAGCTAAAAACTATCTATTTGTCCATCCATACCTATTTTACAATTACAGTTGCTATTTATGAAAAAATAAAAAGTTGTAATTTTTTTTTCCTTCCTGGATTTGGTTCAGGTCCCTTATTTGATCAACACTGACTGAAGATTATGGATCTGATACAGCACAGCATTTATACTATAAAATCTGCTGTAAGCCCCAGGAGAGTACCTTAGCACAGTAAAACCTACTAGAGGATAGTTTCAAGTGTGCACAGTTTGCCCTAATCTCCTTTTTCTAGGTGACATGTCTTGAAGGGAAATAAAAATGGCTCAAAAAATGGCAGGGGACTGCCTAAATCACGCAAAGCCCCAAAGCCAGTAAAAATTAGGGCCTTAGCTAATTGCCTTGTGAGCCATAAACAAAAACATTCTTTTGAAGTTAACTCCAAAGCCACCTTCTTCACTTAAAGAAAACTCCAAGGAAGATGTGCTTTGGTAAGAAGTTCCTCTTGGTAAGTACCCAAAAAACACTGTCACATGCAAGACCTCCACTTATTTATTTTGTCATACAATATCTAGTTATTTTTTTGCACCTAGCAGGGGTCCAGTTGCTGTATTGAGAGTGCCGAATTCCCAGAACTGCTGCCATTCCCTAATGGGCCCTCTCACAGAAAAGGTCAGCTACAGCTTATCAGCCTGGCACCAAAAAACTCATTGGCAATGTGCTGAGGTCTGGCCAGTAAAACCGGGGACTAGAAGTTGGAAACCATGATATAGTGGGTAGAGAAAACTAGAAAAGGTCTCTGGAGATCCATGTCCCACTTTCAGCTCAGATGCTAACACAATATAAATAAATAATGCTGCAGTAAACCAAGAGCTGGGAATGCCAGTCAGTCATTATTCTGCACCATGTTTTTCCCAATCTACATGAGCTGCAATGGCCTACTACAGCAAAACTACAATACCCTTCAGGTACTGCCGCTTATGATAGGCAAAAATTTAAAAAGTAAAGGAAGTCTCACTATTTGCAACACATAGTGGGTTTAATAAAAAAAAAAAAAAAAAATGTTGTGAATATATTACTTTATTCCCTTCATGCATAAAAATTTAGCCTTCTCTTTTTTTTTTTTTTCCAGGTGTGGGTGTGGTGTCTTATTAATTCAATGTTAAATAATCATTCACCCTCTAGGATATTTGGCAAACCATTCACACGTTCAGAATATCCAGTCAGATACTTCAATACAGTCTCTCCATATTTCTGACCCTCAATACAGTGCAGAATTGCACATGTACAGAAAGTTAGCTCATTTAGACTGCAAGTTTTGCTGTTATAGTAAGCGTAGTAACAATATTTATCAAGTGATAATTGGCTTATTTTTTAGATTAGTGACACTTTTAACGCATCTATTCTCTCACATTAGTTTTATTTGCTCTAATCATGGCTAAAACCAGTGGGATTCAACTCCGCATGCTGTGTTCTCATCTGTAAAAGCCTAATCTTTTTGCTGAAAAGTGGGCATCAAAAGTATACCCTCAATATCTACGTGATTTAGGGAAATATAGATGTATGTAATATTCCAATGGCAGAAGAGAAATAGCTCTGGTAAAAGTATCATTTAAATGCATGTTCCAAGAATAGTGTGTTGTTTTTCTATAGATAAACCACATTTTCATTTATTCAGATCAATAAAGTAGTAAGATACATAACTGAAAAAATACAGATGATGTTTTGATGTTCCTAATTTGAAAACTTTCAAATGGAAATGCTGCATGGGAGCTCAAACATGCAGCTTAATGGACTTTCTTCTAAATGTAGTTTAGATCTCTTATTCATTTTAACATTCTTTTTTTCAAGAGGTGGTAGTACAATTAAGCATAAGACTCGGTGATCTGCAGAATAAAAAATGCATGCAAGTCCTTCTTCATAACAGCAAAAAGACTTCATTAATTGTTTATGGCAATATAGTATCTGCCACTGTCTCTCTCTGTATGTAACAGTGTGTCCCAGATCATTATAACCCTGGAAATGAGAGGACAAGGTCTCTGCCCTGTGAGACATGAGAGTTTTCAGTTCTGATGAGCATCATTTTCAGCTCAGGGTGCCTAATAACAGCTTGTGACACCCAACAACTCACAGAATCGAACCTCAGATCAGACTTCACACATTTTAAAATGAATTCTGTTCCTCATATCAACATGTTTTCCCAGAAAGCAGCAAATTTTCTGAAATTTTCAGAAGGCAATGATATTTTCTCCTATGTAAATGTGACCATGTGCTTAACTTTCCTACCTCCATATGCTATGGATTCATGATTACATAAATTACATAAAACATGTAAATTACATAAATAAGTTTCATACTTTAGTGCAAATCTTAAAAGGATATGCAGTTTTCAGGAGGTCCCTAGGTCACATTTCTTGTGTCAACAATGGCACGATTTTACAGTTTTTAAGAACTGGGCTGCTTGGGTGTGGACAGCATATGCTCAGTGACATCGTCTGTAGTAGACAACTGAGACTGTGATTCCTGTTGATGTGACTGAAGATCACGCATGTGCAAATAAGAAAAGCCTTACACACATTTTACATGTTATATGAAGAGTACAAAAAAGCTGCTCATTAACATTCAGATTGTGGACATGATACATTCAGTGATTCTGTGCCACAACAAAAGTTCCTCAAAAGAAGATTCTATTTCATTTTGAAAATGTCATTCTTTTTAGTGCATTAAAATGATCACTAATAAAAGCAAGCACCGCTTCACAGTATTCCCTGATAATCAGTAAACACTTTTATTTTTTTTTTAATCTGAACACAGGAACAAGCCTGTAGATGGCAAGGGGCCTAGTAATTGGCAAAGGAAATAGGCTTTGAGTAGCCTGGGGAAACCCATCTCCTTCAGAAGTGTAGAAGCATCTTCAAAGTATTTGAAATAGCTCCAGCTAGGAAAGGTCCTAGCATCACTTAATGTACTCCACTCTCAACATTGTACAAAAGCCAAGAAAGAGGATAGCCCACGGTAACTTGATAGGTACTGAAGAAGCAAGCTGTCTTCACAGTCTTTACATGTAGACTTCTGTCTAGAACTCCTCCAGATTTCATATTAACAAAGCCTTTTCTCAACCTGTGAACCTCATGCTTTCTTATCCATGAAGAAATTAAAAGGTTTCCATCCATTCTGATGGTTTTTGTTTATTGATTTTCCCATATGAGTAGTGGTTTGTCCACAAGCTCTCTGCTGCTGGTGTTGCCAAAAGTAACGATCTCTCATATGTCTCACCAGGCTGTACAACCTCTAGTGCTTACACACTGTAAGACACTGTTCTGCATTGTTTTGTGAGAATCAATGAATTCCAAGTCATGTAATGGCAATGATTCATACTTTCCCTTTAAGTCATAGCATCCAACATCATTTGTAGCATGAGGTATCTCTATGAGTGAAAATTGATCTGATTTATTCATGAAATTAAATTGCTTTGGCTATAATGTACAGACTTTAAAGCATCAGTTCTTGCTCATCCTATTATTACACAGTTTTCTAATTACCTCTCTAATCACACTATCTAATATTGTAAAGTGCCTTGGAGTGTGCAGAGAAGTTGTTGCACATCAAGCACCAAATTAGCAGATTTGGAGAGGAAAGAAGTCTCTTTTGTGTATCCTTCCCACAGCCCAGTGGAAAGAAAAGTCTGTTTTTCACCCCGGTGCTGACACTACCAACTCCAAAAGTCCAGGTGGCATGAGGAGTCCATATGATTCAGAGAAGAACATTTTTCAGAATACAACCTGGAAATCACAGCTTGTTAAACTTTACCTTCCTACCCATGACTTCTTCACATTTGAGTTTGGTGCAGCTACTGTGAAGTGTATCTAAAGGGGACCTAGGGAAACAGATAACAAAGCCACAGACTCCAATAAAGGCCTGGCCCTGAGGCATGAATTTCAGAGATTTCTCTGTTTTAGAAACGGTCTTCTGCTAACACTGGCTTGCATTCACATTATAATGGAAACAAACTAAACAAAAAAAAAATCAGTTCTGAAGGTCTATTGTTTCACCTGTACTGACTCATTTTAAGGTGTTTCTCGGTTGAGACTTTTCCTTAAAGATTCAAAGCACATTTGCCCTAAAAGAATCAATTGCCTTTCTCAGGTTTTTGGGCTAAGAGGTTGCTGCATAAATACCTACTTTAAAAGGTATATAGTTTCTTCACTAATAATTAACCAGGCCATCTATTTGTAAAAGACCACAATGTCAGTATTTAATTAGAAACTCTCGTTTTTTTCTGTTATCTATCTTTTTTTTTAATTTGCTCTTGACTTGTTTAAAAGCCATGAAAAAATTTCTATTCTCAATATTACTTCTCTCTTGATGTCTCCATGAATACAAAAAAAATACAAGTCAGTCATTCTCTGTCCATCTGAAAAGTGTTTCCTGTTCATTCTTCACCAGGTATTTAAAGGATGTTTATCCTAACATAATTTTGAGTCCAGTTTGGTCTATTGCTTTTCCAAAATGCTTTTTACCAGTTTTCATTCTCTGCTTTTTTTTGGAAGGTTTGCTCTGCTGCGTAAAGTCATCACAAACAAGCATTCATCCTTGTTGCCAAGGTGTTTGTGTTATCTATACTTTTAATCATCATCCAATATGAACCAGAAAAGGAGGTTCCACATCAAATTCTGCCATTTTAATGTACATTTTGATGTTCTCTTTCCTTGGCAAGAAATCTCATGCTTAACAGAAAGATGAGTCTACCACCTGATATCTTTAATGCATGCCCACAGTCTTCCTTTCTGAAGCAGAGCTAGTCCATTCTTACCTCATTTTATACAAGGAAAAAATGCTTGAACCCACACAGTTCTATGTTTAAATGTGGATCCCTGCCTACTGTCTTTAATTGTTCTGTTCTGTTCTTACTCACTGTTAAAACCTAGCTTTCTATTTTTTGGCAGTTTTTTGTTCTGTTTTTAATGCATAAAAACTGACAAATGGGGAATAACAAAAGGCTTGAATGTTTCAAATATCACTATTCTCAGTCCTCACTTAGTCTGCTGGAAATCAAGAGAACAGGTAGCACTACTTTCAGATTATAATGTTAAGACAGGACAAGTAAATTGTAGAGTTATACAGCTCAGAAATCAGTTTAAAGAATGCAATAAGGATCTTTAACAGGTAATCAAAGAACCTGGTCTATCAAGCCACTTTGTTTGCATTTCATCATTTCTTACTATCCTAATAAAATGAAACAAAGATGAAAATAGGAGGACCAAGCAGAGAAGCTGCCACCAAGTAGAAGTGCATAGATCAGATGATATGGATTAAAAGATTTTTCAAACTGTTCTCATCCATGATTGGACAGTAATCAGCACAAAACAGCTGTTAAAATCAAGCAGCCATAACAGTTTCCATAATAGGTCCAACTCACAAGGCAAGAACTTGGAGTTATCACATCCAGCCAAGCACAGTGAATCTGTGCCTCCATATGCTTCCATCTCCTATCAGGAACCGCTCTGTAAGGAGCACTTTCTATGCATGACTTCATGCATTCCACCAGCCAGGTCTCTGCACATCACCAGTCAAGCCTCCACAAGCCACATATAATTCCTTACTATACTTGCCCATTTGCCCCCTCATTCTTCCCCTATGCTTCTAGTAACTGTGCCAGGTAAACCAGAATAAGGAAACGGGAAATATTATTACAAATATTTTAAATCCAGAATGTTACTTACATGGATGTGCTTTTAAATCCTCATAGAGAAGTACATTACATCTTTCTTAATTCATGGAAACAGGTCCATGCCAGTTATTCCTCAAATACAAATATTTTGAGTGTAATGAAGTGTCATATGTGGTAGCTCTGTTCTTTCACATATAACTTCACCTCTGCTTCAGATGCTGTTGGAGAGCATTTCCTCAGCTACAAAACCCTGTCAATGTGCACTTGCAGCTAAGAAAGCCAACTATATAATGGGCTGCATCAAAAGCAGCATGGCCAGCATGTTGAACAAGGTCATTCTGTCCCTCTACTCCACTCTGGTAGGAACCCTCCTGGAGTACTGCGTCCAGCTCTGGAGACCTTGATACCTGAAAGTCATGGACCTGTTGAACAGGGTCCAGAGGTTTTAAAAGATGTGTAGATGTGATGCTTAAGGATATAGTTCAGTGGTGGACTTGGCAGTGACAGATTACCAGTTGGACTTGACAATCTCAAATGTCTTTTCCAGTCTAAATGATTTTATGATTCCATGAAACACCTCACATATGAAGAAAGACTGAGAGAGTTAGGATTGTTCAGCCTGAAGAAGAGGCAGCTCTGGGGAGACCTTATTCAGGCTATTCAGTACTTAAAGGGGGCCTATAAGAAAGACGGGGACAGACTTTTTAACAGGGTCTGTTGTGATAGGACAAGGGATAATGGTTATAAACTGAAAGAGGGTATATTCAGACTAGATATTAGGGACACATTTTTTACAATCAGGGTGATGAAACACTGGAATAAGTTGCCCAGAGAGGTGGTAGATGCCCCATCCCTGGAAACATTCAAGGTCAGGTTGAACAGGACTCTGAGCAACCTGATCTAGCTGCAGGTGTCATTGCAGTGGTGCCAGACTAGATAGTCTTTAAAAGTCCCTTCCAACACAAACTGTTCTATGATTCTGTGAAAGAAATACAGCTTGAAATTAGAGGAAGATTTCTAAACGTCACTGAAGTTTTAGGAAAAGGTGTCTAACAGTAGCAGTAAATTAAACAAACAAACCCAGAACCAATAGTTTCATAATGAAGGACGGCTTATGAGTGTAATTATAGACTGTCATTGTCTGCGATATCAGGACATTGGTATCAGCTATCCAGTCTACCTCATACTCCTTTATTACTCACTGAGGAAAATATTAATAATCAATATGTTTATATAAGCTTCTGGAAATCAGGTTTTATGAGGGTGCTGAGCAACACTCCTGGACAAACTGTTTAGAACAGCCTCTTTCACAAAGCCAGGCACAGGGAGTAAAAGGCAGCAGGCAGATTTTCAAACCATCAGCACGCAGCAGCTGGAGAGGTTGATTTAGATTGATTTTACTAACAACTACTGAGCAGACACCTTTTGAATTTGAAGAGCAGAAACAAGTCTGCACCCTGAGAACCTACCGGCTCTCACTAATTTTGTATATTCTTCACAGCAAATGTAACATTGCCCTTTGTTTTATACAGATTCCTCACAAATCTTCTCAATTTAAGCTTGTTGAATCTAATTTCATTAACAGAACTGCACCTACTTCAGGCAGGATTTAAGATTGCTGTATTCTGACTTACAGCTGAGAACTGATCTGTGAGCAGAAAGTAGAGAAAGAAATTTCAGCTATATCTTTCAAATCTACAAATTCTCCTATGTCTATTATTTATGAAATTCATTAATTTTATACAGAGGCAGAGATAATTTATATAGTAGGAGAAATCCATAGTTTTTGAGATATCACACAGGTTTGGCTACCTACAGAAATCAACAAAATACCCAAACTACTGGGATGAATTGACTACACGAGAGCTAGTATTTGTAATGTCTAAAAAGAAAGATAAATTTCAGGAGAACTGGATACTTCGATGACTTAATCATTGCAGAATGTCTTTCTCAGAAAGGTGATGCTAAATCAGCACAAAGGAACAGAAGTACTGAAGTGGACTGTCTTTGCCTTCTCCTGAACCAAACATTAAACATTTTCCCAATCTTACTCTATTAAAAAAAGAAAGCTTTCGATATAGATTTCCTTGTATTCCACAGTGCCTATACTCTGATTCTCTTTACACCTTGAATTGTCTGGAAACTACACATCTGCATTCAGTCTTTTAACATGTTAGACTTCCTTGAGTTATAATACAGTCAATAGGAACTTACTGACCTTTTTCATTTAGTCCAAGTTATTTCATAGAGAAACAGATTTGTCTGGATGTGCAGCTCTCAAGGTAGTATCTCATACATATGTGGATACAGTCAGGGGCAAGATAGCAGACTAGACAGACCAATGACAAGTTCTGCTTCAGCAGTTCCCATGTTCTCATGAGCCATGATTGCCTGTATTTCCAGTACATAGTACTTTTTGTGTATCTGGGAATGGTTACGACAAATCTTCTCTTGTATGATATACTGTCTTTGTCATTACACCATTTAAATTTTTGTCTGCCTAAGTGCTACAGTAAAATAAACAGTAATACCCACAAAAAACTTGACAATTTTCATCCACATGTATCTACTCAGACTCTCTAAACTTTAATTATACTTCCATGGAATTCAGCCTTTACCTGTTATTTTTTTTTCTCTTGTCTTTTAGCTTTAAAAATAATATTACTCTTTAAACAAAATCACTTCTGAGATAATGTGACATCTACTCATGTGCCCACTGTTGGCACAAGTGAATGAAACTTTGCTGTTTTAACTGGGTGTGCAGTTATTTTTAGAAGAGTAATATCTAACTAAGGAATTTTGTGTAATTATGAGCTACTGTAATACAGAGCTGTGCAGGTCATTTTCTTTTGTGATTGAGTTCTTCCCTAACTCTAATTCAGTGTAAGATGAATCTGTTCATTCTTTTGCACTCTTCAGAATCTGCTCTTCAAAGAATTAAAAAAAATATTTGAGAAGCAGCTCATTTACTTTGTTCTTTCGAGCCCACATTATTCACTATTTATGAGCATTCAGGTGACTACTAAGCATTCATGAAGATGTTTGTGAATCCCAAGAGTTCAATGGACTGTAGCATGAATGATTATTCATCTGAAAGTTTGTATTGCAACTACATTATCCTCTAATGAATATTCACTATTTATCACTGGCAATTCTTCATTTTTATCTGCCCTGAATAGGTGGGTCTTGTTTTTTGTTTGTTTGTTTTTTGTTTGCTTACTTCTTTTGATATTTTTTGTTTGGTTTGTTGGCTTTTTAACTAAAGAAATTCCCTTCTGCAGAAAGCTGGAATAATAGCAAAGCTGCTGATTTGTCCTTATCACACTGTGTATTTTAAAGCCTTAAATTTTCTGTTGGGCAGGTATGTTTTTCTAGTATTTCTAAAGTTGCTTGGTAGTGGGTAATATGTGGAATCAACAGCCTATGGTCTTATTTAGAAGAATCAGCTACAGCATGGTTCTCTGTAATTGCTGGCATTGGGCATAATCATAACTGTCGTCTTCCTACAATGCAATTGTACATTTGCAGAAAATATTGCTTACATTTAAAACCAGTATTTATCTGAGGCAAATAATCTGACTGGTGCTCCTTCTTATATTCCATATCCCCTGTTCATAGATGTACCTTTGAAGATAAATGTGTCTAGCTGTAAAAATAGATAAGCCTTAATGTACACATGGACAACACTGGTAAATTTCCAAAGACAGCAGTTCCATTTTGTAACATTTTGAACCAGGACAGCAAGCAGCTACAGTCCCTGCTGGCAACTTGTCAGTTTGGCATTTTTATTTCAAATCCACATATGGTTCCTAAGTACAAAACAGACATTAATTATGTCTTTCTGTGCCTTTTTATTATGTACTCCTCTAGTCTTCTCTGAGGCTTAGGGGGTGTGTTTATTTATTTTTACTATAACCAGAGCATCAACCAGAAACTGCAGAAATCTGTTACTAGTTCCTGTGGTGTTGCAGTTTTGTGGGATTTTTTGTTTGGTTGGTTGTGGTTTTTTTATTATTGTTTTGGGTTTTGTGTGTGTGTGTGTGGTTTTGTTTTTGTTTCTTTCTTTGTTTTTTTAAGACAAACAGTTATAATTTACTTTGCAATACTTTTTAAGTTAAGTAAGATACCTATATTTATGTACACATAGATAAATGTATATGTCTCTTTAGAAACTCAGATTGCTTCTTTTCAATAACTACTGCCAGAATGCCATCAAATGTGAAATGTGCCAAGATGACCCAAGGCTATTTTATAGACAACTTTACCTTTTTAAAAGTCTGTACACTCATGTTAACTAATTAATGCTAATTAATACAGCAAGAAAACAATTCAGACACTTCATATTAAAATTTAAACTGAGGTCACAGTTTTCTTGGTTTACCTCATCTCTGATGGTAATAATAAAAGATAGACAATGTCTTTTAGGGCCAAAGGTCTGTAGCCTGGAATTCTGTTATATTTGTGTTTAGTGGCAGAATGCAAACCCCCCCTCTCGCCCCCTCCCTTCTTTCGATATGGAAGGTGCAGACACATCTCCCTTGCTCTCTGCTGCTGGAGGCTAACAGCTTCTTTTGTTTTACCCCAGAGCCCTCTGGCCAGGGTCATTAAGACAGAGAAGAAGGGAGCGCAGAGGCACCAGTGAGCCGCTGGGTGCCCACAGCCAGTGTGGGGGATGTTTGGAAGCTTCAGGGGCACCCCACAGCCAGTGTAGGGGTGCAGAGAAGCTTCTGGAATGCCCACAGTCTGATCTGGTCAGGCTATAAAAAAAACGGGATTCTCGTCGAGGCCCGCCCCTTGCACACGGTCCTCTTGGAGTTACGAGCTGAGCTGCTGCCGACTTCCCCCCCACTACGGGACGGAGACTCCACTTGCCTTGCCTCCACGTGTATGAGTAAAATTAACCCTCGCAGGATTGCGAGTGTATCTACTTTCCATGCACATTTGCACGTGTATTTATACATTTTGTGCACATTTTCATGTGTACTTTCTGTGCTCAATAGGAGCACATGTATAAATTATTTCCTCACAGAATCGCGAGTGTATTTTCCTCCCGTGCTTCCACATAAGCATGTGTAATATTCTGTGCATATTTGTACGCGTATTTCTCCTCGCAGGATTGCGAGCGTATTATAAATTAATCCTCGCAGAATCATGAGTGTACACTTTCCACACTCAATACGAGTACGTGTATGCCTTTAAAATAATTCCACACCATGTTCAGGCATGTGTGTACTCTTCCTGGACTCAGAAACAGCTCTGACATTGTTTTTGGTGAAGCCACATGTATGCACACTGTGGATCTCTAGTGCTATTAGTTGCTGCACCTTTAATAATTACCTCAGCTGATATTTGAACCTGTATTCAAGCCACTTTGGAGAGCTAAAACCCCATCTTCCACTGGTCAATCTGCTGTACTTCTTTTTAGTGAATTAAAGTTTGTTTTGGACCCTGTTGTCCCCTAACTAACTTCGGGGTGCCTCCATGACAGTCTCCTAATACATTTCAAGCATATTTATTGCCTTTGCACTTTGAGGAGGTTTTTGACTCCAAAGTGCATTTCAATCTTTTTTATTTTCCTGAATGCCTTTCAGTTTAGTGATTAAAAAGCTAAAAATACTGTTCCAGGAAGGTGTCATTATTATTCAAATTGGGTCAAGTCAGAGACACAAACAAGAATGGGATGATTAAATATGTTAATACCAAATTTTTCCACCTATTTTTTTCTCATTAGAATATTTCTAATGTTTCTGACTTGATACCTCATGGCTTAATGACATAAATGCAAAAAAATTAAAAAAAAAAAAAAAAGAAAGATATGTGACTGTGGGGAAGAAATTATTCTCCTACAGAGATACAATATGAAATGCTGCTGAATAGTGCAGTGTGGTACCCATTTTCATTTCACTCTTTTTACTGTTCAGTTTTTTAGGAAGCACAGCTGATCTATTGTTTCAGTCTCACAGAAGCTGGTCAAGAGAAACTTGGAATATAAATACAACCTCTGCGGTCTAGACAGTGTTTTACAACCTTCTTAGTCCATAACTCAATTCCAGCAATTTGGAATTCTTCCTGGCATTATCCCACCTCTTTTTATTGCTTATAAAGCCTGGTGGGTACAAGTGCCTTACAGGTTGGGCAGTGCTGTCTTAGCAGTGACAGCATTTGCTATGTGTTTGAACCATGATTATCTCATTCAGATGGCAGCACTAACAGGAGATCTTTATGTTAGCTTTGTTAAAAAGGGTCAACAACTTTGTTTACACGACAAAATTACATAAAGCAAGGGAGAAGAAATGAGAACACCTGTTTACAAAGGACAAAAAAAACATACTATGCAACACTGTCCAAGTGACATCATTGAGAACACAGGTCCTCCCAGCACAGACTATCTTAAAGAAAGGGTCGTATGTAAAGACTAGTTCTCCAAGTGGGTGAGAAAACACAAGTCACTGTGGCAGCTTTCTAGCCCTAAAGTCAACAGACATGGTTCTGGCTCAAATATCTAGATCACTTGTGCGTTCAAGACTTGGATTTACAGAGACCTGATTAACTGAATAGATTAAGCGCTAAACTCTTCTGTGTTAAATTCACTTTGCAAACATTGTAAACACACTCTTATTTTTGAGCTTTTGCCCTTTAGCTTCCACTTGGTGTTGTAAGAGAAGCAACAACCCGCAAACTCCCAGTCCCCTCCAAGGGAGTTTAAAGCATTTCTGTAGAGTATCTCTGTGAAGACTTCCAAGAGCACATTAAATGAACAAACTCAAAGACCTGAAAAAAATATTTTAGGTCCAGTACTTCATGGCACTGCCACAAAACCTGCACAAAATCACTGCTGGGGAAAGTGACTTACATACCCAGAGTCCTGTTCAGAGTTCTGTTGCATTAAAAAAAGGAGTAAGAGGACTTATGTGTGACATAGATGAGATGTCAGAACCATTATTTTTTTGTTTTTCTTTGTTTCTAATTCTCAGCCTTGCACACTGAGTATCAACATTGATCCTGGGCAGCTTAAAAACACAGTGGTTATTGCAGGCTTAGATGAGTCAGAGGCATTTTTTAAAGCAGGTGCTTCTCTTCTCACTCTAGTAACCTTTGTTCTTCTTTCCCCACTAGTCCCACCCAGAGCCCTTTCTGTCATTTTAGTTATGCTTTCCCTCCCATCTCCTCCTAGCTGCCTTTTTTTTCTTTACCCACTCCAAATAGATTTCTACCAGTGTCACCTCCCTCTTCTTGTTACTCCTCTTGTTCATAAATGAGTCTTTGGTTGTTTCTCTCTCTCAAAATCCTTCACTGTCTTCTTTATCCCGCACTCCCCATCCACTCCCTAATAAAATATACCTTCTCCCTTACAAATCCAGCTTTGTAACTCTTTCCTTTGTTCTCCTACTTCACACTTCTTTCTCTATATACTTTCCATGGCACACATTATGCCAGTAGCCCTTTTGCAGCCAAGATCAGCTATGACCTCTTTTGTTTAGTCTAATCCTTACCATTTTTTTTTCCTTCAGTGAAGTCCCACCAGCAACAAGGCCACATCTGTGGACTGGTGGAGTTGCACTGACAATTGTACAGCTAGATGAATATGTATGCTGAGATCTTTGGGGAAATCTGAGCAGTGAAATCAGAGCTGAGCCTACCACCAGACACAAAGATCTTCAGTATCGTGGAGACAAAACACATGCATGTGAGAAGACTGGGGTTTTAGTCCAGTGACCTGTCCCGTACCTGCTAGAAAGCAGCATGTCTCCAGGTTATCTGTGCTTGCTCCAGACCTCAGTTGGTGAGGTATTGCTGATACACAGAGCTCCATTCTCAGTGTGAGTAAACCACCACCTTGTGGGGATGCAGATGAAGAGGGTATTGACTCTTCTAGCACCAGCTCCAGAAGAAGGCCTGGCACACTGGGCAAAGAGCAAAGCCTGTAAACCTGAATCTAGATCTCCTTCCTCTAGCCCATGGGCCCTGAGATAAAAGTCTGATACATAGAGAGATCAATTTGATTTGCACCACCTCAGTATGTACGACTCCTAGATCACAGTTCTGGAGAACTAGGTCTCACCTTGACAACATCATATATGGACAGAACTGAATCTGAAGAGTCACAACAAAATACTTCTCCTTGCATTAGTCTCCAATATGCAATTACATTAATCCTTAAAGGATTTGTATTTCAGTATCCTTATATGATGAAGAATAATAATGATGTCAAAATTCCTATATTTTCCTATAAGCAGATCTAACATTCTGCCACAATTCTTATGAAGTATCAGGTAAAATTTTATTCAGAGAAACTCCTATAAAATATTTTATCTTCTCTGTAAATAGTCAAGTTAATAAGGATTTATCAATACACATATTGCAAATAATAAATTACAAGACTATCAACTGTTTAAAAAAATGCATCCCATCTATACCCACAACCAACACTTAACTGCCGCACAGTAACAATTTACTTTGTTTCTACAGTTTTCCATGCAAGTTTTCTGCCTTAAGGATAAAACATACCCCAAGATCTACAACAAAATTGTTTTTCTGTTCAAACTACTTGTATGAAAAGAGAAAAGTAGTTACTAGAGCAATATGTGACCAAAAAAACCCACCATTTAAACCAAGGAACACTTATCTGGGAAAGAAAACCAGCTGCTGCTAAGAGTCAGAAATTTCTCACCTTTTCTTTCTGCTTAGGGTAGGTTTCTTCCTTGGGAATCTGGGGGAAAGAGTCTCTCACTTAGGAAAAAAAAAAAAATTGAATCTATATTTACTAAGAAATATCTTGACTTGAATCTCTGTGCTGATTCATACTTTCAGACACTATAGACTTTGAGGGACTGATCCTACATGAGCAATTTCTCTACAAAGTTAAGGCTGTCATTTAATTCCTTATCCTGTTTAAAACAACTCATTACCACTAGATTTGACTTAGCCCACTACAAAATATCTGCCATTTGGAGACATAACTGGAAAACAAATAATTTTTGGTTTCTTAAATAACATTATTACAACAATTTCTGTCAGTTTCTTTGCTAAAACCTTAATTCTCATGACTGCATTTAGAATAATTATATTTCAAAATGTTTAAAAATAAATCAAAACCACCAACAACAAATCATAGAGCAAAAAAGATAAGAGAGTATAGGATGAAGCGGATATACCACTACTGTGCATAATGAAGGAAAAATTTGTGAGCTTATGTACTCACCTCTGGAATGAGGATGTCAGCTACAGATGCCAGATTAAGCTCAGGAGGCTTTATGACCTCCTCCTTCTCCCATCTCAGCTAGACCAGACACACAACTACATACAGTGAGAGACAGAGCAAAGTTTAGACACTCTCCTGTTCACCACCTCCAAAACACAACCATCCGTAAGACAGTACTTGACTTGTCTCGTCTCCTCCAGCACATAGCCAGTCTCATTAGAAAATAATGTCCTCCCCTGCTTTTACCTTCCATTTACCACTGAGAATTTGTTTGTTTCTAACTCATAAAAAATGAATATCCATACAAATAACCTTGTACATAACTTCGAGATAATTTGGTTCAGGTGAGACTGAACCAGTCCAAGATCCTACCACAAGCTAAACAGTGCTCAATCTGCAGGGCCAAACAGACCAAAAGAAGCTAGAAACTCTAAAGGAAGTATGAAGTACCATAACCAGATGTGAATCCTTAAGGAAATTATAGCAAGCTATTCCTTAAAAAAATTAATAACAGCTGTGTTAACTCAGTCTCAAAAAATTTCTGCTCTAAGTCTATGCAGAATAATTCCTTCAGTCTAAAGAGTAAGCTACTTCTCAAATACAGTGACAAAAATAGATTAAGGAACCTAATTAACTGTTCCATTTTAAATCTTGTTGAAATGTATGCCTTAGCTTTTCTTCATACATGAGCTCGTCTTTTTTGTTCTGTCGGTAATACTGTTCTCTTAGTCCTTCATGCTACAAAAAATCACATAATGAACTAACATAGCTAGCATGTAAAAAAAGATACATTAGCTAGATTTCTCAGAAATATGCAAAGACAATCTACATCTTAACAGCAAAGGGGCTTTCTAAAAGTCTAATTAAAAGCTCCTAGAGCATTTGCATATACAGAATACTCTGGTTGATCTCCAGTAAAAATGCAATTACTTAACTGTGTATTCTCAGTACATTTTATGTATTCCATAGGAAAACAATAGGGGATACGTTAATAGCAGCATTTTATTATATTTCAATAAAAGGAGACCAATACTTCTGTGTGCACTCTGAAGTAATGAAGTATTTTCTGGATTAATTTTTTTATACACTCACATGCACTTTATTTTCAGTTAAATGTACACACACAACAAAAATGAGCTGTAAGAAATTCAAACAATATTTTTCTCAAATTACAGGTAACTTGAGTGACACTTTAAAACAGCAGAATTCTGAGAGCTGGGGTCTGTATTTAGTCCACTTCTTCCAGTTCTACCAACTACTAGAAAAAATTTAAAGAAATTAAATTTAAAGATTGTTAAGAACTTCTTTCCTAGCTATATACCTCTCTCTATATATAGCTTTCCTGTACTAATATACAGACTTGCCTTCAAATCAACCTACAGTGTGTCTCCTGAGGTAACTTAACCGGGTTTCCTGTCACTCCAGGCAAACACCTTAATTTCTCTTCCTGTTTAACCCAAATGTCTCTAAATTTTTTTGTTTTTTCTATTCAATTTACCAAACTCCAAATCATTCAGTACAGATTTGTCCTTAAAGTAACTTGTTCCATAATTATGTTGCATTTTACCACTCACTAAATTGAAGTATGGGATTAATGAAAAGCTGCCTCAGGTTATTTACTGTTTTTTCCAGACTTAAGAGTCAATACCAGTCTGTACTCAAGAAGCACAAATCAATGATATCCATAGAATAGGCAACATTGTCTGTGAAACTGTGAGAAGACCAGACTTTAAAGGTGTGCCATTAAAATAATAATAATAATAATAATAATAATAATAATAATAATAATAATAATAATAATAATAATAATAATAATAATAATAATAATAATAATAATAATAATAATTTTTCTCTAGTTTTGTCAGTCTTCTCACAAAATCAAAACAGAAATTAATATATATAGCAACCATAGGGAAGACACCAGGTAGAAAATTCTGTAAATGGAATATATTTCCTAACTAATGTGTGTAACCCTCTTTCTTCCTAGGACACGTGTTCACCTGGACTAAACAAGGTCTTATGACACCACTTAATTTGAACCAAAACAAACCAAAAAACCAAAACCAAACCAAACCAAAACAAACAAACAACAACAACAAAAAAATCACAACAAGGTTCAATTATTGAGTCAGTTTACAAATTAACAAAGCAACATATATAAAATCCTTACTGCACAGTCAGCAATCTAAGAGGGCTGACTACTTGGAGGAGGAAAACGGTATTCTAGATTTGCTCTTCAGTAGGTGCTGGAGTCAGTTTTGGTATTCTTGGAACCACCTCAGTGTAATAAAACAAGATTTTTCTCTTTCCATTTATCCTAAAATATTTATGTAGTTATTTGAATACTTAATATTTATTATTATGTACTATATAGAAGGGTTCCTGAAATATTAAATATGCCTTCATACCTTTGAGTATCCAGAAGTTCTTCACGTATAGCTCTACACAGTATTATTAAAGTGACTTAAAGGTAGCTTGATACATGTTAGGTTACACAGATGTTCAGGTATCACCACACTGCAATAACGCATTCGTGGTTTCCATCTGAAACTTATCTGGATTCAAAATATGGGAAAGCAAACAAAAAGAAAGACTGCAGCATTTCCTGAACAAAAATGTTGCTATTTTCTGCAAGTTTATGCAACATTACATAAATCAAAAATGGAAATATGTCTCTGCTTGTCCTGGAGAGTTTGGATCCTGTGTTCAATAAAATACAGACAAATAACTACAAAACTAGTTCAGTATTTCAACTCTACTAGTATTTTTACTAGAGCATGCCAATGTGTCCATATTTTACAAATAAGCTCATCCTTCAAAGTATATTTTCTGTAAACATTACATGAAAATATAACTTTGTGCAAATAAGCACAAGCTGAAGCAAAGGTCCAAATTTAGTTATTGATGATTGCCAGTGACTAGCTCCCTTAGTGACAGGCAGAGAGTAGATGTAGCCAGAATATACAGTTATCAGTAAGTGCTGAGACAAGCAAATTATCCAGCCACAAACGCTGAGTCCCACTTTAATCATTGTAAATTTTATTGTTGATCTAAATGGAAGCAGAATTTGGTTAACTTCCTGAGATCCAGCCAGCTGTGAAACATGGCCCGCTGTGTTAAATAGCCTATGAAGCTACATTGTGCAATGAAAATAGCATGTGTTGTACTCAAAAGATTTATTTAAAAGCTTTACATGAAAAAAATCTGAAAAAAAAAAATAAAAGAAAAGAGCAATAGAAAAAGAATATATAGATGTACACATCTTAGTTGGAAAAACTTGCTCAAAGTTTTTGAGATCCTTTAGTTCAAAAGACATAGAAAAAAAATTTATTAACACTTTCTAATTGTGTCTCAGGGATTTTCATCCCAACTGGGATAATCGCATATAGTTTTTCTCCTTTTAACTTACACATGTGCATTCAGGCACAAGCTAAGAACAAAATCTATATGACTTAATTGAAATAAAAAGTGTACAACAGGGGATGCATTAGACCTAAAGCAGCTACAGTCATTATTCTTGGCCCTGCTTTCTGTGGCCCAAGAGCTGCAAGACCTCACATGCTCCAAAGAACTTACTGGCAAGGATATCGGGATGGGTTCACAGCTACAGATGATGTTGAATTGAACTTCAGAGTGGCATGTATGTAGGCCTCCTGCACAGCTGAGACCCTCAAAATCCAGTGATGAGATCTGTAAGGTATGTTATTACTTCCCTACCTCTCACAGACAGGTCACCCATATTCACAGAGACAGGGCAGCCCTACTGAGACTCTCGTGATGCAGTGCCTCCAGACTGCTTGTAAGATGTGAGCACATCCTGACTGACTAGCTGTCCATTTCTGCACAGGAGTTCATAGCAACTGGGCTGTTTTGGAAATCAAGTATGGTTTTTGAGAAAACAAAACCCAAAACATAGCAACTTCAAGCCTTTCACTCTCAGGGAAAAATGCCTGTGATGGAAGTATTTAGCTCATGAGTTTTATCCTGACTTTATTTGTGATTCAGATGCCACACTTAAACTTATTTTCTGTGATGGATCATAGTTTCCAGTGTCACTATAATAAAAAAAAGTTCAACTACTTTAAAAGTCCATTTCCTTGACCTCTGCCCCCTTCTAGCTCTTTTCACCTTGGTGCACAACCAAAACTTTTCTTATGCTGACTTCAATATTTACCCTTGACTCTTCTCATGAGATGTTTGTAGTGGGACAAGGTTAATATTAAAGTGCTTTTTTCCCCAAGACTACTACAGTAGTTATATCGAATGCCACAGTACCTAATTTCCGTCTTCCAAATGGTGGCCTTTTGTCAAGATCTTCAGCACACACAGAGACTGTGGATGTACTAGGTGGACTACCAGGTCAGCAGCTCCTTCTTCTCCCCTCATTATGCATGTCACATGTGTGCATGCACACACACCTTGCCATGTAGCAGAGGAGAAGTTTCACATTCCTAACCATCACTTAGGTCATGGCTATGGCTGCTGCTACATGCATTGCCATTTCTAAGGATAAGAAGCCATGCAGTTCTGCTTGTCTATATAAAATTCAACAAAGGCTGCTCATCGTGTAACTAATGAATTGGCTGTGGTCTGCCTAATAGTTATTATTTTACATATCCTCCAGCATAGTTAGAGATCTAGATATAAAACTGAGCAATCTACTAATGTATCTGCAGTGATCTCCAGAGTACCGTGATTTTTAAAACAATGACTTACCAACCGAGCTGCTCATATGAAACACAGCAGCACAACCCCAACATTATCATCAGCATATGATAAAAGCCTGTTCAACAATCAGACTGTGGGCTCAGTGAAACATTCATCACAGACCTCAAAAATTTATCTAAAGATACAAAAGAAAGAATAAAGAAAATATAAAATTATCACAACCTTGTCCCCAAGCACATGTTATTTTAGGTAGACGAAGATGTAGAAGGAAGCATTTCCTTTTATATTTAAAAATAATTATTCTCAGGTTTCTCAGTGCCAGCTAGCCAGTGTAAGTTTGCATGTGAACAGGGAGCTAAAAGATTATGCAGAAATTAGAATAAAACTAAGTCCCCAGTCACACTTTTTAAAGGAAAATCACTTGAACAGGCTCGTATAATGTTGTGCAACACCTTGCTTAGAAAAATTCATCAACACTTTATGGTGTGATTTTAATGGGTATTGGTACTTGATTTCTATACATTTAGATGGGAAATAAAGGTAATATTTTCCTCATTCACTCTTTTCAGTTTTCTAAATGATAACAGCAAATGTTCTGTATTTGAAATTGATAGGCAAGTAAAAAAGCTACATCATCTCCAGCATGGTTTTAAACAATCCTGAGGTCTGAACTCCCTTTTGTTTCCAAGCATACAGAAGCAGCTTTGATAAATAGGAATTTCAATAAGCTAGGCAGGTCAGACACATTTTCCTTTTTTAATTTTTCCCCAAATTGTTGTTCAACAAATGGTTTTGAAGTTTTCTAAGAAATACTTTTTCCTGTTTTGAAGAGAATACTCCTGTCATTTCTTCAAAAGGAAGTTAGAAAGGACCACCTAACACTAAAATACCTGAAAAAGGGATTCGTATATTTGGGGGGCAAGGGCCCAAAACATTACCCAAAATTTTCCCAAAATTCTATTATAACTTGAACAATTCAAGAAATATTATCAGAAAACATCTAGAATTGTCAATAGCATTTTCCTTATGGGTATACCCACTTGTCCAATTGGCATAAAATGAGTACAACCCCTTGCACGCCTGGCAACCCCAAGGAGAATTTGGGTTTCACAGCATCTAATTTCACCTGTTCACCTTTCAATCTCTCTTCATACAGAAGATGAAGATGATTTCTCTGACTTGCTCAAGGGAACGCTTTATCAGAAACATGACACATGACCACATTAGACAAAATTACCACAAAGCGTATATGAGATGTTGGAGCACAAGGGAAGGTTTTTCTCCTTTTTCCAGTGTCTCCAAGAGAGGCAAAATGGAACAAAAATCAGTCTTTCTTTTTTTTTTTTCTAATTCAGAAGGTTGCACAGACAAGAAACGAATGAAGTTCCTGCATCACCATGATTTTATGCATGCTGTATCATACTATTCCACGTGTATTTAGTCATTGCTCCAGATCTAAAGTTTCAGATAAAGCACACTTCAGATTTGTGGATAGCTAGTTAATTAAGAAAGATGTATTTATAATGAAGATATTTACATGCTCTTAGTACTGACTGGTTACATATAATACAGTATATATGCAAAAATGTGATGAGCTTTTCCTCAAAAAAAGAAGTGTTAAAAACGGCCCATGCTTTACCCTGAATGATGGAAAAGGGAACCAGTTATGGGCTATAACTGTTTAGTTGTTCCACCTAGCTGAAACTGCAAAAGCTATGATACTTCTTGTGTGTTTAGCCCTTGTGATTACTATGCAACATTACAAAATTGCTTTCCCAGTAACATACAATTATGAAAAGCAAACGGGTCAGGGGGAATGGAATTTTTATAGTATCTGTGTTACACTTTACCCAAACTCTATTTCTTCTTTGAGCTATGTTAGCATTAACATGGCCTAACAAACAAGACATTGCACTGGAATTCGGAGAACCTGTACTCTGTCTGGTGGTGGCACTATCCTTCACAAGCCAGTGTGCCACTGTTCCCTTTTTTAATTCTTTCATCTTAACAGTGACAGAGGTTTATGACTAGGATAGTATGTTATCCTGTATTTCTGTTTCCCAAATGCTTCCAGGCCTGACTTCACTTGAGGCCTTTAGGTGCTAATGAAATATAAATGATAATGCAGGCACTCAGCTTTAAGTGTTTTCTAAAAACATAGCTGAAGAATATTAATATCTTTGAAATAATACAAGATTCATTTTTCTTACAAGATTTTTTAATGTCAGACCTCACATTTCTAGATGAGACTGTTTTGAGGTCAGGGCAAGAATTCTTCTCCTGTAAGCAACTCAGCTGAAAGTAATTTGCTCGAGAGGCTTAATCAGTTCTTCTTTTGAATGCATCCAACTTTGCAGCAAAGCAGAATTTCAGTGATGAAGTACAGAAAAACATACTGGAATGGTTCCTTTCAATTACAGCATTTTAATTTAACAGAACAAAGTTTGTCTTTTGCAGACTGTGGATTGCTAGGTAGAAATACGTTAACTTTTGGGAGACTAAATTTCTGTCACATCATTCTGACATGGTTGTCAAACACTTGATGTCTCTACTGGGATAATATAAATTTGTCTGAGTTGTTGTACCTTTGCTGAAGTCATTGATTGTCCTTTAGACACTAAAAATACCCAGAGGATCAATTTAGAGCGAGGAGGATAGCAGGGTGATGATCAAGTCAGGACCCAAGTACTTTGGCCTGCACAGCATCCCCAGTACAGGTTTATTCTTTCCGTTTCTACAAGTTCTTTAATGCACTAGTTGAGCAATCTCTGGTTGTCCCTCAGTAGGTAAAATACCCTTTGCCAGTCAAAGATTAGAATCTGAATTGGGTCTTCATCGTCTTACCACTGTTTTACGCACTCAGTGAAGAAGGCAGAACTTGGTCTGCCATATGTCCAAGGTCCACTGAAAGTTCATACATTGGAATTAAATGCAGATTATTGTAGAAGCCAGGAGTTGCCATGTGTTCATTGTAGCTAATGTATTTCATCTGATAATGGCAAGGCTATAGCCAAAGCTTTGATGTATGTAGATGTTATTTGCATATGGCTGTAGACATGTATATATGAATGTATACCTATATATATATATAAAACCTTAGATAGTTTGATAGTTTTTGCAGAGAATAAAGTTGAGCAGTAAATGCTCCAGAATTTTGATACAAACAAGGGGTTTAGAGAACTCAAAACCACAGATATATGCATTATAACAGCCTAAATAGTCAACTTTATATAGTGAATATTTTGATAAAATCTTCCACAGGGTATAGGAAGAGGAAAAATATGATATGAGAAGAAAATATCTCAGATAGTAAGCAGAGATAAGAGATCTTAACCAACACAATATCTAGATAGAAATTCCATTGATCGTGAGGCAACTATAGTATTTAAATACATCATTTTAAACTACACCTTCAGTTAAAGGAAGTGCCAGATACAAACTTAGAACAAAAAAAAAGATTCAGATATGAAAGATAAAGATCAAATACCCATCTCACTTTCGCAACAGAAATTAATGAGTGGCATTTATTTCTGTGTAGACATCATAGAAGTTAACAAAGGCTTTCATAGAATTTATGGAACAAATTTAGAGAAATATCTGGAATATAACCGAATTTGACAAAAAATACTAACATAACTAAGATTTTATTAAAGGTTAGGAAATACATAAGATTGATATATATTTAAAGGAACTACAGGTACCAGGAGAGATGCCTTATACCAGATATGTTGGACTGGAAAAAAAAAATCCAAACGAAATAGAATAGCCACAATCAATGTCCATTGACCATTTCAAAATCCATCCTATAAACATTGAACACTGATGCACAACAAGAAATCTCAGCAATAAGAAAAGAAATAAAGAAATTCAGTACTTCAGGTCTCTTGGTAACAAAAAGAATAAAATGGATAGAATGAGCAATGAAATGAAGGTCAGAATAGCAAAGAACAGACAAGCCTTTGTAATGCTAAATCCAGCTAGAGAAAAAAGAACACCTCTAGGTACTAAGTCTGCATATTCAACACAATATAAAGAAAAATTCACTATGCAGAGCTGCAAACTGGGGATTTAATGAGATTCCCCCAACCAGATCTTTCTAAACTGCTGTTTTAAATAAATGTTCAGTATCTGTTTGTCAGCACAAATGTTACAAGAAAAGGCAAAACTAAAGCCATTTGGAATCAGAAATAACAGATCAAAAATTCTGATATTTGGGATGGCTACAAGCACTAATAAAACTCACCTGTGGCAAGAATATTCAATGAAGGAAGTTGAAGTGGAAATAATACATTTTGAAGATTTAAAACAGAGGCTTCTTAGAAAACAATTAAGATGTCAGAGGTGATTGTAAAAGACCAAGATAGAATAGCACGACAATAGGAACTGTACTCCAAACTGAAACTAGAAGGCTAAATAGAGAAATGAACATACACTTCTGTCTTTTTAGGCACACCTTGTAGTTGGTGTTTTGAACACATTTACAGTTCTTCCTGATGCCACAAAGGGACTTGATGACTGCAAAAATCACCTCAAAAATGTATCTCTGCTGCCCAGTTAACATTATAAAAAGATCTACTATAAAACAGTGATGCTTCCACCCTGGAACAAATTTAAAAAATGAGAAATTTAGAAGAAAAGGACAAGTGGTCTCAAGGGCTACCTAAGATAGGTTAGAATAAGAGCTTTGAACATGCTGCACTCCGAGTGACGTAATATGAAAGATAGATATGCTTTGCCATAAGTGCATAGTAGCTTTCCAACAGAAAACTTTCCACCTGAGATACCACAAGGATTTCAGAATGAATCTCAATTATGAATGATTCTGTGGAACAGAATGAATCACATTATATTATGCTACATGTTACGTGCATATCTCAAAGGGCAAACATTCATCTCTCCTGCAGTAAACCACATTCATCAATGCTACAATGCAATTCTGGAGCCTTAATGTTCTTACACTGGCAAAAGCACCAATATCTTGATATGTTTCTCAAGTTATTGGGATATAGAGCATATTCTAGAGCATTCTCTATATAGACCAGTCGGCAACATTGACTACAAAGTCTGAAACTTTTAATAAATATTGATATTTAATTTTTCTGCTGTTTTTTTTTGTTTGGTTTGGTTTGGTTTTGTTGCTGTGGGGTTTTTTTTCCCCCATAAAAACACTCAAGAAGCATAGAATCATATAGATCACCAGCTGAAGGAAAAATTATCATCTTCATTCAAATTAGAATGCAATTTTACATCAAATTCTAAGCATTAAAAATAAGGAAGGATGAATTTTCACAATGAAAGCTACAAAAATATGTATTTAAGTGTTATAACTCAAAAATCTGCAATTGTCTTAAAGCCTATGGATTATTTTTTGTTTGCTTTCATTCTTAGTAAACTTAAAAACAGTATCGACTGAGTCTTAGTGACTAAGAGTAACACAGCAGGGAAATCCACGATATCTTAATTCTAGTGGATATGCACCAGCATAATGAAGTTTGGCTGGTTTATTTGGAGGAGGTGCAGGAGGGGACCTGTTTATTTCAAAAAATAAAAACAAACCACAAACAAACAGGAAAGCTCAAGACTCCAAAACACTAAACACCACACACATTCCCAAACTCAAAAGTTGTAGACTTTAAAATATCTAGCAAGTAAGTACTGGTACATTCCTATCAGTTGATATTATAACAAATTATTCTTTATGTTCTGAGCATGCTGATTCACAAAGTGGCTTTATAATTGTTGATCATCAACAAATTCCCTTTATAAGGCCCCATCCATTTAACAGACTGGAGACTGGAATCCAAAGTTCCTGCATGATAGGAACAGAATCAATGTCAGAAGCATTAACTGGTAAGGCCCAAAATAATAATGTTCCATGTTGCACCATTTTTGTCCCCTTGCTATTGCAGAGCGTTATGCATGATCCTGCATCCCATTTCTTGCCAGTGAGCCACCTATTGAGTCTGGGCCATAAAACAACAGCCTGAGTGCTGTAATCAAAGGCTCTTGGGGATGTCTTTGTAAAGCCTCATTTTAATAATTTAAGCAACATATATTTCAGTATCAAAAAGGGGGGTAAAAAATACTTTGACAGGCCCTCCACCTGCTGGCTCTCTGCACCCTGGCAGCATGAATCTAAAAATTCAATTTGATGTTTTGTTTCCAAGATCTTCCTCTGAGTAATCACTGTCTGAACTCAGTGTGTTTATTATATCAATTTTTACCTCTGTTCCACTTCCCTAGATGTGTTGCAGATACATTTCAGTTCTTCTGGCTCCTGATAAATTACTTCACTTAACCTGAACATGTCATCAGCATCAACTTCTTGAATAGCTGTTTCAGAGCAGAAAGGAGACCAACGTGACACTGGGATTCTGGTTCACTGAAGATCAGCATTACCAACACTATGCTTTTTTGTAATAATTTCTTATTACTGCCAGAATTATTGATGCACACAGAACAAAAAAAAAAAAAAAAAAGGATGTGGAATTAATAAATTAATATCACTGATGGGTCTCATACAACTGCAAGCAGATTCCACCTCTGGTCTTAAAAAGATATTTTGCAGAAATCACATAACAGAAAAACACTCAGAAAGTGAATTTGTTGCCATCATCAGCACTCATTTTTCAATTCTTATAAAAGAAAGGGGAGAGCTAGCTAGTTTTTAGCACTGATCAAAGCAGTGCTATTCCTTCCTTCCCTCTCTCATTTTTCAGCAGCAGTTTAATTTGGTCACCGGTTTCTGCTGCTTGGCCACATTAGGCAGCCACAACACACAACCTGAATTTCCATTTCTTTGCTAATGAGTCTGACCCATGGGAAAGAGAAGAGGACATTGCTGCTTGACCACAATCTCTCCTGAAGGTCACTGATGGAGTTCATGGAGTGAAAGCTGGGCTGACAGTGACAATGGCAAATATAACAGTCCTTTCAGATGAACCAAAGAAATTATAGTACAGAGACCCATCTCTCAATAATGGAGTTATTAAAAACTGCAGCTTCTAAAATGCATTCCTGTGAAATGATGGCAGTAAGAACACAGGAGGGAAATTTGGCAAGACCACTCCTCTGAGCAATCTGTGCCTTGGTGTGGGGATCCATCTCTGTGCAGTGGGCTGGGTGGGAAGCGAGCAGAGGCAGAGTCAGTCTCTTCAGTAAGTAAAGAGCATACACCATGGATAAAGCCAGCAAGCTCCTGCAATGAGCATCTCAAACAAGGTCATGCAGGGATTCTGTGGTATAACAAGCCACACTAATAAAGACTGGCTGACAAGAACTCTCTAATAGGTTTCTCTAGTCCTAAAGCTTAAATCTTCCCTCAGTTCCAATAAATTTTTAAAAAGATGATACCTTACTGTTTATTATTTTGTTTTTCTTATCTTTTCTACCATATCATTATGCTGCCTCTAGCATGCATAGAAAAACCAAAAGTCTTTTTCTGATTTCACAAACACCAAGAAGAATGTTTTCCTCAGCAATTAGTAATCATACTGAGACAAGGCTCCACTCATAGTTATAAAAAATCAGGATAAGAAAATATTTGAAATGTAAAGCATATCTACTACTAAATTATTAATAAGACATAATAGCAGGGTAGTAAAAATGTGGTATGTATATTCAGTATTTATTATAGAAATTCACTACATATAAATTTTAAGGACGTGCCAGATGCATCTAATAAATATTAATGAGGAAGGCTTCATACCCCCAGAGCTACACTGTTTTATAGCTCTCTGGCTGAAAACATTGTATGAAAATTACTTCACCTTGTTTAATTGGAATTGGATCCTCTAAATCTATATTTGTGTTAATCAACTAGTCCAACTCAAGCTTCTATGTGTAGTCAAAGTTTCCAGTGGAAAACTTCAGAAAGTAATAGAAAATCAACTAACAGCTGAGGAAGAAAGGGCAACTGAAATACCAGCAAATGAGAAAATACAATACACCCCTAGTAACTCAAGAAACAAAATACTATGATTATTTACTTTGTGTTTGTGACATCTCTGCATGGTTTAAATAAACATAGGAAGAAACTAATTCTCTACATAACAAGAAAAAAATCAGTCTTTACTAAATAGTGTTCTTAGAAAAAACAAGCTTCTCAGCAGAAGTAGAATTTGCAACTATGGTTCTTCCACTACAAAAACACTTCTTAATGGATACAATATGTTTTGCCCTTGAACATCATTAATAAATTCTCACTTTACTTTTTTAATATTAAAAAAGATGTAAAATATGATCCTCCTCAGACTACCAGACTTTAGAAATGTAAAAGGTGAACATTGCATAGAAAATAAAGTAGCTCCCCTACAAATATTATGCACATGGGAAATGAAATCAAAATACCGTTTTAGTTTCCCCATTAGCACAAAACCAGATTTCATAAAAGGATAATCTATACTCTTTCACAAAGACACAAACAGTCTCTATGGAAGCATGGTACAGAGTGAACAGGAAGTTTAGTCATTGCTGCTGGATGTTGAACCGAAGAGAAATAAGAGTGCATGGATGGGAATAAATACACTTCCTGGCAACTTGATAGGGAACTTTGGGACAATCCAAATGTTTGGGTCGATAAACTACATTGCTGACACCTTTCCTTTTTTAATTCCGTTTTTAATTAATTTCTTCTATTTTTTTCTAAGCAACAGTTTAATTTCAATAGGTTTTTCAGTGAAATCAACACTCACCAAAAGTAAATATACTCCTAAATGAATAAAAGTCTTTACAATGTTCTCCATTAAACCACACATTGTATAGAATTTGGTTATCTTCTCCGCAGTGTAAAAAATAGATTGCTCAGGAGTAAGCCATACCGATCAGACTCAGGACTTCAGAATACCTCCTTAAACAGGTTTTTTCTTCACCTGTGGCATATGACAGCCACACCACCTGCACTGACACTATGAGAATTCAGACCATATTGCATATTGTTTAGTCTGCTGAATTTATGTTCTTTGGAAACATGTATTTATGTAAGCAGTCCATATAGCATACAACAACAGCATATCTCTAGAAGGTCTTTACCTTTACCTTTGCACATCCCCTGATGAGATCAGAAGCCTTTAATAGGGCAGTTGATGGCTCTTTACCACCTCTTGTTCCCCTTTGTGCCTGCGCCCACTTACAAAGCTAGGATGGTGCTGACAGTCACATCCTCCCCAGAGCTGGGGGTAGGGTGACTTCAGCTCCACCTGGCTGGGGGGGCAGGAGGGGTGGGACCCTCAGTTAGCTGAGAGGGTCCCCAACAAAAAAGGTGCCCAGAGAAGCTGAGAAGCTTCTGTACCATGTTGTAATGCCCATAGACAGATCTGATCAGGCTACAAAATGGGGTCGCCGCTGAAGACCCCCTTGGAGTGGTCTTCTCTGAGCAGCAGGTCTGTGAACTGGAGCCCTCCCCTTAGATTGAGATGCCATCTAAGGAGACTTCCTGGGATTGAGAGCACCTCACCTCATTGTTTGGGTGAGTGTTTGTTTTCCCCTGCTGGATATATCCTTGAGTGAGTCCTTGCCTAACCCAGGCAAGTGATTATTTCTTCTGGGTACCATTGAGTGAGATGCCTCCAGTTTCATTTCTTGTGAGGATATGTGTGCACGCTGTGGATCCTCATTATTCTTATGTTGTTGTACCCCAACAATCTCTTCAACCGATAACCAAATCTGTATTTTGTGTTGTCAGAGTGCTAAATAATTGTATAAACCATTATTCTAGTTCGTTTATTGGCTCGACATTTCCAGCTAGAATAAAGTCTGATTTTGAACTTCTTGTCCACCTAAATCAAACTTTGAGGTGCCTCTGTGACAACCTTCTAAAAACAATGACAGCTTTACATTATTTTCACGATTGAAATAAAGCCAGCTTTAATCACCAATTTATGATGACTTTTAGCAACTTCAGCCACTGCTTTGACTGAATGCCAATTATCAAGGGCATTCCTGACATTCACACTTACTCAAAGGGAACACAGGTTTCTCATGCTCATCTTCCTATCACTTTTCAGGCTGTGCAATAGCTTAGGTTGCTTGCCAAAATGTGAAGTTCCTTCAGAGCATCTCTTTGCTTCTGCTGCTGAGAAGACAGCATAAAGGAAGTGTCAGAAAACCTAAACTCAGAGTCACTGAACTGTTTTTATTTGGGATACATAAAACACTCGCACTGTTTATTTCAAGTCAGGTCTACAATGCAGATTTTCAGAGGAACAGTGGTTCAATGTAAAGCAGCAAATAAATACATAGATTAATGTTGTCTAATTAAAACAATTATTGCCACAAGCCTGTACATATTTTTATGACACCACTGCGAAACCATGTATCAATTTGTAACTCCACTCCCTTTAACTTACTTCGTGTTTGTGAAATGTAGAACTTGAGGAGGTCCAATACCTTCTGTAGACACTGGCTTCTTTCAAAAATTTCAAAGAAATAAAACAAACAAACAAAAAAGGACTTTCTCTGAATACTTCTTAACATCTAAATTAGTACTTCTCTATGGAAGCGCTCTCTTTGGATGCTTAATCTGGAGCAACAGTACAAATATACTGGATGGCTATGTGAGCCATTTAAACTAATCTGAAAACTTTTCACTGACAACTACCCTTTTCATACCACAAGGAAGCACTAAGGCTACAGTCAGGGTAACTTTCTTTTCCAGCCATGCCCATTCCAGACTGAGAGTATGCTTTTCACAAGACCCCACTTCTGTGATTATTCCTCACCACAACAATATAGTGGACAGCTGGCCTATTTTTGAAGCCTCTCTGACCCTGCAGTTAATGCTCTTTAGAACTAAAGGTGCAATAAATATTGTTAGCAAAATTTGTCTACTGTTTGGATACCTACCTTCTTGATAGGTAAAGCTTGTAAGGAATGGGGTTTGATGATCATTTTGTCATGTATAGAGTGGTATTCAGGTATCTTATCTGCTCATTTTGAATGAGCGAAGAATAAATGCAGTCACCATGTGAATAATGGGACAGCAAACTCATGCAACTGCTAACACAGGTCTTGGCACAGAGCATCAATACCATACTAAGCTGTACTCATGAGAAACTTACATGTCTTCACAGACTCTTTCCTTCTCTGTCAATCCTTAAATGCCTCACATATGAAGTCTAGCTAAAAAAGAACATGCTGCATGTTAAAGACGTCTGCATATTGCAGCTGCATCCTATTCTTCCAAGTTGACTTGAGTAGATATCTCTAGCTAATTACCTCTCCAAAGGCCTGCCAAGTCCAGAGATACTCAGGTGATATTGATAACACACCAATTATGATGTAAATTACAAAGATATGAGGTTAGGAACTGGAAAGAAAATTACTTACTTTGTCTTTTTTAGAATGGGTCATTATCAAAGAGTGGGCTTAAATATGACAGATTGCATTTAACTTCCTACCAGTCTTCTGAGATGAGCATCTTATCTTGAGATTCAATGTCAGGGATGTTAATTGCTGTGAAGTACAGAAGTATAGAAGTTCAGTGAGGAACACTGTGCATTCTGAGTCATGAATTAGAAGACAGAGACTGAAGCAAGTGATATACAAACCAATTAAGCTAAATGCTGATAATCCTTTTATCGATGCAAGAATCTGCTCAGAACCTGAAATTCACAAGATCTATGAGCTAAAGGCTCATATTAAGGTTTCTCACTTTCTTTGTCATAGCTTATTTTTGAACTCTTTTTAGAAGCACAAGTTAGAAAAGTATGATTCATACTGCAGCTGGAAAACACACTGCTCCCTGATGCATTTTCTGTTACTCAGTACAGATTCTGCTAACATTGTGGGCAAGCAGTATCAAACATGTTTACTCTAAATGACTGAGCTCAGAGCAGAAAAACAGACTGTAATGAAATACTGTGCTGGCTATACAAGCACAATCAATTTGTCATCATTTTCACACTCAAATTCTTCTTTACAAAATACTTAGAAGAAAAAGGATTGGTTTCTGGGTTGAAAATTTTTGTTTTGGTTTGGGTTTTTTCCTCTTTAGTAAAACTGCAGCAGGGATAACATTTTCTGCAGCTTAGGAATCTGGAGTTGACAGTTTTCCCTCCTACTAGAATTTTAACTCATTTCTCTCATACACAGAAGCAGAAATTCATTAAAGGAATGAACCAGTCAACCAACCAAACAAAAAACCCTCCAAGAACAAACAAACAAAAAAAACCCACTTAAAATGTGTTTTAATACCTGAATACGTACCACCACTTTTATTATTGTATCTGGGACCCATTGTGGGAAGGACTGGGACCCAAACAGGTACCCATTCTGGAAGGACTCAGGGTATACATCTATGAAGAGGTAGTTCACAGTATCACAGTATGTTTGGGATTGGAAGGGACGTCAAAAGATCACCTAGTCCAATCCCCCTGCTGGAGCAGGAACGCCTAGGTGAGGTCACACAGGAACATGTCCAGGTGGGTTTTGAATATCTCCAGAGAAGGAGACTCCACAACCTCCCTGGGCAGCCTGTTCCAGTGTTCTGTCACCCCCACTGACAAGAAGTTTCTTCTCAAATTTAAGTGGAACCTCTTGTGTTCCAGCTTGATCCCATTACCCCTTGTCCTATCATTGTTTGCCACCGAGAAGAGCCTAGCTCCAACCTCGTGGCACTCACTCTTTATATATTTATAAACATTAATGAGGTCACCCCTCAGTCTCCTCTTCTCCAAACCAAAGACACCCAGCTCCCTCAGCCTTTCTTCATAAGGGAGGTGCCCCACTCCCTTAATCATCTTCATTGCCCTACGGTGGACCCTCTCCAGCAGTTTCCTGTCCTTGAACTGAGGGGCCCAGAACTGGACACAATATTCCAGATGGGGTCTCACCAGGGCAGAGGGGAAGGAGGACCTCTCTCAGTCTACTAACCACCCACCTTGTAATACACCGCAGGATGCCATTGGCCTTCCTGGCCACAAGGGCACAGTGCTGTCTCATGGTCATCCTGTTGTCCACCAGGACCCCCAGGTCCCTTTCCCCTACACTGCTCTCTAATATGTAATTTCCCAACCTATACTGGAACTTGGGGTTGTTCCTGCCCAGATGCAGGACTCTACACTTTCCCTTGTTAAATTTCATTAGGTTATTCCCCGTCCAACTCTCCAGCCTGTCCAGTGTGGAGAGTTTTTACCAGAAAGAGGACATGGGCTGTGTACTGTGAACTAGCCAGAGCTTGAAGTGACTGAAGCGCACTAGGACCACACGGAAGTAAACAGAAGCTGGTCTGTCCTCAACCCATGCTGCAGGAAGGGCACTGTCATCACTGCGCATGAACAGCTCGTGGACAGTGCCCTGCAGCTAATCACCATAGGCAGGGGGACGTGTAACTGCAGAGAGTAACCAATCGTTGCCTGTGTTTGTCGCGTGGCCACTAAGCAAAGAGTATATAAGGGTTGTTAAAATGTGGTCTGGTGGACATTGATGTTCAGTGTTCTTAAGAATTCATTAAAGGGTACTGATGTTAAATTCGTATTGAACTAGACTCATTACTCTTGCCGGCCAGCCTGTCCATGCTCAAAGAGGTCCTGCCAGCAATTTTGCATTCTCCACATCATACGTCAGTCCGGGTCCTGCTGGATGGCAGCACAGCCTTCTGGCGTGTCAGCCACCCCTCCCATCTTAGTGTCATCAGCAAACTTGCTGATAGTACACTCTATTCCGTCGTCTAAATCGTTAATGAATATATTGAACAATATTGGCCCCAGTACTGACCCCTGAGGCACTCCACTAGATACTGGCCTCCAACTAGACTCCGCACAATTGACTACCACTCTCTGGCTTCTCTCCTTAAGCCAGTTTGCAACCCACCCCACTACTTTATTGTCTAGACTGCACCTCCTCAACTTAGCTGTGAGGATGCTGTGGGAGACTGTGTCAAAGGCTTTACTGAAGTCAAGGTAGACCACATCCACCGCTCTGCCATCATCCATCCACCTTGTTACATTCTCATAATAGGCTATGAGGTTGGTCAAGCATGACTTACCCTTGGTAAAGCCATGCTGACTGCCCCTAATAACCCTCTTATCATTGATATGCCTTGAGATGCCACCAAGGATAAGCTGTTCCATTACTTTCCCAGGGACAGAGGTGAGGCTGACCGGTCTATAATTACCCAGGTCCTCCTTCTTGCCCTTTTTGAAGACTGGAGTGACATTTGCTTTCCTCCAGTCCTCGGGCACCTCTCCCGCTTCCCAAGACTTGGCAAAGATGATGGAGAGCGGTCCAGCAACGACTTCAGCCAGCTTCCTCAGCACCCGCGGATGCATCCCATCTGGACCCATGGATTTATGGATGTCCAGGCTATTTAATTGCTCCCTAACCCAGTCCTCATCGACTAAAGCAAACTCCTCCATTGACCTGGCTTCATCCGGGGTCTCAGGGGTACAGGGCTACCCAGGACAGCCTCCAGCAGAGTAGACAGAGACAAAGAAGGCATTCAGTAATTCTGCCTTCTCTGTATCTTCTGCCACCAGGGCACCCACCCCGTTCATCAGTGGGCCTACATTGCCTCTGGTATTAGTTTTATCTGCTATGTATTTGAAAAAGTTCTTTTTGCTGTCCTTGACCCCTCTCGCCAGCTGTAATTCTAAGGAGGCCTTGGCTATCCTAGCTGCCTTCCTACATCCTCTAACAGCAGCCTTATATTCTTCCCAAGTGGCCAGCCCCTGCTTCCATGACCTGCAAACTGTCCTCTTCTGCTTGAGCATACCCAACAGATCCCTATTCAACCACGCAGGCCTCCTGGCTCCCTTCCTTGACTTCCTACGTGTGGGGATGATCTGATCCTGAGCATGGAATAAGCAATCTCTGAATTCAGTCCAGCATTCTTGGGCCCCTTTTCCTTTAAGCAGTCTTGCCCATGGGATTTCCCCCAGCAATTGCTTGAAAAGGCCAAAGTTAGCCCTGCTAAAGTCCAGGGTTGCAATTCTACTTGCTATTCTGTTCCTGCCACACAAAATGCTGAGCTCCACCATCTCGTGGTCACTGCAACCCAGGCAGCCCTCAACCTTTACTGCTTCGACCAGACCCTCCTTGTTAGTAAGGATGTTTCATGTCTTGATGGTTTTATCTTTCAGGAAGGCAAGGTGATTAACAGATTAGAATCAAAATTTGTGTCCTTATTGTAACAGGCTAAAAGCTGAAGCAGTAAGAGATTAAATCATCATCAAGGATGACTGTGTGGATCAGGAGCAGAATTCACTCTCATCCTGTCAGCAAGCATCTTACCAAAAAGTCATGTTTTGATTGAGCCTCCCACTAAGTAAGACTCTGGAAAGCAAGACTCACCTTAAAAATATTTGTATAAAGAAGCATAAATGGAAAAAAAAAAAGTGATTCCCATTATTTGTGGCTCTAGGGAAGACTGTCTGTTTTCAGAAGTTCTCTCAAATCCCACTCACTCCATTCAGCAGAAATCACCCCTCTGTAACAGATAGCATGGTAACAGTGAAACGACCATGTACCTTTGCTGAATTTGCAACCCAGGTTACTGCACTGACTTTTGCCAAACTAAGCTATAAATAAGTCTGCCCGTACTTAATAAAAAATACTAAATTTAGGCAACTTGATTAATGTATTTCACTCCCTGTTCATAGCTTTTCTACATTTTACATAACCAACTGTAATCAAAACCTACAATGTCATCATAAGTTCAAACATGGGACCTGGGACAAACTCACTGAATTCTGTGTTGTTGTGCAATAAATAAGAAAATTTGGCAGATAGATTAAATACAAACAAGCAAAACAAATCACAATTGATTTCTACTGAATCAAACATGAAAAACAGTATTACCCCAACAATATTTATTGTAATATGTAACTTGAGATTCAGTTTTCCATTTATTATAAACTTGCATTTTTAATTTTCTATAGAACATCATACTGAAAATATAACCTAAAAAGTAGGTAGAGGCCATTCAGAAATTTAAGGAGATGTGTAGAATCAGTTAAGACTTCTCACACAGAAAGGCACTGGGGGGACTGTAGGCTAGCACACTGGTTGCTTGATTCTGTCATCTAGGTAAGCAGTGAAACAGTTCATCAGCACTGATTTTAGAATTGTTAATGTTTGTTACAGAGTTAATAATTTTTGGAGTGGGATAGACAACTTACCATTGCTCAGAATTGTATTCAGAGTAAGACAGCACTAAATAGCTTTTTATTCTATTCATATATACAAGGTCACCATTTTAATTAGTAGGATTTGCTACTTTTTTTTTTTTTCTTTTTTTTTTCTGAGGAAAGAGTCAGTGTGAACTGTGGTGGTCATTCTAAGGCAAGTTCTACAAATTAAGGGTGATTGGAAGCCAGTTAAAATGTAATAGAATTTCACTATAACTAGGTTAGACATAAGGAAAGAAATTCCCTAAACACTGAAGAGACTGAAGCACCAGATTACCAGAGAAGATTGTAAAATCTCTCACTGGAAGTGTTTACGAACATCTGTCAGGTATGATTTAGGTAGATTTAGTACTGCACTGAGGCAAGGAGATGTACAAGGTACCTTCTGATCTCTTCCAAAACTGTTTTTTTCTTAATATAGCTGGACAGAACTGTAAATTGATATTTGCACTTGCACAACAATATCTACATAACATGATGTACTGTACTTAACTAGACCTATGATAAGTCTGATTTTATTTAGCTATAGGTCTGGATGGTTATTGTTTTGTTTTGATTTTGGTGGTTGTTTGCTGTGGGGGAGTTGTGGGGTTTTGTATATTTTTGGTTGGTTGGCTTTTTTGTTTTGATTAATTTTTTTCTTGTTTTTGTTTGTTGGTTTGGTTGGGTTTTTTGGTTTGTTTTGTTTGTTTTGGTGTTTTTGTTTTTTTGTTTTTGTTTGTTCTTCCATATAGGTAAAGGACTGATAACTTACTACTTCTTTTCATACTAAGTCTTTCCTTTTCCTATTCCTTTAATTCTTTCTGTGCTAAAATGGTGAAAAAACTGTTACAGAAACAAGCATATTTTCTCCACCATTCTCTGGTTCTGGATCTTAAAAATAAAATTAAGAACCCCAGATATTCTTACATTTAAAACAAACTTTCTACCTAGATCTAGTAGAGGTGGTATAATCAGAAGACTGTAGTCCATACGAGTTTAAGCATCCTATCTCCACTAATCACCAGTGTCATGTTCCTCATGCTTTCATAGAATCACAGAATGGTTTGGGTTGGAAGGCACATTCAAAGGTCATGTAGTCCAACCCCTCCTCAATGAGCAGGAACAACTTCAACTAATCAGGTTGCTTAGAGCTCCGTCCAACTTGGTCTTGAATTTTTTCAGGGATGGGTCATCTACCACCTCTCTGGGCAACCTGTTCCTGTGTTTCACCACTCAACCCTCCTTGTAAAACATTTCTTCCTCATATCTATTCTAAATCTCCCCTCCTTCAGTTTAAAACCATTAACCCTGTCTTATGACAACAGGCCCTGCTAAAAAGTCTGTCCCCACCTTTCTTGTAGGCACCCTTTAATTACTGAAATGCCGCAATAAGGTCTCCCCGGAGCCTCCTCCAGTCTGAACAACCCAAACTCTCTTAGCCCTTCTTCATAGGAGAGGTGTTCCATTCCTCTGATCATTTTTGTGGCTTTCCACTGGAACCTATCGAACAGAGTCATGTCTTTCCTGTGCTGATGGCTGCAGAGCTGGATGCAATATAAGCTTCCGGCTTATAGTAAACCACACAATAATGCAGTGTGGGATAAACTGTGTGCAAGAATTCTTAAACACATCACCTAGTGTTCTTCCTGTGTCTTAAATCAAAAACGTTTATTTTCCTTGAACCATTTTCAGCAATATTTTGTAGTCCTCTTTGTCCTTATTATCCCCATGAAAGTCTTTTCTTAATTTTAGCTCTAGTAAGCTTCTTTCTGCACCAGTACATTATAACACCGAGTTCCTCAGGTTAATTATACACTATTTAAAAGGATTTCTTTTTAAACAGCTTCATGTGTGTTATAATTAAATTTATTTTTGTGTCCTTTTAAAAGGGAGTGAATATAAGTATTTGCCTGACTTTCTTTTCTCCAACAGCTACTAATTGTTGCCCCCATATCCTGTTTCCAGCATTCTTTCCTCTGACTTAAACAAAATTTCAGATAATTTCATCCAGATTTTAGTCTACATGAGTCCACCTTCTACAAGAATTACAGCTGACCTTGTTGGCCTCAGTCATAAGTTTTTTTTGAGGGGAGGAAGAGCAGTGAAGAAATAGGATGAGCAGAACTGAAGTCAGTATTCCATATAATTTCCTTAGTCTGAATGAATTAACCACTTTCTGTTCTTTAACATCTGCACTGTTTTCTCCTGTTCTAGTTGTGGCAGCACTTTCCCACACATTGCTAAACACTACCTAGATGTTTCCATCAAGCTGTCCCTAATGGTAGATAGAACTATATATGTCTATTTGTTTTGCCTTAAATGACATTAGTTTTGAAACAAGATGTGTGAAAAATTCATATTTGTTTTCTCAATATAGGTGGTAATTCTGAAATTCCTTCCACTTTTTATTCTTGTGTCATCTATTATTTTTGTATTTCTTAGCCCCTTCTTCAGATTATTATCATACTTATATACAGAAGCATTCTTTCACTAAAAGCTTTGACAAGAAATGATAATAATTCGTTTTTTCTTATAATGATTATTTACTTCTAATGCAATAATACCCAGAGATCCCAGACGTTGACTGAACTAGTTGTACAATCAGAACAGAAAGAGTAGTCTTCATGCCAGACACACATCAACATATGAAATGAGAAGTTGATATAAAGCTGATGTTCATGTCTTTCTGTCTCTGTCCAAAGGGAAGCAATATAGTTATCCAAACTATAATTAATAAGATTGCTGATATGAAATCTCAACATTTGCATTGTACTTTCTATTTTTGTTTTTCAGGACAAGGTCACTGTTCTACACAGAATTTCAAGAGTGGTCTTCATTTCATTGCCACAAACAGAAGAAAATGAAGGTAGCCCTTGAAATCACTCTGTTTCACAAACTGCTCCAGCTCTAGAGCAGACTATCCTTAGCAGGTCATTTTGTCCGTCATTTTGACGCAATGTCATTGCTTAGCAAGAATTGAAGAGTCAGAGACAAAAATAAGAAAGGTGGAATCTGTACCTGAAAATCTGGTGTACAATTGGGGATTAAGTAATCCTGAACTCTTCTTCTTGGCTCAAGGTATTCCTTATGAACTTCCTTTAAAGAGGCATACTGTGCCTAAAAATAATAAAGTACAACTTGGAAGATACCTTCTCTTCATATATTATTTTCAAAATGCTGCTAGTCTTAATTTTGTGAGATATTCACTTCTACTGTTATTTTTTACGAAAATGTTAATTGCTTGCCGTGATTTACTAGATGTTATTTTAAATCAAGATTCACATTAAGACAAAGTTTTTGATGGCAGTATTGAAAGAAATATGATCTGGATTCTCCATTGAGGAAAACATGTGCTTAAAAATCCGAGTTCACCCACATGTAAGTCAGTACATGAGAAAACACAAAAGTGGTTCTACACTTGGACATAAAAGTAGTTTGTGAGCGTGTACCTGCACCATCCATGAGCAGCTCATATGGGAAGGGCTACTTTCACATGGAAACTTCTCATTGTGACCAAAATCTTCCCCTCATTCTCCCTTAGTATTTCCCAAAACATCATTTGTTTTTACAAAACTTCAACTTTAACTTTTTTCTACTGCTGTAAAAGCTTCAATTAGCCACATTGTAAACTCCTACAAGTTTATGACTCTATTCTTTATAATCTGTTACTTTGAAGTACACAGTGCCATTTCATTTTTCTCAGATAAAAAGCATAGTTTTTCTAAATGAAGAAGCGTTCTCAGATACAGCACAGTTTTTACCATCAGTATTACTACTAGTATTGCAAAGACTCCAGAACCTATTATGTAATATTTATAAAGGAAATTTTAAGCCCATATTGTGAAGGATATTATGGGAAGCCTCTGAGAGTGATGAAATAGCAAGATCGCTCTGGAGCATTATGAGCTCTGTTAGTTTAAAACATTGTAAAGATGTGGGGGAAATGCAGTAGCTATAAGCTCATATTTTTAATTAATCTAGCCTGTAATATCCTTGCACAAGTGTCATCGAAGGTATGACTGTCTAATTTTCCCAAATTAATTTGTCCAAAGCAAGTGGGCTTTATTAAAATGAAACTATCAAACAATAACATCATTTTTAATAGTTTTAATAAACATTGAACAACATTAGAATAACCATTCAATGCTGTTTTACTTAATGTAGAAATGAGGCCTGGATGAATACCATTAATTACCCTTTTGAAGTAAGAAAGAAATTTAGAACTAGGAATGTCTATATTCAAAGCATTCCAATCTATAAGAGTTGATAAATGTGTTGTTGCCTTTTTCTGTTTCATTTTCCCTACATGGAGAAAAACATTACCTTAGAAGCATTTCAAACCACTGATTTAATTTACTTTGGAGTAACAAAATGTTGTGTCCACCAAGCAAATAATTTGCCATAACATTAAGTATTTCATTATAAGCTCTAGCCATTGGCATACCATGTCTTTACATCTCTTTCATTTCCCATGACTGGAAAAGGCCATAACCTCTCATTTTCATAACAATGCTGAGCAAGCCAGCCCTGCAGAAATGAAGAAAGAGGTGTTTCTGGTATCTTATCCCTAGTCCTTAGGCAAACTGAATTTTGAAGGGGCATGGAAAGGAGTATTAAGGACAGCAGCTTTGAAATACGAAGCTGCATTACAAGACTCAGACAAAATGATGCAACACATCAATCTGAATCAGAAGCTACCCCTGATACAAGCAGGGCATTGGGCCAGTCGACCTCCAGAATCCTTTCCAGACTACCTGAATCCTGGTTTCTATACACTGTTGTGTAAAGAAAATCCACAGCAAAAAGCAAGCAGGCCAGACAGAAACCTCTAAAGTTACAACTGTTATGAACCGAGAAAAAAAACAAACAAACAAACAGCAAGCAACCCGCACATTACAGCGTTATCTGTTCATTACTATCACACAGACTGCATGGTTATGAGTTACTACAGTGGTGTTGTTTGTCAGCTGCAGCAGGAACAGGTCAGCCTTGAAATGAATACTTGGTCATAAACTGATGGACTTAGAGGTAGAGTAACCAGGCTTCCTGCTTTGGTGCTTAGCCCACTGATTTTAGTCTGAGAAAGGGGCATGCTGCATGTCATCTGTTCTGTGTATGGGCCAGAGTGGCTGAGCAATCACACCTTTCTGAAAGTCCAAACCTTAGAATGGTCAATACTATCCAGACATAGGAATAAGATATTTTGGGGCAAACAGTAAGAGATTCAAGCTTACAGATATTAATAATGAAGTCAAATGCAACGGGGTAGATCAAGCCACATAAACCCATATGCTGGCTAGACTTCAAACTTTCAACCTGGTAGACAGGGTGAGTGACCACCACTTCTTCCAGAGCTTTCTCCTTCCCCATCACCCAGGAAACCAGATAGACAAACACCTGGGACGTGCAAGTCAGCTGCTGCCCATAAGGGGCCAGCGGTAGCTCAGAAGGCAAAGGGGGAGGGGACCATTCCCCAGCTCTGTGAAGATGTGGTGGGACCTCACCAATACCCAGCCCTTCCAGCTCTGCTGCACCTGTGTCCAGGCTTCATGGTGAGGAGGATACTTCCATAGTTGCAATTAGAGTAGGACACTTAAGAAATCCCCACTTCATTACTGCACCAGCCTCCACATACGTGCTTAGCATATGTGTTCCCATGGGGCACAGATGGCTGCCTCTGTGCTCATTTGGGACAGGTAATTTCATGGAAAATTTCAAAAAAAGTCATATCCCAGCTGTCCTTAGTAAATGATCCGAGATTTCAGTCAGCAGTGTGAGAAACCTCATGTGATACAAGAGATTCGGAAACTGCATTAGCTTAGCTCTGCTGACTGACTGCACAGGACTGATTTTCAAGAATGTTGTGCATCATTTAGTTGCTTTCTAGCTTGATTGCTAAACAGCATAGATGAAAGGTGAAATAAAACAATTACCTGAAGATGCACTGTTAGATTTGACACTACAGATATCAGCCATCTCTTAGATTCCCATTTTAACTGGTATTGTTGGCTTGTGCTTTGTCAGCAATGACTTTGCTGCAGTGCAGGAAGCTGCTAGAAAAGAAAGAGCTGATGAAAAGTAACTTGAGAATGAAAAGTACCCTGTACAACTCCCATACATGTTCGTATTACCAAGAAGCTTAATGAGTAGGTATTCAGCCTTAATAACCAAATAGCGTCATTTACAAATAAAACATTGCAAAGTAAATTTCTATAGAAATGAAAGTTCCTGTGTAAAGAGAAGCCCTCATAAATGAATATCAAGCAATACATAAACTGCTGAGAGAGTACATTTTCCATGCACTGAGTATGCATTTAACAGCTTTCTTCTGTCCTCATGCTTGCAGCTGATAGTCATTACAGTAGCATTAGAACTGCAGCAGATTTATCACATTTGCAATGTAAATTCATTACCATTCAAGTAATCCGACCACCTGTGCCTTACCATTAATAGACATTCCTTTGCATTTGCAGTTTTCCTCCATCATTCACAGTTGAATGAACCTATAAATGAAACTTAAATGTAAGTTTAAATCCACTCTTTCTGAAGTTTTGCCTTTAAAGTCCATTCGGGGGAGTCTCTTCTACTGGACTGAAAAAAAACTTATTTTGTAATGTTTCTTGTATAGATCAAAAATTGATTCAAGGAGACAAAATAGTCACACAAACAGTGTTCACATATTTATTCTACAGATGGCATCAGGCATTTATTTCCACTTAAAACACCAAGTAAGAATTAAAACTACTTGCCTCCTTTGTGTGGAGCACAACAAAGTGTACTCTGTATAACAGAGGCCAGTCATACTGTGAGACTGCAAAACCCTGAGAACCCCCTATCATTCTTCAAAAGCTGTATTATTGATGGAGGCACCTATACAGCCAGCTGTTTCTAAAAAAGCCTTAGTGGAGAACTAGCTAGAATGACATGAGGATTACTTGTCACACCTGCCTGTAGATAGTAAAAAACAAAAACATGTTTCTCTGCCTTGCTCTCAAATGGTGTCTGCATGAACTGTAAGATTGGTCTGCTCACCAACATAGAGAGCCAGTGGCTGTAATTCACAGAGCTGTTTTCTCCTGAAGTTACTCTATACAGTACTCTAGGTGAGATTTGTAGCTATGGCACCAAGAACAGTTAATTTATAATCCCCCCCCCTCCAATTTACTATAAGGATTTATTATAAAAATAATTACATCAACTCAATATGAACAACATGTATTAATTTTAATCAAACACTTTTATAATGGTGTGGGCATGTTTATGTTGCAGATTCATATGCAGATCATGCATAAGAAACTTACAGCAAATGTAACACAACCCTTCTCTGTATTTTATTCTTTTTTTGGGGGGGAGGAAGACGTGTTTAATTATTTTAAGTAATATAGTAGTACAAACATTAAAAGTTTCCTCTTGCAAGTTGAAGCAATTTCAGATTTACCTTTGCTCGACTTTTCTTGATGTATACACTTGTTCTTATTGTCTAAATGTCTTTGTCTCTCATAATTGATAGCTTTGATCTTAAAAGAATCCATAAAAACATAAGGGCAATTACACCTTCAGGTATCATTCTCACACCATTGAAAATAGCATAACCCAATGCTTACTAGAGCAGGCTCTAATTACCTATCTGACTACTGCAACACAAAAATTACCTTATAAAAGGGTTTGAAGTCAATGTTATAGATGGTGTGAATAAGTATACTAAATGATTTCCAGAAAATGCAGCTCAGTTATAATTATATTAGTTTGGCATTAATAGAATAAAACCTTTAATGAGGCACAGCTGAAAGTAACATTGAGTAAGACAGCTTTTATGATTGCACTACAGTAAGCCTTGGTAACGTATATGAGAAGGATTATTTTTTCACAAACAAACTAGTTGATTTCAGAGTTGGGAAAATAAAAATTCTGTCATTTTCCTATTTATCTTAATATCTATTAAATTCTAAAATTAGTTTGGACAGAAATGGGATGCAATATTTACTCTCATGTCCTGAAGGCCAGACTGCTTAAATTAAGGCTAGCACAGCTGAAGAATTAATTTACCTTTTCTGTATATTTGATATGTAGTGGCAAAATTACATGTAAAGCTACTTGAGAATTATCTTTATTCAGTTTGTTCATATTAACACATAAAAAAACAAATAAATAAGGAATTGCATAAAAAAGCTTGTAGGAGATATAAACGAAGTACCTGCCTTATTACTTCCCACTCACACTTTCTGAATGTGACTCACTTTATTATAAAGTATGAGAGAAAGTATAAACTAATCTCTATAATACATTCATATTTTTCTGGTGAGTTTGAGAACACTGATGAACCACAATCTGAAGTATACTGACATATTAATAAAAATTAAAAAAAAAAATCAGAGGGAGTTTACAGTAGCAGGTGGTCACAATATTAATTTCATTTCTGCTCTAAAGAAACTGTATGTAAAGTCAAGCAAACGTAGTTTTGTTTTACTGTATTTGTTGCTGCAATGTGGACTTTCTAGAAATTCAAGGAGCTTGTAGAGTGGATGCAGTGACACTTGTCCTTTACCAAACAAGAAACAAACTAAAATGTCACTGAAATAATCTACTTCTTCTTCCAATTTCTATTCCAAACCAGAAAATGTGCTAGTGAAATATTTTAAATTTTCTGGAAGTTTCTGTAAGGAACTGTATAGGCATTTACAAGATCTGAATGGGCAAAAATCCCTGCTTAGTGACAATAAAAGCTGCACACAATGTATGTAGGCTTAAGGAATCATTTTCCAACTTGATAAGGCACCTGCAGGGATTACCTTCCCAAGTTGGTTCCATCAAAAGGGCACAGTCTACAGAGGGAGGACAGAGTTGAGGGGGCTGTATCTTTATGTTTTACTGGTAAGAACTTTTGCTATTGTTTGGTTTAAAGGGAAGAAAGAGAGAATTATTCCGAATTTTTCTGCCTGCTAGGCTGCCACACACATTGTCTTTCCAGACAGTGGGAAGCACAGCAAAGCTGCTGGCTGACTATGACCTGCATTGTCCTCCAAGATTTTGTTCTCTCTTTCATCTTCCAGCTTTAGGTCAGCTCAAGTTATCACTACTTCAGGCTCATTTCTCTGATCATGATTTTCTAGCTAAGCATGAAGGACAGCACACTCTCACCATGGTAGAAAAAAGCATATTTACTGTGATTTTAAGACTAAACTTTAGCTTACCAAGTATTGGGATAATCTCAAGGTTAACACTTCGGAAGAAAACTGTTATTTCTTTAATGAGGAGCTGAAGTGCAGAAGTAGTCAGAACTTCTACAAAAGTAAATAACCCACTCAAGTAATTTGCCAGCCACTGAATACCCTAGAGTATACATGTAGTAATCTGTACTGCAGGATGTCATACTGCATAGAGTCATGCAGGGAAAGAGAATGATTAGAAACAGATTTCGCTACAGGAGATCACTAATGCCATCAAAAAATTGCCCTCTGGGATAGTTCTTTAAATCCTTTCTGCATATTGTATGCCAGCTTTTAATGGATATATTTGGTGAGAAGTTTGCTAGAGGGCTACTCTCTGGAGATGTAAGGCTTCCATTAATCACTGAAGTCCTCAGCAAAGGAACGGGTTCCTATGCTGCATATATCTGCACCAGACCTCTACTTTTGCTACCACCATTAGCTTGTGGAAAACAACTAAGTTAAAGTCTTTGGGAACTCTCACAAAGCAAACAAACAAACAAACAAAAACCAACCAAACAAACAACAAAAAAAGCTATTTCACTAACATTGCAAACAAAAACAGACAAAAACCAATGTACTAGGTAATTCATTATGCTTATAGAATCGTAGAATCATTGTAGTTGAAAGAGACCCTCAAGATGATCAAGTCCAACAGTTAACCTAACGCTGGCACTAAACCATGCCCCTAAGAACCTCATCTACATGTCTTGTAAACACCTCCAGGGATGGTGACTCAACCACTTTCCTGGGCAGCCTGTTCTACTGCTTCATAAGCCTTTCTGTGAATGAATTTTTCCCAGTACCCAATCTGAATGTCCCCTGTCACAACTTGAGGCCATCTCCTCTTGTCCTATCACTTGCTAATTGAGAGAAGAGACCAACGCCCTCCACGCTACAACCTCCTTTCAGGTAGTTGTAGACCGCAATAAGGTCTCCCCTCAGCCTCTTTTTCTCCAGGCTAAACAGCCCCAACTCCCTGCATTGGTCTTCATTAGTTTCATTGCTCTTCTCTGAACTTTCTCCAGCAGTTCAACGTCTTTCCTATAGTGAGGGGCCCAAAACTGAACACAGGATTCAAGGTGCAGCCTCACCAGCACTGAGTACCAGAGGGAAGATCACATCCCTAGTCCTGCTGGCCACACTATTCCTGATACAAGCCAGGATGCTGTTGGCCTTTTGGCCACCTGAGCACACTGCTGGCTCAGGTTTAACTGGCTGTCAGTCAACACCCTCAGGTCCTTTTCTGCCTGGCAGTTTTCCAGCCACTCTTCCCCAAGCCTGTAGCATTGCATGGGATTGTTGTAATCCAAGTGCAGGACCTAGCACTTGGCCTTGTTGAATCTCACACAGTTGCCCTCAGACTATTGATCCAGCTGGTCCCAATCCCAATAAGATGTTGTCTGCAAACTTACTGAGGATGCACACAATCCACTCATCCAGATCATCAATAAAGATATTAAACACAATCATATTATGATCATGTATATTTAATTACATGCACTAATATTTAGTTTTGTTTCCAGTCTTTCATTTTATTTTTTAATCAACCTCTTTTGATATTAAATCTAAAGGATATTTATAGAAATTTAGATCTTCCTGAATCCAGCAGATGCAGTCATTAAGACTTCATAACTGAAGTCAGTAACTGGAGCTGGATTGTTATACCTATACCATATAGGATCCGTTCTGTATGTACATATTAAAAAAATGCATATAATACGTGTATATACACACCAGCACTTTTGAATTGCTACACCTTGACTGCCATTACCTCTGAAGATCAAAATTATTTTAATCATAAATTATTAAAACTAAAGTCATCATTCTCTCCTCATTCACCCCATCAGAAAATGTGGCTTTTACTTTTCTAAGACTAGTGATGAAAGTGAAGGACTTTAGAATAATTACCTAGAGAAATTGGGAAGAACATACACAAAAATATAGCTTTAACACAACACCTGACAAAATCTAAAGATCTTAACTGCTAGATGATGCTAACAGCTTATAAAAGTTTGTGTTGATTACATCATTCACTGAAGGCTAAAACCCTGATTCCAAGGAAGTAAGCAGACACTGATATTAACAGACACCCAATTTCACTCTTCCTCAGTCTGCTCCTAATATTATTAGTAGTTACTAGTTTCATAGCACACTTACAGGCTATCTTTCATTCTCATATTTAGGGAAAAGAACACCGATAGATAAACAGGTTTTTATGGCTGCTCTGGAAATTGATCTGTTTTATTATATTTGCTTATACATATTTCTATATTACTGAAGCTGAATTAGTAGACAGACTATAATGAAATTTTATAAGTTTAAATTATATACAAGTATTCAGGGCCCGGAATGAGAAGCATTTTATGCTTTAAAAATAAAACTAAACTAATTAATGTAATTAATAAAATTTTTATGTAAGGCAAGAGAACTACATTCACTGTGCATTAAGGTGCCATTAGAATAACCTCCTGCTGAATAAAACATCAAGTACAGACTTTTTTCTATTGCCCCAGATGACACAGTTATCATTGATGATTTACTATTGTTAGATAATAGATGGGTTTCACTAATTTATAGATGCCAACTGCTCTGCATGTGGGACAGTCAGAGGAACATTTTACCATCTTTTAATAGAATGGAAACAGCTAACAAGTAAAGGTCTGGCTATGCTAATTGCACTTCTGAGAAAGTCTACCAATCACATTTTTTTTTTTTTTTTTTAATGACACATTCATAGATTAGAGTCTGCAATATCTAGAAATAAGCAGGGGAGGATTTTCTGTCAAAAGAAAAGTAGCAACTTGCAACATCTCTCAAACAATTACTATTAATTACTATTAATTACTATTAATTTTACTACCAGAAAACAACAACAACAACCACCTTAACCAACCAATAGCCAAAAAAATGACAAATTAAACAAACACCCTGCCACAATGTTTTGTTTAACTTTTTTGCCACATGAGATACCTGGAAACATTCAACTGACCCAAAGTATTTTGCTGCAGGTACTCAATAGCAGTGTGGACTACAACTGGGGTTGCTGCCCACTGCTGTGCAGAGCCTCCTTGCAAGTGGGGGATGAAGAGGGGTGCCTCACAGGACCCCACCTCCCCAGAAAGAGTGAGACACAGGAACCCTACACTGCAGCCACCATCACCCAATACACAGCAATGCAGCTGGGAAACATGGTCTAGTCCAAACAAACTTAAAGGAAATTTTTTTCTGGATTACTGGCAATCAGATTTATGATGTTGCCCAATTTCATCCTGATGCAGATACAAATACATATTACAAGAGGCAGTTTTCAAGAGGCTTATCTTCAAACCTAATAGTTTTAGTAAAAGTACTGTTCCTTTATCTGAACCAATACCCTTGGACGTAAGCATTTCTAAATAAGGTTAGAAGTACTTCCAAGTATCACAGTCACTCTTATTTTCTTTAGTAATATTTTAATCATCAGCCAAATATTTTTCTTTATTTCTCTGCTTTAGTTCCTAAGGGCCTTAGTTCAAATCCATTGCAATCAGTGGGAGTCTTTATTCAAAGCACCATGGTTTAAAGTGACTTAACCTAGTGGGTGTCAACCAACGTTATTCTCCTTAGTCTTTGATATAGTACAATAGCTGTCTTTGGCAGATGTTTCCGGCATAAATGAAACGTTATGGGGATTCCTTTCAGAACTTCTGCCAAAGGGATTTCTAATGCAAACTTAACATTAATTGAGTAAATTGATAAATAACAAAACACTTTAGCATCTATACCAACTATTTAGGGAATACTGTTGACCTTGAATTAGATCCTGTATTGTCCAGCACAGGTCTACAACAAAATTCAAAGCTAGATGACTAACTATGTTTTTTTTTGTTGCCTACTTAAGACAGCTTTTTAAAATCAGTTTTCATTTTATCCAAGGGTGGATATTTGTGTTTCAAATATATTTTAGACTTAAAAAAGACCTGGTAAATACAGTTTTGAACAACGTATAATGATGCACTTACAAATTCATGTCCATGGCATTCACAACTGTCTTTATTCCTCAAGTTAGCTGCATGACTTAAAAATAATTTACCTGGAATATTTTAAGATATTTCAGCCTAGGAACCACAATCTTGGTAAAGTTCCATCCTTTTTCCTAAGGGAGTCAAGTACTCAACCTCTTTGTTCAGGAACTCAGTGGTATGTAAGAGAAATAATTGGCTGAGAAAATTAAAATACTGAGGACAGATAAGAGATCACGAACCGATAACACGTGCCATGCTCAACATAACCAAGAATAGTGGACAGGAATAAAATGAAAAGAAAAGTTGCTGTTAAAAGGGTACAAAAATTAAATAATAATAGTTTCCCTATTTTTAATACAACTGTATTTTAGGAATAATTTTCCTGAGACATGTTAACAGTCAGTGAGCAAACTGTAATAGACATTGACTTATCTAAGAAGTCAACAGAGGTATGAAAAGCACAAAGTACTAAAAACCAATGCATATTGCAACAAAGTTTGTGCAATCAATTTTCCCCACTTCAGTTCCAGATGATACAAACTCTGCATCTGGAAAGTAATGCCAAGTGCTCTGCAACACCGTTTCCTTTTGTTCACATAGTAAAGTTATTTTCAGAAAACATGATCACCTTCATTCCGTTTATGCTTGCCTCAGCTCCTTCCAGCTTTCACCCCAATCTTATTCTATAGTTTGTTATTATACCTATTAAATGCTCTTGTTACTGTGAAAGGTGAGCCCTTTAAAAGCATTATCACTGAACCAACAAAATAGTTATTTCTTAGTCTACATGCAAGCAGAACAGGATGATATTTGGCAAGATACTTTCACAGGCAATGTGTTTTGAAGGCAATAATGGCAATGCTGGAATCCACTCTTCACTTCTACCAGGTTAATTTTTTTTCAGTTCAAAATGCAAAATTAAAGGCTGGCTACAAAGTAAGCTATAAGGTGCATCCCAGGATGTATCTGACTACTGAACTTCTGAACCAGTGAATAGGCACAAGTTTTCCAGAGATCAGTGTCTTACCTATGTATTGTTCAGGAGGGCTGACAGCATGCTATTATTCCTACTGAAAGAAGCTACCATTACATCAGGTGTTCTGATTGATTTTTTTTCTTTTCTTTTTTTTTTTTTTTTTTGCACAGTATAGTTTTATGCCCACTGTGTGCAGATGCCTGACAATATGCACTTTGCCTTGGAAATCAGCTAGCAAAGAAAACAACAAATAGCCAGCCAAATGTCAGCCACAGTGCCCGGTACATTTTGAGATTTAGCTGCTCAGATGTGTGAACAATTTCCATCTGTTCCTATGTGAGATAAAGATTTAGAACTGCTGGCAACAGGGAGCCTTCTTTAAAAAACCCAGCCTGTGCCAGGGCAGCTTGTCAGGGTACATGAATGCGAGTGCTCCCAAACCTGCATAACGAGCATGGTGGAAGATGTCCATTACAAACCAACAAGCCTCTCATTCCTACCACTACTCATTTTCCACATAAAAATTTAAGTGCTTTGAATCTTGATGGCACAGTACGATGCACTGAGTTAGAATGCCACAGGGTTTGCCAGCTGGGGACCAGACACCTGTGCCAGCATAAGCAATTACAGGAGTCCCCCAGTGTCCATCTTTGTTGTTTGCAAACACTGAATATTAGTTTACCCAAGATTCAAGCTCGATCCCTTCGGTGAAACAGCAACAGATCTGCCTGATAAACCAGAGAACATTTATTTTGCTGGTGTCTTAGTAAGGAGATGCTACAGGAAGTTTCCTATAAACCAAACTTGTCTTTTCTGGGGGGCCTGTACTTAAACATGCAACCTTACTGGCTAGGTTAACCTCATACAGTTGCCTGCAATGAATGAAAATTAAATAAAAAATAACTGTAAGTACTACTGTAAAGGATATTTATTACAACTCTATACTTGTTCTGAACTCCAGATTCAGAGGACTATTTTCAAAACTTCTCATTCTTCTCCTTACTGAGGCCACAACTCATAGTATAAAGTGTTCGGTGGCAACTGTAGTTCAACCCTGTTCCTCTTCAGCTCCATGCACTCTCTGTCACCTTTTATTCCCTCAGGCTGTATGAAATAAGTAAATCAGATTGTACACATGAAAACACATATACACAAACTACTTATCTCTCTTTTCTTCTAATTTTCATTCCACAGTGCCATTCATAATGAAGCCACGTAACCAGTTGTGCCAGCAAGGGCAGACAAGAGTACCTTCCTCTAACATTGCCACTGAATCGTAACTTTAAAATTACAGCCTTGACAAAGCTGAAACCTCTGGTTTGTAGTACCACAGAGGTACTTGTTAGTAAGAGCTGCTGTAAGGAAGTTAAGAGATAAACCCTCCCCCAGTCTCACTTCTCAGAAGTCTACTTTCAGCCATTACACCTTGAAATTTATCTTTGATTTTCTAACACCATGGGTCAGAAACCACAAAAGAGAATGTGGACTTATCACAGGAATTTCTTAGACATGCAGTTCAGCCCTTAAATAAAAATCCCAGATACAAATCTAAAGATATAGAAAACTGAACAAAATCATCACTACTTGAGTCTGTGCATGTGGTCAATGCCTTAGACGAAGCCAAGTACTTCCTTCCTTCACTGTGTCATTTGGAATCTGTTTTGACCATAAAAGAGTTTCACTGACCTAGAGAACATTTCCAGTTTAAAATGGCCTCTGACTTTACTGCTACATTTGAATGTCTGAGTGAATTTCTAGGCCTCCCTTTTGTCTCCTGGTTTTCTAAAGATACTACTAAATACAAGTGTATTACATAGAGCTTGCCTGTACTTAGAAGTCAAGTAGTCATCCAGGTTGACAGAACCAGCACAGATGTTCTGGGAGCAACACCAAAAACCTGCAGTATCCCCTCAAAACACACAGTGGAATCCAAACATGCATTCCTTTGTGGTAGGTAAACAGCTATGAGCACATAACTGGTGTGCTATCCATGTAAATATTTAAATAAGGTACCAACTATGTTCTCATGAGAACTTAGAGACAGGAAAGAAGCAATTGGATATATATAAAAGTGAAAAAAAGACTGATTTCTTTTACATGAGAAGGCACTAACAACCTTCTCCTATATATCACCTGCTGGCAACATTGCAGTTGTCATTTAAGTCCAGTGGCATGCAGGCATAAGAAAAAGAACATAAACAATTGGGCAAATTAATTGGGAGTGTGGGAGTGCCTAGATGGAGTGTTTTGTCCATCTCAACACTTGTCAGTCTTGCCTGTAGCCTGAGTTGAGTCTAAAGGCAGCTCTTCTTTCATTGATCCACAAATCTCCTGGAAAAGGAAGGCTGGGTTCCACATTGGTTGTTTGACTACAAGTTTCAGATTTTTTGGCAGAGAGCTGTTCCTAGCATGCCTGGGGACACAGTGATGCAAGAGGAAGGGATTGCTTCATTTTCTCATTATTTCTTCGACATCTCTAATGGGATTGGGTTGAACTGATGGCTCACCTGTCCTCGTGAGGTACTGAACTACTCTATACACTGTTGGTTATCTTGTCTACGAACCTGCACTTGCAGAAGAAACTAGAAATTAAAACTTTTGAGCTTTATTTCCCCCACAAAAAATGCAAACTTCTGCATCACTCTGTGCTGCTGCACTGGATCACAGCAAAATTTGGTATTGTTTTCCAGAGGGTTGCCTCCCTTCCTCCTATTCCCAGAAACTGGGAAGAAAAATGAAGGATAAAATAAAGACAGTAGTTCCACAGTAGAGAAAAAATTCGAGTGTTCCTCATCTTTCAGTGTTCCATCAGTGTTCAGAATAGCCTGTACTGCCAGAGTTACCCACCTGCACTGGGAGGCTGACAAAGCTGAGATTTCTGTTTTGGCTGTGCATCACTTTATGGAGTGTCCATAAATTTACTCTGTCATGCAGGAAAATAACAAACCAACAAGACTTTAAGCAGTTTCAGACACCAGTGAATCCAGTGGTGTTCTTCACAGCCTGCCTAAACAGTATCCAAATTGTTGTTGTTCCACTTCTGCGCTTGAAGTCATTGTCACAGCTGCAGCATTAAGTAGCCTAAAAGCCTGTAAAATCCCACAAATGTTTTAAGTTCAAGCCAAAAGTTTGAGGTCAGGGAGATTTACTGTCAGGGTACCAGGATTCCCTTGGGGAAAATAAATAAATAAATAAATAAATAAAAAAAAATAATAATAATAAAAAAAAAGCATATTAGGAAAAGAAAGAAGAAAGAGGATTAAAGGAAAGGTGCCAGGGGCTTGCAAACAACTATGAAGGCAGGAAAAGCTCATTCCCAGGAGAAGAAAAAAAAAAAAAAAAAAATGTGTGGAAGGAAGCAAAAATAAAATAAAAACACCAAAAGTTTGCTCACTTTGGAGAGCTAGACTTCAAGGAAACCTAACACAGCAGCTTTGTTGCCTAGATCCTGTAGTAATAAAAGTGCCTAGATCATTGCATCCAAGGGATAAGATGAATAAGGAAAACAAAACACTGCAAAAAGACCATGCTGTTTTCACAAGCACAGCAGTATGCTGTGGGTTGGGGGGAAGCTGGTAAAAGATCACAAAAGATCATTTCTCTTACGTGCTCCCCCCCCTCTTCCAACACTACAGATAAGTCTCTCCTACTCTGCCTTCACTCTGCCCAACTTCAAAATAGGTATCATATCTGTCAGCACTATTTTTAAAAAGCTTCATATTTAAAGTATTGAGAGTTCCTAAATAATAAAAGTAAATACAAAACATGTCCTTGTTAAATGTACACCTTGGAGACACGTAAGATAATATTATGATATTAAGATTAACAAGTTGGGAATACTCATATTAATGTGTGGATTCTTTTCTGCAAACAGTTTCATAGTTTCTAGCATTCTACTTATCCTTCCACTTCCAGAAATAAGAGAATCAAAGTTTTCATTTATTAAAAAAAACGCAAATACCAAAACAACAATCCCTTTTGAATAATCCACAATCTCTTCAGGCTAGTGAAATAAACTCTGAGAATCCTTAAGAGCCTTTTTTGCAAACCTTCCCCCTCACACACACATATGATTGCATAAATTGAGTCATAGGTGAAGGAGTTAATCCATTTTTCGACCCTAACAGCAATTTCAAGTCTTTCTCTTCTGACACTCTCTGAAGAAAGCATATAGCTGAAACAGTAAGTAAGAAGGTTCATTTTTAGTGAACCCTAATGCAGCTGTAATACTTCAGGGATTCATACCCTTCCCACAACCTCTCACCTGTAGCATTGCTGCATTCAAAACCATTTTCACCTCTGCTGCTTCTGACCTGGCAGAACTTAGTCAGTCATCTTACTGGTGGCATGGGTTAGCATGGAGAGTATTTTTCCACAGCAACCAGATAGTTGCTGTTGTAGGTATCCACTTGGAAAGTATCAACACGGGTAAATGTGGTAAAGGAATCCTTTATACTGGTTCTAAAGTTGTAGGTCTTTTTTGTTTTGTCCTCAAATAAGCCAGGTGTCTATTCTAAATATACTTATTTCAGAAAATAACGACTATGAAAACTAACAGCATTTCAATTTTCTTATGTCTGTGGGAGATGTTTCCCTTCCATCAAGGCAAAAGGGCTGGATATTGTACCTATAACATGAGCTCAGGAATTTACTCGTTCTTGTCAAATTAGTGAATTAGCAGCAGGCATTAATGGCAGGTTTAGGTGCTTAAAGATTTACAAACTATAAATCATGGGCTGGCCAGACAATTGATGAGGGACAGTGGAGGCTATACAAGTTAATTTCAATGAAGATTAGGGGGAGAATTTAGATGACTATAATTATTAATCTACTGTTTCGCAAGTATATTACAACTAATATACTGGACTTTTTTCAAGGTAAAATGGCACATTACCTACCATACATTTAAATGGCTATCGTAATTTTTATTTCTTTAGTTCTATTAAAAATACCTTGTTGACAAATAAACATCCAGTTCATGTGTGACACGAAAAATATTAATCATAGAAAGAAACCATCATTTATAATATAATGATCCCTACTAAGATACTGATCAGTGAGAGTTATCATAGCTGAACAAAATGCAAACACCCAAGTGGCTACAAAAAGCACTACTGGAACTTGCTACCTCAGGGGTACAACAGTTGCAATTTCTGGCTGTCACTCAGTGACTAATTAATCATGTTTATTTTTCTTGTACCCATGCAACTGACTAAGAAATTTTTATGACATTAAAATAGCATAAATCAAGGATTTTCTAAATGTCACTACCCTTTATACTTCCTGTCAGAATTACATTTGCTTAACATGAGCTGTGATTTTCTAAATAGATTAAGACCAAAAGTATTATGGTGGTTGAAAACCACCAGGATTTGAAGGTAAACCTTTCCCCCACAATTCTCTATGCCAGCCAATATCTCCGTTTTGATGGAACATCACATTTTCCTCTCTCTCACTCTATTTCTTTCTGCCTGTAAAGGCTGTGAAGACCACCATTCTGGTGCTTCCCCCCCATCCCCCTTTCATTTTTTCTTTTCTCCTCACCACAATGGATCATGGCATGCTTTCCTAACATATTCTTCAGAGCCAGCCTAGTCTTTTGTGTATTCCCGAAAAGCAGATGGTCGATGCTTTTTCTAATCTTGTTTCAAAGTCATCATGCAATCATAATAGTAGTAGCCATGATTCACTGCCAAATGAAGGCTATGGAAGAGTTCCTATTAGGTTCAAAAAGCATCAAATTTTTTTTTTTCCATACTCCTGAAATTTCACAAGAACTCTGAAATGCATAATGTACTTCTAAAGTGGTTTTTTCCTCCCTTTCTCCTCACTTGTATTTTTGTATCACTGAAAATAACAGTGGAAGATATAAATTAGTGACTTAAGATTGGGACTAGCTGTTGGTAGGCTATCTACCTTCAATCAGTAAGCATTGAAAAGGATGGTTCATGTCTGCTTTTGTTAATGTTACCGATCAGGGATAGCGTTACTCACTGTAGCAAAGAGAATTCCTGATGTGTGCAATTTTTGACTTGTGGTTGGACAGATAAGAAATTATCCACAGGTCTGTCAACCTGTCGATACATCCTGTCTTTCAAAGAATAAATAAATGATGTTGATTAGCTAAAATTAAGATAAGTAGTGCACTACTTCCTAGGGACAAAAAACAACTTCAGTCATAATGACTTAATGAATGAAGATGTTAAAATCCAAATAAGCATATACACCCCCACCAGGATATCTGTGGGGGTGTCTCAGCATGTCTCAGGTTTCAAATATCCAGACATGCATTGTGTTTTTCTCAGTTCCCTGTGTTGCAAGTGCATCAGTGTTACCCCACCAAAAAGGAGATCCTCACACCAAGACACTTTTATACCTGATTTAGACCTCAATACCTGGATGTTGTAATTTGATTAAGGAAAATACACAAAAAAAAACATAGCTTCCCAGCTCCTCCAAACAAGAAAAACTAAACAAAACACTCAATGTGTACAACCTGGTACTAAAAAGGAATCAAAACTTGGCCCTAGGCAGAACAGATGCTCTTTGAAGGTCCCTGAGGAACTATTTCTTTCTTGGATGTTTTCTGTATTTGCATCCCTTCTAAATGAAAGAAATGTTTACTGCCAATGATCCCAAAGTGCTAAAAATGCAAGGACAAATGCTCTCAGCTCAAGGGTGCTACATATTGAAACTAGGTAAAAAAAAAGTAAATAAATAAATCAAGAGCTTGAGAGCCATAGACCAAATGTGTATGGGTATCTAATTGCCATTTTCGAGCCCAAAGAGCTTAACACTGAAGGTTCTTGTTTGTTTGTTATTGTTGATTTTGTTGTTTAGTGTTTTTTTGGTTAGTTGGGGGGTTGTTTGGTTTTGGTTTTTTTGTGTTTTGTTTTGTTTTTCCCCTAAAAGGTAGTATGAACGTTGCAAACTTTCAGCCATAAAGGAATAGACTACTGGTCAATCTGAAAATAATACAGTACCCCATTACATTTTGCTTGTTTGTTTTGGAAGAAATTTCAGGTGGAAACTGCAAATATATGATGTTAGCCATCAGCTGACAAGCACAGTCCCTGGAACTTGGTGAGACTAGCATGGGGCTGTGTCTGGATGCATGAGTGCTCACATTCCTGAAAATGAGAACATATTTCATAACTGAGGGAAAAGCTACTGTTTGGCCAAAGGAAATAGGAAAGCTTTTTTCAAAATGGATGCAATTTGAAGCAATGTTAGTGCCCTCTAACCTGACTGGCTACTCTGTCAAGTATCCAGATCCATGTAGAACTGGATCCATCCTTCCTTTAATATCCTAGGCAGTAAGGCAGAGGCATATTTGCTACTCTCTTTCTCCCGCTTCCCCTTTAACTTAGTTTTGCTTCAGCTGCAGCCTTAAAATAAGCTGTAACAAATGGACTGTCCGTCACTTTATGGGGCATAAGCATGGACCCAAAGCATAAGTCATATCAATATCTCTCTATATGTGCTAATATATATCTCAATTCACACCCACTGATACACATTCATTTTGAGTGCCTCTGTGCTGATGTCTTCAGTGAGAAAGTGTCTCTCCTAGAAGATAGTGAATCCAGAAAACTGGATATATGATTTAATGTACTCTGAGGAACTTTCTCAGACTAACATAATCCAAAGAGCCATACTTTTACCTATGCCAAGATGGAAAAGTGATTTATTCAGCAAGCTTATGTTTACACCTGCAGAGGTAAATCAACAGCACGTATTTTAACATCTGTAAGTGTTTAGTCTAAGCCAATTCAACTAGGAGTAATTTTTCTTCATCAAGTCCTTTTTAACAAGCAGTGTGAGACTTAAAGTGTTTATTTTTTAAATACCATAAACTCTAAAATGGTTAGGAGAAACTGTTTCCACACTTATTTATATTTAGGGTCAACTTTGAAGTAGCAAGTAAAGCGTTACAAAATAAACTTACTTAAAGGCACAGAGATCAATCAGTTGCATTTACACCTAGACTCTCATAGTGAAAGTGCTAAAAGAGAAGACTAAAGCAAGAATAGCTTCACAGAGGGAGGAAATAAATGTTAATTTCTTCCTTTCTTCTCTCTTTGGACCCTTTACCACTGGAATTCTGTCATTCAAGAGAGGATGTGCTAGGGAGTGTAACTTACTTGTTGACAAACAAACTTGGATATAAATACTGTGTTTAAAACAATCTGCAGAGATTTTTACAAAGTGCAGCTGAGGTATTAGGATGGCAGAGGAAGCTACAAGTTGCACCAATTTAGAATCCCTCTGGTCTCCCAGGCTACATTACTCATCTCTGAATACGGCTCAAAGTCTCTGTAGAGTAACAACGTGACTCAGATGACTTCCAGAAGTTCCTACAAAAGGGGAAAATTAAAACTGCAATTCAAAAAGTAGGAAGGAAAAAGAAAAAAAAAAAAAGGCAAAACAAATCACACCACTGCTCACATCTTTCCTATGGCAAAGGAATGAGAGAACTGCACAATATATTAGTCGTGTTGCTTAATACAACATATTAAGAGATACTCCAAAAAATGGAGGTCACAAGAGTGTTATAAAAACCTGAACAAAAGAACAAACTATAAAAAGTGTACTGTAAGATAATGCTGCCATCTAACTCCCAGCAATTCAGTATTTGATTTAATCAGCATAACCCTTGACTTTAAATTGCTGTCCTTATCTACACAGAAGGGGAAATTAAGTTCTGCATGGCTTGCTTATTGTCTTCAAAATAATAGTTTGTCATGAATGCAGGCTGAAACCTCCATCTCTGCTCATCTACTGAGATTAGTGAACTTTAATTAATGACAGTAAGAAACAGCTGTGAACTGGTAGATATCTCCAAATTACCAAAAAATGCCAAGGTATTCCTATACAGATACTTGTGTCAGATGCTTGCATTTTTACACATCTGCTTATATAAGAAATCAGTGTCACTTGGGTTATCAGTTGATGCATATAGCTGGAAATAACAAAATCCTGGTGGCTCAAAGTACCTTCAGAAATTATCCTCTCCATCTGGACTTCCTCAGTTTTATCTGTAGCCTTCCCAAATCCCTGCAAAATTGAACATGATAATCCAAGAAATGGAAGTGTTGCTTCACTTCTCAGCAGCATTCCTATGCTTTTTCAAGGTGATATTTGCCTAGTCTATAACACAGAAATGCTCTAGAATTCCTCAACAGTGTTAGCCTTTCACAAAATATCAGTGTTGACAAATAAATCTTCCTACTTCATCAGCTAATTGAGGAATTCAACATTATTAGGGATTGTATTTCACTGCTGAATCAAGATATGAATTATTTGAGAGGGCTGTCTCTTTCCAATTTTCTATACCTTGTCCACAGAAACAATGTCATTGGAGAGAGGGGCAGACTCACTAATCCCACCAAAATCGAACTGGTGAGCATACAGAGACAGTTAAAGAAAATTGGATTACTACAAATATAGCATGGATTTATGTCAATGTTTTCAAGAATCTTTTTCCTCCTCAAGTATAATGAACACTAGTAACCAAGTTGCATTCAGTCCTGTAACCACAATTCAAAAACATGCTAACCTATGTATTTGTGCATCTATCCACCTATCTGCCTTTGCAAATAATTAAGTTAGGAGCATAAGCTTTCTGATTTGCAGAACTAATTATTCCTTCAATCCAGGTTCTACTTTCAAAATACAAAACACTGTTTATGGGAATCTTAGTTGAATTTGAAAATCTATCTGCATGTAAAATATAGTTGAGTCTATAGCTTTTTTCCAGATCCAAATTAATTCAAATGTCTATATTCAAAATCTTAGACTGAACACTTAGATAATTACAGCTGTGATTGCAGAACAAGGTAGAGCTAACATTAAATTACACAGTAGAATTTGCTGGAGATGCTCATGGTATTCCCCATGGACCTATTTTGTAGAAGTGTTTCATGAGCATAGGAATACAGATAGATGTCTAGTAAGTGTATTCAAAAATGCAAAAAAAAAAATCCTCAAAAATTTTCTAGAAGTTAATGGATCTTGATACTTTTGGAAATATTGCTATATTATAATAGACCAATTCCATTGAAAGGGACCTACAATGCTTGACCAATTCAGGGCTGACCAATGTTGTTAAGGGCATTATACAAATGCCTCTTAAATACAGACAGTCTTGGGACATTGACCATCTCTCTAGGAAGCCTGTTCTAGTGTTTGACCACCCTCCCAGTAAAGAAATGTTTCCTAATATCCAGTCTAAACCTCCTCTAGCGCAGCTTTGAACCGGATACCAGTGAGAATAGCTCAGCACCTCCGTCTCTGCTTCCCTTCCTCAGGGAGTTGCAGAGAGCAATGTTCCAGCTCTCATGGTCCTTCAACTCACAGAACCAGGCAGCCCAAGGTCTATCAGTAATATCAAAGCCTAAGGCAAAAAAAACAGATTGATTGCCTGTGATTTTTCTTCATCCTATATCCAAACCAAATAAAATAGACACCTATGATATCCCAAAAATCTAAGGTGTGGCTGGTTATTTTTCAGTTAATCTGAACCAGATCAGACTGGCTTCACAAATGCATTGCTGGACCACTTAAAGTAACTAAAATGTATACAGCTGCATCATACAGGTAACCAACACGACGTTTTGGTATTTTTTATCCCTGAGCAGATAAACAAATATTGTTAACAATCTGTTTTAAGCAGAGATGCTCTTTTCTGCAAGTTTGGAAAACTGCACCAGTCGATATTCACTTGCCATCTTTTAAAAAAACTAAACCCTTCTCCTATTAGGGGAAGATAACATCAATAACTTAACCAACTGAATGTATATTTCTTTTTTCCATAATAATAATAAAAGTGAAAATAAAATGTTTAAAGTTTTTCCTCCGATTACAAAGAAAAGGAAGTGACAATAGATTTAGAGAGAGCTTCCTGTTTACCATAGTCTGCTCTGAGACTTCTACTATGAAAACAGAACACCAATACTCTTTTGGTCTCTGTTGGACTGGTTTCATATTTCGTGAGAGTATGGAACATTTGTGGGTAGGGAAACACTCAGGTTTTCAGTGGGTTCTGTTAAAAGAATATGTAAGTAGACAAAAGATATTTTCATATGCTCCATAATTCTAGGCTCACCTCAGCAAATTAAGTTGATATACAGATGTCTGTACTTTATTTAGTGTGATATTTTTACCTTCTTATCAGTCGAACCATGTTTACTACCATTAATTTATAGATAATAAAAATCTGTTTCCTGCATCTTACCAGGACACACAGTAAAGGTATGTTCTGTTGTCTGCTTTCCCAGAGAGACAATCAGACCTGTCATCCTACTAGCAATGCTGATGCCCATCTTCTAAAGGCATGAATAGGAAACAAATGGAATACTGACCTCTGAGAGGCCAGTTAATAGTTACTCAGTAGCCTTGGTATATACAAGGCAAAAGGTGAATCTGCTAACATGCAGTAAGCTGGTATTGAAATAGCAGTTAGACTAATACTGCCTGTATACGTATGTAAGATCGGTCCCCTGCAATTCCTGGACATCATCACCAGCTCAACATGCACATTTTAAAAGGCCCATTTAGAGCTCAGTTCATGCCATATCCTGCATATGTGGAGAGCAAGAAAATCTAATCAGCTCTCAAAAGGCAAAAAGCAATAAAAATAACTAAAAGAAGCTGAAGTATGAAGATTAGTACACAGGAAACAGTTTGACTGCAAGATTTGCAGTTTGGGACAGAAGGAAAGTTGAGCTATACAGATTCAACATGTCCCTGGCACTGAAAGAGTCTTGGTCAAAGATGGTTCATTCCAGGAACTGACAGTAAGATGAAGTAATACCAGGGAAGGCTGAATAATGCTGGCTTTTTGAACAATTAAGAAACTGCTAGCTAAACATTATAAATTATAATTGCTATTTGATGGCGATTTGCTTAAGTCTACTTAGCCATATATAAACTGTACCTTTAGAGCCATCCTTCTACTCAAATTTTTATAGCCATCTGAAAAACATGATATCTGTGAATGTTCATAAGGTCCACCCTCCATTTATTAAGCTTTTCTAGTAATAACTGAACATGCACTTGATAACACAAAATTGCGCTCCAACTGGAAGCACCAAATGAGCATTAAACTTGTCATTACTTCAAACCTTTCCTTTCAAAAGAGACCCAAAAGGGAAATGCAGTTAAGTTACTCCAGTGATGTCCATAGCAAATATTCCCTTTCTTTTTACCTATAACAGTAATTATTACAATCTGCAACATTCATTGTTAATTACCATATGTACTGCAAACCGTAAGTAGGAGAGATTCTTCTGGACACCATAGTTAGCTTTGGTTGCTTAACTACCATATAAAACATGTTTAGCTAGCAATTACACTAAACATTACTTGTTCCTCTTCTGTTTTATTTCACCATAATATCCTACAGTTGTATGCAGAGAAGAGTTACACCTTTATCTATGTGTTTCTTTTGTTACCTAAAGCAGACAATGCTACATAAAATACGGCACCGATTACCAACTTAGGTTAGAGCATCCAAGCAGGAAAGAAACAGACCGTATATTCTCAGAAACCCACATCACTGTGGTATATTGAAATATACGAATGAGCTGAGATGTTAGAAAATTTATCAAAAAATGCAAAGGCAGCAGGTGCAGTGCTGGAAGAAGAAAAGCAATCGATGGAAAAGCTGCCAGGTTTCATAAAATAAAAAAAGAGAGAAGACTATTGATTCTTCAAATTATTACCCAAAGAAGCTATTGTGACAGCACATTTGATGAACAGCTTGGACTGTGAAACAGTCGATGGTAGAAATTACCATTCCCAACTTGTTTAGGATATAAAATATTTTTATTTTACTACCAAAAGACAAAACGAGAACCACTATAGTAAATTACTTCGGTATTTTTGGACTGGGACAAAATGTTCTGAAAATCCACAATTCTTGTAAGAGGGGGAAAAAAAAAAAAAAAAAAAAAAGACAAGACAAAACCACCACACACAAAAACAAGGCTTAGATATTTTTTCAGTATGCATATCAAGTGTCTGGTTTGTCCACTTAGGGGGTAAGTTAAACAATTGTTTCCTGAAGCATCCATAGCTTATTCTTATGGCCTGAATCTCAGTAATTCTGTTGATAGTTTATTGTTTGTTTTAATTTATATTTTCCTGTTTAGAGGAAAAAAAAAAAAAAAAAAAAAGTAAATTCTATACTAATGGTTTGCCAATACATTTATCAATTAACTTCTGAAAAGATGAAGGCAGGCACTGCCTTGCACTGCAATACTAAATACCATCATGCTCAAAACTGAGAGTAAACCATAAGCTTCAAGAAGATTAGGCTTGGTGAGAATCAATGGCAGTATTATTCAGAATTTAAAGTTAAGTAGTAATGAAGAATTTCAGTTACACAAACATCTGTTCACAAAATATTATACAAATAATGCAGAGATCATGATTCAGTTCACTGAACTTTAGCAACCTGAAAAGCTTTTCTTCAAAATCTAATCCAGAAAATGCAATGGAAAAGGTTCTTCCAGAAAATCCTTCATTCCTTATCTTAAAGTTATCATCATCATCTACAGAGGTTCATTAGTCTTCACTAATTACAGAAGAATCATGGATGGTTAATGTTGTCTTAGATTATTAAACTGGCAGCTAAGATGTCCACCATATTCTTGGAGTGCTGTGTGAATGCTTCTTGATCTAGAAGTCAGAGAGCACCTAAATGGCTTTTACATATCATTCTGAACAAGAATTAAATGGCTGAGCAAAATGTCATGGTAAGAAGTCATTTCAGTGAAATCTATAAGTAAACATAAGAGTTAATAACCCTCAGAAAACAAAGGAGAAGCAACAGCATAAATATTCCTGTTTTCAAGTAGATATTTCAAGCAAATAATCCTGTTATGGAAGAAAGGTGAAAAGCATGTCAAAAGATACTATGACGAATAAGGAGTTCTACATTGACCTCAAACACAAAAAAAGCATAAAGAAAATGGAAAAAAGTCAAATTATTAAGGACACACACATAAATGGAGCATAGGCATGTAGAGACAATTTAAGACAAGGTAAAGCAAGGAGTTGCTCCATAAGAATAAAATTAAAAGTCTCTGTAAATAAGTATTCCTGTTGGTTCTTGAATCACCAGCATCCAAAGCTGATCTTGAGAAAACAGAAACATCTACCTGGGCTTGTTGCATCAATGAGAAGACCAGTTGTTATAAATTCTCTATTCCAATTAACAAAGTGGGAATGCAGTAGGAAAGAACAGCTGAATGAGTTCCTCTATTAACTCTGCTTGGTGAGATCACTCAAGTATACTTGGAGTTGTTGTAACAAAAATTATGGGGAAAGGGGCATAAGACTGAGAAGTGTCTCAACTGGAATCTCTGATCCAGATTTGGGTGCTGAATTTCAATAAGTGTACACTAGCTAGAGAAGTCAAGAAAAGAAGTAAATGACTACTCAGAGGTCTACAAAAGCTCACATAACTGAAAATATTGAATTAATCTAGTTTACTTTACAGAAAGAAGGCACAGTATAAACTTGGTTTAAATAAATAAATGTCTTCTGTAAAGGAGGGACTAATCTGTTTTTTCTTACCTGTAAAACAGATAGAACAAGTAATAGGCTTACATTACAGCATAAAATATTCAAGATGAAAGTTAAGAAAAAACTTCCTGGTAAAGAGAGTGAAGCACTAGAACAGATTGCCTGGAGAAGTCTTGCAATGTGTGTATTTAAAGGTCTTTAATACAAGGCTAGATAAATATTGATCAGAATGACATAGGGAAAGGTATTCATGCTCGAAGGCAGAAGGGTTAGATAAATGTAAGCTGAGACTTTTCAAGTCTATGTCACGAAGTGAACCAGTATAATAAGCATAAGGCAGTAAAAATTTTCATTACTTAAAAGAAATACATTATAATCAGCATTCAAGTATGTCAGAAAGAGAGCTGACTGAGGATCTTGCTGATGTATGCTTTGGATAAATCTAATAACTCTGGGATATTTCAGAAGCAAAATGGTTGAGATAGTTTAACAAGCCAAACTCACTTCCATTTAAGAATTGGATTTAATTCACTGGAAGTATAAATAATACAAGCCAATTTAAAAATTGACCAAGTAAAAGATATTCTATGCTTTAAGTCTTCATTAAGCGAGTCTGTATTGATACATGATAGCCCAAACTCATGTCTAGGTAATCAAATATAGCTCTGTCATTGGAACATATACATAGACTTCGTATTTGACTCAGTGTCACAATGTATCCCTATTTTTAAAGACAGCATTATACACTGTTGAAGCACACGAACTGATGAAAAGCTCATAGACTGATCTCAAAAAATAATAAAAAAAGAGAGTGAAATAAACCATCAAATAAAGGAACCTGTTTTTATTTATTATTTTTACAAATTATAAATATTTCTCTATAATTAGAAATTATTTACATTACATAACTATGTGTATAAAATTCACAGAATGCAGAGAATCATGAAGTTATTAAGCAACAGAAATCAGAGGGAAGGTATACGTAACAATAAAAAAACACTTTAAGAGGTAGCCATTGAATATAGTGAATTTAACTACATACCTATAGAACCAAATAAAGCAAATCTATGAGAACGAAGAGTGGGTCTGTCCTGTGAAAAGCAGTCACTGAGGAAGAGATCTCCATATCACAATGAACAGTCTCATTTGTGCTAAATGTGAGGAAAAAAAAAAAAAAAAAAAATCAGACACAAAATAAGGGAGAAAAAGTGCTTCACAGAATGGAAATTAAGTCCAAAGAGGTTAAGACAGGTTCTTCTAGGTGGGCAATATTCTCTGAGTTTGCCGTGGAGGCACCCCAAAGTCAGTTTTAGACAGACAATAAGTTTTATTCTAGCTGGAAAAGTGTAGCCAGTAAACTGACTAGAAACAGGGTTTATACAATTATTTAGCACTCCAATATAAAATACAGGTTCAGATATCAATTTAGGTGATTATTGGGGTAAAACAACATAATAATGAGGATCCACAACGTGCATGTGCACACCCACAAGAAACAAAACCAGAGGCCTCTCACTCCAGGGTACCCACAAGGAATAATCACTTGCCTGGGTTAGGCGAGGGCTCGCACTTGCCTGAGTTAGGTAAGGACTCATTCAAGGATATATCCAGTAAACAACCACCCACCACAGGAGGAGGTGAGGTGCGCTCAATCCCGGGAAGTCTCTTTAGATGCGTCCCAGTCTAAGGAGAGGGAGACCCGTTGCTCAGAGAAGACCACTTCAGCAGGGACCCCATTTTATAGCCTGGTCAGATCTGGCTGTGGGCATGGTCCAGAAGCTTCTCAGCTACTCTGGGCACCTCCTTTGTTGAGGACCCTGTCAATCGACCGAGGGTCCCACCCCTCCTGCCCCCCCAGCTGGGTGGAGGTGAAGTCACCCTACCCCGGGTTAGGGGAGAATGTGACTGTCAGCTCCTTGGCGCCACCCTAGATGTGTAGGTTGGGACAGGCACAATGGGCCACAAAGGGTGCTAATGAGCCATCAACTGCCCTGTTAAAGGCTCCGGATCTCAGGAGAGTTCCAGTCAGCCTTTTGCCGATATAATACTGAAATTTTGTCCCTTTGTTTTTAAACCAAAGTTTTACATATTGCTTCACAAATGAAATCAGAGAACTTGTAAAATGGTATGTAAATAGCAACACAATTACAATTCAGTAGAAGTTTGCTTCTCTAGGTTGAGCTGCTCTCTGTTAACAAGCAGAAGAGGGGAAAAAATGCTAGTTCTTATGTTCAAGATGATACATCTTCTCTGACAGCTTCTGCAGTAGCTTTTGAAGCTCTAAAAAAATACTGTACTGGGACTCAGATAGTGGATGGTAAATAAGAGACTTGCTATCAATGATTATGTACGTTTTCAGTGTGAAATATTTTGTGACTTGCACACAAAGATGATTCTGTTAAGGTTTTTAGGCATAAAGAGAAACCATCCAAAATTAAGATAACTGACTGATAAAGTAAGTGAAAAGAATTAAGAGAAAGAAAGAGTGGTTGTCCTAGTCAGAGTGGAAACAAATCAATGGATACAGTGTATTCATTTTTGTAATCGGTTTGCTGTTCTGGAAACGGAACTATTAGAAGTAACTGGGTCAAAGAAAACCAGAAAGATTATTTCATTTGAGATAGCATTTATGCAGATGAATAAGCATGAGCTGAATACTTGCAGTGGCAGTGACATTTCCTGTTCTGGGCATCAAGACTAAATACAAGCCAAAAACAAATCTCTTATAACATTTATCACCTAGCATGACCTCAGATAGAATTAGTATGTATTACAAAGGTATTCAGGATCTCACCATGAAGCACTTAAGCACATCCACATCAATGCCTGAAGGTTTCCTTCAGCTTTTTGTGTTTACCTTCTTCTGTTTTTTCCATTTCTCCATTTAAAAATACCTTTAAATTAATCATGTGAATAGCAGCAGCATACCTTCCTTCCTTGGCATCCAAACAGCTTTTTATAGGAATATGGACATGCTAGTCAATTTTGAAAGGGAACACCCCTAACCCTTTTGAAAAAACAATTCATGACCTATTCTTATGTTTCAAATATTCAAATATTAGTCTTGTATCCACCAAGTACACTCTGGTACAGCTTCTATTTTTCCTAATGCTAGTGCCTTGTTTGCTATTGTTCAGTGGTATCAACTGTGCAAGGGCACTCAAACTGCAGCAGCCACTCTGCTCATAATTGCTGTTTCACTTTGCTTAATCCAGACATCTCACTCATCATGAGCTGCATCATGAAAGAAATATTAGATACTGACAAGGAATACAGAGTGCTGCAGTAGAACTGAAGAATGTTAGAAATTAATGATACGGAAAGAATAAATTAAGTTTTCATCAGTAATAGATTTAAAAAGGATTGTATTCAATGTACACTAAAGACCATGAAACTAGTGCTGAGAAAATATTATAAAACCTGTTTCGTATTTAGTTTTATTTAAGTAGCTGTTAGAATGTTTTAGACACTTCCTTTCTTTTATGCAGTGTTGGAATCCTGCTAGAGGGCTTTTTATTTATAAACATTTGGCATCTTGGATATCTTAGCAATAATCCCATCTCTTCCATCTTCAGAACCAAAGATATAGCTTCTGTTTCTTTCATGGCTGCAAAACAGAAGCTGGCTTCAAGTTGTTAGAGTTTGTCCTTATTCTGACTCAGTGACCACCCACTATGCCTGGGCCTGAGTGCATAACCTATTTCCAGCTGCTGCATTTTCACTTCAGTGGATCAGCAGCCAGGGTTGGGCATTCTAGGTGTTGGCTACAAAGCCAACAAAGACAAAAGGATTTTTCTTTAAGACAAGAGGTGGGCAGGAAAAGTCAGATTGCTAAAGAAAATCCATGCTGGAAGGAGAGGTAAGAGTTGAGAGATAGTGGGAGAAACTTCAAAACAGGAATTCTCTCTTTATTTTAAAGCAAAAGGAAATACAGGAAACAGGACTTGGAATTCCCTTACCTGTACGGGTTTGAAAGACAGAGGAATTTGTTTCAAGTGACACCGATAAGCTTTAAATGCAATATGGTTTCAGAAAGAAAATCCCATGTTTAACACAGCAGTAAACATTAGGCAAATGAAGTTGCACACGGTCAGGAAAGACTAGACAATATAGAGTTAAAAGAGGAGACTAAAATAATTATTTATCTAATTTGCTGCTCCAAGAATAGAATTATGGAAGTATTTAACCATATTCTACTAACTGTAAAGACACTGGTGGATTTTATTTTTAAGTGAGTACTTCAACTTCTACATCCTAAACAATTATTTTCAATACAGTTATTCTGACCTTGATTAGACATCTTCTGATATTAGTGTCATATACTTGCCTGTGGTTTCTTTGGTTGTTGCTTTTGCAATATCTTATGCGGAATCCTTTCTAAACTGGTTCTTTGCACCATCTAAAGTAGTCATACTCAACAGCTTTTATTCTATTCTCCTTCAAGATACGAGAAAAACATACATAAAACCTACACCTTGTGCAAGAATATAGTCTTTTAACTTCCGAGACAACCTTCTTGGACACTACAATATGCATCCAGCTGTGAAAGAGACATTTTTCAATGTCATTTTTACATATTAAAAAGTTTACCTGCTTGAAAGAGAGCTCATTTCTGTCTCCTTGACATGTCTTGACCCTTAGAGTATGTATCATGGAAATGGTGCCCTTTGAGTTTCACAGTTCACTACCACAACAAGTTTTCTAATTGGAACTATTGCTCGGACCGAGAAATATTTTTTGCATAAAAATCTGAGCCTTCAAATCTTCATTTTTGTGACTGATTAAAAAAAAAAAAAATCATACTGTGAGTTTGAATTGTGTTGAATTCCATACCCAAATAATTTTCCTCCCTCTCCACATCTGGTTCACCTTAAAACACTCAGAAACCGATTTTTTTTGCAACCTGACAAGGTTGATGCTGTAACTGGACATTTCACTACTTGATTTCCATCAATCTTTTGCTCTTCCTTCACACAGTTTTAAATTTACTCCCTTTAACCTTCATCATGTGCTACTAGGGTATCTGAGATGATGCCACTAGCAATCTTGGATTTTATTGTAGCATACATAAACTGAGTAGATCTCAACCACAGCAAAAACTCCCTTGAATTTTGAACTAAGGATTGTCTTGATTCATTTACCTATATTTGAATTGTCTTCATGACTCCTTACAGAAACTCCAAAAAATAACTGAATACAAGTAAGGAGTATGTTCTTCTGTAAATAAGTGTTTAATTTTTTTTTTTTCTTAACAGTATTAAAATACTGAAAAAATTAAAGTGCCTTTTACAGCTATAACTTGATTGGGATTTTTGTGGTTGTTAATTGTGAGTGGAGGGATTGCTCAGGTGTCCTTTGTGAGGTGCTTAATGTTACTGCCTTTGAGATTGTTCCTTTCCAGCTGCTGTAGCCCACCACACATGTAGACCCAGGGATCCACGGATCAGTTTTTCCATCCCAGACCAATGGTTGTGACTGTTGTTTTCCCATTTGCAAGTTCAACTCGGTGTATGACCAGCCCAGGACAGCAAGCAACACAGCCTGCTGCAGACTTCCACAAACTGGGCATTACTTTTTAACAGTATCCACATGTAACACTACCAGGTCTCACAAGAACACAGCATAGATAGCCAAATCCCCTTCCTCCTTTCCAGATGGTCAGGTTTGGAGTTCAACTAGTGAAAGTACACCTCCACACACTCCCTAGGTCCAAAAGCACATCCTCAGATCCCCTGATTATCCAACACCCCTGCCTGTATGCTGGCCTCCAAGGATCTCCATTCACCAGCTAGCCCAGCTTGACATCTGCTAGCAGACACAAGCACCCACCCCGCAGTCACAGGTCACTCGAGTTATACCACTGACACCTTGCCCACATGATACACCTAACCCAACCTACGGCTTCCTCCTCACCAGCTAGGCCAGCCTGGCATTTGCTACCAAACTGTACACACACACACTCCCCATGGGCACCAGGATAAGGGAAAACCATGAACACCTCAGTTCCTCCAGTAGCTGCCATCTAGGTCTTACATCCCATAATCCCACATCAGAGGCTAACACTGGGACCCCCACCTGCTCCAGCTGAGCAGGACAGGCCTGGGGCATCTTCATCTGAGTCTGACTCGAGCTGCTAGCCTCATATTCACTCCTGTCAGTTCCCTCAGCTGGTTGCAGCCAGTCTTTACAGCACTCACAGACAAGGTAGAGAGTGATGTTACACAGAGATCTAGTTAAGAAAAGATTTAATAAAACATGACAGACAGCACTGACCAGCACGAGTCTTGGTCAAACAGGTATAAAGACTTGCAACTGTTATATCTTACCAACCCTTTTCATACTCCCCTGATGCCCCCCTCTTTATTCATGCCTGACATCCCTCTCCTAAAGATTTCTTAAGTTTTGCACATACCTGCATCTCCCAAATATCCCAAACATCCCAAATCCCCATATGCCTTGTCTTCTTCTTATCAAAGTCCAACACAGACCTCTGCAAAGCTGTTTCTGGAATTTCTTAATGGCTGTCATTCTCACTACTCCTTTTATTGCCCAGGTCCCAATTCAGCATCATACTTAGGCACCCACTCAAAGTTAAGCTAGTGCTTACTCTAAAAGCACTTTTCCAGTCTGGTTCCATTTTTGCTGAGAAAAACTATATGACACAACAGGTCAACTTCCTCACCTCTCCCTATTGTCAAATATTACAGCCAAATTTATTTCTGGGCATGTTTCTTCCTAAGGGAAGAAATATTACCCACTTCAGAATTTACAAAATATACAAATGTTTTCACCTAGATATTTTGTTAGATTTCAAGCTGCGTGGTAACAAGTTGTCAGTCTGCAGCTTCTTACTTCACCCATCAGAAGTAATTTTTTCTTCTTATGCTGATAACAACATCATCACAAAATGACCACTTTCATTGCATCAAGCCACAGAATTTACACAGCTGAATCAGACATACAGCACCTACAGTCAAGTGAAATTTAAGAATTCCAAAGATTTCCAGAAATACTTAGTTCAGAAAGTGGTTTTGTTTTATTTTTTAAAGATGACTCTTTTAATAGAACCTGATTTCTCAAACCCTCAGCAGGTCAATAGAAATAACAAAGAAAATGTACTAAACATTATTATGTGGAAGAACACACGGTATCACAGGTAGGGACACAAAAAATTAATGGTACTGAAAATCTAGTTCTGAAATATCATCTATATCTTAACAGTTACACTTCAGAAGAGTGGAAAAAATGACAGAATACTGCTCATTGTTTTTATGTGGTTTTTGGTTGGTTCATTTGGGGTGTTGGTTTTTTGTTTGTGTGGTTTGTTTTGGTGGTGTTTTGTTTTGCTTTTGTTTTCTTCCAGTCAAGGTGTTCTCCAATACAGCAGCTTTTTTTGGTCTAAAATTGTCCATTAATCTGTAAATAAGTCTATTTATTACTCAAAAAACAAAGACTCATTCAAAACTGGGTGTGCATTAATATGCTTGCCAATGTTGTTCTTTAACTGTTGTTTTTGTGTCTGTTGTTTTGTTAAGACTTAATTTTGTAATATTTCACTGTCCTAATGTCATAGTGAAAAATCATCTTTCCTAAACAGATGATATAATTGTTATGACATTTCAGACCCATTTGAAAGTCATAGGTAAGGACTGGCAAATAAATCTAAGCCTTTGCAAATGTTAGTCAATAGCCCAAATGTTAAGCTTCTGTTTTATCTATTTTTTTAGTAAAGGATTTTTCAGAGAACATGATGAGCCTCATCACTTTATGTCAATTTTACTGCACTGTTACTTTATTGATGTTCATGGAATTTAATTTTGCGAAGCTGTAAAATCAGCATAATGTCTGTGGTATTCCAGCAGCAGGGAATTCACCAGGATCCTTTCATATTGGCTACATGTGAATCATGAGAAGTCACAACTCAGAGGAAATCAAGTATTCACCTTCTAGCAAAAAAACAAACCACACTACTGAAGTAAGTTCTTTCAACCTTTTTACTGTTTTTAATTGCACTACTACACAGTTTTGTTAGTGCTAGAAGATCCACAGAGCAAGTGTTCTTGTTCCATAAGAGAAGAAAACATTGAAGTACACTGGCTGTAACAAAGAAGTCACAGTAATTAGAATTTCAATAAAACTTTTGACTTAAAAAACAGTTGCCATATTTTAATTATATTCTATTTCTTATTAAGGGACTTTGAAGAGTATCAATTTTCACATAATCAAGTAGTTAAAAAAGAAGGGTGCTCAAATGGCATGTTTTTTCTTAATTTCAAGAGTAGAATGAAGTATTTAGCTGGGCAGGATAGATGTTAACAGTTATTGGCTATAGTGGGCCAAACTTCTCACAAAGGTCAATATGAAGATTTCGTTGATGACAATGTGACTTCCTTCCTTTGAAACAATTTTCTAAATGGGGATATGAGGAGAGGAAGAAACAAAGCTAAGATGTGAAATAAAAAACTCACAGAATCACAGAATGGTTAGGGTTGGAAGTGACTTCTGAAGATCATCTAGTTCAACCCACCTGTTAAAGCAACCTTTTGTTGTTTGCTTCACTGCTTATTCTGATTATGCAGCCTATAGAAAGGTTCCTCTAAAATACGCTACACTAAATAAAGTGAATTCATGACATACAAGTCTGCCTTAATTTCCCTTTTCTTTTATCAATAGCCACACTATATCTAACTTGGCACTTATCTTGTGGTGCACCTCTGTACGGGCATAAACATCTGTTCATACAGGGTTTGTTACAAGATAAAGACTCTACATTGCAAGAAAGACTCACTTCTTAGTACTAAACATTTTTAGACAAGAAAAATCACATTCAGACCTTCTATAGATACATTTCAGGATTTTGATAGTGATTAAAGTTCCAGGGGCACAGCTGGTAGTAAAAAAAGCTGTATGGATTCATTAAATCTTGGACATGTTAGAGGAAAGGCAGAACATATATCCAGTATCTAAACACGGTAAAGGAGTAGAAACACCAGAGCTTGGATTTCAGACTAAAATAAGTTTTAAATTACATAAGTCATATCCAAATAATGCTTTATTACTGAACACAATACATTGCTAGATGACTATATTGTTAGTCTCATCCTTTTATAATTTTTACTTCTATTTCCTTAGCTATTCTTCTAGAGAACAGAATAAAGGAGTAGTAGTATAGTTTATATGGTTTATAGTACAGGCAACAATCTGAGTAATAGAATACAGAAAATCAGTAGAAATTTATTACTTGTCTTTTACCATCACTGAAATATGGGGGGAAGGCAAGAATAAAGCAAATCCATGGTTCCATAAAGAAAAGAAATCTAGAGAATAGATGAATACAAGTTTCAATTAATTTACTATCTCTTGGACTTACAGAATTGAAATATCTGTTTGGATAGCATCTGGTTCCCAAAATGAACAGAATATATAAAGGGTATAGGATCTATATGAAAATAACATATGGCATTGTGTTCTGGATTCAGTCCCTTCTGCCAGGCTTCTCTTTGGTTCCACTCAACTACTTCACTGATTTTTACATAGCTGGGGTGGAAATTGGAAGGTTTTTTTACTTGCACAAAATTTTGGAGGTAGATGAGGAAAACAACCACTAGGTAAAATGTTCAAAAGAAGTACAAGCTTCAAAAATCTAGACCTGAAACTGTATCCCAAATCTTACAATAATAAATGCCACATTTTTGTTTAGTTCTAGATAGAACATTAGTTAAGTTTGGTCTATGTCTCCAACAGTCCTCAAATCTTGAACCTTTCAGAGTCAAGATGTGTTCAGCATTTGTACACAAGTACTATCATGTCATCCACCTTCACTAATCTTCACACTCTGGATTCTTCCTAACGACACATTAAATGATTGTGACCAAGTATTTCTTCTTTGCTTTTTGACATTGGAAATTTTACACTTAGATAGATCAAATATTTCTTAGTAGTTTAGGCTGATGATGTTCACCCAATAAAATTGCAACCCTAGAGCAAATTGTCACTTTTTCCTTAAAACTATAAGAACAACTAGACTTATCTATCCTTATATCTGTGTCTAGAAGATAATAGCACACAGGTGGAGCAACACATCGCAGCTTTGCTCCAAAGATGTCTCAAATTTTTGGTAATGTGTATGTGGACAGAGTTTCTTTCCCAGTCTAGAAGCAGCACATCCCTGTTTCAGTCCTCTTAGGTTTTACTTCTGCAAACAAAAAGCAAGTTAGTCAAGCGATCTGTGTCAATTGTCTGACTTGTAAGGAACAGAGTCCAAATAACTAGGGAAGGACAGATAAAACAGGTGAAGTAATGGGAGAAGCTAGAGATGAGTTCTGAACTATTTCTTTTATTGTCTATGAATCCCAACAGGGAAGCTTTGCTCACATGAGCTGTCTCAAAAACACAAGGTTTTCCCCAAGCAAATGAAAATACTAAGCCAGGATGAAAATGAAAAAGAAATATTTAACTGCATTAGGTCAAGGCTTCACTATGGAACTAGTATGGAATTTACCTCAAGACAAGAAAATAAATTTAGAAGATGTAGAGTGAGTTATTGAGTCAGGTATTGAGTCACCATAATCCTGTTTATGAAGAACATAAGCCAAACCCATTTTCCTGAAAAAGAAAAAGGGACAGTTACTATTTGTTCAAGTGTCCAAACTTACCTTTTCAGCTTAAGTTTAAACTCCAAAGGAACTTCTCCCTTTACCTTCTAGTAATTTCATGCCTCCAGCAGTTGCTTCTGCCATGTTCACAATGCAGTCAAGAACACAGCCCTTGTATTTGCAATATGTCTTAAAGGATTTTTCTCATGTAATGAACAAAAACCTAGCAGTATAACTCATCTGTGCTTTGAACAACAACCTTTATTCTTTTCACAATTATTAAGAAGCAGGGTCCTTAATTGCTTCCCCATTTAAATATTAATGGAGACAATTAGTATTATTCAGTAAGATCTGCAATAGCCCACAGGTTTAAAAAGCACTCTCTAACAGATCCAAATGCCTAACAACACACACAAAAAAGTTAAATCTCATTTCAACTGCTGTTTTCTGTAATTCTAATCATGTCAGCTTGAAATAAAGGAGATTTGTAACAAAAGATTTATAAACAGCTATTGTTGAATTAAAACATTATTTTACATGAGCCTCAGAGTTTGCATGAACAAAGGTTTCTCAGATGAATCAACACTGCAAGTCTGAGCTGTGTGAGCTCTACAATATCAATGAAATAATAAAAGCTAAAATGGCAGCACAACATCACCACTCAACATAAGACCTATAGCTGGCAACACACTATATAAATATCTTTCTCTTCCATGTATTTTTAATTCAGTTCCTTGGAGGAGATTTAATTTATTCTAAAATTATTGTCAGGACTTACTTACTGAGTATTATGCCTTGCATTTGTTCATTTAGTGCCCTGAGACATAACATCTCTTAAAGTGAAAAGTATTAATATAAAGCAAGAACTCTCCTAATCCATTATTTGGCCTGTGTCTCTCATGCTTTAAAGAAAACTGTAGAGCAGGGCTGTCATTTTCTCATTTTCACTGGAGGCCATATCAGCCTGGTGGTTGCCTTCAATGGGTCAAATGTAATTTTAGGGCTGTATAAATGTAGGATTAGTTATATTCAGACTAGAAAGAAGAATTAAGAGTCTTTTGAAATATGTGATGCTTATCAAGTACATAATACCCAAGGCTTTAAAGAGGGCAATAGTGTCTTATTACATGAGTAGCTATAAAAAATTATTTTAGTTAGATAGTACCATATAGCTCATACTCCTCTCAATGTACTATAAATGAATTGTTTTACCATCAATACGCATAAAAGGAAACCACACACACAAAATGAAAAAGAACCTTTAGAGGTAAATAAAGGAACATTTCCAGTCAAATCTTATGTGCACTACATTCATAAAATACATTAAAAATGGTTTGCTTTGCACAGTCACCCATCTCGTGTAAGGGAATGAACTTCGTTCTCCAAGTATAATGGACAGAATTCAACCCTTATAGCACAAGCTGCCATAGAAAACCACAGCGCAGCCACACTTTTCAACTGCAGTACACTATCCTGGAGGTCTAGAAAACACACTCTGCTCTACCATTGAGCTGATAATTGAGGAGACATAAGATATTAAACAAAGCACACAGATATTCAAAATTCAAAGCAGTCGGCATCTGGGACATTCTTGGTGCATTCACTGGAAGAGCCCTCGCAACCTTCATTTTAATTCCTTAAAGGGGAACTGAGTGCCAAGCCATGAAGAAGCAAGCATAGCCACCTGCACTGCAAGAATATTTAGGATCCTACATTGATTAACTGTATGACTATTGAAATCTATATTCTTTTCTTGTTTCTTTGTCATCTTGTTTTGTTTGGGGGATTTTTATTTAAAAAAAAAATCATTTCAGGCCATCAATAAAACTAAGTGAAAAATATATACTAAAAATGTCTCTGGAAAATTAGTAGCTGCATTACAAGGTTTGAAAGGGAAGGAAGGAAATCAGACACCTGTCTGCTGAAGTCCATGCCATATGTATGAAATCTAAATAGACTATTGTTCTTTCTTTAAATGTAATGCAGGCACTATTAGAACACTCTATTTCTGTGAAAGTAAAATTGTAAATGTTTCAGAAACTAGTACAAATGTCTGTCTCCAAAGGTTAGTTGCAAGTAAATTTATTTTCTTTAGGTTAATTTTATCCTGACATTTGTTAATTGTTAACATTATGGGATCAAACAGTAAGTTTGATCCTGCATCATTGATATCAACAGGAGTTTTTCAACTGAACTGCAATGGTACAAGATCAAGAAGTGTTAAGAAATGACTTATAATAATCTATTACAACAATATTTCACAAATTAATATAGATTATCCAGTGGAGAGCAGAACAAAAGAAGGCTTTCATATTGGGACTGGTACAAAAATTCTGATATTCTTCTACCTTACTTGCCTGCATCTACTCTTAGCTTATGAATAAGGTGACTTAGCAACAGTTTCTCCCTGAGAAAAATCAGAAGGTATCAGAGATATCAGGATCAGAGTCAAGAATTACTAGAATATTCTTTTTAATATTTGTTCATAGGATATGCAGTGTCCTTCTATTTGTCTTGCAGTAATTGAATGCATTTATAACTGCACTAAAATATTGACTAAAGAAAACATCAGTGAAAGAAAATAGACTAAACAGCTCCCATTTACAGAAATATTTTTATTCACAATTAGGCTAAGTCTTACTGACCTCAACCAATTTTGAGATCTCTTCCTGAGGACCTTTAATACCTTGGTTTCTTGGTGTATATCCAGGAAACATTACCCAGTTCAGAATCAGCTCTAGCACATCACTGTTGAAAGGGAACAGTCCATGGACAGTTTTTTCATTATTTCTGCTATTCATTGATGTGGCTCTGACCCTCATTTATACTTAAATTAAAGAAGTTAAAAAAAGTCTTACAAGATCTTGTAAGTGTTGTTTTTTCTTTGATAGAGGGATTAAGAAGTTGAAAAGCAGTCCCTTTTAGAGAGGGAAGAACACCTACCAAACACAGAGAAGAAATGAGAGAGCTACAAAAGATATAGTCATATGTAGTTGTTACAGAAATACTCTCTCAGAACCAAAGATCAGATTACAACTCCCATTGAAAAGATTCACGTCTTCCCGACATTGTGCTTCCAGGTTAACCTGTGATACATAGCAAATTGTGGCAAGAAACTACTTAACAGTAATGTTCCTGTGACGAATCTCCACTCCATTTATCCCTCAGGAACCTCAGAAATCAACATCATAGTGCAAGAAAATGAATAGGTGAGGTTGGTGAAACATAATACTCAAAGCTGAATGTGTAACTGCTGTTTTCCTACTTTCACAACAGATAGGGAATAATGTAATAATATGCAACTCGCCCCTTGAAGAAACTTGAGTTCGTGAGTTAGTCACACTTGAAGCACACTTCTGACACAATAAATAACAACTGCTGCATAGTTGTTAGACCGTATTCCCAGTGACGGTTCGCTTTACAAAAAAACTCAGGACTCCCTTGTAGCAAGGACCAGAGCTCAGCATTACATTCTAGAGGTGCATCCTAGTCCCCTAGTCCCATAAAACATGTTCCTTTCCATATGCTCTGCCTTTCTTTGCAGTGATATATTCAGTTATTTTCTGAACAGTAAAACATGATGAGTAAGAATAGCAAAGCCTGTTCTTTCTTGGGCCACAACATGGTAGCAAGACATGATCTGTAAGAAGAGATTTACATTTCACCCTCTTCAGTCAGGACACAGAAATTAACCCAGAGAAACTTCAGTTTCTCAGGTTTTGTCTTTGTTGTTTTAATCAACCACCACCACAAACAACAACAACAAAACCAAACAACAACAAAACAGCACACCATTCCATCAGCAGCTTCTTCTGTTCTCTTAAAGAGAAACAATAATGCTTGATGCATTGTTTACAAAGCTTGATCCTGTCAATACATGGTAGGCATGTAAGGAAGGATTGCATTCTAGTTTCCAGGTAATGGTTGGATCTGTATGCAAGACACATAGCAAGCAATTCTATCTGGCCAAGACTAGAAGTGCCATGGACATGTACAGAAGCAGAATATTTAATTATTTAAAAATCACAAAGGTAAGTTGCTTATGTACATAGATATGAGATCTTTGGAGTTAGATGCTACAGAGACTTTTTGGAACTATAAATTTGGATCTGGAAGCAAATTCCACTTATTTCCTACTTCACATGTTCATGCTCTTTTTCAGATCAGGATCTTTCTTCTAAACATTAATGATCTCTATCTGAACAGAGAAAACAGTCTTTTCAGATATGGTGTCTTGCTTTCACCGCGGAGTTTCTATGGAGCCTTTGTACCCTCCTTATCATGCAGTTTCTTGTGCCAGTATAAAGAAACACTTAAAATCTTTGTCTCTCTTGACTTATCACACATTCTTTTCTTTCCAGAACAAGAAATATTTAGCAATAATTAATTTTTAATTTAACATAAGTGGCCAAATTGCTCATCTTCCACTTCTGAGGTAGCTTCATTCAGTCCCTTTTTTTGGATCATCAAATTTGTCAACTTCTGTTCAGTAGCTTGAGGCAGACATTTCAACACATACCATTCTCCTCATCAGATTATGGCTGGAGTATGTGTTTCAATAGGTTAATCATATAATTGTGCTGAATGAAATTTATCCAAAGACACTTTTTTTTCTGGAATTAATGTTTTAATTTATCACTGGTGTTTCCGAGAGCATTAATCACAGCAATAGTTACAATCAAAGTTTAGCTTCTCTGAACACTGGGTGCATTTCCACTGCAAAAGCAAAATCTTTGCTCTATCAGATTTGAGTTGTCTAAGCTCCAAATGTCTTGACTGGTAAATGCACAAGCAGCTATTTGGAATTCCGAGTAAGGTCTCTCCTTGGACAAGTTTCTCTGCAAGATGCGTGTTATTTACACCAAAATTCACCTATATGGAACGAGGGGGATAGAAGTAGCACTCTTCTTCCCCCAAAGATTTCTAAGCTGGAAGGGTAATGTTCACTGTTCAGAAAGCAAGAAATAAGAGCATTATAAGCTTAAACTATTCTTTGAGCAAAGTTTGTTTCCATAATAATTTACAAGCTCAGAAAAAGTCTTCAATCTGTTTATAATTCTGTTTGAGTCGCTCAACCTGTTCCAAATTACACTTTGTCAGGCAATGCAGATTTCAAGCTGTCTGGCTAAACCTGGCTCTGCTAAGAAGTGAAAAACTGACATCAAGAAGTGTGTATGTAACATGACTCTATTGCATTAGAAGGGGCTCACATGCTTCTTTGCACTTGCTTATGTTGTGCGCATCTTTAGAAACACTACAGGTTCTGTGCAATTAAGTAGCTCAAAAGAACAAATTATGTACATGAAATGAATTTGATGCAAATCCAGCCACAATCCAGGACAAATTTAGTGCTGAAATTGAAAAATGGACTTACCACCTGTGATGGGTGGGCTTTGGACAGGTGCCAAACCAGCCACTCTTTAACACTGCCCACTCTCCCCACAACAGGACAGGGGATAAAATTAGATTAAAATGCTCATGGGTCAAGATAAAGACGGGGAGATCACTGTTAAAATAGAGTTGGGAAAGAGTCCTGAGACCTTCTAGCCTCAGACACCATGAAGGAAGACTTCTAGCACCCTTTCAGGTCTGTTAAATGTTCCAGGTCCTTAGAGCCACTGCCCCACCAGACAATAAATGTCAGAAGTTATGCAGAACACTATGCTCTGGCTGAAGACAAGTAAAAACCAAAACCCTATTGACTCCTAATTCCATACACAAACATATTATTGAGGTTATTAAGTGCAATTAGTACAGGTATATAAAAAAGCACCTCCTCATATGCAGTGAGACCACTAAAATTAGTCATTCATTATGCATGTCCCAAGAAAGCACATGACCAGTGTTCAGACATGATTATCTGAAGTACATTTATGAAAGGGTATTTTAGTACTCAAGAGGAATTTCTCCTTTGCAGCAGTCTTTTTCCCTTGGTGCAACTGTCCATTCCTGAATGATGGTTTCAAATTCTCACAGCCTCTGCAGGCTGACACATGGCCTGAAGGGGAGACAGAGAGAACATGTCTTACAGACTTTGTCCAAAATGATACTATCCCTTATCAGACAATGTAGAATTGTGAAACAGATAACAGGAAATTAATACAAAGCAAAAGAGAAGATGCAGGGGTATACATTTAAAAGAGAAAAGGGAACTTTAAGTAACAAAATATAAAAAATAACAAAATTCATCAATCTTAAATACAGCAAGTTTAAGCAGATACACAGAGAAACAAATCAATACCTGAACAGTTTCTTTCCCATAAATAATAATACCTTTAAGTAACAAAATATAAAAAATAACAAAATTCATCAATCTTAAATACAGCAAGTTTAAGCAGATACACAGAGAAACAAATCAATTGCTTACATACTGGTGCCAAATCCAAGGGAATCACACCCACTTAACACCAGAAGTGATTTGACCTGTGATCTTTAATTAGCCCAGCAGAAGTAATTTGCCTCATGCAAGTGCCACATGTTTTTATTCAACCCAATCTTTAAAGTCACAGGCTAAACGTAAGTGCTATTTAACATCAAAAGCTGTTTGGGAAGAAGTGGCATATAGCCAAGCATGAAGGAACAAATGAAAGTGACAGGCAGAAAAAAAAAGTCACCAAAATTCCCCATCACAGCGCTAGATATGTCATTTGATGTTGTCTAAAGAAAGTGATCTTACTAAGCAGGAGAGGAGAAAAGGAATAGAGGATATGCACTGTTCACATGCATAACGCTCCCTGGAGACAACAGCACTTGTGAATCAAGGACAGGTCATGGTCATGACTTTCCAACAGTGCAGAAGATGCTGTCAAATTATATCTGCTATAGCATACCCTTTCTGCAGCTTCTTCAAGCCATCTTTCTCTGTGAGGCCCTTTGTCATTTCCTTTGGCTTTTACAAGGTCAAAAAAGCTGCAAGCTTCCCTTCTGGGCAGAAAGCTGAGTTTGCCTTCACACACAGTCATATCACATTGCACATTGCTCACCAGCATACAAGCAAGTTGTTCAAAAACAAAAGAACATGATTCTAATCAGTCTAACCAAATGTTTTATTGATATTATTTTGAAAATGCGGTCTTACACGTTGCATACAACATAAATCAGTATGTTGCAATAATGGTATTAGGGTAAATATTGAATATCTCGATAATACCTAAGCGTTATGTAGTGGTATTCCATCAATTAGTAGGAATGATACTCTATTGATTCCTAGTTGAAAATAAAAAGAATGAATAACAAATAAGAAAGAGAGAAATAAGACAATCTTTCTTACTCCAAGGAGAATATTGGTTTTCACTGGAAAATGCTCTGATAACAAAACATGGTATCATTTGAAAACAGAAGATAACACAAACAAGAAAACAGTAAATATATTTTGGACCAAGCTTCCAAAACTACTTTTAAAGCCATATTTGCTGGGTTATCACTAAAGATGTAAAGTGATATGAAATATCTAAGAAGCAAACAGAGAACTTAATTAAATTACTTTTCATTTCCTATTCACAAACCTTTTGTGAATATTTTAAGACATTGAGAAACAAACTATGGCTTGAAGCCCTTTTCCAAATGACAGGGAAAAAAGCTTGGCTCATTAAAGAGCATTTAGAAGGACCAGACCTTGGAAATCACTAAGCAGACACAAGGTTACAATCCACTTGAGAGATCCTGGAAATGTCATAAGCTAGCAGAAAGCAGCTCAAGCAGTTTATGAATGACAAAAAAGCCAGGGGAGATGATTATAACCTTGCACTCATTCAGCAGTCAAGCATCATCGTTATCAAATATAGAGAAGCTTAAAATACTTATGCATTTTAAGATCGCTCGGGTCTGTCAACTCATTCAGCAAAATATCACATGAAAGTAAGGTGGGGCAAGGTGGGCTTGGCCTGGAGACTGTGCAGTTTTTTTACTGCCCCAGTTGCTCACATCATAGAGTATTAAATAAATTATTTTTATGAAGACTGGGTCTTGCATGAAAGACAGTTTCACTTTTGGTCACTTCAAAACAAAAATAGTTGCAAAATTTTAGGACTTCTTTTAATAGCTTTCAGTGGACTTAGTTGAATAGGTCAAATTGATTTTTATGTATTGAATAATACATTTTTGTATACCATGTGCACATTTACCCCAACAGAATTACCTTTGTATGAAGAGCAGATTCTTCAGATTATTAAAAGAAAAAAACCCTCATGTCAACCAAACCTTTTCAAATGGCTTATTCCTGTCTATATCTCTAAAGAATAAAAGTTACTAAAACAAAAATAATAATTATAAAGCCATCTTTAACAACACTGAACTAATAATTTAAATAACTGCTAGTATTTTAAGTGAAAGGTAATTTTCATCAGAGATTATCATTCATACTTAGAAATTAACTGAACAGTTTCTTTCCCATAAATAAATATGCTTAGAACTTCAACAACCTTGCAGTAGCACATTATAATTACAGCATTAATTTTTCACCAATCTACCTGATCCTTCACAGGGTGCCTCAGTCTTCTGACAAAGGCCTGCCTGGTGTATAGGTGATGTTGCACCTCAACCATGATAGTTTTCAACTCGGTGAAACTTAACTATGCTAGTTTTCATTTCAGAACATCTTTATCCAAAATTACTTAAAGAAGACAGTAGCAAAATAAATTTCTCTGCATGAAAGTGTGACAGCTTCTAGGGATGTACTCATAAAGAAGAGAGGATCCAGATGGATCCACATCCTTTAGCTTTTCAAGGATTAGACTAGTTACAGCTCCTTATAAAAACCTCATCTCCCTGTTTCCTTCATAAAGATGATGGAAGTGGGATCAAAATATTTATTTGGAAAGCAAACAGTAAATGACAGAAGAAAATCTTACAGTTACCCCTTTCAAAGAATATCTTCAACTTGGACTGCTTGCAAGCTTTCCATAACCTTAAAACATACTGAGTACATAAATTGCTTCTTACTGTCACACAGTAAATATTTTCAAACCTTAATGGTGAAAAGGTATGACTCAAGATACAAAAAAATAACATATTTTAAACACTTTAGTGAGTTTTGGGGCCTGCATTTTAAATGCATGGTGTGGCTAAACTGAGAAGCTTTAGGAAAATTACTTAAGGAATGGCGCTTATGCCTTCATATAAAGGATGAGTACTACCCGCAGTCTGAAAAATATATTGATGTATTGTCTCTTAGCACTGAAAAGAGAAAAAATCCAAGTACAGATTCTGTATGAAATACAGCTAAAGTGAAACATAAAGAAAGCTCATTCGTGCAATTTATTTCAGTTTAAGATAGATTTTCCTGGGGCAAAAAAGATAACTGTTAAACTGTATAAACCAAATACAGCTTCATATTTTCTCTGCAATCAGATATATAACTGTAGCTACTGCATAGGCATTAAGCCTATGAAGTGCTGGAGCGGGTCCAGAGAAGAGCAACACGACTGGTGAAGGGACTTGAACATAAGACCTATGAGGAGAGGCTGAGGGAGCTGGGGTTGTTTAGTCTAGAGAAGAGGAGGCTTAGAGGTGACCTCATCACTCTCTATAACTACCTGAAGGGAAGTTATAGCCAGGTGGGGATTGGTCTCTTCTCCCAGGCAGTTAGCAATAGGACAAGGGGGCATGGGCTTAAACTCTGCCAGGGGAAATTTAGGCTGGATATTAGAAAGAAATTCTTTACAGAGAGAGTGCTCAGGCATTGGAATGGCCTGCCCAGGGAGGTGGTGGACTCGCCGTCCCTAGAGGTTTTTAAACTGAGATTGGACATGGCACTTAGTGCCATGATCTAGTAAACGGACTAGAGTTGGACCAAGGGTTGGACTCGATGATCTCTGAGGTCTTTTCCAACCCAGTCGATTCTGTGATTCTGTGATTCTGTGAAGCTAAAATGATAGAAGACTGGTTTTATAAGAGGTATAACTGATTAGTTTTCTTTAAGAAGGTTATCTGTGCTCAGATTGAAAGACTAGTTGCTGCTGAATTTGTGTAGAACTGTGGGTTAAAAATAAATCAATAACTAAACCCCAGCAATAGAGAATTGAAACAGCTCGCCAGGTGGGATGTGCTTCTAGCCTGGTCAGCCTTTCCTGCTCAGCTCCCAAGTTCATACACAAACCCAGTGTCAAAGCTGTGGAAAGGGCTTGCTCAAAGCAGGATGAGTGCCAGCACCAGATCCATGGCACTTTCTAACCAAGACCTGGATATCCTCTGGGATGGAAGAATCCTGTTCCAGTACTGCATTATCCAGACCTTGAGCCTGTCTGAACCTTGAATGCTTTCTCTCTGTAAAACTAATTTATTTTTAGACTACAACAACAACAGGTGGGTTTCTCTACATCCCTAGATGAGATGAATGCCTGTGAAGGTAAACTCTCAGATAAGCTGGGTAAAAGAGACTGCACAATAATCGTTGCCTGTGTCCTCTGTTCTAGAAGGACTGGTCCTCATGTGTAGTTACAAGCTGATTATATTAGCACAAATGTGGTGCAATGTCAGCAGATGGAGAGTGAAAGGGTTTCTGCTCAGAGCCAGGAACTGCACACTGTGCATTTCAGGAAGTTTTCATTTCTTGCTGGCTCAAATCTGGTGGCATGCATTGAATGTCCATGAAAAGAAGAAAAATATCAGGTTACTCTCAGAGAAAATCTTCTGTTTTCAGGTTCTCGGAGGAATATGGTTCACACAATCTGAGTGCATTCCATAACCTGTGTTGAATTTTAGTAAGTGGGAACCACCAGAAGGTTAACTTCAAAAGCACACTCCTGATCTGAACCAAAATTGATCATCAGCACACTCTCCTTTTCAGATCCAGGCACTCACAGTAGCTCTTGGATTTAATATATTCTCTGTCTTCTTCTCTGGGACCCTAGAAATGACTGTTTTCTCTCACATTCAGAGCTGCAGTGTCACAAAGGACTTTCACTAATACCAGCTGCCAAAAAAAACCCAATACTGGCCTCTTTGTTCTGTTCACTCACTCTAATGCATAAGAAAATGTTCACATTTTAACCTGTCACCCGAGGTACAATTAGTACATACTAAATACTTGTGCTGTGACGATGGATAGCACAGACTCTGACATACTGGAGGATTTCTATTGCCCATTTGAAAAACTGTAGCATAATTAACTGTTCAATACCAAGCTGGTTATACAGGTGCCTGAACCCAAGAAAAGTTTAATGTTATGTTCTTATCCAGAGCTGTAATAACTAGGCACTAAAACCTAGCTTGGATGTGCCTCATTCGCCTAAGAGGGTTGATCCAAGAGGTACTCTCGGATCATGACTGACACTGGGAAACAATTAGTTCACTGCAGAGAACAGCAGCTTTGCTCCCAGAGACATTCTTCAAAGAAATTAGTAGCATTTTCAATAGTTTCAGGAAAGAAACACATCCAAGCCCTTTATTTTCAGGCCGAAACAATGAACTAGTAGTCTACAAAGAGTGTTATAAACAGCACTGCAGAAGAGCAAGCACTGCTTTTTCAGAGAGGGGTTGTTCACCCACTGTACAAGATTGGTGAGTTTTCAGCAAACATGTCAACCTTGCATTTCAAGTACACTAGAAGCACTGTAAGAGTTTGACTTCAGAGAACAGCCTTTTCACAGCATAGGTACTGAGATTAGTTCCCTGTAATGTCATGGAAATGAACATAAGGAGTAGAGACAATAAAGCTCCTTTTAAACTGTTCTCAACAGGCAAGACAGAACTATCAGACTTTTTATACACATATATGCTACAGCAACACATTTCTGTGTACAATATAAAAATTGACTCAATAATTGGAAAGGGCAGACTCCACTAAAAAAGTGATACTTGTACAGATATACACAGAATGACTTAAAATGCAATCATATTAACTTTTTATTTTCATGTCTTCATCTTGGTTTGATCTAGCTTAAAATATACTTTTCTGGGTTTTAATTATTCCCCAAGTTCTTCTTTTTAATTGAAAGGAAGTGACACAAGCATCATTTGTCAAGGGCTATTCCCACATTGTGTATCTATCCTCACAATGCCACTAACATCTTAAGAGTAAGCGTTCTGAAAAAGAAAGCTTTATTACAACATTATTTAGCAATCCTTCCGTGAAAGATCACTTTGCTAATGATAGGCAAAACAGAGAAACAAATCGCCATTGTCTTCAGTTCACGGAACTATCCCCTTCTTCCTATCCATATGAAAAACAGAAGTACAGGGAAAGCAAAATGTAATGGCTTTATTTAAACCCAAACCTGTGAAAATCCAAGGTTTATGTCATTCAATGACACAGCCAACCACTATGGACAGTTTTTGACAACAAGTTGGGACAACAAAGCAAAGTTAAAGACAAATTCCTTTTATTTTTCTTCAGTCATCTGAACTGTTCACATACGTTAAATTAAACAGATCTGTGAACAGTTGTAAACTCAAATACTTATTTTCTGTTTCATTTTAAATTAGTTTAGCATTTGTTTTCCTTAGCACGCAAATATTATTCTATTGCTTTCTCTGAATTTGTCAACTGTGATTACAATCAGAGACTGCACACGGGTCTCAAGTATATTTAGAAAATCGGAAACAAAAATTAACACTGTGCCTTAGCATTTAAATTTAAGAATAAAAATACTAAGCTAGAGCAATGGCAAACTCTCATATTTCCTACTTATACCCTGGTTTTAAAGGTTATCTATGTCCAAAAACTTCCCTAGAATACGATGTTCAAATGAGAGGAGGACATCTCATGACTGAAATCTTAGGTTCACATCCACATACTTTTTGAAGTGCCATTTAAATAATCCTCAATCTCTTTGAAGATCAAAGCCAAAAGTTCCACATGGGTCCTGAGGAGAACTTGAAACAAATACCTGGAACACTGCTGAAGCCCTAAGTGTACTACATAGTTTTCTCCCCCTTCTGTGTAAAGGGCAAGTTACACTGCCTGTGTTCTTCCTGCAAATAACTAATTTACCTACTTACGGTACTTCCACCCAGGATTCCGATTCAGAACAGAAGAGACAAAAACTCCAGTCCTTCATGATACAATTGTGATTGTCCTGTAGAAAAGCATCTACATTGTTTCCTGTTAAATGTCATGGAAAATACTTCACTTTTTATATATTTTTGTCCAGTTTCCTTAAAACTGTAATTGCATTACTAGTTTAGTAGTATGTTTTCCAGTAGCATACATTTTTAATGAGTGAATGCAACAGAGCATGGAAGGAAAAGGATTCTGTCTAGAATGATCGTGTTCAGATGAGGCTGTTAAGTGACAATGGCCATAATATATGCAAGCAGGGTTTAACTTTCATAAGTATGCTAGTCACAGCTGACCCATAAGGGCAGTTAAAGCTAGCCTTATATACACTAGAATACTGATTGCAGTGGGAACAAAAATATTTTCATATTGAATTCATTATTCTAAAAAAGAATGTATAAAATGCTTTAGAAAGGGCCAACCTTTGCTTTTATACCTAATTAAGGAAGGAAACTTCCTATAATATAGCATTATATAGCAAAAGGGAGGAATAATCTCTCAGTCTTTACATGTTAAAATCCCTACCAGTAATCTACCAGGTCACGAACTCTATGGAAGTTTGGAAGTATTTTCAGGCTTCAAATTCACTTTGATTTTCCAGTGTTTTCTTAAATGAGTCCTACAATATGTAAGAGGTTAGGACTCAGGTCAGAGTTGTTAAAATACACGATATTTCATTATAAACAAAACTATTCCCAGCCTACCACAATGATCCCACTGAATATGAGTACAGCTATCCTACTCATAAGTGACCTGAAAATTAATATAGTGCATCTACAGCTCTCATTTCCCACTTCTGAAATGCAAAAATCTGACTGAAACTCAAGTCTATCTATACTAACATGCCACTGAATGTGGAGTAAATTCCCATAAAGTGAACGTAACTTTTAAAGAACGTATTGCACACTTATCACTATTCCTTCTATACTTCACAAAGGTTTTAATTTTCCTGCATGTCAGATATTTTTTTTTCCTGTTCAGTTGAACCAGAGAGTATTATTTACATCATACCTTATAGTCTGTAATGTATCATATGACCTTGTACTTATAAAATTAAAAAAAAAAGCTACAAATTAGATATTCTATCAAATTATTTTTGGTGGAGAGAAGGAATGACAGGGATCAGAAAGGAAGTTTTGGATTTCTTTCCTTGTTTTCCCCTACCTTCTTTTACAAAATAAACCAACACAACTAGCTGGCAACCCTTAATGGTTTTATCTCAGACAAGTCCAAACCCAAACTTATTAATTTGGTCTTTATACTTCCTACAGTCTCCAATGAGCAGATCTGACCTCTGCCATCACACAGTCTTCTCTCAGTCCAGGACTCTGCACTGCAAGATCTTTAATCACAGACTATCATCTCTGTCCTTGGAGGAGTCCTGTCCAACAGAAAACAACCGACACCTGCAAGTCCCTTAGTATGAGTATGAAAGAAGAAACATATACAGAAGTATTCATGTGAAAAATAAAGCAGCTTATTAAAACATTGCCAAAGCACAGAGAACTACTGAAAAGAACCTGCTTATGAGTTTGAAGGATCAAAAATATGCTTGATGAGCATATATGGATTCCAGTGTTTCCTTACTTAGAGTTTAAACAATTACAATGAAACTGATCTTTTCAGTAAACTTCTTTCAGCTAATTTATTGCCATTGCTAGCCTTGGTACTACCCTAGCAACTATGTTTGTACACTCTAAAACCCTGTCCCTAGAAATTATATTTCTTTCTTTTAGCTGTACTACATTCAGAAAAATTCCATGCATTCTGTAGATTCAACAGCAGCATCAAAAATCTATCTAAAGGCCTGGATTCATTTTCCTTCTTTTTATTTCTTTCTTGTGCTGAGAAAAAGTTGTTTAACATCCACTTTAAAACTTTGTTGTAGAAAAGTGTCACTTTTGTCTCTCTATATTTCACCCAAAGGAATTAAGCATGCCAAATTAAAAATCTAAGATATAATTCCCTTCAAAATGACTTGTATAAATTACTAAGTATATGGTAACACTGTCAAAAGAGAGCAACTAGCTTTGAACTGAAAGAGTTGAATCCTCTGGATTTTTCTCTATAGACTTATTTCACTATTGCTTTCTGGAAATTAAATAATTAAAATATTTTATTGGAAAATGCACTGACAGAATGAGCAAGTTTTATCAACTACTATATCATATTCACAGAAAGATAATTTTGAACTTGCAAACACGAGACCTATCATTAGGAATTCCGCTACAAGTTGGTGCAGGCTGTTCATGCTTTTTTTTAAGCATCCACCTTAACAGGTGAAGGTTATAAGTAGTGGTATTTCATGCATCTACAACAATCATCTGAATAAGAGCTGGAGTAACAACCTACCAGTATGATCAACGACAAATTTCTGTACATACCACTGTCCTACAATAAATCACTAAAAATTATGACAAATAATAAGAATTAACATATAATCCCAACTGCAGAATCTAAGAATATGTCATCAGCAAGACAAGTTGTGAACAGTTTTAGAAAGAAGTTTCACAAAGCAAGTTTCAAGGTAATTCAGCTTGCTTGAAATATCAATGACACAATTCTAGACATAACAGCATAAACTGTCACTTTGAATATCTCAGATTTGTGCTGTATCTACATAAATAAATCACTCTTCTAGATTTTATACAGAATAAGTGAAAACATGAGTATGAGTTACTACATGGACCTAATACTGCTTAGTTTTCTTGAAAGCAGGGAAAGGGTGGATAGGTACTTATCAGTCAAAAAAGAACAAAAAAACCCTGACTCATTAAATAACTTACAGAAACCAAAAGATTACTTTAAATGACCAAATAAATGAGTTACTGAACAAAGTTACTACTTATTTGAATAAACACAGAATAAGGACTATGTTCAACCAATAGTAAAGGCATTGACACATTTGGAAATCCGACCTGTAGATTCCAAGATATATAAGTTCTTTGACAGCATTTCACTCAAATAAAGAAACTTTCTATGTAGTTCAAACACATTGTCCCACAAGATCAGTGTCTTGAGGTCTATCCTTCTCTCTCAGTAAAGCTCACATATAAGTCAGAGTGAACCTTCAGAGCTTTGCTACTGCATCAGTCTGAGCCTATACATCAGATTTCTGATTTGAGACCTTTAGTGGAAAAAAAGGAGTGGATACATCCTTAGGTTCTTCCTCTCAGAAACTTTCAAATTTCAGGTCCAAGCAATAAGAAATAATCTGGAACACATAGCCTAATCACCACTGCTCATTTCATTTGCCTACTACTTATTCACCAATTACCTATAACATCATTTCTAATACTACTATTTGCCAATAAGCAATAAAAATATGCATTGCAATGTGATCTTAGACAAACAATTGTATGGGTATTATTTGACCCAGCTTCAAACCCAGTAAAGTACTTTAAATAATTTTCAAATTCAAAGACAAAGTTTAATGAATGTAAGCAAAACAGAAATATGTAGTCCAACCCAAACATCAACACAGGTCAAGTTCTTCCACACATACTAACACCAAACCGCATTATACAAGTTTGTGTTAGTGGAACAACTTTTTCTGAAAGAATTCTATCCCAATAAAACCCATAGAAAAGTGTTCTATGTTGCACAGTAGAATAGTTTTTGTTGCTGATGATCAGTGGCACCACGCACGCACAAAGCCTCTTTGTGCTTATGTCTTAACCAACAATAGGCCACACAGTCCTGCTACTATCACACAAGTACTCAGCCCTCCTCCCCACTCACCCTACTAGTGAGAATTTACATAATTAGCTACACCCTGGCCAGCATCACATCCCATTCCCAATAATCTGCAGGTGCTCCCTTGACCTGGTATCCAATTAAGAGAAATAAGTTTTCTTCTCATTCACCGTGTTTCACCTCTCAGCTGATTCTCCAAGCACTTCACTAGAATCAAGTTTTGCTGCTAGTAATTTCCAGTAATAAATGTAGTACAAGGTCACAATGTATATTATCGACAAGGTATGTGGCGAGATAGAAGTGGGAGGGAGAAGCAAAGTTGCATTATATTGTTTGAAAATTTTGATTTGCATCTTTCTGCTTAAAAATAGGAAGCTTCTCTACAACAATCTACATGACAGGATATTGTTGTGCTAATGGCATTGTATGTAAAGCATGAAAAATTTTAAAAAATGCATTGAAAATATATCAGATGATAAATAATTTCATTTATTATCTTTTTAGAAAGTAAACATTTTCAAGTTATTTTCCCATTAATTAGTAATTAAAAGCTAAATTATTTAAATTTCTGCTGTGAAAAGGAAACCTAATGAAGTCGTAAAGATCCCTTAGAAGAGAATTCCAGACTAAAAGGATGTTTTCCAGGAAAGTAATTTACAGTCCAATCATTTATAGCTATAAAATTGTGTTTCTGCAGTCACAATGTTTTATTTTCTGCACTTAGCACAATGAATGTTTGAAGTACAGTGATGACCTTCTTTTGCAACTGTGAAATATCATAAACACCAGAAAGGTTTTTTCATGAACTAGAATTACTCTCCATCTAATTTTCTAGGAACTGCCTTCAGGAAACTGATATGTGAGAATACAGTCATTATTGTATTTTAAAATATTTATGTTGTAATTAATCTTCAAGAGTGACACGCTTAAGAGTGTCAACACTATAAGAAGCAAGAGAGTTAAATATATTAAAATGCAACTATCCAGTATCAATATTAGAATTTGACAAAGTGAATAGAAAATAGCAGACATCTCTTACCTAGTTTCACTCTAAAATCCTGAACTACTGGTCATCAAAATTTGTTTGATTTCTTACAGTAAGCAGGCACTTTCTCTTCCACTTTTTCTCTAATAGTTTAGTTTAGACTCTTAGCATGAGGACAACACACTAAAATTAATCAAAGGTAAAAAAGTGATCAATAGATTTCTGTCAAAGTTGCCAATGATAGAGGTATCTGTGACATATTTACTATAACCTAAGAACAATGAAAAAGCAGTGAGTCATCAATATAACTACATCATTATATTCAGTTAATAAATTAAGCAACAGAAAATTGATCTTTGCTGGCATGACATCAATGGAAAAACAGTTCAAAGCTATCCAATATTTCACTTGTTTAAAAGTTAATTTCTGTTAAACAAGATGTTAGAACAGATGAAGATCCAATCCAGCACATAAGCATGCAGCTGGAGGGAAAGCTACTAGACTCAATAAGAGGAGGGGAAAATCATGTCTTTGACAGCAAATGAGTACACATGAGGGAATCGGAGGTTTGCAAAACCTGACAGGCAGGGGCTCAAGTAAGACTGCTACACATTTGGCTGAAACTCCTTAGGAACATAGATGGTAATTAAATAAATTTAAAAAATACTTTCTGCTTTATCCACAAAGAATTAAGTTAAGACATAATATAGCTTTGAAGCACTGTCCTAGAATTATACACTGAATTTCTGTAAAATAATTTGGTTACCTTTTCTACCCTGACTAGAAGCTTTTTATTTTCACTATGGTTTATGACAATCACAAAGAATCATATAAACTGTAGAAAATAAAGAGTTATATTTATTATTCCAGTGCTATGTCAGGATCAAAGATAAGAAAATTTAGAGAAGCACTACAAGGTAAATTTTGATGAAGTTACAATAATTGTCCTATGAAAGAATATCCATGCAAAAAAACAGTGGAGACAGACAGTATAGTGCCATGCAACTGTGGAAAGGCACTCTCTGAAAATGAAGGCCTAGAACATTGGTAAAAAATAAAATTAAAATTATCATGTTGTTGGAAATTCATATTATGGACAATATGTAAGAACAGCAATTGTCCATATAATTCTGTAAAAGTACATAAATATCAGGATAGGGTTCATAATAGGAGGAAGAGCATAACTAGCTCGGAGTAATTCTTCACAGCAAAAACAGACAATACTGCAGATGAGGATGAATGGCCTATTAATTTGAAGTACACTCAATATTTATTTTTTGAGTTTACAGGCTTACCAGCTTCTGTCAATTATGTTGCTATAGAAAAGAAATCAACAAAACAATAAAACTTGCAGTGCTGATCTTATCTCCTAAACAAGTTCATGAACTAAATATGATTCTGAAGTTGGTAAAAATACAATATGTAATGATGCTGTAGAAAAAGTACTTTAAAAAGTTATTTGGTTAAAACTAAGCCCATGTTCTCTCTCTTTCAAGAAGATGTAGTTTTTTAAAAGGCCAAGGGACAAAAATATCTGAAGGAAAATTTGAGGAGTGACTCTGGAAGAGGTGGAACTTCTCAATACAGCCAGAAAAAAGCCCAGCTTGGCCCATTTGTTGCTCTGGGAACAAAAAAAAATATATATGTTGTTACTTAGCTCCTCCAGTTGAGTTCTGACAGGCAGGCAGAAGCAAAAAAAAAAAAAAAAATTACATTTGCATACAAATAGCTATGATAGCCATCTCCTCTATCAAGTGCCATTTAGGTTGTGCATTCGTGCCCCTGAGAAAATCCAGAGGAAAAAGCTGAAAAAAAACCCCAAGGTCTATAAAGATGACAGTCCAATAGTAATAAAAAAAAAAAAAAAAGTTATAGCTGCAGGGCTTAAGACAAAAAGATAATCAGTTCTTTGCAGAATAAATTGTAGAATAAAACAGGGGGAACACTAGCATCTTGTGTTGTATAGGTAGAATAAAATAGCTACAGTCTTCTGAAATTTGCAACTCAAATTCTTACATTCATAAAAGCCACAGAACACGTATATAAATTGGAGAGCAAACTAGAGGAAGAGCTAGAGGCATAATTCCCAGGAGCTGACAATGGCTGCATATTCCAGACCACTCCAGATCTGTGTGCCTCCAGGTCAGCACCATCAGCCCCAGTGTGAGTCCCACAATGAGCTGCACTTGAGTGCTTCACACATTGAACATAGCTCAAGAGGGTCATCTTCATATTACCCTCCCCGGTGATGACATTTCATAGAATCATAGAATTATTTTAGTTGGAAGAGACCCTTAAGATCATCAAGTGCAACCATAACCTAAATCAAGCACTAAACCACGTCCCTAACAGCCTCATCTTTTGAACACCTCCAGGGTGAACACCTCAACCACTTCCCTGGACAGCCTGTTCCAATGCCTCACAAGCTTTTCTGTGAAGAATTTTTTTTTTAATATCCCTTTTGAATCTTCCTTGGCACAACTTGAGACTGTTTCTTCTTGTCCTATCACTTGCTACTCGGGAGAAGAGACCAACACCCTCCATGCTACAACTTCCTTTCAAGTAGTTCTAGACAGCAATGAGGTCTCCTCTCAGCCTCCTTTTCTCCATGCTAACCAGCCCCAGTTCCCTCAGCCACTCCTTATACCACTTGTTCTCCAGATCCCTCATCAGCTTTGTTGCCCTTCTCTGAACTCTCTCCAGCACCTCAATGTCTTTCCTATAGTGAGGGGCCCAAAACTGAACAGAGGATTTGAGGTGCAGCCTCACCAGTGTTGAGTACAGGGAAATGATCATTTCCCTAGTTCTGCTGGTTGCACTATTCTTGATACAACCCAGGATGCTGTTGGCCTTTTAGGCCATCTGGGCACACTGCTGGCTCATGTTTAGCCAACTGTCAATCAACACCCCCCAGATCCTTTTGCAGTCCTGAGGCTATGAGAGATATCTTTTTAAAAGCTGTCTGTCTCATAACCATGGTATTTACAAGAATGTGTGTCAAAAAAAACCCCAAACCTAGAGTATGTTGAGAATATGCTCACGGATAAGTACACAATAAGAAAGAATACCCACCAATGAACAGGAGGATGACTGTTAAGGATGCTGTTCCAGATCTGAGCAAATTTCAGCACAGTGTTCCTCTGAGAGAAAATTGTTAAACATTGACCTTTTTTTTTTTTTTTCCAGAGAGGAAAGATGAGGAGGATTAAGGCAATACTTTGAATCCAAATTCTTTTGTGTCTACCTCTATTTCAGTATACAAAGAGCTTTGGGCCACTCTGAACTCAGACTGACCTTCTCTGCTAATCCTAAAGGAGAAAGCAACAGCTTTCTTATGCAAGCATGAGATGCTTTGGATTTAAAATAACTATATTTTTTTCATCATCTGTAGCAGCCTAAGTTAAACTTATTTTGTAATTCTTGGAAACAGTGTTATTTTCTGTAATTGCTCTTCTAACTCATTCTCATCCCCGAGGTGAAGCTGATCAGGGCCAGCTCGGCCGGAGCTGTCTCAGTGGATCACAAGGTACAGAGGGGTTTTTCTGGTTCCTTGGTTTTCAATTTCACGACCCGGAAGCCCCCAGCAGCCCTTGTGAGAGCAGCTGACGTGGCATGGGCATTACCACGGTGACGGTGGTCACACCCCACCCCTCACCTTGTTAGACCCTCTCACCTATGGCCAGTGTCCCAGACTGCTGCCAACCACGGTCTGCTCCAGACAGAGAGCTTGTCACAAAAAACATTGTGGTGATCCAGACAGAGGGCCTACCCTGAACCATGGCTGTTCAGGTCTCTGGCTGCAGGTAGTACCAGAGCCTGCTGCTGCCAGGGGAGGGAGGCAGGCAATCCACCTGTGTGAGGTGTGAGCATGGTGGTGAATCTTAAGGAAGAGGTCGAGAGATTGAGGACCATCAGGGAGTGTGAGAAGGAGATTGACTGGTGGAGTAACTCCCTGGAGTACCAGTCAGAAAGGACCCAGGGAGGTACCCCCCAAAAGCTGATGGGCCCTCTGCCGTGTCAGGCAGAGGGGGAAGACCCAAGACAGCCTGTGCCCTGTCGCTGTCGGGCAGAGGGAGGGGACCAAAAAGATGAGGATGGTTGGAAGCAAGTTGAGTTTGGCATCGCAGGCAACCCACTTCCCTACCTACTTTGCTCCCCCAGGTGCCCCTCCATAGTAGGTTTGAGGCCGTGGATCTTGAAGGAGAGGTAGCTGAGGATGTGGTGCAAGGCCCGCCTATGAGGCCACATAGGAAAAGGCAGTTGACTCCTCACCTCAAGTATGCCTCTGATAAAGAAAAGAAAGAAAGGAAAGGAAAGGAAAGGAAAGGAAAGGAAAGGAAAGGAAAGGAAAGGAAAGGAAAGGAAAGGAAAGGAAAGGAAAGGAAAGGAAAGGAAAGGAAAGGAAAGGAAAGGAAAGGAAAGGAAAGGAAAGGAAAGGAAAGGGAGAAAGAAAGAAAGAAAGAGAGAAAGAAAGAGAGAAAGAAAGGAAGAAAGAAAAAAAAAAAAGAAGGGCAATTGTAGTAAGCAATTCCTTTCTGAGAGGGACAGAGGGCCCAAGATGCAGAGTTGACCCTCATCACAGTAGTCTACCTGGAGCCCGGACCAGGGATATCACCAGAGCACTCCCCAACCTGGTGCAACCAACAGACTACTACCCATTGCTGATCTTCCAGACAGGTGGGGGGGAAGCTGCATCCCATAGTCAGAGGGGAATGAAGAAAGATTTCAAGGCCTTGGGATAGATGGTGAAAGAGTCTGGGGTGCAAATTATTTTATCCTCCCTCCTTGCATTTTCAGGTGACAACGTGGGATGGAATAGAAAAATTCAGTCCATAAATGATTGGCTACAAGACTGGTGCAACAAGCAGCGCTTTGGATCCTTTGATAAGGGCTGGTTTTATAGGACACCAGTCCAAACAGTGATACATGGGAAAGGTTTATCTTGCAGGGGCAAAAGGATGCTGGGACAGGAATTAGCAGGGCTCATTTGGAGAGTTTTAAACTAGATTTGAAGGGGGCTGGCGTTGTGGTTGGGCTTGCACCAGCGGGGAATCACTCTCGAATTGATGAAGACTGGGAGGCCACCATACCCCTAGGGTGAAATCAGTGTGCTCAGCTTGCTCCCTGAAATGCCTGTACATCAATGCACGCAATATGGGGAATAAGCAAGAAGAGTTAGAAACCTGTGTCCAGGTGGGAGATTATGATCTGGTGGTAATTCCAGAGACAAGGTGGGACAGCTCACATGACTGGAATGTGGTCATGGATGGCTATGTTCTTCTCAGGAAAGACAAACCAGCCAGGCGAGGTAGTAGAGTTGTTCTTTACGTGAGAGAACAACTACAGTGTATTCAGTACTGTCCAGGAATAGATGAGGAGTGAGTTGAGAATCTATGGGTGAGAATCAAGGGGCAGTTTGGCAGGGGTGATAATGTTGTGGGTGTCTATTACAGGCCACCAGATCAGGGTGAGGAAGTTGATGAGGCCTTCTACAGTCAGCTGAGAGCAGCCTTGCAGTTACAGGCCCTGGTTATTGTAATAAGTGATGGTCAAAATTGTTAATGTTGAACAAATAGAGTAGGATTCAATTGTATTATGCATATTATTGTAAGCAGTAACTGTGCTTGTGCGAGTTTGATTATGTTTTGTAGAACCTTGTAGTAGTAGTTAAAGACAATGCCATAAATAACAGGACTACCAGGTGGTGCCATAAATAACAGGACTACCGGATGGTGTCATAAATAACAGGACTCCCGGATGGTGCCACAGATAATAGGACTCCCAGATGGTGTTACAGATAACAAAGCGCTCGGATGTTGCAACAGATAACAAAAGTTCCAGAGACGGAAATTCCCAGCACGTAAACGAACACATAACGTATATAAGCACATACGAAAGGTTGATTTGGTGTGCCTGTTGGCGGAACTGAGCTTCCCCCGGTCACCCAGCGCTATTTTGCCTAATTACCGCTTGCTAAATAAAATCGATTGATTGACTCAGAATCGATTTATTGGCTCTTATTTATAACAGTTATCATGGGGGATTTTAGGTACCCTGATGTTTGCTGGAAGGACTACTCAGCCAGCCAGCCACAGTCCAGGAGGTTCCTCCAGTGCACTGATGATAACTTCCTGATGCAAATGGTGGAGTAGCTGACTAGGAGAGGAGCACTGCTGGATCTCATTCTCACTAACAAGGAGGGTCTGGTTGAAGTAGTAAAGTCTGAGGACTGTCTTTGCTGCAGCAACCATGAGATGGTGGAGTTCAGCATCTTGTGTGGCAGGAACAGAATAGCAAGCAGAATCACAACTCTGGACTTCAGCAGGGCAAACTTTGGCCTTTTCAAACAATTGCTAGGGGAAATCCCATGGGCAAGGCTGCTTGAAGGTAAAGGGGCCCAAGACAGTTGTTAAGTATTCAGGAACTGTTCCTTCCAAGCTCAAGATCAGAGCATCCCGACACATAGGAAGTCAAGAAAGGGAGCCAGGAGACTCATGTGGTTAAACAAGGAACTGCTGGGCAAACTCAAGTGGAAGAGGAGAGTTTATAGATCATGGAAGGAGGGGCTGGCCACTTGGTAAGAATATAAGGCAGTTGTCAGAGGTTGTAGGGAGACAACTAGGGAAGCTAAGGGCTCCTTAGAATTAAACCTGGTGAGAGGGGTCAAGGACAACAGAAAGAGCTTCTTCAAAGATAAAGAAGATAAAAATAACACTAGAGGCAATGTAGGCCCACTGATGAATGGGGTGGATGCCCTGGTGACAGAAGATACAGAGAAGGCAGAGTTACTGAATTACTTCTTTGTCTCTCTCTACTCTGCTGGAGATTGTCCTGAGGAGCCCCATACCACTGAGGCCCCAGAGGAATCTGTGCTGGTAGATGAAGACTGGGTTATGGACAAATTAAGCAATCTGGACATCCATAAATCCATGGATCTAGATGGGATGCAACCGTGGGTGCTGAGGAAGCTGGCTGAAGTCATTGTTAGGCCCCTCTCCATCATCTTTGCTAAGTTGTGGGAAATGGAAGAGTTGCCTGAGGACTGGAGGAAAGCAAATGTCACTCCAGTCTTCAATAAGGGCAAGAAGGAGGACTCCAGTAACTATAGACTGGTCAGCCTCATTTCCATCCCTGGGAAAGTGATGGAACAACTTATCCTTGTTGCCATCTCAAGGCATATCAAGTATAAGAGGGTCATTAGGGGCAGTCAACATGGCTTCACCAAGGGGAAGTCGTGCTTGACCAACCTCATAGCCTTTTATGAAGACATAATGAGGTGGATAGATGATGGCAGAGTGGTGGATGTGGTCTATTATGATTTCAGTAAAGCATTTGACACAGTCTCCCACAGCATCCTTGCTGCTAAACTGAGGAAGTGTGATCTAGACAATCGAGTAGTGAGGTGGACAGGGAACTGGCTGAAGAAAAGAAGCCAGAGAGTCATGCTTAATGGGGCAGAGTCTAGTTGGAGGTCTGTATCTAGTGGAGTCCCTCAGGGGACTGGGATCAGTACTGGGACCAGAACTATTCAGTATATTCATCAAAGACTCTGATGTGGGAATAGAGTACACTGTGAGCAAGTTTGCTGATGACATCAAACTGGGAAGAGTGGCTGACACGCCAGAAGGCTGTGCTGCCATCCAGCAAGATCTACACAGCTGGAGAGTTGGGCGGGGAAAAATTTAATGAAATATAACAAGGGAAAATGTAGAGTATTGCATCTGGGTAGGAACAACCCCAGATTCCAGTATAAGTTGGGGAACGACCTGTTGGAGATCAGTGTAGGAGAAAGAGCCCTGGGGGTCCTGGTGGACAGCAGGATGATCATGAACCAGCACTGTGCCCTTGTGGCCAGGAAGGCCAATGGCATCCTGGGGTGTATCAGAAGGGTTGTGGTTAGTAGGTCGAGAGAGGTTCTCCTTCCCCTCTACTCTGCCCTGGTGAGACCACACCTGGAATATTGTGTCCAGTTCTGGGCCCCTCAGTTCAAGAAGGACAGGGAACTGCTGGAGAGAGTCCAGCGCAGAGCCATGAATATGATTAAGGGAGTGGAGCATCTCCCTTATGAGGAAAGGCTGAGGGAGCTGGGTCTCTTTAGCTTGGAGGAGACTGAGGGGTGACCTCATTAATGTTTATAAATATGTAAAGGGTGAGTGTCATGGGGATGGAGCCAGATTATTCTCATTGACAATCAATTATAAGACAAGGGGTAATGGGTACAAACTGGAGCACAGGAGGTTCCACTTAAATATGAGAGGAAACTTCTTCACAGTGAGGGTGACAGAGCACTGGAACAGGCTGTGCAGGGAGGTTGTGGAGTCTCCTTCTCTGGAGACATTCGAAATCCACCTGGACCCCTTCCTGTGTAACCTCCTCTAGGTGTTCTTGCTCTGGCAGGAGGATTGGACTAAATGATCTTTTGAGGTTTGTCCCAATCCCTAACATTTTGTGATTCAGTGATTCTGTGATTTTAGTGATGTAATAAAAAAGAAAACTATTCTCAGCATTTTCTTCTCATCTAACATGATTTCAAGGTAAATTGTGACAATACTTAAACTCTTTAAATGTACAGTCTCATAGAAAATCAGCATTGCATCCATTGCAGCTTGGGTAGGTTTGCACAGCTCTGTAGATCTATCAAGACTCAAAAGACCCATGAAGGAAAACTAGTACCTCTAGAAAACCCAGCTCTGTGAGAATGAAGTAAAGTTTTAATAGAGTAAAACGGAGTGACACAGTATTGATACCCTTAGCCATTCCCAAACTGACAACCTAAGAGTCAATGAAACAGCTCAGTTGTATAGCATATTGGTTACTACGAACCAGAGTCAGAAAGAGATTCCCTTAGTGAAGGTTTTCCACCATTTTCCATCATTTACCTCTCCTTGCCCTCCTTTTGTGTTACTCTTATTCTTTCTCCTATTATAACTCTTTCTATCTTAGACCTCCCTCAAAATACCTCTTCTTCTTTCATGTTTTCACTGTCCCAAGAGATTCTTTTGTCTTCCTTCTTTTGTACCTTTCTTTATCTCTAATTTCCTTTTGCCTCCACTCTGAAGATCACCCAGTATCCATCCCCTGAATACTATTTCCTTTCCAAGTCATCCCTTTTCTGTTTTAAAGCTTCCCTCTCAAATTCATGCCTTGATCCATTATTCTCCCTTTTCCATTCTGTGTTTTTCCCAGTTAGCTCTTTGTGCATTTCTTTCTCCTTATATGCACCTTTCCCATGATAAATCCATTCTTCTTGAGAATTCTGATTTTGCTCCCAAGACTATTTCTCGCCCACTTGGCACCTGCTCCTTCAGTAAACCTCCCTGTGCTTCCTAAAGGTCACATCTACTACAGATACAGTAAGGAAGCACAAGACCCACATCTTCCCTATCACCACTCTTGCATCACTTCAACCTTTGCAGAACCCTATCCCTTTTTACTCTGTTTCTCATAAAGTTCAGACCTTCTCTGTCCTTCCTGCTGCAGCTCTTCCTAAAATCTGTGCCTATTTCCTTTACACACCACCTATTCTGAGTGCCATACAGTCTTACAAAAGCCCCAAAACCTGGATAGGCTTACTTACATCTTCTGCTTTTGTCACATGCAGTATTATCATTATCTTTTCCATATAAATTATTATATTTTCCGCTTTGGATGAATATCAAGCTAAAGTCCCAAAAGAGTTTTCCTTTCTAAAATTTCTAAGCATTAAAACATGCTTTTGTATAGCTTTATCTAAAAACCCTTTCATACATATCCAATAACAGATTAAGTAATAGGATTGTTCAAACTGCTTTTAAATGAACCAGCTAGGCATCTTTCGAAAGACAATGAAGGTACAGGTCAAGGACAGCTTTATTCTGTTAATCTCTCACAAGGAATTGCCAGTAATCCTGAGCTGATAAAAATAAGGTTGTGAAGGGTAGGGTACTGCTTATGACATAACCATTCTAAAAGGGAGAGACACTATTTGTCTTGACCTCTAAATACAAGAGTAACAGTTTAAAATCAGTACACATACACACAGAGCTACATAAACAGCAGCCCAATCCAAAACCCACAAAAGCAAATGAAAGTCTTTTAGCTAATTTACCTCACCAGGTACAGATCAGGTCTGAGGTGTATGACAGCAGTCACTGAGAAAAAAGACACTTGCAAATGTTTAGTCTGTGTTACACATCTCCAAGTTCCAAGCATTCTTAAACATGCTGTTTTCATCAGGTTTTATTTCTACTTGTGGATTTTCTGTGTAACTTGGACTATATTGTTCCTAGTAGCAGCACAGAAGATTGGAAGAGCATACTTTTCTAGGAGAAATAAAATATGCCCACAATTGTGATATGGAAATTATTAAGGGACCAAGTATGAAATTCCACAGTGCCAATTTTTTACAGTAAAATAAAAGGAATGCTTAATGCTGGTAACAGTATGGCTCTACAGAGACTTGAAACTCACTGTATGAGGTTAAAAAATAAAACCAGAAACCCAGCAGCTTAAGGAAAATGGCTCCTACCAGAGAAGAAGGTAGAAGAAGGTATTCTCTAGTGCAACACATTTTTCTAAAAAAAAAAAAAAAAAAAAAAAAGAAATCCCCATTGATTACATTATAAAATAATGTAACGGAAGACAAGGCAGGATATGGAAGATCTCTAGATTTATTTCATCAGTGTTGAGATAACTTTGTCCCATGTTTAGTTAACATACTTTGTTGTATCACAGCTGTAAACCACTCTAGCTCCATTCTAGTAGTAGCTATTGAAACTTCTGTTCTCAAAGAAGAAAATATCACTTAAAGGGATAGTAAAACCATGCAAATGCCTGTGTGGAGTGGGAGGAGAAAGTATGCACAGAGAGGTGTGTAGGAACTGTAAGACACAACAGCAGCTCTGAGATACACTTATCATTATTGTGTCAATTCATTCCATAGGAATGCGTATCACAGTTTTAGGTTATTCCACTTCTGTCTTCTAGGTTGATCAAAAATGTCTCTCACCTTCGAAAAAGGTGTGACTAATTTAACAGAAAAGTATTTTCTAGTGGAGGTAACACTCTTCCTTCATACACCTCCTTCCTTCCTATAGTATAAATCACATTTTTTACTATATGGCTTCCCGATACCTTTGCAGACAAGGCCATGGTGCCCTTGTAATTATCATCACATCGCCATCTGCAGTTCCCTGCTCCGTACTTAAGCCTTCCCTCAGGCACTTGCTCACTTGCATTTAGCAGCAGCAGGAAGTTTTGGTGTACCCTAAGCTCTTTGTCAAATCTTAGCCCAAGGCTTTTACAGAAGGGAAGTAACTGCCAGACCTATTTAACTCTTCAGCACTTTTTCTTAGAAGTTTTTGTTTGCTTGTTTGCCAAGCACTCCAAATGTGAGTTTGAATTTAATCGATCTGAACATAAAGTATATCTAAGTTTTTATCTGAACATAAACTTAATGTAAGTTTTATTCATGGTGCAGGGAAAATTGCTTTTGCCTGATATATGAAAATCACAGAATCACAGAAAGTTAGGGATTGGAAGGGACCTTGAAAGATCATCTAGTCCAATTCCCCCATCAGAGCAGGAACACCTAGAGGAGGTTACACAGGAAGGTGTCCAGGTGGATTTTGAATGTCTATAGAAAAGGAGACTCCACAATCTCCTTGGACAGCCTGTTCCAGTGTTCTGTCACCCTCACTGTGAAGAAGTTTCCTCTCATATTTAAGTGGAACCTCCTGTGCTCCAGTTTGTACCCATTACCCCTTGTCTTATAATTGATTGTCAATGAGAATAATCTGGCTCCATCCTCATGACACTCACCCTTTACATATTTATAAACATTAATGAGGTCACCCCTCAGTCTCCTCCAAGCTAAAGAGACCCAGCTCCCTCAGCCTTTCCTCATAAGGGAGATGCTCCACTCCCTTAATCATATTCATGGCTCTGCGCTGGACTCTCTCCAGCAGTTCCCTGTCCTTCTTGAACTGAGGGGCCCAGAACTGGACACAATATGCCAGATGTGGTCTCACCAGGGCAGAGTAGAGGGGAAGGAGAACCTCTCTCGACCTACTAACCACAACCCTTCTGATACACCCCAGGATGCCATTGGCCTTCCTGGCCACAAGGGCACAGTGCTGGTTCATGATCATCCTGCTGTCCACCAGGACCCTCAGGTCCCATACCTAGCTGCTTTTTCTGCTGAGTGACTCACTAAGAATCAAAACCGCTTAGTGAAGATACTAGGAAAAGGCTGAAGACCCAACATTGTTGTTAAAGCATACAGTTGCCCAACTGTTGCTGTGTTCTGCTGAGGCTTGTGTTACACTGTCCTGATCAAGCATTGAGACTCACTTGGAAATGCCAGTGCTCAGACACAGAACGAAGCAAACTACTTCTGGACTCATTGGCTCTTGGGGGCTGATGATAATTTTCTAATTCCCAAGGACAAGCCATCAAAATAAATATTATCTATTGAAATATGAAACTGAAACTGCGGTAATGGGACAAACAAAACTCACTCTATGTGTGCAGGTAACAGAGGAGAAAAAGAGGAAGACAATCAGACACAAGCTGTGAAATGGTTTATATTTTTAACATTCAGAGGAATGCAAAAGTCAGACTAAATCAGAGAAGTGTAATACTACACTCCAGATAAAAAATGAAATTAATGAGATCCATTTAATCAGCAAGAAAAAGCAGAAAGCATGAAGAATTTATGATTGATAAGAAGCTGGTGAGCCATTTTCATATTTTTCAAAATGAATTTGATTCCTGATAAGCAATCAGATGATTGGCATCAGGAGGTGAAAAAAAGGATGTCTTCAGGAGTGCACTGGATGCCCCAGAATAAACTCTAAGCAAAGCAGTAGACCCTAATGAAAAAAAGAAGTCCTCATATGCATATGGGTGTTTATGGAAGACAATACGTGTGGAAAATCACTAAAGAAACCCAATAGCTTACAATCAAGTCTCCTCACAAATAGTAATAGTATGTGGAACTACATACATTAGAGGATAAAAGAGAACCATTCTAATCCCACGTGGTAGGCAAAACCGGGGAAAAAAAGTTAACAAAATCAACTTCACATTTGAACCTTTATTAGTACTAAATGTATCAATGTTGTGAGATTAGAGGAGAGCGTGGGCAGGCTCCAAGGCAGTCTCTCTGACTGGGATTAATGTTTGCAGCTTCAGAAGAATGGAGTTTTTGCTGCTATGAGCATATTAATACCTTCTCCCAGGAAATAATATCTGAAAAGTCTTAGGAAAAAACGATCCTGTTTTAAAGGATGGAAAGCACAGAAGCAAGTATCTCCTCTGTTCTGTGAAGGCTGTTGTCAGACTCAATACAAAGTATCTCAACCCTTCTGAAGCAAGAACAGGTGAATTATGTTGAAGTTGCTAAGAAAGCAAACAAGGAGACCAGCCTGGCAGTGATCACAGTGCTGCATGACACAGCATTGCCTAATAAATCCCTCAAAGTTATGCAAGCTTGGGTTTTGTTTATGTTTATGCTGAAAATCTGCCCTTACCCAGCTGTTCCTGTATGCTAGATGATTCTATTTCATGACTTACTCTTCATCAAATATTTGTTCTAGCAGTCTGGGTTAACTGTGAATACAGTGTTATTTCCTACCCATATTACATTAAATTACTACAATGTATGGGTAGCTCAACACTACATGAGAAATAATAGGAACATACAGCAATGAAATGTACAACTAGCAAATTCTTTATAGGCTAGTCTGTGAATCAAGGCAGAAGTTCAAACAGTGCATTCAAAGTAATTAGAAGAAAGCACTAAGAATTTTATCTATAGTAAAGCAATGAAAATACAAGAAAGTATGCATCTCAATACTAATTTTAATGAAAATAGATTAAAAAGTGGACAAAAGCTTAACCTAATTAAATGAAAATGTGAACAATTTTGCTTTATTTTTTCTATTATGTTTTTGGTTTTTTTATTATATAATTGGTTTAAATCCATTACTTAAATCAAAGATACCAATGAGTAAAGTAGACCTTTGCTTGTCCATTGGTAACTTGGAAAACATGCCATAAAGCAGCCCTTTTACCTTTTAAGTCACATAGGAAGAAGAAAGTTGCAATACTTTAAAATTTAAAATGCAAACGAAGGACAAACTTGTGTTTTCAAACACAATGCCCAAACTTCAGGCTTTCTAAGATGCCTCACTGCATACAAAGGAACTTTAAAGTAGTCTGTATTTCTGATATGTAGATCAGGAGACTTTTTCAGGTGCCTAATGGTTTGAGCAACAGGATAATTTTTTCCCTAATAAAAACTTTTTTTCCCCCTGCAGTGTTTTTGTCTTCCATCTTTACAAAGTAAACCATGATTTTAGCATCTCAGTAACACTAGCAGCTCTCTTTTGCCCATCTCTCTCTTCGGATCAATAGAGAAGAGATAGATAAAAATCATAATTGTCACTCCTGGTCAAGGATTTATCAAGAAGAGCAACATGGTTGCTAAGAAGATTCAAGAAAAGGTCAAAGAAAATAAAACATTGAAAGTATACGCTAAGTACAACAAAGCACAAAAAAAAAAAAAAAAAAAAAGAAAAAGAAAACTGAGCTCTTCAGAACTGGTTAGTTTTTGGCTACATGTTTATAAACAATGTGCTGGCTCATTTTTACAGTTTCTGATTTTAATGATGTGCTGCACAATGTGCAAGTGATAATAGACAAAGGTTATGTTTCCTGCAAAGAAACTCACAAACTTGAAAGCAATATGATTTTTTATTTGCATTCCAGTGAGAAGCTACTTCAACTGGGAGAGTTAATTGAGGAAGTAGTAAATACCAAATAGAAGCATAAAACAGAAGAGAAAAGGAAATTAGAAAAAGAGGATGGAACTAAAAAAGAGGGATGTGAGATGTGCCAGCAGTCATCTGGTATCTGTCACAAGGAAAACTGAAAAGAAAAAGCTACCAGTCAAAGGAGAAATTAACTCAAGTGTGCATGCATAATATAGACTCTCCAAATTTCTACTGTTCTGTGTCCACAACTGAGAGATTCAAAGAGGGGAGAAAAAACCCCAAACAAACAAACAAAACAAAACAAAACAAACAAACACCAAAACACAGTTCTGACAGGATAACTTGGAAACATTCGTGTTTGAAGAATTTGGTGTGAATTTTTAGAAATAATTCTTCAGTAGACAAAAAATTAAAGACATCTTATTGGACATTAAAAAGAGCATGGGACAAAGCATCGGCTTTTCTCTGATGAGACTCCACAATTCATGCAAATCAAATAATAATACACAGTAGTACAAGGAAACACTAGCAATATAGATGTTCCCATGCAAAAGTGATAGCAGCTTGATAATTAAGAGAATTAGTCTTAACAGCTATCAAGACAAAGTTTATTGTAGAATTTACTACTTAACCATTAACCATTTTGTTAGAGGTATTAATTTTAACATCTGTGCAATTGCCTTGGAAATAACCTTGATAATAGGTTTCTTGACCTTTTTTTTTTTTTTTTTTTTTTTTTAATTTAGGCATGAATCAGTCTACAAGGTAGAACCTGAGGAAGAAAAACAATACTCTGCTAGGTTTAATGCATTCTGGTTTCATATGAAAATGAGAGTCCACAGAAGAGTCCGGTGCATAGAAAACAAACACTATAGATCTTCTTTATGTAACAAACTACATGATGAACTGGTATGAGTGTAAATGGGAATGAAGTCTCAATTTTTCTAAGCACTAAAAGTGAAAGTTAAGAACTGCTATCTTAGTAATACACTGGCAGAGATGGTAGACTGCTTAATAGAGATTTGAAACCTGTAATTAACACTGAAATTCACAAAATTACACTGCAGTTTTAACAGATATTGCAGATTACAATCAAAAAATTAAGGTTAAAAAAAAAACAGCCTTAACAAGCTGTACATGAATTTGGCAAACATGTTGGGTGAGTATGTTGTGAGTAGATGGTATTGTTGGCTCATGATTTCTGCCAAATGAGATGGAAAAGATCTGACAGAATTATCCAAATTTTCTACCTTTTTTTGCCTTAAAGATCAATTAATCTATGAGCTCTGATTGCAAAAGTAGAGCCACCACCTCATACAACTGTGCTTCGCTCCTCTCTGTAGATCAGTAGCCTGCCAAATTATGAACAGGCTAGATATTCTGCAGCAGATCTAAACCTATAATTTCTTTTTCATTATGGTGTATTTTTTTTGTTTGCTTTTCCTTTTTTTTTTGGTGCATTTTTTACCTTTTGCCTATAGTTTGTTTGTGAGTGTTCAAGAGTGATGGGTATAGAAACACCATGTTCTTTCCCAATAAATTTCCATCTCTCTTTCGTTTGTTTTATTCATATGACAGTAAAGCTCAGGTTTGCAAAGCTGTTTGAACATCTCAGCCAAACAAATGGAAACAGAAGGAAGATGTTTAAGCACTTTTGTCTGAAAAAGTCATTATCTACTCATTTTCACTGTTTGTACATCTGTTGTGGGTTCATAGGGACTGGTAAATCATGAGTGATGCTTCAGTCTGGTGTAAAACTCTAAATAACAATGATTTAAGTTACACTAAGAAAAGCTGATTCATACATATACCTTGCATCCTAAAAAAGATTTCAAGGGTCACGAGGGATACCTCTCTTTTCTGTGAACCCAAACTAGTTTTCCTGCTGGCTACTCAGCCTATGCATGAGCCCTGATGCAATTTTAGTGACACAACTCGAGATGTGCTCACTGCAGGTGACATCCAATGGAACAAGCTTTGGTTTGGAACTGCAAGCTGGACTGCATCGAGAGGGGAAGCACTCTTAATCATCACCAAGTTAGCACAAGAGTTTTCTCTCATTCCTTGTGGGATTTGTTCTTCAAATTCTGAGGCTGGAAGAATCTGTGATGATCTCAGTTGCTATAGAAGAAAAGATGTACAGTGAGCAACTCCTCACGGTCTATATACCAACTTCAGTCTTTTCAAGAACAGCTGAAAAGGACTTATAAAGTGAGTGACTTGGTGATTTAGAATTTAGTCTAGTGATTATGAATCATCTTTACAGTTTTATCATAACTTGGACTTCAAAGTTGATGGTGAAAATCCTGGGGGCTAAATAGAATATCAAAATTTTTCTTATTTGTTTTACTACTTATTTGTTTCCACTACCATTCACTGAGTTAATGATTTCCATTTCGGTAATCTGACCATGGGTGGCATTCATATAAATGATTTAAACAAATTATTCAGGAGCTTTTCAAAACATTTTGGCTATCTAAGTTTACTTCATTCTGATTATGCCACACACCTCATTTTCTATGGTTTATACCAAAGCCAAGCCCAGTTTCAATGCCTTAGATTCAATTACTGATTCACTTTTATCATTGTTATGTACTCCCTTGCTTCTGAGATCTTGTAATTATCAGATCTGCACAAGTAAATAAAAAGCCACATACATAGTCTGTTCCTAGGAACATATTTGTGTATGTATTGTACATTACAAATTTTGAATTTAAGTCACGTAACTCATATTCACTACAGCTGTTTCTTCATCTTTTGTATGCTCCTCCTTTTCCAACCTTGCTCGAGTGTGAGGTCATCCATTTAACATCCATGTTATTTACGCTCATTTTTGTGACTATCCAGATGCTTGTTCTTCTCACAGAAGTTTTTCAGTATTTTCATTAGATCCTAAGGAGTCCTGTGCATCCATCTATTCTATTTTCCTTCTCTAGGGTCAGACTATCTACAGTTACTAGGTTTTCATCTGTCTCTGAGGTATGATCCCATTAAAATTCTGTTTTAATTTGTCATCTTCATCTACAAATGCACAGTGTTATGAGCAGCAGCTGATTTTCCAATTCATCTTTGGTATCTAGTGAGCCTTGGGTCCTCTCATGAAAGCATTTAGTTCGAATGGAAGTGCTTTCAGATGGCTCACAGACATCAAATAAGTTGGAAACTTATGATCATCAAGAGTTATTTGTCCATTGGCTTCTCATTCTCTTTCTTTTCGTCCCATGTACATTTGAAAATATTCAACCTTTTAAGTTTCTGACCATCTGTCTCCTTCAGGTCCTGCAGACATCAACATCATGCAGCTCTTTCCATCTGGCTACACTTTCAGAAATGTTTGCATTTCAAAATCTGTTGGAGATATTTTTCCAACAACAACTTTTTAGACATCTGAGTTTTCCTTTGACGCTTTGCCTTGTAACCAGAACATTTCTTTAATTTAATTTCCCAAAATCAAAATACTTACTTGACTCCCCAAAGTACATCATGTCATTTAGATCATGTACACACACTGAAGAGGTAGGTCTCTCCTCTGCATAGTGTTTATGGCAGTCATAGCAGCAACTCCAGTCAAAAAAAACATAGTAAGATGAGAGCCTTCAGACCCAGAATTTTTTTCATTTACATTCTTCATTTGAGATCACTGGCATGTCACTTATCAATAGAAGTCAATAGAGAAACATCAGAAATAGGGCCAATACAGGAGTCTTTTAAATTACAAAGAAGGTAACTAAATGTTAGCACATTTGTATAGTTAATTGCTTATTTAATGGTCACATAATTAACTGGTATTTCTAGCTGCAGTTTAATCTCTCTATTTAGGCATAAAATAGCATCATTAGGCATTTATTTTTGCTGCACTCTTCCTGTTATTTCCAAGCCTAAGATACCAGATAAACGTCGTAGTTGATTTAATTACTGTGAATGGATAATGTCCAGTTTTTAATTACAGTCATTGTATGTTTCCCTCATAAACACATCTGAAAGGGAAAAAGTAGCTGCTCTACTTTGTCTTTTGTTTTGTCCCTCCAAATTTATCATCTGTCAGCTTAAAATATGTAGCAGTGCCTTTGTGTTTCATCAAAGTTGGACATATTCAATAAAACACTGCGAAGGCATACAATTTTCCATTTTCTCAACTTTTCTTTCATCTCTATTGTAAAACACTTTTTCTCAGTCTTAGAACTCCTCTCCTACTTTAAAAACCCTGGAAATGAATCTCTTTTACTCTTTGCAGAATTGTTTCAATAAATTAAGGGGAAACAAGTGGGAGGTAGAAATGAAAAAATGATTTTCATTTTATGATCTCAATAAAGTAACCTCCTGATAGAAAGAAAAATCACACATCGACAAATCACACTGTAATATAATAAATCTTCTCCACCTTATGAGCTTCAGTGTCATATCAACAGGTTGAAAGTCAACAAATGCCATAAAAATCAGGTTAGAAGTTTAAGAGGGGAGGGGAGAGGAGGCGGCAGAGCAATCTCTCAGGTGTCCAAATTTCTTTCACTCAGAGAAACAAAAACATCTGACACAGCACACAGGCCAGCTGAGTAACTGATTGCCTCTCAGGGAAAAGCAGCTAAGTTGGTACCCAAACACAACCTCTAAAAATACATGAGTCCATACCCTTTCTCTGCCTTCTGTCATTCATAGCTGCTTTATTCCTGGGTACTTACTAAAACACGAACATTTCCAAAACTTTAATGCTACTGTGTCTTCACATATTGCTCACATATTATGTGAGCACATATTATGTGAGCACATTCCCTTGCTTTCCATACAATTCCACTTGCATTTTTCTCAAAAGGATTGTTACTGCACTGTCTCACTATCTCTCTAACATCCCTAAAGACTTACTTTTTAGTGGTTTGGTGGAAAACAGAAAGAAGCCAGGAGTAGGGGGAGAAAGGCGTCTCACACACAGTGTACCAGGAGACTTGTAGGGAAAAACAGCATTTGAGAATAGCTGCTGAAGGCTTTATTCCAGAAATAAATTACTCCGTAAGTCCATTACCCACTCTGTACCTCACAGTAAAATTGAAGATACAGACCACTCTCAGTACTGAAGGGCAAAGCCGGGACCGAAGCCCCTTCACACTAACGGAGTGAACACAGAAAGTCTGTCAGCAGGAGGATCTGAACAAACGAGGGACTCTCCAGCCTGGAAATGGAAGGAGGATATTTCCTTGGAGTACAGCTGTACACCTCAACCTGACATCTACTGGACACCTAGCTGTGCTAGTAAAGCACACCAAAAGCTGGAATTTCACTGACCAAAGAGGGACAAAGTATCATTTACTCTATGAGGCTGGGAAATACACATCTGTTACCTCATCCTCATGCCTTGGTTTTTGCAATAAATTCTGTTAATAGTGGAAAGAGAAAATTAATTTATGTCACCAGCCAGAGAGATGAAATTGATATCTGCTGTCAAACTGTTACGTGTCGAGGAGGCTGTACAACAAATATACCACAGCAGGGTGACATTTGTACCGTCTAATGAGAAGCAACATGTAGCAAATAGAGTTTCAAACAGAGGACATTCTGAAATGTCAAAATCTTGATATATAGTCTCAAAATATACTTATGATATTCATTATCATCATGTTGTTACATTATGCATCAGTCTAAATGTATGAACCTTACAACTGTTAATCAGAAACTGATTTCTGAAACCAGATTGTCACCCGCTGTACAAAGTAGCTATACAAACTTTTAAACACATACTATGGTATTTTCTACATCATCAGCTGACTGCAAATATGCTAGCAAAGCATGCAGCTTTACTGAAAAACTAAATGGCTCTGGTGATATGAACAACACTGAAAAACTGTTCTCCTGCATATATTTAAACACATCACAATATAAGGAAAGAAATGTTATATAGAGACATTTATAACTGAGCAAAAAATATCTGTTGCTGATGTCCAAGTAACTTGTGGCTCCTACATTTCATTTCACTTAATCTTTGTTATTTCATGCATGTGTAACTCCTTCTAGTTCTTCAGATTTACTTCTGTTTCACAATCCTCTGAGCAACAGCAGATGAGGCCCATCAGGTTAATACATTCTTTTTACATCCTCGTGCATTTTAGTGTTCTTACTTTTCAGACATAAGGTTTTATTTATTTAAATGTGGCATTCACCCTTTAGTGCATTTATTACAAGGCTGACATTTTACTTTTTTTTTCTATCGGAATCAAACTAGGAGCATTAACTTTTACAGAGGCCTTTATAAGCATTTATCTGAGTTAGAAGTTTTCAAGGCTACTTATCATTTAGATGTAGTGTTGGCTTGTATAATTCTACTTAATTTTCCTCTTTTAAGTCACACATGTTATTCAAGGTGCAACTCCCAGCTTTGTGACTTGGAAAGGGGAAAGGAAAAGATCTCTTCAGCCAAATGTAGTTTTTGGGGTATTTTTCCTGAGAGATCATCTCAGAAGCAACATTATAATCCATTTGCTCCTTGTGTTGTTGACACCACTGGCTTTCCTGATACTAATCCTCCAGCATATTATGTTTCTCAGAACTGTCACCACTAATGAAAAAAATTTTGACATTCCAAACCATTCAGTCCATAACAGAGAGCAGGAAAACTTTGAACACCTTCATTTTAGTCTTCCAAAGGGAAAATATAGTCAGACAGTTCGTTTTGTATCAGCAACGGCTTGGTTCCATTGGATTTTTTCGCATGTAACAGCCACTTCAGCAGAGACATGCATAGAATGCTACTTGGCTGTTATTGGGTTTCCCTGATTATGAACTCCAAAGCACTAGAGAAATTACTTACATTTAATGGGCAGAAGTTTAAATACAGTCACTAATTTTGCAGCAGACTCTAAAGTGACTGTTAATTGTGTGACAAAGCAATTTGCTGGGGTTTTACTGGAATTAAGAATGCCAAAGAATATATAATTCACTTATTTTTCCAGTTACACAAGCTATACAACTCCCTTCCCAGAAGAACATCCAAACTTTTCTTCATAGCGAAAAAATTGCTGCATAACCCTCAGGTGTACTTGTCATCTTCTCGGCACAGTTAAAAAGACTGCTCAGGCACAAAGCTCATGAAGAGCAGAGAAGACACAGTACCCAGGAGGAACACAGCAGCTGCCCTCACTGGGCATGGGACAGCAGGTTCCTCTCTGGGTGACAGGAAACACTTTCCCCTTGGCAAACCCCCCTCCCACTGACTCCTCCAGAAACACAACCCTTTCCACCCAGGTGAATCCTGCAGCTGTCAGGGGGATTCCTGCAAGGCTCTACCTTGTCCTCAAGAACTACAGTAAAAAAAAAAGGTCATCAGGGACATCTTTATAGGTCTTTCTTGTGTGTCTTCTTTTTTTTTCTTTACTATGGTTTCAGTTCTACATTACTTTCCAGTCCCTTTGTTACTGTTGTTCAATGGTTGGACTTGATGACCTTGAAGGTCTTTTCCAGCATAAATGTTTCTATGATTCTATGCTTCTGTGTCATATTTGTTAGCGGCCTCATCACAGCAATAAATGTTTAATATTAATATTGGCTTTTTCCTTTAATCTGATCGCAGAGCTTTTTATGAAAATGTTAGTGTTATACTTCCCACCTGGTAGGTACAAATGGCAGATCTGAACCTGGAATTTAAGTCTTTAAAATCACAGTTCAATGGCAATAGTGTATAGTATTTCCCAATTTAAGCATAACCATAGCATTTCCTATTCAAGCATAAACAAACACACATATACACACACAGACCTGCAAACCAGGTATTTCTGGTTATTTAAGCTTAATAAGAGATTTTTCTTATGTATTGTAAATGTCAGGCCAAGCATCATTTGAAAATGTTCCTTTAAGCTACATTCACCAAACAGACATTCATGGAGTTTCACCATTAGGGAGATGTCCTATCTCTGTCTCCAGTACATCCCTTCTGGCCCTCCCTTTGTCAGTCAATTTCTTGATTCAGAGCGATCTTAGATTAAAATAGAAAAAGATAAAGGTTAAAAAAATCTCCGTCATCTTTTTATTCCTGGATGTGATAACAATATTTATGAGAGAAAAACTAAAGGATTTCTAAGTTGATTATAGTAAGTCCCTGTCTATATATAGATTTATAGTTACTCTCTGAGGGAATGTTAGCTGGTGTTAAATCTAATTATAAAATTCCTTTTACAGATATTGTTACTCTGGATAATAATCCCATGACTGATACTAATCTTTTATATTCAATAACTCCATTCTTAGAAAGTTCAATTTGCAGGATAAAAAAGATTCTTCAATCTGTCATGATTATTTTTCGTAATTTTGGTTGATTCCATATTAAACTGTCTCCATAGTTAGGAAAAAGGCTGTATGAAATTCTGATTTGGGACTACCAGAAACATGACATAAAAATTAAGAAAATCTGGCCTTCTAGATATCAAGGAAACTTGAAGCTGTTTTTTTCTGTTGTTTTCTTTTGTTTTTTCTTTTTGATTTGTTGTCAATCTGATTGTGGGGGAGTAGGCTCTTTTTTTGTTTTTTTCTTGCATGAGGATTAATTCACAGTCTGTCGCAAACTAGACTTCTGCTTTAGCCCTGAAGAAACACTGTAGCACTTCAGAACCCTGTATTTCATAATTATCAGAAAAAATATAGCAAAACTCCAAGACTAATGTCCTCAGCTCCACAGCTTGGAGGGCCTGGATAAGCTGACTAAAGGTACTCTTTGCTTTTCAAACCCAGCGTATGTCAGCTATGGTTTAGCAATGTCACACTGTCTTTAGAATAGATAAATTTTGCACAGTAAATGTTATGATGTTTAGCTTCCTAATAGAGTGTTTACAGTAAATTATATATTGCAGTTTTCTTTTAGGGTGTATTTACATTGGCAGAAGAGAGAAATCAAGCTTGGACATTATGTTGTTTCTTTTGTTTTGTTTTGTTTTTTTCCCAAACCTCCATTACCCAGTATGATTCAACTCCCACAAATATTTGATATTAAAAAATAAAGCAAGGAGGGAAAAAAAAGCTATAGGGGAGGAATAGCGATTATAAGGGCAAACCAAATTCCAGTCCCCAGGCAAATGGACATAGTAATGGCTGTAGTTAGGACTGGTCACCGACAAGATTAAAATGGGAATATATTGCAAGTGTAATATCTGAAATCTTCAGTGTCATAGAAGAGAAAGTAGTAAACTCACAATCAATGAAAGTCACTTTATAACCACAAAATGCCAAAAGAATCCCTAGGACAAACTAAATTAATCTAAAATATACAAGCATAATACATACACAGAAAATTCAAGTACTATACACAACTTTTGAAAACATTAATGACTCTAATTTATTATTTATATTTAATTTAATTAATTTAACTTTTGGAAACCTAAAACAAGCATTGCACACAATCAAAGAACATAACTTGACTGTCTTAGGTGCAACAAGTAGTTCTGCAAGCAGCAGAGCAATAGAAAACTCACTGTTTCTCTACAGATCTGAGTTTTATAATTGATTATGAGCTACAGCTGAAGTTTTCTCCCTGGCATAGGAATTCTCCTCTTCCTCGTTTACATGACCAAAACACATCACTAAAATAAAACTGGACAATTAATCTAAAATTACATAAAAATTTTAAACTATCTGAAATTACGACTATCTGCCTTTACCAACTAAGTAATATTTGCTGATTTCCAAAATACCCTGACTAAACTCTAAAAATAGCAGAACCAGTACAGCAGGTGACCTTATGTCAGTTAGTTCATAGATCAACAAAGGCCTTCAGATTATTTCATGCAATTTAAACCAAATGCCTCAGATATATGTTTATACTTTCCATGACTATTGGACCTCATCTACACAGCGTGGGCATAATGACCTGATCGTCACTCAGCTACCCTGTAAGCATCAAGAGTTTGTTAATCCCCCATCTAATCCTAAAAATGTTTGGCAGGACTGATGATGCAAGTGTACCTTTTAATTACAGGCCTGGAACCTTGCTCATAGGGCAGGAGCAGGGGCAATGTTTTGCATCAGCATGACTTCATAGAGTCATAGAATGTCCTGAGTTGGAAGGGACCTACAAGGATCATTGAGTCCAATTCCTGTCCCTGCATATGACAACCTCAAAATTCACACCATGTGTCTGAGGGTGTTGTCTAGTCCCTTCTTGAACACTGTCAGGCTTGGGACCATGACTACCTCCTTTGGGAGCCTGTTCCAGTGCTCCACCACCCTCTGGGTGAAGAACCTTTTCCTAATGTCCAACCTAAACATCCCTCGGCACATCCTCCAGCCATTCCCTTGGGTTCTGTCATCAGTCACTAAAGACAAGAGTTCAGTGCCTACACTTCCCCTTGTGAGGAAACCGTAGACTGCAATGAGGTCTGTCCTCAGTGTGCTCTTCTCTAAACTGAACAAACCAAGTCACTTTAGCTACTCCTCATACGGCTTCCTCTACAAACCCTTCACTAACTTTGTAGCCCTCTTCCGGACACTCTCCAGTAGGTTAATATATTTTTTATGCTATGGCACCCAGAACTGCACACAGTGCTCCAGGTGAGGCCGCACCAGTGCAGAGCAGAGTGGGACAATCGCCTCCCTCGCCCAGCTGGCAATGCTGTGATTGATGCACCCCAGGACACGGTAGGCCCTCTTGGCTTCCAGGGACACTGTTGGCTCATGCTCAACTTGCTGTTGACCAGAACCCTCAGATTCCTCTCTGCAGAGCTGCTTTCCAGCATCTAATCCCCCAGTCTGTATGTACAGCCAGGGCTGCCATGTCCCAGGTGTAAAATCCAGCACTTGCCCTTGTTCAACTTCATGCGGTTGGTGATCGTTCAGTTCTCCAGTTTGTCCAGATACGTCTGCAGGGCCTCTCTGCCTTCCAGAGTGTCAACAGCTCCTCCCAGTTTTGTGTCATTGGCAGACTTACTAAGTAACCCTTCAAGTTCTGAGTCCAAGTAATTTATAAAGATACTGAAGAACACTGGCCCTAAGGTGGATCCCTGTGGAACCCCACTGTGACTGGTCTCCAGCCCAACATAACCTCATTTATTAGGACTCTTTGAGCCCAGCCCATCAGCCAACTGCTCACCCACTGCATTGTGTGTTTATCCAGCTGTATGCTGGACACCTTGTCCAGGAGGATACTGTGAGAGACAGTTCCAAAGCCGTTACTGAAATCCGAAAAGATCACATCGACAGGCTTCCCTTGGGCAACTAAGTGGATAACCTTGAGCAACTTGAGCAAAGTCAGTCCATTTTGAGAAAAAAATGTGTTAATCTGTGGAAAGTTTGACTAGGATACTCAAAGACAGAATCATAAAACACTAGTGAGGACTTTTAAAAATCACTGTCAGTCCTTCAAAGGATATTCAGCCCACCAGTGTAGATGTATACCATAAGAAAGGGAGCAAGTTCCACAATAAAGAACAGCTGCTCTACATGAAAATAAAGTAACTGAGTACTGAAACCAACAAAAATAAAATGTGAATCTATCAGGCAAGTCACTCATGTTCCAGTTTTCAAGGCAAAGACTAGAAAGAATCTGAAAACAAACTATGAAAGAGAGATGTGCAGATTCTTACATCAAACAGTCTCTCAGGTGGGTCAGACACCAGGGTCTTCACCTGTCTTCTAAGCACATTCAAACTATTCCAGTGAGGTAAGTCTTGGGACAGCATTGGACATAAAAAGAACTGATTCTTTAGTATCCAGGCACTGGAAAGATTGAAATTCTCTCAAGAATATTATGAGAATAGAAATAACTATAAGCGTGACTGAAGATAAAGAATAGATCTGATAAACAGATGCAATACCAGCAAGCAATAAGAAGAGGTAAAGGTAAATTACTGGCTGAAAAACCTCATAACCCCTCAATCTAGGCTAAATTATAGCTCCATTAGTATTCTCTAGGAGTGTGAGAAACAGAAGCTTAACTTCCTTGAAGTCAAAGTGGTAGTTAAACTGGTGTATCTCATTTCCTTCATGACTGCTCTAGGATTTGCATAGAAACACATATTAAAAAGCACCACTTCCTTTGCTTTGCACTCATCTTGTTGCTTTTCAAAAAAAAAATATAGTCTGAAAAGGACCAATTCTATAAGTGATTCATGGTTTCTTTGCATTTATTTTGTGTCTTCCTACCAAAGCAGACACCTGCCAGAGCTCTGCAGAAACAATAAACTTCCGCCCTAGGCACACAGGGAATTTTTGGAAACACCACCAAGACCTCTGCAAGATCAATAGGACATGAGTGCAAGATAGGTGCTGGACTGTAGCTTTTCATCAAGGTTTACCAAGTCCACCTTGATGGTTCTTTGCTGTCAAAATCACTTATTGGCTTTGGTCTTTAAGTATTTTAAATATTATGAGAAAGGAAGTTATGCAATTGTTTCTTTAACTAACTTTATTAAAAACATTTTTGTGTGTTACCAATGGTTGTTTTACCTCTGTTATGTGTATTACTGTGGTGGGTTGAGCCCAGCCAGCAACTAGTCAACTACCCAGCCATTCATTCACTCCCCCACTTACAGTGGGCTTTGATAGAGAATTAGGAAAGTAAAGGTGAGGAAACCTGTGGCTTGAGAAAAAGGCAGTTCAATAAGCAAGACAAAAGTGGCACACACAAGCAATGCAAAGCAAAATAAGGTATTTATTCACTGCTTCCTATTGGCAGTAGTGAGTAAACTTCTGTTTAGCTGCTTTCCAGGAAGCAAGGCTTCACCACATGTAACCATTACTTGGGAAGATGAATGCCATAACCATAAATGTTCTCCCTTCCTCCTCCTTTCCCTGAGCTTTTGTGGCTGAGCACAACATCATATGATATGGAATGTCCCTCTCGTCAGTCAGGTCACCTGTCCCAGGTGTACCCCCTCCTTACCTCTTGCCCACACTCAGCCTAACCACTGTGAGGGAAGAGAGAGGAAAAAGAGAAAATTCTGTGAAGGTACTGCTCATCAATAACCAAAATATTGTGCTATCAACTGGCTTAGTCACAAAGCCAAAACACAGCACCATATGGGATACTACAAAAAAAGTTTACTCCATCCCAGCCAGACTCAGTACAATAACTTGCTTTAGATTGCAGATTGAGCTTCCTTACTGTTTCACTATGAAAAAAAAAAAAATAATAAAAAAAAGAACTACAGATTCCTGTTAGGGAGGTTTACATGATAGGTCCCATTTTGAAAAATATAGCGGCAAATCCACACTTAGAATAGGGTATGAGGGAGGCTAAAACATATAATGTACTCAGCTCTCACAAAAACGCTCTTATTACAGAAAACAATTCTGTTCAACATGGAACATAACTACACCAGTTCTGAAACGTCTACATGAATGAAAAAGACAAAAAAGCCAACTCTCCAGTTGTTTTGTCAGGTGGCAACAGATGCCTTCAGACAGGCATAAATCTCATAGCTATTTTTTGTTCTGTAATCTCCCTGGATTTTACAACTAGAACCTCAACTGTACCTTGGTTCAAAGGGAGGTTAATGTACTTCAGATTAAGAATTAAAATGTATTCCTGCTTTAACTAAGCATGGACAGTGCAAGGCTCTGGATTTTGATCTTACAATCACTCACACATTAGTGCATTAGGAGTACCTGCCAATTCCATTTACACTGTTGGAATTATGTCCTTATTAAGCCACTGTAATTGTTAAGTTCACTTTTACCCATAAATATAGAAAACAAAACGAGCAAAACAAACACCAAACCTCAGATTACAGGCTGAGCATGAAGAAGTCCTAATTCTTGATCCTTTGATGAGAATCCCTATGTAGGTTCACAGCTTCTTACATATTTATATCTTATTAAAAGGAGGAGAGAAGAGAGTGAGAGAGTGCATTATGATTTAGTGGCCTATGAGAGTATTTAATTTGCTGGTGTATTTTAAGGGACAGGATTAAGATTTTCCATTCTACAATACTGTAGATTATCACTGTGATCCTGTGGATAAGGTTTACACTGGAAGACAATACAAGTAAGGTTCCCTTTTTTTTGCAGTCTCTGAAGGAGCCAAGGCTGAAGTAGTAGAAGGCCTAAACTGTAACTTTTCTATGTTGATTCTTTTTATTGTGACCTTGTGGTCACCACAATTCTTCTAATAATAGAAAATTCAGCTATAAACAGATTGTGTTGTTTCATCTTTTTGGTCCTTCTGGGCATACCATAATGATAACACAGTGAATGTTTATCTCAGCTAGTCTTTATCACATCGTTTTAGTGGTAAAGTACACTTGACTTATTGGATTCTACACTTTTCATTAAAACTTGTTTTATTGTTATCTGTTTTATCTGCACCACTAGAGGTAGAAAAGGACAGAAGCTTTTAATTAGAGAGCTCTGGATAAAATAATTAACAAACAGTAAATTGCAGCAATAACCGTATTTCTTGAAATATCTGCAATAAAATCTTTCTGCAGCTATTTGTAATGAGCTAAATACTTTCCGGAAGAGAAATAAAAAGAGAGTTAATTTCATGAAGTATTTCATTTTCCATCTTGGTGACATTTCCATTTCAGTGAGTTAAATGTCCCAAAAAGCAGGAGGACCGGTGCCTTGCCACTGCATCTCAAAAAGTAAAACCCTAAACAGATTCAGAGTGATGATGAATAACAGCAGATCTTTGTAAATATGTGAGATCCCAGCTGCAAATATTTCCTGTGTCAAGATGCAGAGAAAAATCATGGTTTCTCTTTTGGGACCATCATCCCAAACAAAAGATAGAGCTTCACTGGGCCAACATAATTTAGGTCAGTAACATCAGCTCTCCAAAGGACCAAAGTGTTGAACCCAGTTCTTTCCAGGTCCCTCATGTTTCAGTCTACTTGCCTTTATTTGTGCACTGAGTATTTCTGGCAAGTTCCCTGGCAGAGAGGGGAAACTTTTTTGCTTTTTCTATCCCTTTATATCTCGAAGGTCACCTTTTAGCAAATATAGCCTATACATAGCTTTTGAGTCACACACAGTTAAAGAAAGAAGGAAGGTAGTCCTAGGGGCAGGACATGAAAAGCTCTGCAGCCTTGAGTAACAGAGTTCAGAACGTGTCTCTCTTGCTGTTACCCATGTGAGTATGAGTGTCAGCTCCCTTACGTGTAAGTAGCAGCTCACATGCCAGAACAGAGACATGGATCCTGCCTCCTGCAGTCCCTACAGTGGGATGGGAAAGGAAGCAGCTATATGCATTGTATACTTCTAGAAGCTTCTCTTTGTTTCCTTTCCTTTAGGAAAATCCATACACTAGCCCCAGGTAAATACCAGAAGTTATATTTATTTCTTTATAATATTATTGTCAGCAGCTACACTTTCAGAAGTTATCTAAAAACAAACTTCAGAGAAAAGATTCCCTGCTCCTTGAATAATTCATATTTGGCTGTCCTCTCATTTGCTCACATTAAAAAATGTTCTACTTCATCTTATCCTTAATCACAGTTCACAGAGTTATAAGTCAGAAATATTCTGTCTAAGATCACCTAAAAGCATATGAAGAACTACAGTAGAAGAGAACACATGACTTTATCTATGCATGCACACATTGGGCTTTTTTTTATTCTTATATCTCAAGCATATAGCTTAGACATAATTTTTATTTCCTTTATCCTTTATAAAGTTCTTCTGCTCATATAGAGGAAAACAATCACTCTAAATGACAGGTCATATATTAGAAAGTACTTTAGAAACCCTGCCATGCACTCTTCCAGTAAAAGCTTTATAAATATTTCTTCTTTTCTCATATTCATTTAAATGAAGAGGGGAGAAAATCACAGGACACAGTTCCATGGGTTTGTAATAGCTTTTTTAAACAAAGTATTGCTAAGTGCTTTTTCAGATGTTTAATATACTAACAGCTTTGAAGACAGGACTTTCAGCTTCATGCTTGTACCCTAACTGTGTTGTTTTGATCCTAAAATTCCATCTCTAGCCTCACTATCTTCAGTCTAGAAGTATAGTTAACAATGATTATACAGCTCTCCCATCATCGAGCATCCTGTAAGGTAGGGCATGTTCTCTTTGCCACTCCTTCAGCTTACGATCTTACTTTTTTTCCCCTCTGCCAATCAATCATATTTCACTTAAATGTTATTTCTTAATTTAGATTCCAGAAGGAAAGAAAAAAAATTACCAATATTTTCAAATCTTTTAATCTGATTAGCTGTTGAATCATACGTTCTTTTTAATTTACATTTGCTCCCTATGATGGAGATTTACAAAACAGATTTACAAGTCTGACTGACTCATCCATGGATCATGTATTCACCACAAGGCATTTAAGTTGCTCTTCCCTCCATCATCACAAGTGCCTAAATAACCACAATTTTGCTGTGTGCACAAACTCACACATCATATAATACACTGCTCTTAAATTAAAAATAAGTCATATGGTAATTTAAACTTAGCATGGTTACATTTTCTTAGGCTTCATCTGCTGCAGTGCTGTACTCCAGGCACCTCAAGTAGGTAAAACTTTTTTTTTCAGAGATTCCTGGAATGTAACCTTTATGAAATCCCCTTTAGTACAGCAAAGTCACCTCTCCAGATCTATGTGAAGGTGCAGGACTTCCAGGGGATTTCCTCTGAGGGCCTGCAGTGGAAAAACAGAACCGCATGTGACAAAGTGACAACCCCAGGAGATGCTGGAGGAAGAGGGCTAGCAAAGGGGCTGAACTGTGGGGACAGAACAAGGACACCTTCACTAAATTTCCTATAAAAGAGGCTTCCTTTGTACCTTCAATGTGTCAGAAATGTTGGTTTGCATACACTATGCAAACGTGTAATTTACTGTGAAAGAACTCACTTAATTCTATGGGCATTCAAATGGCTACATGCTGGCCACAGCTTTGCATAAAAATCAGGTCTCAGCACACATGATCTGAGGGCTTTACCTTCAGGGTCTCAAGACAACCTTGATTTCTTACAGTGAGTTAGTGCCCAGCTCTAAAAGGCCTCAAATTTAGTACACAGCTAATTTGTTATTTTTTTTATATTTTGCAGGAATAGGTGAATAAATGGAGCTGCCCATTCTTTTCATTAATCCAGGACAACCTGAAATATTTACATCAGGGGTAAACAAATGTGTCCTTATTTAGTCTTCTAAAAAAAAAAAAAAGTCAAGATAATAATCAGCAGTCATTAACTCAATTTGCTATTGAAAATTCAATCTGTTCAACAAGAATTAAGCCATAAGAATTAATTTTATAATCTATGACGCTTCTTTTCCCTTCCTGGAAGTATTAGTATCATTATTAAGGAGATTATTTTCACCTTTGCTGGGATCAGCATTTTGCTATAAAAATATGAACTTCTCATATGTGAAAGAAAGGTGATTATATCTGACAACGTAGTAAGACTCAAGGCTGAGGAATCCTGTATGTCATGCTCTTGGCATATATTGTGATTTGAGAGCAGGATCATCAATCAAAGGGTAACATACAAAATTATAACTGCCAACCAAATAAACCTCCGGTATTTATATACAACCGTCAGTACCATTTCCGTGGCACTGTTGATGCCTGAACACCATTTTCTTAATTAAAAACAAAACAAAAACCAGAGGAAGTGAAAGATGTTGATAAACCAGACCTTCCACACACTTAACTCCTCCAGAAGAAAATGTCTGAGACCCTTTCAAAAAAGATTTCCTACTGGGCTGTCTTGCTCAAGGCTGGATTCTTATAACAATATGGAGCAGAAAGCCACTCAGGCAGCTCTTGCTGACATTTACAATGTCAGCGTGCTGATGTGCTAACACTCTACCACTGTGCTAATGTTCTCAGCTGGGAATAGATAGAAAAGCATGAGCATCTTATGAAGACAAAGACCTAAGAAGCAGCCACTTTCTCTAGCTTGCATTGCTTACACGAAAGCCTAAATTCTGTGACCAATGCAGACGAAGCCGCTATCAGCATCATGATATTCCAAAAAAAAGCAGCAGACATCACACAGGCGTGCAAGCTAGTGAGAGCACTTACATTGGGAAGAGGACAAAGGAGGCTGGTACAGTGCTGAAAGCTTAAATTCTCTTTACTTCATTGTCTACGTTTGCATTTTTCACAGGGCATTCCAGATAGACTTTTCTCTGTCCCTATAGATCACCAGAAGGAATGACAGACATATGGTTAGAGTGGTTAGAAAATATTATTCCGCTCCCAAATTCAATCTGTTGGTTTTTTTGTTCCTTTTTTGTCCAGATAAACTTGTTTAAATAATATTTTATACTGCACTGTGTTGTGGACAGAGTTAGACATGGTAAGTAACTTGTTCTCCACAAGAAGGGATTAAACACAAACTGAATTTTCTGCACATAAACACATAACACAAGGGTACTAAAAGCACACTGGAGAATTATTAATAAGTAAAATAAAAAAAATAACTTACTTAGAGTAACATAATTGCTTATCATGGGGAAGTTTCCCATGTATGCAACTATTTTCAAGTATTGTTACATATAGTCAACTGAAATGAATAGGAATATTCTGCCCTAGAAATACTTTTTTCCTACATATCAATGCCCTGGTCATTGTAGTGATGTTTGGGTAGCAAAGCTGAATAGAACGAAGAGACTGAGCAGATTTGGGGAAGCTCAGCTCTTTCTGCTGCTTTTCCTTCACACTGTACTCCTGTCTGTCAGCTTTTGTTAGCTGCTGGACACCAAAAGGCTTTCAGTCTTTAATTATTTTGAGAGAGGATCCCAAAACTCACCCAGAAGTAAGCCAAATAGAAATGTTTTGTGATTTTTTTAGAAACTACTGTCAAATTATTAAATAATTTGAGCATTTTTATCAATAGAAATACTTAGAGGCAGTAATCCACTACTTTGACTGTCATCTAGACAGGTATATAATTATAATAGTCTCTGTGGCATAATTAGCAGCTATTCATAGAGTTTTCAGCTTTGGACATGCACTCTGTTGTTTGGCTCTACCTATTCTGCCTGGGAAACACTTATGCTAGTACCTCTCTGATCCAGACAGACTTTAAGTAAAATACAGGCATCAAAAATCATAAACTTTGAGGAAGATTTAAATGGTATTCAGATCTATGCACTTTGCCTCCTAACACTAGCTTGCCTCAAATCATTTTTTGAAATAGTACATAGCTTGTGTAATGTTCTACTTCAAATCCAGACATGGTTTTTGTACCCAAAATCCAACTCTACACTCTGAAAAGCTATTTAATGAAGTTACTTAATAGGAAAAACCTACAGTACACTAGAGACATTAAACTCCTTGTTACATCCTCATACCTCCAGAGTAAGATCTCATTTTTGATCAATGAATTGTCTGCAAATTTCTCCAAAAGCACTGGGTATTTTAAGGAGCACTTTTCCATGCTATGAGACTGTGAACGATTTCTCAAATGTCTGTTCCTGTTTCCTGACTGGATGAATTTCTCATTGATATTTCCCAGTGCTCAAGTGTACCTGAACAGCAAAACAAGGAAGAACATCAAGTGATGTCAGGAGTTTTGTTTGCTAAACTGCTTAACAATAATTCTTGTTTTGTTTTTTCTTCTTTTCTATAACCATTGATTTACTTTTAACAAAAAAAAAAAAATCAAACAAACAAAACAACAAACAAACAAAAAACCAAACAGGACTGGTTAGTGTATTTGTTAAAGCATACACGACATACATCTCAGTGACTTTTTTCTTGTGCAACAATCAGCTGTTTACTGCAATTATAAGAATTTTTCCTGAGCTGTAGTATGTCTTTAAAGAAAGAAAAGGCTTACTTGAGCTGTTAACTTTTATGTTTCCTGAAGAGTTACAGCAGACATCAAAGTTAAAAGTACTTTACTTCATTCCTATAGTTCTAATGGGACGAATTAGTTTTTATATAATTAAATTTAATACCAAAAAATGAAGCTTGTCAATCCACTTTACCATATTGAATTTTTTAATAGCCATTCTCCAAATAAAGAAACATATCACACCATAAAAACCAAAAATATATTTTTATAGCTATAATGGTGATAATAGCTTATGCTTTAGATCATATCATTAAAGAGGCTAGTAAAATTGGACAGCTCCTCCAATCTGAAATGACACAGCTTTTATGCTTTTTATTGATTTAAGGCTTAAAAAAAAAGAAAATGAAAGAAGTGTACTAAAAATTCATATAAGATAATGAAAACAGCGGCAAACACATTAATAAAGACTAAATCTAAAAGACAAGTTTGACTTAGAAATTATTATGCGAAGAGTTACATTATTAGGAAAGTGAAAGATATAAAGCTGTTCCACAAATCCTGACAGAGGAGACGGATGTTTTCAAAAACATCATAAGTTTTATCTCACAGTTAAAACAAATTTTTAGCAATGAATTGTGATCCTGGTGTTAACAATGCTCTCAGGCTCTGGAAACTCATAAGCTAAAGAGTTCTTGTCCTATGGAAAACCTGTTTCCTTATTACATTTCAGGCCTCCATTCTCCACACTGCTGCAGTACTTTCTCACAAAAACTTATGGTGAAATCTCACACCTTCTGAGTAATCAGCTAAAGAGATTTTCTCCAGGTAGTGCAGGTATATACATTGACCTCTGGGGATACAGAAAACCTTATTCTCAGTGATCAACATGTCCTACAACTACAAAACAAAATAAATTCCAACTACATTAACAAAAACCACTCAAGATATGTAAGCTGTTTCCCCTGGTCTGAGCACAGTATTCATCTCATGTGAAGTTTAAAGATCAATGTTTAGCCTAAGGTAATTGTCTAGGCCCTTTCTGCAGATAGTGGGAGAAAGAGGGACCTCTATACAGCAATTTATCCTACTCTGCATAAATTTCTAATATCGGCAGTGTGGAAATAAGAGTAATTTCCTGTTTATTATAGGGGGTCAACAAAGTAGATTAGACTTCTAACATATTGGGTGGATAAATTGTGATGAATCCTACAAGTGGTTGCAGTGATGCAGAACTTGATTGAAAGCACTGAAAAGGGCACTGGAAAGCTCAGTGCATTGAACAAAGAGAAAAAAAACCCACACTCACTTTAAAAGGTTCTTTGATTCAGTTACATAAAGCTACTGTTTTTGGAAAGTTGGTGAGCTAAGAAAACAGCAATGAAACACTTTTTACAACAATGGACTGAAAGTCAGTGGCAGAATCCTGCAGTTCAGTGTTTCTACTCCAGTGCTCTCACCACTGTGAGCACACATAACAACTCTGTTACCTAACACTTGTCCCACCATATTTTTTTTTATCAGAAAATAGTAGGAATATCTTAATCTGTAGTACATGTTAAAGTATACAGGTAACAGGTAAACCATGCAAACAGGTTCCACGTCCATTTTACTGGAATGATTTCCTGTAAAGTCATTTAGAATGAAACCTTGAAAAATTCTACTTTCAATTACAGCAAGGTGTGACCTTTCCACACAAGAAGATAAAAGTAACAAGATGAAATGTACAGAAGCAACCATAGTCTGATAATGAGAAAAATGGGGATTTTTCCTTATTAAGCTGTCTAGTGTTTTTATAATATTATTCTCTGAACAACTTTAAAAAATCAATTAATTTGTCACTGGAAAGTAATGTGATTGTCCTGTCACTGTTGCTCTTGTTCCTGATAATAACCACTATTTATTTGTAAGTTCTTATGTTATTTCCAGAAGAGGTTTAATTAATTGCCTGAGTGTCTTCAGCAGAAAAGCTCTTCTTTCTCCTTTTTTTTTCCCTTTTTAGAGAATGACTTTCAAATAACACTTTATTTCAATTGCAAATGAGTTTCAACTTACTGGACCTTTAAAGAATTAATAAATCTGAGAGTGCATCAGTCAGGTTTAACATGAATGTATGGGCAGAAGATAGCTTTGCTAGATGATTTCAGAGCACATCAGGACTCTTTTCTTTTACTGATATTTGGCAATGAACTGTATTCTAGAGGGTATTTTCTGCAGCCCCGTATGTTGGGGTTTTTTTGGTTCTAACATAGCAGCAATAAAGAACTCCAGTATGGCCCACAGAGACCTGGCTTATAATTTAACCAGCAGGGACCTAATTACAACAATGCTAAACTCTGCTTCCTACTTCATGCATTAAAATAAGGGCTACGGTTATGCTTATGCAGTCAGTTACGTATCAAACTGATTATGTACATACCAAATGCACTAGTTTTACATTAAAATCCTCTCTTGTTCACTGTAGGCTGGTAACATAGGAGTTCATGGTTTAAGTAGTCAATTTCCCTTAGCTGAAGTTCCTGAAACATTTAATAAATGTCCTATTGTTAAAAGAGATTTGTACTGGGTAAAAATGGGTGAGGAATATTACATGAATATCCATAAGCATCTATGTCCATGTGTTGATGTGGTGCCAACAGAGAAAGGAAAAAAAAAAAAATCACACACCTGCATTAAGTTAGAGACTATTTTTCTCTCAGAGTAAGCATATACCATAGAATAGTTTGAGTTGTAAAGGGCTGTTAAAGATCATCTAGTCCAATCCCCCTGCAATGAGCAGAAACATCTTCAACTAGATCAGGTTGCTCAGAGCCCCATCCAGCCTGGCCTTGAATGTTTACAGAGATGGGGCATCTACCACCTCTCTGGGCAACCTGTGCCAATATTCCACCACCATCACTGTAAAAATTTTCTTCCTCATGTCTAGCCTGAATCTCCCCTTTTAGTTTGTAACTGTGACCCCTTGTTCTGTCGCAACATCTATGTTGAATTCCAATCACATCTGACTAAAAGCAGAGACCTTTACCAGCTACTACTGCAACAATGTCCTAAGCTACCCCAGTAGACAATTCTAGCGTAGAAACCAACATGTTAGCTAATTTATTGAAGACAGCATGGGAAACATAAGCCTTAAGTAAGAGAGGTTACAAACAGCTTGAAAGAGAGAGTTATTATTATATTTTTGTTATACTTCATTGTAACATTCCCATCCAGTTCAAGACAATGGGAATATAAACAACTCTCAAGATGAAGAGCTGTTTAGATTTAATTTAAAATTTGAACAAGTTATTGTGTTAAATGTTGTGGTGTATGCTCTTAGAAAGGTAGGATGATTACACTTAATTTAGCCTATAGTGAAAGCTACTTAGTATAACTAATAGATTGGCCATGAATAATGGAAATGTAATTATGTTCATTTTCATTGTTATTGATATATTTGGTTGGAAAACAAAGATAAAAAGAATTATAATTTTGAGCAACTCTGGCACAAACCATTTGAAACATATGTCACACCCTGTGTTAGAAAGAGGACTGTATTGCATAGAAAACAGACACTTACATGAAGCAGATGTTTGTCAGGATCCTGAACAGTTGCATTACAATGTAATATTGTTTTCCAGGCTTCCCCAGAAAGCAGTAAATCCTGCTGACGTCTCTCTCTATACATCTCTCTCTTACGTAAATTATTCCCAGACATGTACGTCTTAGAAAATATTCAAGTTAGCAACTTAACCCTTCAATGATCATCTGAAAATTGGAGAGCATGCCATATCTTAAAATCAGCATGAAGTACTGACAGTCTCTTCTGCAGAGTTTTTGGTAGTCTCCTCTCCCATAGGAGCTGACAGGCAAGGAGCTGTTACTGGAAAATCATTCAGCAGGTTTCAATGTCATACCAAAGCACCACCTGTTAATATCCATGTTTTCTTCCTCAGATGTTGTCTGCTTGCAGATATAAATTCGGATACTTAATCCACATTGCAAATTATAGCCAAATGCAGAATATACAAAATCAATGGAAAAGTGTAACTTTATAAATTGGGGGGTTATTTATGCTAACCAATTTTGCCAGAGTATCTTCCACAAAAAAATATTCTTATTCTCACATCCCATAGGCCAATCATCAGACCACATTTTTCTGTAGAATTACTTTCCAGTATGATACAAACCAAACCAACAAATGTCTTACCTGTCTAGATAGTTGTCAGGTTGTCTGATTCTATCAGATAAGGTGAAGAAAGTGGGATGGGACTTCTTGCCAGGTTTATTTTTTTTTTATGCCGTCAAACCATTTAGTCATAAATACTACATCACAGACCTCATTGAAATCGCATAGCTCTATCAAAAATCACACTGCAAATCCTCCTTATATAATACAGTGCACAGAGTATCACTGAAAATGCTTCACCTAAATGTAGAAGTTCATGCTGAGGCCCTTAAGCAGTTATCTTTCGAATCACAAATACATGATTGATTGATTGATTGATTGATTTATAATTAACAAGCTGCCTAACTCTAGTTGAGAACCCACTGATTCATCTCAATATTTTACTCTCTCCATCCTATGTTACTTACTGGAAGCTTACTTTTTGTGCACGTCTCTCTTTGTAATTCTTGTCTTTTGAATTGTGTAAGAGTTATGAATACCATTAAGAAGGCTTCTAAGCCCTTCTATGCTATCAGCAGGCCAAGTGATATCTAGTATCTGTCTATGTACTTTGTGAATGGAGGGGGAGGGAAATGTTAGCATCTCTGGGATGTAGTTGAAATGCAAAAAACTGCTGGTTTGTAAAGCTCAGGTGAGTCTCTGCATGTGGTGTATAGCCACATGTATAGATCTGGGACAAGGTCTATTTTCATTTTCATTCTGTTTTCAGATCATTTGCACTGGGGAGGATATAATTTACTGTGCTGTAGATCTATAATTTTCCTTTTCATTTCTTCTCCTATGTTTGATTCACTTTCCTGCTAACTTTTGACAATTTCTTTCCCAGAGGTGACAGTGTAGATCTGTAGCTGTTGTAAATATTTTGTAGAAATTTATACCAGTCTAGTCCATCTAGTCCAATACGGTATAATCAATAGAATTTCATATATTCTCAGATCAATTTTTTAGTGGTGCAAAGGGGGACAATTTTGATTATGATGTTCATTGTTTCACTTTTGTTTTGATTTTAAACCCCAACATGCATATGTATACATACATTCAAAATTGATTAATGTTTGGTGTTTGTGTGTTTGTTTGTTTGTTTGTTTGTTTTATTAGGGACCTGCTGGTGAATTTTATCATGTTCCACTGAAGGAGAGACTGTGTGTACTGTCTTCACAGCAGGAGAGACAGGGAAAACCCATTTTGTTCAGAATCCCCCACTAGGTTCTGAAGATAAAATATGTGCAGGTCCTTTGAGATTTTCAGTGAAAACCTATTCACTGCCCAGATCTAGAGCAAGATTTGCCGTCTGAGATATCCCACCCCAAGTAAAGGAATACTCTATATTTACACCAATGCCAGTTTTATGTAATTTATTTCCTTATGCTTGGCAGTAAGTGAATTTAATGCTCTTTCTGTTATTTAAAAAATAACAACAACATAAAAATGACCACATTTGAGTAACGGTAAATTTTGAATGAAATTATTCTTTTAAGAATGTTTCTCTAAGCACATTCTTTCTACAGTTTTTTGCAAAATTTTGTTTACTGTAGATCTTAGACTTCACCAGCTAAGAGACATAATAGTAGGTTTTTTAGCTGTCTCAATTTTGTAAGCCAAAAGCAATAGTTTAGTATAATTGTTATAAAAAAACTGAAGCAAAAAGAAAACAGACTATTTGTGGCCATATTGCATGGCCCATTCTTCTTTATTTGTACTTCATTTTCTTGTCACCAAATAAGAAGGAAAACATTCATGTAAATTAAGTTTTCAAAGAGTCCTACAACTCAGGTACGCATATAAAGTGCCTGAAAAAAAATCTGTAGCATACACTGTCACTTTTGTACATAAGTCATCTTACCTGTTTCTGCAGTTGCTGAAAGAACTATAGCTCAGGAACTGCTTAAGCAATAGTGGACAATGGGCCAATAGTTCTTTATACTGAAGCATCTTTATTTCTCTAGACCTGTTCAATCCAAACAACTTGTAAAATATTCCTTCAGGTATAACACTCTTCCCAAATGTCATTTCTGAAGAGCTAATAGGTTCTAGTAAATCTTTCTACTTTTCTTTAAGGTTATAAGTTTTCTCATGTTTGTTTAGCAGCACAAGAAGAGTTCGGAAATGAGACCTGTATTTGGAGAAGTGTTAAGGAGAGTGTTGTACTCTGGAGGTTCACTGACTCTGACTGTGAAACATCTCCAACTCTACTCCAATACCTGCACTAGAAGCTCTCAGGAAAATAAATATACATTACAGAGAGCAAGAAAAATTCAAAACCCTCTTTCCCGGACTTTTATCTCAATGCATTGTCCATGTGGCCAATTTTTGAAGTGTCTCTACTTCCTTCACTTTAAGGTCATTGAACATGTTTCCCATGATCCTATGGACAAAAAAAAAAAACCTCATGCATCACTAAGTCTGCCACCTCTTTCAGTCATCTGCAAAAGTAAGAAGGTATGGCAGTGATATCAACGAGTTACCTGCTTTGGTTTGCATATGAGGCATAAGTGGTTTTATTTGCAACTGCATATATTTGTGCCATATTTTCAAAAACAAGCAGCCTAGCAGACAGCTCTTCACTCACTCACTCCTCCAAAGCCTGACTTTCTGACTGCTGCTATCTGACACAAACAAGCTTTGAGTGTTGGAGGTGTGTTTCTAGAAACCAGGTATGACATATGTTCCTGTCACAAAAATACCACTAGTACAAATAGATCATTTATTCTCCTGCATTTACTTAAAACTAGCTACTCTGTCCTAAATGTATCAAGTTCCTATCAGGCAAGGCATTCACCTCAGAGACATTCACCTCTGATATTTTTGAACTCTCCACTCCCTGCTCCACCTTTCTTTACAGGAGTACCCAGTCTGCATGGAAAATGTACAGCATGAAACAATACCTTTTTGTAAAAACTAAAAAAAGTGTGATACCAGTAACAACAGAAATAACAAGATAGACGGGGATCTGGTCAGGTTTAATGCTGGGGACTCCAAAGACTGACACTAGATCTCACCACCATTAAAAAAAAAAAAAAAAGAAAAAAAAAAAGAGCAAAAAGATTCATTTGTAAAGTACAGATGCCAGTGAAAAGGCTTACAGTAGTATTGGGAGAGGAAGAGATGCATGTAGATTTAAAAACTTTTCTAAATTATATCTTTTTCTTTCAAATACTCACAGAACAACACTGTTTTTAATTTTGCCATACCAAATTATTAAAATCAGTTTTCTAAAAGCTATAGCTCAGACTAAGTCAAAAGCTGAACACTTGTATTTGATTTTCCTTTCTCTCCTTGTTCCTGTCTGAACCTCTGTGCTTTGAATAAAACAAGGACAAGATCCTATTACTTTCATTTTGTTTTTTGCAAAACAATACCTAGAGTGATTCTTCTTTCCAAAGTACAAACCTAGCCTCCAACATTGAACAGCAGCAACTGCAGTTCACACAAAATGAATGTAGTGAAAAAGCTTCATAGCTCAGTTATTTGCAAGTATCTGGATTACAATGAGCCTTTGCATCCAACTTTATTTAAAACGCTGCATGATGGTGTAGGTGCTGTGTTACTAAAGGAGCAGGACACTACACTGCAGCCATTTCACAAGAGCAGCAGCCAAATAGCACTTGAATTCCTCCTAGCAGGCTCTTTTTTGGTCAGGCTAGCCTGTCACAAATGTGCTAGTGAAGGCTTCTCTCAAGGGAGAGCTTGAAGCCATTGTTGAACTTGCGGAGGAAAAAGAGCAGGGCATGATTTGAGGTTGGTACCAAAGACAAATAAAGAACTCAGAATAATCTTTTTGACAAAATCCTCACAGCAGAAGGCAAAGACTGATTTATGTCTTATCATGAACGGGCTCAATTTACTTCAAGTATTCTTATAAACTTCCATTAATATTAAATGGTAACAAATATTTACCATTAAACCTGTAGAAATTAGTGTTTGTTTTAAAACCAGGAACATTATCCATCAACATACTAATGCAGTCTTCTTGACCTACCTTCTCTTGTTACTAGACGACCTAGCACTTTCTCTAGAAACAACAAAAAAAACCCACATTATGCTTATAACCTCCAAAGCCTGATTAACTCTTCATTTATTTTTGTATTAATTGTAGATGTTTTCAATGTCAAACAAAACAAAAATTGGATTAAAAATAATTGTCACTGGGGAAGGTAAGGGAATCAAAGCAAATTTATGATAATGGGTATTTTCATTCATTCCAACCCCAGAAGCAATAAAGAAAGAATTAATATTGGCAGGTTCTGACTCTCTCACTTTGTTGTATATCAGTTCATTTCAGCTTCATTAATTGAAGATAAAACTTGCAGCTTTGCTTACATATCACCCAATAGTAATGCTGAATTTCATCTCAGAAAAAACAGTATGATTGTCAATGACATGCCCTCACAAAGAGACTCTATCAAGATACCCGACAGCTGGGGGCACAGCTTTCTTATGGAGTAATAAACTCCTCCAGCTGAAGAGAATATATTTAAAGCAATGCAAGCCTAGAACATTACTATCAGTCCCACATATTCATGAAGAAGGATTTAAACAAATATTTCCTTGACCAAAACATTGAAATGTCCGTTTTTATGGATCTGTGAATTTGTATATATAGTTACATTTTCAAACACACACACAGATTTTTTCCAATTTGCCATGCAGAAAAATATTTTTATAGTATATATACACATATGTGTATGAGGATTAAATATTATAGAATATATTCAGCTTGCTGCCGAATGACCAGATTTTAAAGTGTTTGTCAATATGTAACTGCTTTGCAAGGAACACATAGGCTAATCCTATCACTGGAAACAATAAATGTGTTATTGTATTTTGAGTTGTTTAGTAGTACACTATCTTTTCCCTTAATGTTGAACTTTTCTGGTTAATACAGTAGCAACATAGGCTAAACATTAAAATCCTGGAGATCCCAAATGAGACAACTATAATTTCAAAGCCCCAGTTTAGTCATTCAGCTTGCACACTTTTCCCAGAGGTTAGGTGTACATGGTTAGTTTCCTTTCAAACCATATTTTTGTGGAAAAACACACTTCCTAAGTTGTTAACACTACAAAGAAAAAAAAATAATAATATATTATTTCTGGATCTTAAAGCAAGCATCTCACAGTGTATGTCCCATGACTAATAGTTCATGCAAAAGTGACTTCTTCACCCATACAGGTGTTATAGGAAACCACTACCCACAAAACTCACAGCTCTCCTTGTTTGCAGATGTTGGTTAAATCACTGAAGTGAATCATGTTCTAGATTAACATCCACAGTTTAATTGAAGTTTTCTGCCTGCTACCTGTATATGACATTAAGACTCAGGTACAGAATTCAGAAAATGTCTCTATTAGACAACAAAGCAGAGGAAACTTCTAGATGCTCAAATTGACTAGAGGATTAATAGCTATCTTTTCTCTGTGCTTCTGTCTGATGTACCTTATATGAATTTACTTAATGTTTTCTCAGAAATGAAGGAAGAGAGACAAGATGTGATAAGTAAAGCTTAGCTATGTTACAAGTTAATTAAAAGGAGTCATCTGGGAACTATCTGACAATACCTTATTCCAAGCAGAAGGAATTCCATTCTTTCATCTATTGTTACATTTTTAAAGCTGCCATGGTTTAGCCTCGGTTGGCAACTGATCACCACACAGCCGTTTGCTCACTCCCCAGTGGGAGGGAGAATCAAAAGACTAAAAGTGAGAAAACTTGTGGATTGAGATAAGGACAGTTTAATAGGTAAAGTAGAAGCCATGCACGCAAGTGAAGTAAAACAAGGAATTCATTCAGTACTTCCTATGGGCAGGCAGGTGCTCAGTTATCTACAGGAAAGCCAGGCTCGGTCACGCACAACAGTTAGTTGGGAAGACAAATGCCATCACTCCAAATGTCCCCCCTTTCCTTCTTCTTCCCTCAGCATTTATACTGAGTATGACATCATATGGTGTGGAATATCCCTTTGGTCAGTTTGGGTCAGCTGTCCTGGCTGTGCATCCTCCCAGCTTCTCATGCATCTCCAGTCTTCTCACTGAAAAGTCCTTGACTTGGTATAAACATTGCTTGGCAAAAAGCAAAACATCAGCATATTGTCAACATTCTTCTCACACTAAATCCAAAAAACAGCATTATACCAGCTACTAGGAAGACAACTACCTCTATTGCAGCCAAAACCAGGACAAAATCTATTATCACACACATAAACACACACTCAAACACCTTATTCCCTTATTTTAATTATATTCTCTTTCTGGAAAATAAGATCAAGGGAGCTAAGGGGAATACATTGGTGTAGACCACAAACCCCAAGAATAAATACTGGACAAAGACATGTGTCTTTTGCTTATATTGATATATCAAATGGCAATGTCCTCCGTCTGTACTAAATGCATTCATTAAAATGCCCTTCCATGATCTCTTTAGAAACTAAAGATCATGAACTTCACAGATGTTATGGAGAATACATGCTTTCAGCCTGTACAATTTTAGTAGTATAAACAAAAAAAATCAAACCAAACCAAAACAAAACAAAAAAGTGGAAGAAAGTGCACAAGACAAGAGAATCAGAGAATCAGAGAATCAGAGAATCAGAGAATCAGAGAATCAGAGAATAGTTTGGGTTGGAAGGGACCTTTGAAGACCATCTAGCTCAACCCCCCCGCAATAAGCAGGGTCATCTTCAACCAGAATAGGCATCTAGGCATGCAAAACATCATTGTAAGTTACAACACAAAAACATTCAGCAAGGCAAACGTATCAAGAAAGCAAAGAGTGAAAAACCAAAACCAGCAAAGACAAAATATCTCTTTCTGACCGCTACCCTTTCGCCTCCCCTTGCTTCCAGCCTTCAATATTCCATTTGCAGTGAATTGAGGAGAAAATGAGTGTAGTATATCTAGGCAGCAAAACAGAGAAAAGTTATTCAAGGACTCAGAGAAGAAAATATATGTGAAACACCTGGATGGCCAGACCTACCGCTAATCCCATTGCTAATTCCAGTGCAATATGTCAGAAGAACTGAGAAGGCACCAAAACAAACAAACAAACAAACAAACAAACAAACAAACAGAACAAAACAAACAAACAAAACCACAACAAAACAGACAAACAAACAAAAAACACAACAAAAAAACACAGTATCACAGCATCACAGTATGTTTGGGATTGGAAGGGACCTCAAAAGATCGTCTAGTCCAACCCCACAGCTGGAGCAGGAACGCCTAAGTGAGGTCGCACAGGAACACGTCCAGGCGGGTTTTGAATGTCTCCAGAGAAGGAGACTCCACAACCTCCCTGGGCAGCCTGTTCCAGTGCTCTGTCACCCTTACTGAGAAGAAGTTTTTTCTCAAATTTAAGTGGAACCTCTTGTGTTCCAGCTTGACCCCATTACCCCTTGTCCTATCATTGTTTGCCACCGAGAAGAGCCTGGCTCCATCCTCATAGCACTCACCCTTTATATATTTATAAACATTAATAAGGTCCCCCCTTAGTCTCCTCTTCTCCAAACTAAAGAGACCCGTCTCCCTCAGCCTTTCTTCATAAGGGAGGTGCTCCACTCCCTTAATCATCTTCGTTGCCCTACGCTGGACCCTCTCCAGCAGTTCCCTGTCCTTCTTGAACTGAGGGGCCCAGAACTGGACACAATATTCCAGATGTGGTCTCACCAGGGTGGAGTAGAGGGGAAGGAGGACCTCTCTCGATCTACTAACCACCCCCCTTCTAATACACCCCAGGATGCCATTGGCCTTCCTGGCCACAAGGGCACAGTGCTGGCTCATGGTCATCCTGTTGTCCACCAGGACCCCCAGGTCCCTTTCCCCTACACTGCTCTCTAATATGTCATTTCCCAACCTATACTGGAACCTGGGGTTGTTCCTGCCCAGATGCAGGACTCTACACTTTCCCTTGTTAAATTTCATTAGGTTATTCCCTGCCCAACTCTCCAGCCTGTCCAGGTCCTGCTGGATGGCAGCACAGCCTTCTGGCGTGTCAGCCACCCCTCCCATCTTAGTGTCATCAGCAAACTTGCTGACAGTACACTCCATTCCCTCGTCCAAACCGTTAATGAATATATTGAATAATATTGGCCCCAGTACTGACCCCTGAGGCACTCCACTAGATACTGGCCTCCAACTAGACTCCGCACAATTGACTACCACTCTTTGGCTTCTCTCCTTAAGCCAGTTTGCAACCCACCTCACTACTCCATTGTCTAGACCACACCTCCTCAACTTAGCTGTGAGGATGCTGTGGGAGACTGTGTCAAAGGCTTTGCTGAAGTCAAGGTAGACCACATCCACCGCTTTGCCATCGTCCATCCACCTTGTTACATTCTCATAAAAGGCTATGAGGTTGGTCAAGCATGACTTACCCTTGGTAAAGCCATGCTGACTGCCCCTAATAACCCTCTTATCCTTGATATGCCTTGAGATGGCACCAAGAATAAGCTGTTCTATTACTTTCCCAGGGACAGAGGTGAGGCTGACTGGTCTATAATTACCCTGGTACTCCTTCTTGCCCTTTTTGAAGACTGGAGTGACATTTGCTTTCCTCCAGTCCTCGGGCACCTCTCCCGTTTCCCAAGACTTGGCAAAGATGATGGAGAGCGGTCCAGCAATGACTTCAGCCAGCTTCCTCAGCACCCGCGGATGCATCCCATCTGGACCCATGGATTTATGGATGTCCAGGCTATTTAATTGCTCCCTAACCCAGTCCTCATCGACTAAAGCAAACTCCTCCATTGACCTGGCTTCATCCAGGGTCTCAGGGGTACAGGGCTCCCCAGGACAGCCTCCAGCAGAGTAGACAGAGACAAAGAAGGCATTCAGTAATTCTGCCTTCTCTGTATCTTCTGCCACCAGGGCACCCACCCCGTTCATCAGTGGGCCTACATTGCCTCTGGTATTAGTTTTATCTGCTATGTATTTGAAAAAGTTCTTTTTGCTGTCCTTGACCCCTCTCGCCAGCTGTAATTCTAAGGAGGCCTTGGCTATCCTAGCTGCCTTCCTACATCCTCTAACAGCAGCCTTATATTCTTCCCAAGTGTCCAGCCCCCGCTTCCATGACCTGTAAACTCTCCTCTTCTGCTTGAGCATACCCAACAGATCCCTATTCAACCACACAGGCCTCCCGGCTCCCTTCCTTGACTTCCTACGTGTGGGGATGATCTGATCCTGAGCGTGGAAGAAGCAATCTCTGAATGCAATCCAGCTATCTTGGGCCCCTTTACCTTCAAGCAGTCTTGCCCATGGGATTTCCCCCAGCAATTGCTTGGAAAGGCCAAAGTTAGCCCTGCTCAAGTCCAGGGTTGCAATTCTACTTGCTATTTTGTTCCTGCCACACAAGATGCTGAACTCCACCATCTCGTGGTCACTGCAACCCAGGCAGCCCTCAACCTTTACTGCTTCGACCAGACCCTCCTTGTTAGTGAGGATGAGATCCAGCAGTGCACCTCTCCTAGTCGGCCTCTCCACCATCTGCATGAGGAAGTTATCATCAATGCACTGGAGGAACCTCCTGGACTGTGGCTGGCTGGCTGAATGGTCTTTCCAGCAAACATCAGGGAAGTTAAAATCACCCACAACAACCATGGCCTGTGACTATGGGGCCACTCTCAAGTGCCCATAGAAGGCCTCATCAACTTCCTCAGCCTGATCTGGTGGCCTGTAATAGATGCCCACAACAGTGTCACCCCTGCCAGCCTGTCCCTTGATCCTGACCCATACACTCTCAACTCGCTCGTCATCCACTCCTGGGCAGAATTTAGTACATTGTAGTTGCTCTCTCACATAGAGAGCAACTCCACCACCACGCCTGGCTGGCCTGTCTTTCCTGAAAAGGGCATAGTCATCCATGACCACATTCCAGTCATGTGAACTGTCCCACCATGTTTCTGTAATTGCCACCAGATCATAATCTCCCAACCGAACACAGGATTCTAACTCCTCCTGCTTATTCCCCATGCTGCGCGCATTGGTGTACAGGCATTTCAGGGAGCGAGCAGAGCACACCAATTTCTCCCTAGGGGCATAGGAGGCCACCCGGTCCTCATCAGTTTTAGAATGCTGCCCCACTGGGACAAGCCCAGCTACAACCCCATCCCCCTTCAAGCCTAGTTTAAAGCTCTCCAAATGAGCCCAGCTAATTCCTGCCCCAGCATCCTTTTGCCCCTGTGAGATAAACCTTTCCCGCGTGACACTGTCTGGACTGGTGTCTTATAAAACCAACCATTATCAAAAAATCAACTAGAATTATTTTATTTTAACCTTTTGTTTGCAATCCTTTATCTTCATGTAAGCAAAACTATCTATACATTTTATTGTTCAAGCTTTCTACTGCCAGAGGATGTGGTGAAATCAGCAGATTTTTGAATGTGCTGTCTCATTGGCAGCAGGAGTTAAGCATGAAATGATATATGCAAACAGACCACACGCTGTGCTCCAGGAGAAGCTGAGTACCCTCTTCTAGGCTAGAAAGAACAAATGTGGGCCTTTGTGCTTCTAAGGGGTCCTCTCAGGTATAAATATGCAATTCTTGAGTAAGAAGAGAAAACATCAAAGATCTGGGTAAGAATTTGCACTGAGATCTTACAAAGGTTTTGGAAGTCAGCTGTGAGACAATGAAGAAGATAATCCTGATTGTATGAGGACTGTTCTATGTTTTTGTAAACTTACATTGCTCTTACATAGCTGTACATTCTTAATGACTTTTGGAATTTATCTTTCTGGGACTAATTCATGGTTTGCAGTATATTTTGATCCTCCAAAGTATCTTCAGATTTAGAATCAGTAAAATATTAATCATTTAATACATTCTGGAGAGAGAAACTAAGATAATAAACCCTCCAAGCATCTCCCAGTCTGTACATATAGAAAAAAAACTATGTACATTTTATGACTTTTTTTGGCATTAAGCTTTTATGCTTTAATTTATTAATTAGAATCTGGGTGGGTGAGGATCTGATTTTTTTTGGTGAAGTTTGTCTGAATATTGAATAAAGATAACAGAGAGGTCTCTTGGTTGGTCTAGGTGATTCAATTTCTTTTGGTTTCAGGGGAAAATTATCCACTCGGGATTTTTTGCTGATGAGTACAACTTCAGTTCAGCATTTAACAAAACATCATCAATAGCAAAATGTTGACCTATGATGATGTAAGTAGATGGTTCTTCTTTGGTGCAATCAGCTTGCACCTCTGTTCGGAAAAAAAAAGAAGCAATAAAATGACTGAATAAATACCTTAATATCTCCTTGATACTTTAACGTCATCATTTTCTGCATATGTTGTTCACTTAATAAAGGTAAGAGGCAAAGCTAAATGGCAGGATAATTTTTGAGCCAGTTACAGAACAAGCAGCCCTGTCCCTCTGGGTCCGGTTTTTCTCTTCTCTCTACCCACTACTCATCAGAGTAACTTTCAGTTACAAATACACCCACGGTTATTTCTTCCTGCTGATACTGAAGTTACTCAAAATATCAAATTCTGGTTTCCATATTAATCAAATTTTATTATTTTCAGCATTTTTCTTTGATATGTGTTGTTGCACTTGAAGTAGAAAAACATTGTTCATCAAATGTAGGCAAGGTTAATACTGCCTGTCCCTCAGTCAATTTATATAATGCAGAGATGTGCTTCTTGGTGACGTCTAGTCATGTCTTTGTTTTCACTCAAGACTTGCTTCGATCTGTAACCTTCACTCACTTGTATTTGGAGAATTGCTTACAATTATGTTTAATAGCAGTAAAGAATTCTACTCTTGACAGAGCCTACACACAATGGACAACAAGCTATGGTGGAAATAGAAATCTCTCCAAAACTAATCACACTTCCTGAGATTCAGGAGATTGCATCACATAAGGTCATTCAATTTATCCATAAATTGAACACAAATGCAATGTATTTTTAGAAGCCATGGACATTTTCTTCAATAGTTGGTTTAGGGAAGATGTACATATTTTGTATAAATAATTCAAAGACATACAGAGACAGCAAAGAAAAAGTTTTAAAAAGTTATGTTCATAATAAGACATTACAGAATATGGTGTTTATATAAAAAACATGGCTGCCAGTTCTAAAAAGTTTATGCTATAGTACATACATAGTATTAGAATTCCTCTTATAGATCACATATCAGTGCAATATACTATGCAAATCTAATGAAGCTTTTACAAAGTAATCAAAGCAGAACACAGGTAATTATCCCTGTAGGTCATGCATTCAGTTGTTTTTGTAAGGATTAATTAAAAAAGATCACTTCCAACAATTTAAAAGAAGGACTCATGCAAGTATCTAAATACCTGGTTTAATTTTCAGTAAAGCCATGAGAAACTCTCAGTGGGAGGTGAACTCCTAAATGCATGTGGCTAAACTTTAACTGGCAGAACACTACAGTTCACTGGATCAGATTCAAAGTACACACAAGCCAGTGAAATAATTCCTGTCGATTTCAGTGAATGGTAGGCTTGACACAGGCAAGGGTGTCCACTTAGATACAGAGCTTTTCTTATGAGGAAAAGGGATCTTCCAATTGACACCAGGCCAGCAGCATTGCTGGCTGCCTTCCAGTCTGGAGATCCTGCCTAGGGCCACTGAGGCAACTCCTGATTCTGTACTGGCCCATCTTTAAATGGGGAAGAAGGTGCATGTCCCCTCCCTCTACCTTGCTTCTCTGCATTTTTATCATAAACCTAGAGAAAAGTATACTGTCCTTGCTCCCAGGACAATACTGAGATGTGAACCTGGATGTGTCTTCTACTGATCAAACAGAGAAGACTGGAGGGTGCGATAGCAACCAAAACATGCAAAATTTACATAGTAATCAGGCATAAAACTGGTTGAATGTGTGTATAAGTGAGTATATATGCACAATACTGAGGATTTTTATCAGCTCTCATTGTTCAGCTCTTTTTTCCCATATGTGACTTAGTAACTGAGTCCTGGAGAAAAGTACATCCCCCATCCCACAGGATGATTCACCTTCTTTGCAAAACTGAGTGCTAGCCCTCCCTCCAAAATCAGTTTTGGTATGCACACTGCATCTGTAACTCCTCTCAGCCAGCTCAGGCCTCTGAGCAATGTGGAGTCAGGAGCACCACCATGTGGAACCTGGGAAATTAAAAATAAAAAGTGACTATCTGGAGCAGCAACTGCAGTGACACAGATAAAGCTGGTGAGGGAAAGTTGATATGAAAAAAGCACAAAACTTTTTTTTTTTTTTTGCCTTCATCAGTTTGGGTTTTTTAACTAAATATCTAATAATGCAGGTTGCCAGCTAGTAGATAATATGCTGTGTAGCATGTGTAGGTGTGGGACCAAGGAGGGGGGAATTTTCGTGAATTTTTTGTTTTCTTTTAAAACAAAAATTGTGTTACCATCTGGCAGTGAAGGTCTAGTTGCTATAGTTACATTTTGTAAAACATTGCCTGGAATACTGCTAAATTTGGCTTCTGAAGCTTCTGTGACACAATACTGTTTGTCATAAGAACCTGGCAGGTTGTCATCTGGAAATAATTTTTCATCCCTGTGACATGCTGAATAAGGTACCAATGCCAGATGAGCCTTGCATGCAAAGGTGCCCAAGGAAAGATCTAACATACAGTATTGTTTTTTCCACCCACAAGAATAAGCCCATCCTTTCAGATTGAATGACTTTCAATTTTTTTTTTTTTTTTTAAAAAAAAAAAAAAGAGACAAAGATGAGCCAAAGCTAAACCTTCCTGCCAGAGAGGACAGCACTGGCATGATCCATAAGATGCTGTGCTGCTACAAGAAAAGCCCTTTTCCACAAATCACAGTCAAGGAAGCACTTGAAGGTGCAGGAAACAGATGAGGTACATCAAGCTTACTCAGCTGTATACAACACAAGCGTAAAACAGCAACTTTCCCTTCCATTTCTGCTGCTTATCCACTACCTTCCACCCCACAGTCCCTGCTTCCTCCAATATTTTGAACAGTATGCAGTATGTTTATTTTTATTACCTTTTTTTTTTTACTGTTTTTTCTCTATATTTCTACCTCTCCAATGGACAGAAAAGAGTTTATATGCCCTACAGATATTTGTTACAAAGTGACACAATTTAGACAACATCTGGAGGCTGCAGAAGGAGAGCACACAGCAACTAATCCTTTAGATAACAAGTTTCTCCCATTTTGCATCATCAAAAATGAATATGAAGGCTGGACAGTACTGGACTCCTGCCAGCCCCTACCAAACTCATTCAGTTTTAAAACAATCACCTTTGTGCTCTGTCTCTTTCCCCCTTGCAGCATCTCAGAAACATCTGCAACCTGTTTTATTGCTGTTTTTCAAATCTCCTTAGAGCACTGCCTTTCCTGATGCCTGTATAACACGATAACAGTTAGGCTTCTGCTGTGCTGAGGATCCTGACTATCATCTTAACTAATAGCACCACTTGTATTTCCCATCTGCCTGTATCTGCCAGTTGTAGCTTATATCTCAAATACAAACTCAGAGTGATGACTATTTTTTTGTTTTGCATTTGGGCAACTTCTCCAACCATCAATAAAATGCTGCAGCGATACAGATACTGTGGTGTGTGAAGTGCATCAGATACAAATTGTTTGGAAAACAAGGAGAATTAAACTGTTATTTGTTTTATATGCTTCTACACAGAAATATAATGTGATTATTAGTTCTGAAGATGTAGACCTAAAATAAACCCTATATCTGTAAAATAATATTTTATAATAGTGATAAGAAATATTCAGTCTCCCTGTATTTTCTAAACTTCAGGAAAACAAACTGAACAACGTAACTAAACCCAATGCTTTGACCAACTGCCAAAAATCCCATATTTCACAAACCAAGCTTTGTAATACAGTACTGTGCTACTCAGATGCTGAAGTCTACTCTTCATTCAGGCTATGAGTAGATTTTACTGAGAACTGGCCCAGATCCCAGCCACAGGACATAATTCTGTGGGACCTGGTATTTCCTGCCTTTCTCCCAAGTTCCTGAGACATTAAGGTGAGCTTGGTTAGGAAAGTAGGACTATGATATGTCATTGCTGGTCCCAGCATTAAGAGACCAATGCATTTTCCTCCCTTGTGGGCCCCCAGACCCCCCCAACAGGCAGGCAAATTGACCTCCTTCTGCAAGAGACTAGCTGTGCATCTTGAAGCAAGACTCTATCTTTCAGCAACAAGAACAAATCCTGTTCTCTACTAAGATTATAAATGATTTCTCTGTTTGCAACAACAAAATGTTTTATGTATCCTTTACACAATAAATATTACAGAATTAGTGTAACAAATTCTGATTATTGGAAAGAAAAAAAAACCCTACAATTAAAACTGTGAGGAAGGAGTTCCAGTGGAAATAAAATATATACTCCTGTAACATGGAATTGGTGTGTAGGAGTATTTATGTGCACATTTTATTACACCATAGAAACTACAGGTAAAAAATTGGCTTGTTTTCAAAACACAATATACAGTGACATAGATTCTGATAAAATTTAAGTAGCCCTATCCAGTTCTCCACTTTCACAATGTGCAAAAAAATAGAAGTACTGTGCACAAGGTATCAGAGTCTGTTCTGATTTACAGCACTGTAAGTCAAAAAAGATCCTAGAGTGAGTCAGAAACAAAAATGGGATTCATAGATTGTCTCCAGAGAAAAATATCTTCATGGTTACAGTTGAAAATAGTTATACATCAGAGTGTTTATTTGAATTCTGGTCGATTATAGACATCTGTTTAGATCTTGGTCACTTCCTCCCACACACTCTTAAAAACACACTCAGAGACAGTCACCAGTCCAAAAAGAAAAAGGGAGAACAGAGGTGAAGTGACAAGTTGAAGATGCAGAGTTGGGTGTCAACTCCAGGACAGCCCAGGTCCTGGCTAATGTGTCGGCTGCTGCGGTCTGCAACCTCCAGCTTTGTATCAACACAACTTTCTACTTATAGCTGAAAAATCACAGAAAAACAGTATTTCTCAGGGGATTTCTAGCTTTTCTGCTGGTATTCTCAGGAGGAAATACTACCTTGTGTTTTTTTGCTTCTGTCTTTTAAGTATTATTTTGATACTTTTTCTTTCAAGATCAGCTTGTTTGTAGAAATACCGCAGTTTGCAGTAACAACCAATAACCAGAAGAATATCAGCTAACAGAGCATTTCTGACCCTTTAGAAGTGCTAGCTTGGGTGTTTAATGCAAGGCACACTGGAAACTCTCCTTTTTTATACACACATGAAAAACGTTTTGAGCACAACTGGCTACATCTTTTCCTGCATGGTTGTATTGTCATTACTAAACTTTGCAGGGTGGGATCTCACCAGTGTCCTGAGGCCTCCTCTATCAAAAAAACAGCAGAACCACCCGGTGGAGACACTACTGTCTGGTGACCCGTGATACTAGAAGCTATTGAAATCTGAAAATACTGACAAGGGCTCTTCTGGCCCTCTGTGATAAGAAAGTCATTACTGAGTGACAAGAGGAGTCTATGACCCAACTGAAGCTGGATTGAAATTCTCGGTATAGATCAATGTTCTCATATACAAACACTCATTAATCTGGAGACAGAGTAAGACACTGCTATTTCACCAGCTTTGCAGCTTTCAGATCACTATCACTGACTAAAACAGAGTTCATAAAAATGAACAAAATGTCCATGATCTATATATTAGAGTCCCATCAGCCTTTGATTTTTCAAAAACACAGTTTGTCAAGAATAATGATAACAATTTTGTAATTTTGGGGGAACAACAGTTCCTTGCTATTTACAGTATCATAGCAATCATTACACATGAGGCAGCTCACAGTCTCAAGTATGAGAAGATTAATAAAACCCCCCCAAAATAGAAACAAATATTTTTTTCCACCCACAGAATGAATACCTATCTCCATTTATACTCATTTCTCTTTACAGCACATTTGCAGATGTGGTCAGATCATTCAATCTAAGGCACGTAACATGGATGCCTTGCACAGAGATCCAGTCTCCCAGGGAATCACTTGCAAGAAGTATGCTCTAGCAAAGCATAATCTAGAGCACTCAGATTGAGGACAACTTTGTAATTAGGTCAAATTTCTGAACTTGATTGATTAACTTGTGCCATCTTCTTTAAATTCAGCCTAAATCACAGTGCATCTTAGGAGGTAAAGACTTCAATGACAAAGTAAATCCAAGACATAAACTATAGCTGCCTTTTTAACTCCGTCAGCAATGGTTGAATCCTGGTCAGAATGGCCATTTCCTCATGTCACTGGGAGTGGGGTGGAAAATGCAGCACAGGATAGTCGTGGGAAATGTGGCTTTACTCCAGAAGAGCTGATCTGGGTGCAGATTATCATCCTCCTAAAATTATCACTGTGGCAGAGGGGAGAGATCCTGTCTCCCATCACATTTATCCTAGAATCAAGACATTAAAGCAGTGGCAACTTTTTAATCAATTCCTCACAAGACTCATTTCCATCATCTGAAGGTGCTGGCCATATCTCTGCCTTGTAGTGATGAGACAAAGATTTGTGCAGAGCTTTTTCTAAACCTAAGTGTGAAATTGCATGAGCCATTTGTCTTTCAAAGTCCCCATTGTTCATGTTTCAGAAACTATTCAGTCTGAAGGATTATGTGTCCCTGGTTAACAATATACTGGTGTTTACTTCAGGTTTTTCAACCACACACATTTACCAAAAAGAGTATGCACTGTGGCAGCTGTACACAGAGCCATCATTTCCATGACACAAATATTGTACTGCTTATTCTCAGACAAACAATATAGAATTGGGAAATTAATTTGATTTTATTTAGTCTGCATGATTTGTAGACTTAAGGTAAAAATAACTCCACCAAATAATAAAACTGACTGTATGTGTGAAAAGAAATTTAACAGAAATTCAAATAGCAAGTCAGAAAGTGCAGTTCTGAACTGGATTATTCTCAAATCCCCAGATGCCAAACATTTTCTATCACTAGATAAGGTTGTGCTGGTTTGGGCTGGAACAGAGTTCATTTTCTTCATAGCAGCTATTATTGGGCTATGATCTGGATTTGTGCTGGAAACAACGTTGACAATACAGGGATGTTTCCAGTTGTTGCTAGGCCGTCAAGGACTTTTCAGCTTCCCATGATCTGCTAATGAGGAGGTGCATAAAAGTTGGGAGGGAGCACAGACAGGACAGATGACCCAAACTGACCAAAGGGATATTCCATACCATGTGATGTCATACTCAGCATACAAAGCTGGGGGAAGAAGAAGGAAGGGGCGAACATTTGGACTGGTGGTGTTTGCCTTCCCAAGTAACTGTTGTACATGACAGAGCCCAGCTTTCCTGAAGATGGCTGAACACCTGGCTGGCATTGGGAAGCAGTGAATGAATTCCTTGTTTTGCTTATGAGTGTGGCTTTTGCTTCACCTGCTGAACTGTCTTTATCTCAACCCACATGTTTTCTCACTTTTAATCTTTTGATTCTCTCCCCCATCCCATCAGGGAGTGAGCAAGCAAACATCTCTGTGGGGCTTAGCTGCCAACTGGGGTTGAACCATGACAATAAAGTAAGGCCAAATCCCCAGCTATAGTTAGTATAGAGACAAATCATTTTACAAACTTATGCATGCATTTCCATAGACAGGGTCATGAACTGGCCACACATCAGGGTATTTCCAAGCAGAAGTTCCTAGGCATGGGGAACTGAGATCTCCTTGGTCAGATAAACTCTATTCCCATGCCTTGCAACATCTGGAGTAGAGAGGCTACAAATGTAACCAGAGTCACAAAATTATTCTTGTTCCTTTACAGTGCTTCTCCTGACTGCTGAACAATGTTTTGGAGATGCTGCATCTTCACACACATTCTGCTTTAAATTCATCCTTTGATACATTCAGCCTCAGGTTGAGACTTGTGGTGCATATGGCTGTGGAACATCTCCATTATAGCTCTGTTACAGAATAAGGACCTCAGAACCTTCCAGGACCTGATGCTTTCTTACCTTTCTCCCCATTTCCATTTCTTTGTATGCTATGGTATCTTGTAAAATTATATAATAAATAATGCAGACATCATGATGCTGTGTCTTATTTTCTCTCAGACACTATGGGGGGAAAAAAAAAAAATCACAAATGCTCCCCTGCTTACCCAAAATGGCAGAAAGTACTCATAGCATATCAGTGGTTCTGGCCCACTGCATGTGCAGATAATTTTGCAACAGCTGCCAGCTAGTTCCTGATCTACTTTCTACAAATTAAAGATTCAGTGAGCAGTGCCCCTTCTTCAAACTCCTGAAAGAGAGAAATCCCTCTTCTGAAAGGCTTCTAGCTCTGCTTTCAAGTTCTAACTCCAAAAAAATACCATTCTCCAGCTCCAGGAAATGGAGAGAAGCACATCAAAGAACAGAAAATATTCTGTCCCCCATTTCAAAGTTTTCGATCTTAGATTTTATCTTAACTTACTCTAGTTACTTCATTAGATGAATCTCCACTTGTAAAACAACTATGAAATTATCTTTTCCTCTGATATGGACAGCAACAAATACACAGAATCACACAGAATCGACTGGGTTGGAAAAGACCTCAGAGATCATCGAGTCCAACCCTTGGTCCAGCTCTAGTCCGTTTACTAGATCATGGCACTAAGTGCCGTGTCCAATCTCAGTTTAAAAACCTCCAGGGACAGAGAGTCCACCACCTCCCTGGGCAGGCCATTCCAATGCCTAACCACTCTCTCTGTAAAGAATTTCTTTCTAATATCCAGCCTAAATTTCCCCTGGCAGAGTTTAAGCCCATGCCCCCTTGTCCTATTGCTAACTGCCTGGGAGAAGAGACCAATCCCCACCTGGCTATAACTTCCCTTCAGGTAGTTGTAGAGAGTGATGAGGTCACCTCTAAGCCTCCTCTTCTCTAGACTAAACAAGCCCAGCTCCCTCAGCCTCTCCCCATAGGTCTTATGTTCAAGTCCCTTCACCAGTCGTGTTGCTCTTCTCTGGACCCGCTCCAGCACTTCAATGTCTTTCCTGAACTGAGGGGCCCAGAACTGAACACAATACTCCAGGTGTGGCCTCACCAATGCAGAGTACAGGGGAAGGATCACTTCCCTTGTCCTGCTGACCACGCTATTTTTGATACAGGACACGATACCGTTGGCCTTCTTGGCCACCTGGGCACAATGTTGGCTCATGTTGAGCTTCCTGTCAATTAGTACCCCCAGGTCCCTTTCTGTCTGACTGCTCTCCAGCCACTCTGCGCCCAGCCTGTAGCGCTGCAGGGGGTTGTTGTGACCAAAGTGCAGCACCCGGCACTTGGCCTTATTGAACTTCATCCCATTGGAATCAGCCCATTTTTCCAGTCTATCCAGATCCTTCTGCAGAGCCCTCCTGCCTTCCAGCAGGTCGACACTCCCTCCCAACTTGGTGTCATCAGCAAATTTGCTGATGATGGTCTCAATCCCCTCATCTAAATCGTCAATAAAGATGTTAAACAGGACTGGACCCAACACTGACCCCTGGGGAACACCACTAGTGACTGGCCGCCGGCTAGATGCAGCCCCAGCCCCGCTTACGAAGAATGGTTATATTTTATTTTCTCATTAGAGCTTGAAAGAAACTAATACAAAGTGTAAAGATCAATGGTGGAATTAGCACAGATGCAATATGAATTCTCTTCAATTTAATCTGTAAATACAGGCACATAATCTGGGTGTGCATCTCATATTTTGCAGCTCAGTGCTAATAAAAATACACCAGAGAGCGATGTAATGATAAAAAATTCCTTTCCAAAGGAGCAAAATGACACAGAAGAATCATAATGAGTTTCTACACTGCAGAGTCTTTCTTCAATTACTCAGGAGATAGGGATGACTTGATGACTTTGTCATTCAATTGCAAATTAAAGCATCACTTCACATGCAGCAGGATCAGGCACCGAAATCGCTTGTCAAGAGTTTGTCACTTATAAGAGCTTCAGTATCTGGAACTCATCCTATCTTTTCCTGCCAACTCATGTGCCTGGATGAGTCTGCTCTGTTCATTCAGCCACATGGGTCTCAGTGCAGCTGTTTGTCCAGCCTGAAATATTTTCAATAAAACGGAGGGAGGAGGAAAAGGAAAAGGAGCAATGCTCTATCCCTATTTCCTAGCTTAGGATCAGCAATTTTTCAGTAAACCAAAATGATTTAAAGAACTATGATTCCTTGTGGCTATCAGTTATCAGCTCATTAATGAAATATTTGATGTATGCACAGAATATTTTTAACATCAAAGATGTCAGTTAAGGAAGGTGTCACCACTCAAGATATACAAGCTGATTTGATTGGTGTGGATTGTTTTTGGTATAATGCCCTACTGACTAAAGCAATTTTCACAGATATGAGTTACTCTAAAATATTTCTCTTTCTTGATGGGTTGTTTCTCTTACATTCAAGTCCAGTAACATGGCAATAAACTATTCTGGAAATCAAGATCCATTCTTCCATCTCACCACTTGCCTTCACTACGTCATCTATAAAAAGGTTTAAAATTAACTGAAACAGAAAACAGAAGGCAAGCCCTTCCTCCATTACTGAATAATCCTCCCATGTCACCTTCCTACCAAAGTAGCCATTCTATTTTCATTCTAAAATAAATATGCTTTTTTTTTTTTTTTTTTTTTTCATGTTACCTGTATTGGCTTCAGCAGCAGAGGTAGAAATAATGCCAACCATGACATACCCCACTACTTGGAATTTAGGACACTGTAGTGAAAGACATGACCCAGTGTGGTGGGTTGACCATGGCTGGACCAAGCCAAGCCTCTCTGTCACTCCCCTCCTCAGCAGGACAGGGCTGGGAGAAAATAAGATAGGAAAAGAACTTATGGATCAAGATACAGGCAGTTTAATAAAGCAAAAGCAAAGGCCATGTGCAGAAGGAAAGGAAAAGATTTATTCTCTGCTTCCCATCAGCAGGCAACATGTAGCTACTTCCTGGGAAGTCAGGCTTCAGTACACAGAGTGGTTTCTCTGGAAGACAAATGCCTTAATAACAAATTCCATGCCTTCTGCCCCCACCCCCACCCACCTTCCCGCTTCCTTCTTTCTCTTAGCTTTTATTCCTCAGGAGACATCACATGGTATAGAATATTCCTTTGGTCAGATTGGGTCAGCTGTCCTGGATATGCTCCCTCCCAAGATCTTGACCATCCCCCAGCATATTGGTAAGGGGAAAATGTTGGAGAGGCAGCCCTGATTCTGTCCGTAGCCAAAATACCAGTGTGTTATCGACACCTCTTAGCTGCCAACAAAAAGCACATCGCTATGAGGGCTGCTATGGGGAAAATTAACTCCATCTCAGTCAGACTTAACACACCCAGTCCTCAAGTCCCCTCAAGCACCTGCGGGATTGGATGTCCTGTCTCCTGTAATCCAGGTGAGTTCTCTAATCATAAGGTTCTTGGAAGAAATGAACCAAAGAAGTACCCTCCTTTGTGTGATGCCTGACAGTTAAAAAAGGTGGGAAAATTCATAGCTGTCTCATGACTCTCAGTGAAAGACCTGGGTCATTCTTAAGTGAGAGACAATACTGTTTCGCTGGCATTTTTTTTAAACTTGACTTTCACATCAAAACACCAAGAGGTCAGGTAGCTTTCAAAGTGTACATTTTGAGGTCTGATAGATATTCACCTCACATATCTTCTACTTTAAATGCTTTCTGGAATCAAGACCAACATGACTGTACAGAACTGCATTTAGAAACTGCAGAATTTAGCCATGCATTGGAGCGTAAAGAAGAGCAGATAAATTGTAGCCAACTGTGTCAGGACTAACCCGTACAATAACATCTTTCCAACATCAATATGAAAAGGAAGCTTTTAAGATTAGATATGGAGGCCCTCGCAGTAAAATGCATTACACTGAAAATAGTACAAACTGCTTAGTATGGATTACTTAGGGAAACAGTAACTAGAACTACACCAAAGCTGTGAAGGTATCCACTCCTAATTCCAGAAATCCTAGGGGCTGCCAACTGCAATCATGAAATGTATGAACACAAGAAAAACAGGATTTCAGTTTTAATAATAAAAGCTGAGTGAATTCACTGCACATCTGTTCAGGCCCACTGACAGGTGGCTTGAAGCATGGTCGGTCATTAAACTAGCAACACACCCCCACTGGAAGTGCAGCAAGAAATACTTTTTAGAAAACAAAGTACTTTTTTTCGTCCATTAAGCTTTATTCCTTATGAAGTGCCATGCAACAGAGACAATCTTCTTCTCTACCTCCTAGTCCTAAGTATCCATGGCTGCAGCAATCCTGTTGTTCCACTGCAGTGGACTCAGTCTCAGGCAAGTGAGGTATTACAGAGAGTCTAATGCATGGCCCTCACCCTCTTCCCAACATCCCATCAACATCAACAGCCACTTTACTCTAAATCACAGAATGAGAGGGTAACATATGACGAACATGCCTGGCTTCAACCACAGATACCTCTGTACACACCCTGCCCAACACCTTATGAGGGCCACAAGTCATTCGAAAATTATGCTCTCATTGAGAAAGAAAAAAATCAGTTCAGAAAAGCATTCAGTCTCTTAACAAGTTGACTGACTTCACAAAAATACTTGCTGTCTGTCTTTTTATGAGGTTTAACATTTTACAATAAGCTGAAATTTATACATAAATGGTGCAAGCTGATGGCCTAGTCCCTTGGCACAAGTCGTCATATCTTCCTGTACTCAGAAGCCTCTGATTTGCAGTACCCTTAGGTGTGGAAGCAAAGCTCAAAAATGCACTGTACCACTCTCACAGGTCAGACCTTACTGCAAGTGGGAGTTTTTATCTGTAAAGCCTTTTAAAACCACTGTGCCTGAAGATTTGACAGTTGTCATAAATTATGAGGATTCTTGCTTCCAGATAAGAATTTTTTTCCCTAAATCTACACTAAACATTTAATTGTCCATTGAGATTGAATAAGGGAGAAGGAAGAAAGGAGTTGCACATCAGGGTGTGAGCCACAAGGGAAAAGAAAGAACACACAAGGCAAACAAAACCCTCTTAATGTCGACCAAGTGAATAAAAATTCATGAAAAATTTTCAGAATTTTGCCTGAAGGAAAGTAGGGCTCCTTTTCTCATTCCTCTCATGGTGTTTGCCTTTCTGAGTCTTTTTCAGAGAAGCAGCCAGTGGTACTCCTAACAGTGCATTACTTTTGGGAAAAGCAATTACCTGCTTCATGATGTAGTGAATCAGCCACTGAGACATCTAGCCCAGAACTGTGAGAAACAGGCTACAACTATAATCCGGCACAGTTGTTTTTTACTGCTTATTCTTGTACTCCCTTTTGCCCTTACTGAATGCACTGTATTCTACTGGAGAATGATATTCACCACAGACAGCACATATATACACTTATCCACAGGAAAAAGTCTGGCCTCCACGTGAATTTGAGAGGCCTATAGAGATTAAAGGAAACATCTGATGCTCTTTACAGTTTCTCCTTCAGGATGCAAGAAGGGAGAGAAAAATAAGGAAATCTGCCCCTCATTCAAAGGAAAAATCAAAACAATGAAATAAAATGGAGGCACGATCAAGAAGGCTGATTCTTGTTCTTCTTGGGCTTAAGTCTCAGTGCCTGACTGAAGGTGTTCCCTGACAAAATTGCTGAACTCCTTCCAAACATCTTTCTGTTCTGGTGCTTTACAGAGGAGTCTTGCCTTGTGTTTAGCCAATTAGAGGAATAAATCAAGAAAAAATTCAATTTAAAGGTCATTTTGTATCTCAAGAAAGGGACTAGAAATATGAAACAAATGCAGACATCAGATATTACCAGCTTTTTTTCAGGAAACATTCTAAATATTGTTCCAAATGATCATTTCAGAACATCTGTTGACCTGCGGATGTTTAGGATGAGAAGCCTCAAATGGAAATCCCATGTGAATTTCAAACAACAGAGGCTATAAATTGCAAGTACAATACAGGAGACAGTACATATAACTGGTTTGGTTTCAAAATAGCTTGCATAACAGACACAACTATAACCATTCTGCTGCTTAGAAAATATAAAGATGCAATTTTGGGAGCGGTGTGAGATAAAACAATCAATACCTTCATCATCAGTTGTGCAAAAAGCCTCCAAAATATTTTATTGAAATTAAAAAAAAAAAAAAAATAAAATAAAATATATATATATGGTTACTGTTAGGTAATACCTGTGAAATTTTTGAAAGTATTAAAGTTGAATTTATGTATTTATATATGCTGTATGTGTGGGCTTTTTTTACATTAATGTAGATTCATACATTATCTTGTCACAAATACTGTCCATACTGCTCTATTTGTGTTGCAGTTCAGGTCCTATTAAAAGAACAGTTTCCCAATATGTAAAGTGAATCTGCTATTACATAATTAAATACTACTTTTAAATGAAAAACAAACAAACAAACAAACACAGCTAGGCAAAGGGCTATCACAGCCAAATAATTTCTGAAGAGGGCAGTTAGTTGTAGTTGCAGCTGCCTGTTTTGCAGTGGCCCAGGGAGAACAACTGCAATGTTTGCAATGGCAGCCAATTCAAAATGCACGAGCAGCAGCCAGAGAAGCAGATAGGTTTCGGAGAAGAGAGGAGGCACTAAATGGCTTTATTCATTTTGTATTGTATATGAATAAAATTTTATCTATGAAATATAATTAAGAAGTAAGGCAATTCATGACAAAACTTACCTTTAAAACCTTTAGATATTCTATTAAAAAACCCCTTTGATTGTATAATTGCTCATGCAAATTCCAAGAAACATAGATTTGCATAATTCCTTCTGTACCTAGTTTATTGAAAATAAACATGTTTCCAGACTCACATGATGCTGTTGAGATTTAGCATCAGTTTGCAAACCTCTTCTTAGTATATAAACCCTTAGTCTTGTTTTGTTATATGTTTCTTGATCAGATGACTGACTCAGTGTTTTAATTCTTTTTACTTTAACAGTAATTTCATCCAATTTTTACCCTCTTTTGCAGCATGAACAAACAACATTTGTCTGAATTTGCTGCTTGAATATGAATGACTGTAAGTGAAAGGTCACAAATATGGCAGAAAGGTTTGTGGAGACTGAACTCTTTTTCATATCATTTTAATCAGCTTTAGATTTCAGTTTTATTATACTAACGTAGGTCCTAGGATTAGCACTGCTCTAAGGACAGAAAATAAAACAGGTCCAAAACTTAAAATAAAACCAAGAAAAGAACCCTCTGGGACAGAATTTAGTCATGAAAATGTATAAAAAAAATATGGAATAAAAGGCTTCTTCGAGAATAAACTATACTTTCTATAAACAGTCTTGTTTGCTGGAGAATGCAGGGGAAAGGAAGATCCGTACATGTTGATAATAGCATGAATCTTGTCAGGATGGAAGCATATCTGTCCCCAATGCCTTGCAACAAGGTAGAGCTAAATGATACGAATGCAGTGGTACGAATAAATCCCTGAAAGTATTTGACACAAATATTTCACTGTAGTCACTAGTGAAGAAACAGCCTGACCTGTTTCCTTCTGGACTACCCTCTCCACCTCCCCCAACCCTCAAGACACTGGCATACAAAGATATTTAAATTAACATGTCTGGTACTAATCATTTTAATACAACCTCAAAGGACTTCAGTGAAACGTAATGACAAACAACTGCACATAATGAATTTGTCTTCTATCGAGTTCTTGTGTGATCAGATTTTTACTCTTTCCTGGCCACACTTAAGCACACAGCCAAACATTTTGGTTCAGGAACATTTTATTGGTCTCAGTAGCAAAGCAGTTGCCACAGGTGACACACACTCTGGTCCATCCACTTCTCTAGTCTTTCAACCTTACATAATAGTAAAGGAGAAAGGGAATATTCACTCTTTCAAGCACCTGATAAATTCTCCCCAGCAAAGTCAAGAACTGTGAAGAAACACTGAATCTAGCTCAGCATTATATGACTGGATTTAATTAACCTTTTCAGATTTTCCTTAGAGATTACTTCTGGTTTGGCATTTTGTCCATTTTTACAGAGCTACTGTTTTTTCATATGCTTTTTAAAACCCAGTTCATTCTGACTGTCTTGGGTCTTTACCACTTAGTCACATGAAGTTAGATTTGTTCAAAGAGAGAAGATTAACCACAGATATCAAAGATTTACACCTTAGAATAATAACTTCAGTAATACTTTAGCTCTTGAAACAGCTACCTGGTTCTTAGCTTTTATTGCATGAAGGCACAATGCAAACATTATCAAGAACTGATTGACATTTCTAATTACTATTTAAGTTATACAAGCACAACCAAATCTTTAGCTTATGAAACATTGATTATCCACTGGACATCAAATGATAGCACAAGAGTTACTCAAAATGATAAATATTCCATACTTTTGTATGGAAAGATTTCAGCCTAATTTTTTCATCAAAGCCTCAGTACTAAATTTTAACAGTTTATTAAGTGGAGAATTAGTGCTTCCCATGTTTACAAATTCACTTCCGTTTTCCACTTACATGTTCTCCAAACTAAGAAAAACCCTTCTCATTTCTATTTCTGGTCTCTTTTTTCCACTGTATCTATTTTCATAATGAGAGAAAGCAGAGATTACAGGTATTGTAAGGGGTTTTTTTAATTGTGTTTTTTATTGTGTTTCTGTTTGTTTGTTTGTTTGTTTTAAGGAAAAGTTAGCAACACAGATGTTTTCTTTTTTTTCAACAAAGTGAAAAATGTTGAACAAACTAGGTAATTTCTTTAATACTATTACCTTAGTTAACAGACCTGTTCTATTGAGAATTGTAAAGAAAAGCACATGTACCATCTATATTTGTTCATAGAACTCTTTGCAATTTCATTAAACACATAATCTTTAAACACGATATATTTCTGTTCTCATGAAACCTTTGTAAAGACAGAATTTTAGTTACCCGTGTATTTCATTTAAAAATAAATTATCAGTAACAAGATTATAAGAAATAAAAATACTCCTGTTTATCAAAAAACCCTGCAACGATTAAGGTCATAGTAGTGAACACCTGCTGAGGCTACTGCTTGAGGCCACTGCAGTGAACAGCCTTGTGCAGCCCTGATCAAAATATAAGAATTGCACTTCCTTATAGCTAACTGCAGCTACTTTGGAAACTGAAGTTATCCAGCCTTAACAACTCCAGAAGTAAGCAAGAAAAATACTTGTTCTTTTTCCACAGTTGTTATACATCAGTCCTCTGGTGTATTCAAGGGAAAACAGCTAGTATCTCCTTGGGAATAGATCCTATATTCGCATATTTCAATAGGGAAACTACGGTTGTATCAAACAGACAGGATGTTCTCTGCTTTACACATGGTGGAGTGTGCAATATCTGACAACCATGGTAGCTCTGGTAAGGGAACGTAGACACCCAACTCCCTAAGGCCTTTCTAAAATATTCAGTTTAAAATAATCCATTAGGTAATTGTCTGTCTTATTCCACTTAATTGGGTTTGTTTCCTTATTAGAACTGGAAAATGAGTAAACAGAGCTGTCAGCATGGATATACAGCAATGTTTTGCCTTGGAGCAGACCTTCCCTCTAGGTAGGAGCTTCTGCTCTCATTTAACAGCAGCATGGGCTGAGACTGTATGGCATCCCGTATATGGTAAATGTATGCAACAGCCAGGCTGCCACTTGTTGTTTTTATTTATTATGTTTTCACATTAGCCTGTAAGAATGCTAATAAACACACAGAAAATTCATATTTCTCTTCAGAAAACACCAGGGAGCATCCAAACAAAAAAAAAAAATTAAAGTGTGTGAAGTCTTTGAAGAGACAGAAGTAATTACACTTGAGCATGCAAGGTTTTGACATCTAGGAAGGACTTAGCTATCAAAAAGTATTGTGGATGGGAACACTTTTAAAAACATCCACTGTATTGGTTTGGTTTCCTAAAAGTTAAAAACACTAAGGGTGTTTGTATGACTAAAACTACGCTTAGCCAAAATAAGACAGTTTATTCATGAACTTAGGTAGTATTCATAGCCTTCATGCAGCAAAAACTTGCAACAGAAAATACCCAGGCGATAAATCATTTTAAGCAATCAATGTTTGATAAAAAGTGTCTCCTGTAAATATAAATATTTGTTTTAAAATTGAGTATTTGATTCACAGACCACCTTATACATCAAGACTGACTTCTACAAAGCTCACTAAAGACTCCCCCAAAACCTCACCTGTCTGTGTACTGGAACCAGTAGCAATGGCAAACAGGAAAACACTCATCCAGGCAAACTGGTGAGCTCTGTTCACCCTTTCCAATAAAGAGAAACCTCTGTTGAACCTAGGAGTAAAACAAATATCACATACTGGGTATTCGCCAAAATCTTCTACCTCTTGTGTTGTTTCATTCAGTTAAATACTGTGTTGCATGACTGAATCCTTCTGTTCCAGTAAATGCTGTTGCAGGATGTGAGAAAATGGTGAATCTACAGAAACTTTCTGTAACTGTGAAATCAATAGCTCCTGCAAATACATGGGCAGTCTAGGATTTTAATAACCAAGGGCTATAGCAGACATTTACTAATTAGCTCTCCTGAGTCAAATGTAGCTACTAGGTTTAATATGTAACATTATCAATTTATAGGTCATTTCAATTATTAACAGCATTTTATTTGTTTTATTAAATGAAGCACTGTGGGTTATCAAAAGTGATAAGCTTTAATTAATTAACAGTTAATGAACTTTTGAAATACTGCAGTGTTAAACCTCCTTTTTACTTCCCCACTCTGGCAAAGTAACTCAACTATTCTAGCTGATATCTAGAAAGATTTGCTTCCATTAGAAAAAGTCTACTACCGTTATAAGTTATTACCAATGTGTGTTTGAACCTGAGACACTTTAGTTTTCTGTTGACAGCTGTCATAACATTTGGGTTATTTTCTGTAAAATAAGTTAAAATGCCTGAATAATACTGAAATAATAATCCTCCTGGAAATATTGTTTTTTAAGCAATACCAAATCTTACTATTCAGAAAAAAATACTGCTCTGCTAAATACTTTCTGGGAGGAACATACATTTATTTCGTTCCTTTCTGCTTCTCATCTGCTCATTTGCTCTTGGTACTTCCTCATGACTGAGCACAAGGGGAGATTTACCCTTCAAGAAGCTGTTGGGTGGTGAAGGTTTTCAGCAGAGGAGGGCAGAGATCTAATGGCTTTTCACACAGCGGAACTTAGGTCAAGTAACAGCACTGGAAGCCCAGTGAACAGGATTTTGTTTAGAACAGATAAAAAGACAGAAAGAAAAGCTAAATCTCATATCAATTTTAGAATTTATTTAAGAGTATGCATGGTTAATTATGTCAGTCCACAACTAAAATAAAGATTAGACCATCACCCCCTCAGTCTCCTGGAAGAACCACACTTATCAAAAGGCAGCAGTGAAGCCCCTGGACTCAACTCAGAATAAATTGGGTGCAGAAAGCACAGGGAAGGGGTAAGGCTCCAAAATGATAGTACCTCCATCAGCGTTGCTGCCAGTTCAGACATGATGTTTGAAGGAGTACAGCCTGAGCAGCTCCCATGCAGATTACTTACACCCGTAAGAAGAGGCAGCAGAGGTCAGCTGAGAGACACCTTTCAGCTGCAGTCCAAATCCTGTCTTTGGACTCATCGGAGTATAACATAGGAAGAGCCACAAACTAATCCTTTAAAATTATTTATTTAAATCAAAAGAGGACATTGTTATTTTATTATAATTAATTAAGAAAAAAATCAAACATGCTTGAGTAAGGCGAATTTCCAGTGCATGACTTCAGCAATTCTTCCCTTTGTTGATTAATTTGTTTTCCCATGCTGTTTCTCTAGTCAAAACTAACACATTTTTACAGTCTGCAATGCTAGTGCTCATTATCCTAATCCCTAATGCAATTGCTAGTGAAAAAACTGTGAAGTCTCACCTTTATTTTTCACACAGAGATGAGAATTCACAGATAATTTGAAGCCTTTTCCCAGGATCTGGTACCCATTTAAAGGCTGGTATTGATTTTAGATGCAATGCATTTTTAATACTTCAAGACAGAGCAAAAAAATGCAATGCAAAGGAATAGCACAGGAAATAGAATTCCTGACAGATTTGTGTATATATTGAATCTGGAGGGAAATGGATCAAAAGGAAACATATCATATCAACAACAAATATTGCAACACTGATGTTTAAAGTTCAGTAGAAACATTTTACTCCGGTAATCTTATGGAAATAATATCATTTTGGAAGAAAAATGCAATTCATTTTGAGTATTTGTTTAGGATTACTCTACCCCTCATTTTTTGATACACAGATCTATCGAGCAAATCTATGCCTTTATAATTCAATTTTTTGGGTATGTTTATATCTTATGTTTGAATTGGGCAGAAGTCTGAAGAGTTGGCTCAGGCAATGATCTAGCCCCCACTGCTGTATCCAAATTAGAAAGCACACTAAAACTGAGGTATTACAGCCAAATGGCTTGCTGCAGGCAGCTACCATTTCTTGTCTGACAGCCGTCTGGACTATGTGAAAACTACTTTACTGTTCCAGTTTGCAGGGAAACAGAGGAGTTGACTTTCATACAGATGTCTTAGGTCATGAATTCTCTTGTTCCTCTGACCACCTTTGGGCACTTAGTTCCACCAAGGTGCAGTGTCTGTGACCTCCTGGCTGAGGTCTCTTTTCAGTTTCAACCTGGTCAGGCCACAGATGACTTAAGCTGTCTCGTCCTTCTGTTTATTGGACAAGAGGAAGAGAACTGCTTTCCCCAATAAGCACAAGTTGCATCTGAGACATCAGCATCATGCTGTAGCTGTTGTTTTTTCTCTGTGACTCCCCCTGCACACACCTGATGGAGGGATCTGGTGCTCCTAAGGAGGTCGTGCTCTTCTCTAACCTTTTCTTCCAGAAATTATCGGTGAAGTACAGAGAAATGGGCACAAGCAAAAACTTGAAAACTGCTTAGAACAATTTGCTCAGGATGACACTCTGATCTGAAAGGAAAACTAACAATAATAAACATAATTCTAACATATATGTCCATACATGCACACATGTGCTAACTACCCTCATGGTGAATTTCTGGCTGATGCTGATGCCATTTATGCCAAAGGGCAAAATACACCTTGAATGTTCATATATGAACTTTCAAAGAATTCATTACATCTTTTGACACCTTACTGAACCTCAGCTAGGAAATAGACAAACCGATCCAAACTCCTCCAAAAACTCCGGTATTGTTTTGCCAGGCCAGGTACTTTTTTGGAAGGTTTACACTATGATGTATTACAATTGTATGTTCTTTACTTAGTTTTATCAGTATGAATCAGGAGTAAGTCTACTGAGATAAAATTTATACTAAGCTATTGTGTAAGGTAGAATGAATGGTTACATGCAAAGACTGCACTGCAGTGGCTTTTCTTAGATATAAAACTTCTCTAACACTCATCAAATAGTACTTTCAAAATTGAAATAAGATAGCTAGGAAACAACCAGTCAGTCAGAAGCACAGTACGAAAAAGCTAATAAAATGATTCAAGAGAGACAGTGAACAGAAAAAAAAAAAAAAAAAGAACATAGGCAGCCCAAACAATGCAAAAGCAGCAGCCACCCAGGATCAGCAAAAACATTCCGAGTGGCTAATGTCATGCAGTCACTGCTTCTTCCATTTCCAAATTAGAGGTTCCTTTTTGTTTGCACAAACATTTGCAGAAAGATTGTTTTTCCTGCCACAATGCTGATTTACATGTAACAAGGCTATTTATGCACAGTCAGGTGTATACATTATTTAGAATCTGCTGTGAGCCAGGCAACACTTGCCAGCGATGAGTCTTCTGTTGGAGAGGTTTCTGCTGCCAATAAATGTATTGACATGTAAATTAGGTAACCAACCACAGAGCACAATTAAGAAAGAGCAAATAACTTACATAACACAAATAACACATACATAAACTGTACAAACAAATTTTGTCACATATTTTTCAGTACTCACATCTACAAAAATAAGAAACCAATAGAGAAATTGGCTAATCTGCTTAGATATTTTGTTTTAGAAACACAGTATTTCACTAGCCTTCAAAATTCATAATCATGATCTGTGAAACCAGAAACTGTCTCTGCTCTAGTTCAGTTGGGATGGACTTGCACGATCACCCACAAAACCTTTTCATTCGTACCTGTGTTGTACTCAGGGGGCAGTGATTATTTAAGAGTTCAATGCTGTTACGAGCTTCACAGAAGTGGATTCGCATGCTTGAACTGAATTATTTGTATTTCCTGAAAAATAATTGTTGTTGGTATAGGAAGACAAAATTCAAATAAGAAGACAAAATTCAAATAAGCAAATGGCTTCTCAAAGGACAGTTCTGGTGGATGCTGAATGACATTGAAAACATCCTAAAGCCTTCAAGACTCCCAGAAATGGCTTGCAGTCATCATACATAGAACTGTATACACACTGGTACCCTTTAGGAAAAACAGATGTAGGTCAGGACAGATACATCAGAACATTTAAAATGCCCTTGATCCCCTGCCCCATGTCCTAATGGAGAGCTGCAGCATAGTGCAGGAGAGCAGGGACAGCTAGGGAAGGAAGACTGCAGGAAAGGTAGCTATGCTTGCTAACTGCTCAATCTAAATCTAGCTAAAATTATCCACTGAGGATTGTGTCTTGGAGCAATTCTACACACTAACAAATCTGGGTTGTGACAGAAAATCTGCATTTCACTTCACATCAGCTGCATCTGTATCTGACCTGAAGCAGTCACTGCATGACATCTGGCTTGTTGCTCCACTGATATCCACTTGTCTAACAGAAGACAATATTTCTTCTCCACCCTCTTTTATTCCTGCTCTCACAGAGCTGCCTCACCACTCCTGTAGCATAAAATATCTGTCATGTCAGGTGATGAGCCAACTCCACAACACAGGCAGTTTGTAAAGCCTGTTACTGTGGTCAACACAGGTAAAGAGAGTAAGTAGAAATCCCATTGCAGGGTCTTATCCTCTGGTTTCTGAGTTTTCAAGTGAACAAAAAGCAGTGCAAAGAACTAGGACCCTCAATTTTATTTCTGCCTCTGGCCTCCCTGGTTACCATGTCTTCTCCGTGCTTCACTTGGGAAACGTAAGTCTAATGTCCTCCATAAAACACTGTCAGATTCACTGATGAAAGACACCAGCCACAGTTTTCTTGATTCTACAGAAAACCTCAATTTATGACATTCTCACAAAAATCCAGACTGCAGAAAATATTTTCTGCCTCAAAACTTCAGAATTTCTGAGTACATACACAGAAAGAGAGTGTGGTGGTTGCAGTTCTCCCTGGGCCACTTGGATACCAGGTCAAGTCAGGCATGTTGGGAGAACAATTCCCGTTATGAAAGCATAGTGAGCCGGGATGCCAATGTACTCCCTCTGTGTTCTAGAAGCTCCTGCTGTGTGAGAAAAGACCCCCTCCAACCTGAGAAAGGCAGCAACAGTAAGTAAATCCTGGTAACCTAAATACACTTTGCTAAGTGGATTGTAGCCTGGGCGGGGTGGTACCAGAACTATACGATCTGAAAGTTTTGAATGTAGACAAATGATGGAAAGCACCAGAAATTACCTCATCCTAGGTGTTGTCAGAGCGGAAATTTACTGACTGAAGTAAATGATCTCACAACCCTATAAATAGCGATCCTAAGTGAGGTCTGTTGAGTTCTCTGGGGTCACAGCGGGCTGTTACCTCACATCTCCCTCTGACGTGGGATGCACCTAGATTTATTAATACCTCACAATGAACTGATGCCACAAATCTGTGGGCAAAAATTGATTTCTTGAGACTCAACAATCACCCATTGAGAATGCCGAAACATTAAAGTGAGTAATTCACTAATCTCAAGAGGGAAATTTTGGCCATAGGTGTACCTCTACGTATATTCAGGTATCCATGGATTAATATGCTTGAGTGTGCGTGTGTTTTATAGATTTGTATGTATATGTCTATATGTCTGTCTACATGTCTATGTGCATGTGATCCAATTTATCTCTTTGTATAGTGTGACCCTTGTTAATTTTTAAAACTGTGACAAAGTCACTGTTTTGATTACAACAAATCCCATTGAATTGCTTTAAATTATTTTATGAATCAGCTGTAGATTAATTGTTATTAGAAATAATATCTTAAACTTGTGATCTACTTCAATAAATTTCAAATTGCTGTTAAATCAAAACCATGTAAAAAATCCATTACACAACACAGATGCAGAAAGACTCCCCAACTCCCCAGACTTTCCTATTGCAAATTCAGAAGTGCAGGTAGGCTTTCTAAGGATGGTAAACTGGGACTATTTCCCATATGTTTTGTAACACTTTGGAGCTATTTACTCGAAGATAGGAGGTTGCTTTAATAAGACTGCTATATTTTACAGTTTTCACTATAATGCACTGCAATTTTGCTTTGCATTCTTAAGCCACATATACGCAATTCAAATTAAAGATGATGTTGCTCTGACATCCTTGGTATAATTGTTTCACAAATGGTGTGAATGGATTATTATTAGGCAAAATCAGAAATTCACGTTATGTTGATTAGGTGAGCTGTTAAGATAATGTATCTATTAACATCCATATATGAAGAAACAGATGAAATTGAACTGAATACTTTCAGCTTTGTTGATTCTTTGTATATATACATCACTATGAAAATAAGTGTGCAGGTTTGTTTTTTTTTTAAAACACACCTTCCAATTTATTTTTGGGGAGGAGGGAAAGGGAAGCAAACCAGCCTTTGAGAATAGTTATAACCCAATTAGACTATGCTACCATGAGTTTTAGTTTTATGGTTTGTTTCTTTGTAATTCAGCTATCTTTAGTCGGCTGTGATGTTATAGAAATGTCATCTATGAAACAAAGATGTATTTTAAATAGGACTTAGAGATTTTTTTAGAACTCCAGTGGAAGGTATCAACCCCTACTATTTCTATATATAAATGTATAAAATAATGAATTTTTAGCATTTGTGTAATTATAGGGACATTTTAAAGACTGCTTAATTAACTACTAGTCCATGAAAAAGTGAAATAAATTAAGACACTAGTGATAATTGTGTTTTTGTAGTATGTATTAATATTAACTTCTGTTGGTAGAGAGAGAGGTTATCATGTCAATATTAAGCAAGTATTTATCTCAAAATAAAAATAATATTTATATACTTGTTAATCAATGAAAATATCAGAAATAATTTTTATAATTAGTATTAATTAATCAGATTCCTCATGCAACAGCATTTACATAGATGTTAAATATATGCATCTTTCACATCTTAAATTCCTATAGTTCTTTCCTATATTTGCTTATCATCAGAAAATGTGCTTTAGATGATACTTAAAAGATGGCCTCAAAATTCTAATGTATGAATTCCCTGTGATATCTTCCTCCTTTTTGAAATCTTCCTTATCTTTTTTTTTTCCTAGCCTTCACTGTTTTAAGCTATCATAAATGAAGTACTATAATACAAAGCTGCTGGTTTATCTTTAACCACAGAATGGGCAGGGAGTGTCGAAGATGCTAGAAAAGAGTATGAGAAATCGGTGACTAGAAGAAGAACACTAACTGTCTAGGTCATATCCAATGTGTTAGAACATCATGCAGTGGTTCTTGGAGATGTACTAATACTGATGTGAGTTCCTCATGTCTCCTTAAGGCTGCTTTTGAAGCACCAGTTATTGTCTCCTCTCAGCATATTTCACCTCTCTATATTATATTTTTGTTTTCCAGAAATATCAACACATACCAAGTAATGCCTGGACAAAGACTACCATGAACTAGTTTCTCACACATCACCAGAGAAAAACAGACTTTTAATTTACTTTCAGTTTTCTTCCAACTTCTGAGGGTTGCCAAGATCGAAATAAGAACCTATGACAAGCACTTCGCACCTACAAGACAACAGGTAACAACAGTACCTTGTATGCTGTTCTGAGCAAGATGCATGTGCTGCAGTGTATTGCACAATCCACACAGGAGCATCAGCTCTGAATTTGCAGATTTGCTGAGGGATGCTTACAAAACCACTGGAGAAAGATACCCTATACAGCCCATAGTCATGCTAGGGAGGCAATGCTAGTCTCTCTCAATGTGACAGCCTCCTGACATTTTAAATTTTTCGAAAAGGACATTATTGATACAGAAAAAACAGACAACACACAATTTTATCATGAAGATCATCCCATTTAGCAAGCCGGAAAAAGAATTTATCTCTTTAAAGAAGAGAAAACTATGCATTTGCCTCCTTGCCCCTGAGATGAGAGGACATGACTCATTGCAGAAGTAGAAATGATTCAACTTGCAAATACTCCTTTAGTGAACCATTTGTTATTGATTTGACCATAGAGGTGGAATGATGAGAGGTTCACTCCTGCTGCATTGGGAGGTCTTGGCAGGAGGCAGGACAAAAAGAGGAAATGGTAGGATTTTATTACCTCAGTGCTTCTTGAAACATGAGGTAATACAGTGTGAAAAGCTTTTATTCTTTTCATAGAAGTTTATGACTGAGAAACATACGACACAGATTGAGTGAAAGATGTCAAACAAGAAAAGTAGGAATGAAAAACAATAAATCCCTTGGGAGGAAAATGAAGAGTATGAAAACTTTCAAAACAAAACATAAAAATCAGTTCAAGGAGCTCTAGTATAAAGATAAAGCAATGACATAGGTTTCCCCCCCCTTGCTCTTTCCACATTCATTGTAGAACTTCCCTAACATTCTGTGATTCTGTGTGAACTTCTTGGACCTCCACTGTCCCCATTAAGCTTTGTGACCACCAGGCATGACAGTCACTTTACTATATGCTCCATTTTCAGAAGCATGAATAACACACTGCTCTCATATGGTCCAGTTAGTGAATTCTCATCATAGCTTCTCTTTCCTAACCTTTTAATGTGGTGGAGAACAGACAGTGGTGAACTAGAGCTGAGGAACCCAGAAGAAAAGCTTCTCACAGATTACTTTCCCCTGTGCCATGCAACTATATTGCCTGGTCATTTGAAGAGAAGACATGGAACAGCAGGATGAAAGACCTCCTTTGTTCATATTCTTTCACTTTTCACTTTTGAGTAGGCAAGTAGAGCCCTACAGAGGTTCCTCCCCAGCACTCTGCAATTGAAGTAAAGGAACCTCTCCTAAGCAATAAATACATCAATAAATTAACGGTGAGCTACATTAATATCAGAAACTACTCCTGATATTTAACAGCACTTGGGTTGAAATAACTGCATTTTTTCCAGCTAATTCAACTTATATTAACAAATCAAACATTTTAATTTCCTAATATGAGACATTGCAAATTTCAGTAAGTTTTCCTTACTCTATAGCACCCCGTGCATTCTCCTAACTCTGTAGTCTTGGCCTTCTTTTTTCACTTAAGGTAACCCCATATTGCAAAGAGATCTTTTGCCAGGGTACTAATAAGATTTCTGAGATATACAAATCCATTTAATGCTCATGTCGAGAAATTACATTGATTAATCATATTTTGTTTGCTTGCCAAACCTACTACTTGGCAGAATGGTCAATAGTTGGCACTGTTTAAACTTTTTTTAACATGAAAATTCAGTCTATAGCAGTCCAGATACTTTGAAGACAAAACATACACTAGATTTGTACCCTGGAAAGGCATATTACCTAATTTTCCCTAAGAATCTTTTCTTTTAGTAAACTTTGTGGAGCCAGAATCTTACTTGAGATGGTATTTTCCAAACAATTTTCTAGTGCTCTTTTCTGATATACTCTTTTTACTTGTCCAGGAGCAGCTGGCCCAACCAAGTAACTGCATTCACTTCTTTGCCAGATACAGGTCTACCAAACTTCAGGGCTCTTTATTACCCTGTTTGCCTGAAAATAAAACAGGGTCTTATATTAAATTTTGCTCCAAAACTTGTCACCGTTTTACACGTATAGCTGCCTGGACACTATTTAAATTGACTTTTTTTATGAATTGTGACTAGGGCTTGTTTTTTGGAATAAGGCTTATATTTCAAGCACCCTCGAAAAATCCTGAGAAATCATGCTGGGGCTTATTTTCAGGCTAGGTCTTATTGTTGGGGAAACAGGGTAGCTTCATTTTATGTGCATCCTCACTGCTGCTTCTTGACAGGAGAGAGTCAACTCTGTTATTTCTATTCAGTTTTGTGTCAGCAAAGAAATGCCTGCTCTGGTTTACTCACACAGCCTTTTTATCAGATAGCTGCCTAATCTTGCATGTTGCTCAGTAGTCTTTCTATCTGATACTCATTACAGCTCAGAAAAGAAGAGCTCTGAGAAATGCTGATTTTCCTTAACAAGACTTTTTCTTTCTGAACCACATCCCCTTAGGTTCTTGAAATTCCTGAAGCTGTTTCCTCCCTACTTACTTGCAGGTCAGTCATTCTTGGACATCTCCTCTATAGAAAAATATTTCTCTTTGTCTTTCAGAAAATATAGCTATTCTGGGATTCATGGGGTTAGAAAGCTACATAGCCTTCAGTTTATAAGGGCAGACATTTAACTGCTCCTATAAAGCAAGAGAATATTTCATTAAAAGGATTAATTCAGATCTGACATTACAGAGTTATGCCACTGATAAACAGTGACTGAAAACTTGTCCACTTTCTGGTGACAGTAAGTCAAAATATCTAAGATTGTACATAAAGGCCAGGCAAGACCTTTAGAAAAGGAGATTGTCATCAAGTAATTTCACAAAAACATTTCTTTAGAAAATACAGAGGAAAGAAAGAAGGTGAAGTTGGAGATGAAGATAACAGCAGAAATGTTAAATGCTGAACATACATCCAAATATGATTAAATGGCAGCATTTGCAGAGTCACTGGTCAAATGTTTCAGTCTGCAATTTTTCTCTTGATTAATATTTAATAATAGATTAATATTTAAGCAAAACACCTAGGGCAACAGGTAGTATGACAAACAGAAGCAGGTCAATTTAAATAACTTACATGATGGTAGCAGGACCATTTCTACAATATTGCAAATGAATTCCTGAATCCCTCTACAATTTTGTGTGCTATTGGTGGAACTCTAATACAGGATAAAGTCATAAATAACCAGGTAGCACCTCTGTCTGTCTTGAGCATAGTCAGAAGTTGATTATGCTCTTACATGCTGGTGACATTTTTGACAAAGGCTTTTGTTTTTCCCCTTAGCCCATGGAAACTCATGAACAGAGAACACGTATGGATGGGATACAGTAAAATTCACTAAATATCTACTGCACTTTATTCCTTTAAATTCTGTTGGCTTTTTCACAACAGAAAAGGTTTTTCATTTACACAATATGTGTGCAATTTTCAAATCTGACTGCCAGGACTTCATTTTTAGACACTCAAAATGGAATGTGATTTTCAAAGATACAAAGCCTTCATAGTTTAGCTGTAAGAAATACTTTTACAATACACAGTAACAAATGCACTGAGGTTCTCCAAACCCTATATTTTCAAATAAATCCTTTAAAAAATATATATGTCATTGAGTTTAAGCCTTATTTTTCCCTACCAAAGGTGACAAGAAGCTGACATACCAAAATGACCGTGAACCAAAATTCCAAGTGGGAAATGACTCACGGTAATATAAATATTTACTAGTGGTCATTCTAAAATATTTTGTTTTGATTTCTGGATTTTTTACAGTCTCTTCCAAAGTGAAAAGGGACTTTAAATGGACTAATGATTTATAACCAGCTCTAAAATTATCAGAACAGCCATGTTTTAAACTAAAAACAATTATTTAAATGAAAATTTCAAAAAAAAAATTTGGTTTCAATGAACTGGTATTTCATAATGCAAACTTTTTTTTTTTTTTTTCCCAAAAGGAAAACAAACCCCTCCTGAACACGTTTGTTTTCCAGTCCTTCAAAAAGTTCTTCATTTATGTATGTCCAAGTGCGTCACCTCCATCTATTTGTGAAAATGTAGGTTTTTCTGTATCCTGCCAAAATAATACTAGACGTTATTATAGATATCTTACTCCACATAGCAATGCTATTTTATTATATTGAAAGAAGTTTCAGTGTGTAAAAAAATAAAAAAAAATCCTAGAATACACCATCCTTTGAAGATTTTACACCTCTCTGAACTTCATTATGAATGGTACAAGGAGAAATTTCCTAGGATGGTACTTCCAAAGAGACCAAAGTAAGAGACTTAAGTGGGCTGCTATTCTGTAAGAAAAAGATGACACAATCAATTCTTGAATAGCCCGAGTAACAAAAACAAATGTATAAATATTTTATAGGACTTGTTTGAAAAGATTGTTGAATTTGATCTTTGTGTGTTTGTTTTGTTTTGTTTCATTTTGTTTCCTTTCATCAAATACCTTTTATCTCCCCGCATCTCATAGTCAAACTCTTTAAGTGTTGACCCTACCTCTTCCCTGGGTGATACCACCACTGTGAGGCTCACAAACATTGCACACACAGAATGTTGTAGAATCATAGAATCATTTTGGTTTGAAAAGACACTCAAGATCATCGAGTCCAACTGTTAACCTAACTCTGGTACTAAATCATGTTCCTAAGAAAGCATCTATACATCTTTTAAACACCTCCAGGGATGGTAACTCAATTACTTCCCTGAGCAGTCTGTTCCAATGCTCGATAATCCTTTTCATAAATAATTTTTTCCTAATATCCAATCTGACCCTCCCCTGTCACAACTTGAGGCCATTTCCTCTTGCCCTATTACTTGCGACCTGAGAGAAGAGATCAACAACCACTATGCTATAACCTCCTTTCAGGTAGTTGTAGAGACCAGTTGGTAGTGTATCAAAAACTATTCCAGCATGATACTTGTCCTTCGAAAAATATTTTTACAGCAAAAATTGCAAGACGGGAAAAGTGCACAGGAAAATTATTCTTTTGAAAACACACGCTTTTCCTCCTTATCAAATAATCTGACCCTATGAAGAGCCTAAATCCCTTGCTCCTATTTGTTCAAAGCCAGTAAAATATTCTTACACATTTGCAAGAAAACCAACCAAAAATTATATTAAAATAAATATCTTGGTGATATTTGTATTGCCTGACTGTAATCTCATGTCTTCTTCTCAGTGTTCAAGAAAACTAAAACCACCCATCAAGTCTTACATTATCAAATTAATTAGATAGCTGAAAGCGAGGAATAGACAGCAGTAAAGGAAGCTATAATGTACGTCAATGGATGTTCATGAGCACATTAACTTCAGTCCATTGGAGGGAATGATGTTGACTCTTTCTATGAAACACATTAAGATCATCGGGTGTTGTTCTGGATCATAATTGAAAGTTTATGTTTTTGACAAGAGATATAAACTATGTTATGAAACTATTTTTATCAATATATTTTTAGGGGTGGGAGATGAAAAAAAAAATAAGAACAGGTAAATATTTGATTTTTTTTTTTAATTGGTCTAAGTCTTTAAGGCTTCTTATGCTATAAAGATTTATTCTCAATCGAGAGATTAAGCTTTTAATGATTTTTTTTTAAATTACCATCAAGAAAAAGAAATACTCATTGTTAGCAAAAAAGAAAGATAATCAGTGATGATACTATCTGTTATGATGCTGTAAATTTTAAGTCCAGTGAGACCATTATGACTAGTTACCATAAACTTCAGTATAAAAAAGAGAACAAATGCAATAAAAAGATTTTTTTTTTCACATGTAGCCAATCATATTGTATGACACACAGTACACACAGAGATAAAAACAACAGTGTGGCACAAAAATAAAAGGGGACATTTAAGTGAAATTTAATTGAACTAATTTAGTACAGTAATTTGAAATTGAGCCATAATTTAGTGCCATAATTCTAAATGTTTTCAAAACAAATAAAATTTTACAGCAGAAAAATATTTTGAGGGACTTCTTTCTAGCCATAAATGATGTGATGGGAGTGCTTTGGAGCTCCTGAGAATGGCATTTTCAAGATAGCTATTGCCAGATGGAAACACTGATGTAAAGAATGTTTAAAAGTGAAAATGAAATAACAGAGCTGTTTAACAAAACTCAATTTCCAGAATTATCAGGGAGTCCCAGAGGCACTAGTCAGTGGTGATAAATTTCTGCAATGTCATGACTTGCATGCAACCAGGAGAAGTGTCTGTAAATTTTAACCGATAATCAGAAATTCTGGTTCCTCCACCTCTGTAAAAATGTGAAGTAAATATACTAAAGTAGCCACTTTATGGCCATTTCAGACTTTCATTGCAACACAACAATGCTAAATAAATAAATAGTTAGACAATAATGTTTCTCTAAGAAACTTATGTCAGGGCTTGTTAATATTGAAGGTAAAGATAAAGAATGGTTTATATTTTATCTCTGTTACTTCACATTTTAAAGATATGCACATTTTTCTTTTAGTCTAAGAGATGTTTCTGTTGTTAACTCACATAAACTCCTACAAAATTATTGTATTCATTACATATTTCTGCATTTTATTGAACTGCATATTTTAAGGATTTTCAACATGACTTTCAGGGGAAATTATATTAAAATGTGTAAGAACTGCAAGGAAACCTTGTGGAAATATAATTGCCTTCCAGTTCTAAAATACTGCAACTCCTTACATATATCTTCCTATTGTGATATTAGTGAATCCACAGGATTTTCATACACCTCATACTTTCTAGCTGATAAAACTCAAGATTCAAAGGTAACTTAGAGCAGAGTGGTCAGAATAACAAAGGGGACCCCAAGCAAGCACCAAAGAAATTATGTTCTTCTGCTTGACAATCAGGCAAAATCCTCTCTGCAGGATCTGAAATCTCTCAAGATATTGTGACACAAATGCCCTCTTTTGAAAGCCATTTTTAAAATCCTCCAATTATAACAACTACACCAGACACATGGCCACTTAAATAAAACCCTATCACATTATCAATGACTTATATGAGACTGAATCAAGATCATGGAACAAATCAATGCACTATTTCTCTGGTATTTCTCTACATTCAACAGCACCCTGAAAATGCAAATGTCCTCCTCTGGTATTCTGAAACGAATTATTATTTTTCCAACATCCTTTAATAGAAAAATGGGTGATTTGGTTCAGCTACACGCCCCCCTTCCCCTCCCTCCTCCCCCGGCAATGAATTGGTTTTAAGTTAAGACAAACTATAAGATAGACAGATGTTGCAGATTTTCTGCCCAATAAAATAACGAGAAAAACTCAAAATGGCTTTTACAGAGGTTAGGTTGGGTCTATTTGCAGGTTAATATTCAATCAAAATTTAGAAAATGACCTCTTATGACAAGAAATTCCCTAGTCCCCAGTAAGGACACAAAACTTTTTTTAAAACATATTTTTATTAGATTTATTTTCCTAATTAATTGTTATTTACAGTCTCCAAATAAATGCTCGACATCAAAGAGCTGACCTTACATTTTCCTGAAATAAATTTACTATCCTGACACACCAAAGGCAATAGTAATTACTCTGTATTATAATCTGGAGTGGTAAAACTTCATCTGCAACATTAATATCTAACACAGGCCTTTCAACCATGACCAGCCCTGATTGTCACTACTGGAGAATTAGAGGCCATTAGTTACTGCTATTGATCAGATGCTGATTTATGAAGCTGCTTAAACCTGGAAACCTCCAACATAACACTGAATTTGTCATAATTTACTAGACAAAAATTGATAACATTATTGAAAGTTATTATATGAAATCACATACTGCACAATTTTTCTTACATTGTGTCAGTGTGAAGTGGTATTTCCCAATCCCAGAATTTATCAATAACCGTCATAAATAAGGTGTTAACAAGAACAAATAACATGGTGTGGCTCAGTTTTATTCAGTTCTTACTAACATTTTCTTTTGATGTATATAGCAAGAAAAAGAGGCAGTCAGAGCTGTAAAGTGCTTGATCCCTTCTGCTCAGCCTCAGAGAAGCCTAAGAAGCACTGTCAGAAGGAAGCAGAAGGGCCAGAGGAGGTCCAGTGAAGAACAAGGTAAACAACTGGAAGAGTACAAAAGGAGAAGAAAATGAAAGAAATGGGGTTACTTGTCCTACAGGAGGAAAAACTATCGGGAAATTACAGTAGTTTTCAAAATCAAAATAATATCAATGTGTATTTTATTAAGAATGACATGCATGACTAGTTATAATTCAACATTTGACACTGACTAAATTAGCTTCTTTCTAGCACATATAGTAGACAGTCCAAGGTGATCAGTATCACAAACAGTAAGACATCCGAATCAGGAAAGATTTATATTTGGAACTAGATAACACTTCCAAGTGCTAAAGGCTAAGTCTTTACTTTTAAATACTAGAATATTGATTGAAAAATTTTCTGACTGTCTTGAGAGGTCTTTTAAAACAGACACATCTGTCTGAAATAGTGTGGTTAGAAAAGAATATGCCCTGGGCAGCGAAATAGACCAAATGAATTCTCAATGTCTTTTGCCTCCTTAGTTTTAGAAGCAAAGACATTTCAAATTCACATCGGATTTTCATAAGTTTACTCCTTTCCTCTTCCTAATTCAGACACAACTTAGAGTCAGGTTTTCTGACCTCAGCAGCTAAGTTTAAGCTTCTAAAATGATAGCAAGGCAACTAAACAAAATGACTCAGAGTGCTCAAGGATCCAAGATTCAGGATTTACACAGCTTTACAGTCTTTCAAAGTTCTACAAACATTCATGCAAGTAAGAACAGTTCCCTGACAGGCCAATCTTAAACCAGAATTTATGATCAGAATTGAATCATATGTCAAACAATATCTATAGCTTCCATGTTGCATCATATTTGAGAGATTATTTTTCTGAGATCATGTGATTCATTGCCTCCTTCCCTATAGCAGAAAATCAGAGCTAAATTCCTCTAGCCACTCAAAATTCCTCTGTTATGATGTAAGCAATGAAGGCCTTTTCCAAAATCAGTGTGGGCATCCCTACTCACTTGTTCACAGGAATATGAATGGAAGAATATTCATTAATTCCTACTTTTATTCATAGGTTCTTTAAAAGGAAATAAACTTCAACCTAAGAAATTGTATTTCTAAGAGGCAGATGCTGAAGCTTCTCCAGATCCTATCAATTCACCTCAACTTGGTTTATACTATTTTTGTTAGTTTATACAGTGGTGATAGACTACTTAAAATAATTGACCACATCAAGAGAAAGACAATTAAGAGGAAATAAGAAGGCTTTATTGAAAAAAACTAAACATAGGTTTTTCCTTGCTTAATATAAGGTACATCTAGGAAATCTGAATCTCAGTCCTATTAAACTTTAAAAACTTTTATTTTTTAATTAGCAGCATAATTTGTTCTTAATGCAAGTTTTCCCTTACATTTGTGGGATATTTTTCAGCCACAGCAATGCCTGTTGAAGGGTCAGAAGGAAAAGAAAGTGATATATGGATTAGCAACACCCAGGCTTCCTGCTAGCTCAGTATCAAGCGGATTTTGAAGGCACTGATATCAGAAAGGCTGAATTTGAACATGATTGAAGTAAGTATATTCACATTCAAAAAGTAGCTGAATTCCTATCTTTAAAATGAAAATAACACCACACTTGAAAATTTGTATCAATTACATTAATTTTAACAATGGACTTAAAGGAAATGTCTAAAGATAATGCAGAAACTCTAGGAGAAAAAGAAAAAAAGAGACTCCCCTCTTGTGTGTAAAATAATCCTGGATCAGAATTCACCATTTCAGGGGAGGAGTGTGTTCACCAAAACTGACCCACTCCCTTCATCTAGCTTGCATTTCTGCTAAAACCTCTACTTTGCATGTTTCACCACATGTGAAAGAGCATATTTGTGTGTGTCAAATTTGTTACTAATAGAACACTTAATATTTATAACGTAAGACAAATGTTATAATTCATGAACTCAAAGGGTCACAGTTGTCACCATAAAGTTCATTTAATGAATGAATAATGCCAACTTAGAGAGATCTTCTCTTGAAACTAATGTTTGTTACTTTAGCTCTGGACTTATTCCATTTTTACTTATCTAACGTATTCCTTTGAATCTGGTATCTCAATTTGATTAATTTTTTTCTCAAGAGTAATAATCTTTGAATCTCCTTTACTAATTTCCTTTTCGCCATAATATTAAGCAAGAGTGCATTAAGGAGGAAAAAAAAAAAAAAAGAAAGAAAAACAAAAAAAAACCCAACATGCTGCCTTATGCAAAAGCAGGTTAATTATTTCAAGGAAAAAAATATTCCAGTTTTTCAGGATGATCTATGAATGAATTAGCTACTAGGAGAACGAACATTGCCTTTGGATTTAAACCAACAGCCTCGAGTTGTCTGCAAAGTAGTATCACCCTGACATTTGTTAAAAAAAAATCAATGAGTGTTGAAAAAAAAACAATGAGTGAGTGTCTTCAATAAAAGCACTTCTAGCTAGGATGTTGCATTTCTGAATGGATAATTCAGAAAAAGCAGCAGCTTTTGGAGGCAGTCATAATATTTGGCTTTATCTGTACATATGAGTAGTACGTATTGCTTAAAGATATATGGAAATACACAGGGGATGAAAAGTAATTGTTTGCCGTGTAACACTTCCTAGTCTCTAACGTTTGTCATAGTGTGATATAAAGTGCTAGGTAAAGTACCTCTCAGAAATTCAGATTCTTATTTGATGAACACCAACAGCTCAGTTACAAAAACAGCTCATAGAAATAATGCTAAGAAACCTTTGTAAGTATCCTAATAATACTCACAAGCCTTCACAACTCACTTATACCTTTTTCAGTCAAGAAGCACAGGTTGTTCCACAACAGGCATGAAAAAACTACATAAATAAAAAGGTCTCATAGGTGATGTACAGTCCACACATTAAAATTAAAAACTTGGGTGGATCCTCAAAAAAAAATAGAAAGAGCAAGTGGTGACAGTTGAGGTTTGAGTAAAAAACAGGCAGAACAACTCAGCTGCGTCTCCTGTGTTTGCAGGCATCCTAGCAAACCTGAACACTAAGATTTCTGGTTGATTGCTATATAGAGCAATTTAACATCAGGAAACAGCAAAGTGTGGTACCTGCCTCTGTGAAACACAATAAAGTAGTCACTTGGCTACCACCATAGTAATCATGGTAGGTACCAAAGCCAGCTTCATAGCCATTTTAGGCACAATGAGACACAGTGATCTTTGACATTGGCTCCCATGATTGTGAAAGCAACTACTTCTTGACAGAGGAAGAAAGTGATGAGTAATCAATACCCATGTGTCAGAGGCAAATATTGTGCATGAAGAAGGAAATAGAAACTTGTGTCTCAATAACCTTAGCTGCTCTGGAGGGTATGTTCTCTTTTGTCTTTTATTCTTTATGCAATTCAATCTTTCCAGACTTTGTCCAGGCTTGGCTGGTTAGAGGTCCTGATATACGAAAGTCCACTGATTTCTGCCTCCAACACTCTCACACAGACAATTTTCACTCTCTCCAGGCTCCAGGAGGGATCTCTTTCAAGGGAAGGCCAATGAGTGGTAAGTCACAGCTAGAGTGAAATCAAAGGAAGTGGAGTTAGACAAAGCTCCAAGGCTAAGCTGCTAGCTCATGTATTCTCTATCTACCTCAGACTCAGGAAAGAAGGAACAGAGAAAACATACATCATCTCATCATATAGCATCCCATATAGTCCACACCCCCTCCTCTTTCTTTTTTTCCCACTTCCTTGAATTAAATTCACAATCTTACAAACAGAGATGTAGGGGTCTTTTTGCCACTTACCCTGGCTGTGAAGATTCCTAATAACCAAATCATTACTTCAACTTAATCTCTCAGGCAATAAAGAATAGGAGACAGCCTTTAAGCCTGCACTTTTTTTCTTTTTTTCTTTTTTTTAAATTTTTTTATTAATTCAGTTACCATCAGTATAGAAAATCACACAGCCATGGGGCTCCTCGCTGAAGACCTCAAAGCTCTTTGCATATAAAAGAGAATTAAATCCTCATAACTACCTCTCATTTTATCCTTCACTACTTACAAGAGGAGATTCATTATACCTTTCCCTTAATGTGCTGCTCAAGGATAGTGTCCTTTTTGCCTGCGGTAATCTAGCCAGAGAAGTACTGATCTAAACTTGTTGTGCAGAACACAGACCAGCTTATTCAGAGCAGGCATGCTCCTAATGAAGACATCTGGAAAATGCTATACTGGATAAATAAATGCACTCTACAAAGTTTCTTTGGCCTCTGTGAAACAACATTGCCACAAACTCCCAAGTTCTGCAAACATCAAAAGTTCGGAGGTTCTTAGCCATGGAAGATTCATCCCCTTTTTCCGTCCTTTTGACTCTAGGGTGATCAGGTATCAAATACCTTCAACATTTCAAAGCTACAGATGAAAGGGATACTTAATGACTGGTAATGCCAAGAACAGGGCTTTCATGGGAAGGGTCATGGATCTTTCCACTGTAGCTATTTATGTACCAAACATATGCTTAAGACTTTCTCTAAGGTGTACTTAGAACTTTCATCTTCTTTTTATCCATCCTGTACTTTCTTTTCCAAACGGGAAGCTTGTCCAGCTCTCTTTTATTTCATAAGAAAAGTCCATGAAGTGTAACTTCCTAAAGCAAATGAGAGACCACATCATTTGACAGGGCAAGAAATTGTGACATTTGGATGGATGAAGAATATGTGATTTGATAAAGACTTAAATCATTTAAGTGTTAAGAACCTGCTTCAGACTTCACTTTGTTTTCATACTTCCATCCCTCTACACAACTTCTGCCAAGTCATTCCGTTTACAGTTCTACTCAACAATCACTGCAAGAAGGGCGAGCATTTCTGGAACATGTGTCAAGGGCTAAGAATTTATTTTTCAGCAATTATTCTAAAATATCACTGATGCTACTTATAGGGTAGATGATCATAAATGCATGTAACAAGCTGTCACGGTCCGTTCGGCAATGGACTCATGATGGTTCTTTTACCTTGATCTCAGAGTGCAAAATTAAGGCGACCAAGATGCCAAGGGGTTATAATTCAATCAAGCAGTGTTACTTTATTAATTTGCCCATAAAGCAGCACGCAATAAAGAGAGAGAGTAAGAAAAGAAAAGGGAAAAGAAACGTGGAAAAAGTAAAAATAAAGATGAGAAATTAGGTTGCATTTATCACCAGTCCAGTTTCAGAAGTGTCCCTCTTGTCTCCGGTCCCGTGGAGTCCTGCCGATCCTCCATCGTGTTTTGGGATCCTCTGGTGGGAAGATCTTCAATGGTGTCCATTCTGGAGTCACCTTTTATGCTTCTTCACCCCCGCTTGCTCGCATTGTTTTAGGCTAGTCTGTGCCAAGACTTTGCAACCCAGGCTTGTACTGTGCAGGCTCAAGAGATTTACACTTTCTTTTGCCAATGCTTACATGTCCAGCATTCAGGGGTCTTTCTCTGGTCCATTGGGTTACCTCAGGAGGTCCATTGGGTGACCTTTATGGAGGAAGATGAAGCTTATTCTGAGAAATCTTTGGTTCTCTCACATCTGTGAAACACAAAGGCATCTCACACCATAGACACAGGCAAACGCAAACAAGGTAACCTTTAAGAATTTCCATTATTATTCTAATGTATGGCATTAATATTTCCCACATATAGGCCATACTTCATCAAAGACCTTCTACTAAAATACTACCATGAAATTACTGAAAATATGTTGTCCTCATGCAGCTGTATACTTGCTGTAAAACTCTCCATATTCAGCATTCAGCTTCTTAGTGCAAGCAATTTGACAAGATATTCTGAGTTTTTATTGACAGTCTCCATTACTTTTCCTAATGGAAAAACATCTCCTTGGCAACACTTCCAAATCCTCAGATACAGATATATGGAAATAGATTTCAAATGAAGATAACATTCCTTAGTCTGATGAAAAAGATTAAACTTCAGCATCATGTCCTTCTTTATGGTGCAGCACACCAGATGCAATAATGTCCATTCCACAAGTAGAATTGTGAAATGAAAAAATCATTAGGAAATACTAATTCATTGAGCCTGAAGAGTCTTTTAAACATTTTAGGGTGAGTGAATTTCATTAGATGTCATGTTTTTGGGGAAGAATTTTTCTTGTATTTCTGGCAGAATGTGCCTGAACTGTAAAAGAACAGAAGTTTAATGTTCAAAGGTTCTAGCCAGGTGAGCCAAGAGACAAATTGTTCCACAGGGGTTGTTCAATAAATAAGTTCCAGATTTGTCAGTATCAAGTCAAGACAACACTGATGTCTGAGAGTTGTTATTGAATGCCACTGATCCATCTCTGTTTCTCATAAACATTTGTTCATTTTCTCATAAGCATTTATGCGAATGACACTTAAGTGTATGGTAAAATGTGATAAATAAAGTTGATATAAAAATCACCAATAACCATTCTTAGTCAACTTTTGTAGCCATCGAGCTCTATTGACCATCATTTCTCTGTGTATTTCTTCACAATTATGCTTTTAGCAGAGGTCCAGCCTATAAACTCCCTAGTATTTCTAAAACTTCTTACTAGGAAAACAAAGTACTGCTTCTTATAAAACATGACATACCAATATAAATTTGAAGATCCCAATCATGTGTATGTTCTCAGCAAAGTTCTGCTGGCAATGTGAACAGGTATTTTCTACTTTAAGCCTTGGTTTAAAAAAGCACTAAAGCTCACATTTATTTTCATCTATATTCAGGAGAGCATTTATTACAAGTCTAACTTTCAGTACCTTAAAGGGTTTGGAGGACATAGCTTATTTTAGTGGTGGTCCTACATTCTCTTCCTACCAGTAATGTTCTCCTCAATCAGAGTATCACTCTTAAAAACTAAGTTCCTTCATATAAAAGACACAACCTTAAGAACTCCTCAATAGCTTACCCTGAACTGTTTTCAGCCTAGTTTATAAAAACTTCTCTAAATTAACTAGGCTTACTGTAGTTATGTTGTCTGCCTGTATACCTACAATGGATTTTTTGTCCCTTGTGTATACATGCACAGAGGACATAGCAGTTCTATTTAGTGTGAATTACCATTTGCTCTTCCTTGCTTGTGCAGAAATAATTTATGGTGTGCCCTTTATCTCCTCTCTCCATATAGAAAGCATCATCTAGAGAGATACAGGAAACCCCCATTCATAGGATAGCCATGATTGTATTGCTTAAAATAAATTCAACTTGCCTGTTGTTTTTCTGTGAACATAGGGTGGGAAGAAAGCTGAACCATGAGGTGTCTCAGAAGTATGTAACAAGTACAGCACATGTAGCAAGGGAGACAAAGGTCTGGCATTGCTGCTTACTCCCCGTGTAGAGTTGCTGCATGTTAATAACCCACAAAACTGCTGAAAATCAAGTTGTTAATCCTGGTGCTCGCAAGACTGTTGTTTAGTACTGATTCTAATGCACCTTCACTCTTATTGTCATCACTGCAATACACATGGTAACCGGTTTGACTACAGTCTGTGTGTCAGATCTAACAAAACAACACAGCCTTCATTTTAAATAAACATGACTTTGAAGGTTTAAAATTAAACTGCGCATATGAATTTTTCCTGGAGTGGAAGAATATTTTTATTATTCCTAGGCTCTTTGGTGCTTTCCCAGGTTGCCTGTCCTGAGAAGCTGCATGTTGATGTACTCTGATCTTGATAATGTAGTTAAACCACTGTCAGCAGCACCTGCCACTCTAAGAGCTGTTCTTCCCTTCCTTCTCTTGCACCCACATCCTGACATTCCCCTTCATTCTCCATTCACACCAATTTTATTGTTTCTACATTAAATGCCACTACAGATCTCTAGAATAAAAATTGCACCTGCAGCTTGCAAGACACACTTCAGGGCAACATCACTGTCAGAGAAAACCATGAGAAGGGCTGGTGGTTTCAGAAGAATCTGAAAGACGAACTGGATTCAGAGTGAAGAAATGTAGGGGTGGAAATGTCTGTGCAGATAGGCCTCCTGCTGATCACAGGCATGGATGGAGATTAGACAAAGCCCATTTAATGCGTGTCAATTTTGTTAGGTTTATTTCTGACCAGTAACACTAATTTGTATTTGTTTTTTTTAATCACAGATTTAGCTGAGTAGAAATTAAGAGGGAAAGCTAACATTCATTATTACTATCATCAAACAAGCATGTTTACAAAGTAAATACTTGGTAATATCTTACTATCTCTTTCATATTTAAAACCTCTTTACGTGGCATGACAAAATGTTCAAGAGATATTCAGCATATCATCTTGACTCTTCCTCTGACATGGCCTTATATAACAGATACAGTCTCACAAACGTATTTATTTACAAATAAACACAATGTTATTTTCTGCAAAATTTTGTGGTACCTTCTTTCATTCTTTAAACGTGTATTTATTTGCATGAATCTTCCTAGCATATAAACATGGTTTGGACACCAGTGATCTCATAAACAGCATAAAATTTCAAAGAGCTCAATCTCACAAATGGTTTATATTCATCCCCCCCCAATCAAGCAAAATCTAACAAACTCCAGTCTCAGAAATTAACATGCCCTCATGCTGTATTGTTTTACCACCCAGTGTTTTAAATTAATGCCTTATTCTGCATTAAAGGAGAGTCATCACAGATATAATTCTACTCAATTTCCATTAGGTCAATTAACAAAGGTCTTGATTAGGTAAGAATTGCACCTTTGAGAGGTCTCTCCATCTGTGCTGTTACAATTCTAAGAAAACTTAATATCACAAAGAAGATTAAACTTCCTTATACTATGGATGAGAATCCTGAGACTATATCAACAATCAGTAGATAACCTACGTATGTATACTTACATGTAAATAGCCAGTATAATGTCTTACATTTTGCAGAATGTACAGGTCCAAAAATATTCTAAAAATATTCCGTATTATTAAGAAAACAATGACATATTTTTCTGTTTTGAGTATCATCAAGTATATGCTCTCCCTAAAACCTCTGCTTGCAAAAAATATTCTGCTCAGAAGTTTCTCAAAAAGGAGACAAAGATTTTAGGATGCATGCTATACAAACAATTGTGCCAGTTTGTCTTCTAAGTCTGCTTTTTTTACAAATCTATAGAATGCATATGTGAAGATACTTGTATGTTCCTGTAAAAGCACAGATGTGTAGCAGGAGAATCATATAAATAGTGCCATTCACATGGGATATGAAACAGGCAATGGAATTTTTGAAGCTGGATCAGGCTATATGTGATTTATGATATAACATGCTATAAGAGACACCTATAGATAATATAATAGTACAGCTTGACAACTGTGATTTATTACTAAGCACTCTTTTTTTTATTAGGGGCAGACATTTACTCCTTCGTTTTGTTGTCAGGCTTGCAGTCAGGAGGTAGCTATAATCCTAAAATGGAGTGCTGTAGTAAAAATTAAATCAATTTTTTTTTTTTTTTAATCAATTAATCACCATGACTACTGGGTATTTTACAAAAATGGGTGATAATACAGATGTTTTCATTTTTTACCAATTGAGGTTTTAATAAGTTTTTAATTGGATAAGACAGCAGATGTATTTCGACAAGACACAGCAGGCTAAACTACGACTTAAATGATCATTAGCTTCACAATTAATTAATCTCTTTTAACTATTAACAGTTCAAAACATACTGTCTTACAAGTCTGTGAGATATGCTTTTATAAAACATTTGAATTTAAATTTACATCAACAAATAGTTTACTAGTTGTCATCAAATAATGCTTGATAAAGCCTCTTCTAATTAGAGGCATTTAGAGACAAGCATAAAACTAATGTTGTAACTAATAAATGCCCACCTGTAATGCAGTCATTGTGTTGTGGAGATAAAAAATTCCACTAAAACTGGAACAAGCTCATCAGTTCCAATAAAGCACCACCTCCCTTGAAATCGTCACATCCTCATGTGTTCCTGAAAATCCCTGCAAAAAGAGCTTCTGCATGTCTCCTCCAATCAGAATGGGCTACAAGTGCATTTCGTAGGAGAAAACAACTGGAAACAAGTTAGGATATAAACTATGATCCAAAAATTTTCTGAATGCTGCTGGATATCCTGAGTAACTAGATTTATTTTTCTAAGAGAAAAGAAAGGGTAAGTTTATACCCACTGTTCATAGCAGGGGTGCCTTGTTATAAGGATAGGCTGCAAAAAGACGAAAGGATGGGCATGGTAGTGGAAAAGGTCTGTGGGTTTGGAAACAGCTGTACTAAGACTGTACTCAAGCTACTTATTCCTTCTGTCCCTAAACGTCCTATCCCCTATCAGTAACCACACAAAACCCCTCCCAATCTCAGAAGGTTTTTTCATAAAGCCCTCAAGTTTTAAGGTGCTGGCAGTTCTGTAACTTTCTAACTCATACAGTTCCTGAGAACTGAATTTTTTCTAGAATCAAACCTTCTTCTTGATTGCTCACAAAGGAATAATTTCTGAATTATAAAAAATATCTACTTTATTTGTTTTTCATTGACATCATGGTATATATTTACCCCTATGACCTTTTTATTTGCTGTGCTTTAATTTAGCTTGCCTAAGAAACATGTTTTACAAGGCAAATATTTCCAGTTTCGTGCTGTATTCCAAGGCTGCAGTCCAGATGTTCTGACTGAAATTTAAACATAGGCTGTGCCCATTATTTTTGTAATGGTGTTAATGTACAGTAATACAATTTCCTTGTGACAATTTGCATAAAACCAGAGAAGGAAGATAAAAGCTGCAAATTTTGATGACCTTTGACATTTTTTGCTAAAATAAAGAATTTTTTAAAGTCTATGACATCTTGTTTTCACCCAGTAGTAAGAAATAACAGATGACAGGGTTAAAAAAAAAAAAAAAAAAAAAAGGCAAAAAAAAGCAGTAAGAACCAGAATGATTCCAAAATTATTTTCTCTTCCGTTAAGAATAGAAGAGCAGGAGTTTACATCACCTGATTTTGTGCTCAAACTGCATTAGAAAGCCTTTATATGTGTGACTTGTTCAACGGCTTAGCTTTTAAATACTAGAGCAATGCAATATTCAGGACAGCATGCTCATACTGTTTACCTAACACCATTACTGTAGAACTGGCGTTACTGTACTGCCAATTACATGTTCAATTTCTTGTTAAAATTCTTGTTAAAACAACTTGATCCCCAGGCTACATTTCTTAAGTTTTCTGTTCTTTTCATATCCTGTACAAGATTCTTAGAAAGATAAATAACAACTAATATTTTGTAGTACCTATCTTGACAAGAAACTTCATGCAGATTTAAATCTATGCAACATCAAGAAACAGAACTTTTTTTAAGATCAAAGAGGAAACAAGTAATCAAAAAAAATAAACACACACACAAAAAAACCTACAAAAACACTTTTAAGAAGGAGTAGGTGTCTTGTAAAAAAAAAAAATCAGAAATAAAAAAAAAAAACAACAATAACAATTTATCATTCTTGCTACTAGAATAATCTCAAAGCAGCAGGCGGGGTGGTTCAAACCTTATTCATAATTTTTGAGGTCTTGAGTTTGGCAGTTGCAGTATCATATATCTTGTTTTTGAGGAGTAACTTAAACGAGTGTTCCTTGCAAATACTTCAATGTATTTCAAAAATGAGTCATCTGTGGGAAGTAAATCAATATTCAACCAGTTATAAACCTACAGGTGACAGTTTACAAGAAAAATAAAGTATATATCTCCTTGTATAGATAGGCTATATATACTGGTTTGCAACCTATCCTTGAATTACAATTCAGTGCTTAGGAAATACAAGACTTTTCATGTGTTTCTGTGGTGTCTGCCACTCCAGAGAAGGCAATACATCCTGGGCAGGAGGAATCTTCTCCCTCTTAGCAAATACACACCTGCAGAACTGACAAGGTGTCATTAGCAATGCAGTCATGTACCCACATCAAGGCCCCAAGTCAGCAAAATTAGTACCTTTTTTTCTTGAATAAGCTCTTTTGCTTTCAGGAGGACCCAAAGCAAAATATGCCTGTACCTAGCATGAAGCAGTAGTGTACATCTGCGTTCCTCCAGGAGGATACTGATGCTTTCCTGCTTGTTTGGTCCCACACTCTTTGTGACATTCCCTGCTTCCACTCTGAGATACCTGGAAATAAATAAAGCTTTTAATAAACAAAAGGGCTGTGCCCAGTTGCCTGGAAGCATAGCTGAATGGAATAAAAAATTACTGAACAATATATAAGATTCATTCATATTCCTAAAACATATGCTCCTTTCTCTAATAACATCAAAATGCAAACCCCATCTGCATTATTACATCTTGCATAGAGATGGATATGCAGGAAGCTCAGGGTTTGTTTTGTTTTTTTTTTTATTCTTGCTTTTAAGCATGCAGAAACACAGCCTGGCAAAGAGCTTTCAGACAGCAAGACCTCAACAGGTAGGAATACATGGAAGAAGCCTTTCACTAAGAAACAAAATCAATTCTCATTTTATAGCAGAAAAAAGCGTCTTGTTTGAATGCAACTCCATTTTGAGCAATGACAGAGGGAAAAGATATATTTGCAGGATGTAAGTATGAGTTAACACATCCCTCTGAAATGGAGGAATTTACCTTCACAGGAACCTCCTCTGGACCCTAAAGACAAAAGTCCAAGCCTGCACATACAGGGCTGAAAACCAGCATAAATGGTGTATCTGACACTTAAAGCGATATGCAATTTGTGTCAAATAGTAGCCTGGTAGGTACTTATACTGGTTGACATCAGAGTTGTATAGGATACTGACTTGCTAATGAATCTACCAAGGAGATGTGCAGAACTATTTACTAGTGTTGAAACATTTTTTGGGTTGTTCATTTTGAGGTTGAAGATGTTATGCTTGAGGGTTGACTTAGAGGATTTACCACAAATACTGTGAGGTGCCTCGGTGGTACCTAAGGTCAATTGGTAAACAATCAAGATAAAAAGAGCACTGAAAATAGTAATAATTATATCTCTGTAGAAAAAGTACTATAAGACCTTGTTAATCTCTATGAGGACATGAATCTAGGCTCCCTACTGCCAGTGCATTGGCATTAACACATCACATCAAGAAAACTCAGTTCCCAACATTGGAGGATTAGTGTTAGCTACAAAAGACTCAAACAGCTAGAGATGAGTTAGAATAAAAATAATAATAAAGTTGATCTTTCTAGTAAAAAGAAATCTAAGGTGCAACAAAATTTATATGAGTGTTATGATTTCAAAAATCCGAATAGGAATCAACACTGCAGATCAACACAACAGTGCCTCATTTCTTAAGAGATGTAGAAGCTTAAAATAAATGCCTAAATATTGTATTTATTATTCCAGCCTGTCAGTTTAACAGCCTGTCAATTTGTAGCCTTTGTTACAAACAACTGACCAGAAGCAGAGGCAAGTGTGGTAGCTGACAAGGAAATTAAAGAATGTCATCCTAGTTAAACCTGACATGACTCCTAACTAAATTATTGCAAAGAATTTCCAGGATATTTTTCCCATTCAACTGTTCATGAAAAGATTATAAATTCTGTTGGATGTGTAATAAAATTAAACTCTGTCTTCAAGACATTGACACAGTTGCGTTACTGAAGAGTTTGAAATTGGCATGTAAGAATATAAACATGAATATTTTTATGAGGGTTATTTAGTAAAGTTGATAAATACCACATTGCAAAAAGGACTATCACTGTAATTAACATTTCCTAGTTACTAAGAAATATAACTGTAATAGCCTTTTCCTGCATTAATCACTGCAGTTATGCAATGTATTTTAATTTTTTGTATTGCAACAAATACTTTTTTAAACTCACTGTTGCCCCGCAGGTGAAGAAAGATTGTATGATGCATAATGTACATGGCATATAGGGAAGGCCTAATCCTGCACTTCCTGAATTTCTGGCATAACTGATGTCTGTGTTGATGTTATAGCCATATGAGCTGAATGTTGCCGTCTCACGTGAAGTCTGACAGTATCAAAAGATATTTAACTTATTTGGTCATCCGTTCAAGAAAACGAGATGGGTACTCATTTAAGCAAAGGTGGAAAAGTTTGCTTATATTATTTTGAATCACAGTGGTAACTACTGAAATATCTACTTTTTCATTTACATGACTGTCAAAAGCCTCTTAGTGTTTCACTTGAGCAAGAAATATAGCTGCATCAGATTTATCTGAGATATGAGGAGAGAGAGAAAGAGTTTTTAAACCTCTTCTGAAAATGCCTGAATCAAATGTCCACTGAGCTTAAAGGGCACTAGGACAATGTACAACTTCAAAACATGAACACTGTCTGCATAAACATGCTCCAGAACATGGTACAATTTTCTAGTAGAAGTTATGTCAACAAAAGCAGCAAAACATGACTTTAACATTTGAGCTACCTTGTGTTCATGGAGTCAAACTTGCTGGAGAAAATTTAATTTACTATTTCAGTTGATTTAGTAGATCTCAAAATTTATATTATGTCCTTAATTAATGTATGTAAATAGGCAAGAAGCAACTCTATGAAAATCAGATTTGCATCACCTTAATATTTCATTCTGTACTGGTCAAGCTCTTTAATCTCTCAGTGACGAGAGAGCTAATGGTCACTGACCACTTTCTATTTCTTAATAATTTCTTAATAATTTCTTCTATTTCTATAATAACTTTCTATTCAATCATTGCATAAAAAATACTCAACTCTTTTCATCCTGAAATTAAATAATATGCATTGAATATGAAAAAATATGTTCACACGAGTATTATGATCTGTTTAGCTAGGGCTGTCCTTGTTTATTGTATTATTTTCCTTAAAGAAATTATAAAAATACTGTTTTCGCCAGCAGGGGATACAGACAATGGTGACACAGTTCACTTTACAATGACATAGTCTGTTGGGAAATCTCAGTCCATGCTGAAATATAACACTGCATGATGCTTATTTGTTATGGCGGCTAGAGAACTACTAACTGGGCTATTGCTTACGGTGTCATCTGGAAGAAAATTACAGATGTCAACTAGGTGTGTATTTTACTTTAGAAAAGGTATTCAGAAAATGCTGAAAAACAATTTGCTTATGTTAAGATAGAAAGAAAAACCTCTAATGGCAAGGAGATTATTTGTGTGCAGGCATTTTCTGTATAATTTAAAGAATGCAGGAAAATAAATTAATTTGCCTAAAATCAATGCCAGTGCCAAAATCGTTCTTCAATGAGAAAGCAAATTGGGAATGTGATACTTATTCATTTCCTTAAAACACCAACCAGTCCTCCCCATTCCCTTCTTCCTTTCTTTCTCCCTTCCCTTCCCTTCCCTTCCCTTCCCTTCCCTTCCCTTCCCTTCCCTTCCCTTCCCTTCCCTTCCCTTCCCTTCCCTTCCCTTCCCTTCCCTTCCCTTCCCTTCCCTTCCCTTCCCTTCCCTTCCCTTCCCTTCCCTTCCCTTCCCTTCCCTTCCCTTCCCTTCCCTTCCCTTCCCTTCCCTTCCCTTCCCTTCCCTTCCCTTCCCTTCCCTTCCTTTCCCTTCCCTCTTTTCTCTTTTCCTTTTGTCTTCCTGCTTTGCAGCTCATTTTACACCCAAAATAGCATTGGCTACAGTAAGCAACAAAAATACATCTCTTTAGAGCAATATATAAGGAATTCTGCTTAAGGGAGATGCACAGTCACTGACCTATTAAAGGTTTTCTTAATTGCTGCTCTTGGTTGACATTTTCATAAACTAACTAGGAAGTTATAATCCTGATTAAACTGCTATAAGGTAGGTGCAAATCTCAGTGGCAACCACATCTAGGTGGCTGCCTGATTGTGAAAATGGAAAGACGGGCTGAGCAGATTTACTGAGACCTGGTTTTGGATGAGGGAGGATGAGTACTTAACTGGGAGAGGAATAATGAACTGCACAACCACAGGACTAAGATCAACTACTTGCATGGCAACCCTTCAGAAAACAGTCAACAATAGTATGGAAAAAATACAAACATCCAACTTAGGTGTGTAAAGTGGTGGTTAGAAAGGAAAATCTGAAAGAATGGGGTTGGCCTAAAGAAAAGAAGAGGTAGAACAATTGTAACAGATTCAAACACAAAAAGCAGCTACAAAGAACAGAACAATCTTTTCTCCATGCCCATGAATAATGAATTATGGATTTAAAATACAGCAAAACTGATTCACATTAAACATGATAAAAAATGTCTGGGGTAAAAACATGCACAGGAACAGCATGTCTGGGGTCTGCTTTTCATGAACAAGATGAACTTTTTTGAGAAATTATTTGCCTTCAACAGGTTTTGGACATGCACATCATGGCTGATCTGAATTTGAGCTTCAGACAAATGACTAAGAAGGTCTTTTAAAACCTTCTGAGAGCTAAGTGTGGGAGGAGCAAATCTTTCAGAAGTTTTCCTAACACCAAAAGCGCCTGACAACATATGCCCAGAATCCTTGGCTTCTATATGCTTGCCTGCCTCCAGAAAGGAGATTATATTTCAGATAGAGTAGATCTAAACGTAAACCAAATGCTGAGAGGCTTCATTAAAAATTAGAAGATTCCAAGTCCACCCATAAGAAGCACAGAAGTTCCCTTAGTTCAGTCCCGTGGCACCAAAGCCAAAAAGGTCACTTGGCAGCTCCCGATGAGATTCCTTATTTTCCTTTAAATCCTCCATAACACATCTTGCTGTGCTCAGAGCATTTCTGCTCAACCATAAACCGTTGGTCATATATGACTAGATTATAAAGGCATTAACAGATTTCTATACATTAATCACAGGAAGAGCTGTTCTTATTAACCTAGTCTGATCTTCACCTACATGAAGGAATCACAAACATAATTGGAACAAGCACGTGCCATTAATATGACACAAAACTAACAGGCGCCTGCTACAGTACAACTTTTAACATGACTGTTGTTTAAAATTATGAAATGGAGATTGCTGTGCCTCATGGAAGAAGAAAAAACGCATCCTGCCCTCCATTTGCTTTATATGTGGGATGCCCCAACTCCAAGCTGCATACAGATTTTCTGAGATACATAGGAAAGGATCTGCTGATCAACAGTCTTCAGAACAAAAGTAAATGTGTTCAGCTTGCTTTAGGAAGATCAATATCAACATCAAACAAAATTCAGACTATGCGTTCTACATACACAATCTATCCTCACAAGTGCTTAGAGAAGTTGGAGAAATGAGTTTATGGTATTGCGTAGTCACCCACTTCCCCCCACCAATCTGCAAGCATCCAATACTTGCTAAGTAAACAGCATCAGGTAGTTCAATAGAAGAAAAAATTTCAAAAACAAATGATGGTCACTGTATTCCTTTTAATTTTTAATAACCTTTTAGACATAAAAGAAAATAATCACCAAATTTTCTGCTTTCTTATGTCACATTCCTACTGGTTTTTCCATAGGGGACCATATCTTTCAACAGGCCATCATTCAAAGTGTGATACCAAATATGAGGCAAGGCTGAAAAAAACCCAAAATATTATTCTATCCAGGGTTGCCATATGAGTCTCATTTCCTCATGGAAAATTAGAACTATTGTTTTCACCTGCTGTCCCTACAAACACAGACTTTAAAAAGAACAGTGGTCAGCATCAATAATCCAGAGTCACCAAATTAGCATGAAATTCAGTATATTTGGGGAAAATAATACAGTTTGCAAAACGAAGGACATGACAGAAATAAACACAGGGACTCAGCTCCGTGTAAAATAGCATACCTACGGACTCCTAAGTCTTATTAAAACTAAATATTGTCATGCTTTCATATTCATTCATAGTAATTTAAGCTTGGATCTTTAAAAAGCTTACTTTTTTGTTATATATGTATATTTTTGACACTATCTGCCATTATACTCAATCTGCTTCATTCACTAGGGTTTTTTTTCATGTATTTTCTTTTCTCTTTTTTTTTTTTTTTTGGTTCCCCAGTCAAGAAAACAAGACAATACCATGTTAGGATTGTCTGGCTGTTGCAGAGAAGGTGTAATGTTTGTCAGCATGCCTGCTGCCTAGCTGAAATTGCCTTTTTAACACCATTCACAGCCTTGCTCAGTGGGACTTTTACATCTTTTTCCCCACTTCTGTCTAAAGTGCAGGTATAAACAGTAAGTGCAGTTAAGTACTCCTTGGACTTTTCCACAGGTTAAAAAATTAAAATTAAAAAAAAAAAAAAAAGTAATAAAACTATCATTTTCATGGAAGCATTCATTTTGAGGATATCTGATTCTGTATTCCTTTTTGTTAGCAGATTACCAAAAAAGTTTCCACTAAAACAACTGCATCTGTAGAAGACAAATGGAGGTATAGGTTCTTAGAGCAACTTATTTGCTTTAGGGAGAGCATTTGCTAAATGACAAAACACTGAAACTTGATGATAATGTATAAGAAATTTATAATTGACATGCAGGCATTCAGTAATGAATCGCCAGAATTTTGGACATAATTTTACAAATGAAAAATACAAGAACTTGAAGCGTAACAATTGAAATAAAAGACATCTAAAATTGAATAAAGTTTTTTACTAACTTGAGTGGGTTTTAGCTTAATTTTTCAGGTATTAAGACTGCAGGCTTCAAAAATCAATATTCCAGCTAAATTTCAGAAAATATAGATGACAGTAAGTCACAGCTTAGAAGTTAAAAAATACACTTTCATGCTAATTCCAAACAACATTTTGGCACTATAAAGAAACCCATATCAGTATCATTGTATAGTCATTTACATTTGAGACTATCAAAGAGTGAGGTGATTCTCCCTCTACTAACTAATTACACAGGGTATATATGGTAACTAGGTTTTAACTTGGATGATTCCATTGTTTCAAAAATAAGATGAGGCAAATCTAGAGGTTGGTTGTTTGGTTTTGTTGGTTTATTTTTTCTTTTCCTCTAATGTCAGTTCAATGGATAGACTGTCATTTATACTTAAGGTTCTGTATATCTCTGTGAATTCCTTTCCTGTCAACCAGAAAGCTCTTGAGTTTTCAGGCTTTGAATCAAGTTTTAAGAGGGACTTACACAGAGGAAAGGTAACACCTTCCAACTCCAGCTGTCTCTGAGGAACTGCCAGCCCCAAAGGAAATTGCTAGTGCATGAAACAGGCTGAAAGTTGCAAAACTGACAGCGAAAATAGCAGATGTTGGAATAACCATTGCTGTTTAAGTCACAAGAGATCAAGTAAGTTATGCAACTTATTGGAAAAGATAAGTGTTAATCAAAGTGTTTTCTTCAATTAGCATCTGACTGTCATATGCCTGGTACCTTAGCACTGCAGGACAGTTGTGTAGCTCAATTAAGTAAAAACTAGTAGCAGTTGCATTCTATTTGTCCTCATTGCATACTAATCAGCAACAAAGCACCCTACAAAGAAAAAAAAAAATCAGCTAAAAATATTGTCATAATTTGAGTAACTTAATTTCAATGGATAAGAAACCTCTGGCTGCAAAATATGATAATCCACAGAAAGCATTAAAAAGTGCCAAGAACTTACTCTCACCACTGTCTGATCTTGATCAGATTATGCATTAAGCAATACAATCCATCTGTCACATATGTAAAAATGCAGTCTTCTGTTTTCCCAGGAATATCACACACACAAGAAGCATCCACATATATCAACAAGCCCTTAATGACTTTGAATCTGGGACTTTAGGACAGAGATCTACACCAAAAATAGTTGTTGTAAAAATGGTGTAACTTTTGTTGATCCCTGACAATTATCCACCTGCAAGACAAAAGATGGGCCTTGAGTGGACACATCATCAATAAATGGGAGAGCAAATTATACCTTCAACCACACCTAAATAAGACAGGTGTTCTTCAAACTAAAATCTCAGTTATACCTGCATGTATACCTATTTAGGTACACCAATATACCTAAATTTGTAAGGGGTTGAATTAGGGACTGATCATTCAATCCTCAGCAGTATTTTGTAACTGAGACTCTTCCAGAAAAGCAGTGTTTCCAATTCTTTAGGACACATATCCAGGTGCCCAGTATTGGATTCACCAAGGACATTCTAGGTACCCCTTTGAAGTAGGGTATTGAGAAATCTTCGATAAGCATCTTTTAGAAACAGTCAAAAAATACTTTGTGCTTGAATTTTCCCATCACTAAGTTTTCCTTTATACGCCAGCTGTCCAGACATAAAGGAAAGGCCTCTTATAATTTAATTTATTAAAAGAAAGGAAATGTAGAGTAGAAGGAAGAAGGGGAGTTACCAGGAGGATCATATATGAACCTGCTCGCTTTGACATTGTAAACAATCTGAGAAAAGCACTGACTTGTGAAGATACTTATTTCTCAGGATCATAAAGATATAAGCTGAATGCAAAAATTTACAAAGGCTCTTGCAATACTGATGGATCTGAGGTACAATATAGTGACAAAAAAAGGAGCAGATGAAATTCAACATAGAAAAGTGCATAGGACCGTGCACGGAAAAATGACATTCAGTGCACCTACAGTAACACATTCTACTGATACCAATTCAGAAAGACATCTTGCTATCCTGAGCCCTATGAAAATTCAAAGTTCCACAGAAAGAAGGGCAAATAAAACATTTGCAGCTACTTTAAAAGGAATAGCAATCACCAGCATCATTTTACTACTGCTTAAGCCATGATATGTCTAATTCTGATCACCCCATACGAAAAAGAAAAAAACAACAAAACTATGCAACAGAACTAGAAGTGGTATTGTAAACAGCAAAAATGTAACAGTGATCCCATGCATGGAACACCATATAGTTTAGTTTTTAAAAGAAAAAAAAAACCAACAAAGAGAAATAAACTAGACATCAATAAAGTGCTGAAAGATGTGGAGACGCTAAGCCAGGAATGATTTTCTTTGCTTCATATAAGACAAGCACCTATGAATGATAGATGAAATCATCACATAGCAAGTTTGAAACAAGTAAACAGAATTTCTTTTCCATGGAAAGGAAAGGTAACTGCAGTGCACACCACTACGGAACGTGAAGGCCAAATACACATGTGAGTTTAAAAAGGAATTAGATAAATCCCCAGAAAACAAGGTAATCTGTGTTTTTAAACCAGTGTTTCAAAAGCTTTTTTCAGTCTCTTCAGTTTCCCTTTGAGGTGGAAGGCACCGAAACAGATGTATACTCTGGACAGGTTTCCAGATCCATCTTAAAAACGGATGCAGTGTTCTCAATGTTAAGAATGGTCATTCTGCCCATGACAATGTAACCACTAGCATGAGAATGTGCTTTAGGCACCTGCGGGTACTCAATAAGTCATCTGGAGAACACGATGACTTGACAACTACCTCTTTGAATCAACACAGATGATGTTCACTGACAGCTTGGAAAGCCTTATCAAGCCATTTTATTTATTTAGCTATTTATGCATGGCTGGAGACATAGCTGCTGTTTGTTCCCATTCCTTAAGTTGAGAACGAATTTTTCTGGCCTAGACACACACAGTGATGTTTCCAGATCATGTGTCACTTGAAATATATTTTCATTAGTGCAATTCTTACCCAGGAAACTGTTGATTAGTGAATTCAAGCTGTGTGCGCAATATACTATTTTCTCTTTCACTGAGTAATGGATGAGAACATTGGAAAGGTTTAGTTTAATCCCTAAACTTCCGTATTAGCTAACTCTCTTCCTCTTACTCTCACATCTTTCCCTGCCAACTACTTCTAAATCTCATTTTCCTCTCTCCATAGGCATATGCCAGGATTTAAGGTGGCAGGGATATCAAGTTAAAATGCCATTCTCACAGTTCTCAAAATTACTGTGCAGCTGGATTAAAATTTCATTGCTCATGATCTGCACAAATCATGAAATATACTGTAATAATTCTATCTCAATGCAATCAGGTGGTAGAGTCAGCTGGTAATCTTTTGCTAGGAGAGTCTTATGTTGGAATGCTGACTATACAGTACCTCAGCGCTCTACAGCACAACACTGACTCCATAAAAAGCTTTTATATAAATAAGACAAATTATTTCCTGATGCTTTGCATTTCCACAACCCCCTGATTGTGGAGCTAAGCAGCTTTGGCATTGAGCTGACTGAACACTCCAGTTACCAAGTTCCCATCTGGGCATATCCTGGGAGAAGATTAAATTTCCTCCCGGTTTCCTGTATACAGACCAGAAATTGCAGTGGCACAACTCTGGGGTGATAGTGCCTCTGAAAAAAATTTATAGGGACGTGAAAGGTTATCAATAGTACCAGTTAACAGCAGTAAAGATTGCCCGGTATTATATAAAATCAGAGAAGTGAAAGGAAGCAACAGTGCTTCTAATAGTTACTGAGAATAGTTGGTTCCACAAAGGAGAGAGAAAATAGAAAATCTTGGCTACACTACACTCAGTCCAGTAAGACTTTTTATATTGCCTTTAAGAAGGACAAGGCTTAATTTATTTCTTCCAAAATGAAAAGACTTACAGACATAGATCACCACATGAACAGTTAGTGTACCTGCTTAGAAAGCAAGTCTCCAGATACACATAGGTCATAGGTCTTTGCAGGATCTAAATCTTGATAAATGACTAGTATATCGGTGGCCAGGGTAGGTAGGGGGATTCAATATGGTCCACTTTATACGACAGTTTTAACTATTATTGTTGCCTGGTATTTAGCTAAAGTAACATCAGAGAACCTATTCTGGCAGGTTACCTTTTCCTCCAACAGTGTGTTTTTCTTCTAGAGTTATTCCCTTCATGTTTCCACCCTTCAAAATGTAAAAAATACAGGAGAGTTATACCACTACAGAAGGATTATCAAAATGCCATGTAAATACAGGAAAACAGCTTGGTATTAGTTTTTCCATTATTCTTTTCCTTGCAGTGTGAATGAAGTTGGCCTGGGACAGTGAAGGACTTCTGCTTTCAGACTGTACAGTGGTGAGTTGAAAGCTGCACAACTTTGGCTCTATATGTTCTAGCCAAGACAGTGTGCCTTCCCTACATGTACTCCATCCACCGCACTGTGGCAGGAAACACAAGATGGACACAAGTGCTCCCTCTAGTGCTAAATAAAAGGTTCTCTTTTGCGTTTAGCAAAGGCAACTGAAGCTGAAACAACTTGTATGGAAAAGATTTAACTTTTTAAGTTAAGTCTTGCAGACATGTAATTGTGCTTCTGCCAGCTCGTTACATAGGCACAAGGTGCTGTCTAGCAATAAAAACACATGCAGAAGTGCATGAAGAAAAGAGAACTGGAGAAAGAATATCAGTTAAATTGAAGAAATAAACTTCCCAAAAGGGTAAGACTCATGTTTAAAACATTACCAACGTATCACATGCACAAACCTCGGGTGCTAATGTTGAGATTGCTTGCAGTCTTATTCATTTAAAATTGATTATGGGACAGCAGTAACTGTTTGGTAAACTTTTTTTAACAAAAGGTCTCATAATTTAGTATTTCACAGACAACACTGACAAAACTCTTCTCTCGCCAACAAGGTTTGCATAATCTTTCAGACTTACACTTCCAGTTCTGCATTGTCAGAAGGAAGAGGAAGAGTTTATACCAGCCCTTCTAAGCTACCAAAAAGACACGAGAAGAAAAAAAAAAAAAAAAAAAAAAGACTTTAAAACATCCAACATGCTCCCAGTTGAATTAAGCTGCTATTGTGACACCAGCAGAAATTAACATAAGATAGAACAGAATCACAAGTACGGAAACTGACTGGTAAGATCTCCATATCAAATTCTGAAATATTATTTTTAATGTTGAAAATATAGATCAACAACAAAAGGATGACAGTGGAGAAGCTGGACCCACTGCTGAATGGGGCACGAGTGCTGCTGCTGAAGGACACGGAAACGGTCAAGATGCTCAATGCCTGCTTTATTATGGTCTTTACTGGTAAGATTTGCCTTAAGGAATCCCTTGTCTCTGAGATCAGTAGAAAAGTCGTCAGTAATGAATACTTACCCACTGTGCAGGAGAAGCATGTTAGGGAAAATTTAAGCCAGTTCTACAAATTTAAGTCCATAGGATCAGATGGTCATCACCCACGAGTGTTGAGGAGTTGGTCAACATCATTGTGAGTCAACTCTTGATTACCTTTGGAAGGTGGTGGCACCTGGGAGAGATTCCTGAGACTGGAAGCATTTTTTTTTTTTTTTTTTTTCAGAAAAGGCATGAAGGAAAATCCACAGAGCTACAAGGTAGTTAGCTTCACCTTGATTCCTGGCAAGATGTTGGAGCAAACTATCCTGGAAGCTATTGCCAAACATAAGAAAAAGATAATTAGGAGTGATTGGTAAGGTTTTATGAAGGAGAAATCATGTTCAAGAAGCCCAATATCCTTCTGCAATTAGAGGACTGGCATTGCAGATGAGGAAAGTGAAGTAGATGTTTATCTCAACTTTAGTAAGGCTTTTGACAATTTCTCCCATAACAACCTCATAAGCAAACTGATGAAACATTGGCCAGGTAAGTGGCTAGTGAATTGTGTTGAAAAGTGGTTGGAATGGTGAGCTCAGAGAGTTGTGATCAGCATCACAAACTCCAGTTGAAGGGCAGTCACCAGTGGTATAACCCCAGTAACTGATACTGGGACTTGCAGAAAAGGACTTAGGGGTCCCAGTGGATGGCAAATTGAACATGAACTAACAACATGCCCATGCAGAAAAGAAGGCAAACAGCACCTTGGGCTGCATTAGAGTGTTTCCATCAGGTCAAGGGTGGTGATCCATCCCTTCTACTCAGCACTTGTGAGGCTGCTCTGTCCAGATCTGGGCTCCCAAGCATAACAAAGAGTTGGACATACTGGACTCAGTCCACAAAATATTTAAGGACTTAGACCGTGGGGATGGGTGAGGGAGCTAGGATTGTGTAGTCTGGAGAAGAGAAGGCTCAAGGGGAATATTGTCAATATGTATAAATAAGTGATGGAGAGAAGTAAGGAAGATGAAGTAAGACTCTTCTCTGTGATGCCCTTGACAAGAGGAAAAACAAACCAAACCAAAAAGACATTCCATTTAAAAATAAATGTTGCTTTACTCTAAGTGTGATAGAGCAATAGACCAGCTTCCCCAAAGAGACTGTGGAGTATCCATCCCTGGAGATGTTCGAAACCCAACTGGGCAGAGTCCTGAGCAACCTGGTTAGTCGACTCTGTTTTGAGTATGTGAGGTGGACTGGACTATCTGTAAGGTCCCTTCCAGCCTGTGATCTTGTGGTCATTGAATCTGTGTAATAAGGCACATCTCTCTTTGAATAAACCTAGATGAAAAGTTCTTATCTGATGTCCTCAGAAAGGCCCAAACTTCTTCAAAACAGACAAAGAAGATATAGGGTAAAAAATAGAGAACACTTTCGATGCTCTATTGGTAGTTTATATCAGACTGAAATCTCAGCACATTAATTCCTTTTAAACATATTTTGAGCATTTAGCTACTACAGTACTGAGAGCTCCAGAAATAAATTACACATTTGCCCTTACTTACACTTACACAGTATTAAAATGGTCCAAATCCCAGCCCAGGAGGTTGTAAAAGAACTAAAATTCTGATGAGTAATATCTGATTTACAGCTAAATTAATGCAAGAAAGTTTATTTAAATCACATTTTAAAACTTGTCAGAGTGGTGCAAGTGTTTCAATTGTTTCAATTGTAATGCACGTGGGTCTATTAATTGTTTCTGCAAGTAAAACATACTCATGTAAAGTCAAGTGTGAGACATCTTCACCTAAATAGAGAATAATGAGACAACCTGCCTTCAAGAAGACAGCTTATCCTGTCCCTGTTCTTTTAATAAAAAAAAAAAAAAAAAAAAAGGAAAGTATTTTCTATGTCTTGAGTTTTTGCACTTAATATTCATTTATTTCATGTTTTCATAAACTACTTGTAATTCCATTGCTGTATACAATGTGGGAATAAAAAGCTTCCTAAAGAACAGAACTTGTTTCATGCCACAATATCTTATTTTCAGATGAACTTTAACCAAAAGTTAGAAAAAAAGAAATCCAACTTTCACAGGCTGCAACTTCTCCAAAACAGAAAACACCACACAGGTTCAGATATCTCTTTTACTAACTTATAAGCATGAGAGAATTTTGAAAATGAGCTGTAAGGTTCATTTCCACATTATTTTTCCATCACTTTATGGCTGATAAGTACGCCATACCTGTTTCACTGATAAGTCATCATGTGGCATAGGCATTAAAAATATGAACGTAAGGATACACATCGTTGCCTATCAAATACTAACCTGAGTGCACAGCAGAGTTCAAACTCATTAGCCATCTACATCAATTGTCCCTAAGTGCGTGATCATGGATGAATGAGACAGAAGTATCAAGGGGAATCTGAAAGCCATGGAAGACAAGCAGAAGCAGATGTCTATACAGTCTTTCCACAGAGCTGGGCATACACCAGCAGCAAAGGAACATTCTAGCTGCTTTATCTTCTGGTGGCCAGTGCCAGACAAAAAAAAAAAAAAAAAAAAGATCCTGGTTCCTCACTAGAGGGATGGCAATAGCACTTGCTGGCAAGGCAGATGGCATCCGTGGGCAGCCTAAACTTCAGCTGTCATTACAGCTTGTGGCTGTTAGAAAGCTGAATCTCACATGCCCTGAGGTATCACAGTGAATGTGCTGCTCCCTGATGCAGGCACCTCCATAACTGGCAAACACAGCTGGGCAGAAAAGCAGTGTTTAATCATTATTTACTGAATCAGTAATATAAAAAAACTTGTTTGTTTTGTATCAGTGAAGATTGTTGAAGTGTCATTATTACTCAATAATGTTCTTTCGATATTTTTCTGTTGGTACATCTGATTAACACCACAGAGGTACATCTTCTAGAAGAAGCATAAATCAGCATTTATGCTGATTATATATATGAATATACACCTTACTTCCTAACAATAAGAGAACATTAAATCAAATGAGTCTGAATTTGAGACAGTTGTGTGCCTTCAAGCATAGCTCCTCAGCTTTAAGAATTGGGACATTTTTAAAGATATTTTGAGGTTTAATTTTAGTCACTCAGTTTTCAGTTTTTACCCCTTTTATTTTGCTCTCTATTGCTTGCAGTGATCATACTGAGAAAAAACAATGACTTACAAAGGAGAGACTGAACATACTGCAGCACAATTATAATATTTTTCAGATAATATAGTCTTTTAATGTCAATAATTTATATACAAGAGATTATTTTTTCAGTTCTGGTAGTATTACACGTAACATTTAAAGATAGTCTTAGGTGAAGGTTAGGCTATATAACAAAAAAGAATGTAAGAAAGAGCATGAAAATAATGTGAGAAATAAAGAGAACAACTGCAAAAGAGAAACAATATTTAGACCTTTATAATTACCAGAACACAAAGAGAAATGAAGTCAGGTAAAGACATGGAAATGTCATTAAATAATGGGCAAATCTAGGAAGTCAGGTATGATGTGGTAAAAGATGCCTGACTAATGAAAACAAATTGAAGAAGTCTGGAAAATAGTTCAGAAGAAGAGATAAGGATGATTTTTTAGTATGAGAAGCACCAACTAAAATGACTATATGGAGATTTTCTTTCCCCACATGGGAAGACGACCCATGTTGCTAAGAGGTATTTGCAGGGTTAATCTACCTAGCACTTCGTTGTCCTTAAAAACAATATTATGCCAGAAGCAGGAAAATGCTCTCTTTGCCTTGTGTTTAATTCAAACCAGTTCTTTACAGCAGAGGTACTTGGAATGTGGCCCAATAAGCAGCTATACATAAACTTCACTATTCCAATACATAAAACAAGTTTATTTTTAAGTCATTATGGCTAGAAAAAAAACACAAAGTTTCTACCCTTGAAAGACTTTGTTGATTATATCAAAAAGCTGCACATTTGGCTAATATTTGGAACAGCTTCTGAATGCAGCTTTTCAAGTGGGCATTCTGTTGTCATTTCTTCTCTCCAAAACCCTGTACTGACTTATCAGTGAAGTTACAGATCTGACCATACTTTCATACCTAAACTGGTCTTTAGCTTGACTTAGGAGCACTCCTCTTTTGAGCATGGTTGAAAGAACCAAACACAGTTGCTGGTGAGGGTACATGTCCCCTAGGCAAATGGATTTCAGAAGATGGATATTGTTGATCAACACCACAAAGCATAAACATGTGTTTTCTCACCTTTGTTTCGCCATGATAATAACAAGACAGATAAGGACAAGGCTTTAGGAAAATCCACACAGATCAAGGTCTATTTCTTCCATTAATACTAAAGAGACTTGCAGAGCTTAAAACGTGCCACACTGAAAATAGGCTTTCTTGTCTCTCTGGATTGCTGCACTGAATAGCAAGAGTTTTCTTCTCTTCCAGACAGTACTGGATCTACAATAGAGAGATAAAACCTTTTGTCCAGGCTCCTTGTGTGAATCACTTGCTGTCTGGCATGAATGTCTTTTGCCAGGTCCTGACAGTTCATCAGCCATTTCATGTCCAAAGTGGAGCAAGGCTAGTGAATATATGCTTGCAAACAGCCTTGGTTCTGGAGGCAGCAAAAAAAATCACCCAGTCTTGCCAAAGACTCATGTAAGAAGTAATCCCTGAAGAAACAGGGAAAATATTTAGGTCTGAGAATGACCCTGTACAAGTTTGAAAGAATAAAATTAACTGATCTGTAAGGTGAAAATAAATTCTACATCACCTCTTCAAAAAGAATATAAATAGGGCAAAGCAAAATAAACCTATTTTCCTCGCAGCTGTTGAGTAGGTAAAGATGGTTTGGCTAACATACAATAGTATTTCAGAAATACACCCACTGTTTTGAAAGTTAAAAGTAACTTTTTAATTTGTGTAAATTACTCTGGAGTGCAAAAGAAAGAAAATCCTTCTTAAAAGAAAGCAACAACAAAAAAAACACAAACCTTTACCTGGCAGATATTTCAGGAAAACTCTTCACAGGGTGATTACAAATGACAAACATCAGAAAGGTTGGTGCTAAAAATATTAATATAGAACGTGAAATAGTGTCCCACCATTAAGCTGTTCAGGCAGCTGCCTGGAGACAAACTTAAGAAAATGTAGGACTAAATCCATTATTTTCAATGTACATATTTTCTTTTTTAAAGTAGTCTTGAAAACTTTACTAAAAGCCAACTCTGTGGAATTACAGACAAACTGACTTCTTAGTAATAATTGTATTATCATATATTTTTCTTGAACATGAGATGAACAGGTGCATTTCTCACTAAGTATTCTGATTTTGGTCCAGATTTCTCCTTCCTTTCCTATGGCTTGTTTCAGTTATAATACTTTATACTTTGTCAGCACTGGTGTTAGTCAGGCACTAGCCATGCACAATATGGAGCTCAACGTCCATCAAATGAGAAAAGATGATAAAAATTGTCCTAAAAGCAACAATGAGAGTCACTGTAGGATCTCACGGTCAAGCCACAATGATTTAAGTATAGTTGTGGAAATTTGCCTAAATCTACCAGATGTCAGACCTACTATCATCATGCTTATAATGTCATTGCATAGAAATGTTGACCAAAACGTAGAACCAACACCACTATTAAAAAAAGACATGGAAGTGCAGTGTGTTTGTCAGCTCAGAGAGAAAAGCTTTCGCAGTCTTCATCTGTATTCTTTTTTACTGTCAGTTGTTCTTTCGCTAAGAGGTGTTATCTCGTGCAAGAGCTTGAAGCTGATATTTGTAGAAACACCTCACCCACTGACAGGCAGAACTGGCTGTGCTCCAAACAACTACATTGTGGGGCTAAGATGGAAATCCACAGCCAGCAAAAGATTGTATGAACAGAAAAATTCTTGGACAGACAGGCAAATAATTATCACATAAATAGGTACCTGTGAAGAAGCAGACAAACCTTGAAAAAGAAAAAAAGTGACTTCTGGTCTGGTCTGAAAAAAGCTTTAATACTGCCAAAAAAAGGACAGAGAACTTGTAAAGAAGAATTTTATCTTCACTGTGAAACAAATAAATGAAAGGATCCTTTAACCAAAAAAAAAAAAAAAAAAAGCACTGAAATGTCCCAATTTCTATTTTGTCTAATTATTCACTTACTAGTTACTCAATAAGCCTTGATAAGCATAAGACGGGAATTTATGCTGACAACAGTTTGAAGGCAATAATGGATTTCAAGACTAAGTAATCTCTGGTCCCAGCTAGGTTATCTATATAATATTATTTCCAAACATACACAAGTCAGTTTCCATCAAACCATTAAGTGGTATGGTCAGATTGGGCATTAATGTTTTGCAGTTTTTCGCTTTTCATGACACATGTTCCCAGAAGCACTGAAGCTTTCATTGCAATGTAGAATGTTTCCCATGTGTGTCAGTGGCAGCATCCTATTAGAGTTTGATATTCCCAAATTACATGTTTCCAAGAGGACAACTAAGACATTAATCAGGTGGCAGAAAATGTGCTTAAAGGCAAAAACTGATTGTTGTTATTTACATTTTACAGTTACTAAAACTCAGGATACCTACACAAAAACATAAGTATGTTAGAAAAATAGGAAAGTTATTTCCACTTCCCATATTTTTATAATGACAGATGGATTGTACATCCTTCCTGTCCTGGCCAGCTTATCTTGATTTACTCCTCCACTATAATGACCTTGAAAGGCTTTACATACCAAGTAAAAAACACCACATGATGCTTTTGTAACTGTTCAAAAGGCAACTTTAAACAAAAATATTTAACAAAATTGGGGATTTGTTGACTTTCACTCAATTTTCTTTGCTGAATTTCCCCTTTTTCCTATTTCTTTTTCTGTCCATTTCCACTGGTTTTCAAAAACTGGTAATATTCCTTCACACTAGTCTCTCCACCCCACTTTTTAACTTTTTCTCAGTTCTTATACTAATTGTTTAGGTTTTTACCTTCACCTTTTGTTAACACTCACTCCTTTCCAAAATTGTTGTCACAGACCCGTAATTTCCCAGTTTATATTAGCACTTTGACAACTGAGTCATATTTTTATCTTCTCACTCATCTTACCCTTCTTAATCTGTCCCATCCCTGTCACTACTTCTCCCTCTTTCTATGGATTGAGTAATCGATCTCAAAAGAGTGGAGCCTCAGGAGTTGTCTCCTTACAGAGCAGATAGCACTAGGAAAGCAGAGAAGCTGAAAGGCAACACTGACTGCTGAAAGCCACTGGCAGAGCCTGGCATTAGAAATCCTCTTGAATTGGAAATCCTCTTGAATACTAAACCCGAAGTTTTCCCACCTTTCTCCTTCATTTCTCTCCCACTTCCCACTTTCACCTTATCTCTCCAATCTCCAAAGACCAATAATCCAAACCGCTCTTACCTGGGAACTGAGAGGGGAATACACAAAACTATTTGTGTTATTTCTTCTCACCTGAAGGCATGAAGGACTAGAAGGCCCTAAACTACATTCTGTCACTGAGAATTTCCTTCATTGCCAATATTTCAAACTCCTTCTAAGCCAGACCACTGCTCATCCCAGCACTTACTTTGAGATTATGTAGTTTCATCTTTGAAATTACATTGCTTAAAAGTTCATAGAAAATTAGCAACGTGTCAAGGCTAAAGTTTAGTTCTAAAATAACCCCTTAATAAATGTTGGTGTTCAGCTCTTGAGGGATATTGTTCCCATTTGGTCTTAATTAACCTATTGTGATCTACCTCGGTTAAAGAAATTGCCAAAGGACAGTGTCCGTCAAGGCCATACACTTTTCTCAGATCTTGTGGTGAAGTAAAATGAGCAACACAGAAGAGTGATAGATTGCACTAACAGCAAAGTTCAACTAATTTTCATTTATTTTACATACCACTGTAAATCTGGGATAAAGAATTCAGAATGTGCAGTAATTTGGGTAAAATTGACAGGAAAATCAAGCTGGGGATAATTCACTGATCGTTGTATTTTGCCCACAGACATTTTGTAACTGTTCCAGGATTATATCTCTAAAACCTAACTTCAAAGGAAATATAAGCATTTCTTCCTTTGTACAGTGTTTATAATTTTATGGGAAGGCCTGTCATTAAGAGTTAGAAACAAAGGCCAACAAAACACACACATATGTATTTTCTTCTTGTTTCTTTTTTTTTTTTTTTTTTTAATTTAAGAACAGGCATGCTGTTTCTTCTAGTCACAGACTAGTCTGAAATGTAGGAAGCTTTTGTTTTAGCTTTGTGCCTTCTCATTTTATTCTGCCTTTCCAGGTGGTACCCAGAAATTAGATAGAGACAAACCACTGAGAGATAGAAGGCTTTATTTTTAATACTTTAACCTTAAGCAGATGTAGACTTTTCAGACAGAAACAACAACAACTCCAGAAACTTCTTAAGCCTCAAATATTAATAGATTTCACCTCAGGCTTAAGACCTCATCTTAAACCCACAGTCTTACAGCTTTTAGTGCAGAATCAGCTTGGATGCATCTGATAACACAGGCAAATTTGATTCTGTCCAAAAAAACCCTGCAAAGTAATGCCTTTGCATGACCCCATAGGAGTAATCAGGAGGACAGTTTGGCCTCATGTGTCTTAATTCATTCCTTTATCATCCTCTGACTTGTCACTCAGGAGTTTCTGTCAGGTTGTTCCCAAAATCCTCTGTGTATTTGGAAGCCTGGCAGTAAGCAAGATAAATTTTCTAGACAGTTCCTTAATTTCTCAACCACTGAACACGCATTACTCTTCGGGACCAAAACCATTAGTGTCCAGAGCCTCATTTATTTCTCACAGACAATCAAATAACTTCAGACAGGCCTCTGACTGGAAAAGCTCAGGCTATACTTTTCCAAATCGTCTCTTGATAGCTTAGCCTCATGCGCAGCAGATTTCATCCTTATTATATAATCATTAAAGGAGACTTTCCCTCTATACTCTTTACAAACACTCAGTGCTGAACAAAATGAGTTCATTTTAAGATATTAGCCTGTAAATTCTAGTTAACATCAACCATAAAACAATACAAGTAGCTGCAGTAAAGTATTTATTTTTTTAATATTCTCAGATTATTTATTCTCGTTTATTTTCTTCTATTTCCATACAATCCACTTGCCTCACAAAATTCTACTACTGAAAAAGCAGATGTAAACATACCTTTTAGCTGGATAGAATAACACTATAATCACACTTTTCTGCAATTAAACTGTAGGTTTTCTGATGAACTTGTAATTATTTTTTTACTGAAAGTAAGAAACATCTTTTGTTTTCAATACAAATTTATTTGCTTATGTTGTGATACTCTTCACAGAATTAGAGGCATGACTCTGTACCTACAGTATTCAGTGGAAAACTTCTCACTGATTTTGGTGGATTCTGGCTCATACTCAAAATGAGGCTGACAAAATAACCACGTCTTCCCTGTCTGCAGAAATCCCTGATGGAATAAAAAGAGGAAGAAAAGAAGGAATAGATTTTAACAGTAGCTTGCAGATCTGTTTCCTGCAAAAAAAAAAATAATGCAGTTCACATGTACCCAATCTACTTGACAAGCTCAAAGAGTGCCTATGAAATGGGAATAATCAGCAGATTCACTAAAAAAAAAAAGAACATATGATTTCTCAGAAGAAAAAAAGTCAGGGCGGATGTCACCATTCATAAGCCAGTATTTATTTTATTTCTGGAAGTTAATTATTAAGTTTTCACACAACATTATCTCATGTTTATTTGTAAGCTCACTGCTTTGCCTTTGCTTGGGTTGTATAACTGGCCTGCCAAATGACACAGCTGTGTTACTATTCAGTGCATGAGTGACTTTTCTGGCAGGCAAATAGAGACTAACTAAATAAGACATATCTACTAATCACTGAAAAATAAATATTCATATGAAAATTTCTGAAGCAGATTCTTGAAAGTTTTTTTGAACATATACCTTTGGATCATAAATAAAAAGATGTTAAATATATGTTTTTTTCACTGATTATTTCTTTTGTTTCTGTTACAAAATAATTAATGGTTTCCTTCCTGCTAAGACAATTCAATTTGGTACCAGACAAAATATCAGTAGAATGTAATTCCAGCAGGACTAGCGAAGTGATTGCCCCCCTCTGCTGAGCACTGGTGAGGCTGCACCTTGAATACTGTGTTCATTTTTGGGCCCCTCACTGCAAGAAAGACATTGAGGTGCTGAAGAGAGTTTAGAGAAGGGCAACAAAGCTGGTGAAAGGTCTTGAGCACAAGTCTTATGAGGAGCAGCTGAGGAAACTGGGGCTGTTTAGCCTGGAGAAAAGGAGGCTGAGGGGATATCTGATCACTGTCTACAACCACCTGAAAAGAGGTTGTAGCATGGAGGGTGTTGGTCTTTTCTTCCAAGTAACAAGTGATAGGACAAGGGGAAATGGTCTCAAGTTGTCTAAGGGTAGGCTTAGACTAGATGTTAGGAAAAGATTCTTCACCAAAAGGATTATCAAGCATTGGAAAAGACAACCCAAGGAAGTGGTGGAGTCATCATCCCTGGAGGTGTTTAAAAGATGTGTAGATGTGGCACATAGGGACATGGAAGTGTTAGGTTAACAGTTGGACTTTTTGATTTTAAGAGTCTTTTCCAACCAAAATGATTCTGTAGTCGACATCTCTGTTATGCTTCTTTGAAGTTTCCATTTTCTGATCTTTCTACATTGTCAATCCAAGAAAGCACTAAAATGTGCATTTACCTTCAAATCTCAGAGAATAAGCTCTTTCACCCCTGAATTTCTTTTCAAAATTGAGTTGATGTATGAGTCCTTATGAGAAGTCTCTAGAGCATTTCTGATGTTAATGTGCTCACTAAAATATATTTATACCTAGTGGCAAAGCTTCAGATTTTCACAAGTATTGTTTGGAAAAAAGAAAAATGTCACTCTTCTGAATTACCATAGATAAAAAGGATTGTAAAAAGAAAGAAAAGTTAATTATCTGGGTTTATTTTAAATATTCATTCTGCGTTTGCACAAGTATTTTATTCAGCAATACCTAGCTCAGATTTTATGATGGACACTAAAAATGCATGCAGCTCTACACATAAATGAAGTGATAAAAAGCGATCATAAAGACTACTCAGACAATTATAAGCACCCTAAAAGAACTATAGCATGTTATTAAATTATGTGAGTCAACAAGATGCAGTCTTCTTTGGATTAAAAACAACTAACAACTTCATGCACAACCAACAGAAAGCTCTAGGAATTTCCAGTGTGTTATTTAACTTGCTTTATTTTTTTCATAAAGTCTATTTTAATACTATTTTATAGAGGGTTTACAGAGATTTCAGTGTAAGTAGTAATTAGATGACAGTACAAGCCATAGCAGGAGAGACTTCTGCACACTGTTCTGCTAGCTTGATGCAAAGCTTACCCAGAGAGGCCTCCTTCAGGGAATAAAGTATAAAATAGACCTTCTCTTTTCTCTTGAGACTGTCAAACATGCTAGTCGCTGGGGAGATGCATTTTCCTTTGGTAACAGACAAAAGAACCCACATACTTTCCATTGGAATTAGATGACCAAACAACATTTATTTCTCCATGAAGCAATGGTGTCCTGGTTTTGTTAAAAACAAGTTTCTCTTTTAGTGAATTTGCCTGTCAGCTAAAGCCTTCAAATTAGCTGCTTTTCTGAAAGCCAGATACATGTTTTAGTAGACATAGCAACGATATGCAAGGTCGCTGGACTGACAAGGATGGATGCACATCTTGCAAGAGAGGCAACAAGAAACAGGTGACCAAAAACTGACCGAATATGACATCCCATTCACATGAAAACTTCATATAAAAATGGGCGATCACAAGGATCTTGTCGCTTTTCCTTATGGCTGACATTAGCAGAGGACCTTGCAAGTCGTCCCTGTGAACTGAGGCCTAGTGACAGACTGAATCCAATTCCGGTTGGCTGAGGAGTCCAGTCCAGGACTTCAGGTGCTGGCCCCACATCTGCTGGAGCAGTTGCCAGGACTTTCAAGATTGGTTTTGTATATTTTGTATTATTTTTCTCTATTTTATCAGTAGCATTAGTAAAACATTTTTAATTTTTCCAACTCTCTTCTCTCTGTCCTTCTTTCCCTCTCAGTAGCCTGTCCTTAGTGGGAAGGGGGGAGAGGGAGGGGCTGAAGGGGGAAGCAGGGGAGAGAAGAGGTTCACAATACGTCTGCCATGGTTTTATTGTCACCCTGCAATCAAACCTCAACAAACAAATACAAGGGTATTTTTGTGCAGAAGTTGGACAACCTCAAGCCAAATTCTTCAGCACAGAAACAGACTCATTTTGGTAGATGATATTCATAGCACGCAAAAAATACACTTATATTCTGCAAGACTATGTTAAGAATTCTTTTAATAAAACAGTTTACATTTCTTATTTAAAAAAACCTTCTTTCTCATTCTCCAAATATTTACCAGACATTCAAATCTGCTTGGTTCTTTCCTTTGACTTTAGTCTAGGACTTCTCTTCCCTTGAATCAGAAGGGGACAACAACTTCAGTGGCAAGTGAGAGGGAAAAATCTATCCTTATTTGACCTGTCCATTTGTGCCTTGTCAAGATGAATTCTATCAATCCTAGTATGCTGATGTCATATCACACAGTATATGACAGTCTTTAATGTGATTTGAATTAACTTGACACTTTGAGGCACTGCAACACTGTAAATAAATAGCTAAATCCCCACAATAGGTTGTATTTTCAATATGCGTATAGGCAAACACACCACTGCTCAGCTGAGGAACACCGCTGGGGATCTCAGGAGTGCTACCTAAGGCTGGAGATCTGTTGCTCTGCACGAAGTTGAACTGGCCTGCACACTGAACTCATCTATTCTCCCTGCAAAGTAACTACAGTGCAAGTCATGTCAGGAGAGGCTTCTGCATACTGCTCCACCAGCTTGATGCGACTTACCTGCAGAGACCATTTTCAGGAAAAAAAGTATAAATCAGATCTTCCCCTTTCCCCTGAGACTTCTAACAACAGTGTCAATCTCAGGGGGCATGCATTTTCTTTGGTCACATAGAAAAAGCATATACACTTTTCAAGGAGGCCATTGTGTTCCTGTCAGCTGCCTTCTCTCACATGACACTGACCTTCACAGCGTTTGGACCACAGAATGAATTGTCAAGCTTTGAATCCAAGTAACAATAAAGCTACTGCAAGGATATACTGTGTGAGATCTTCAGCTGATAGCAACCGGAATTGTACTTTGAGGTAGCTATGCCACTTTTATGCCATCTGAATATATGAACATATTTACAGTTTCAATTAAAGAAAAATAGCTTTGTATATACTTCTCGAGCAGCAAATGCCTATTCCCTGAGCCTATACACAACAGTCTTGAACAGCCTAGACTGCAAGAGTTCACATTTTTGTTATAAACATTTTATTTAAAAGATTGTTATTTCACTCAAATCACAGGAACAGAGATGTACATTGGCTTCTGCCTTGGGCTTTCATGCAACCCATGGAGATGCCTGGTGACTTCTCCTTTCCAAAGACATTGAAGAAACAGAAGAGGTCTTCAGTAAGCACTTTACTAAAATGATCCCCTAGGTAAAAATCTACAGACAGGCAGCTGCAACAGTGCCTTTCTGGTATCAAAAAATCTGCAGACCATATACAAATCTGTATTAAATCAAGATGTAAAGACAGTAGCTCACTGGAAGCATGAAAGAATGCCTGTGACGTTGGAAAAAAGGTGAGCAATTGCTTTAGTAACCTCACAAATTTCCCAACAGACTACTTGCATGTTACATTCTTTAGTCCTTTGCTTGATCAGGGTAAGTATAATGTACCAGGTCTCCTGTGAAGGTAAATAGATAACTGCAACCTGGTTAGTTTTTCATGGTATCTGTTTGCTTTCACAGACAGCACTATGCTATTAAACCATGAAACTGAGAGTGATAGTTAACGGTTGAAAGACTTCAGTGAAAATCAGATCCTGAATTCCTTTTAAGACAAGGCTGCAGAAGTTCTCAGACTTGAAAACTACGGAAAACGGAAGAAAGCTTCCCCGAAGGCTTAAACTCTGACAGATGAATATTCAGCTTAATACCTGAATATCTAGTATTTGAAATATCCAGAAATCTTAATGTAAAGGAGTGGAAACAGAATAGAAATTGAGAAAGATCACTATGGAAAGGTCTGAATAAGATGTTGGAAAAGGCAAGAATGAAAATAAAACGTCTTAAAGTCAAACTGAACTAGACCATATTAAGGAGATTAAAATGAACAAAGAAAAAGCCATTAGCGAAGTACTGGAAAGATCAATATTGGGGGAAATTTTGCTCCATACTTTCATTAATGAATTTAGCCCAAAAATTAGGCATGTGATACCCACTGACACAAAGATGTGTGGCATCGATAGTAAGCGTGCTGGTTTGACTGAAAACAAGTTAATTTTTTTTCTTAGCTAGCACACTTGTTGTTTGGATTTAGTTTGAGAACAAGAAGATCATGGGATGGAGTTAAAGTTTTTAATTATTGTTTTCTGGGAGCCAAGGCCTTTCTGAGCTCTCTGCTCACAGGTGTAAGGCAGGTAGGAAAGGGGGCATAGATGGGGCAGACCTTAACTGACATCCAAACTGATCAATAAGAGTATTTCATGCCGTTAATGTCATGTGTCACACTTAAAGGAGAGTCAGCGTCTTCTGGCTAGTGACGGGTCAGGACAGAGCCAGGACAGCCAAAGACAGAGATCTGTTCTGGTTCTGCTTCATTTCAGTGGAGTTCTGTTTGGGAGTATCTTTAGTTCAGCCTTCGCCCATCCTGCTATTTTGCAGAGGTCTCTGGGCCTTTCTGTCTTCTTCTCTCTCCAGGATCAGCTGTTCAGTACCAATGTGTTGCTTCCTGGGATGGGCTGCTCGACACAGACAGAGTTTGTGAGGAATTGCTTTGAGTATCTTTTTTTTATAATCTATTTCTATTTTATATATATAGTAGTAGTATGTTAGTATTATTTTGTCAGTTTATTAAATTCTGTTTATCTCAATTTACAAGTTTCCCCCTTTCGATTCAGCAGGACAGCAGGATGACCATGAGCCAGAACTGTGCTCTTGTGACCAAGAAGGTCAGTGGCATCCTGGGGTGTATCAGAAGCGGGGTCGTTAGTAGATCGAGAGAGGTTCTCCTTCCCCTCTACTCTGCCCTGGTGAGACCACACCTGGAATATTGTGTCCAGTTCTGGGCCCCTCAGTTCAAGAAGGACAGGGAACTGCTGGAGAGAGTCCAGCGCAGGGCAACAAAGATGATTAAGGGAGTGGAGCACCTCCCTTATGAGGAAAGGCTGAGGGAGCTGGGTCTCCTTAGCTTGGAGAAGAGGAGACTGAGGGTGACCTTATCAATGTTTATAAATATGTAAAGGGTGAGTGTCATAAGGATAAAGCCAGGCTCTTCTTGGTGACAGTCAATGATAAGACAATGGGCAATGGGTACAAACTGGAACACAAGAGGTTCCACTTAAATTTGAGAGGAAACTTCTTCACAGTGAGGGTAACTGTCACGGAGGCACCCCAAGGTTAGCTTAAGGGACAACAGGGTCCAAACCAACTTTTATTAAACCGGTGAGAAACTGAGTTTTAGCACTCCAAAAGTGACTTAAATACAGGTTCGGATATCTGTTGAGGAAAATTATTAAGGGGCAGCAACTAACACAAGAGGCGGTCCACAGAGTGCATGCACGTGGATTCACCCAAAACAATGCTGGAACCATCTCTGAGTCCAGGAGGAGTACACACTTGCCTGAACACGGTGTGGTATTATTTTAAAGAGATACGTGTACTCATAGTGAGTACGGAAAGTGTACACTCGCGATTCTGCAAGGGTAAATTTATAATACATTCATAATCCTGTGAAGGTTAATACACGTGCAAATGTGCATGGAATATTACACGTGCTTACGTGGAAGCACAGGAGGACAATACACTCACGATTGTGCGAGGAAATAGTTTATACACGTGCTGGTATTGAGCATGGAAAGTTACACGTGCAAATGTGCACGGAAAGTACACGTGCTTGTATTAAGCAAGGAAAGTACACATGCAAATTTGCACGGAAAGTTACATGTGCTTATGTAGAAGCAAGGGAGGAAAATACACCCATGATTATGCGAGGATTAATTTTACACATGCTCGTATTGAGCACGGAAAGTTACACATGCAAATGTGCTTGGAAAGTATAAATACACTCGCAGTCCTGCGAGGAGAAGTTTTACTCACACTCGTGTCGGCAAGGCAAGCGCAGTCTCCATCCCAGGGACGGGGGCTCTTGGCAGCAGCATCTTGCTCGTGCTCCAAGAGACCCGCAACAATGGGCGGAGTCTCGACGAGAATCCTGGTTTTTATTGGCTGATCAGATGTGACTGTAGGCATTCCAGAAGTTTCTCTGCACCCCCACCCTGGCTGTGCGTGCCCCTGAAGCCTCCAAACATCCCCCACACTGGCCGCGGGCACCCAGCGGCTCACTGGCGCCTCAGCACTCCCTTCTCCTAATGGCCCTGGCCAGGGTGCTCTGGGGCCAAACAAAAGAAGCTGTTAGCCCCAAACAGCAGAGAGAGAGGGAGATGTGCCTACTCCTTCCATACTGAAGGAGGGAAGGGGAGAGAGGGGGTTCTGCATCCTGCTACAGTAACAGAGCACTGAAACAGGCTTCCCATGGAAGTTGTGGAGCCTCCTTCTCTGGAGACATTCAAAACCCACCTGGACGCCTTCCTGTGTAACCTCATCTAGCTGTTCCTGCTCTGGTGGGGCCGTTGGACTAGATGATCTTTTGAGGTCCCTTCCAATCCCTAAAATTCTGTGATTCTCTCTCCTATTTGGGGAGGGGGGTTGGGGCTGGGGAGTGAGTGAGCAGCTATCATGATTATCTTGCTAGCTTGGGTTAAACCGTGACAGTAAGCAAGGGGAGAAACTGAAATATTATGTAAGGCTTAGAAGAATGTCTGCTTCTGATTGGTCTCTCATGGAAATAGATGGAAATAATAAAGAAGTACCAAGACCTGAATTTATCAATCTATCAGCCATTATGACTTTGGGTGACCAGTGTGATGCTACTGTAAAACAGGAGAATATGACAACAGCAGTGCATATGCAGAGACATTTCCAATAAAACTTGGAAAGTACTGATCCTATGGGTGAGATCTGATCTGAAGAACTGTTCTGGTCACACTTTCCCAAAATGGAGAATCTAAGCCAGACCTGTCTTTATAAGAGTGATAATTTATTTATAATTAGGATGCAGCAATTGCGTGAGTGTTAACAGAAATGCTACATTACTAAGTAATTGGTAGACTCCGTATGGTTTCAAAACTGCTTTTTGAAAAGCAGAGAGAAGCATGAAAATAAAGCATTCAAAGCATTTTAAGCCCTCAGAAGAACTTAAACAAATGTTCTTCCCAGCTGGCATGACAAGATGGTTTACTGAATTCACAGTTGGCTCCTTTAGCCAAAGATGGCTAACATAATAGTTAGGGCAAAACCAGCATGACTGCTGTTTAAGTGACTCATTAAGGACAACCAATTGATAGTTTTTATTATATTTTTGTTTTCTATTTTTCTTCTTATGAAGTCAAAGATCTTGGGGTGCCAGTAAGATATCTCTTGAAGCTAAATATTAGCAAGAGAGTGGATATTTCAAAGAAGAAAAACAAAATCTTCTGAACTCTTAGCATTAACAAAAAAGTGAGTAGACAATAGAAGAAAGAAGTAACAGCCCCTAAAGGAAAACTATGCAAGCTATTAAAATACTATTTGCAGACCTAGATAAAGAACAGCAATGTTCTCACAAAAAAAAAAAAAAAGTCAAAGTCTAATTTGCATTCTGATTTAGAAAAATTAACTATAGGGTTGAAAAAGAAAGCAAAGCCAGTATCATTCTCCACAAAGGAAATATAAAGAAGTTTTGGACAGAACCAAAATGAATAATTTTAAGCATTTCGGAATGTTTCATTTGGCCTGGTAATGCTGAAAAGGGAGATCTACAATACATGAGGATAGAATCTAAGACCATTATTTTGGGGACTCATCTATAAAGACACCAAGAAATCAGGTTTGGGTTTTTAGTCTTTTATTCCGTAGTGCTTTGTATTCCAGTGCTGCAGTTGTTCCCAACACCAACTTTCACAGTCTCTATCCAGAGAGATCCTGTCCTGGTACACTGAAAATTAGTGTGACTAAGTGTGCTACAACAGAGGAACTAGAGGTATGAAATATTGCTGAGGAGTTCGAAGATGTGAGGGTTTAACCTGGGTTGCTTCATGGACAGAGCATCACAGTAATGTACTTACAAGTGCTTTCAGTGTCAGTGGAGGAGCCTAAAGTGACAGGCTTAAGCTATCGTTCAGCTCCAAAGTTAATTCAATGTTTGGAGCTGGAAAATATGTTTGCTGGGTGGAAAAGATGATAAGTATTGAAATGCAGATGCTAATTTTGCACAGACAAAAACACACTATGCAGATGTAGTCAGATATTAGGAATCTGGAGTTCTTGCTACATCTTGGATTACTGGCATTTACCAACATGGCTCTTGTTCATGCTTAACTTCTCTTCTTCCTGTTCCCTCCTGTTCAGGGAAGGATTGTTCCTAACACTCATTCCTTCCTTGAGCTGACAAAGATGACCTAAAGACATAGTTTTCTGAAGTCATTATTTGCCCTAAAGAAAGGTTTTTTTTCTTTTTAAATGGTTCTAGTGACCTCTGGCAATCCTCTGGGTGCATTCCAGGGAAGTTAATACTAATCTATTGCAATTTAATGCTTTTCACACTCCCTGGTGGTAAGCACTGTTGCAGGCCAGACTGCAGCCATCTGCAGTGATTTAAGAGACATTCCAAACATGCACCGATTGGTGGGCAAGAATCATGAAAACCTTCCTGATGCAATTCTGGGTGAAAAATCCCTTCCAGTGTACCTTAACAAACCAGGATTGGCCCACCTAATCTCTGTGCATGCCCCCCCACCATAGTGTCTTTTATTGTTCTTTCCCTGCCTCTTATATTGCAGCAACAATATAGCCTTTCCTCTCAAATGTAGGACATGCATTTAGTGCTGAAGAGATCTTTTACTGTCTACTGCTGCAGAACCTGCAATAATATCAACATCTGATAATGGTAATATCTTGGCTGCTCATGAGTGAAGACTAACACCGAAGCCTCTTCCTCTGCAGAAGTACTTCTGCCTCTTTGTTCCTTGCAGAACAAAGCACAGGTACATAGAGATAAGGAGTTCAACGACATCATGTAGCAGTCCTTCCCTGACAGCCCTTGTGTGCAACTCCACAGAAAAGCACTCAGTGAGTTTTCCACCAGGGATTTCTTTCATGTTGTTGCTTTCTCAGTACAGTGATATTGTTGGAAGAGGCTCACTGTATCCCAGCTTTCTCCCTAATAGACCACAAAATAGGATTACTTATATGATTTCCATATCAACTTCCCTGACCACCTTTGAATCCTCAGTGTGTCACAGCATGTCACTTAATCTGTTAAGAGTATGTATTGTGAGAAAGCAGCAAGTGAAAAACCACTCTTCTGTAACAGTATATTGATACACTAATACCCATAGTTCTTTTAATACATTTATGCAGAATGTCTTCTCAGCAAAAGATGCAGTGTCTTGCTTGAAGTTGTTTTAGAGTGTGGTATGAGTTTAATTTCCATGTTTCCTGACCCACCTTTCAACTATCTCAGCAAGGCCATACTGCTATTCCCAAAGCAGCAACAAGCTGTCTGACACCATTATTTTCATTATGGCAGAAAGGAAACGTTTCTCAAGAAAGCGGGGACATATAAAGCCTCCATCTTTGTGTACTTTGCAGACAATGTCACAGCCTTAAGCTACATGTGACTGTTTTTTTCCTCTCTAAATATACTCAATAGGGATTGGAAACAAAATCATAGAGCATATGTGGAATTAATTTTCACTCTGGTATCCTGTAACAGTTTAGAAGTCTCCTGTCTCTCCCTATCTAAACCTTGTGTCTCATACAGCTCCTGTGGTTGTTTGCAGTATGGCCCAGTATAGCCTCAAGCCCAGCCTTCTCTTCTTTCTTTCAGTTATAACCAGCCTCTGACTTCTGTGCTGCAGAAAGGGCTGTTCATTCACACCTACTGTTGACTCTAGTTATTGTCCACATTACCAAATCAGAAGTGGTTCCATCTCCAGGAGGCATTATATTCAGACCCTTCACAGAAGCAAAATGGGAGTGATGACTGCCCTGATAAACATGCCCAGCAGACACGGAAGAAGCAAGTTCCACAAGGTAGACAGGTGCAACCCAAGAGCAGTCACTACCAAATCCTTTCCAAACTGATAACAGTGGCAAAAAAACATATTAGGAGAAACTACTCACCAGCTGCCAGTACCAGCATTAGCAGTGTTCTAATGAGGTACTACAGCAACCAACACTAGGCTAAGCAGCTCCTCACTTTCCTCCCTACATCTGCCTTTCCTTCCTGCATCCCTGACCAGTTGTGCTTCTGGGGCTACATTTCTTCCAACAGAATCACCATTATCAAACATCAATTCTTTTCACTCTTCCTCATACAGTTCTTTCTCATTTGACTACCTGCCACTCATCCTGCAAAGGCTACCCAGCTATTTCTCTTGCGTGTGAACCAGAACTACCTTTTGTCCCTCCCTTCCTCAAGCGGTCCACTGAGGGAACTTGTTCCAGAGTAGCCTGCTGCTGCATCAACCTTTGTCCACTGTGAGAAGTAGGGCCCATTTGCTGTGGTTTATCCTAGAGTTATCATTCAGATATTTTCTCTGACATTCTGCTTTAAAGATTCCTTTTTCATCTCACAGAATGAAGGTGGAAGGCTTTCTGCAGTGAAATAAATCAATATATAATTACCGCTTCATATAGCAGTGCACCATGAGCCACTAGCACAGCTACTGGGATGAGACAGATAAGTACCAATGACGCCGGAAGAATCTTGCCTTGATAGCCCTCAGCCTGCTAAATATCTGTCATCAAAGAGCAAGAAGCATCTATCTGCTGCTTCAAGCCAAGTCATACAGAATAAGGGCACCTTGCAAAGCAATATGTTCCATCAAGGAAAGAGATACAGAAAAAAAATGACAAAACAGGAGTTATATTAACATTTTAAAAAGCTATGTCAACACAGAGGACCGGTGAACTTTAAAATCTGTCTTCAGGACCTGACTATTAGCTGTTAGACCCACGCCTCAGTCAGAGCCCACTGTGACCCCAAAAACTTCTTCAGAAAGCTTGGGTCTGAGGCTGAAACTTCTGGCTGCAGAGGACTTTGAATTCATATGCTTGCTGCAGGACACTAGAGGTCTAAAAGGACAAATCACTCAACTTTTTGTGAGCACATACACATCCAGCATCATAAAACATGCTGTGTTCAGTGTCAAACAAAAATAAAGTAATAAATTTATAATTGAAATAAGATTAAAGCATATAAGCACAAAGGACACAATAACTATTCCTCAATTAAAAGCAGGATCAACAACATTCCTTACTGAAGATTGTAGGACCTACTCTTAAAAAACCTCTACAGACAGAAGTTCGGCAGCTTGCTCACACAAACAACATGAGCGTTGGCTTTCTTATCTATCAGGTAGTTTGCTCTAATGTTTAAACTTAATTTCCTTTGCTGCAAGTACTTGAATCTGGGCAACAGATTGTTTGCCACCCCTATGTATTTCATCTTATATACTGTCCTGGTTTTGTTAAAAACAAGTATCTCTTTCAGTGAATTTGCCTGTCAGCTAAAGCCTTCATATTAACTGCATTTTCCTGGAGAACCAGACACATGTTTTGGTAAACCTAGCAATGGAATGCAAACTTATTGATAAGCACGGATGGACATCTCGTGAGAGGGGCGACGAGAAGCAAGTGAGCAAGAAACTGACCAACTGTGTATAACATCCCATTCACTTGAATACTCCATATAAAAGTGGGAGATCACAAGGATCTCGTTTGCTTTTCCCTTTTGCCCTTTTCCCTTCTGCTTATGGCTGACATTAGGAGAGGACCTTGCTAGTCGTCCCTGTGAACTGAGGCCTGGTGAGAGACTGAATCCAGCTCCGATTGGCTGCAGAGTCCAATCCAGGACTTCAGGTGCCGGCTCTGCAGTTGCTGAGACTTTCAAGATTGGTTTTGTATATTTTGTATTATTTTCTCTATTCTTATTAGTAGCATTAGTAAAACATCTTTAATTTTTTCCAACTCTCTTCACTCTGTCCTTCTTTTTCTCCCAATCGCCTCTCCTTAGTGGAAAGGGGGGAGAGGGAGGGGGAAGGGGAAGTGTGGGGGGAAGGGGGGGTTAACAATACATCTGCCAGGGTTTTATTGTCACCCCGCAATCTTAACCCTCGACATATACTAAACTATTTTCTCCTTTACTTCTCTTTCTACCTAGAAAACTTTCATTTCTTCACAATTCTGATGATTCCTGTTGTCTGCCTCTTAGCTTTCTCCAAATGTATTTGTCATGAATTGCCAAATCTAGTAGCTCAATAGAGGTAAGGCTGCTGCAACTCCACGTCCCTGATTCTGGCCAGCAGTGAGGTGGTGCACATATTCTGAGTAGACATATGCACAATGGGTATATATAATACATATGCGTGGCTAGCCGCGGAGATACAGGAACACCAAGCACAGCACTCATACAAACAGAAAGAGCACTGCTGGTTTAATCTTGTTCGCATCTCTGATATGGATGAAAGCCCATTAGTGGAAAATACATACATATTTAGACACACATATACACAATATGTATTTTTCCAGTAACTGGCCTTAAACATTCAGTCCATCTAGTACCTGGCTTGCAGATGTCCTGGCCTCCCAGCTGCCTCACTCATAGACACAAACATGCAAATAGGTGTCTGTGGTTGCTGACCCAAATTTATGACCTTTCAGGAAGCCAAACCCCAGAGGCCACAGTCTCTTCAGTAGCTGGCTTGGACCTTCTGGTCCCTCCAGCAGTCAACCAACATACCACTCATGTCTCTCCAGACTCATGGGCATTGCAATTAGTGACTCCCAAGCCTCCATCCTCTTCGTCAGCTAGTCCAGCTTGAAGTTTGCTGCTGACTGAACACTGACATACACATCCGCACAGTATGGACACATTCCAGTCTCTCCGGTTGTTGGCACCATGAACACACTGACCTGTGTGACCCAGGATCCAGCTCCATTGTCTGGCACTATAGGCCTTCACAGACAAAAGTGCACTTAAAACAGAGTGCCCACTTCCAAAGGGAAATATTTAAAAATAGAGCTGAGCAGGAGGATGGTACAAATTGCACTGATAAGACTCAAGGCACAGTTAAGCAAATACACTGTTCAGCAACCTGTTTACACAGAACAGGCTCATTTTATTAAATTCTTCTCTCTCAGTTTCCCCAAACTTCTTCCTCTCAAAACCACCAAGATTCTTCCCTTTCCTCACCTTTGTTTCCTTTCCTAAATGTCCCATAATAAGACTTATTCAAAGCCAAGATGCATTTCCCCTTAATCATGTAAGAGGCCTCCATCACCTAGGTCATATAACCCGCTTCAGTCCAAAAGGTGCTCTGGATAACCTCTCCAATTGACTTATGTTGATGAGTTTCACTCCAGGACAAAGAGCTGATGACCTCTCTGTGACAGACCAGGGCAGAGCCAGGCAGGAGCTCATGCACCTGGCTGGGTTACTGGGCTTCCCTCGCCTGTCATTGTGTGTCTGTATTCCCTTGTGCTTGTGCATGTGTGCTGTGGTGAGTCTTCAATTCCATAACCTAACAGTATCGTGCTTTCTTTGCAAATCAATGCCTAAAACTGAAAGCAGTTGGGCAACTCAAGCTTTACAGACAGTAAAAGCAGTGGATGGATGAATTCACATATCTGAAAACAATAATCTTATTAACACTTCCCACTACAGTATTGTTTGGGTTTTTTTTTCCCTTCCTGCAACACCCTAACCACAGTTCAGCTTGTGTTTCACTGCTTACTGCATCCACCTCCTTATTCTGCATTTACACAATTGATCAACACTGCTTTAGCAGGAAACTTTGTGCTGGCCTTGATGGATTTAATAATATATTTTAGGACACATCCATAAGTTGTGAACATCATCTTGAATTCTAATGCTTCCTTTCACCACACTTCCTTCTGGGATGCATAATCTGTGAACTTAATAAACAGACTCCAATATCCAACTTGTAAATGAAAATATTAGGTAGAATCAGTCCTAGGAAAGGCCTCTGTGGAACTTAACATACTCCTGAAATTTAGCAGTTAGCCTCTATAATACTTATTACTTTAATAGACAAGTTACCACTTGTGTCTCTGTCTTTCAGGATTTGTTTCTGTGTTTTTATTTCATGCAAATAACTTGTCCTTGTTTCCCTTGTATACTACCTTTTATTTCCTCTGGAGGGAAAGAGTTTGAGTCAACATCCTTAACATACTTTAGGGAAATGTCAGCTGCTCTGAACCCCATTTACCCACATGTTTGTTTCTCAGAGGATTAAATGTATCTTTTCTCTTTTCTTTTCTTTTCTTTTCTTTTCTTTTCTTTTCTTTTCTTTTCTTTTCTTTTCTTTTCTTTTCTTTTCTTTTCTTTTCTTTTCTTTTCTTTTCTTTTCTTTTCTTTTCTTTTCTTTTCTTTTCCTTCTTTTCTTTTCTTTTCTTTTCTTTTCTTTTCTTTTCTTTTCTTTTCTTTTCTTTTCTTTTCTTTTCTTTTCTTTTCTTTTCTTTTCTTTTCTTCTCTTTTCTTCTCTTCTCTTCTCTTCTCTTCTCTTCTCTTCTCTTCTCTTCTCTTCTCTTCTCTTCTCTTCTCTTCTCTTCTCTTCTCTTCTCTTTTTCCTCTTAATTCATCAAATTTGTCTTTTTAAAGTCTATTAGGTTGGGCTTTTATTTTGTGGGTTTGTTTATTTAATGTTCTTCCACCTGCCTTTTCTAATAGTAAATTTTAATTCTCTGCTTGAAAAATGTCAGAGTAAGCCTAAAATTAGCAGTTAGCCAATTGCAGAAAGACCTGAAGACTTTCTCCAACTTCTATATGAGAAAATTCTCACCAGTCACTTGCAAAAATTTTCTGTAAGCCGTATCTCTTTTTCCCTGTCCCCCTCCCTAGAGGAATGAAACCTCCTCTATTCCCGCAACTCAGAGAAATCAGCACAGAAGGGAACACCTCCTTCTGCTGTTCTTCTTTCCTTTTAATAGAGCTCTTTTATACTTTAATTAAATCCAAATGACTTTGACAAGTACATAGATTTCAACAAAATGTGAAAATTTAAAGTAACAACTATGAGCATTAACTTCACAGCAAATTTCATAATGCTTCAAGTACTTTTGCTACCTTAAAAATCTACAGATACACAGAATCAAACTAAGTTGCAATCATCACAAGATCAGGGATTTGACCAAAAGACCAAAGTCAGGAGAAATCTTTCATTAAATATCTTTTGTCAGTTGCATCTTTCCTAGAGATTAGACCTAAACACAATTAGCTCACAAAATAGTCTCCAGAATGAGACCTAAATGGATATACATGGCAGTATCATCTGTATACAGGAGAGTAAAATACTCAGAATACAGAATAGGGAGTGCAGGACAGTAGTCCTTAAATGCATTATTTCAGGTATTGGACTATACCCGCCTGGGATATTTTAAATGAGACACCTAAATTTAGTGTGTCAGTTTAAGTGTCCTTTCTAAGATATAACAGTTGGGTCTTCTATGAAGCTTTGATCCAGAACCCTCTTAAAGCAGGGACAATTGAGTGAAATTCCAGTTGCTGAAATAGGACCCCCAGAGAAGATAGGAAAAAAGGGAAGGATAGGAATGAGCTGGGGGTAAAAATGAACCTTGAAAGAAGAAAGAATGCACAGATTAAAAGCACACATAATGAAATGAAAATATAAAAATTTATCATCTTGCTAATTATTTAGTATCCTACTTCCGTGCTTTCACAATTTGACAACCTCTATCTTTGAAGAGAGACTGAACATAAATTATTTAAAGGGGAAACTTAGAAACAGGACAATAGATGTTTCAGCAGAATCTGTCAGTTATGTGACGACAAAGCAGCTGTTTGGCAAACTCAAAGTTAGTTTAGTTTATGTAGAAACAGATGTTACCAGAGGCATCAGCTAGAAAATGATACTGTCATCCAGAATATTTAAAAAAAAAACCTATAAATTATTTCAGATCTATTTTATTTAGAAGTCTAACTATTCAGAATTAAAAATAAATACTAAGGCTAAAAATTGTCTTTCATTCCATGCCTGTAGGAACCTAGGTGACAATGCAGTCTGTTCTATCAAATAATTGTGCATGTGTATGATGATGATGAATAATCAGTTTAAGAATATTTAACAATGTATAACTTAGCTGTACTTCAATTTACAAGGACTTCTAAATAAGAGCTCTCATGATTCTTTTTGTGTAAAGCAGTCTAAGTAGAAATAGAATAAATACATAAACTTCAATATGATTCCAATGTGGTTCACACTGGTTTTAAAATTCTCAATCTGCAAGTTTTTAATGGTATTGAAACAGTCACATACAGTTGAGTCAATCTGACTCAGACTTAATGTCACCCACCTACCACAAAGCCTGCCTTCCTGAATTTGTTTCTTCACTAAAAGGATTGATAAAAACATCAACATTTTACAATTAACACAGAAAATGGTGGGTGTTTAGCACATTGCTCACCTGAGATTAAATACTAAACATAGATCACTCATTGCTTTTGTGACTGATGTATGTCTAAATAAAACTTTATCATTATACTAGCAACACCAACTGTTCTGTATTTTATTTTTGAGAACACTGGCAACTTTGACTTTTATAGAGGTATTTAACATAATCCTGTGTGGTTCAGGAACATATTAATGCACAACAGAAAAGGAAAAACTCATTTTCTGTAGTTGTTCAAACGGTACAACTGAAAACAAAAATAACCTCAATTAACATTGTTTTGTGGCTAAAAATTCAAGCATCTAGAGTATAAATTAGAAGGATGCCATGAGACATAAACAGATCCAAATATGATCAGACATTCTGGTTACCAAATTAAACATATCAGAATACAGGTAGTTATTTCAATCTCCCTGACTGTATAAACAAAGGTCTCCCTGCTACAGTACTGGAAGTGAGAAATTCTCTGAGCTTTCCCAAGAAAAAGAGAGGCTCATAAAATCTCATGACCCAAATAACATGGATACAGTTATTTGTACAATGCACTGTTATTAAAGTACACAACAATAAAATAAGATCTCTAAGAGTACGTTCAATATTTTGAGACAAATAAATGTTTTCAGTACAAAATCTGTGGCTAAACTATACTGTAATTTCTGCTGATTTACAATCTTTCAGCTTGTGTACAAGGCAATCCTTCCCTTTCATATTTAAAAACACTACAGGTATAAAATATATTAAAACTTGCTTGAATTTGGAGACAGGAGCAGAGGACAGTGAGAATAGCTCACTATTTAAACTGCTGTATGTATCAGTATCCTGTCACTGTTATATTTTTGGTATTTTTCCTTCCACACAGTCACATATTCTTGCAAATAACAAAGAACAAGGACAAAGGGTGGGGAAAAAAGGGATGTTCAGAAAGCTGGTGTTAAAAATAAAAAAGATGGTGTGGGAAATAGAAATCTCTCACCTCTCAGAAACAACTGAATGATGTTAGAATGAGAGTAGGGCATGATGTGCTCTCTCAGACTTTCATACATATTCAGTCATGAAGGGCTCACTGATCCATGAATATTAGCTTGACAATTTACAGCTTATGCCTTCAACAACCTAGCTAAAACATCCCGTTTCCTTTAAGTTCTGCAAATTGCAAATATTTTTTCTTTTTTTTTCTTTTTTTTTTTTTAATAGGGAAAAGAAAAGACTTTAAAAGCATTTGTGTTTAATACAAAATGCATTTGTATATTCATAATAGATGACAGGAGAATGTCAGAACACAGTTTAATAACAACGTCAAGCTTCCCAAAGTTGTTCTCTCTGAAAAAATGAGAAATTAACCACTAAACAAGTTATCTAGTTAGATTTACTGGATGCACACTAGGATCTCTCAGCCAAGATATCAGAATCAGGAAGAGATTTAAGAGTCAATTACTAGCCAACTTCTGATGTTAAAGGAGATTAATTTTGTTTCCAAACACTGGAGTGCAATGTAATACATGGCTAAAGCTCTAATGAAGGCAACACGGCTGCTGATGAGACATCATTTGAAGAATTTGACAAAGAAGATGACTGGTCTGATCTTTTTGGTCTAGATTAAGGCTCAATGGATGACTAGCTTTTTCCAATTCAATGACCAAAGAAGTGAAAATGTATTTCAAATAAAGCCAAAAGTAAGATTTAACATGATACTTTGCATTTAAAATCAGAAGTTCAGTTAAGTTAAAAGTAAAATTATTTCATTACGTTTTCAACTTTATTGGCTGAAGTGGAGGGATAGATGAACAAAGAGATACACCTGCACGGCTAAAAAAACTCTGAAGAAAAGAGTTATATTGTTCTTTCTACTTTGTGAACATCTGGTTAGATGATTCCTCTGGAGAGCAATCCTCAAATGTACTTTATGCACCTTCAGAGCATTTCCCCAAACTTTAAAATGTAAGGTATTCTGGTGCAGACTTGTCTCAGTTTCCTTTTAAACAATTTTATTTTATGGCATCTACCTAAATAAACATTAGAACAGGGACTGGAACCCAGATCTTCTGGACTGTAAAGATCATTCTCACATTATAAGAGTATAAGACAAAATTTATAACACTGAACATCTTCAGCAAGAATAAACAAGGAAAATGCATTCAAAATTATCATTATTCATTATTTATATATCTTCTTAGACATGGAAGACTATTTAGTAAATTTGTAACTGCAACAAGCTTCTGAAAAGGATCAGCTACCTCCTCTGAACTGCTTTTACAAATGCTGCTACATCCCTGATGAATCCAGACAGAAATATTTTGGATATATTCCAGAAAATGTTATTGTGGAACTCCTTTTTAAATTAAACATCTAAAAGTATTCACCTAATTTACAAGTCACAAAAATTTCAGGTTGACTAAAACTGCAGTTTTCACTTAATAAAACTATTCACTTGGAAAACAATACTTAACCTTGTTAAGAGACCATGAATCAGCCAAAAAAGAGAAATTCTGCAAAAGAGATGCTGTCAGGAGATAACAGGAACAAAGGAGAAGCTAAGAGGAACCTTATAAAAGAATAAATAAAGAACACATTAGAGTGACATCAAAAGGAACAAAGACAAAGATGATGAAGATGATGAAGATTAAAAATATTATTATAGATTGTGTAGCCAGAAGGCCAAACATAACACCCAAGGGGAGGGAGAAGGAAAAAAAAAAAAAAAAGAAGCTGAAAACCAAAAGGAAGAGGAGGAGTATAAGGTAACAGAAGAAAATAAAACACAAAAGGGACTTGGTTGCATTTAAAACAAAATCATGTTCTCAGCTGAGACAGGGTTTCAAGTAATCTAATCTGCTAGCAGTGTAAAGTAAATGGTTGCAATTGGTAGACTACCAAAACAGAGTATTTAAAATGAAAAAACACACAAAGTGAAAAATGCTGTACACTTAAGGCAGGACTTTGTTTTTACTCTTGTTTGTTTGTTTTTGTGGCTTTTTTGGTGCTTTTAGTCACATGAAATGCCTCATGAAAGTAATTAGGAATACTTAAGTAATATGAGATGTCAATATCTCTGCTATATAGCACTATGACTGGAGCTAGCCGTAATATTACAAGTGCCATTTTTCAAGCTGACAGAACTTGCCAATATTTGGCTAAGAAATTCTATTTTTCTTTACAAATTCTCAACATTTTTGATGAGTCTTTGATTTTGCTGATACAGTTGTTTAGGAAGTACTCACTCCTGCAACAATCAATAAGCCTCACCACAGTCCATGCTTCTGCCTGCTCCCACACAACAAAATACAGAATCATCTTTAAATGACTATAATACTACATTTAAGGAGAGCACATTTTTAGTCTGTGGCATTTATCCCACCTAAAACAAACTTCCTTTGTAGAAAGCCACATCAATTCTCAGATAAATCCAGACTGTAACTTTGTTGCTTTGAGAAAAAGCAATTAACTACTGCCTAAGCAATGGAACAGGTCTCCCTGAAAAGTTGATTTGTGACTTCATAATCTAAATCTCTCACTCACCAGCAAAATTTTTTGTTCTTCCATTCATCCAGCTCAATATTCTTTCCATGATATTTTGCTCCTTTGTAGTGATATTTTTCATGACACTAATTATTTATTGTTAAATTGGTTTCTAGATGTTATATATAAGTTGCTACAAAACAAAATTAAAGATGCATTTGATTCAGTACTAGAACTGAATATATCATTGCAGGTCCTCAGCTCTCTAGAGGGACTGGTCTCCTGCTGTGCTGTATTCTATACAAGATCAGGTGAGATGCAGAGGAGCTGCTCCACAAAGTTTATAATCACACACACTGAAAATGGAAAAGGGACACTAGAGTCTATTGCAATGAAATAATAGAAATCGTCAGATATTCAAGCTTAATTCACTTTTCCACAATTATTATTCTTGTTTCACCACCATATGCCCCTCCTCATTAGAAAACTTCTCCTAATTTCTAGTTTAAAATCCATTACTGCTCAATTTGTGTCCATTTATCTCCTAAATTTGTAATTTTACTTAAGCAATTTTTCTTCCTCAGTATTTGGTGCACTGACCAATCCAGAGAATTCAACGTGCACCTTCTCCATCTTTGTTCCACTAGATGCAAGCCAGGGTTTTGTCATCTCCTTTCCAGGCAACAGTGGCTTTCCCTTCTCCTGCTCAGCTTAGCACCTATGACAGTTTAAACCGTCATTCTTAAATATGACTGTCAGGTTTTCACACATTATTCCTACTTTTTACTAGTAATACCTGCTTCCTGTATTTAGAAACAAAGATGAAGAGGTTTTTCTGGCAAATTAGTGATTCTACTACACAGGTGTCAAACACCCAGCCTGTGGGCCAGAGTTGTCCCACCTCCTTGTTTCATCCAGACTGGCACTTTGTTTCTATCTGGTGGCAGCGCCAACCTCCTTGTCCCCAGGCTGCTGCCAGTGCTGGTCACCTCTGCAGTGTGTGTGACACACGTTGTGCGGCAGGAGCAGGAGAACGATGTTTGAATGAGTTTGACATCCCTGCATTACAGGATTATCATCACAATGAAGCTATGTCTAGAGAAAACACCTTTTCGGATTTCTCTCTGCACAGATCAAATGGGCCTTGCAGAATAGAGCACAGCATAGTTTTTAAAATAACTTTGTTCTCTTTGTTTTTCTCTGAGGTATTTATAATTTTACCAGCTGTATATTACATTATTAAGTGATGCCGGCATTTCTCTCTTCTGCTTGTCCTAACAGGAATATTTCAAGTTGTTCGAGCAAGTGTGGAGGAGAAATATGCTGTAATTCCTATGGTATTTCTGATTAGAAGATGTATTCATATGTAACCGTTTGGAGGATGGGGAGGGTCAGAGAGGAGAGAAGTATCAAAAAAGCTAAAGGCTGCATAAGAGTACCTGGATGTTTTATCCCTTTTTAGTTAATATGCAATTGCAGTTATTGTGTGGAAACTATTTGGTTTCCACTAGTGTTATTGAAACTGGTGAAACTAGTAGATTATTACAAATATTTGCTTTTGTTAATTAAAACCAAATCTAGCATTCAAAAATGAAAGACTTAAATCTGTTTTATTTAGTTAATATAGACCTTTTAAAACAGGGCTGTATAAATAGTCCTAAAATTACATTCAGCCCTTTGAAGACAACTGCGAGGCCCAGTGGAAACGAGTTTGACACCCCTGTTCTACTGGGAAAAGCATTCAAGGAACCCCAGCTAGCTGACATCAATAGCAAGCCTCCCAACAAGATTTTTTGTGTAAGGAAATGTGTAATGTGTTGTGGTGCTACAATGTGACCTCTACAGAACCACTGCAGCAAAGAAAGATATGAATCCACTCAACTAAAAACTGCCAAATTTCTATCTGTGATAAGACTTTTATCACATCAATCCAAATAAGAAAATAGGCACTAAATTAAGGAACACTGAAATAAATGTTTTCTAACATTTCCAGCTATAATATCTACCCATTTTTCAAACTCAGAGTATTATATTTAAAAAACTCTAATGCACAGTTGAAGAAAAATGTAATACCAAATAAACAGATACAACTCTAAGCACAAAGGATATATGTACATGCAAACATGTATTCACTAATACCATGTAATAATAATATTTTAACATTTTAAATAATTCATATTTTCACTACATAGGAAAAAGAGACCTAGATAAAATCTGTTCCAGCAAAAGTACTTATTAAGATATGAATGGAAATGTAGCATAAGGAGTATATGAACGGTATGTTATACAGTTAATTAGTTCACCACAGAGGGTTTGCTTCATAAAAAGTGTAACTTATTGCTAGACTACATCATTCAACCTTTGTAACTAATTCTAGTGACCTATATGTTTTAACCTATTTAACAATACATGTGTGACATATACTTCAAGTTCTGATGGTTTCTGTAAATATCCGAGACAAATTTGTTTTGAATATTGATTTGATAATTCCAACAAACAGTATGTAACAATCACCGTAATCCTTTCTGGGCAGCCAAAAGAAACTGGATTAGATGAGAGGCAGGCAGACCAGCACATAGCTGTACCAACAGATGCTCAAGAAATAAAGCACACCATCTTCCTTTTTATCTCTCAAGTGATTTCACCTTTCCAAGGAGCTTTAATAAACAGCAGTCTCTGGAAGAAATCACTGAAAATACAACACCAGAGTAAGTACAGGTGGAGTTTTTTGATCTTTTGAGGTTCTTTTGATATACAATATCTTTAATTTAAAAGAAGAAAAAACTAGAACAATCTGAAGCCTATAAACCAGGATGTTAATAGCAATATTCTCACTAACTTTACTAGTAGATAAATTTTGCATGCTTTTCAAGTGAACCCTTGATTACCTGTAAGGAACAGAAACCTTATATTGAGGAATCCATATTGAAGAAACCAATGAGTGCGTTTGGCTTAGACTATATACAGTAAATTTTACCACGAGTTACCTCAGTAAAAAGCTACAAGACTAGATCTGGAGCTGTTCCCTAAAGAGTTCACATATGAGTGAGAAAGTAGGAAGGCAGAAAAACCAAAGATAGAATTACCTGCAGATCCCTTGAAAGATTAAAAGATAGTTTACAACTTTTGGTGCATTAACTGATGTTTATTTCTATGACTGGCTTCCTTAACTTGTATGTTCATCCTCGCCATAACAGCCATATTTACATAAAAAATAATAACTTCAGGATAATTATTCAAGTGTCTGATTAATAAATAGGCCTATTTTTGATGTCAAACCATTCCTTATTGAGTCTTCTAAGAAGAGAGAGGGAGACAAATGTTCCTAAAAACATCTCCATGGAAGTAAGTGGTGTTCTCACAAGTGTACAACAGAGCTCATAGGACCAGGGCTGTATTTTTTTTCTAGCAGGTAGGAATCAACAGCTTTACTGATTTATTCCATGACACAGCCAAGCTATTATGCATCCCATTACTCTAATTTGCACATACACAGACCAGACTTGATTATGCAATTGTGACCATCTGTACTATCAGACAGCTGGTTACTTCTCTAAGGGGTAAGAACAACCATTAGAGAATTCAAAACTCTGATCAGATGTTTGCTCGTTTGCTCTCTAACTGAGACTCTAAGGGGACAAATCTTGCACAAACCTATTATCTGAATATTTAAATATTTATTTTTTTTGTCTACTGTCAATAATTTTCTAATAAGCAACCAAATAAAAAAGGTATTCTGATGATACTAATATTCTGATGATACTAAGCTCCTGTAGGAACTTCAGCACAAGTTCCTGAATCCAGAAAGACTAGCTGATAATATATATATATATATATATATATATATGTATATATACACACCATTAGTTTCACAGTAAAAAAAAAATCATACTGTGAAGTGGGATCTTAATAATAAGGCAGAACAAAATTCATCTGAATAAAATCTTAAACTTGAATATATACCATTAGAGAGTATCCCGTGGATTGAATGCCATAGGAAATTCTATTTCAGCTACTCTGCCACTTACAAAAATTTGGGATCTGCAGAGGCAGGAAGAGGGAAACAGAGTGTTTTGGTGGGAGGGATTGTTTAATTTAAGATTATCACCACAGGGAAACTGGTTGCATTATTTGTTCATATGTACTAGTTCCAACACACACAGGATGATTTAGCACCTAAATAATACAGAATATGTGTCCACCTCCCAAGAGATCTTTTTGTTTTCTGAATGAGAAGGTATAAAGACTAAAGCAATTTTTTTAATTAGACTATGTGGCTTCACTATACTTCATACTTAAATCTGATTGAAGCAGTTTTCCTATTTATTGTGTAATTAATCTATATGCTGCAATTTCCACTGCAGAATTCTGCTTCGATGTCAAAACTCTTTTAAAAAAGGACATCCTTCATTAGCATTTTCCATCATGTTGCCCATGCTCTGATCAAGGGAACAATAGTCACTGTCACGCTCAGTCACAGATGACAAAATGTAATTTGAAGGTGTTATAAAGAACTAATCTCCTAACAGACTAGTTGCCTCGCTCCTTTTATACCTCTCAAAACAAAGAAAGGAACTAATTCAGCCCCTTTTGAAAATTTGATTTAAAACCTACCTCCATCTCTAGGCCTCTGAGTACTTCTGCCAAGCTCTAGCTTTGCACTTTTTTCTCAGGCTCAGTTCTAAGCTGGCAATGCAATTGCATCTGTACACATATAGAGTTGTCAATGAAAATTCATGTACATGTGACAGTTCGCAGTACACTAGAGGCATAGTAATAGAATAGTTAGTAGCAAAAACAGGCGTTGAACTCTATCATTTAAAAGCCCACTACAATATCTTCACCTCTCGGTAATTAACATACATCCATAGGAAAATTATTAGTCAAAATCCTCAGACATGAAAAACATCTGAATGAAAATTTCCAATTTACCTTAAATTATCTTGGAATACTAAGTGCTTAGCATGTCTCAGAATTTGACTCCAGGAAGGAGACAATTCAATGCTACTGTCCACATTGTCAGAACCATGAAAAAAGGGCCCTTTCTCGATTTGTCTGAAATTCAGGCAACTGTATTGAGAAATCTATTATAACTTGTTTTTAACTGTAGCTCAGAGCTCTGTGCTGCGACCTTGTCACAGTCTGGCAGGCCAAACTGGAAAAATTAGATGTAATATGACAAAATTCCCTTACTTCTACAGCCAGAGCACTTGACAAGCAGATGTAGGACAAGCTTAGGAACCATTTTAATCCAAATCCAGATGTCAGAAGAGTGATACTACTTAAATGGAACTTGATGATATAAGAAAGGGGCAGAAAAAATGCTGATAAAAAAAAAGCTACTACATTTAATACTTGTTTTAATTTTACCTTCCCCAATTCCTGTGTCTTTCTACCACTAAGGGCCACCACACACTTGGCCTCCACCACTCCCTGAAATACTTTAATAGCCACATATCATGCTGTAAAATGAGCGGAAAATTTGCATTGCATCAATCACAATCTAAAACTTGTGACCAGGTATCTTAAGAAATCATAACTACCTTGTTATTGCTCATCAGAAAGGTATGCAGAATTTTCCAATGACAAGTAACCTTACAGAAGGACCTTTGTTTGGAAGCAGAAGTCACAAGTTGTCTGAACTGGGTAGGCTGGGAGTAAAGAAGCCCATGATGTGTTTTCTGTCTGATGGGGTATTTGCCAATAGAAAAATGCCAGGCAGGAGAGAGACTCAAGCAGAGATGTGTGTGAAGCAAATACTGCAGTAGAAAACCCAAAGGCAGTTTGGATGTCCCCATAGTAAGATGGGTCTGTGAGAGTTACTGCTCCTGAAACAGTCTATTGTTCATTTTCAGGCCAGGCGCTACAAATATTTCTTTTAAAGCACTATTAAGTACTTTTAAAGCTCCCAAACCTAAGTCACTATTACTGAAGCTTGATTTGAGGTCACTTCTAAACATGAGTCTTTAGGCATAATTTTTATCCTTCATTTTTCTGTGTTGCAATTTTCACACATGTCAAATGGAACTAATAATGCTATCTTAGCTCTTTTGAGAATTTTCCTCATTAAATTAAGTTTGCATAGAACTGCAAAGTTTGAACACAAAAATCCTTGCACATAAGTTACAGTAAGGCCAAAAGTTCTACTTCCCAGCCCCAAAGCTTTAATTATCCCCATTCATCATTCTTCATCAATCTCAAAATCTTTTTTTCCTACTCTGAGGAGTTATTCTGAATAAAACTGGTTAGATGGATGGAGAAACTGCCACCCATTGAATTTACCATGTTACAAACTTAGAATTTCAGAGAGTTTCATTTTGTGTGAGGTAACACACTTCAATTTTTCTGTCCAGTAAGAAATGATCTTTCAAAAGTATTAAAATGGCAGAAATGTAAAGAGGCTTAATTTTTCATACCACTCTCACCCACCATACAAAATCAAAAAGGAGATCTTGGTAACCATTGCCCATTTAAACATGGCTCTCAATTATAGCTGTCAAATATTATTATCTGACAGAACCTATAATCATCAGAAAATGTGACAAAATCAAAGTTTCATGATAACATAATACTTACCACATACTTTTAGAAGTTACTTACATCTTTTTGCCCTTAAATCCATTATTTGTTTATAACAGAGTGCTGCATAGAATAACATATCAAAATGAAGATGTTATTTTAGATCTGTCAAAAAAAAAAAAAAATCCAAGATCTCAACTCAATCTCACATAGCCACCAAAAAGCTTTAGAACTCTTGAAAGTCTACAGGGAATAAATATTTCTTTTTTTTAGTGAGCTCTACCACCATCTTCACATTTATAATTCTAAACTGAATGGGAAAAACTGTTCCAGTTCAGTTTTTTAACACAAAACGTGAATTGACAATGGTCAAGATTCACCTGGGGTCATAAGATAAGGGAGACTTGCATCGTAAGAACTTCATGCCCTATGAAGCATCCAATAAATTCTAGAAAAAATTCTACAAATTCTACAAAAACAGAAAAGCTTTACTCCTTACCTGCAAGGCTCCAAAATGGCTCTAGACACACTGGTACAGAGTACTTTCTGCAAGAACTTAGGACACAAAGGTGGACGGGGACTTTAGATAAGCAATAAAGATGTCCAAGTTCTAATATTTAAACTAGGCATAAAGCATTTGAGGACTGAAAAAAAAGCAGCCAACCAAAAAAACAAACAAACAAACAAAAAACACAAAAACAACAAAACTCCACAGTTCTAAATATTGGGCATTACAATAATGCCTTTATTAATAGAAAATTGCCACATGCTACTCTACTGCGAAGTTATTTTGATCAACTTCTAAATAGCCAGTGCAAGAAGAAACCATAACAAAAGACTGTAGGACCTGTTATCTTAATGATATATCAGACTGGATGCTCAAAATCCTCATACACCTTAGCACATTTCTGCCTGTGAGAAAAAAGGTAAGGATTTAGAAAGAATTTAGGAACCCTCATCTTGCAGAATACAGTAATCCTATTAACTTTGAAAATGCACACCTACACTCTTTTTCATCTAAAACCATTAACAGACCTTATAGTGTTAACGTAAAATAGAGAACATCTATTTCATCATTTTAACCCTTTTAATTCTTATTAAATTTAAAACAATTAATTACTCAGAATTATGAAGTACTTTTAAAATAATCTTAAAATAAATTATTCCTGAAGTTTCTGTCTTTTTTTTTTTTTAAGTAAAAATTGTACTGAGCCAACATACAGTCAACATTTTAATATGTGACTTATGGCATAACAATTCACACATTTGTGCATTTAATGGTACTTGAATTCTAGGCTTATACTTCATCAGAATAAGTGTTCTATTGCATCATAATTCTAGTTCTGAAAACCACCATATGGGGGGACCAAATGTCGACATTTTCTAGGATCTACACTTTCTGAAATTAAAGATCCCAACACACAATTTTGAAAAACTTGGTCAAGGACAGGATTGCTCAGAAAGCACTGGAAAAATGTTACAAAAAATATAATCTTTTGTCATAAAAAACAACAAACAAACAAACAAACAAACAAAGCTTCTCGTTTTGCAAGTAAAATTCAGTGTGTCAATGCAAAAATGATCCATCCACCCAGCCACCACTCTTCCTTCAAATAAAGATACTGCATGCAAATTTAAGATAAAATGCCACAGCAAATTCTTTAGGTGTTTTTACATTCCTGTAATTTTGGAAAACATTCAAATTATACATATCTTTATGTAGGACGATATTTTCACACTGAGCAAATGTTCATTCTTCTCCTCAAATATTACAGCAGACTGTCTTCCTCACTCCTTTTACAATATATGGAACTAATGGATCTTTTTGTGTATGTGTAAATTTCTACCTAAAATCATAAAGAGCCTATAGGTTTTAATTTAACATCCTGCTTTTTTTAAAGCCTTTCTTTTCCTCTCTTGGTGTCCTACAATCTAAATTGTATGTCATCTTTTTAATGTGGGCTCATCGGAAACTGCCAAGACACGACAACAAACCTTTATTAATAGCATCAAGAGGCAGAATAAGCAGCAAGGTAGAGGTGGGGAGGAGGTGGCAGCAGACAGATGGACAGCTGCGAACGGTATCTAGTGGCTCTTGCTGAGACAACCATGACCCACTTGATTACTCTATTCTATGCACATAATGCATTTACAATGTCTGCATTCAGAAGCTGTGTCACCAAGAAAAAAGTAGTTGATCTGAAGTATATCCCTGTTCTCCTTAACATACACAACAAGTAACATACTTACATTGCACCAGCAAATGCAGGCAGAATTTGGCCTGTTACAATTGCCAAAACTAGAAATACCCCCACACAACAAACTTCTTTACCCTTGTCACCTGTTCCTTGTGTAGTTTGTCAAATTGAAAGAATGCTGTGCTCCTTTACTAAAAAGCTCAGATTGTGGTAGTGTCCTAAATTGTTTATGTAGGACTATGCAAATGCATTTGTTTCCATGTCTGGAGCTGTACCTGTTAGAGGCCTAGTCCAGTACCCATTTAAGAAGAAATGTGAGAAAACGAAGTCCAATATGTTTGGTATTAGGACTTCTTATACAAGACAAACCAGTATGAAACATGGTGAGTGAAGCTTACAAGAATACAATTCTATAAAACAGTTACTAAATAATGACATAAGTCTTACATTTTGATTCCCACTTAAAGTAAAAAACAGCTTTCTATGAGAAAGAAATGATTCATGGAAATGTCAACGCAGCCATTTCCAACAGCAAAAAAAAAAAAATCCACATCCTTTAATTTAAAGAATTATTTCTTTTCTAAAATCCATTGACCTAGTTTTAAATGAATATGGGATCAATCAGGCCACGAAACCTAAGGGAGTATAATGGGACTGCTGGTCACAATGTTGAATAAACACAGAGTCACAAAAATACTTGTTAAAAGGATCATTTAAGCTTACAAGGCTTATACAGCCTCGGTTGGCCTCATCTGCTGTTAACTGAAGTAGCCCAAAACAGAATCAACAGGCTTTTGAAATAGTACAAATACAAAATTTAGAAGAGGGTGAGGGAAAAAAAAAAACCATGTAAAGAAGGAAAATGTTACTCTTTGTATAACTTTGAAACTCCTGAGGGAAACAAAAGCAATGATTCATAAAAATAAAAGAACAAAGCTAAACCTTCGCCTACTCCTTGGTAAGTACTGTAGTTATTACCATTGAATTGGTGCCTGCTAGAAAACTCATGGAACACATTTGAAGTATTAGCTATGGATTCCTCAAACAGAAATGAGATATTTGGACATTCCTACAATTCTAATGTACACTCTGCATTCATCAAGTAAATCTTATTCCCTGAGAGCACATGAACTACTTGAAGGGATTTTTAAAGACATAGAATTCTGAATCATACAAGTTTTGAATGCAGTATTTTGAATAAATCTTCCAATTCCATAAAAATTTATCAGTTGAATTACTTTTTCCTTAAATGAGACACATACTAGTTTCATTCAGTCATGTCCCCTGTTGTATTTTCTAAAGGAAAAAAACAAAAAGATAGAAAGGGTCTTAACAAAAAAAAAGTTAGAGCTTCTATCTCTAACACATTCAACAGCCCAAAGAGAGAGAATTACACAGAATTGTACCTCCTTGCTAGGCCCTTGCACAATAAGTCTTCAGTTTCTGTCTTGCAGATTATTTCCCTAGGACTCCTCTGCCCAGTACACTGGGTTACAGAGAAGGTTTAAATTTCCTCTTCTCCAATACATACATTTCCTCTCCTCCATATAAATTACATCCTTATTGTGGGGTAGGTTACAAGACTAAATAATCTGTTTCTTCCTATTCCTGGGGAGGAAGGACAGGGTACTTATAAAAAAAAAATATCAAAGATAACATCTATATTTACTTAAACTTATCAAACCTATCTCCTTCCAAGATCCAGTTTTCACTTCAGCACATCTCTACTGGCAGCATTTGCTGCAGGCTGAATGTGTTGGAGAGCCATCATGAAAAAAATAGCTTATTTTAAAAATCCAATAATGTAAATACAAAAATCCAAGCAGTCATTTCACAGGAAAACTCTAATTGTCTATCTGTGGGACAGAGATTAGAAGTTTGTGAAAGACAGCATCCACCTTACGCCAAGCACATGCTATCTAACAATGATTGTCTGTCTTCACATAATAAATAACAGAAAACCTGTATTTTGCATACACTGAGTGCAGGTTTTTTTCCTGAAGACTTGGTTTTTAGGGTTTGGAAGCTGCCTTGTCCAAACAACACATATAAATAAAGTAGTATACCCTATAGCTAATGCCAGCAATTTTGCTCTGCAACTTCCTACCATGACTTGTTTTAAAGGCAGGCAAAAATCTAGAGAAATTATTGATCAGTGCTGTTGATGCCCCTCCTCTGATGATCTCCTCTGGCACAGGGGGAAACCACCTGCCTCAGCAGGAAGGGGGGCAGAGGGGCAACAAGGCAAACTGGGGTGTGCATGAAGAGCCTGGAACTGGCAGAGCAGCGACACTTGGTAAAAAGAAACAGTGAACAGGAAAAGAACAAAGCTCCAGGGGCATCGGGAGGGATAAGCAGGTAGCAGAACATACTAACTCAGGAGGGGCTTTCTCTGACACCAGCATTGACCTTCTGTTGTGCAGCAACAGTTGTTACAAGATGGGTTCTGACTGAAACCACATACATCCTGATATAGACTGAACTATCATTTTTTTTTTACGATAAAATATCTACTTAGTCACAGAATACATACAATCAAGAATGCAAGTTTATTTCTTTATATCCTATATTTAAATTGGAGCCCACTGGAAATAGAAAATCTCCTTTGCTGCTCATTTACCTTTTCTGTAGACAGAAGATTTCCTACACAGCTTTGTATGACAAAGAAAATGAAAAATAAAATGCCTTTTTAGATGATCAGACTTGTTTGTATGCTGTTCTCTGTAAGGCACTACAGCAGCCACTGCCACGTCAGCAACCTGCAGCAGCAGTGGGAAAGGAAACTGAAATTCAAGTAGGGAGGAAAACTCCTTGTGTCTTTCAATCCCTTCATTAAGAAAGGCTGAGACAGCCTAGAACAATGGATCTAAGAAAACAGAATCTGTGGAGAAAACTTGAAGCCAAGTGGAGGTACCTGAGAGCACTCAGTGTGGCTTTCTAGACTGATTAATTTGTTTCCACTTTCCATGCCTACAATGTAAATAAATTGCAACAGAAATAAATTCACAAGACAACCAATTTCCATTTCTGTTGATTGTTCTACAGATTCTATTCTCAAGCTGTAGACTGATATGCATGGGTGATGATGGGAAATAAGGAAAATAAATAGAGACTATACTTCTTGAACAAATCCTAACACAAAATTGGAGAAGATATATGGTGTATACCTATCCTCTCTGAATATACTGTACATTTTCATAACATCTCAGACAGCTGGTCCTACACTATGTTATATTTTCTTACAGTTTCTCAAGGTAGTGTTGAAACTGAAGAATCCTCTCCAGCAAAATGAGCTGGTGAAATCAGGTGTATCAGAAAGAATGCAGGAGAGACTAACACACTGTATAGCTTTTCACTGAGTAAAATGAAAAGTACAGATAATTTATTTCCAAGTAGTGAAAGGTGTTACATATCAAAAAATAAAATAAATAAATAAAAAACAAGAAAACAAAACAAACCAAACAACCAAAAAAACCAAACAACCAAAATTATTCAGTCTGTATTAACTTTATTAACTTCTAAAGTTTAAACAATTTTGGTTTGTTACTGCATAGGTTTCACCTTTCATATCCGATTCCCAACGTTGTTTCATTTATATTTTCAAAACCCAAAAGGATGGCATCTGTTGCTTTCCACTGAGAAGTCTTCCAATCATTGCAATATCAGCTTTAGTAAACCACCTACTCACAGGCTTTCCCCTTCCACAGTAAAATGATATTGAAACCTTATGGCAGGATGAGGACAGGTGGGGGACACAAATGAGTCTCAACTTTTCCACATCACAGGATTTCTGATAAAACAAATGATGCATCTTTTTTAAAGCTAGGTTGTCAGTTTGGAATTGCATCTTCAGGTTTGTTTGTTTGTTTTTCCTGAATAAAAGTGTAAGCCTCCTGCAGTTTTCCATTTTTCTTGTTCATTGTGGCAAGGGAATTTTTTTTGTTTACTTTTCAGTTTTATTTATATATTTCTCTCTATCCTCAACCTTATCCCTCCTCCTGTCTTACTTCTCTGCCACTTTTCCTCGTGGCCTCTATGCAAAAGAAGCAACTTTTTCCTCCTGCAGTGGATCTTGTTGTGCAGAGATAAGCAAGTGTGTCTATGAGAAAAGAAAAATAAATGCTTTACTGGATGAGTTCCATTATCTGCCAAATGGTCCTTGAAAGTTAATGAGGATTCTCAGGCTGGTTCTTTCTCGTTACATGTAAAATCATCTATAGAATTTTTATTCTGTTCAAAAATAAATTTGATTTTGCAACCTGCATTCTTTTCAGATTCTTGAATTAAGTTTACAGAAAATTTAGTCGCTTGTTTTCCACCGTAGTTAATAGCCACTTTAAGCCTTATAAAAATCAGGTTTTTGTCTTTATTGAAGTAAACTATGGTAAGTTAGTTCCTTTACATTCTGATGTACCAAATCAATGAGAGAAAGCATGAGTATGTGTCTATCTTCCTTTAGATCAGAAGTAATGTGAACACTGTTCCAAATAATCACAGATTACTTATTCTCATGCATAGTCTCTTCTTTTTCACTAATTAAACATGTTCTACTATGTACAGGCTGACAATGAGCTTGTTGCCCAGACCATGTCCAGACAGCTTTTGGTAATCTGCAAGGATGGAAACTCTACAACATGCCTGGGCAATCTTTGCCTCAAACTGAAAAAGTGTTTCTCGTTGTTCAGAAGGAACCTCCTGTGTTTCAGCTTGTGCCTGTTGCCTCTGGTCCTGTTTCTGGACACCCACTAAAAAGAGTCTGGCTCCATCCTCCTTGCATGCTCTCTCCAGGTATTTATTAATAAAATTCCACCTGAGATGCTCCAGTCCCTTAATCATCTTCATGGCCTTCTCTGGACTCTCTCCAGTACGTCCATGTCTCTCTTGTAGTGGGGGAGCTTGGTACTGGACCCAGGACTCCAGGTGTGAGCTCACCAGGACTGAGCAAAGGGAACGGATCACTTCCCTCCACTTGCTGGCAACACCCCTCTCCCCATAAAGCCTAGGATACCATGCAAGGGCACATTACAGGGTCATGACCAAGTTTGTGTCCACCAGGATCCCAAGGTCCTTTTCTACAAAGCTCTTTTCCAGCCAGCCAGCCCCAGCATATACTGGTATCTGGGATTATGCCTCCTAAATTGCAGCACTACCCAGCACAGTAACCTAGTAATGATACAGGCTGGAAACAATTACTGTCTTCTATTAATAAATACAAATATTTATTTTCATGTGTGTATATATGTATATAACATTTATTATTTATTTTATTTTAAATATATGTAATGTGCACATATAAATATTATATAAATTAAACAACTTATAGTTCTTACAGGTGCAAGAACTTATGCCTGCACATAGAGATATGTGTAAAAGACAGAGAAGAATAGACACAACTGCTCCCAATGAAAATGTATTTTTATTAATAATTTCTTAACTTTAATGATATTTGATCCACTCTGACACCAAAGAGAAATGAACTCCAGAAATATTTTTAACAAAGCAAAGAAAGCCTTCATTTCATGAGGGTGTGATTGACAGTACACAGAGGCAGGTGAACTCCACTTGACACAATGGTACCTTGCTTTCACTTCAGTGGCAGGCAGACGTTAACAGAGGACTCCCAGAAGCCTTCCCAGCAGCACATCACAGTTTTATCACTATTTCAGCTGAGAATAAAGGAATCACTTTAGTATTTTTTATATAGGATGCAACATATACTTCACATGAACACTAACGTAAGCATCCCCTCAGTATCATGGGTGAGGCTGGTCTGTATTTTTTTGTTCTGTATTTATCATTCATATAGCAAGATGATACAATTTGCCTGAAGCTAGACCGGAGTTAAACTCAGATTCTGGCATTCCTATTTCTTTGGTCAGTTTCCAAATCACATCCTCAGGTAGCAAATGTGAAATCAAAATCAAGGATGTATTTTGTTCATCATAAGGTTGCCTTTTTGTTGTTGTTGTTGTTTTCAGGCTTCCATCTCCTCACTACTCTTGCAAAATATAACAAGATTACAAGAATGCCTTCCCTGGATAATTGCTCTAAGCCATCGAGTCACATGCCCTGTCCCAGCAACAGCTAGGACCAAAAACTTCAAGAAAAGCATAGAAAGTGTATAGAACATAGTGATATATATTCCTGCATGTACTCTCTCAACTTTCAGCAACAGGGTTCTCACAAGCCAGAGGTGACATCTTGGGGTTAATTTCTTCTTTTTCATGTGTCTTTATTACTCTGCATCTTTTACATACTCCATTTCTTTCTGCTCTTTTCATAATTTCCTTCCTTCCCCCACCCCCATTATCATCCTCCTCCTTCTTTCCTAGATCACTAAAAGTGAAATATCTGAAACAGCTTCACTCCTGTATCCTTTACTACAGAATAGCAAGTAGAATTGCAACCCTGGACTTTAGCAGGGCTAACTTTGGCCTTTTCAAGCAATTGCTGGGGGAAATCCCATGGGCAAGACTGCTTGAAGGAAAAGGGGCCCAAGATAGCTGGATTGCATTCAGAGATTGCTTCTTCCACGCTCAGGATCAGAGCATCCCCACACGTAGGAAGTCAAGGAAGGGAGCCAGGAGGCCTGTGTGGTTGAATAGGGATCTGTTGGGTATGCTCAAGCAGAAGAGGAGAGTTTACAGGTCATGGAAGCAGGGGCTGGACACTTGGGAAGAATATAAGGCTGCTGTTAGAGGATGTAGGAAGGCAGCTAGGATAGCCAAGGCCTCCTTAGAATTACAGCTGGCGAGAGGGGTCAAGGACAGCAAAAAGAACTTTTTCAAATACATAGCAGATAAAACTAATACCAGAGGCAATGTAGGCCCACTGATGAACGGGATGGGTGCCCTGGTGGCAGAAGATACAGAGAAGGCAGAATTACTGAATGCCTTCTTTGTCTCTGTCCACTCTGCCGGAGGCTGTCCTGGGGAGCCCTATACCCCTGAGACCCCGGATGAAGCCAGGTCAATGGAGGAGTTTGCTTTAGTCGATGAGGACTGGGTTAGGGAGCAATTAAAAAGTCTGGACATCCATAAATCCATGGGTCCAGATGGGATGCATCAGCGGGTGCTGAGGGAGCTGGCTGAAGTAATTGCTGGGCCGCTCTCCATCATCTTTGCCAAGTCTTGGGAAACAGGGGAGGTGCCCGAGGACTGGAGGAAAGCAAATGTCACTCCAGTCTTCAAAAAGGGCAAGAAGGAGGACCCGGGTAATTATAGACCGGTCAGCCTCACCTCTGTCCCTGGGAAAGTAATGGAACAGCTTATACTTGGTGCCATCTCAAGGCATATCAAGGATAAGAGGGTTATTAGGGGCAGTCAGCATGGCTTTACCAAGGGTAAGTCATGCTTGACCAACCTCATAGCCTTTTATGAGAATGTAACAAGGTGGATGGATGATGGCAGAGCGGTGGATGTGGTCTACCTTGACTTCAGTAAAGCCTTTGACACAGTCTCCCACAGCATCCTCACAGCTAAGTTGAGGAGGTGTGGTCTAGACAATAGAGTAGTAAGGTGGGTTGCAAACTGGCTTAAGGAGAGAAGCCAGAGAGTGGTAGTCAATGGTGCGGAGTCTAGTTGGAGGCCAGTATCTAGTGGAGTGCCTCAGGGGTCAGTACTGGGGCCAATATTATTCAATATATTCATTAACGGTTTGGACGAGGGAATGGAGTGTACTATCAGCAAGTTTGCTGATGACACTAAGATGGGAGGGGTGGCTGACACGCCAGAAGGCTGTGCTGCCATCCAGCAGGACCTGGACAGGCTGGAGAGTTGGGCGGGGAATAACCTAATGAAATTTAACAAGGGCAAGTGTAGAGTCCTGCATCTGGGCAGGAACAACCCCAGGTTCCAGTATAGGTTGGGAAATTACATATTAGAGAGCAGTGTAGGGGAAAGGAACCTGGGGGTCCTGGTGGACAACAGGATGACCATGAGCCAGCACTGTGCCCTTGTGGCCAGGAAGGCCAATGGCATCCTGGGGTGTATTAGAAGGGGGGTGGTTAGTAGACCGAGAGAGGTCCTCCTTCCCCACTACTCCACCCTGGTGAGACCACATCTGGAATATTGTGTCCAGTTCTGGGCCCCTCAGTTCCAGAAGGACAGGGAACTGCTGGAGAGGGTCCAGCGTAGGGCGACAAAGATGATTAAGGGAGTGGAGCACCTCCTTTATGAAGAAAGGCTGAGGGAGCTGGGTCTCTTTAGTTTGGAGAAGAGGAGACTAAAGGGGGACCTTATTAATGTTTATAAATATATAAAGGGTGAGTGCCATGAGGATGGAGCCAGGCTCTTCTTGGTGGCAAACAATGATAGGACAAGGGGTAATGGGATCAAGCTGGAACACAAGAGGTTCCGCTTAAATTTGAGAAAAAACTTCTTCTCAGTGAGGGTGACAGAGCACTGGAACAGGCTGCCCAGGGAGGTTGTGGAGTCTCCTTCTCTGGAGACATTCAAAACCCACCTGGACATGTTCCTGTGCAACTTCCCTGCTCCAGCAGGGGGATTGGACTAGATGATCTTTTGAGGTCCCTTCGAATCCCAAACATACTGTGATCTCTCTTAAGACAAGGGTCTTATACTTCATGCAGCCCATTGTATCCCATGTTCTACAATCAAGGGGAGTAAGAGCATCAGCACTTTTTCCCCATTTACTTAAAAGGAACTCTCAGTTTACACCAGTTGTCATGCCTCTTGACAGGCTATATTGGGATGGGACAGGTGATGTTTACAATTTGTTTGGAACTGTGAGCGTATGAAAGTTTTAACAGACCTCAGAGCCATTTCAACATCTCTAGTTCAGCCAAATAGATTCCCATGTTTCTTACCTTCATCCCTTCAGTAAAATAGATAGCAGCATGTCCAACACAATCACTCTTTTGACAAATAAAAGAAAAAAAAAAGTGAGAAAAAGGACATTTCTAATAACTTTTTAAAAGCATTTACTTCCCCCTTTCCTGATAGCCCTGTTCCAGCAATCATTTCTCAACTTTTCCTTGGTATTTAGCTCAAAATTTTTCTCACGCTCATATTAAATATGCCATTTTTACCAAAGAAACAAAAAATTTACTAGCATAAAATATTTAAAATCCATTCTTTCATGAAAGGGCAGTTACTACTTTAACGAGGACTACTGCCTTTCCATTATGTTTTCCTTCCTTTTATAATCTAAATGCTGGTAGAAAGAAATTTAATTCCCAGCAGAATGCTGCCTGCCCCAAAAACTGTAAAGTTTCTGTGATGCTTAAACATTCACAAATGCTTTCCCAAAATATGTGACTGTACTAACAGTAAGGTGAATTTCATTAACAAGGCAAAATTATCCATTTAAACAAAAGTATTTCATTCTGCTCCATTACACAGACACACCATGTTATTATGCATGAAATGTTCAGCAGATTATCACTTATTGTAAAAGGAAGAGACTACCATATGGTCACAATCTATCCAAAAGCACATGGCAAACCCTCAGGATTTACATGTTGGTTTGTCCAATGTACTGTTTTCTTACCTCATGCAAAGGAACATTACTGCAACAAATTATTCATTCATGCATCAAATGAGGTAATAATCTTGTAAACTGTTGTTTTCTTAACGCGAGCACTAGCTCAAACATGCATGCATGACTTATTCTTTCACTACTAAATTATGACAGTATAGTGTTTGTATGTAAAGTACAGCTATAATCATTAGAGTGTAATAGTCTAATGTGGAAAAGCTTTTAGACACAAGGTATTATTTAGACTGAGCCAGCCATAGGTGTCATTTCTGTGTTTTAAAAAAACCCACAAAGTTATTCTAGGACTACATCCTGGATGTTGCTGCAAATTCTGTCTGTGCAGTTGAATGAACAATAGGAGGATTTACTACATACAAATAAATATAGTTTATACCTGAAGGCTCTTACATCATCCAACTGAAGGCCCTACAACTGGAGAACATTTTATTTCCCTTAAACTGAACATAAACCCACTGCAAATCCTGGATTCAGATCTATATACCTAGCTTAATTAAATCTAAGATCAGATCTAGGTCTTTGACTAACCAGTACAAAAGGCTGTAGCACAGACTCAGAGTAGGATGTGTTTTTCAGAGAAAACTGCGACCTAAAATTTACCAGACATATCTTCAGAGGAAATTCTCAGCTCTCACCGACTTCATTGGGTGTTGAAGGTTTCCATTCATTTTGTCAGTGAAGCATTTGATATTAAGTGTTTTGAAGTGTTTTCTGAGATTTATCATCTCACATGGTTAGGCCTCTGCTAAATCCAGCACTCTCTATTATTACAAAAAAAAGCCAGAAAACAACTACTGAAAGTCAGAATTCGTAGTTTTTGTACCTAAACATCTAAGATGACATACAATAGATGAGAATTTACTGCCAAAGATCTCAAGGAGCAACACGTCACACAGAAAAGGTCCTTAAATAGGTCTCTCTTAAATCAGCTGTGATACTCTCAATTCAGAAATTCTCAAATTCAGAATGAAACAACTTAATTATAAACAGCAAACAAAAAAAGTGAAATTTAAAAAATAAAAAACAAACATACATACAAAAGGAAAAAACTCCTCTCAATATGGAATTTTCAACTCTATCTGAATGGCTAACACTTCAGCACATACATTACACTGTTTTTTCAAATTGAAAATACTTAGTTCTGGCTTGAATCCCACAGTGTCTATTCTCTCATTGATGGAGGGCCAACAAATGCCATAACTTTTTTTTTATTTTTTGATGGAGAATAAATTTATCAGCCATCTGCTTCAGTCATGCTATTTTGCACTGAAAGAATACAAAAAACATTACTTTCAGACTATTCCTATTATTTCCAGTTAATTATACAAGGCATTGCTCTCCAGGTTTTTAAAAAACGCAGTATGTCTGCACTTGATTTCCATAATTAAATCTCCTTGGAACCTTCCTTCCGAAGGACAAAGATAGCTGGGAAAGACAAAAGAATAGAAGTCATAAGCAAGATTTTTGCCTCTCCAGTCCTTTGAGCCACGTAAGCATGACACTGATATTTGCAAGGGGATGAGATCCCACAGACCAGTGTCATTCTGCAGTCTCAGTGCCTGCAAAAACTCACCAGGAGCTGCTGGCAAAGGCATGATACAACTGACCATCTCTTCCCCTCAAAACAGTGACATCCACAATCCTTCTCCCAGTGCCACAAACACTGATTGTCACTGCAATTCCCAAACTAGTCTCCTCTCCAAGGCCAGAAGGAAATTCCAGCCTCCTCCACCTGCACAGAAGCCAAAGGAAATTTGCTCCGGTCCTTATCTCCCCATTTTTTTCCTACATTCCAGTGCCTCTGTGAAGACCCTGCCTCTGTCACTGCCTCACACTGCCTACCTAGGGAAACAGCAGCACTGCTCCATCTACATGTAAACGAGCTTGAGCAAATCTGTTCTGCCGTACCTGTATCATTGTTATCAGACTGATCTCTGTTATGTGACAGATGTAATTCACAGATACAGGCAGAAAACATTCACATCATCATGTTGTCGAATTTGTTCTTGACTTTTCAGTCACAGGTTTTGTCATACTGAAATCTCTTATTCTGTGTAGCAAAGCAAAAGGATGGCCTTCAGCATGTTGGATACAAACTTGCTCTGTAATAACATCCAACATAGCTAATTGTCTTATTTTTGCACACATACCTACTTAACCCACACATTAATAATACTGATTAACTAATTAGTGGACTTGTTTGGCTGGGTCATTAGACCAGCCCCACATACCAGAAAAGAGTTGCTCATAAGTAGCAGCCATTACCAACACCACTGCCATACAAATGGAAAGAAAAATCTGTGTGCAAGAAACATCAAGACAAAACTGAACTAAGCTGTAGTAATATTTTAGTTCAGAGTACCAGTGGAAATTTAAAACAAATTGCTTGCTGTCCCCACTTACTGCGCGTTGGTTCAGCACACTGGAAGGATTGCGTGAGCACAAATTAGATTCCCTCTACATTAAATCAAACCGGAATCTCTGCTTCAGGAGTATGCAAACCACTATCTATTCCCTAATATCAAATCAAATACATCATGATTACATACATGATGACTTTCAGTCCAGAAAATGAGATTAAGTCCAGACCAAAGAAAAACCATGAGTGGTGTATACCATAGATATAGGGACCTCAGCCTCAGTTCACTGATGCTCTCCTATCAGCACAGAATTACATGCTGATGTAAACACAACCAAAGCCTCCTAACCTTCTGGCCAATAGCCTGATGAGTCTGAGCTAGCAGATGCAATGCAGCTGTCAAAGATTATCCATAAAAAATCCAGCCAAAGATCTGTCTAGCCCTGTACTCTAGCTCCAACAACAGTCAGTAGAAGATGCCTAGTAAAGGATTTGGGAACAAAAAAAGGAAGCAGGTATTATTTCCTACTAATACTTTCCAATCTGCAGCTCAGTGAAATCTTGAGCTAGAAGCACTGTGTTTGACAGCATGGGAAGTATTCTTCTAAATTCTTTCTTTTTAGGAAATTATCTATTATTTTTTCACAAATCCTAAATATCCACAACCAGAAAAAAAAAAAAAAAAAAAATCCACTTACAAACTATGTGCAAGTTAAAAAAACACTACCCTTGATTTTTTATGAACATTACACCTGCATCATCTGACTCACCCTATCCTTTCTATGTGAAGCTTTTTTTCCTCTCTATGACCTTTACGATTTTATTAACTTCTAGTATATAGGTCCTTTAGTTTTCTTCAAGAAATAGCTGAAAATTTTCAAAGCACCGAGAAACACCACAATAAAGAAAAAGGAAACACATAGAACTGTGAGATACCTGAGCTGACACAGATGCTGTCAGCTCCCAGACACCTCCTGGGTGTGAGAATGAGTTTTCTGTCAACAGTAAAAGCTGTTATGCTGCCCTGGTTTATATCACAAACGCAGTTTTTACTTCTTGGTTTCCCAGACACAAGAGAGACTACAGAATTTCCCAACTTCAGATTGAATCCATTGTCATTCACAGGGCGATGTTAACCTGCCACATTGAGGTAAAACTCTCAGCTACATCTGCAGACAGTTTTGTATATATACATATATATATATGTTTTTGGGGGGTTTTTTTGTCTTTTTTTTTTTTTTTTTTGTCTTCCTATGAGTCCCAGCAGATTGGCTTCACTAAGACCCTTGACCAGAAAGCTCTGATTTAGAATGATTTTGAAGTGCATAGCATTAGAGAAAACGATGAGGAAAGCAGGCAGAAGAGAGTGAACATAAAATTTATTTGCAGTTTACACCTAGAATCAGTCAATACTTCCAAAATCTCTTATTTAATTTGCCCATTTTTTCACATCCTATGGATGACTGTATATTGTCAAGAAATGTTACTTTTGTTATTTGATTCTCTTTCCAAATCATTAATAAAAATATTGAACATCAATGTTCTCAAGCCTATCTCAAGGAAACCCACTTCACATATTGTTGCTTTTGCTTTCACTTTGGTGAGACAGGTAAGCAGTCTGCTCAGTTTAGGTTCCCTTTTAACCACCCAACAACAGGCACTCTCGCTGCTTCTGCCTACCAGGCTACAATTGTTATTAGCAAATCCTCAACCATTTTTCAAGGTCTGGCAGTGACTGCAAGGCTTTTGGAATGCTGTGTAGCCTGGGAGTCTGAAATTTCATCTGGAATATACATGAGAATTCTTCTCTACACTCAATTTGCACAGAATAGAGTTCTCTCTTCACTAAAGTGGCATTTGAACACCATTGTGGAATGTGTCCCAGTGGCCCTTTGTTTTTTTTTTTTTTTTTCCTCAAAGTTGAAATTCATTTTTTATTTCTTTGGCCTTGAATTTGATGAAGATAAAGACACTGGCAAATGAGAAAATCTCTCCAACACATAGCAGGCTGGGAACTAGTATATTGTAAAAATAACAGGAAAACAAATCCAAGGCATTTGAGGGTTATGGGGTTTTCTAAGGCTTGTTTATTAGTTTCCAAGCAAGAAGGTACACTTCCAAAGAACTGTGTCTCTACTAAAGATCAAATTGTTGAAGAAAAAATGTAGTGACATGTTTAAAATATCAAAAAATCATCTCTGTAGATAAAGAAAGACAGCAACAATAGCCTGAACTGACCTGATGTTTCCAAAGAAATGAAGGTTCTTGTGAGGTCTAAAGTAGCCTTTGTCATGGTTTAGTTTTGAAAACTGCTGTGTAAAGACTTTTGGATCCACTGACATTCTTCTGCTTCACTGGTTTCACCATAATCTTTAGACAGATCTGGTCAAAAAAGTTTTATCTGCTGTCAACTGTCTTCTCTCTCTCCCTCCATGGCATTTCTAGGATTCAAATAAGCTATAAGAGGACTTTGTGAGGACATACTGTGATTTGTCTAACACTTACCTAGGTAGCTGCATGACCAGAACACAATAATGCATCTCACTTTTACAGCCTCTGAGCAAAGTGTTAACTCCACATGAGACAGGAACTGAGAAACTAGGCACAAGACAGGAGGTGGAAAGAACGCAGCCTTATCCCCACACTCCTAGTTAAGCTAATAGCCAAGTAAAATAAAATAACATACAATAAAAATAAAATATTTAAAAAACAGTTAAGCCAGTGGAAAATAACAAAGACAATTCAGTTCAATTTTTAAAGTAATCTTCAGGGAGAAGCACTAATGGGTGCAAAAGCACTCACTGCTCTTTACAGCTGCATGATAAGATCCCTTTATTAGGTAATGGGCTAAAACAAACCCTCTAAACACAAATAATTGTAAACTCATTGGGAAGAATTAATGGAAGGGAACATTAGGTCCTCAGTGCAAGGTAGTGAAGGAATAAATGCATGCAGACAATGCTATCTTGCACACAAAGTGAAATTAAATATTTACATATTCTGATAAATTACTCTTTCAAAAACTAAGCTGTGTGCTGAAGGTCAAAGTTTCTACACAAGGCAAGACATAGCTGTCACATCAAACAATCCACTTAGTCTGATACAATTTGGTTATTTGGTTATTTAGTTATTTATCATCTATGATCTAGCATTTAATCAACTTCTATTAAAAATCTAGCTCAAAGGTTAAAAAACAATTCTGTTCTCAAGAGACAGCATGTAGAGAAAACACAGTCTCAGAGTGAGCCCTGGAAGTGACACCAGTTTCACAGATCCAACCGCTGCAGTTGGTCTGACGCTTCTGGAAGATGATTTTTCTGCATCCACCAGTCCAGTCTGAATTAGCACTGGTACAGAGCCTGTTGCCCTGGGACTGAGCCAGAAGAAAAGGACGAGAGCTAAAGCCTCACCTGTTTCTTACCTGTAGCAGGAAAACTGGTCAGCATTTGGGTCATTATGAGAGTGAAGTCCATGCTATTTGTGCTGGCATTTAGCAAAGCTACCCAGGAAATACCTTGTGCTATACTCACACTTTATGGATTTGTATAAACACAGATCACAGTCTGGTTCTTATTGGCCCTTATTTCTCTCATCGTTATTACTAATTAAGTAAATTGTTGGACATTTTCTTCCCAGTTTTACCAAACACGACTGAAAATGTTCCTTTTGATTCTACTTGGAGCTAGAGACAGGCTGTATCTCTCGATCTGGGAACATTCAAAGGCTATCTATCTGGCAATGCACTTTCAGCTGCCTTTCATTCATAGCTTTAATTCAGACAGACAAAAAGAAAAAACACCCCAGTATGTTGTTTCGTAGGGAAGCAATAATGGATTCCCAAATGAAAACAGGGATTCAGAGACTTTAGTTCTTAACATTTTATACATTACTCTCTATAAAATATATTGCCTCTGGAAATATACTACTTGGAGCTATCTCCTTCCTACATATTAGTTTTAAACAACATAATTATTCCTGAAAATAACTGTAAGGCTCTGCTACTACAAAGAAACACACTTGTTAAGACTACTTCAACTAAAGTTACCAAAATATTGCCCAAATACAACATGTAGCTTTCCACAACCGCCACTATGAAGGCTGGACCAGGCCTGTCAGGTGATAGAATCAAAACAGACTAGAAAAGAAATTCCTTAGGGAGCATGTTATCATCAGTTCTTTACAGGAAAAATTAACGCCTGCTGTCTCACCCCCTAGCATCATCTTAATTATTGTACGTCATTCTGAAACACGTACAAATGCAGAGTTGAACCTATTTAATCCAATGCATACCACATTTTACTCTAAGAATATTTCCAATTCAGCACACAAATACTAGCTAGAAGATTTTTGGAAAAAGATACATGGGATAATGACATATTTCTTAAGAGTGAAAACAGACCCAGTGACCAATTTGGAAACCTTAGTCAAGCAAAACCTCCAGAGGCTTTCAGCGGTGTTTTGCTGCATAGAGACAAAATAGTCTGATCCTAATGTGTGCTGAGTACATCTGCGAAGGTGCTGAGTACAGCCAATTACAGTCAGCTCGCCTGCCAAAGTCACTCTTGATTTTGATATAGAAAAGGTTGGCTCAGGTCATGTGCATGCCTACTTCCAGTCCAGCTAGGGAATACTTGAACTCATTACTATACCACACATAAAACAAGCTGTTTCAGCACAGCAGCTTTAACTACATGATGCACAGCTCCACATGGCAGTTCTGTTTGCCCAAAAGATCAGCATTAATTCTTCACACCTTCATCTTGTACTCAATTATCACATCTTATTTGTAGGCTATAGCCTCTGGATTTATATGTTATCATGCTGTAAGCTTTGAAATAACAATGATCTCATTACTACCTAAATTATATCATTAAATGCACCTTCATACTCTTGTTGCCTTTACTGAGAGCTACGATATTAGTGGCAACTGCACTGCTTACTGAAGGTTCGCTTTGTTGCTTGGTTTGTTGGGTTTTTTTCCTTCCCAAAGTAACTTTGGAAAAACAAAACATGAAATGCAAACAGGTTTGAATACAGTTTTAACAGTGCATGGCATCCAACCTGTTCTAGTTAAACTGCTTAGATATGTGTGTTTGTGTAATGTTTCCTCAGGCAGAGGTAGGACTCTGACAGATGGTAAGTCTGACACACAGTTCTGAGAGTGAAAACTCAGCTTGGCCAAGAGGAAGGAAAGAAGAAGTGAGGGAGAAATAACTGAAAGGCAACTTGTCAGTGATATCTTTTCCCATGTCAGATTAGTTGCTTCATTATTAGGAATCTCTGATGAATTGATTTAAAGCTCATACCCAAGGGTGGACATGTCAGACTGATGTAGGAGTAGTTACATTTATACAGTTCTAAAATTATATTCGGCCCTTTGAAGGCAAACGTGAAGCTGATGTGACCTCCGGTGAAAATAAGTTTGACACCTCTGCCCTAGGGTATCCACTCATATTTACATGGTTTGATGCACATTATTAAAGCTACCTGCCAGATCTTAATAACAGTGGTTTATTTTAATACAAATCATGAAAACCAGTTGTATGTAAAACAAAATATACTTTTTATAAATTATACAGAAATGTTATAGCTTAATTTTACTAACCAAAGAGGACTCATTTTTCTGTGTTCTCAGAGACCACTGCAATACTCAGCATATACATGTCAACCTGTAAGCAATGTTGGAAGACAACCATCCCTGCAGCTGATATCTTCCTCTCTGTGCCACTAGACAGACTACATATTCCACAGCTGCAAATGTTCCCAGATGTCTGATGTTAATTTATCATGTACCTCAGAGAGACTTTAATGAAATTAGTACCTACCTCCTCAGTAGATGAACACATTCAAAGCACTGCCATCATTTAAGTGATGGCACACTTAAGTCACTTGTTATGAGATATAATAGTAAATTTACCTTCCTCAAGAACAAAAAGTAGTGTTTCTTTTTTTGTTTGTTTGTTTAATGGCACTTGTCACACAGAGGAGAGCAGAGATTAGTGCAAGTAGCAGCCATGGTATAATCCTAAATGTTTAAAGAACATTTCCAACATTCAAATTCTTTACAAATCTCATCTAATAATGTCCCCTGCATAGAAGAAAAGAAGCAGCACTATGGATACATAAAAACACTCAAGAATTGTAAGACAAACAGGCAAAATTATATCACAGACACTAGATTAGGACTGTGAGTCAATATTACCAATTTCCAGTACTGTGGTCTACTATTTTTCAGTTGGTAGTTTGCAGAATCTAGGGGGTGCTCTATGAAGAAATTCTAACTAATACATGAAAGAAGACAAAGAAAAGCTGGTTAATTTAGTTCATTCTGTAACGTGGGCAGGTGACAACTCCAGAAGAGACCTCACCTTTCTTGAAAACACCACCAACTGAAACAAAAAAATTTGTTCCATGTTTTGAAACTTAACAGTAGCTGTTTTCTATAACAGAAATCTGCAAGAAACATGTGCTTATCTACACAATTCTTTATTCTGTTCTTTTTTTTTAAAAAAGTGATATGCTCAAACCTAGTAACCTACATTTTCTAGTTACTGCTTATGCGTCAATGCAGTGTTTGCAGTGACAGTTTAAATACACCATCATAGTAGTGCAAAAACCCTGACATAGAATTACCACTTATTAGTCAAATCTCAAGTCAGTTACACGAGCTGGAGACTAACTTAATCTCATTGTCTGGGTTCATATTTTCTTACCATTTTGAAGTTGAAGGTCATAAGCCACACACAATTTACTTTTAAATATATATAATATATACATATATAGAATTAACTCTCTGGCCAGATGATTATACAGTAATCGCTGGTATAAACCACAACAAAAGTGTAATTTAACTGTAATTGCCAAGGGTTACATTGTACTTACAGTTACTCAGGAATACAGTAGAATTATGACATTATTGGATGCTCTTGTGTGGATGATTTTACTACTTTCTGGAGAAGATACTACTGTGCCTTTGTCACTAAACTTTATTTTTCCAGAAACACCCTTTTTCCCAGAGAAAGAGTCTTCAGTCTTTTTTCCATGCCGATTTCATTGTTACCCATGAAACCAGCCAAACATTAGTAACAAGAATTTTTAGAACTGACCTGAAGATTTTTTTAAGACTATATTGCAATTCATACACTCTAAAAGATAGGAAGAAGGATATTCACAGTGATACTGGAAGAGGATATGGTCTAGAATGAGGATTTATAGGGAACAGAAGAATGACTGCCTGTGTGACAAGAACAAACACCCAAGATTTCAGAAGGAAGCCAGTGATGGCTCAATTATACATTCGAGTGATCAGAAATGGTCAGTATAAGAGAGGCTAAAATAGCCCCACATCCTATATTGTTTGTAAGTAATCAAAGCACTGTGATAATGTGAATCAGTACAATTTTTCAGGGAGTCTGCATTCCCTTTTCATGGCGATGGTCACAACACTGACATGATACAGGCTCTGTTTAATTCTTCTTTCTGTTGTGATGTTCTGACTGGACAAATGAAATAAATAATAGCATGCAAGTATCTGAATTCCTCCTCTTGGTGAGCTGCTCAAAACCAATAGAAAAAATGCAGAATGCAAATTAATATGCAGTAATTCAGTCAGTTTCTACACATCAAATCTCACATAGAGTAGTTCTCATCATTCACAATTCAGCCAAAACCAGCAATGACTATCATAATCTGTAATCTCTGTGAAGTAATCTTCAGAACAAATATAGTTTAACATAAAAAACCCTTCTCTCCTATAGCAAGTTACAAGTTTGCATTCTGTTTTTATGCCAGATAACTAACTTAATTGTGAGACATCTAATAGTTCTAAAAATAGGAACAGCTACATGATTAATCAGTGCACATTAAATACAAATAATCTCTTTATAAAGGAGTACTCTCTAATCTAGATTTAATGAGTTACTAGTTACAGCTACATAAAATTAACATAGCCTGAAACAACATACATTATCAGTTATACAGTATGATAATGTGCATTAAAATTTTTTTTACCTGTTTTATGTGGGTGAGTTTCTTGTTTGTGCACAGATAGCTCCAATTTAGTTTTTTTTTCCAAAGCACCATCAGTTTTCACAGTTTTTCTTCTTGCTTTTCTACTTATTTAACTGATAGAATAGAGGTCCATTTTGTATGAATTGGAGTCCCAGAGTTTTGTCCAGAGCATGCTTGGTGTCATTAAGACTAACTCGCAGGCATTAAACAAAACTTTTGCAGATCATGCTTTTAGGCCCAGATTACTGGATTTTGGAAAACTCCTGATCTACTCTATCATTATTGATGGAACAAAGCTATAACAATGATTCTTTAAGAGCAAAGAAATAACAGAAGTTTATTGTTCACTGTGCACATTACTTGTCTTTGTCTATGTTTGAACCTTCCACCTTTTTACCTAGCTTATCTATTTCAACTATCAGTTGGGAAGGTAGGATGATTTTACTACTAATGTTTTTGTACTACAACCATGCATGATGAGCTAAAGACTTCTCAGGATCCCAGTTACTAATACAGCATATATAAGTGCTTTGCATGCCTAAAAAGCCTCTGCTGCTAAATAGCCAAATGCAGAGTTGGCTTCCATACATCTCTTCCATATACTTTATTGACTCTGACTTTGCATATAAGAACACATTGCACATATAATATGCATCATGTGAGGGTAATACACTAAGGTGGAGTCCAAGATTAACAGTTTTCTTACTTCTATCTATTCCTCATCCCAAAAAGTTCAGGATATTTTTCCAAAACCAATATAACAGAAATACAGAATTCATAAAGCATCTCTTTGGTCACCTTCATTTCAAGACAGGACTGCTTTTACAAATGTTATGGATTCTAATTTTAAATAATTTAAAATATACAAGACATTTTTATGCCACTGCTTTCCATGTTTAATTCTTGAGCCCGGAAGAATGATTTGTTACTTAGACTGAACAGTCTTTTAAATTTGAATTATTTTAACTAGCAAGACATCTTCTCTAATACTTAAATAACTATCTGTTTTGCTTGGGATTTAGCCTAATACAGGCGTGGACATCTGATTAGCCAACGTGTAATTAACTCATCTAATCCTTGTAAACCAGTCTTCCAGTTCTTCCTAATCTAAGTATAGTTAGCCACTGATTGCAACTAGAACAAATTAATACATCTTTCAGGAATTTATATCATGAGTTATGTTCTTGGAAAATATGTGATAATATTCACTTTATGGGCATCTTGATTTCATGTATGTAGCTGTGTTTTAAATATTTTAAAGCAAATAAGGTGTTTATGTAAGTCATCACTTTGAGTTCTGGGGTCTGACAGCTTCTAAAATTATAAAATGGAAGTATAAAATTTCAGACATAAAAACATTTCATAAAAACAACAATTTCAGACATAAAAATATTCTTGCAAACATGCTTTATGATTTAACTTCAGGAATCACTCTACAAATTCACATTTACTGTCAATTACACTGTTGTTATCTACATGCCAGCAATTGTTTCTGGCCAGTAGACATAGAGTGTGACCCAGCATAGCACAAAATCCCTTCAGTCACTCTTCAAAAAATGACCTAGAAGTGAAAGGTTTCCTAATTGTCTCTGAGACATCAAGTTTGCACTGTTGCGCTTTTTTTCATTAATACTGCAGCTCTCTTTTGGTCTGCATATTCATTTAAATACTAAAGTAATGTATTTCCACTATATATTTTTCAAAACTATATTAGATGGAATAAACTCCAAGCCTGTTTTTTGTTGTTGGTTTGTGGGTTTTTTCCCTAAGATTTTTAATTGACAATTTTCCATTTTCATAGGCCTACAGATATGACTTAAGTAATACTTGGACACAGGCTCATAAAACTTCTACTGCTCTCTGGCATGCTAGCTTATTAAGCTGTTATTGCTTCTTATACCACATGCACAAAAATACTGAAAGCCGCAGACGAAAGTCACCTTCTAACATTATTACCTTAGCCCTCACTAACCAGAAAAGCTCACACTTGGCTCTCCAAATAGCATATTTCCTTTGAATTGATTTTCAAATCTTAGCAATAAAACAATGATCATGATAAATAAACAACATAAAGAAGGAATTCTAATTATGAAAGCCATAAGTAAAGAGACTATCACATGCTTAACAGCAAGAGAAGGAAATCTAACACCTGTATTATTCCTTTCACTACTGTGATATTAGTCAATTTAATACTGTGGCAAGATAGTTTAGAAAAAAGTAATTAAAACCACAGTCTACATTCAAGCTGAGGAAAAAATACCATGTCTTCTAAATAAAGAGGAAGCAGATTTGCTTTTGGTAGCAGCCCATGTAAGCAGTATATTAAATCTCTTCATTTTTTTAGAAGTTATTCCCTTAAACAGGACCTGTATAATTTTTCTATTAATTACTATCCTAGTACTTTTAATGTCATTTGCTTACAAGCAATAATATTGTGGCAGGTTGACTCTGGCTGCACATCAGGTGCTCACCAAAGCCACTCCATCACTGGGAGAGAAGGGAGAGAAACACTAAAGAAAGAGTCATGAGTCAAGATAAAGACAGGGAGAGAGAGATCATTCACCAATTACCATAATGGGCAAAACAGACTCAAATCATGAAAAATAATTTAGTATATTACCAACCAAAATCAGAGCAGGGTAATGAGAAATAAAATCAAATCTTCAAACACCTTCCCCTCACCCCTCCCTTCCCAGGCTCAACTTCACTCCCAATTTTCTGTACCTCCTCCCCCTTAAGTGATGTAGAGGGATGGGGAATTGAGCATTGTGGTCAGTTTATCACACCTTGCCTCTGCCATTCCTTTCTCCTCAAGGGGAGGACTCCTCACACACTTTCCCTTCTCCAGCATGGTGTTCCTTCCATGGGAGATAGTCCTACACAAACTTCTCCAATGTGAGTCCTTCCCATGGGCTGCAGTTCTTTCCAAATTGCTCCATCATGGGTCCCTTCCACAGGAAGTCCTTCAGGAACAAACTGTTCCTGTGTGGGTCCCCCAAGAGGTCACAAGTCATGACAACAAACCTGCTCCAGCCTAGGCTCCTCTCTCCATAAGTCGACAGCTCCTGCCTCCACAGGGTCACGGCCTCCTTTGGGTATCCACCTGCTCTGGCATAAGGTCCTCCATGTGCTGCGGGTTTGTGCCTGCTCCATCATGGACCTCCATGGGCTGCAGGGGGACAGCCAGCCTCACCATGGTCTGCACCATGGGCTGCAGGAGAATCTCTGCTCCAGCACCTGGATCACCTTCTCCACTTCTTATTCACTGGCCTTGATGTCTGCAGAGTTGTTCTTCTCACTTATCCTCACCTCTCCAGCTGCAATTATGCAGTTATTTTGGTTTTGGTTCTGTTTTTTTCCCCCTTCTTAACTATGGTATCCCAGAGGTGCTACCCGTCTCTGATGGGCTTGGTCTTAGCCAGTGGTGGGACTGTCTCAGAGTCAGCTGGCATTGGCTTTATTAAACACAGGGGAAGTTTCTAGCAGCTTCTCACAGAAGCCAGCCCTATAGCCCTCTCATTACCAAAACCTTGCCATGCAAACCCAATACAAATACATATAACATTCTTCTATATAATTTCCTATTAAAGAATAGGCATTTTGAAGATACAGTTCCTAAGAAAAAACAGTGCAACTTTTCTTACTAAAACCTGAATCTAGGACAATGATGAAATGATAGCCTTGCCTCACACAATTTTCCAGATGTCATCTTGAGTAACGAAATGCCATTTGGCAATAGCTGCAGATGCTCAGACTATACAGTGGAAGGTTGTGTACAGCACAGAAACCAAGGCCATTGCAAATACCAAAGCTTCTCTTTCTACAAACCTTTGCACACAATCCTCAAATTCATTGCTTAGGGGAGTCAAGTAAAATGTATCTTAACTTTGACACAAAAGCCTTTAGAGACCTTTAAAAAAAATGCATTCATCTTTACACACGTCTATTTGTCTATGTATACAGTGGCTGTCACATATCACAGAGTTCTGTCCTGTGACAGCTAAAACCCAAGAAGATTTTTTCTGTTTTGTACATAAAAGTGATAAAATGCTATATTAAACACTTCCAAGTAAAATGGAATCATACAAGTCCCTTAAAGAATGAGGTCTGTATGATTCACATCTGAGAGAACCCTTTGCTTCTCCTTTCTCTTTTCTCTTACCTTCCTGAGATGAAAGATCAGTTGAGTCTTTCATTTTCATCTCAGCTCCACCCAAGTCTTCATTTTGTTTTGATTCTCAACAGCAGATATTCTTCCATTTCTCTGCTACCCAATTCCACAATTTCTCTGCTACCCAATATCCATGTCTGTTTTAATGACCCATTTGGTGTTTGCCTCCTTTATTTCTTTAATCAGAAAATTATGAAATTGCCATCTTCTTTGTCAGCATACAGGCTTTAGAAAAGTACTGTTATAAGACGGAAGACTCCATCATTCATAATTTTCTCTTTCTTCTCTCTCCTCCCCTTCTTTGTGGGAGACACGCTACTTCGGGTGTCAACATCATGAATGCCACTGCAACAAGAGGATATTATGAATATGTTAATAAGTGTAGTCAACAAGTTCTTCAATGTACAAAAATCTTGAGTTACCTCTTATAAAGAGCTCATCAGTGATGGCAAAGTCATTAAGCTTTATTTCCCAAAATGAACATTTCACTGTACTTTCAAATCACAGTAATAACACTGTGATAATAAGGGGAATCAATTTACCCAAAAATATCCAAGTCTGTCTTTATGGATGGTGGGCTTGATTTGGGGAAGGGGTTAAAACATTTCCATATATTTGTCTAGCAGATAAAGTTAAGATGATTTACCTCTTTCAGTTGCAAGTCTAAAAACCACCCAAAGTAGATTCAAAAATGATTAATTTTATTATTTAATGTACTATTGAAATAAGTAATTCTATCTGAAATGGTAATATGAAGTAACATGCACAGCAGTATTTACAAATTTTGATGTCCCTAGAACTTTTAATCTGGAAAAATATTACAGTATAAGTGAAAGTTGTAATGCAAGGTAATTTCCAGTCCGACGTTTGTAAAAGATGCTCTGACTCTTTCAAAAGACATAGTGCAATCCTCCACAGGTTAATGATGGATAAGTAAGTCTCTCACTTAGAAATAATTTATGAATTCACAATCAGTCACACAGAATTTCTATTTTCTGTGACATTTATCTCCCTAATGAGATGTGTTGTATTCCTCATAGTATAGTGGAATCTCAGAATTGATACTAATGCCTTGAAAATAGTTTGGCTTTTCTACCAATAAACTGACCACCACCACTAGCAACGATGGCACTTGATCTAAGATGAATCTCAAAGTAACTGATTTAATACTGGATGTAAAGATCAGGGTTTCATAACTCAATTTTGTTCAGCCAGCCAATAAGCAGGTTAATGACTTTGATGCATAGATAGCAGTTTCATTAGTAGCATGAGATCAGAAACATAAAGAGTCTTTTCATTACTTTGTTCTCTAATTATGGTTTAAGGAAGAAGATCCTGCAATGTAAAGAAACACAGATCTCTAGAGAATGGCCTCTGTCATCCTAGAATCAGTAGCTGTACTGGTAAGATGAAGCTGAAGGTGACCAGACCATATGTAGACCATAATAACACCTCACATGTACAGTTTTAAATACAGCTAAAAGTGATGTAAATTTCAGCCACCTAAGTACAAACAACGGGGAGAAAAAAAACAACCTTCAAATATAATTATCAAATGAGAGCCAGCTCACTGAATTCATGCTGGTCACCCTTCTGCTTGAAAAAAACATTTATGGTCAAAGAGAGACAGGAGGTCAAGATCACAATTATGTAATGAAATACATACACAATCAAAAAAGGCAGCAGCTAATAGTTGTTCAGCCTCCACATAAGCAAGACATTATCAAACATATTAAAAAATACATGAACATGAATGTGCAATGCTGAGCATCAACAGAACAATGACGGAGTTGTTTCATAGTGTTCTGGAGAAATTTTCCCAGGAAATTAATTCTGAAGCTTACTCTTAATAACTTCAGTATGTGAACTGTGCACTTTAATTACGAAAAACTGAAGTTTCAAATCACTGGTATCTAAAATTTCCAGAAAAACTCAATAAATGACTTGCAAAACATTCAGTACACAATTTACTAAATAAATGCCTCACCAACTGGGCAATAAAACCAGTAAGAGAGTTTCACTGGAATCTGAAAGGACTACATTTTAAGTTTTCACCACCATAGGAAATTGAATTAACGTAGTCTAAATGTAGTATTTGTTCAATTAAGTATTAAAGATTAAAGACAGCTTGTGAAAGAGCTAAAGCCGAATTCATACTATTAATTCATTCCTTACTCTTACAACTGTATAAAAGAGCATTCTGAAAACCAATAAAAATTGCAAGTTCAAAAGAAATAGAATCTAGTTCACAAACAAGGATTTGATACTTGACAGTCACTGCACAGGAAACAATACTCCAAAAGCAACAAACAGCAGTTTGAGCATTATCCAGGACCAATTTGTACATCTTGAACTTGTGTAAGGACTAAAACATTTTCTTCAACAGCAGAGGAGTGTCTGAACTCTATATTCTAGTAAAGGAAACATGCAGTTAAATCTGGTGAAATAATGAAATGGATGAACTACAGCCACATGGAGACCAATAAGAAAAATACATTCTATTAAACACTTAGTATGTTGAGCTACTAAGAATGCTAATTACTCCCCAGTGTATGGTAGATTGAAGTGAACTGTTTACCCAAAATTATCCAGCATCTGTTATGTGCCAATGACAATTTTTATCAACTTTCGTAATTGAGAACAGTCTTATTGCATGCACCAGACTATTTGTAGCAACACAGAATGATTTCAGCCTTCCTTATACATGTGCCAATATTTTCAAAGTTATAACTTATTTTGAAGAGCAATGTTTGTGGACCTACAATAAAATATGATTCTATAAGATTTGAACTATATAGATTAACTTGATTAAAAACACACTTATCTACATTAGATAGAAATAAGAAATAGTAGATAGGCAAAATTGCACCATCATCTTCATCTGCAAAAGAACATGGTAATATTAAGCTCTTTTTTTTTCATTACTAGTTTTTGGGAAAGTATCAAGCAATTCTTTCATAGGCAGTAGCTCGGCAACTGCTTATGATACAAGAAAGCTCCTCTATGTTAGGACCACATTTATGCAAATGTGGCTGCTAGGAAATGAAGTGGAATTTGGGGGGTTGTAGACAGGGGAAGGAGGAGGATCTCTTGTACCTCTACACTTCACTAAGTAAGGAGGGAGGGAGGGAAGGAAAGAGAGAAGGAGGGAGGGAGGGAGGGAGGGAGGGAAGGAAGGCAGGAAGGCAGGAAGGCAGGAAGGAAGGAAGGAAGGAAGGAAGGAAGGATCCAGTGAGTGCAAAGCCCTGCATTTTCAAGGCTTCTACGAAAAGATGGTCTAACTAAAATAACATAAAATAACAACACCAAGGACATCAAATAGTCATATACCCCATTCCTCATGCTTCCCTTTACAGTGATGAAAAGTTGAGGGAAAGTACATTTTTGTCACTTTAAGAAGTATATATCCTTCTCATTTTTCTATATCCAACCAACTGCACAGACCAGCAAGTGGGGAGACGGTGAAATCAGTCTCTAGCCACCGGGTTCTATGTCTGTTTAGTCAGAGAAAAATCCAGAGAAGACACTAGTAGCCAGCCCTCAATAACATTGTGGCAGGATGGGAACAAAGGAGAAATTTTGTTTCTTTCACATAACCCAGCTATGTAAAAGCATAAATCAAACAGAGACAAGTGCATGCAGAAAGGTATGTCTGATTTGAATCAAGAAGCAACTATTCCTAACTGACTGTAATAAATGGAAAAATAGAAGTAATAGGAATAATAAAAATATTATGTCATAGTCCAGTATATAGTTCAAGTGAACATATTCAAAAGAAAACAAAGAAGAAGAAAATTTAGAAAAATAGTTATACTGAAAGTAAAAAAATTATAAATCGTGTTCCAATATTACCCAGAAGAAGAACCAAGTAAGCTGCAGATTAGATGGCTGTGTAGCAAATACTAAATGGTGTCTAAGCTTATAGCACAAGAACTTTCATGTTTCGTATTTACTGTTAAAGTTGTGCAGGATATCCCTGCAAAAATGATACCAGAATAGATCTGGACCTCTTAAAATGGTGCATAAAAAAGTTAACAAATAATAAGCCATCAGAATTAAGTACTCTAGCAGAAATGCATTAGCAATATTGAAAACTACAGAATTAAGAACTGCAAAATAGTTTAGCCTGTATTGGTGATAATTCATTAAAAAATAAATCTTCAAAAGTTGCTAAGAAAACTAAATACATGTCCAAGCACAGCTAAATGACCAAACACAATGGTTTTATGACAGTTGAATCCATGAATCTACACAGCTCATGGCCTTCAGCAAGTGCAAAGTGGTTCCCTTAGATGCCCACCGGAACACTTTTTGCTTAGTATTAGTAACTGAATTATAAACAACAAGTTTCAAACTTACCCCAGTCAAGTGTTTGAAACAAGTTGTGTATTCACAAGCCTTTCAATATAATTAAGACTGAAATTGAGGCCTCAGCACACAGAAGGTACTTCAAGATTTTTCTTTTATCTTTTCTTGTTCCGTTCCAGAAGCTGTCTGTCTGACATGCCCATTTCCCAAAGGTGGCATAAGTTCTACAGAAATTAGGAAAGTAATAAAGCATGATTAAAGGCTTCCTATGGAGTACTCCTCCTGAGAAGTTTTAAGGTATTGCCAAAAGACATAGCAGTTGACTCTTATCAATTTTAAAAACAGAATATCAGAATAAGAGTAAAAATAAATACATAAATAAATAAGTAAGTAAGTAAGTAAATAAGTAAACAAATAAATAAATAAATAGTTTTCTCCCAAGGAAGAAAACAGCAGAGTTAAGTATAAGCCACCATCTAAGAGCACTGACACAATCTAATGGAAGCAAAGAGGAGGTCACCATCAGGGGAAGTTTGGAAATAATTAGATGGAGAAGGGACAAAGTTGTATATATTTGACCAGACCAAACAGAGAGAGGAGCACTGACATATGACCTGGTTTAACATTAATTGGAACTAAGAATGTAAGAGTCAAAGAACATAATTTTTGAAAGGAGAAGCCTCCTGAAACCTTTCTTCATCAAATGAAGAAATGAGCAAGCAAGGGAGAGATGCTGCCAGAATACTGGTTGATGAAATATTTATGGAAAATGTACAAGGCTGGGGCTGGTGATGGAAGAATTTCTGAACTTTCATATTATGATTTAGCCTTTCTTGTCTATTTATTTTCCATACTTCTCCATTTAAACATGTAAAAGTTTAATTTCTATTCTGAATACTTAGTAATACGTAGCAAAATATTATGATAATGGTATAAAAATGCTCTCAATATTGTTAATGAGTTAAATGAGTCACCCAGATATCTTCATCTTAATCAGACTTGCAGCTGTGAGAGAAAGTATACAAAATGTAATCTGGGTGTCCAGATTCTAAGTACATACCCAGATACAATAATAATTGGGACCACACAGTTACATAAATACCAAGAACGATTGCATGTAAATGATTACTCTCTTCTGAAAACAAATTTTGAGAGGTCATTTATTATTAAGATATGAAGCAGGAGGTACCATAAAAATGTTAACATCTAAAACATAATGTTCAATGGAGTTATCTGAGAATTAAAGTAGTGCAACAAGTCATTCAAATTCCACACCTTAATTTCTTCTATATTTCTCTTACCCAAGGATTAAACTACTTCACAAGAGACAGTCCTCTGACTTTCAGGAACCCTACTGATATGGTATGAACTCCTGATGTGTTATTAGTGTTTTTCATCTCCACATTTACATAATATCATACTTTGTTTTATCCAATAATAAAAATTTGATTATCACACCAGTTATGGGATTCAGGCAACCACCCACAGCTACACAATAGAAAATCACTTTTGATAACACTAAAATTCATCTTTTCAATCTTCCTATATTCTTCAGTTCTGTCTTCAAACAGACATTCTTCAGAATTTCTAGTCACATTCTTGCAGACTTACAATGTTATCTTCCACCTTTCCTGTTTTTCCTTTTTATTGATCCAGTTGTCTCATCTCCTTGTTTTCTTATCTATTTCTTTATTTCTTCATACTGTCATTTTAGTCAGTATTTCAACATTTCAGTGTCACCTTTTTGTTTCAGGATATAAATGGTTTAACATTTCTCAATTTTTAAGTTCCTTCTGTAAGTTTATCTATTTTTTTTTTCCCCCTAGGTAATTAATGGTGCTTTCGTAAAACTGCTTCATCCATACAATGTTCAATTTTACAAGCAATTAAAGTTGAAAATTCCATCTCATTTCTTGTTTCTTCTAAATTATTGTCTGGTAAGGAGAAATAGTTTGCTCTTTCTTATGAGGAAAGGCTGAGAGATCTGGGTTTATTTAGCCTGGAGTAGAGGAGGCTGAGCAGAGATCTTACAAATACTTATAAATATATTAAGGGTGGGTGTCAAGAGGATGGGGCCAGACTCTTCAGTGAGGCCCAATGACAGAATAAGAGGCAATGAAAACAGACTGAAACATCAGAGGTTCCTTCTGAATATGAGGAGAAACTTCTTCAATTAGAGGGTGACAGGGCACTGGAACAGGCTGCCTAGAGAGGCTGTGGAGTCGTCTCTGAAGATACTCAGAACCTACCTGGATACAATCCTGGGCAACCTGCTCTAGGTATATCTGCTTTAGAAGGGCAGCTGGACTAGGTGATCTTCAGAGGTCCTTTCTAACTCCAATTATTCTATGATTTTTGCGATTCTTTCCTCTGGCTTGATATCCAATTTTGCCAAAATGGGTGAACATAATTCTAAATTTGTACCAGTTTAAAACCAGGTATCTAGAAGTATTAATAATGAAAGAGAGGAAGAGAACAATTGTGACTTAAAATAATCCGAACAAACCCACCTGCATTCAGGGATCATTTGAAATCCCATTTGAATTTTTTCATTTTGTGACAGGCTGTGCTGAGATAACACTCTGGTCTGCTCATCAATCTCACTTATTTCACAGGCAAACAATCTGCTTCTGATCACAAATAAGACCAGACTACTGAATCAGACCATAAAACTAACTCAGTTGTGGCCAAATTAACATTTCTCCTACTCTCCAAAGTTGTTTTCCTACCTGCAGGACAAGAAAGAGAAGATCTGTCTCTAGTAGTCATCTTCTAATTCCTTTACACTTTATACCAGCAGTCAAAAAAGCTGGACATTCTCAGTTTATTACATTTGGTTATGTTTTTGGGGGTTTATTAGATTTTTAATTTTATAAATCTACTGGAAAATATGCTACTCAGATATGCTCTGCTCAGCTATATATAATTCTATATGTAGTATAGTGTGGACATTTCCACTGTCTTTTGACTTGGCTGCAAGTTACTTCCTATGTCCTTTCTCTTTTGCTTCAAACACTTGTCTTGAACTTCCGCCATTTAATAATGTTAACTTGTACAAATTTAGGACCTTCAGCAAATCAAGTCAGTATGCTTCACTGACTCAGGGATCCAAATGTGAGGAACAAGATTTGACATAACTTTCCTTTGTCTCTCAGAAATTACTTGCTTTCCTCCTTGCACAACCTGTCCACCAGAGTCAGTTCTTAATCCTTGGAAAACTTCTTTAAATTTTTATTTTGAATCTTAAATTATATTTTAACTGCTCTTAACAGTTCTGATCTTTAGGAAGTCCCTTGGGTTCAAGTGAATCCCACTTTTTTTCATTTCCCCGAAGATGACGAAAACATCTTAAAAGCCAACAAATCATGGCTCATTATTTTCCATTTCCAGATAGCAATAAAATTGTCAATACATAAAAAAAAAACAAGGCCTGAAAAGTCCAAGACACTTTATTCTTCCTTTTCAAAGTCCTGCAGAAACATTTTTCATTATTTTTATTAAAATTGGTTTCTTACCATACACACATGCAGAATATTATAGGAATTTTCCTTTCAACTTTTTAAAATAAAAATTAGAAATATGTAGAGTCCCAAATTATGAGTGATGCAGTTTGCATCCTTTTCTGTACATTTTATCCCTTGTTTTTATTATTCCAAGTGTGTCAGTCATCAAATGAAGCAATCTAGTTTTTCATCTATCTGTCTACCTATTCATCCATCTGCCCTTGGCTTACAGAGGTACACAATTTTCCCTCTAAGCAACACAATTAAATGTAGAGGTCATTGATGTGCTGAATTATACTAGAAGTTACTTGTCTTTGCTAGTAACAGAAAACAATACTATATATTCCATCCGGTGACTGTTCATCTTTTTTATTGCCTACCAACTACCAATATGTGCCCTAAAGTCATGATATGAATAATACATGTTATATTTTTACCACTTTGGTAAAACATTACATTTAAAAATTCTTTTCACTGACACCATATTTAAGACTGATAAAATAGAAGCCAGGCAATTCCAAGTTCTTTATATCATCTCAAATTTTACATTTGAAGAAAAATCATAGAACTGGTAAGTTTACAGCTATTTGTTCCAGGAAAGATCTAAAAGATCATAATGCAACATGTGTTTACTGACTGAAATAATAAAATTTCTTGACCAAGTAGGAATCTATACTTCAGGAGTAATAAAAACACTGGTCTTTTTCAGATGTCAGTTTGCTTAAGGCTGATCTAGACAGAAAATACATTAAGGCGTGGCTATTTTCTGTGTCTAGACAGTGCAAAAAGCCAAATTCTGAACCTGGTGAGACAGCACTATAACTGATTCAGAGGCATAACGTCTTCTCTTGATTTAACCGTGACAACTTTTTGTGTTAATGTTTAGATTTTAGTTTATTCATATGTAAAATTACTTTTCTCATTTCTCTATATGATTATTAGAACAAAAAATAGCAGGAGATATAATTTTAATTATTTCTGTGCTGGCACTTTGGGTTAACTAAATCATTAACTAAGAAACTAGGCTGTTTCTTGACTTAGTACCATCTTTACTATCAACTGAAAACTGGAAGAGAAGTCTATTTGTAGGGGCTACAAACCAGAAGGACAGGTAAAATGACAAAAGGTTCATTCTTATAGGGCCAGAGGTGAGTAACCCTTTGGTGAATCCTACGTTTATGTCTGGAACTGTCTTTCAGGATACCTCATAAATCCATTGTAAGCCTTAGGCTAAATTAGATACAAGTTGGGCGGTACAGGATGGACTTGCATATTTGCAATGTATTCACAGCCTTGGATCCATAGGTAAAAACTTTAGATTTGACATTTGAATGTTCATATATGATAGCAAATATATCACATCATATCAAAGATGGGCACTTTGAAAGGTGACAATGACAAAGCCGGCTACCGGCCACTTCTCAAGTCTACGGCTTGACCAGTCTGGTTTCACCAGTGGTTTTGGTATACATGGCACTAAGAGATTTAATTCCCCTGTGACAGATGATAATTTGAAAAGTTTTAAAACAAAACTTTTGGTGGAAGCTCGTCTAATCCTAATGAATATAGAACAGATTAGTAGATAAATACAAATTTAAATAGAAATATTCATAGAAGTTGTGATTGAAATAAGGACATTATTTTAATCATGTGATACAATTTATTGAAATATAAATATTAGTATCATAATTTACTATATGTTTTTATATTATATGGATTTTTTTGCAGTTCAGAATCTGAAAGCATTTTTCATTATTTAATGAGATACATCAACGATTTAATTAAAACCAAATCTTCCTCACAATGTCAAATGTGTAGATTAACACATTGGTAAAGTATAGGTCTGGAAGATGATTGCAAGACAAGACAAGCAAAGATGGAGGAACTTGAGATCAATATCAGAAAAAAAATAAAAAAAAATTCAGCCAGCCTAACTTTAGCAGAAAACAAAAAGGCTCATTAACTTTGCTCATTAATATATTTTCTCTCTACAAAAATACTAATTAATTTAACATCCTGAAAAAGAGTCTCAATCTATGATGCATCTTCCTTTCCTTTGCTCTTTTTTTATGTACGCTCAGTGATCACTCATTTACTTGTAGGCAGAAGAGTTTTACAGATGAAACAAAAACACTCTTCAGAGTTCAGTGCTGGGACTGATAATGTTGTCTTCACAGTAAGATGTTTGCTTTGAATAAGGTTTTCTATTCATTTGCGTGTGTGAAGGGGTAGAAGACATTGTTCATAGAATCATAGAATGTCTTGAGTTGGAAGAGACTCACAAGGATCGAGTACAACTTTGATGTTGTTTCTACATCTGTTCCTCTAAAAAGATATTTTTGACAGATTGCCATCTCTTATCCACAAACCATAGGGCCAAATAAATTTGTTAGATTAAAAAATATGTTACTGGTTATCCAGGAACAAAAGGAAATAGACAACCCAATGAAGTGGGAGATGCAAACCCTGATTCCTCTATTATTTTCCAGTCACACAATGAGAACTTTGAAAGAAGAGCTTGAGTAGTTGAACCTTATCCTAACCATTGGATATTTGCATACATGCCCAGTAACAGCTGGTATCTCAGAGGTTCTGTAAAAGGTGGTCAATTAAAGTTTCTAATTTCACTTCTCCAAATGTGCATATGAAACAAAATATAGGTATAAATTTTTCTCGTCTTCTAATAGATTTGCAGGAACAAGAAAAGGGGGTCTCAATGCCATTTGTAAAGTAACTTTTCTGAACAGACCTGAAGAATGAAAATCACCCAAGCTTTTCTGTAAGAGGTTGCGGTTTTTTGGTTTTGTTTTGTTTTGTTTTGTTTTTATTTTTGTTTGGATTTTTTTGTGTGTGGGGAAAAAAAAACAGTGATTAAGGTGCAATTTATATTATTACATAAAATATTTCAGACTTCACATGTCAAAATGGAACACCAGGTTCAGCAGGTTGAGACACTAAATAAATATGTGGTATGTATTCACACATTTTGTTGCTATAAAGCAAGTTTTACTTTGCCTCAAGTGAAGGCATTAATCAGCCAGTCTTGACTCAGGGATTACAAGAGATCTGAAAGAACAACACTGGTATAATTCTAATGAAGAAAGGCAGTTCACAAGATAAGTAGAGAATCAGCAAGACAGCTTCCTGAGAAGTTCAGAAGAAAAAAGCTCTAAGGAAGAAAAACAGATATAAACAGAACTCCTGGAAACTCCAAGGAAGACTAACTGTAAAAATCAGGTGCTTTGCCAGGAACTTGTTCCATCTGACAAATGTGATTTAAGTAACAAATAGTGTTGAAACACAGTGGTTCCTTGATACCTGCGGCAACACAACTGAACACAGAGAGAAAGGAGGACTCCTTGAAGTTTGATTCTGATAAAGTAGATTAATATAATCTCATTTCTTCATCTGTAAATTTCATAGCAAATGTGATATGCTATAGCAAATCTTGTAAACAATTATTTTAAACTGGTATTTTATCTTAAACTGGCTTAAGAATAGTCTCCTGTTAACTGTTCAACCTCATTTTATATCAGACTTTCACACAGAGTGATCCTTAATACCTCCTACGTGCTCCCCAGCAAATTTATGTGGAGTATGCAAAAGGAAGCAAAACAGTTCTTTGCTTAAAACTTTACTGGTTGGGTTTGAGAGCTTCAGTGTTGAGGGCCATAAGAAAAAACACTGTTTTCCAGCAATAACTGCAGAATTTCTTATGTGTCTGAAATGTGGCAAATACTTCAACAAGCCTGGAACCATATCTTTCTGAAAACACTGAATTATTTCTGTTGGAGAGATCCAGGGGCCAAGGACATATTATTCAAGTAGAGTTTGGTATCAGACTGGGAGGAGCAGGAAGAAACAGGAGATGTGAGCAATTTCCAGGGTATATTTTTCAATATAATAGTAAGACTTGAACAGCATTGGTTTACTACACTCCAGTCTTCTCCAAATTTCTAGAATTCAAATAATTCCTTTTTCTTATTTTTATGCTTCCTTATTGTGACTATGTCATTGAAACTGTGTTTTAAAATGCTACTTAGAATTAAATCAACAGGACACTTGATTCACAGAGTCAGAACTCTAATGTATTGGCATAACGGTAGACTTTCTGATTATTTCAGACTAGTTCACCCAGTATGCATCTACATATTTTTAGATGACCAACACTTTAAAAGCTGATTTTGTTCCATTGCCTTATAAATGTAATATGAATCAAGAAAAAAAAAATACGCTTTCACATTCAACGTGCATGACAGACTAATTTAGTGAGTGTCATTGCCACTGATTTTTTTCCCTTCAAGCCTCATTTATACCCGCTTCTTGGATTTTATTCAGGTATAGAATTTGCATTTAGATTGCTCTCCTAGAGGAAAAAAAAGCCAAACCAAAACCCACTCTGAAATCCTGTGCTTTCTTTTGACCTTAATGCAGCAACAATCACAATTATTGCAGGTGGCTGAAAACATTTTAGCATACTGAGCTGCATTTTGGTATTCCCCATTTAACCAATCCAAAGTTGTTACTATCAAGTACTATTTTATCCCTTCCTTATTCAAACTGCAAACAAGATTACAATGCTCAAGATCACACTTTGTGTTATGGAAGGTTAGATAATATTTCATTCTGTGCTAAATACATAGTTAGTAAAAAGCTCTTACAAGGTCTTACAATTACTGAAATTAATACAGTTGCAAGAAGAAGCAGCCATAAATCTTCAATTGTTGTATTGGAAATAAACAGCCAACTTACCATATCTTGATTTAATTCTTCAAATGTAGACATTTTATAAACAAGGCTAATAATGTGACTATATGATATTACAATACAGTATATAAAGTCTTGCAGTCCCTGTAAATTCTCTTCAACAACTTTTTATCCCACTTTTAACAATGGATGAAATCTGATTATGGACTTTTTTTTGGGTTGTTAACTGAATGTGAAGTTCCATCAGTTAATTTTCTCATTATTTTTTGAAAACATAAATAAATCGGCTCTTAAAATGTTTTTCAGACACCATACAAATAACCGGCCAATTGCAATATGCATTTCTACTGTTTTTACAAATTCAGAATATGAGACAGCTATACACAAGAAAACAAACAACACCGAAAGGAAAAAAAAAAAAGGGAAAAAAAAAAACCAACACAGAACTGCAACACTTAATTAATTTGCTGATCAAATATCTAGTATGGCAAGCAATCTTTTGGAGGAGACTGCCTCCTTTAAAAAGAGGTAAGGGATTGATAAACTATTAAGAGCCTTACCAAGGACTTCATACAAATGTAAATAAACACAAATGCAGTTCTTTGAAGCGACGAAATGAACTTTAAGTACAAGTTAAATGGAATAAGTGGAAATATGTACCTCCATTTGCAGAAAGATAAAAATGAGGCCTCCCTCTCCTACAGAAATGCTGGCCATTGAAGGTAACACAGGGATGAATAGTGAGAGATATCATGTATTCTTTTAAATGGATAAGTGAGCAAGCACAGCCATGTGCAACTGCCTTGAAACCTGCCTCCGGATCTAATGAAGTCAACAGGAAGCCTTTGGCCTAAATGATGTGTTATCTGTATTTACTTCAAAGGCTTTAACCCATCACTGGGGCCAACATGTGCCAGGAGGCTCCAGTTGCCCTGGCCAGCCTGTAGCCTTCTTTCTCTGCAACCAAATCCTCCTGCACCATCCCTGAGAGCTAGGCAATTGCTGATAAACAACCAATATGTCTTGGGTAAACTTTAGGGTTACAGGCTGGTTGGGACAGCTGCAACCTGCTATTGAACCTAGGGCCCTGATAGCTATAACCTGCCAACAGACTTTGAATCATCACCTGAGTGTATGCACCTCTCTTTTCTGCCCTGTGATTTAAAGCAATGCTCTGAAACAACACGTTTAATAGTAATTTAAATATTTTTAGCTTATATAGAGTAAGCTGGATAAGCAAATTCATGTTCTGAACACATAAACAGAAAATGTTATTTGTAATGTTATTAGTTGTAGAGCAAAAGGCCGACAATAACCAAGAAGGTATCAACCATCACATCCTTGACCTCCACTTAAAAACATAGCATTTGTTCAGAGCTGCTCACCATTCACTACTACTTTGGATCACTGTCTTCAGACTGTGTTTGTACAAGCCATCATTGCATGCTGGACACTGGAATGATAAGGAAAGGTCTGTTGTACCTAATCAGCCCATCTTCTGTGTGTATAATTACCAAAGGAATATAACAATGGTGGCTGAGTTAAATCTGATGGTAAGTAAAATAAATATTTCCAGACTGGGATAGAACAGTTTTGAACACATGCCATGTGTTGCATTTGGCACAGAGGCATCCACAATAAGGCTTGCTAAAAGTACTTCTCACTCTATCAAGAGGAGAACATTTATCAGAAGTAGAAGTCACAGATTCTGAAAGTTATAAAGCTGTCAAGAAAATGCTAATTTAATCAAGTGCAGATTTCCATAGGGTAGAAATTCACCATGATCTCAGTGTGAGTGCTTAAACAGTACAGAGAAATAGATATATATTATGCTGCACATGAGATGATGCTTCACCACAGATTAATCTTTCAAATAAAGTAACACTTAAGTACAGAATAAATGGAGCCATGGAGATCAATATAGCACACACGATAGCTGATGAGTGACAATGACAAGGTTGCCCAATATTCTGAAATCTGATCTGCGTTACGTAGATTTAAGATATGAAAATTGCAAGGTGCCAAGGGCTTGTCTCCCACAGACATATTCATAAGTAATTTTACTCAATTCAACTTTAAACAGTAATTTTAAAATTCTACAGTTGCAGTTTAGCTGTGCTGGGAATTTTTTGTACCTTGGATACAAAATAATCTCAAGTACTGCAAGGATGACTAAGTCTGGCTCATGTGAATAAGGGCTGGTAGCAAGTGGGGCTCACACAACTCTGCCTAGTGAACTAGCCTAGGAGGCAAGGAATCCCTTGTGGTCCTACATGTACACACACAAGTCTACCAGAAACATTTGTTGAGACACCCAATCAGCTGAAAAGAATTTGTGTCACTGTAACTTGCTTCTACTTCTCTAGGGCTAAGCGACACTAAACAAATGATCTACAGGTATGTCTTTAAAATGTGCTCTCTAGGCAGTCCCAGGTGTCATGTCTGCATGTATCATAAAATCATAGACTTGCAGAATCATAGAATAGTTTGGGCTGAAAGGGACCTTCAAAGGTCATCTAGTCCAAAGTCCCTGCAATGAGCAGAGACATCTTCAATGAGATCAGGTTGCTCAGAGCCCCGTCCAGCCTGGTCTTGAATGTTTCCAGGTATGGGACATTATCACATCACTCTTTCAGTACTTCAGCACCCTCATTGTAAAAAATTTTTTTCTCATGTCTAGCCTGAATTTCCCCTCTTATCCCTTGTCCTATCACATCAGTCCCTGCTAAAAAGTCAGTCTCCATCTTTCTTATAGGCTCCTTTCAAGTACTAAAAGGCCACAATAAGGTGTCCCTGGAGTCTTCTCTTATTTTCTCTAGGCTAACAAACCCAACTGTCTCAGCTTGTCCTCATAGGAGACATGTTCCATCCCTCTCATCATCTTGGTGGCCTCCTCTGGCCCCTCTCCAACAGGACCGTGACTTTCCTGTACTGAAGACTCCAGAGCTGGACGTAAGACTCCAGGTGGGGTCTCACCAGAACAGAGTAGATGGACAGAATCACCTCACTCAACTGGCTCCTTTTGATGCAACCCAAGATAGGATTGGCCTTCTGGGCTGCAAGTGCACATTACCAGATCATGTCCAATCTCTCATCCACCAGAACCCCCAAGTCCTTCTCTACATGGCTGCTCTCAATCCCTTCATCCCCCAGCCTGTATTGATACCCAGAGTTGCCCTGACCCAGGTGCAGGACCTTGCACTTGGCCTTGTTGAACCTCACGAGGTTCACATGGGCCCACTTCTTGATGCTATGGAGGTCCCTCTGGATGGCATCCCGTCCCTACATGTATCTCTGCATGGAGTCCTCTCTCCAAAATTCTTAATAGCTTAGTGCAGTTAACACATTATTTTAAACAATGATGAAAATTTTAAATATCTTTAGAAACATAGAAAATTAAATACTGGATCATATCGGGAGTCCACATAAATAAGCATCTTGACTTTCACACAGTCAACACGAAAGCCTGAAAGAAGGACCACAAAAGAAGGAGGTAGAGTGTATGATGTGCACAGATGGGAGAATGGTGGTCAACTTCTATGTCCACCACCACTCACACTGATCTCTAGCAATGAGGTAGAGGAATAACTTGAGGTTTATCATGTAGCAACATAATTGTTACTACTATCGATCATTTACTACGGTTTCTGCTATTGAAGATTAAGATGTACATTTCTTCAGTCTAAATCACCACAAACTCTATGTTAATTATATTTTACTAAATAATGTTTAACATATAAATAGTATATGTTTAAGCACCAACTCATGCCATTAAAGACTCAAGCTTCCTAAGATAAACTGAACAGACATTTACAGTATCACACATACACGTACATACATATTATATGATTAAAATAATTTCCTTGTTCCCAACTTGAAATTGAACTAAAATTGTTGGATTAATTTAGATGTTGGAAATAACTGTGACCGTGAATGTGGCATCTTTTCTTTCCCCTTTCCCCTTTCCCCTTTCCCCTTTCCCCTTTCCCCTTTCCTTTCCTTTCCCCTTTCCTTTCCCCTTTCCTTTCCTTTCCCCTTTCCTTTCCCCTTTCCTTTCCCCTTTCCCTTCCTTTCCCCTTTCCTTTCCCCTTTTCTTTCCCCTTTTCTTTCCCCTTTTCTTTCCCCTTTCCTTTCCCCTTTCCTTTCCTTTCCTTTCCTTTCCTTTCCTTTCCTTTCCTTTCCTTTCCTTTCCTTTCCTTTCCTTTCCTTTCCTTTCCTTTCCTTTCCTTTCCTTTCCTTTCCTTTCCTTTCCTTTCCCCTTTCCTTTCCCCTTTCCTTTCCTTTCCTTTCCTTTCCTTTCCTTTCCTTTCCTTTCCTTTCCTTTCCTTTCCTTTCCCCTTTCCTTTCCCCTTTCCTTTCCCCTTTCCTTTCCCCTTTCCTTTCCCCTTTCCTTTCCCCTTTCCTTTCCCCTTTCCTTTCCTTTCCTTTCCTTTCCTTTCATGTGTAGAAGTGTAGTATGGAATTACAAGACTCTAATTTATGACCGAAAGTTTCCTGGAAAATTTCTTGGGCGAGACTGTATTTCTCAATGACCCAGTAACAGCATAAGGAATTAGTTCAATAAATATGAGATTAGACTCCATTTTTAGTATTTCTTAATGCAAAGTATGACCCAAGCATTTACCCAAGTTAATAGCATTCCTTTCACTGTCATCAACAGATTTCCAATGAGATTCAAAACATGTTCATTTTAATCTGCATTATTTAACAACATAAACATATGTACATTTAAACTCCCATCTACTACTGAAAATGAAGAGATGCTGAGAAACAATGAAATAACAGGGATTTATTTGCCACAACTGATCTGCTGTTCGTAATCTGCATTATCACCAGATGGCGGTAGGTTCTGTAGCACCTCAACAGTCTAATTCTGCTGTAAAAGCAACTATTTTTGCTCAGTATTTCACTGATCATACAACTGAAGAGTCTGTGTAACTCCATACACACCCAATGCTCTTAACAGAACTGGAGTCAATAGTGATATGCAAGAGCTTATGGCAGCCATTTACACTTCTCTGGTTCTTAGATTATTTTATACGTAACACAAATAGATGCATCTAAATACCAAATTGCATATACTTACGCAATATTGATACCTAGTAGACACTGGTACTCATAACTCTTACTTGGATCTATTTTATTCTTTATTACTTGCTTGCTAATTTTCTACTAGTGCTTCATTTCAGAATATTATTAAAAAATGCTGAAAGTGCCCATGCACTGCAGCAGAAACCTGCAATCCATTACCTGAGGTTTCTTTTTATGAGTTTCTAACTATCTCCTATTCATTCCATTATTTAATCAAATCTGCAACTGCCACCTCCAATTTCTGATTAAATATTCCAATTAGACGAACTTTAAAAAGAGCCCCAAAGAGCAAGTAATTCCTCCAGCTGCTGTTTTATTACTTTTTCTCACTTGAGTCTCACTCTCAGCTATTAATAAAACAGTTCATCATTTAATTAACTGGACTGATTGGCTGAAAACTTTCTCGCTTCATAAGCAGCCAGTGTTCTAGGTGAGCTGACACGCGATCTCTTTCCTAGCTAAGTACTGGAGACAGCTCCTATGAACACATATGTTAAGACACTCTCTCTCAATACAGAATCTCAGCACACCAACCCAAGTAGCACAGAGGGTGATCTATTCCTACCCGTGAAACAGAGGTAGCTCTAAGCAAATTGGGCTTTGGTATTGCAAGCAGGAAATTTTCATCTAATGCAGCACTGCTAATTAACCTGTCTGAACAATAGGACTGAGATACCATTTCTTACAGTAGTAAGTTTGGCATTTTTAAAATACATAATGCTTTTAGCATTGATTTTGCTTTGTTTTTATTTGGATGTCCAGGTACATTTCAAATGAGGTAGAAAGCTTTACTTAAAAATCTAAGCTTAAATACAGGTCCAGAAAAGAACATAAAAGACTTAAAACCTAGTGAGAAACTTCAAACCTAAATTCATAAAGTTCAGCGTTTTTTTAAACAGCACGAACAAAAAAAATCAGGATTTATCTTACCATATGACATCAAAAATCAGAGGCAAAGGTACAAACAGTTAACGCAAAAAAACCCAAGTCCACATACTTTGCTGGATAAAGCAAACAAGGGAAGATCCGTGGAGCCTCAGGGCTTTATGCTAAAAAAATACTTAATTTCTAATTCTTCTTACAGCATAGTGGACGCAGCTTTCCCTGGAGCAAAACCTTTTGCACTTATTCTTTAAAAAATTCAATGCACTGCACAATTATTTCCTTTAGAGTCTGTGAATCTGCTTTTCTTCCTCCTAATATTCTGAAGAAAACATTTACTTTTAACAGAAACTTGATTCAAGAACACAGAAGAACTGATTTGCATATCATTTTTTTTTCTGATGTTGAAATAATCAACAGTCTTGGAACACTCTTTAAAAACTCAGTCTCCTTCAAACATTAGTCTCCTAATATAACTAGTAGGGTAGTACTAAAAGTGTAGATATGATATAAAGCAATAGTTTTTACTTAGAAAAATACAGGGGTGCACATATGAATAATGGTTTGCTGCAAAGCTTTTCCAGAAAATGGTGCTCAGAACATAAACTCATATTGCTGACTCTGTTTTATATTAAAAAGCAAGTATTTTAAATGCCTGTGAATTACCATTTTTCATACAATACTGTTATTCTGATAGAGTATAGCATATGAACTGACAAGTATTAATATAAAACCAGAAAAACTCTCAAGCGTATTTTATGAATATTTGCTTTTGATTTCTAGTACCTGTTCCCAAATACAGAATGACCTACCCTTTAGCATCAGCAAAGCCATAAGCATGGGAATTCCTGTTGACCTCAACTAGACAATTAAATTTTAATTTACTTACTCATGAGATAATACACTTGCATGTAGAAGTCACTCATGGAATAAAACTTTCCAATAACACAGAAGGTGATGGATTTAGAGGGAAATTCCTTGAGGATCTGAAAACTGAAGGTCAGGAGTCCTAACATGCAGAACAGATGACAATTTTTGAAATGCCTCTTTCATCTTTACATGGGAAAGCCTGGCATCCCTGAGGGAAAAGAGCAGAAGTCTTGTGATGGGCTGGGAACCGATTAAAATAGAAAGGATAGGGACAGCCCCTTCAAAAAAATTGAAAAGCTTAAGAAAAGAATGAGAACACCATTCTGTTAAACATTAAAATTCAGTTATCCCAGGTGAAAACTGAAAATGGAGGTTTAGTCAAGCCATGTTCCCCCCCCCATGTCTTTCTTCCCAAATGCCCAGGATAAAATGCTCAGAATATATAGATTAATTCTTGTCTCTGCACACAAAGGCAGTTGGATTTTTAAGAAGTGCTACAGTAGGAATTTTTTTTCCAGAACATAAGAAAAGCTTGCCTCCATCCAATTATCAGATTTTTTTAGAAGTTTGTCAGTGTGTTTTCTCATTAATACAACTATGCACATTGAATATAACTTTCCTGCAGCATAGACTTATCTTCTGTCATTCAACATGATAGTGACGTTAAAAAAAACCCTAAAATTATGAAATATCATTTGCTATTTGAAGGGAAAAAAAAGGTATGATGCACTGTTTTAAGCTCCAGAACAGAAAATTCTAGAGATTTAAAAAGGCCCAGGGGATTAAATCCTCCGTAAAAGACAAATATTTTAAATAACAGTAGAGAAAATGCAGTATGTTGAAAATGTACTTAATTAAATATATAGTATATTCCTCTAAGCTATAGGTAAAGTTCCTTTTTCATTATTCACAGAAATTAATCCACAGAATTGCACAAAAAGTCTGTGTATTACTTATGATTTCTATGACCTCTAGGAATCGGTTTTGAAAGAGAATCTTAGAGTCAGGTGATTTGGAAGAAATCAATAAATAGTTCTTTCTTTCCATTGGAAAAGGTAGTGACATCTTAGCTATTTAAACATACATATAGACCAGTTCTTGAATGCAGAGATAAACTCTTCAGACAGTCTGAATCAAGGATGCCTAATCCTGTCAGAAGCCAGGGAAGCCTCCTGAGAAAGCAGCATCCTCCAGATTATAACACAGTCGGTTCTGTCTTTGAAGTTACAGTTTAAACTTGACCTTTCTGTGACCAGAAGGACAGACACTCACGTGTGCAGGCAAGCATGAGTTGGGGACCACTAAAATCTGGTTTCTGGCAAAGGCAGGAGTCTCACAAACAACCCCTTTTTTGGCAGTCCTCCAAGTTCTTAACATTTCTTTAGGATGAGAAGCTTGTAGCTCAGCTGCCTGCAGGCCAAGAAGTTTTTTTGAGGCCATCACTTAAGACATCCTTCTTCTTGAAGAAAGAGAAACAGGCAGCTCCCAAAGAAAAATTGTTTCATTTTAACAGAGGTGTTAAAAAAGATATGAGATGAATTTTTCCATAGAGTTGCATTGCACACAGAGTCCAAACAAATCATGCTATGCTTTATCTGCAGCTTCTTGAGAGAAAGCAGTTCAAGACTAATCCCATCCTTACTAAATAACTCATTCCTTGCTTGTTGCCTATCTGCTTTAATCTTTTTTCTTATAACTCATTCAAAACACTGGTGCTAAAGGCCATCTTCCAGTCACACCCTCTCCTGGCTCACTCATGAGCTCCTGCAACAGTTCTTTTGAACTGTGCATGCCACACTACCTTCTCATACTCATTTTCCATACGTGCACTGCTTAATATTTAATTATCTCCTCTGCAAACTCACTCTACTTTTATGTATCCCCTGACAATTCCCCTTCTTGGTTCTTGATGGTGTGCTTTACCACAACAGTTATCAAGATATTCTGCTTTCTACACCTAAGTGGCTAACCAGAACACACCTAAACAAATAATCTAAGATCAAATCTTTAAATAAAATCCTGATGGGCTGCATGACAAGCTGTTATTTATCTTCCAACTTTGTCTAGGCAAAGGATACCTCTGCCAGAGGAACAACAAGTCTTCATGAAGAGCCCAGTGTATTTGGTCTAACTTTACTTCCATTCAATTACTGGTGCAATTATTGGCTTGATATATCAAAATTCAGTTATTGCTGATCATGTTCAGAAATCGTGAGCCTTGAATCCAAAATATGTAGCTTACAGTGTTTTAACTAGTACGTTCTGTAGGAAGGACTGCCTTTCCTCACGGTGCTGTACCGAGTAGGCTCACACAACTCAATTATCATTTATACTTTCAGAACAAAGTAGTGAGGAAAAATTAAATTAAATCCCAAATCCACCTTCAGCCCTTCTGAGCCTGGAAACATATCTAAATTATTCTGTGCATTTTTACATGGAGGTGGTAGGAGGATTATGGAGGATTAAAACTGAAAGCAAGAATCTCTCCTTTGGCAATGGAAAAATTAATCTCTTCCTATGCCAAAAGAATGGACTTACTGTCTTATCAAATGTAGCTGTATAGAAGCAGTTTGGATTTACAGATAACGCAAGACTTCATTTTACAAAAAAAAAAAAAAAAAAAAAAAAGGTGGGGGTAGGGCTAGGAGGTGAACAGTTTTTCCAGCCAACTTCAAAAACTCTCTTGGAAATTATGGATTTTATAGCAGCTTGAAATGGAAATATTCTCCTTCTGCCCTGTTTTTTATCACTTTTATTCTTTGTTTTATCTTTCTTTTTTAACTTACAGATTTATATTTTTTTTTATGTGATATATAAGCATTAATTAAATGGTGGTAAAACACTGAAGAAAACACCTCAGGAAGATACTAGAAATGCTGCCTATTAAGTTCACTCATTCACTCTCCAGCAAATCAGTCAATTCATATAAGTCACCTTTCTTTTCACAATTTGTATTGAGCCCTCCATTTTATTCTTCCTCTTCACCACTTTGTGAGACTCCTGCACGTTTCTATTATTATGGGGTTATGGCAAGAAAGCAAAGGTCCCTTTTGTATCACATATGAGAAAATCAAATGAAATACCACAGCAGCTTCAGATATGCCATCTCTTAATCCACTTCCTGATGGGTTGTTTTGGTTTTGGACTTTGTTGTTGTTGTTGTTGGTTTGTTTTTGTTTTAATCAAGGAGCTGGATATTTAAGAAAGAAAAAAGTAAAAAAATATCAACAGCAAAAGAACATACATCAAGTTATGCATTGAATTCCAACATTATGGCTTTTTTTTAAAGGATGTGAAAAAGATGTTCCAGTTTAAAAAAAAAAAAAAAAGTGAATAAAACTCAAAAAGCAACATTACGCACATGTGTTTATAAAAGGAAAAATCATTAACCAGTAATCATTAATACAGCTACTTGGAGCCTGTATTTATCCCTTATATCCCACAAAGATATTTAGGAAATGTAAGATTCACTGATTTATCACCCATTTCAAAACTGAAGATGCCAGAAAATGTTACTACTATGATAAAAAGAAAAAAAAAATCATTAATGTTTCATTAAGCTCTGTAGAGTTTTAGCTTATTGACATTCATAAAGGAAATAATTTTGTACATCATATCGAAAGCAAGTATTGAAAAACTTGAAGTTAATTATATAGTGAATTATTTTAATGTTATACTGAATTGATTAAACCACTTTCAAAAAGAGAGTAGAAAGTGCTTGAATTATAACAATAGAAAACAAATAAACAAGAACTAAGCCAAGGAAATCAAAACAAGATACATTAAAAAAAAATAAATAATAACAATAGAACAAAGAAGCCTCAAAAGTGATACCAAAAGCAAGCCAGATTTTGAAATGGTTGTAGGCAGCCTGACTCACACACACAGTGAACTACAGAGTGTTATTCAGGTGAGAAATGATTTGAATAGACTGTACATTACAGAAACATGAGTGTGACTCAAAATTGTAGTGAAAACAAATCCGTGGCTTATATATCACTTCTTAAAGAAAAGCACTTCAGCTGGAGAAGGCTGAGTGGAGCAGTGGGGGAGTTTTGTTTGTTTGCAATCAAACTATGCAATTTCAAAGAACGCACAGACCATTACTTACTGAAAGTTACTCTGGATTCCTCCTACCATCCAAGTATATATTTCCATCATGAAGCCCAAGAGAGTTTAAATGACCCAGCTTCAAACTGAAGGAGGAATTTACATAGTCAACACTGCTGCTCATTTTACGTTGAAATCTGATCATCTCTCTCACTATTAAGTCACTTTTTGAATGTGTGGGAATAACCAAGTATTTTGTGGCTATCCAAAATACGAAGGGCCAGAGAAGTACACCACATTTCTAAAATGTTGCATCAGACAACAGACTATGGCATGTCACAGGCTTATTTTTAAGTGAAAATCATGATTGTATTTTTCCCGTTACATATCAAATGTATGCCTTATGCAAGTTTTCTTTTAACTTGTTTTACATGCTTTTTTCCCTGTGCATTCAAGTTTACAGAGAGAAAATAACCAATTGTAGACAATGTGTTCAACAAAAAAAACCACTGTGGGTATTTCAAATTACAAGAAACAGATTTAAGTGACTGCCACAAATATTCTGCATTACAGAAAGACAAGGCTGGGTGAGAATAAACTTTGACCGTTTCTCTTTATGATGATGACAGTACGTCTGTGCAATGTTTGGTTTATCTAGCTTCCAGCTCCTTCTGTCTGCTATTGCTAGCAAATACATACTAAGGGTTACTACAGAAAATGCAAATATTATTCAAAATCCAAACTAGTCTGTTTAGTCTGACATAACATTAATGCAAAATAGAATCTATGAAAAATCAGTTTGCCATACGGCAGATTTGCCCTCAGTTTTCTCTGTTTACAGTATTTTATTCATAAGAAAATATAATTTTGTTCCATTTCAGACATCAGCTACTGCTCTTTTCAGGTCAGATACTTCAACTTTTGCTTTCAGTGCCTGCAGGTGCAGTTTTGTGAGGCTACCAAGCCCTTGCAGAATGTGGCACCATTAATTAGCTCTCATTTCCCAAAGACCTTGCACCACACTTTTAGCATATAAGAGCACACTTCACCATGATGCTCATACAAAGCTTTGTAAGATGTTTTCTCATTCAGATTGACCTTATGGTGAGGCACTGCACTCCTTTCTAACTTTTGAATGTATTAACCACTTTCAATTGAGTTTGAGAGAAGCCTTAAACATATTAATTAAATTCTTACAAGTTTCATTTTAAAATAAAAGAAAAAAAAGATGGCTGAGTAGATAATTAAATAATAATTTATAACTTAGGTCCTTACGTAATGAAGTGGCAGCATCCAGCCAGCCTGAACGTCAGCACATTGTGGTTAGTTTATAACTGTACCTATGTGATGCTGTTTCTCCTCAGCCAAATATATCAGATAGCGAGGTTCAGTGGAGACAAAGAAGAAAAAATAAGAGATGAGGGACAAAACCATAGCAAACCTAGGGATGTTTATTCTGCTACTCATGAAACAGCTTGCTTTGACTTCTACCAGCTAGCTCTAAAAAAACCCAAACACCAAAATCTATCTGAGTCCAGATGAGATTTGTCATTCTATGAATTTTGGGTAAGACTCTCTCTCCTAACTGTTTCTGTCCAACATATTTGCTATACTGCAGGAGTTTTTAGATATTCACTGAAATTCCCACTGGTGGCTGGAATCAGTTTCAGGGATTGCATTTGTGTGTACATTTGTGTAATAACTCTGCTGCTATCAGGGAGTGCTTCCTTGTTCTGTAGCACGTTGTTGCAATAGTGCAATGGATCCTTGTCCACAACTAGGTCTTCTGGACATAAAAATACATTTTGGAAATCCTCTTTATGTTATTTATGGCAATGAGACAAATGGTTTTATGATGATATAATTAATTTGGTTCTCTTTCTCCCCAGTTTTGCACTCAGATTTTCCACTTTTAACTCCCACTGTCTGGCTTACTTGTGCTGACATTTTGTTTGTTCATTTGTTTTCAATAGCAGAAATGCTTAGCCTTTCCAGTTTCAGTGAGATGCAGAAGTCAGGTATGGTACTGGATTTCTGCATCTTTGTTTCATTTGAACAAGACACAGTGCTGCTTTTTTTTCCTCCAAAGATACTGACTACAAGAAAGATGCAGAGCTCACTGTGTGACTGTGGAATCATGTGCTTAGTGAGACAGACCACTGACCAACTGGTTGAAGCATAGACCCACAGGATGATTACACTCTTTGAGGGACAATGACTGCACAACATTGATAAAACCAAACAAAAGGATTATAATAAACAACCTATTAACTGCAAACAAAGCTGCATTTTAAAAATGGGAAAGCCATTATGCACATCCTAAAACCAATGGAAATTAAACACTGCAGAAATATCACCTAGTTTGTTCCTCTCAGGAAAAAGCTTGTGAATCAAAGCTGTGCTGTGACATTGACAAGACGAGAATTGTTGGCACCCGTGACTGCAGCAGCAATAAACCTCAGGGTTTTTTAAGTTATTTCAGCCCTGTGATTCAGAGTGATTTGTTCTCTGTTGCTTCTTTCAGTGAAATGTGCACACATACTTAGGTCTACCGCACAGGTTGGGGAATCCCCAGCCTTAGAGCTTTTCAAAACTTGCTGTGGCTACACAAAGTCACAGATGACCTGACCTAGCACTGGAAATAGCCACGCATTTATTTGTCAAATCACATAGCAAAAAACAGCATGAATGTCATCAGCCTGAATCAGTTCTGGGTTAGCAGCAAAGAAAAAAAAAAAAAGACCATTTCTGACAGTCAGGTCAACCAGTACTTGTTCCTTCATAAACAATTTTTTCATGACTGTCATATACAAGTCTGACACATTTCATTTGTACAAGTCCTGAGGTTTCCTTTGTGCTTTCTTCTTCAAAACATAGAATTTATCTCAACATATAACTCATAAGAATGAAGAATTTCATTTAATCAAAGGAAAAAACACTGAACTTAGCAGAGAGAGTAAGGCAAGTGAGGGCCAAATGAAGGCAAACTTACTGCTAGTTCTCTGGGAGATGGGCTGCTGGTCCACTGCAGTGGCAGGAAAGGTCTCACAAGGTAGAGAGCAGGATGGCACTCTGGAAATCAAAGTGCCTCACTCCAGTTCTGAAGCTAAATGCTGCAGAAACCAGCTTTGACAGGAGAAAAGCCTTTAAGAGGAAAACAAGCCCTTTGTGAAAGGAAGATTGAGTCAGCTGAAGGACAAAAGTCCCCTTCAACCAGTTAATAGGGCGAACTAAAGAGATCCTAATGAAACAAGAAAGAGTTCCTTTTTAAACCATAAGTGCTACATTTTCATCAAGGGCAGAAGGAATGAGAAAATAACATCACTGAGCTATGCAAAGGAAAAACAGGAGAGGTGTGCATGCAGTGGTAGACAAACATTCAGAGTGAAATGTAGACTTCTGAAATGCACATTTGAAGGAAAATATGTATATTTTTCAGAGTGAAATTAATAACTGTCACACGTATGCATGCATGCATGCATGCATACAACGTACAGGCTATGTCCCTTGATTTTTTGTAATGTTAAGAATGTCAAGACAGAATACTGATGCATTATTACATGTAATCCTTTAACAGTAAAACTTTATCCTTAGCAGATTAATTAAAAAGTTTTAAAAACGACTACCTAATGTGTCCTAGAGGAAGGGAGGAAGGACTCTGAGAGCTGCTCTGTCTTTTAGTTGGGTGGTTCAAGCATATAGATTATGAAGGTGATTACACATAAGCACTGCATATAGTAAATATTTTTTCAACTCAAAAATTTAAAAAAAATGCTGGAAGAAGGAGTGTCTTTAATATTTTGGGCTTGTTAAAACCATCTGTTTAATACAAGAAATTTAATTTATCCCAAATTTTAAATCCACAGACTCCAGGGAAGCTTTAGGGAAAAAGCCAAGTCAGGTGCAGCAAGCTAAGCACAGCAGTTAATACCAAAGGAGATGATGTATTTCCACTTCTCAAATATGTTATGGTCGTTTGTGTGGAAAGGTAAGCACCATAGCAAACAGTAGCAAAGAGGCCTGGACGTCAGAACATTTGAGAATAGCTTTAGCCTTGCAAACTGCCTCGCTTATACATGACTAGGAACACCATATGGGAATCAAAAACATATATTATTTCAGTCATTCAGAGCTTTTGAGATCTGGCCTCCACTGCTTTAGCATACATGTGTGCATGCACACAGACTTCCCTAAGTACCTACTCCTTATCCTTTCAAGCGTGTCTTTGCAGCACTGGTTTTAGCATAATCAGTTTTGTGGATGTCCCTTCATCTCATTCTCCATCTCCGTGGGGATCTATTTTGTGCTTTTGCAAAACACAACAACAAAATATATCCACCACTTCTTGAATATTTTACTGAAGTACATCCTTTATTCTTCTACACGGACAGCAGAATCTTTTCCAGCAGCCTAAAGGTTTTTTCAGTTACAGCTATTGTCTGAGGCACTGCATAAATGTTTCACTACTAAAACAGAGTTAGCCCATATGAATATCTCTTCAAACATTCAGAGAGAAAAAAGAGAAAACACTCTCTCAGGCAGCTCACCGATTACTGGTTTTGTTATTTACTGACATTTCTCTAGTGGTCAGTCTGTAGTGTTTGTGAACATAAACACTGTCTAGTATAATATATAGCAGCTTGTTAAGGGTACAGGGAAGAATCTTCTCTCCTGGTCTTCCCTGGTGAGAGATTTATTTATTTTTAGGTTTGTGTGCAAGTTTCTCCTTATTTCACAAAGAATACATTGAAAAAATTAGATAAAACACTCTGCTGATGTGCTGTTGATAACAATTGCCCATTCCTGATTACTTGCCCACAGACCAACTCCCATGCTTCTTCTATAATCAAGAATAGGCAGCAGAGACCAAGTTCTACTACAAGAGAGACATCTCCATTTTCTACACACACCACAGGTCTACTGAAGCTATCTGCAAATCTTGTCTATTTTTGTTTGAATATCTGCAATAAGAGTTCAGCAGCTTCTGACCTCTTTTTCATACTGAGAGTTCAGAAGTTTTGAAGACATCTGGGAAAGCTTCTCCCTGTTCATGCAATGAACCTCTCCTCCTGCAACAGAAGTTGGTCCTCATGCCTGCCTGCCATTTTAGCAGTTTGTTGCCCAGAGGGGAAGAATGCCATTTTCATTATCAAGGATGAAGTTTGCTCTCTAAACTGGTAATGTGGCACACTCTTATCTAGTTCCACAGAGGCAGAACCATGTGGGCTCAGCACAACTGTGATAAGCCATCTCTTAGGTAGACTCATGAGTGGTTTCCTTTCATTATAAAAGCTGGAACCTCAAAATATCCTCCAGGTAAGCTTGCAAAGCAGCATTTTGTATCTTTTCGGAATTGAGCTCTGTCTACCTTTTTCTTACACAGAGAAATAACTGGGAAAAACACACAGCAAACAAAGCTCCATGCAGAATACTGATTATTTTCCATGCTACCCTGTCATTAAGTGGGTAACTACTGAAGATAGTTGGCAGAAGATTGTTCAGATACCCAGTGGAGCACTTGCAGACACTTGTTGAGAAGGAATTCCCCTTGAAGATAAAATGGCAAAGTTTTTCAATCTAATTTGAGTCTGAGTGATTTGACTTAAAGCATTGTAATCATCTTGAAATCTGTATTTTGACTGGTAACTTTTGCGCTCACATAGCTATAGGCAAAGCTTGATATGAGAACGTGAGCAAAACCCTATCTTAAAATAATATATGCAACTCAACCTTCCATGCCTGTCACCTCCTCTTTTCTTTCTTACCTTCTTCCAGAATTTGCCATAAAATCAAGCATTGCTCTAAAAGAACTCTTCCTTGACTGGTTGCATACTCAGGATTTACTTCTCACACAACCCAATCTATATTTATAGCTCTTTTTAGATCATCAGAATATGTACAAATACAAGAGCTTACACTCAAATCTATTGACAATACACTAGCAGGTAGCATAACATCAGATGGAGGGAAGGGTAAGCCAGTGTTTAATGTTTGTTTCTCAAGCTAGAGTGCTTTATAAGACTTACACATTTTCTTTAGCTAATGGGCTGCAGGTTAACAGGCGGCCTCAGAATCTAAAAGTCAATTTCAGAGAAGTTAGAAAAAAAAATCTCTTTAGCATAAAAAAAAGAATGTATTTGGAATTCTGCACCATTTGTCCTCTGAGTTACTTCTTTCTCTCTTCCTTTTTGTTTTCCAAAACAATCTTACTCTTGCTTTATTTCATAACCTGCTTCTCATGCTTACTCCTCTATTCTATTCCTTCTGGCTGTCCTGCTTCCTCAGTGTCTTCTATCCAGGACTGCATCTCTGTACTTAATCAGCTGTCTTGTGACACTTTCACAATACGTCCACATGGCTCACAAAACACATGTTTATACACCCACATTAAAATTCCAGTTGTCTTAGTGGCACATATTCTCACAAACCTCCAGTTATCCTATGGCAATCAGGCTCCGACTGTGCTGCTGAAGTAGTATATTCAGAGCACAGATGTGTATTCTACGCACTCACACCCCCATACACTGACATCAACCCCGCACCCACCCCCAGTGATAAGGCAAGAGCATTACAAAAATCAGTCCCTTTCATGCCTGACACTAGTTTGGATACTTAAGACCAGAGTCCAGACTATTCAAACAGAAGAACGTGAAGCACTATCACCAAACAGAGCAGCATACAAGGCATTTAACTTCAACAAAGAAAAGTTTTCCAAGGAGTGATAGCAAACATAATAGTCATCATGAAAAGCAACAAGCTTCCCAGCAGTATTTTCCATGTGCTCAGAAACAGCTCACCAGGTACTCTCTGCACAGGTCTACCCCGAAGGCAGCCAGCTTTATCTGGGCTACTAGACACAGCCCAAGGACTAGAGCTGCAGATTCAGATAAGCAACCTTGCTCTTTATTTGTCTGTAAGCGTTTTTAGCACCTTTTCTAGCTACAAAACACACCACAGGGAAGTTCAGATTAAGCCTTTGTGCCTAGAAAATGTCTTTCATTAATCTTTCACTTGTCTGATTGAAAACAAAAGAAAATACTCCATTCACCAAAAGCCAAGTTGTATCAACAGGGTCCTCTTTTGCCAACAAGACCTTCTACTCTCTCTTAAAAAAAGCTGTTGTTAGAAGACAGGACAGGTTTTTACCACGCATGTGCTGCCCTTCCATTTATCATCATCTGCTCCCCATTCAAGTAAATGTTGAGAACAAGCCTCTTGGCACACAGTGTTTTGATTTTGCATGGTACAAATAGGGTTCAAGTGCAAGCAATAGAAGACCCCCAGCTTCCAGTAGTGCAAATATAGAAAACCGTATTTTGTCAAAACCAACAGAAGTTTTTTATTAAATCTCTTTTTTCTTCTTGTTGTTTGGTTTGTCCAAATAATAATTTTAGATGTGTAGATGGAAGAAAGTATAGATTTTGTACAAAAATAAACGAAGTGATCTCCAACACCAAAATAATGTTCACTTGGATGGTTATCTTCAATAAAGGATCATTTGTAGTTAATGCAAAACCATCAGAACAAAGCAATAAAAAGTAGCCAAAGCAATTAACTGGTTGATTTTTCATTCTCCCCTCCCCTCTCCCAACCTCTCCCCTCCCCCTCCCCCTCCTCTCCCTTCCCCTCTTCTCCTCTCTTTAATAGATAAATGTAAGAAACTTTCCTTCCCCACAACATTATCAACTTTCTGAAGAAATTCTGTACTTGAAATCCAACTGAGATGTTTTTACTTGAACATCCTTCCACATGACTCAAGGGAAAGTGGTCAAGACCTTTATTTAGTGCCATAATTCTAACTGGACTTTGTTGCCCAGAACACAGCTCAGATTCTCAAGATTTTGTGAAAACAATGCCAGAGAAGAATAAGTTGCAGTGCAACAAAGATCCAAGAACAAGAAAAGAAAAAATTAATCTTGAAACTTTGATGTCACTTCATAACTCCAAGATGTGACAGCTCAAGACAGATTTCTGTGTTGTGTTCATATAATCCCAACCTTTTCTATTTTTCCTGGTGTTCTGTTTTTTAAGTCTACAAGATTAAGAGCATTTTTAAGCTTTATACAAGAGGGTTCTCCTTCTCTTTTGTTGTCCTTGTTATCTACAGTTTGAAGATATGAGAGAAATGTCCTGTAAAGGCATATGTCCAAAAAATATGAATAGAATGTGTGTACATGCATAGAGGCATTACCTGGCCGTAAGAGTAAGGAAGCAATGTGAAAGGAATATGCCCTCTTATGCCTAGACTGTCAGAGTCTTTAAAATGCATGGTTTCAGAAAATGGCTGCAAAGTCTTCAGCACGATGCTAGAAAATCTTAGAAATAAAAGTATTAAATAAAGCTGTAGAGGGAAGGTCTACATGCAAGCAGCCTGATAACTATCAATTGTGTTTAGTTTTACCCATCACCACAACATCACTCTAACTCCACCTTGCTCACTTGGCAATAAAGATAAAAGATAGAACACCATGAATTTGTCCAGCTTTTGAAACTGCGGTGATGAGTTACCATTTCCTGCAAACAAATAAACGCTTGTAATTAATCAGCAGTTCTGCAGTATAGGTGCTGGAAACTTTAGTCAAACTTTGCCGAAAATAGCTTTAAATTACAGTGGGAGAGCTTTTCACGTGCAAAGTACACAAGAGAAAAAAAATGGGATATGAGACAGGGAAGGAAGAAGCAGTTCAGATTCCAGTATTTCACATAATCCCATTTCATGAAATTCTGGGTTTTTTTTTCATTACTGACGGAAAAGTTTCAAAATCTTCAAACATGTCACAACAGTGCCATTTTTTCCAGACAGCTCTGGTGGCTGACTTCACCAACTGAATGAATGCCCAGCTGATGGTTATTTCTGTTATTTTTGCTGATATTTCTGCAATATAATATACCTGCAAACGTGGAAATGACATAGTTTCCTATGATGAAAGGAATTTAACTTCATAAAATCAGCCATAATCAGTGTGATTAATCTGATATTTGCAATTGTTACATGTTCATAGGCACCCAGCTTTCTCAATATATTTAATGACATTTACCATAAACTTTGAAATCACTAATAATAAAAAGTTTGTGAAAAATTGAACATCACGGAAAACAGTTCGTACTGAGTTTCCTATGTGCAAAATTTTCATTACATTTAATGTCATAGCTATATAAAAAGAAGTGCAATCAAGTATACTATATCCAGCTTCAACTGTCATGCAATATTTAAAAGTCAGACTTTTGTGCACTTTGGGAAACAAGTATACAAGTGAACAAGCAGAAAAGAACACATACAAAAAGCTCTTCAATTTCGACTTTAAACATAACTGTTTTAAATCATGATAAAACCAGCAAAATAGTTTTTTCTCACATATTTTATTATGAGAAAGCAGAAAAACTCAAAAGGTATATTCAGTTATTCAAGATCATTAAAAAGGGAATGAATGAACAAGCTCACAACATGAATGCAATTGTCAAAGTGAAATGTGAAAAAAGTACAAACTGATGAAGTGCAAGCAAGGCACACATTTTGTCAGAAAGAAGAGAATTATAAACAGAAGGCAGAAAGACCAAGCCAAATGGAAAACTGCTAAGTCAGACAAACCCTATGGGTTTAATAATGAGCAAAAGTACCCCTGAAATAATATCAGCCAGGTTTTCATTAAAATAACGAAGGGGGAGTATGAAATAATAGCAAGATAATTCCTAAATAAAATTAGTATTTAACAGCGAATTCTTAATAGCACCTCACTTGTGTCATTTTGAAGATCAGGAGGAGTATGTACCACAGAGTACACAGCCAACATACCAAGCATGTAAACACTAAATTTTCATACTTGAACCTCCTGACAGTTACAGAGCTGCTAAGAAGTGATAAAAAGTACTTTGAATAGTGGAAATATACAGACTTCCTTTACTGAGATGTTTTTCAACTAACTGGTCCTTATCTCAAAACACCAAAACAGGATTAAGATTTTAATTAAGCTTCAACTGATGTTCTTATGAATTTGTTAGCCAAATATCCTTCATATGATCCCAAAGCTTTCGTGGAATTACATAATACAAAAAAGCAAGCTGATTTTGTGATATTTGTGTGTTCAGTAAATCAGAGTATGCAGATACACTAAATGGTCTCATTTATGTGAAGGAGATATTTCTTAATGCTTTTCTGTCAGTGCATCACCACCAGAGAAAATGACCCTCTCCAGAGTAAGAAGAAAGAAAAACAAACAAACAAACAAACAAAACCCACAGAGGGTGAATTCAACGTGGTATTCAGACAGTATGGGGTATATAGAATCATAGAGTCATAGAAGGGACCTTCAAAGGTCATTTAGTCCAACCCCCTTGCAATGAGCAGGAACATCATCAATGAGATCAGGTTGCTCAGAGCCCCATCCATCCTGGCTTTGAATGTCTCCAGGGATGGGGCATCTACCACCTCTCTGGGCAACCTGAGCCAGAGTTTCACCACTCTCACTGTAAAAAATGCCTTTCTCATGTCTAGCCTGAATCTCCCCTCCTTCAGTTTAAAACCATAACCCCTTGTCCTATCACAACAGTCCCTCCTAAAATGTCTGCCCCATCTTTTTTATAGGCCCCTTTCAAGTACTGAAAGACCACAATAAGGTCTCCCCAGAACCTTCTCTTCTCCAGGCTGAACAACCCCAGCTCTCTCAGCCTGGAGAGGTGTTACAGCCCTCTGATCATCTTGGTGGTCTCCTCTGGCCCTTCTCCAACAGCTCCATGTCTTTGCTGTACTGAGGGCTCCAGAGCTGAACACTGGATTCTGGGTGGGGTCTCACCAGGGTGGAGTAGATGGACAGAATCACCTCCCTTGACCTGCTGGCCACCTTCTTTTTGATGCAACACAAAATAAGATTTGCCTTCTTAGCTGCAAGTGCACATTGCCAGGTCATGTCCAGTCTCTCATCCACCAGAAACCCCAAGTCCTTCTCCACAGGGCTGCTCTCAGTTCCTTCATCCCCCAGCCTGTACTGATACCAGGGGTTGACCCAACCCAGGTGTAGCAGTGTAGCTGTGGGAAGGGTATACCCATAAGAAATACAAAAAAGAAAATAGTCATGAAGTGGGAAAGGCAACCAGTACTAAAACCAAGTAGGGGTTAATATGCAAAAACCTCACTTCTGCAAGGAATTAATTGTATCACACATTCTACAAAACCACACAGAAAATAATGAAAATCAGATCAGGAAAGTGCTAGTTATAATAGCATATCCTAGAACTGTATGGACATAGAACACTTGACACAATTGTATAATACTATACAGTACTCAATGACTATTCCCACCTGTACATTGTTAAAGCCACTTTATATAAATTACACACCAAATTCCAGGAATGCAGGGAAATCGTGATTTCAGATACTATTTCTTCCCCTTGCAGAAGATGTATATAGGGTTGCTAAAAGAAGTAAGGAAGTTAATAGTGGATCCTATTCTGATACATGGTTTTAGGCAAGCTGCTGGGCTCAGAACAAGGATAATAGAAGTTTAACAGCTTGTGATCTACAAGAAATTACACTAAGTGATCCTTCTGCTCCCCAAATGCATTTAACTTTTATTGTCTGTGTTGCGTGTGCATGTACACCCTATTGAATTTCACCTCTATACAGATGCAGAATTTTATTTGGTTTGGATTACAGATTGCAAGAGTAGAAATAACTATCAAACTCTACAGGATCTTCTATATAGTCTCCTGTAAGTACAGGGAAGTTTCCTGCAAGTACAGAACAGGAGCTTATTTTACAGATTCTTAGGAACATTTAAATATTGATGGTAACAGCAAGAGTCATCCAACAAATTTTTTTCCTATTTCAGAATCAGCATGAGTAAATGCAATTGATTCTGTCATCACAGAAAATAAATTTGGGAACAGATAACTACATCTCTGACTCATAATCCTTGCAGTTATCTGATCTACGAGTAATCCCTGAGCTGTTTCCATCAGAGATTTTTTTTTGCATGTCATCAAGACTCACTACGGCAGACATGGCAAAATACAAAAATATGGTTTTTCATATTAACAGTTGACCAGTCATGAAGGATCCAGGAAAAATGTAATTTCCCCTTTATACTTAGGGCTCCAGTATCTTCTTCCCATTCAACTTCAACATAGTCCTAGTTAAAAACATTGTTTTGTAAAACAACAGCCAATATTGACTAGAGCATTGTACTGTGAACCTTGCAGAAGACTTCAAGGTCATATAGGTCATATATAGTCCTTGTCTGCCCTACTTGTCCTTATACCTTGGGAGAAGCCTTGTATGTTAGCATTAGTAGCTGCTGTAAGGGAATCTGCTGGAGTGCCGTGCCCCAGCCTGTGCTGCACATCGCTGGATGTTACGAAGACATAACATCCATCCTCTGAGGAGAAGACATATGATTCTGGATGCTACAAAAAATAAAAGACACAAGGGTATGTGAAAGAGGAGGAACCTCTCACTGAAAAGGATCTGCACAGCATCACGTGGGAAAGCCCATCCAGGATCTGTCTGATACTGCATGAAACTGCAGTTCACAGCATCTGAACAAATGTAATATTTACTTGCTCTATCTGTTCCTCTTTTTATTTTATCTTACTAAAACATTTATTTTATTATGTCATTTGCTGTCAGGTCTTTCTTACTGAGTTCCAGAAAGAATCCTGCACCACTTATCTCTCCTTCTCGTCTTCTACCTCTTCCTGGTGCAGAATAAGGATGCAGACATTATTCACACACAGATGTTCTACAAATACAAACATCCTATCACTACTCATCCTCTCGGGTCTCAGTACAACAACAGAGTACAGCAGCAACAAACCTTTTGTTTACCCATACTAACCTGCTTAAACTGAACTCTGCATGGACCCTGGTATATATAACTACTTGCAAGAGCTTAATAAGATATCCCTTCTGACTGTCCCTTATACTCCTCTGCCAGAGATTATTGCTTTGTACCAGGATTGATGAAAGTGCTCGCTACCCTGGGAATCATAACTTCTGTAAGACTAGGGTAGCATTCACAGTTGCAGTAGCATCCCAAACTACTGCAATATTTTTATTTTAGGGAACATAAATCACAGCCCTGAGAGATGGAGCTACAACGATATCTTTTCTTTATTTTAAACAATAATGGAAAATAAATGGGCATATGCCACCCACAGATGAGTTTGTCAAATTGCTCATAAAGCTTTCTAAATAATGCTACTGCTTTAGCTGTCCAGGAACATGGAAAACATGAACTGGCAGGAGTAATTGTAGCAGAAAGAAACACGATCATACTGCTTAAACATCCTGAGGCCTTTATCAATCACTCAAATTCCTTTAAATTTTAAAACTACAAGAAACCAGTTATAGCAAGGGTATATCAGTTTTCTAAGTCCTATATTTTTATGTAGCAACTTAACTTTAGCACCGACTGTACCTAAGTTGGGTTTTTTTCTCTTGTTATTTGGAAAGAGCCATTGAAAATATTTAACAGAGCCCATTACATATATAAATAGCTACCAGTTCCAGTTACTCAGAAGTCCTCTTTTAGGTTTCAGGACAAAAGTTCCCCCAAAACTTCTAAACGTATGGCTGTCCCTGTGATTTCAGTGAGAATGTTGCTGCTAGATTTGAACAGAATGAGCAGAGATATGTGTTACTTTGGTTAGTTTGTAAGAACATGCCACACAATGAAAAAAAAAAGAGAAAAAAAAGGCAAAATAGAAACCAGGTGCCATATACAGCAAAGGTTTTTAAAAATGTGAAAGTTCATCTCTAATAGATTTCTCTTTTTATAACAGCTGCAGTGTTGTGCTGCCCAAGAACCAAAGACATTTTGTCAACACCACTTCTTCCCCCATATAGAGCTACTTGCTAAATAGAAAACTAAGGAAAAAAAAGGTGGGTCTTTGAAGTAGAAAATGCAAACCAGGAATGAATACAAGTAATGAATATGAATACACAAACAACGTCAGCATCTTAGAACAGAAAAGAAAGCCTAAACTTTTCCTTACTGTTTAGTGCAAAACCAGAAAGTGGGTTACGGAAGGAATGGAAGGATCCAACAGTTCAATCCACCTCTGTATGAGGGTAAGTAACACCTATATATTTTAGTATGGCTGATGAAACAACGCCTGGGTCTCGTCATACAGAAGCAGCACAGGATCTACCCACGGGTCAGTGTAATTTCCAGTGCTGTTCTTTAAGACTGTAAAACCACAGGTCAGGAGCGAAGGATGAGCAGTTCAGACATTGATGCAGTGGGGGCAGAACAGAAAGCTGGGGTTGGATCCCCAAATACCACCCCAGTATAAGCTTTTCCCACATACCAGCAAGAGCCCTTACTTTGTCAGTTATTTTAAGCTTTTTTTTCTTTTATTTTTGTTTTATAATTGGTACTCTGAGGTTTGTCTGAAGAGGCAGCTTTCAGCAAGAAAAAACACAGGTCTAGGTTTCTAAAAAGTTACATTTTACATAATTCTATTGAGTGTTTTTATAGGACTGTTCAGAAAACTGTCAGTTTCCTATTTCCCTGCTGACACACTGGCTTGTGTGATTTGTCACAAGGGTTATCTCTGTCACATTATGTGACATAATACAAAGAAGCTCAGAAAATGTGATGTGACAAGCCAACTAATGCACTGAGCCAGTAGGGAAATTTAAAAGCAGTTCATATCTTAAAACTGAGTTGACTTCTTTCTGCCCTCCTCGATCCCTCCTCTCCTCCAAGCCCAAGTGGTTTCACCTGCAAAATGGTGGGAGTCAGCTCTTCATTACCTATATTTAAGCAGCAAATTCTCCTTCTAGCATTGCCTGTGACAAATAAGTATTGTCTCATAAGCCAGAGTACAGGCAATTGATTTGTATTCATTGCAGTCCAGAGCCTGAAATCACATGTACAAAGGCCTTTCCTGAAGTGGGTAAAAAGTAAACTACCAAGAAAAAAAGCAATATTCAGAGAAGATCTATCAATAAATTGCAGTGTGTAAGCAGTCATCAAACAACAAGGTAAGCTAGAGAAATCTGCAATATTTGTGAGCAACACAGTGGCATGAAACCAAAGACACATGCTAAGAAACAGCTATTTTTTCTTGAAATAACCTTTGTTTTCTGCTACATGAACAGTTTGATACTGCAGACGCATGCACCATTCCACATCTCCATGAAGGCAACTGAAAATGAGCTAGTCACCAGAAATTCAGGTGCATACTTGAAAGGTGGGATGCTACTTGAAGTTTGTGACGTACTGTGATATTACTATTAAGCCTTTTGGACAAAACAGGTATCCAATCTACATAGGTAGTGTCTTTCAATAGCAGTGAATAATTTTATTGTCAGGTTTATTTCAAATTGAAGTACTATAGTAGTGTATTTGTGTCCCTCCCTTATCTCTCCATTCTCATTGGCTCTGGCATGCAAGGAGAAAAAAAAATACAATACATTCCTCATTATCAATTGTGAATATTCATAGAGTTAGTGAGAAACCTATTCTCCAAAAATCTGAACTCAGAGGTTAGTTTGTAGTAACAGTATCTTCAGAGAATACGTTCCTTTTTCACATAACCTCTTTTATACTGTCATGACACTGGGTAATAAGAATAATGCTAGGATAGATATTCTAGGTTAAAATTATTATTATAGAGTAAAAATATTTTTAGACTAACTTCAATTAAATTTAAAGATTACATTTAAGCATGGACAAAACTTGAATTTTAGGCAAGCATTTAATCAAACTTTGAGAAATTCTCAAAACATTTGGATGATCAGCTAGAAATTTTAGAGTTATTAGACCTTGAAAATCCCAATAGGGGTAATATTCTATTAATAATGGAAACAATATAGATTACTAAGAAATTCTAAAAATGCTTAGAATATAGGAATCTATGTGCTCTTTGGCTTTTAAATTCCACTTGCTCCGTATCATTTTATATTGAATAGGTTATATACAGGCTACCTCATAATAATATCACCACTTTCCTATTTTAACAAGCAGTAGAAACTCCGTATACTTGGGGGACATATGCAGAACATAACATTTTAATCACTCTTACTCTGCAGATTTAATGGGTATAATCAAAAGATCATAGTTAAAAAAACACTTAAATCCCAAAGCAATGTCTTGATTGAAGCAATTTTAACCTATACTGTAATAAAATCAGATTTAATAGTTTATGTAAAAAGAATTAGGCAGTGCAGAATGTCACTTAATGTACAGTATATTTTAGGATTTTCCACTTAGAAACATATTATGCTCCTTCTTTCTTACTGCAAGCCTCATAAAGCTCCTTTAAATTAGAACTCATTGATATTTATATAAGCATTTCCAGATTTTCACATAGAAACCTCTACAGAGATGGAAAATAACATTATTGTTTCGCTGATCTGAGACGTGGCAGACTTTAGTAATACCATAGAAATCATACTGGAAACTCAGTGCCAGCAGTCCTTTTACCTCACGACTGTCCAACAGCATAGGGCTGGACTCCACCTACACATGCTGTGTTCACAGGCAGAGCACAGGTAGCCAAGCTGGATACATACAGAATCATAGAATCATTTCAGTTGAAAGAGACCCTCAGGATTATCAAGTCCGACCATAACCTAACCTAACTCGAGAACTAAACCATGTCCCTAAGGACCTTGTCTAAATGCCTTTTAAACACTTTCACGGGTGGTGACTCCACCACTTCCCTGGGCACGCTGTTCCAGTGCCTGGCAACACTTTGTGTGAAGAATTTTTTCCTAATATACAATCTAAACCTCCCCTGGTGCAACTTGAGACCATTTCCTCTTGTCCTATCAGTTTACATACATACATATACATAAAAAGGACCCCTAAGTCTGGGTAGGAGAAGTCTGAGGGAGGCTAGGATCACAGTTTACCAAGTTGCAAAAGCAATAGATAAACTGCCATTTAGTAAATCCTGCAATACAAGAATGAGGTGGACACTTGATGAAACCAGTGCAAGACAGCCCAAAACAGATAAAACTAGACTTTTATGCCACAGGAGGCTGTGGAAGCAAAAATACTAGCAGGTTTAAAGAGAGGCTAGCAAATTCAGGCACCATGCATGGTGGGTACTGAGAGGACTGGACAGCAGATTCCAGAAAAGTACACGGGCAAAGGACCAGAGAACACAAGCACTTCCTAACTTGCATCTCCCATTGTCACCATTGCAGATGGAGTACAAGGACTGACAGATCACCACTCTTGAGCTAGGAGGGTATTTCTTACACTTTCCTGTCATCAAGTGGGAAGTCTCTCAAAGAGCAAATAATCTTCCTTTTCACTAGCATGTCTTCTGACCACTGTGACATTTGATATAGAAGTGTCACTGACATTCCTATCACAGAAAAAAAGAAAAAAAAAAGGCAGCATCCATGATTATTTCAGATAAAAGCCTTAATATTTACTAGATATCAGCTTGCTTGTTTACCTCACCCTCGAGGTCAGAGTTGGTTTTAAGTGGAAAAAGATATTTACATCAGCAGAGAGATTAGAAGTTAGAAATAAGGAGTTCCACCGTAAAAAAGGAGGAAAAAAATCAAATCACCCTTTAAGAAAAATCTTTCCTCATAAGGAAGGTGGCCTTCATGATGATGGTCTCTCAGCCTTGTAGCAATTAATTCTGCACACACTGACCACTGCAGTGCTGTACAAACAACATGAAAATGTCTTGCTTTCTGCCCTATGCCAAGTTGGTATTCTGAAAACACAATTCAAGGTTACTGAAATCCGAATCTCAAGCTGCCTTTGCATTAAGTAGGTAGTTCTGCAGTCAGCTATACCATGCAACCTTGTTAAACTGCACTGAGAGAGTGGCTGAGGTTACATCCTACATAAAGAGCAACCACAAAAATGATACTTAAAAGACATGCTGAATCCATATTTGCAAGTCAAATTACTTTTGCCAGAGCACCATAACAATCTTTCTTTCAAGCTAATCAATGAAAGATGCATGTCACTTCAAATTCCCTTCATTTTAATACCCTCATTTCCCTCAAAGGCAAATATTTGGCCTGAAAGGACAAGCATGACTTCACTAATTATAACAAAAATTTGACTAATGACTACTTTGTGTTTACAAGTATAAATACAAATATGGGAGATCTGAGTCAATTGTACCAAATGCTTAGGATTTGTGGCATTTACAAGTAAGACTGAAGTGGTTTTCTTGTTTTTTCAAGGAAAGTACATAAAGCATATTTTCTAGTCCAGCATTCTTTGCAGTAAACACAGTATACACAACACAATATTTGGACACAGGTTTTGCCACTCCAGTTGTGACAACCTGTCTTTTGTATTGCCATGTATAGTATGTTAAAAAAGCTTAATTTAGAAGGGTTTTTTTCCTACAATCAGCCTACTACAGTGTTTCATACTCTTTCAGTTAAAGCAAGCAGTGCTAAATGCCAGATTTTACAACTAAAATAAGAAATAATGAATGACAAACTTCAAAATTAAATTATCAATTTTAATGTGAAGAAAATAAAGACAACCAAAATTTCTCACACTTCTCCAGTAATACATAAATATCTAAAATCACTTCATTATTTCCTGGTTTAAAAAAATAAATGCTTTCAAAGTTACGTGCTTGTCAGTTTATCCACACATGTATATAACTTACTAAGAAGCTAAAGCAACCAAACATGTATTGTTTTGAAAGTGTTCAGATTCTATAAAAATTTCTAAAACTTGACAAAATGAACTGATTTTGCTGCACAATACAACTCAAAAGAGATAAGCATCATGAGTGACCTATTAATCTCTCTCCTTTCCTGTAGGTAAAGTGTTCAGTAGAGATTATTCTCATCACAGGAGAACATAAATTCTTTGATAGCAGAGAAGTAGTTAGCAAGGAGGCAGGCAGATGTATATTTAATATTAATAATAATGGCTGTGCCTGTACCACAGCACTGATGCACTCAATGTCTTCATTCCTGAGCACATTCCTTGCACCTCTTAAATGTATGTGGGACGCAGCATAAGTGCACATCTTATATAAGCTGTTTTTTTGGGGAGGAAACTCAGCCACACGGAGAAAGGAGCAGTCATTTTGTAGGTGTCCCAAGGCATACCATTGGAAAACTATCTGTACAAGACACCAGGTGGTAGGTACCCATATTACAGAACAGAGGTTGTCTTCATCATGTGTATTAATAAGAGCTTAAACCCATCAAGCTCAGTGCTCAAAGCAAACACAAACTCTTGCCACCTTCTAGCATGTCCTCCAAGTGACAGAGAAGAGAAACAACTGGTGTATTGTGGGGATCTGACAGCTCTGGTTGAATTACTTCAAGCAACTTCTCAGGCTAGGATGGAGCCAGAGAACTGCACATCCATTCAAGAGTGCCCAAGTCATAAAGTGATAGATACAAGTAAGGCAGACAGAGCCCAAAATGTAACAAGTAAACATTACAGGAGATACATTTAGGAAAGCTTCTTTAACCTGGCATTACCTGCAGAAACAGACAAATAATGACCAGCAATCTCGCAGGTAATACAGGTGAACGGAGAGCAGCAGAATTCAACTAAAAAAATATAACAACAACCAACAACTGACCAGATTCAAATTATTTCTGTATTTTAACTTATTGATTACTAACATCAATAGAAAAAAAAACCTTTCCCTTAAAATATTGCACAAAAACTATAATCCAAGGACCCATAAATGAACTTTTATTACTCAAAGATGTACCTATAGTAGCTTCAATTCGTAATTTCACTATGCTCAGACCTCTCAAAGACCAATAGCACTTCAGGGTATTACAGACATTTCCATGTTCATCTCTGACTTCTGAATTTCTCCACAATTAGAATTTCCATGGCTACATTTGATGCAGCATCCCGAGGAAGAAGTTTTTATTGTCCATTTAACACTTGACACCAGTCAGTCACAGGGACCCTGAGTCAAGTCTACCTCAAAATGTGCACAGGAGGTTCTCTTTTTTTGGTATGTTTGCCTTGCACCTACACTACTCCAATGCTCCTCTCTTCACACTGCACCAGTTGTTTACATAGATCTACCTTCTCTGACCAGAGGTATATCTTTTCTAGTATGACATTTTCTTTCTTCCCTTCATATCATTGGTCTTTAGAGGCCACTTTTGTCCTTCCCATAATAAAAGAGCACAGACTTTATCATATTCATCATACTTTGTTACATGTAACATATTTATTTTTTCAAAGTAAAAGAAAAGGTACAGATAGATTGTAACAGAATATTGATAAAGCAAGTTCTTTTTTTGAAGAAGAAGAAGAAGAAGAAGAAGAAAAAACATTAAGCTGAATTACTTGGAGGGAAACATTTTAAACATCTAAACAATCAGTTCAAAAAAACTGAAAATAGCAGACTACCTCCACATGCATATAATGGGAATACTTAGGAGACAGAGTATGCTTTATTATAACAACAGTTTTAGAAGACCTTAGATTTCTCATCTTCTTACCTCAACACCAGTATCACCATCAATACACTGACTAACCACTTCACAAACTTCCCAAGAATAGCTTCATTGGAAAATGCTGTCTGATGTCATCTCCCATTTATTTTTTACATCAAAATGACAGTTTAACAAACAATTACATCTTGTAAAAGTTTTATTTTAAAACTAACAAATGAAGTCATGAGAGCTTTGAAAGGGTTGCACAAAGATTTTAGAAACAGAAAATGTTTTAAGAGTTAAATAATTTAGGCTGTGACTAGCCTGGTGGTTTTTAGCATTATTTGCTAGTGCTTCAATTTAATTTCAATTGTAATACTATTGGTAAAATATATATGCATAAATATAGCATACAATTGCCAGCACTCCCTGTGAAAATAAGGGAGACCAAATGAAATTATAAATGCTATGTAATGGGAAAAAAGATATAAAAACCTGACAGACTTTTTCTCTAAAGCTCTAAGAACACATCAAGGGACAGTAAATTAATCAGATGTTCTGTCTCAGAAAAGCTAAACACATACGCATGTCAAATTTGGCAAAGTAGCTTCGCCTTAATGAAAACATGAATTTGGCAATATCGACACATTGTACAGCAATGTTTTTAAAATAGGGAATTTCACTCTGAAAAGTCCAAAGGTTTCATTTTTGACATTTTCTATATAAACCATTTCAACTTTTTGAAATATATGTCAGCAAGTTGAATTCCTCCCATGAGGTTTTTAGAAGTCAGAGCCATAGAGGAAGGAAAAAATATTATCCTATGCCTCAGCTTATATTCAAGTCAAACCCTTTTATGGAAGAGTCCTGGTTTTGGCTAAAACAGCACCACTTCTGCTTTAGTAATTTTTCCTATGAGGTAATTTTCTTCTAAATAACTGCATTTTCTGAAGTTAGCTATGTTTTTCAGACAGTGACTGTTTCCAGAACTGATAACACCTACTGTTTATGTTTTTACTGAGTTAATGGTAGAAACGATACACAAAAAAGGCCCATGTTTATACTTATTACTATAGCAGCCGAAGTCCCTTTAAACTCTTTTATGTTCCACAAGTGAAGTGTCATAAAAGGGTTTTCCCTGCACAAGGAGTAGGCAGAACAGGTGACCCAAGTTCGACCAATAAAGTATTCCATCCCATACATATATGCCATACGCAGTTTAAAACTGAGGGACCACAAGGGTCTTGCTCTCTTCTTTCACAGACGGCATCCATGTGGGAACCTACCTGTCGTTTTTCTGGCTCCAATTCCAACCTGTGCATTCCTGAATCCAATTCCTGTCTACTGCTGAGTCCAGTCCAAGATTTTCTGGTGTCTGGCCCACAGCTGCTGGCACAACAACAGCCCCGGAAACATCCAATTCCGTCATCATCCAGGAGAGTCAACACTGGGTTTGTGTATTTTGCATTATTTTTCTTTTATTAGTATTATTAGCAAAGATGTTTTAATTTTCCAACCCATAAGTCTCTCTTTCCGTTTCAACTTTTCCCTTTCCCTGGGGAGGGCAGGAGTTAATAGAAAGCACCTGTCACTCCTTTTTTGTCTCCTTGCCTTAAATGGTGACAAGAAGTCAATTCCTACTCTTACAGTGTAAGAGTACCTCTACCAAAGCTATCACTTTTGTGATTAAAATGTTCTGGTCTTAATAAAGAAATATAGAAATCTCAAATTATTGGTTGTAAAGAGCAGAGGAAGAAAGAAAGTATATTTTTCTTGCTATATTGACAACATATATGACCAAGAGAAAAAAAAATAGATTTCGATTTTAATTCAACTCGTTAATCAAAACATAGATCTTGAAAATTATTTCCCTTTGTTTCTGAAAGAAGTTTGCTTCCATTTTGATACAGAACAAAACTAAGTCCAAAATACACCATGCATTTTTGGAAACAAAAAACCAGGACACTCTAACAAAACTGGAAACTTTCATTTTCAGGAACCTGTACTAAAAGTCAAAGGAACACAAAGTTTGGATTAACAAAACTGCCAGAGGCAGCAACAGCAGTGGTAATAGCTCTCTTTTTACCCTGTAGAGCCTGCTGTTTCACTCTGCATGGGCAAGCTAAATACCACCAACAGTAAAATACTGCCAACAGATATTAAAAGCAACGTATCCTATGACACCTGTGTTGATCATACCCCAAAACCCACACACAGCATCTAGCACACATTTAAAATTATACAGTATCACTCTGAAGGCATAGAACATCTGCTTGAAATTAAGCCTTACCAAGGCAAGAAAATATAGGACAAAACTAACCAAGCATCAAATTCCTTACCAACATGAATGTAATCATTTTCAACCACCAACACTCCTCTAGTGGAAATATATACAACAAAATACAAATTACTGCTAATCAGCTGCTAAGATGTTGTGTGAGAAAACGGATGTGGAGATATGTGCAAGTATCATGGAAAACACAGCTTACAATATTTTGTTCAAATATGTTCTGTTTGGAACCAGACCATGTTATTGAAATCTCACCAAAGAGAAGTCACTTTTGATTTAAGTGACAGGATGTAATCTGATCGTAATGAGATAGGGGAGATCTCATAATGAAGAAAAACACTTTTTAGGAAGAATAAAATTAATGGGAAAGAGATCATGTTTAGGATTATCCATTCACATCACAACACAGTGAGGGGCAAAATATACTAAATGCAGTATGAGTGGATGAAATGTTCCAGTGCATGACCTACTAAGTGCTCCTTCTTATCTTCAGAAAAGCAGAGCAGCTCCAACAAAACATAGACATGTTAATGTTTTTATACATTCCAGTTAAGCACAGACTCCTTTAGCTTACGAATAAATATTGAGATAGAACACAAATATGACATTTAGGATTTAGAAAGCCCGAATGAATTTTCTCCTTAAAAACACAGAATTCCTATTATCTTCATATCATCATAAGAAATAAAGCCAAGAACTCCTTAATTTAAGGGGCTACTACTACTTGCGTGACATGCTGTAACTGGCATGCTCTAGTTTGCACATTTGTGCAGTAGTGTCTTCTTGATGGGCAGAGATTTCTTAAGATACATGGTAGTACGGTTTCTTAAGACAGACAGCAATATAGTTACTTTTAATCCTGAGAACACATGCTAAAACAACTTTACATTGCATTGACAGAGTAGATGGGCCAAAACAGACATTAATAATTCTCACAAACAATTACACAAGAGGAGAAATGAAGCACTGAAAAAAGAGTCCAAGAGGGTGTCCACTGAAAGACTATTTCTTCATCCAACATTCAGGTCCAAAATTCTACCACTCCTCACTCCAAACCCAAATGACAACCAAAAAAAAAGGAAGGAGAGTAAAACACCTCAGGTGGTGAAGAGAAACCCTGTTTTCCCAAAAATAAAATAGGGTCTTATACTAATTTTTGCTCCAAAACTTATTACTTTTTACATGTATAACTGCCTAGACACTATTTAAATTGACTTTTTTATGAACTGTAACTTATTTTTGGAGTAGGGCTTATATTTCAAGCATCCTCAAAAATCCTGAAAAATCACACTAGGGTTTATTTTTGGGGAAACAGAGTAGGTGATGTGGGGAACAAAGGTCAGAAATATTTGAAGACAGAGTTGTTTATGAAAGAATCATCAGTATGGTACAAGTTGTGTTGTTGACATGGAGCAAAACATCACCTTTGCCAGTAACAATGACAAAAACTCTCAAAGGATCCTGATGGAAAAAAAAAAAAAAAAAAAGAAGCCAAATCATCATCTCAGCCTGCACAAAAACATTGAGCTCACAAAACAAAAATAGCAAAGGCTCAAAAATTATTATTAGCCTGATAAAGAACCAGACCTTCCAGCAACTACAATCAGATGGAAAGGTAGCATGGCTAAGAAGGCTGCTCTTATTGATAAGCACCATCTGGGAAAAATCATGCCCAACCTAGATAGAAACCAAAGAAATGCAACTCTAAAGTTGAATGACTCCATACGTTCTGGCATTGGTAGAATAGTGGAGCAGGTGGCAAAAATACAGGTGTTTCATTGTACAGCCTTGAGGGGTTTCTTCGGCAACTTCAATCAAAGAAACAAGCAGTTGCTTACTCTTCTTAATGCCTAAAAAATCAGAGCAATAACGCTTGACTAGCAAAAGAAGGCAAAAAGAACCCACAGCTTAATAAACACTTCTAACAGACAGTAATGCTGCAAACAAATTCTGCATTGCCACCTCTATTAAGAACACTAAAGAATACATTATTGCCAGGCAACAACCTGTGAGTTTATCAATACAGGTAAACTAGAACACATACAGCACACTGAAGCCTTTACTTAAAAGAATTAACAACTGCTACTTGTGGAAATGAAACAAAAACACAGGTAAACAGATCATGCTAGAATTAAACACAAGTCCAGTGACAGTTTTTGGTCGTGGCCATAGCCTTCGATGCTTTCCCAGGAATTTCCATCTCAGGACAATATGACCAGATTTTCTCAAAATGAAAGAAAATAGGAAAAAAAAAAAATCAAAATGCTTCTACAAACACCAGCAGAACTTACAAAATATTGTTAATACACTCATCAACTCTTTACTATGTTGCATTTTCTTACAATCTTTCTTTCTTCTTTCCTTCCCAGAAAAAAAATCGTATTCTAATGTCCATACCAGTAATATCAATACAATTAGATAACTAGGAATAAAAAGCAGTTCAGACAGTATTATACCCATACATCCACGTTCATACATACTTATCTGTATTCAGACAAATATATCTGCTTTTGAATACCACTGTTGTAGTAATGTACGGTATATATGACTTTGTAAAAATAATGTATGTAAAAGTGGGTAGACACAAGGCTGCAGCAGGACCCTCCCCAGGACTTTAAGACTGCAGTAGCTTTGAAAGTGCTGGAATAGGATGATATCAGAATCGTTACTTAACGAAACTGCCAGTAACAGATAACATTGGTGGAGCTTCCTTTAAAGAGTATTTAAGTCTACAGCAGAAACAGCCAATTGCAGCTAGATCACCTTTTGGAATCAAGTAAGAACACTTGGTCATTCTAATATTCTATCTTGTACTGCTACATATGTCATTATTTCTGGATTATGGTGACTGCATTTTGCTTTTGCTCTAAGTTTCTATTGATTGTATTTCTTTGGTCTAGTTGTTCCCCACCAAGGAAGTGCTGGTAAGTCTTAATGAAACAATTTCACCACATGAAGTTATCATGACCAAAAATGTCTTCTCTGGTCCACATTATGATATGAATTATTTAAATTTGCAGTCTTCAAACACAAAGATTCATAAGTAAAAAAAACCCAGTCAGTCATTCAGACACTTAGAAATAAGAAACACAAAGGCATTTTTGAAAACAAATTCTCAGGGACAATGGAAATTGATTCTTTATCAAAGAGCTGTCTAAATATCTCTCTCAACAAAGTCAGTGGAGAGCAGACCTATTAGAAAACCCAACAGTTTTTTCTCAAACTAATGCTATAAAACTTGTTCTGTCTTATTACAATATACCAAAAAAAGCTGGTTCATCTAGGAAGAGAAGAGAGATGTCAGTGACTACTTTTTTTAAAAAAAAAGATGAAAAGGAAGTAACCATAAAAGAAACTGAGACAATTGAATTTGACTGCATTAAATAAATCTTCAGAGTTTTATAACTTGCATACAGGAGGTTTTAAAGGATCCAGCAGAAAAAACATCAGAGCAAACTGAAGATATTTGAAAGTACAAAGAAAATATAAATTATGCAAAACGGCCTCAAATTTGCTGGACAAAAAGAGGCAACTTTAAATGAAAATATGCATATTTTACCTCATTATTTTAGAAAAATACTTTGCAAGCTACAGAGGAGCTGTTTTATGAATTTGTAATGTAAAAAGGCCAATATTGGATATTATAAACCAAGATGAAATAGGTTTGCCATTCAACCTGTTCTGTGCTTTATTTTGTGATAGTAATTAAGCTTCATTTGACAAATCTGGAACAAGGTTATGACTTTAAATAGTCACCGTAAGATTAATAAACAGAGTAAGCATTTTTCAAAAGTACATGTTAACCCATATTTGTAACTTCATGTTGAAGCTGCATTTGAACATGTTAAAGATGTTCATGTTAAACGTGTTCAATAATATTACTATTTACATTTCTGCAAAACTGTATGTCTGTGGGAATATAACAGAAAATTGGCAAGGAGGATTGTAAACACACTCAAGTGACCTACGCCCGGGATGTAGAAAAACATATATATCATACTAATTGTTGTTTAGTCTTGTGTGCTTGACAAGTAGAACCTCTGTGTTTATATAACACAGCCTTGTGATAGACTCAGAGGCATCTCAAGATTCCTGCCCTGCTGTGGAGAAGATCAAAGCACAATGGAAAAACTACACATGCATGAATCTTTGAAATACAGGTGAAAACAGCAGGTTTAGTGACCCTCTAAAAAGGAGGGGTTAGTTCTGTAAAGGGAGTAGAGCTGGTGGCAAAACCACCATTTTTAGAGAAAAGCAGTTTGTCTTGTCAGGAGTTCAAGCAGTGTACAGGAGTGCTCTTCCATTACAGCAGTAAGACAAAACTTGTGACCTTGCAAGAAAAGCATCAGTTCTCTTTCCTCCTCCCTATCTACATCTTCATGAAAAATCAGCTCAGAGAAGGCCTTCAAACAAACTTTTGACTGATCCCATCTCTCATTTCCAAGTTTTCTTCCCCCATCTCAGTTAGAACACAAACAGCTTCTACGGTGAGTTCGATTATCTGTCAGAAAGAGCTTGGGGCCCTTCCACAGTATCTATCCATGTATGATCCACAGCAACTGTCAAATACACGGAACTCATTCCATCAAGCCTCAAATGTCTATTCACAAAGTCTGGCCACTCCATGAGTACACAGCCCAAGAGCCAGGTTCTTATTTAGAGTTATGTGAAAATCTACCAAAACTAAAGTTGCTGCTTCTTTCTTTTTGAGGGGAGTCTAGAATGTTTTCATGTGTGTCCTGCTGCTTTCAGGAAAGGCGGCTCCTATAGCAATTTTTGGTTTTCAAGCTTGTTTCTAATGGGTAAATTCATGACATTTCAGGAGTTTCCCAAGTGGCTTCCTTTTCCCATTTCCATAACAAATAGTGTTGTTTTCTGTATTTGGTCTGGCTGGGATGGAGTTAACTCTCTTCAATGTCAGCCCATATGGAGCTGTATTTTACATTCATGAACAAAAAAAATGTTGATAACACACCAGTGGTTTAACTGTTGCTTAACAGTGCTTGCACACCACCAATGCTGCCTCAGTTTCCCACTCTGCCTCCTCCAGGGAGTAGGCTAGGCCTGGGCAAGAAGTTTTGATGTGACACAGACAGGACAGCTGACTCAAATTGACCAAATAGATGTTCCATACCATATAACATCATGCTCAGCTATGAAACCGGTAAAAACCTTTTTTTCCAAAGTATGCATTGCTCAGAGCCTGGCTGGGCATTGGTCTGACAGTGGGAGGTGGTGAGTGACTGCCTTTGCATCGCTTGGTTTGTTGATATTTTTTCCTTATTTTATTTAACTGTCTTTATCTCAACCCACAAGTTTTTCTTGCTTTTGCCCATCCTGCTATGGGGGACTAAGCAAGTGACTGGGTGGGAGCTTAACTACTGGCCAGGGTCAATCCACCACATCTTCAAATGGAGCGATGTGTTTTTTCCAGAGATCAAAACTGTAAGACTTCATGGGTTTACCAGCTTAACAGATGCTAGTAATTCAGAAGTCAGTATTTGTTGGTGTACATTTTTCTGTAACCCTTTGGCACAGGTTTAGTGTAAAAATGTAAATGTTTATTTTAGCAGACACCTGATCCTGATCTGCATAGCTTTCTACTGTAAACGATTCGAACTACTGCTATGACAAAGTCAGCAAATAGACATCAAGCCCTGGAATAAGTGAAGCATAACAGCACCTCTAATCTTTGGAGTTTCTCCTGCTTAAACCCAGGTGGTATTTAACAAATTTTGTGAAAGAACTCCTCTCCTAAAGTCGTGACATGCAACACTGTCACTTAAAAGACTCAAGCTAGATGAAGAAAACAGTTCAGGACCACCTATCTGATGCTCTGTGATTAATAAAATATTTTCTGCAGTTTATCTCCTCACTTCAAATGTGACTATTTGAGAAACAATTTCTGTATTATTCTTAAAAAATCAAAAACATATATAGCATTAGAGTGATTATACCAATACTGTTTTCCAGTTAGCATACATTATTCATGCAGACTTCACCTCAAGAAAAGGGTGACGACTATATGCAATGCTTACTTAAAATGCTTCCAAGAAAAGCAATCAAACCAGGATATTAGCTTGTGTTCTGGAAAAAAAAAAAAAAAATAAAAAATAAAAGAGAAATCCTGTAATTGTCACATGAGTCACCATGACTTCTTTTTGACTTCACCAGCTTTGCATTCTTAATGTAAAACTTACCACGTTTTCCATCAAAAACTGCATTCCTCTGGGCAGTGAAGAGCTGAAGAGCTTTTTGGGTTTATAGGCACACACACACCAACCATCACCTGAGCAATCTCTTGTAGCAACATAGTTTTTGTGTTGGGGTTTTTTTTGTGTGTGTTTAGGGGTTTTTTTGTGTGTGTGTTTTGCTTGTTGTTGTTGTTGGTTGGTTGGTTAAAAAAAAAACAAACAAACAAAAGCACCAAAAATATTACAGGCAGCTTTTTACTTATTTTTACAACTCTGTTATTGATAATGGGAAAGAGGTTTAAGAATAAGCTCACTTCTCTTCATCAAACACCGTGCATTTAGTCTGCTGCAAAATAGGAATGCTTGATGGGAATATATGGTCTACTGAATGAGACATCTACAGAATGAGGAAAGGAATTATTTGGCAGTTATAGGTATATTTATCCCAGAAAGCCAAATTCATCTTGCCAAAACATCAATCACCACTTCTACTCATGTCCACGGTGCTGAAATTTATCTTCCTATTGCTCCATCTCTAGGTCAATAAAAACATCCCTTTCTGTAAATTAACCCAAAAAATCCAGAAGACTAAAAATCATACTTTAAATGACATAAATTACATTAGCCCCTTGTCCTCTTCTACAAAGTATGTACTCCCATTCTGTAATAAAAGCATTAATACTATTGAGTTATGTAAAAATTAATTTTGTATTTTAAAGTGTTTGGTTGAAACAAACATACATAATGAACCATATTCCACTGTTTATCAGCTGATACAGAACTATTTCTGGCACTGAGGATAAACAAAACAAGTATTACCTGTTTAATTACCTGTGATCCTGTTTGGTGCACATATTTCATCCCTTATTTACAAAAAATCCACACATCAAATTAATGCTGGTTCATGATACACTGTGCAAGTTAAATATATAGAATATATACACATACATATAGGTTGTTGTTTTGATGTTCCTCTACACATATATTTAACTACTCAGACATGAATGAAATATAAAAATGTAATATAGCTTTAAACTAGCAAATAATTCTGCTTTAATTAGGCTTTCTGGTAGCTCCTAGTAGTTTAATATCACATAAATATTGTTCCACAGGGTTGTTTTTGAAAATTGGCAAAGCCTGACTGATTAAATTTCCCGTAAAAAATCCAAGTATCAATTAAGGACAGAAAAATCTGTTCAAGTCATTTAAAGTGAGAACAGGCTAACCTAAGTATGCTACATCTTCTGACCTCCAATGGCTTTAAAAACATTTATTTCTTCTGCAACCATGACATACAGTTGCTTTATGTATGTCAATAATTTCCAACAGCTATGCAGCTTTAAATCATAAAAAATTCAGAAAAGAAAAATCAGACAGAAAGGTCAAAAAGCATCTGATCCATAGCACCGTTCATGTGAGTTCCTGATTGGGGAATTTGTAAAGAGGCAGGCAGCAAGTCTCTCAAGAATAAAGAGCTAATGCATTCTATATTAATTTTCACAAAATCACAGAAGAGTTGAGGCTGGAAGAGACCTCTGGAGGTCATCTCCTTCAAACCCCTGCTCAAGCAGGGCCACCTAGAGTCAGTTGCCCAAGACCATGTCCAGATGGCTTTGGAATATCTCCAACGATGGAGACACGACAACATTCCCAAGCAACTTGTGCCAGTGCTCAGTGATTCTCACACTCACTGAAAAAAACATTTCCTAATGTTCAGAGGGAACCTCTTGTGTTTCAGGTTGTGCCTGTTGCCACTTGTTCTGTCACTGGGCTCTAATGAAAAGAGCCTGGCTCTGTCCTCTTGTGGTGGAGCACTGGAACAGGCTCCCCAGGGAGACAGTCACGTCCCCAAGCCTGACAGTGTTCAAGAAGAGACTGGACAATGCTCTCAGACACACGATGTGAACTGTGGGGTTGTCATATGCAGGGACAGAAGTGTGATTCAATGATCCTTGTGGGTCCCCTCCAACCCAGGGTATTCTATGACTCTATGATGATTCCATTCTCTTTGCACTCTCCTTTCAGGTGTTCATATGCATTGACAAGTTTCCCCTGCAACTACTCCAGGATGAACAATCCCAGCTCTCTCAGACCTTCCTGATATTTGAGATGCTCCCATCCCTTAATCATCTTTGTGGCCCTTCTCTGCACTCTCTCCAGTATGTCCACATCTCTCTTGTACTGAGGGAGCCCAAAACTGGACCCAGAACTCCAGATGTGACCTCCTCAGAGCTGAGCAGAGGGGAAGGATCATCTCCCTCCACCTTCTGGCAATGCTTTGCCTAACACAGTGCAGTATGTCTTCAGCTTTCTTTGCAGCAAGGGCACACTGCTGGCTCATGTTCCACTTGGTGTCCAGCAGGACCCCCAGGTCATTTTCTGCCAAGCTGCTTTCCATCTGGGCAGCCCCCAGCATGTACTATTGCCTGGGGTTGTTCCTCCCCAGGTGTGGGACTTTGCGCTTTCCTTTGTTGAAATTCATGAGCTTCCTGTCAGCCCATTTATCCAGTCTGTCTTCACCTCTCTCGGAAATTAGCCTCCCTTGAAGATTTCGTGTTACTTACAATACAAATGCCTGCCTAACAGAACTACAGGTGGTGTTGGGGGTGAGGGGGAAGAGCACATGCTCATGCACACAGCTAACACATGTGTCAGGTTACCTTTGGAGAATCCACTCTTTCAGGCGTAATCTTTAAAGGTATTTTCACATCTAAATGTACAGATTTCAAGGAAGCTAAACACCTATCAATTCAGTGACATGAGGCCCTAACCTGTTCTGATGTTTCTAGATAAGTTGAAACATCGTCTTCAGTTTACTCCTAAGAACTGCTGGAGTTCTTTGCAGTCAGGCTACTGTATGCTTATAATAAATTTTATTATAGTCAGATACCTTAGAGTTTTTCACAAATATTCTTTTCTATATATGTATCTAAAGCAATAGAATATTAAATTATGGGAACTAGAACAGAACCAGAAAAACTTTGACTATTATCATCATGATAGAGCACTTTCTAAGGTAATGCACAAGCGCTATGGGAAGGGGAAAATAATATATTGTGTATACACCTACACAAAAGTAGAAAAATACAAAATGCATTCTTATAAAGCCCACAGACAAGCCACATTTAAGAACACTCCTTAATTTGCACCCACAGGCAAAGTCTTCAAGTATTTGAAACCTGAGAGCTTATTTCAACCTGGATGTCTGGAGCAAGAACATAAAAGTCAGTCCTAAACACACATGCATATTCTGTTTGGTAATATTTTTAGATATTGTACTTATAATTTTCTTAATTAAACTAAACAGGTACAGAAAGTCAAGCAACTATGAAAATGGTGAAATAAATATTCTGTTCCCTAATACTTAAAGACATTATCCATGTTAAAAAGGCTGTGGTGTATCAGTGGTGTAATCAACCAGGATAACCAAAATTCCATTTATATGAAAATAAATGTGTGACTAACTAGTTTGTAATTGGTTTGATATAAATTTTACCTCAATTTCACTATATCTAATGATCTACTGGAACTTCAGTCATTATGGTGATGCTAAGTGAACAAAACCCCTCAGAGAAAAAAATACATGTGACTCAAAGTGCTTTTTTGCTGAAGAGCAATCAGGAAACTTGATATGCAACTCATCTGCACAATAGGCTGGCATCTTACAACTTATGCACAAGCTACAGCATCAGTGTTTCAAATATCTTAGTTGCATTCTAGTAGTATTAAACTATACATTGTATGTATATCTCTTCTTTCAAAAGGTACTAAGCATATAACGCATTAAGCAAGCTATGTGCTAGATGCTTGTCTCAAATATGTTTTCATTCTTGGGATAATTCAAGGATCTAAAATTCAAAGTGATTTACTGAGCTGTGCTCCTATTTTCTTCTCAGATCTAAAATAGTACCTGTTGCCAGCAGTTCACATGTCCACCTTGTTTACACATCCTTTACAAAGATTCTGCTTTTCAAATTTTAAATGTGGATAAATATAGTTCTGAGTCTAAACCCTGTATCCATCATAAGCAGCTCTTTTATTATTGTTCTAAGTCCCATTTCACTTCAGTCCATAACATTTGCTATTTCCATGGAACATTAAGACCATATATTCTTTTGTAAGCAACTAAGCCCATGATGCCCAGTCACTTAGATGGATAAGCACAACAACTTATAATTTCACTGTTACTGACTAGATTTGGATTAGGTACTGATGTAATTGACCATCCTGAAGTAGAAAACCGAATTCTGATCCTTTTAAGTCATTAAGAGAATGACAGCCAATTCCCCCATAGGACATGTATATAAGTCCTTGTTTTTTTCCCTAAGCTTCTTTTCCACCACAAGTACTTTCACCTTTTTTACAGTATTGCATTAGGTAGGCCATGCCCCATCCAGTAGAGAGTCAGAGCAGTAACATACTCGCTGAGAAGATTTGGCACAGAGGGAAGATGGTTTTAACTGGGCAATCCATGCTTCCAAATCTACGAATGGTTTTCTCAGGCATTTACTACTGTTCCTGCATCCATCCAGCAAAGTTATAGATTACAAACTAAAGTGATGGTTCAATTTTATTGCTTTTACTCTTGGCACAAAGCAGTGGTATTTCTAGTCCACATAGAAAATGTTGGTCTAAATTTACAGCATTTTTGCAACTCACTTGCAAAACACAGACTATGTTCTGAAAGCCTCTTCTGAAAAACAGTATCTCATCCTTGAGTGGGCTTAAGATTTTAATTTTCATCTCCTCTGTTAATTAAGCACTAATGAAAGTAAGTAGTAAAAAGCCAGAATTTGAGAGCTATTCAGGAGCAATCACTCTTTGAACAGTTGATTAATGAAGCATTAATCTGTTTTAGTATAAAGTAGTAAGAAAAAGAAAGAAAAAAAAAAAAACACAAAAAACAAAACAACAAAAAAAACCCACACTGTTTTCTAAAATGTCAGCAGAACCTGAAAATACAACTATATAGCTGCACAGATATACTGCATATTAAAACGAACAGTTTTGAGCATTTGGAAACCAGTAAAAGGCTTGAAAAGACATCTGAAATATTTAAATGTCAGAATGCAAATACAGATAAATCTCCAGTGACTCCCTGCATGCTAGGCTAACAAAAGCACTGGAGTGTTTCATGAGGTACAAGTGTGAAGACATGGAACTTGGTAAACACGGAGGTTGTACACTGAGAAAGCCATAAAGTAGTCTTCTGTCATCTTGTCCACTAGAGAATGAGCTGGAAGTATTTATCTGCTGCTACAACAGTTTCTCATCTAAAGATTGTAATGTTTCCCTTCTTGATTTCATGCCTATTAAGTCTGATTAATGCTACTAACTTGATTTTTCTGTACATTATCAACTTGCCTTGGAGGTTGACTCAGACACTTGTTCATCTTAACCACAGGAATCAAGTATGAGTCCCTGCCGTCTCCTGACAGAAATGCTGGTTCAGCTGTAAGAACTAAACAGTGACACGTATCCTGGTCTGGTGATATGTACAGCCACTCCAGCAGTAGTAGTGGCAAGTACATTAGGCACTCAGGGAGAAGGATGTGATCTGTGCAGTGTCATGGTGCTTGCAAGGAGGCTTTCAAGAAAAAGTTTTCTGTTAGCATCCTTCTTATTTCATTCATATGCCTTAAATTAGAAGTGGAGGAGAGTGCTCTGGGCTGACCAAAGGCCAGATTGGCTGTCTTCACATGCACAGAACATGCGCAACCACTTGGATTATCATCCCTCTTGTTTTCTATTTCAGTCAGCCAGAAACGTTTACAAGGTGAATTTCAGGTCCTATTTACAACATTAAGTGTGCCTGACATTTATAGCTCTGTCCCGCAGGACAATTGTTACTAGCACTGCCTAGCTTAAAGGGGAGAAAAACTGAAATGATGCTACTACTGTGAGTTTGTCTAAAAGGTGCAGTCTTGTTATCATGTGACCCAGGTTGCCCAGAGAGGTGGTAGATGCCCCATTCCTGAAAAAGTTCAAGGCCAGGCTGGACAGGGCTCTGAGCAACCTGATTTAGTTGAAGATTTCCCTGCTCATTGCAGGAGAGGTGGGCTAGATGAGCTTTGAAGGTCCCTTACAACCCAAACTATTCTATGATTCTATGTTACAGAGAGACAGGTGCAGTGACAGAACCTCTCTTCTCTGTCTCTCTTAACTTACGCAGAGGAAAACAAAAAGGCTACGTGTAACAATACAGACAACAAACAAGCTAAGACTGCAAAAATGCAGTAATTATGTACATGAACCATATTCAAAGATAAAAGCACTTGTAACAAGGTACCTGTTGTTTAGTTTATATAGTTATTATTACTGATTACATTAAACAAGCCATTTATAGTCTAAGCAGATACTAGGAGCTTTTGGGGGAGATCTCGCTACACAAACTCATAACAGCCTCAGCTCCCAAGAGCCTTTCATGCTGAAGCAAGAAGTCAGGCCAAGAAAGATAAAATGGAGTAGCTCAACATTACACAATAAACACAAGCTGGCCAAGGAACCAGACAGCCCTCACTCACAGGTCCACCAGCTACACTGCCTTGATTGAGAATGACTCCAAGGTCTCTATAGAATTAAGACACTAAAGTTAACACACTCAAGTCTTTCACAGGCCAAAAAACCCCACAGGTTTCTAACACATATTTAAACAATGAGTCAAGCACCAGCAAGCACTCAGTTGTAAAATCAGGTTTCAAGGGTCCTTATATATTTAACAGGTGTACTCCAGCTCCCTATAGGTCAATGGGATTATTTCCATTGTTTTCAAAAGCCTCTGACCTATGTCCATTAGGGAAAAGTAAGCTTTCCAGTAGAGGAGTTAAAGGTCAGCTCTGTTTATTCTGTTAGAGAACAAACTGCCATCAGCAATTACAATATGGGAACTGCCCACACCCATCTCCAACTTCCAGCTTAACAAAAGGCAGGCTCATGTCAACATGATGCTGGCAGAAGAATACAATATTTTTGCTTGCACTACAAAACACTGCAGAAAATTATTTAGCAGTAGACTGCATAGCTTATTTGTCATCGATAGTCTTATGTCAGTATTTTCTAGACTGGTATTGGTGACCAGCGGTAAAAAAATATTTTCTGAGCATCTTAGTGTTATGTGATAAAAAGCTCATCTATACAAGCATAAAGGTGTATAGAGGGATAATAGCAGGTGAGGCAGCCTGGATAATAATCTGCCCCATCTCTTCCCAGACCTGTCACAGAACCCATCAGCTCATCAATAGTCCATCTCCATAAGGCCAGATTTGCACAGGGGAATAAGCACAGTCAGGAATCCAAACTAACAGACACCCTGTTCAGTGTCCACCCTGCTGCACAGCTGTTCCAGGAGAGCCGCCAGCCCCAGCATCCAAGTGTGAAACCCAAGGTGAACCAAGAGGAGGCGACTTTCTGGATTTTCTTTTGGACTAAGGGGGTCACTGTCTGGGGGTATGGAACACATCATGAAATATAGAGGGAAAGCATTACATCTATGTACATAGAGTATCCCTATGTTTGTGTGTGTGCAATACATTCTCAGCCTTGCTACTGGTTGGACCTAGGGACATGGAGCCATTGCATCTCTATCAGGATAATGGATTAGCCTCCTGCTATTGATTAGCAATGCACAAATAGCAATTTAAGTTCAGTACACTCCTGTCCCTTTCTACTCCATTGTCCACAACATCTGTGCAAAAATTTTTATTTCTACAAAACTTGTTGACAAGTTTTTATGATGAGCAGTACTTACTCAATACCCTGTATACACAAAACAGTATCTATCAGTTGTTGCACAGCCAGATTTGTGTTTTTAGAAATGAGCAATAGTAGCTTAGCAAAGACCTGCAGCTTTAGCTCTTGCAAAAGGAAAAGCTGTTCAGAAAGATGCTTGTGAGGGAAGTGATATACAAACCTACACCAGGGCCCTAAAACAAAATAAATTTAATATAACAAAAACAGTTCCATTACCTCAAGTGTGCAAAGACGCTCATGCATCTTGTTGTTATTTTGTGTGAACTGACCAGAAAGAACAAAGTGTGAAGCCTGCTAAACAGCCTGGATCCACTTGGACTGTAGGCATTGCTCTAGATATACTTCTGCTTCTTCAGAAAATGAGAAAAGATTTAGAGTTTACATAAAAATTCAGAGTTGAATTGAAACAAAAAAAATCACTCTGTATTCTCTTCATAGTTCTGATTTTAATGGTTCTTCTCAGGCATTAATTTCATTTAGAATCTTTAGGTCATAGAAACAGAATACTTTGGTCATTTAAACAGAGACAACAAACACCACATTTGCTTTAATCACCAACTACGCTGTTGAAAGGGCCAAACATGAAGTAATTAGATCTTAGATATTATGAAATTAATCTCTGCCTTTGAATTCTCTAAATACGAGGAAAACATTGGCTGAAATAGGAGCAGGACTTCACTTTTTTTGGTTTCTCTTCTAACTAACACCAAACAAGTTTAGTCAAAAACATCATAGGAAGAGAGACCATTTACCAGAAGAAAATGGCAATTTGCAGCAAAATTTCACAAGGAGTTGGGCCAACATATGCTTCCATAGCCAGAAAGAGTAAAAAGATTTACATAACATTGAGCATTTGGCTAGTAATACTTCGGCAAAATAAATTTGGCTGTCTTCAAAGAACTGCAAATTTTTAAGTTCATGTGCAACAGTGAAGCAATGTGGAGCCTAAAAGCCTGCGAATGATAAAGAAAAGTATAAGTGACAAGCTTTCTAAAAGAAAGAGAGGTTTTCTTGAAACACTCAGCCAATCTTTTCCATGAGGAAGAACTTTAAAAAAAAAAAAACAAAACAATAGCACAACACACAATCATATTGTATGGAGTTCTTTGTTCCTCTCCAAATGTAAAAAGCTTTTAAAGGACAGAAATGACAGAACTCTTCTTTGTTTGCCAGTCAAGCTTAATGCATGCAAAACAAAGGTGTAAAAAAATCTGTAGGGAGAACAGGAACCGATGGCAATTCATTCAATGTAATTACACTTTTAAGTTATTGAATTACTCTCTCAGTTTTCCCAAAAGCATTTTTTTCTCTTTCACTCTTCTATTTTCATTAATAATGATAATTTTCCAGGACAGGGAAAACAATTAATGTGCTGAATACACAGTGCAGATTGTCTCTGTTGATTTAAACCACAGTTATTTTACATTACATATACATTTTGTAATGGATTGATAAAGTTGCCGAGAACAGCATGATTTTCCCACTGATTCCAATGAACAAAAGTACGGTCCATAAATGATCTAATGATCCTGGAAACTCTGTTTTAAGGAATCTCTCTCAACTGTGAATTAGTCACCAAGCCATAAAAAAAATTCTTTTATAAGGTTAGAACATCATGAAACCAATGAAAGAATTATCAGTAGCCTATGTGCAAACATCTTCAGTGAGTTTCACAAGATATTAAACCCCAACTCCCAGCTTCACTTATTTCAAGGGACTACAAAATTTTGTAAGAGCAAAGAAACCAGAAACAAGTGCTTTTCTTAGAAAACTTCATCTATATTTTTTAAAGGAATTCCACAAAGTTCAAAAGGTGCTTCATGACAATTACTAAAGCACAAACATGGCATAATACCTCTTTCAGAATGGGTTTCCTCTTTACTCTCATCTTTATAGCTATTCTCACTCCCTCCACAGCACATTAACAGACATGACTTATAACCTGTCTTAATCACTTTCATCACAATATATTTTCAGTTATTCTTATCCTCATACCACAAAAAGAGTTGTAAAACTGGAATTTCTAAGTCCCAGCATGACTGACTTTGTATTTTGTCTTAAAATTGAATGCTTCAATGGTCACACCTTCACAGTGGCCTAGGAATCATTATTAAATTTTAGAGGAGGGAAAGTTAAAAAATCAGGGAAAAAAATTCCTGAAACAGTATAACTTTGCTGTAACCATCAGCCTTCATTACCTTCCCAGCGAATTATATAAGTTTTCAAAAATCTCCATTGCCTCTGTGTTTACTTGGCCAAGTACAAGTGACACTTCGAAGTACAAAGAACTGAAATGGCCCCAAAGCTACACCTGGAAATACCACCTATAGAAGGTATAGGAAAGAAAACATAGGATTCCATTTGTTTATCATCATCAGACACAGGATAGCTGGGATATGAGTTACTTTATTTCATTAGAGAAGTATTGAAATTGTGATGTTGCTATGCTAGAAGCTTTACCCACTTTTCAGAAAACTGAGTGTTCTACTATAGCCAGATGGCAAAAACAATAATCGTAAGTACTAAACCACTTTTTTACATTTTCAGAACCATTCATAAATCAACATTGCTGAAGAGGGAACTAGCATATTCTCAAGAGTTAGTGACAATTTGTTACAAATCCATATTTTTATAGGTGTTGCTGTGGTTTAACCCCAGCCAGCAACCGAGCACCACAGAGCTGCTCACTTACCCCACTCTCCATCCCCAGTAGGGTGGAGGAGAGAATAGAAAAAGCCCCTGGGTTGAGAAAAAGACAGTTTAATAGGATAGCAAAGGAAGATTAATAATAATAGAATATACAAAACAAGTGAAGCACAGTGCAATTTCTCACTACACACTAACCCACGCTCAGCCCATCCCTGAGCATCTATCCTCCCAAGCCAGCTTCCCCCAAGTTTATATACTGAGCATGACCTCATATGGTGTGGAATACCCCTTTGGTCAGCCGCATGGGCTGTGTTTCCTCATAACATTTTGTGCACTCTCCACCTTCTCATTGGCAGACCAGTAAGAAAAGCTGAAAATTCTTTGACTATGTAGCAACAACTAAAACATCAGTGTATTCTCAGCCTTATTCTAAATCCAAAACACAGCTCTATACCACAAAAAATCTTCACAACTACTTTTTGGCTTTGGATGTCAGGCTTTCAAGTTGGGTTTTGTTCAGAGCTTGGGGGGAAAGCATTTAGGTACAGAGGGTGAGTGGACAGCCTAACCATTTGCTTACTTAAAGCAGGGAGGCTGCAAATTGACAAAAAACCCCAACCCCAAAACAAAAATCTGTTGCTTTCACCTGAAGTCATTCCTATAGTACATCACACCTCCAATAAAATGCCTACAATGTACAAATTTATTAGGAGCCAATAGATATTTTTCACATTGCAACCAAAAACGTATTTATAATGGAAACCTCTTCAGTTTAAACATTAGAAAGAGAAAATAGGTGGGGTTTTTTAATACATAGTAAGCTGTGACTATTTTATTTAGAAAGCAATTCCTACAGCTAGAGGAAACTTCTAGAAATTCAGGTCATGTGGTTCCAGCTTTGTAAATATGTGCTATGTAGGCAATTGCATACAAAAAGTCCCTCTTATTTTAGTGTTTAAAGTATAATCAGAGTTTGCAAGAGAATGGCCAAAAGCTGGAAGTTAAATAGGAAAAGGAGCAGGGCCCTAAAATAAAAAAAAATTATCTAAACAAAGAAAACAAAGAATAGCAAAACTAGTTACATGAGTATTTCCCTGTTTGGTTTTCCTCTGTCAACTATGGAATTAATAGCATATGATATACAGGCTTATTCGTGTTGTGATTTACAGGATACTGTTGCTTTCCTAGCCACAGTATCTTTAACAAAATGTTTGCTCTCTTCAGGAGAAACACACAGCTAATTCTCATACATGCATATATTTGTGAAGGTTCATAAACAATATCAACCTACTAAAAGCCAATGGTACATTGACGACATTTGTCATCTCTCTGAAACCCTTGAAGATCTTATCCTAGTTTTCATGATAATCCTGGAATTTTACATTTGGAAAAAAGAAAAAAAAAGGGAAGCAAACAAACAAATAAAAACCACACAAAAACAAAACAGAAACAAAAAAACAAACAAACAAACAACAAACACCACCACAGGTTTCATTCTTTCTTTCTTCTTGTATCATCTAGGGCCCAGGACACAACAGTCTGATTCAGTCCACTGCAGAGACAAGGTGTTGACACAAAATTCAATTCAGAATCCAAAAAAAAGATTTCTTCTAGCACATTAGTTTCCATAATCCTTAGATATTCCAAAAAACCCTCACTGATCAGCTATATGGCATTTTAATTCAACAAATGCATGCACATACAAAAATGAAACAGACATGACTTGAGAGTTTCTAATGTCAATTCATGGGAATTCATGCCTGGCCTTTAAAAGACCTGTGGTGTAGCCTCACCATCAAGAAGACAGGATTGAGTTTATGCAGTTAATTAATTTGGACAGTTGATATATCAAAGCATTCCCTCCTCCCTAAGTGTTCCTTCTACCAGCAGCTCCTGACAAAGTTATTTCAGAGATTAGAACCATGCATTAATGAAGATATCATTACCTGATAACACAGCCATTAACATGTCTTAGTGCTAATTAATTTTACTGTTAGAAAACAAAAGTCTATGGCTACAAGTTTTAACAGGAAGATATCAGAAAAAAAAAGACTGTCTTTTTGTGTTAAGCCTACAACAAAAGGAACAGTTTCACTGTAGAGATGAATAGTTATAGCTCCTTTCTATAGAACTTTAAAGACTAGTTCATAAACTTACCTAAAGTAACTGCATATATATACTATATTTTCTAGGATTTTTTTCATAATCATAACTTCATAACGTAAGAACTTCTAAAGGGAAATTATTTTAACAAGTATTAATTTTGGTGGTGCATAATGCAGTGACAGCTGTGCTGGATAGGAGTCTTTTTGTTGACTTTATAGATGTCCTGGTTTTGTTAAAAAATAAGTTGCTCTTTTAGTGAATTTGCCTGTCAGCTAAAGCTTTCATATTCGCTGCATTTTCCTGGAGAACCAGATACATGTTTTAGTAAACATAGCAACGGAATGCAAAGCTATTGATAAGCATGGATGGACATCTCGCAAGAGGGGCAATGAGAAACTGGTGACCAAGAAACTGACCAACTGTGTATAACATTCCATTCACGTGATTACTTCATATAAAAGTGGGGATCATGAGGATCTCGTCCCTTCTGCTTATGGCCAACATTAGGAGAGAACCTTGCTAGTCGTCCCTGCAAACTGAGGTCTAGTGACGGACTCAGTCCAGCTCCAGTTGGCTGCAGAGTCCAATCCAGGACTGCGGGTGCCGGCTCTGCAGTTGTTGAGACTTTCAAGATTGGTTTTGTATACTTTGTACTATTTTCTCTATTCTTACTAGTAGCATTAGTAAAACATTTTTAATTTTCCCAACTCTTCTCTCTCTGTCCTCCTTTTCCTCCCAATCGCCTGTCCTTCGTGGGAAGCGGGGAGAGGGAGGGGCAAAAGGGGGAAGTGGGGGGGAGAAGAGGTTAACAATACATCTGCCAGGGTTTTACTGTCATCCCGCAATCTTAACCCTCGACAATAGACTATCGAATTGATCCTTAATTGTTTTGTCATTATCATTGTGACTTTTATCCAACATGGCATAGCTACAGGCCAAGTACATTAGGAATGTATACATGATACTATACCACAGTGTAAATGGACACAATAATCACAGTCAAGTGTTCAATTCGAAACATGTCAAGTCACTAAAAGAATCCCAATTTTTCAAGCAGCAGTAATGGCAACTACAGTACTTAATAATGAGAGATTGAGAGGGAAAAAAAAATCCTTTGATTTCTGTTTCTACAACATGATCAATACTATACAGTCAAAATCACATACTTGAACCTTACTCTTACACTATGTCTGCGAAATATCACCAGCATGTCACTTAGTTGAATTCGGTCAAAAAAAGTAATTGAAAAAGACAAACTAGCTATACCATGTAAAGTGTGGTTTTATAACTACTTTTGGGGAAAAACATTTAGAAGGAAAATTCCTGTAATTCCTCTATCACATACTCTGAAACTAAGAGAACTTTTATTTGAGAGCAAGAAAATTTCCAGTATGCTAATATACTGTTAATAAATATCTATCTCTTTTTTTTTTTTTTTTCTTGTTCCCATCTGATTGTATGTTTAGTTTCCATGATCTTCCCACTCCTTTTTTCCCCACTTTTGATTTTATGGCAGTACTGGAGCTCCTGTTCTTTTCCCGTAAGTTATTCATATATCAATACTTCCATTCCCAAAAGTGCCTCATAAACTTCCATTCTGCTGAGGAAGAGTAAAATTGGCATTTTATCAATCTAGCATCAGTCCCGTAAGACAGATGTGACACTGCTTTGCACACAGAGCATTCATTTGCTTCTAGGCATTACCAGCATGAAACACACTGGCATGATCTATTTGCCTGTCCCAGCCCTTTTGAAAAGTTACAAATGAACATGAACAGATTAAAACACACCTAATCAGTCTCTCAGATTTTAATACAGGTCACAAATCCCTAATATCCATATATTAAATGTGAGATACAGACCCAAATTAAGAGTTTGGTGGAATACAGAGTAGGTGAATCTTGTATCTAGAGGGCAGCACATCTTTGACAATAATCATGAGGCTTTTCAGCCTGAACTTTACACCAGAAGAAAGTGAAGATGATTATCTAACTTGTGGTCCAGAGATGCTAAAAGGGAAGATACTGTATCTTCTGAATAGAAGTAGAAGGTGCCTTGATTTTTCTACCATTCTCCACTTCAGAAGGAAATAAGAAAACTTCTTAAAGACAGAAACAGGATAAGAATGAAAGATAAAAGAAAATAAAGCAGCACTGAGATGGCAAATGTTACTCCTAGTCTCCATACTTAGTACTAGAACAAACCTTCCCTAAAATTACAGCCTTGGGCAAACATTTATCGTGGAAAGTTTTTGCTTATGTCAATTCAACATGAAATACACATTTCTGTACATTTTATATATAGCAAGTATCAAAGTCCCTACAAAACTACAAAAAACCACCAATGGCACTAGGGTGCCTTTTTTTCATTAATGTCAAAACCATGTGAGTAACAAATCTTCATACCTCTGAAAACAAACATCAAACTGTATTTCAGTTATATGATCAAACTGTCCGTCATTAGTTCAGAAAAGCTTTTTCCTCCTACTCTTACCATCTTGAGTTTTCTTTTCTCAAAATCAGACGAGCCACTAATTTAATGGCAATCTTTTTTTTTTTTCTCTTTTTTTTTTTCTTCTTTTATTTTTTTTTATTCTAAGAGTCTAAGTTTTGTTCACAGTGCTGTCAATTTGTGTCATATTGACATTCAGGAAGTCTTAGCGCTCTTCAAAACTTTAAACAGCAAGAGCTCTCTGTCATCTTTCTAGCAGGGTTGTAGGCTCTGTTTCACATGTTCAAAAGACTGGAACAACCACTCCAAATAAAACTACAATGCTAGGGAGGGTAGTGTTTGTGGGTTTTTTTTAACATCTGACAATTTCTTACCTTTTCTTTGCTTGAAAAGTCAAGTCCTCAACTGCCTTTCCAGACTCTTAACATTTCAAGCACTTAACCTTCCCTTGTATATTTTCTTAGTCATCTCTACAATCTCTGGTCAATTTTAGAATTTCTGTGATCTGGAACTGTTTGCTTGATTCCAGGACAGATGCAGGACTTGTGAAATTTTATTAAAGAGCTCTAATACACAAAGCAGGGGTTGAACCTTATAACAGAGAGTTTTGATTAAATTTTAAACCTTTAGAACATTTATATAGGCAAGACACATGGCAGAACAAGAATAGTTTTGGTTTTTATTCCAGGAGTTTTACTCTTTCCTAACTGATTGTTTGATGTCAGTGAAATAGTTTCAATCTCATTGTCTCAATAAATAAAAATGGTTCATAGGTAGCAGTTAACACTTATCATCCAAATGTAATGGCTCTCTTTGTGTTCTTATTGTTTATTGTTCAAATGCCTAATGGTTGTATTACATAAATATCACAGAACAAAACCTACTTTTTTTCCTAATGTATTATGATTTGGCACTGCAAAATAAGACCAACTTTCCTTCCTAGATCTCAGAGATCTTGAGTCTTCTTCCACTTCTGCCTTCATTTGCAGCTGGTCTGACTTTATCATTTCTCTCTCAGTTCCCACTTTGGCTACACTTTTTCTATTTTTAGCTCATTATTTTCAGGCTAACCCTTCCTTGCCACATAGTTAAGTCCAGTGGACAACTTCCGTTTCTTCCAACAAACCTTTATTCCAGACACACAAGTCTCAACCCAGATAGATGTAGTACCACATACTGGAAGGACATTTCTGTAAGGAATTAAACAAAACAGATCTTGAGAATAATGCACTTTTTTGATAGCATAATTCACATCAATGGGCAATATCGACATCCTGTATAAAAGACACTGCATAATGAAACCTGATTGCTTCAAAATACATCCTCTGTCTCGTCTTAAAAATCTATTTGTCCCATAATAAAAGGTTTTGGTTTACAGTATAACATGTAAATGGACTGACAGTACATTAAAGGGGCAAATAATGCATCTTGCTGCATAGTGCCTGCACTGTCTAATCCATAGCTGGGATGTTCTATTAGTTTGTCTTCACGAATACCAGCGATTTACTCACCTCCATTCTTCCAAACACAGCAACAACTACTTTTCACCATTACTATTCTGGAGAAAAATGAATAAAGTCAGTATGAAGAGAGGATTTTTTTCAACTCCAGCATTTGTGTCTTTATATTTTATTGGAAAAAGTTATGTCACTGGAAAACAAACAAGGCAAAATCACAGTTCTTCCAGTAAGAACCATGAGTAAGAGAGATTTCTTTGTATTTCCTCTGATTAAACGATAACCAAAAAAAAGGCCATGGAAGCTTTCAGTGGAAAAATCTCGAGCTATTACCCAAATTCAGTTCTCTCAGCATAACAGCACTCCAACTCTCCAAGTCCCCATAGAAGGAAATAATTAACGTAATCACAAGAAGGACTAACAATAACCGTCTTATAATATGGTTGCATTAGTTCTTCTCATGGCAAAATTCAAATCTCTCCATCAAACGTGAGGCAGTTCACACTGCTCTCTGGGACAGTGGTGATTCTGAAACCACTTCCTGCTGAACAACAGACTATAATGCAAAGGGCTGATCCAGTCTCTGATGTACATCTATAATATTTCACAGCAGGAAATGAGCAAAACAAGGCAAAACAAGATCCCAGACACATCTTTTTATTAGGAAGAGACTCGTAGCCTCGTGTTTAATACACTAAACATTCATAACAGAATAGCCATTTAAAAAAGAAGGAAAAATGTCTTTTTTTTATTACCTTTTCCTGAGTAAGACTTGAAATTTCATAAGGCTAAATAAAGCTTGTGAACAGGAAGAAATTATTTCCACTGTGATGACTGAGCAACTAAAAGAAACAAACAACATGATTTTTTAACCATAAAACTGCTATCAGTTCTCATTATTTTGAAAACTGCAAGCATTCAGTTAAAAAATTTTAAGTATCTTCTTCTGTAAAATTTTACAATTTGGATATTGTATTTAGAAGTCGTCTTTTAAGGTTTTCCTTTTCGGTTTGCTTTAACACCGGTTCATCTTAGTAGAAGATGAGTTTGGAGCTCCACCTACAGGTACAAATATAAAGCTCTCCTTGAGAAACGTAACTGAGGCCAACTAATCAAAGCTTCCCTTTAAGCCAAAAAAAGAAAAGGGGGGGAGGCAAGTTTACTGATTGCAGTGAAGACAGAGCAAACGGACAGAAAAAATACAGTAACTCCAGAGCCAGCAGCAGTATAGTTCTGCCTCTACTACACTGCACTTGACCTAATTACACCTCCAGGGTTATTATCTTGGGTTTGGTGCTACACTAGCACGGCTACAGAGCTGTAGCCTGGTGGCATAGCTTTGTATACTATGTGAATGCTTGGACCTACCTCAGGTATCTCTCTATAGAATCCCACTGCAGCCCAACAATAATCTCAGATGTTTCCAAAAAGCAGGAACATGTGAGATTTTTTTTCCTCTATGTGGCAGTTGTCTCTTGAGCTTTTAGAACTCACTAAGTCTAAAGAGTCATAATTAAATGGCATAATTATGCCCAGAACATTAAGCTTAGATATTTTCAGTGGAGAGTGGAACATGTCGATGCTTCTGCTCAGCTCACATGCTTCAAACCTCGACATTACATTTTTGCTGTTTGATCAAATACTTGCTTTGTAATTCCTCAGATTAAATCTATTTGTATTCATTTATCTTATATTCTTATTACCCATGCAGCAAACGTGCTTCAGTTATTTTGCTAATAACGATGATTAAAAAAAGAACTAAAGAATAATTTGATACATAACTGTTGGAAAGAAACAACAAAACCAAACTGGATATTTGTACTACCAAATACTGTTTCACAGTTGTGTCGCCTAAAAGCAGATCTAACATGAATTGTCTGGTGCTGTGCTCATGGCAGCATAATATTCCAGGTGCAAGACATTGTTCATTCATGCAACTGACTACTGCACAGACTTGAGTAGTTGTTGCAGCTTCAGAGTTCAGAGATTCAGTATTTGTCATGCGAGATTGCTATTAGCAGAAGTATCAACCCTGCTCATGGGTTGCTAATGAAATACAATTAGTGAGAAAGGACATGTGACAGCTAGATGATGTCTTGTTTTATGGCATTTAACAAAAATGGCATGACATTTTATTACTTTGTCCTCTTATTATGCTACCATTAGAGCAGACAAACAAATTTAGGCCTTGGTCAAGACTGACTACACCTTAGCACTATCTGTAAGGAGCTAGAATCTGTGTGCAGAACTTCTTCACCCTCCTAATGTTTGCAGTACTCTCTTGCAGCATTTCGGAAAGGAAGTCCACATGTACAGGAAAAATACTCCACTGTAAAGTAAAGCATCTTTATAGTTTCTCTCTCCCTGAACGTATTTTATATACAATTCACAGATGTTAAATTCAAAAAGGTCATCTAGCTCTTCATATTATGCCCTTTCTTTCATTAACATCTTATGCTTTAGAATAGGGAGTTTCTAAACATAAATACTTTGAAAAAGACAAAAAAGTGAATGGGTGCAAAGAAGACAAAAGGAAGGATGCAGTCTAACACCCAGGAAAACAGTAGCAAAAAACAGAAGGAGGCTTCAAGTAGCCACGGGTTTAGGTTGGACAGATGAATTTTTAAAAGGTACAATTTCAAATTGCAGTAGCAGGTCATGAGAGCAAATACTCCTCTCTTCACCACATGGAAAATTATGACACCCGGAATCAGTGCTGGTTTTTTTTCAATTCTATGCTCTGCTACAGAACCAGCAAAGGAAGGAGAAAGATTCAGGCACTCCTCATCCTTCCCAAAGGAAATACACTTTTGTGTGAAAAAATGTGAGAGTGAAATGGGAAATGTCTTCTCAGCTAACTCATCTTACCTCTACAGAGCTGCTTTAATTTACTAAAGTAAGTTAATTAATGAGGTATTCAAAGATATATCACTGTGCTGTGATATCCTAGGGATACACCTGTGGACTTAAAACATCAAGTAATTTTAACACCTGAGCATTGTTACTGACTAAAGATCACAAATAGAATGAAGAATGGAGATGGAAGACAAAAACCATGCAACATGATGAAAGCTGCTGGAATCTGTGCAGGAAACATAAAATTAGAGTCAGAAGAGTGTTCCAAATATCAAGTCAGAAAAATGACAACCATATTGAGCAGATAAACAGCCTGAGGTGAGGGAAGACCACACCAGCTGGGACAACATAGAACAAAAGTGCAAAGCTGTACATTAGGAGACTAACAAAGAAAAAAAAGGAAATCAGACAGAAGAGGCAAGAAGATCAGTGAAAATTCTTATTCTGACACAATCCAATGACCATCAAAGGAAATTACATCCCAATTTTTATATTTTTTTTTTTAATTTTAAGACAGTAATCAAATAATGGTAAGGACAAAACAAAAGGAGGGATAGGGAATCAACAGCTAACTGGGAGTGCAGTAGGTATTCAGTATGGGAGCAGGAAAAACAGAGATGTGGGGTAAGCTAGTAAAGTTGCATTGGAAAATAAGGCAACATAGGCATCAGTGGAAATAGATCATTATGCAAGTAGGGCTTAGAGCTCTAGTTATCTTTAATTTCTAAATTGATGATTAAATATACTAACAATTTAGAGACAAAACTTCTGTCAGTTACAGAAAGAAAACTCTGAAGAAGCTGGTCTTTTTTTACCTTTATCAAATGATGGATAAGAATAATAGAACTAGAAGCAGAATCTTGCACATTGAGGTAATTCCTTCTTTCCATGCTTTCCTTATCACATTCAGTATACAGTACAGGTGCTTCTAATTAATCACTAATTACTTCATAAATTACTGCATGCATGCCTTGCTGACACAGAACGTGGAAGTATTAAGATATTTAACTGATGTGCAGGAAAAAACCCACACCCTTACATATCCTAAAATCACAGTTCCTTCATGTGCTAAAATACAAACTCTTTCCAATTTAGTGTTGAGTACAGCAACAGATTCAGTTTTCTGAAAAGAAGTTGGAAGATTTAGGCCAAGCCAAACTAGATTTGTAGATGATATTCAGCCCCCATGTCCGCAAATGTCTGAAATCGTAATCAAAACAGCTTTTCTACTGCAACTACAAAACATCATTCAAATATCCTGAAGAGTTAACAAGTAGACCATAACAATTCTGGAGTTGGATTGGGATACTGACACACAGATTTCTCTGTTGTTTCATTTAATTTTATAAGTTTCTCTAAATACTTTTATTTAGACCTTGTGGGGAATTACAAATGAATGTGTTTTTGCTATGTATGGTCTTCTGCAAATGTACTTTTAATTGACAAGTATATCTTGTTCCACCTCTTTCAAAGTTTAATGACTTCCAAAAAAGGCATTTAGCAGTTTTATTTATGTAGGTAATCACTTTATACAAAGGAGCATTGCTTCAAAATACACTCTATTGTACAGTTGAACATTTTCTTTTGAAACCTGTACAGAACCTTCCTACCTGCTGTGCTTCATTACAGAATCCAAGATTATCACAGAAACAAACAAAAATAAAATACCTTTTCAACTGTGCAGAAGATTTCATCCAAAATTGCAAAGATTTTTCAAGAATGTTGTTCATTGCCTTTTTCTCCCCACTTTTCAAACTTCTGATCGGTTTAGATATATCGATACTGAATCATCAACATGACACTGAAGGAGTGTGTAATGTCTGTAAGGTACGAAAACTCTGCAGCATAACGATATAAGTAACAGGAACCTAATGAATCATTACCAAATAAACACAGCAGACTGAGCCAAAGAATCAACTACTCCATCCGGGCAGGACATAGCAGTCCAGCTGGGTCTACCAGATGCTCTCTGCTGGATTCTCTGGAAGCATATAACTGTTTTTTCACTGGTCAGAGATAGTGCCTCATTCCTGTCCTACCCCTCTTCATTTCCATTACAAATACTGAAATCACCTGAGACACTTCCATGCAAAGTGGCTCTTGTGCACAGGTAAAATTTTCTCCCAGAATAACAGGTATGGGAAAAATAAATTTATCCTGAGTGAGAACCAAATGCATCAAATGAGCAGTCATCAAGTTACTGTTTCATAAAGAGAGGAACCATTAACAAGGAATGACGAAGGATAGTGGGCATCAGACTTGATGCCAAAATGCCATTTGGCAGGGCCTTCGTTCATGGACTTGTCAATAATTTAAGACATCCCTCATTCCAACAGAACTTTATGTCTCACTATGCTTCTGCACATGCAGTTACTAAATGCATTACACTGGGACACCAGCACAATTTCCCCTAGAAAGAGAAAACTCTCCCTGTCAGTCATGTCTGAGAGTTGGTTGTTAGAAATGCCTTCCAGCCAGACCACTGCAATTAGATGATTTGGTTTAGATATTTGATGCAATTACTGGTGACAATATGCATGGGAAGAAAAACAGTTTACAGTTTTCATTCATTTGTTTTTCAACATGTCCATGTTTGAGTGGTACACCACTGTTATATCATCTATTTGAACACAAAATCCTTGGTGGAAGCAGTCAACATCAGCCATGTTCACCTTCCATTATTTGTTTATCCACATACTTTTACTAAGGAGCACAAAACCTATAGTCCTATAGGGATAACAGCAGTGAAATCACCTCTAAGGAAACTAACTCCAAATCAGAAACACTGTGTAGATAGGAGCAATGTATTAAGAGACTTGAGGAAGATGTATTTGATCAGTTAGCTACTTTGTTAGCTACATTTGGCCTTGTGCACATGAGTGACAGCTTCATAATCCCAAGGTATCTAAAAACATAAGGAAAGATGCTGGAAGGTTCTGGATATGTACTGATCCTAGATACAGTTCCTAGACACACATAGCTAAGTATGCTTTTGTGACCATTGAGAAAGAGAGAGCATTCCTACCTAGCAAAACAAGATGTATAGTTTTGGTTTTTTATACTAGATATAAGGATCCACAGCATCATGGCAAGAAGGAACCTTTCCATGGATGGTACATGTGCAGTGAACGTGGCTGTTCACCAAGGGTCCATCTGATGCTGCACAAAAGCATCTGAAAAGACGTAAGATTTACTTAGTACCTACATTTGTCTTCCTATTTCTGTCTTATTATTAAAGCAATTTTATTTTTATACTATTTGTAGTTGTGCCATTCTTTTTAAGATCCAGAAAGATCCCTGCGCCCATTTAGAACAGCAAGCAGCTAAGAAACACCAGTCAGGTCCATGATCCAACTTCTTCCAGAGCTTTCTGCTGAATAGCCTGTTGTCAACATAAGAAATCCTGCACTAGGTATGTGTGAGAAAACTACAAACTTCTATCTTTCCAAGCATCCCCAAAAATCTCTTACCAGAAATTACCGATCAGAGACTTCAGATTTCATGCTGCTGATGCCTTCTGAATCTTCCAAGTTGGGACAATAAAGGTATCATTACAGCCTCCTGGAGGTCAGCAAGTTGCCATCAACCCTCACAGGACAGGCTGCTCCCCCCAGTCAAAGAATGCACCATTAGAGGTTGGGCATTCTGCTCCCTATACACAGCCCTCCAGCACTGTTCTAGCACTTGACCAGAGCAACAACCATAATTCCCAAGCAGAGCTGGCACTACTGGGTAGACTTAATCAGGCTGCACTGTTCAGAATACAGCCATTTAACTTAAAGACTGTTGAAAAACAGCTGTACTAAATCTAAAAGTGGTCTTGAACCATACTTAAAAATACTGCTTTGTTTTGCCTCCTGTCTTTTGATATTCAAGTTCCGCATTTGAATCTTGCTAACTTCTTGGCTTTAGTAACAGCCCAAGGCAATTAATTTGGTTGTGCAAAGTTACCTTACCTAAAGCCTCACAGCATCAGTACTATGTCCTTTAAACATCATCCTCCTCTGATGTTTCACTTTAAAAGCATCAACAAAGCATCATTTTCTTGTTTATTATCGAATTCAATCTCTCACTTTCTGCTCTCAGGGAGTCCAAAAGTGCGTTAAGAGTGACTAACTTAATTCTCTTGCCTATGCAGTATTCCTTTTATCATTTTAATTGATAACGTGGGTCCTGCTTCCATTTTCAAGGGGTGGAAATGAAGCCATATTTGAATGTGCTAGTGATTTCTTACCAGACCCCCTCTGCAAAGTCTGAGATTCTCCCAATTTCTCTTGACCTTCACTAACAGTACTCTTGTAGTTACAGCTAGACAAGTAGCTCCTCTTACCAACAGCCCAGAATAGAAAGTTATTCCAGTATGGGGTTTACCTATTTCATTGCTTTGTATTATCCTTAACTCATCTTTCTTCATTAATTTCCTGAACAGGTGAACCTGTTCTGATTTACATCCTTTAACAAGGATAATTACATCTTAAACGATTTGCATCACTTTCTCCAAACCTCAGTCAGTAACATCAGGGGAGGAAGCTGCCAGTACAAGCAGTATTCCAGATGAAACTGCATTTGTATTTTTAGATTTTTTTTTTTTTTTTCTTTTTTGGCTTATTCACTGTGGTTTTTGCATTTGCTGTATTCCATTTTCTTCCTCAGACAAGTCAGGAATCTGTCTGTTTTTTTTGACTACATGTGAGCAACTAGCAGAAGCCCTTTGCAAAATGACCATACAGACTTTCAGGTCTATTAGCTGACACTGCTCATTTACTACAGCACAGATAGGCATATGGATCATTCCTGGTGTTTGGGGTTTTTTTGTTTGTTGTTTTGTTGTGATGTGTTTGCTTGGTTGGTTGGTTGGTTTTGTTGTTTTTCCTTCCCCCCTCCCCACCTTCCACAATATATTATTTTGTCTTTATCAGTATTTTGAGTTAACACTGCTGTGACACATCTACTTCAAGACCTTCCACATACACATAATGACACAGTAGACAAAGTCGTTATGCTACCACAGGGCAAGAAAACACCTTGGTAAGCACACATTTGCTTTATAATTATGAGCTAACTATATGGAGATGCTGAAGTATTTCACATGCTAATTGTACTGAATTATCGTGTGATTACACAGGTAAATTGAGATCTGCAAAGTTGTCTGAATGCCAGACGAGCCCAGCAGCAACACATTGTATAAATTCACATTTTAACAGCATGAAGCTTGCTCCCACAGGTCTGCCATTCAGTTATTGCTCCCAATCGAGCTCTCAGTATTATTCGGTGTGATTCAGGTGCTTATATGTATCAACATTGTGATATTTTCTCATTCTGAAAGGTAAAAAGATTAGTATACACTTAAACATGTAAAACAGGATTTTAAATTCGAGTAATTATACTCTAGCTATACATTACCAATAACCTCTTCAACTCAAATTCCCATCCTTATATATACCTCTTTATTCACTTTAACTTGTTCTTTCTATGTCCCATTACTTATCACTTTCTCTTTGTAAACTAAAGCTACATCATTTTATGTATTATATCTTACATATAATGAAAATTATGCATAACAGCTTTTATATGTGAGATATTTAATGACACTATTTTATACTCGACATATCACCATTTGTACCCAAATCTCAGAAAACTTTAGAGACTTCAATAATTATTTTCCAGCCTTTTCTCCCTCACCAAACTGGGGAACTGCAAGAAAAATAATGGAATTATAAATTATACTATCAGGCATCAATCCTGCCCATGGGTTCATCAGCTGAGACTCAGTTCAGATGTTCATGGAGTTAAAAGGGACTTTCTGTTGGACAAGACATAATGCCAGAAGATACTGAAGAAGTAAATAAGCTTCCAAGGGGGCTAAGGAAGACAGTCACATTTTTCATTCAAGTGTTGTCCCAGAAGGCCTTAAACTCTTCATGCTCAGTCATCAAGCAATTCTTTACACCTTTCTCTTTATACACTGTGAAGTGTCTCTTTGCAAGCTGAAGGTCGTTGGGCTCAGTTCTCCAGTTCATTGCTAAGGGGAGGCAACATATGTGCCAGTGAAGGGCACAGTCATATACCTAATGTTAAGAGCTCAATTTAAATAAGATACAGGCAAAAACAAGGATAACAAAATTAGTCTACATTCTGTTTTCACAGCTGGATAAAAAAAATGATTTGTTAGTACTTTCTCGTCTTGAAGATTTATTTTAATTTAAAATAATGCAGTATCACATAAAATGCTGAAACTTAAGAATCCGTTTACCAGCCCTCTCATCTAATGCTCTGATTTTTGCATCATGAGTGAGAACTCAAATAGTTAATTCTCTTTGGTAGGAGGTCAAGCATTAAAAACCCACTCTAATTATTCACAATCTATACAAGGTCTTCACCAAAGAAATTCAACAACATCGAAGAGGAGCAAAGCTGATACATTCTTGATAAAATAGATTTAACTAAGTATCTCTCGGCAAACATGTATTCAACCTTGTCTTCCAGCCTCCCAAACTCCCAGCACATCCATGGCAAGACAATTCTCAGCACAAAAGTTGTATCTCAGCTCCATCCTCAAATCTTCCACTCGCTCTTGACCTTTCTTACGTAAGTTCTCCCAGAGGTGTCCTCCTGTGACAGATGGGTTCAGACGTTTCCTGCAGTGGGTCCGTTGCAACGATGGCTGGAACTGGCTGTGTCCAGCACAGAGAAGCCCTTGATATCTCCTCACTGAAGATGCCCCTGCAGCACCCACTACCACCACAACCTTACCACCTACACCCAATACAGCAAGATATATTTCATTCTGAAAACATTAATTTTAATTTCCCTGTAATTTCTGCCAAGTACTCCTATTAGAACTTGTATGCAAACATACACATACAAAAGAAGAACAATCTTTTAAGTAAAAATGGAATGAGAAGTTTTCCAGTTTTCCCCAAAGGGAAATGCAAACATTAAAGAGTCTAAAATTGAACCAAACACTATAGCTACCTCAGGATAGACAGTTTGTTTTTCGAAGCCAGATCTAACTGTAGCTGTAGTTTTGCAGCAACTCCATTACAGAAAGGTGCCTCTCTGCCCACCTACCAATAAGAAAGGTTAAAAATAAAAATAAAAATAATAAAATAAAAATAAAAATAAAAATAAAAATAAAAATAAAAATAAAAATAAAAATAAAAATAAAAATAAAAATAAAAATAAAAATAAAAATAAAAATAAAAATAAAAATAAAAAATCTGTTCCAGCCACTGCAATATGCCACCACTGAGCCACACCACACTCATGGAAAACCTCTGCTCATATTGTCAGCATATTACCCTTGCTGCTGTAGGAGAAATTCAAAGTGATTCTAATCTGCATCTAGCATAGCAACCTTTAACCATCAATTATGTATTCCACAGTGCTTTCTAATTCACTGGAAACCTGTGACTGTTCTTTTATGTTCGTTTATGAAAGCTGGAAGTGTGCTGTGGTCTTAGGTGTAGATGAAACAGTAAAGTTACACTGTATCTACGGAAAATAATCAACCAATTGTGAGACTACAAAACTAGGACAGTAGAAGAGAGCTGGTCTTAATTAGCTGTGGCCCCTATGTAACTCCCAACTGTATTGACTCAAGTAAACCAACAGAAATGAAAGTTATGTACTGTTAGATTCTGTGCTTAGGGATGTTGGGAACCCAGAAATACACCTCAGACACTAAGGACACTTTCATGTTATGTATCTGTCATGAAGCAGCCCACTACTGGGATACCTATAATACCAATGGGGTTATATTCCCTGGCTGTGTAAGCAACAAACCCTAAATAGCACCTGACTGGGCTAAATGACCTCAGAAGTTCTCAATATGTAGTTTCTCTTTTGTGAATTGATGCTGCAAATGAAAGCAGATGAATAAAGAATAAAATGTAGTTATTTTCCAGTGGTAATCTTAACAGAATTGCTGATGCTCATATCTGAAAAAAGAAGTTTCATTTGTAAACTGTTGAACAGCCATTTGTTGAGACAGTTCCATAAACAGTTTAAAAGATCTCATAGATCTTTCCATGGTTTTCTATATTTCTTTGTTGGCCAGTATTTGCAAAAAATAAAGTGACACATGCTATGGCATTCCTAGCTTGTCTCTCTGAATCATTCTTGTTATACTTCTACATTCATTTTTGTCCCCCATCTTCAGCAGCCCTGGGACATATCAATATTCAACAACTTCAATGGAGACTTTGCGTTTACTGTTTTTAGTACAATACATCATTTTAACGGACCAGTCTGTCATCTAAGTCTGAAATATCATTCTCTTTAGTACTATATTGCTGTGAATTTAATCAACTTTGAGTTAAGTCTGAGTTTCTACATATTAGGGAGGATTATTCTGTTACTTCTTCCCATTGGTAAATGGAGCTCATTATATCATCTACCTAAACACATTGTAAAAAGAACTAGTATAACATCTTACAGTTTACAGGTACTGCTGTACTATGCTAGTAGAATTAAACAGGAGCACAGAAACTGAATATCACTTTTTATGTGGAGACTGAACATGACTTTTTCTGTGGCAAGTTTTAAATTAGAGGTCTTTGTCTCCCTGAATACATATATTTTACATATGAGACATGATCAAAACTAAATTTCACTCATTCCAAACAAATGACTCAATTACACTCACAGAAAAGGTGCCATCTTAAAAAGTAAATAAATTCCTTTGGGGCAACTGTAAAATGATAGCCCAATGTGTAGCAAAATAATTCAGTGTCAGGCTAATGGAAGGTGTATGACTTATCTTTTGAAGTAAAATCTGAACAACATTCTTGGAATAATTCAAACAAAATTGATACTCAGCATCCATTGTTAAACATTCAAATATCCTGTAAAGGTCATTAACACCAGTAACAGCTCTTGTTCAGATTCTAGTAGTGGGCATTGCTTAACATCATATGGTTGTTCATAGAACAGGTAGCCATACACAAGGGCTTTTTTTTCCATGTTATTCTCTTCCCACTGATTTTTTTTTTCACCTTTTTTAAAGAAACAAAAAGCATCAAAAACTTGTTTCTGTTTGCACACTTCAGTGTCAGTGAACAGGGCCACCTACAGCTGTATCGTGCCTCGGGAAAACATTGTCCAGAGGGTCTTCTGGGACACTACCGCTTCAACATCTGAAAAGAGAGCAGCAAAACAGCCAAAGGAACCTGGTATAATGGTTATTTCTGAATTCCTCCAGCCCCCCTGGCATCCTTACATTTGCAGGAACCCAGCAAAACTGCCCACAAATAATCCTACTTTCTTCTCCATATGACACATGTCCCTTCACAGTGGCCTTACCAGCAGGACACTACAAAACAGTCCTTTGCACAGTGATCTCTAACTGTAACAACTCTTTTTGATAAGATGCAGCAGGGAGAGGAAAGCAGTTTGTGAACATTAAGGAAGGATATTGTTACAAAAGACACCAGGATGGAGAACAGTCTAGAGCCTTATCACCTGTTCCCTGGACAAACCAGCCGTAAACTTCATGCTGTTTACTTCCTACACCCATAAAACAGTAAAATCCCAACTCATTTTGGTGTCAGAGGCAAAATGCTCATCATCTTCTGGAGGCAGGCATTTACGCAGCAGCAATGATCACCACCAATCTATACAGCACACATAGTATGCTGTAGAAATAATTGTGATTTAGATATTTCAGTGTGCTACTTGAATTTTAGGATCCCTGTTGATCTGCTGCTTTGTTTTTAGAATCACATCTTCAGGAAAGCTCATTGTTTTAAATTAATTGAATTTTATTATTCAGGTCTTTTAAAATAGTTTACTCCAATCAATCCTAACCATTAAATGTTTCTCATACTTTTTGTTTCACTCTCACACCTCTCTAAAAACCCGTTGATGCGTGTTAGATATGGGCAATGTGCAGAGGAAATACAGAGCATGTACAGAAAATTATGGGAAGGACAGAGATACATGGCATCCAATGTCTCCACTAGAAATACTTGCAATTCAAAACCAAACAAATCTGCTTCAGTTAGAAAAGGGTACAGACATCCTAAGCTCTGAAAGAACAAACGAAGAGCACCGAATGGCACTGCAATAAGAAGTGCTGAATACAGTCTTCTGTTGCAGTACCAGTAAGACACAAGCAAGATGATATCTTTACCCTCAACAGCTAGAAAAAATCCTCTGCCTCCAAATTGCCACAGTGTACAAGATGTGAACCCTTGAAGACACAGGCAGGTATTCATCTCTGTTGTGCTAATAACAAGAGAAGCCCAAACCAGAAAAATCAGATTTAACATTGTGAAACTTGCAACTTAGAGGTTGTCAGGGAGTGAGAAGTAGGGGAGGGAAGGAGAAAGGGAAAGAGGCACGGAAGAGAAGAGAGAGGAAAAAGTGAATGAAGCAGTACTATACATTTCTGAGTTTGTGGAAAAAAATCAGTTCAAACATTGTCAGAGTAGTCACAGGCACATTTAAAAGTAATGAATGAATGAAAACTCAAGAATAGAGAAACAGGTCTGAACGTGGTTGAGGTATCTTTCCTATAAGAAGGAGTGAAATGATGCTTGACAATGTTACTCATCAGTAGAACCGGTATTAAAATGGAAGATTAACCTGGTGCTTTGCTTTAAGCCCAAACTATGCACTACAGCACCACACAGACATAAGCCTTCCATACTTTTCTGAATAGTTGTAGCTTCAATTTTTCAGAAATTGTTATTTAGAATTATAGTAAACAAGGAGGTAATCAAGTTAAAAAAAATCATTTGCAATTACTAAGATTTCTACGTAAGAACAGCATGCGTTGCCATCAGTAAAAACACACACCTGTTCAGAGGAGCATCCTCTTGGTGAGAATAGCACAAAAGAACATTCTTAATTTTATGTTTAAACTTATAGTTAGGCATGTATGTGGTACTGCCCCAACAAAAGGCAGATATAATCTCTTATTTAAGTGTTTTCCCATATCAGTGTCTAAGGCGACAATGTACCTTCCTTACTAAACACAGGACAGGAATATGAAAATCTTGAGTTACTGATAGCATGCAAACTGGTGGAGGGAAAAAACAATAAAATAAAATAAAATAAACAAACAAACAAACAAAAACCCTTATATTGGTACTTACCAGTAATTTCACAAAATTATTCCACTTTCTTTCTCCTTCCAATGTGTGGCAAAATGTGGAACATTTTATGATGTTGCGACCCAGGGCAGGTGGGTGACAGCGGAAGAAAGTAAGAAGGGGTGCCATATTTCTAGAAGTCCACATATTCACCACAAAAAATCCCAGAAGACATGCTGGTACCTATATTTTCATTCTAGTGCTTGGATGCCCTCATGAGCAGGTTCCAAGTAAAGTTCTCTGTCTCAGGTTAACTCTGGTCCTTGATTTCATGGCTGAAAAACAGCAAAGCTTTAAGAGAATAGATAGATTCTTCCTTAAACTAGTTTATAGCTATGTTTTCAAGCATTTTATTCAGACTGAAGTCAAAGGGCTGGAGAGCACAGGCTGTCAATTTATATTGTATGTCGGTGCAGGGAAAAAACAAGCAAAGCTCGTACTCCTGCATCTTTGACTAGTGTTCCATGCACTAGAGAGAGAGAGTCAGGGTCAGCACACCTCTGCATCCTTAAAACAGGCTCCACAAGGCAGGGATAAACCACCTGCCTATCCTCAAAGGCATGACTGAGATACTCACAAAAACTAGTTTGGGGCTGTAAATGCCTGAGTGTAGGCAACTTCAGCACCCACCTGTGCCCAGTTCTCCTCCTAGAGAAAAACTTAAGTTCAGACATCTTTCTGCAGCATTTTCCTCTGGCTGACTTAGTACCTTATCTCTCTGCTTGCCTCCCTCTACATTCCCATTTGTCCCGGTTTTGTTAAAAACAAGACGGGTTCTCTTTTAGTGATTTTTCTTTCAGCTAAGTTCTTCTAGGTGGCTGTACTTTCCTGAGTTTTAGCCTGCATATTTTTCCCAGGATGCTGTACTTGGTGCTGATAAGAGACCAACGGAATGCTGAAAAAGTTCGTGTTTAGATTTATTACTATGGTAGCTAAGAAAGACTGATAAGTTTTCCCACGTTTCGTTGTGAGAGGGGCGTGTTTGAGGAGGGATGGATGGAACAGGTGACTAGAACTGACCAACGGAAGTATTCCATCCCATAATCGTCACACCCCCTATATAAGAGGGTGATCACGAGGGTCACGCTCTCTTTGACTATGGCCGGCATCCAGAGAGAACCCTGTCTGTCTGCCTGTGATCTACAGGCCTCAGGCCCTGCATCCCTGTAACCAGGTTCTGGTTTGCTGTGCAGTCCCACCCATGGCTTCCGGGGGCCTGGCCTTCACCTGCTGGAGCCGCCAGCTCCGCACACCCAGCTCTGCTGCTGGAGTGACGCCAACTCCACATCAAGCACTTGAGACTGGTTTTGTGTATTTTGTATATATATTCTCTATTTATTAGTATCATTAGTAAACCCTTTAAAACTCTCCAACTTGAAGTCTAAGTCTCTCTTCCTTTCCCCTTATCTTTATTATCATCCTTCCAATCTACAGGAAGGGGAGGTGGGAGGTAAAGGGGATAACAGGGAGCATCTGCCACAGTTTATTGCCGCCTGGCCTTAAATATTGACACCATTTAATAACCACCTGTTATAAATCCCAAATCTTCTCAGTTGCTTGAAAAGTGATTTAAATCCTGGACTCAAGTATGTAAATGCCATTCTTTTAGTTGTATTTAGGTTGTTTCATTTTCATACCACAGCAAATTAAAATAAAAAATTATTTGGGTTACAACAACGTAACCCAAATAAATAATTTATTTCTCCTATTGTTAATTATATTACTCCCATCTCAGACTTTTTAATGTGTTAACCTTACTTACATTGTTACCAAGGGAGAGTGGTACAAAAGATAGTTACGTACCTATGAAATACCAAAATGGTTGTCTGGCTTCTGTCATGTTATCTTGCTAATTCAAGGTAGTGTGCCTGTTAAGTCACTGCTAAAATACTCAGTGACCCACAGATATCTGTGTCCTTCACTCTTGCATAACTTGATGCTAACCATTGACTGCCCTTCTTCCAGCATTCTGCACCCTGTTACAGATAGTTAACGGAAATCACTGCTCTGTGCACAGGTATTTTGGTGCACCTCTACAAAGCTACATCAAGCCTGAGAAACAGTGTCACACCAACCCATGATACTCCATTCTATTTTTTTTTTTCACAGTTTTTCTGAAACAACTAGAAAAATCCAGGTCTAACATGGAGATCTGCTTGTAGTGACTATTTTGAATCTTGTTGCAACTTTAAACCTAGAAATTCAGCTTTTTTATCTTTAGTCTAGCAATCTCCACATAGACATCAAGTGTCACCTTTCCCCCATTACACACCATGACATCTGCCACCTTAACAAATAGTCTATCCCTTTTCAAAACAAGACACAAGAACAAACACCTTGCCTAAAAAAACTCTCATGTCAAATCTAACCTGTCAATTATTACAATAAATTCCATACTATGGAAATGTAGTAACAAGAAATGGTTAACACAATTGCAAATTTCTGGATAAGCTCGCTCTACCAGTAATAAACCATCAGATTTTCTACCCCTCCAGCAGCTCACTACTTAAATATTGTGCAAATCCAGGATCATTAAAGAAATAGACCCTCAGTTGTTTTTGTAAAGTACTGCTGGCCAAAATGCTTTTCAGACACTGAAACGGGACAAGGAAATTAATATTGAGAATTCCAAGAAGACAAACAAAATGCTTTGGCAATAACAGATTTAGCCAACTCAGAGGCCGAGGCCCTCAAATCCATTCATTACAGAGGAGAGATTGATACTCTTTTAATCTTACTGTTTGATCTCTCTGGGGCAAACAATATAACTTATTTTACGTCACACGGCACAAACATTGGATTGTTTTATAATACCACTGGTGTCTCATTGTTTCACTTGGATTCATTTTGGTCCCCTTGGAGGATTAAGAGGTTTGAATCAAATGAATTTAAGAATTCACTATATTCTCAATCCATAAATAATCTCAACATCTAATACTAATTTCTAATGGCTAACTGACAAGTTTCTGAAGCGCCTCTACATAATCTCAACATTCATAATATCTGGTTTAATAAGTGAATATAATCTCCTTGGGTACATTTGCATATTGCTGCACCCTTGGCAGGGATTAAAGAGATGCTGCTTTATTATGGCTTAAACTAAGACACTAAAGTATCTATGCTGCCCAGATAGCATATAACACGGATTTATCACCACTACAAGGAGTAAGAACTGCAGAGTAAATTCAGCAGCAATGTTAATTCAATCTATACGAATGCTAGTGGAGAAAAAAAAAAAACAAAAAGGACAAATTGAAATTCAGCATTTAGTGTATTATATATCTGCAATACAAAAAAAAATACAACCTGCTGATAATCTGATGGTACTTTACTTCTCAAACCTTTGTGAAAACTTTGAGCAGATTATTTGCTAGTGAATTATTATTTTCTGAGGGTTTGCTTTTCTCTCCACTTCTGTTTTTTATTTGTTTTCTCTGGTTTTTATTTTACCTCTGAAAAGACATGAGTTCTATGCACAATTTATTTTCATCATTTTGCTTAAGCCATGTAAATACTACGAAACTTATTTCTGTTTAAGGAGAGCAGTCAAAGACCACAGTATAATAATTTACTCCATATAGCTGGGGAGAAGGCACTTAATGTTAATCTCCACTCAGTGACTGTCCTGTTGATTAGCTGACGTGATATAAAGGTGTCTCCATTGAAGCCTTTGGCTAAAATCACTTTCAAGAACTCACTTATTCATTATAACTGCAAGCTAAATTAGACCCTGGAATAAGTGCCATAGATTTTAGCTATTAATGCAACCAATTAAAACAAGGGTATTAGCCACAAAACCAGTAATAAGGTATCACATTCTTCATGTGCTTCTCACTCTGTCCTTATTTTTTCAGAAAATACTCCTGTTCCCCCAGACATTCTCCTTCTTCCTTTAGCTACTTTTACCACCCAGTTGGTAATTGGGTCAAAGTAGTGCTGTTTATGACTCGCATACCTAGAATATTGTGTTCTAATCTAAAATATGACTGTGAAAGCTTTAATTGCAGTATGTCCATTTTAATTAAGACAAATCTTAGAAAATAAGTGCTTGACCGATAAGTTCTTCTTGATCAACAGATTTCTTAGGAAATATTCCAGTTTCTTCTTGTCCTTTTAAAACAATACAGTATTTCTGTGATTTATGTTTCTCTTCTAAAAACACCTGCTCTCATTTCAGCATCAAAAACATCTGACACCTTGCAAACTAGCACCTGGCTTTTTGAGTAACCCACAGTCATATCTCTAGATATCTTTTGCAAAAACATCTTTGTTTGATCCTACCAATGCAAAAGGTGTCTGTTATGACAAGTTCCTCTCTTACATGACATCTTCAGTACATCATGTCATGGATCTTCTGCTGGTCCAAGAAATTGCTGCAGAAAGGAAGTATGAATGCAAAAGACACCAATAACCAACACTGCATCAGGTTTCTGTGAGTAGGGAGTACATCAAAAGCCATTCTTTCCAGGTGGAAAGTGGCAAGGGTGCTTCTGGTCCTCTGTGAGTAATGAGATGAGATAAGATGATCAAGGGGAGAAGGAGGAAAGCCTGAAGCCGCACCTCCTCTATAAACAAAGAGACTGCATTAAGAAAAGACCAGTCTGGCACAAGAACCTATATGATATTCACAGGAACTCAAGAAGTGGAACAGAAGAAACAAATGATGGAAAGTGGAAACCTAGAGCCATAAGGTGAAAAGAAGGCTAAGGAACCCTGATGTGATGCATCAATTGGAAAACAAACTGGTCCACCAAACTGCTCCAAGGTGCACTGCACCAAACCCAGGAACTATTTCTTGGAGAGCTAAAGGACAACAGGAGGTTTCGACATCCAGTACAGAATAAATGTATCTTACACCTCTTCCTCCTCGAAGAAGGAGAAAATGTGACAGGTATACGAAAGAAACACAGCAGAAAGTATCTCTCACCTGGAAGTACTTCTTATAGTTCTTTTGCTTAGAAGACTTTCTAGAATTACACTTACCCTACTTACAAGTGCAAATGGAAATCTTAGTTTATTTATTAGTGCCCATGCCTCCACAAATATACTTACCTTCATTGCAGAAGTACTTTTAATGGTTTGCTCTCTCAAAAATATATGTCCTGGAAAAAGCTCATCAAGAATCTATCTTGAATCATGCAGTGATATAACTCAGACTTCCCCATAATGCAATGAACATTCTTTCCCTGAATAATGAATACAGATATTTCCATGTATTATACATTCCTCACCACTGAAATAGAGTGCTCCCTCTGGGATGAAAAAGATTGAAATGTTCCTACTAAATGAAGTAGCAGGTTCATATTGCAGAATTTCATCCGTGCCCCATAGGGACCTAGCAATTTTTAGTGGTCGTTTTGCATTGACTTGATGGAGAGTGAAGGTTGCGTATTGGATCCTTGCATCTAAATATTCTTAGAAACATTTAAATTAATTATTTACCTCTCTCATAGAAGAAATGTTCTCAAGCCTATCAAAACTGAGCCTTGTTTGTGTTATGAAAAGTGACATACTCTCTAAAACATATGTTCTCTTTTTCTGGACCTTCTCTTAACTCATGTAGCATTAATGTAACATTAGCAAATAGATATGGTGTCTATTAGAAAAAAAAAAAATCTGTGTAGAGCTGCTAGGTAACTTGTTTAACCAATGAAGTTACTAACATGTACTTATTAAAAAAATACCTATATTTATTATCATTTTTTGCATCTGCAGTGTCAGGTTGTATTTTACTCCTTAGAAGAAGTAGACAGTCTAAGCTACATGAAATGAGTGCTAAGCTTTAATATTTATATTTATATGGTATTTAAAGATTTATCATTATTACATCATGTACCCAGTATTTCCAAGATGACAATATTAAAAAAAAAAAAAAATCATATGGTAGAAGCAAAGCCTTATGAGAACTGACATTTGATCCAAAGTAACTGAAGGGTTGAAAGCTAAAGTGTTAGAAATATAAAATTAGTCAATGTGAAACTGTGAACATTTAATTTTTGTTGTCATTAAGAGTGAAAAAAAAAATCAGTTTTTGATTTTCTGTAAATTAATAATTTGAAGGGAAATGCCCTATAAAGCAGCTCTTTTTGCTAGAAACTAAGTCTAATCTAAGTTCACTGGTGATAGTTGTGTACTTGTTCTACTGTCAACCTCAGCCAAAGCCAGCTTAAGCTACTTAAGCAACTCTAGATTAAACCACTCAGGAAAGATTTTGCCTCATCCCATTTTGCTGTTGCAAAGCTGGTTTTAAACAGTATTATCTTTCTCTGCCTTTATTGTAGTTTCAGGTACTTGAATTTAAGAAAGTGGATGAGAGAGAAAGCACCTGCTCCCGAGTAGGTATATATGGAAAAGCATAGCCATACTGAAAAATTAATGCTGTCTTCAAAATCTGAGGAACTGGTGTATTCTTCATTAAGCTTGGCTTTGTTACATCATGCTTTTTGTGCAACCTACATCTACCCAGTAATACATCAGAAGGAATTTTAGATAGTCAAGATCCAGAATAGAGAGAGAGAAAATAAAAAAAGAGGGAAAAAAAAAAAAATCTGGATATTCAGAAACAGTTTGTGTCATTTGGTACATAAGCTTACACGAAGGTAAATAAGGTGATTAAAAAGATCACAAGAATATGCTAAGTTTTACAAATGAAGTTCAAAATTTCTCTAAACAAGCAGCAAAGTACAAATCTCAGTAATAATTATGGGATGATATAGAATGCCAAGCAATATCATACAATGCTATACAATTTAGATGAAGAGCATCCTCACATCTGTTGAAAGAAATTTGCTTAATTACCAAATGTCATGTTGATTTTTCATATTTTTAGAATGCATACATAATTATGTACTATTTTGAAATGAGATACTGATTTTTGACTATTTGCACTAATTGTTCTCTCTCCTTCCTCCTTCTTAAGTTTTCCTTTCACAACCAAAACAAGTATTAAAAATTCCATTACTCTGATAATAATTTTCTTAAATTGTGTTCTGCCCAGCCTAACTTTCTGATATAGAATCATAGAATCATTTTGGTCAGAAGAGACCCTCAAGATCATCAAGTCCAACTATTAACCTAACTCAGGCACTGAACCACAACAGTTTTTAAGACCTACGTAGTACTTGGTTGAGAAATCACCTGGATTTCTCAACATATTAAATAATTCTCTCTGAAATTCAGGTCCCATAAACCAAGGTTGAAATATCAATATTGGACACTATACTAAGAAATGTAATTCATATAATCTGTTTCAATGCTGTTGTCATAACTAAGCTGACAAATGGAAAGGGAGTGAGGAATGGGAAGAGTTTGGAAGCATTACAACCAGCATTTTGTCAATGAAACAGGTACTACACTTCATTACAAGGATCCATCCAATGATTTGCAGTTGATCTTCACTACTTTTGTAACAATGACATTGTTTCGCATCCAGTTAAATGCTTCAGTTAAAAGTGACAGGCACCCTGAAACAGTAAACCTCATTGTGGACATGAAATAATTTAATATATCAAAAATTTGAGAGTAATGCACATGGTGTTTACTTGATACATGACAACAGTGTAGATCAGATAGTCTCACATGGGAGATGTTCCTCAACAACTGCCTGGAATTAAGCCAAAACCTTTAGTATTATACTGAAAGTGAGCACCAAAAAAAAGGAAACAAAAAAAGCTTATTAAGGTTGCAGGCAGATGACTAATCCCTGTAACAAGTGTTAGCTAACTTAACAGTATGTGGGAAACTACTGGAGGTGATATAAAGAATTGCTGGACATAAATGGATAAGATCAAGCAGCTAAAACATGTTACTGTAAGCACCATAAGGAAAGGGCTGTTTTCACAGATGGTTAAGGGGGAATTATGTGAGAAACGGCTAGAATTCAGCTGGTAATTGGAGGCGAGAATAATGGATCTTTTGGGAGGCAGGTCTTCCAAGACCAGCAGTACCCAAATAATCCCATTAGTAATACCATATTTGTGAGCTGAGTGGGCGTATTTGTGCATTTCATGAGTATACTTTAAACCCAATTAACTAGAGAGGAGGATCAGGTCAAGCCAGCAGTTTTGTTCATGTTTTATGTGGATGCTGTTTGTGTTTCTGTGGATGTCCCTAAAAGTGTTTTTCTCCTCTCTTATTTTAATCCCTGTACAACCATTTTTGTCTGTATCGTATGTGTGCATCAATTAGAAGCACATGCTCTGTCTCACAGGATCTGGAAATATCTAGCAGACAGAGAGGGGAGGAATAGCGCTTGAAGCCAAAGTATTTAGCTACTCTTGACAATATATATGTAGATCTAAGAATGTCAGAAAAAAAAGGTTTTCTATTTCAGAGAGGAAAGGAGAATGTCAATAATAAACAGATGCCTGAATTTATTGGTTTACCAAATGGCCTTTCCAATTAACTATTGCCTATTCTTATGATGACACTTTCACAAAAAGGTACTGCTCACCAGTGAGTGAATTATAGCAGCATAAAGCCAAAGCTATAATCTTTTATGGTACATGTTGTATTGGCATACATACTTGATATAAGTTTTGCTTTTTTACTTAAACACTTTTGTGAGTAAATTCATGCTGTTACATTACTTTGGAAAAAGCTAATTTGCAGAAGCATCTGCTATTATATTTTGGCAAATGCCTCCACATTGCCTTCTTTTGGACAGCACAGGTCACACTAATAAAGCAAAAGGCAAGGGTCTGATGAAATTTGTTTATCATCAAACCAAATAACCTCCCTTATTATATAATGAGAAAGGTTTACTAGTACAGAGCCCATAACTGCACATTGCTAGAAACATTCTGTTTTCTAAAAATAAACACAGCACATTTATAAAACTCCCTGATATTCAGTTTCTGTTAGTCAACACGAGAGAGAAGGCCTTTTACTACTAGCGGCATCAGTTTCTTAAATACTTAAGATTTGGAGCAACCACATATTTTGAAAACTAAAACACTTGTCCTCTAAAGTATCTCAAGTACCCTAAATCAGACAGTCTTTTACAAAGATTAGAGAATTAGCACAGAATGATAAGGAAGGAAAACATCAATCTATTTTGCAACTTCACCGTGTCTTGAGTCAACAGAACAAAGTATAAGCTGAGTTGTTATGCTTTTGAGTCATCAGTAAACTACTACAGATAAGTATCTAAGGAAATACGATCAACTACTGATAGAGCAGTTATGTTTTTCAGAGACCTTTTTCTCTGGGGCTCACATCAACCACAGTGTTGTTCTGGTTCTTAAGAAACAGTGGGCTTCAGTGTACCCGCATATTAAATATTCACTCCTATGCTCTGTGTTCTCTCACCACATCTCTGCCCAGCTTCCAAAACAATTTGATTAAAACAACCACCACATTTAAACATATAATTGTGTTCCACCACAAAAGAAAAACAAACAAAGGAACTTTTAAATATTGAGTTGTCCCATAGCCAAGTAGAGAAAACTTACTCCATTCTTTTTTAAGATGGAAAGGTGCCACTAGACTTGTTTAAACATTTTAGAGGTAAATTCTATAGAAACACACCCCTTAATCCTATCACCTGCATATTCTGTTGGTCTACACACAGAATACCTGTAACATAGAAAAAGATTGCCCAAAGAGTAGCTTTTTAAACCAGAATGACACAGAACTGGCCCTCTGGAGAGCTACCTGGAGAACTACTTCAACAATCTGCAGAATAAAAACCAGCCAATTACAGCTATTTACAGTGTTGCTTAAATACTCTTTAAAGGGCTTGCAAATGCAGTTGTGGCAATGGGAAAAGTACTTTTTAAAGAAATCAGATTTTATATTAGTAGTTAGAGAACTGTTGTTGATCTCATAATTACAGGGCTAAGAAGTTCAAAAACAGATAAATTAATTTTACCCAAGGAGCAGTCCAGTCTAGCAGCCTAGTTCAGAATAACTTACTACTATCCAAACTTATTTAGTTATCAAGGTGAAAAGAAAAAAAAAAAACAAACACCACTACACACACAACCAGCCAACAACAACAACAAACTTCTGCACCCAAATAAAAGCAAAGTGGATGCAGCATTGTCTCTGAATTTTAGGAAACAAGTACATATTTCACTGAAAACTTCATAAACTTTAAAGGAAGGCCTTGAGAAGCCTGTTGTGCCTGTGTTTGCTAGGTACCCATTCCACTTACTCTATTAAAACGCATCCTCAAAAAGCAGTCTACTTCAATGGCTAAATTAAAAATGCTTTCAAAGCAGGACACATACAACAGAGAACAAGCCACGTTCTCAGACTGTGTGGAATGAAAAATTCTCCCGGAATTGCTTGCTGCAGGGAAAGCTGTACCTTTCCTAGGCCGTCATGAGCCAGGCCAGTGTAAGAATGTCTTCCTGGACTGAGTTTACTGTCGCACTTACTGGCGTAGCACCAACGTAAAATGCAGCTGGCTGCATTTCAGTCCTATCACATGTCTTATGCAGAGCACAGAGGCAGTGACAGGGCCTCAGCTGGACTGGAACAGCAAATCAAACCTTCTATGACTGATCAGATGTGAATTGTGTCCCTGGTTCCCCACTCCACTCTAATCTGGGCCCTGCTCTGTTATGGGGCTGAGGGCAATGCTATATATGTTTGGAACAATAATGTAATGTAGACAAAAAGGATAAATCTTTCTTTTACCAAATCCTCTCGTTGACTTGCTGCCACCTACGAGGGATATAAATTTGTTTGCTGTGCCTGACGCAGAGGTGGTCAGAGCAGCACCACACTTGCAGCTGATTATTAGCTTGAGAAAAGCTTGTTTCCAAAAATATGTTGATGTCAATATTGCAGAGTGACACAAAACAGTGTTTCCTGCAGACAGTCCTACAAGTCTCCTCAAAGTAAAAAATTCCTTCTTTCTCTCCCCCATAATCAACACCCAAGGCAAGAATTACTCTCCCTAGCATGAGCTCACTTGCTCCTTATGTTCCTCAGCTCTCAAATACAAATCAAAGTGGTGAGAAGGAACTGCTCTACCCTCCCTATCTAGGAGCAGAGTTACCAGTTGGAGTGATTTTCAATGTTTTGGGAAGAATCCTAAATTGCAAACTGTATGATGTTAAAACACAAGTCAGAATCATGTGCATGGCTTGAAATATATTAGGTGAAGAGAATGGTGAAGGCGTAAAGAAGCTATCTGAAAGCCTGTAAGGTCCAGCACACTCCACAGTTATTCAGTGATGGACTACTGAGAAGATATAATGTTCAAATAGTAGGTTAAAATACACTACAGGACTTCTGAATAAGCTTTCTGGAAATTTCTGAGTTTAACTGAGACTTTTGGCAGCACTGGTACATACAAACAGCTGCTGCTCTAAAAAAAAAATCCATGGATACAAAGGAATAGAAAAGCACTGGTGAATAGAAAAAACATTGCCTGGATGCATTGCCAGAAATACATTTTGGAAGTAAACAGACGCTTTCCCTTAAGGTGTTCCAATATTCTGTCTTCATAGAAGACAGCTAAGTCACAACAGTTCAAATGTATCAAAGTGAACCATCCAACAAATCCGTGGACTTTGGAACAGATTTCCAAGCCACAAAATATTACCTAGAATTTTTACTGTGAGATTCACAGAGCTGACTGTTGTTATTTATGAGCAACGTAGTAACAATTTGTGTATAAACAAAACTTACAATCCCAATAGTCTTCTGAATTTCTAGAATGAAAGATTATTCACTCTCATTAGTAGGACAGTGTAGCATTCATCTTCTCTGCAACAGACAAAATGACAAGACAACAAAAATAGCACAGAGAATCAGAAAAGACCAACACCAGCCAATCTGGGGACTGATAGTGACTCTGTACCTACCCTTAACTGCATACAAAGAAATCACGATTGAGTTGTTAGAAAGACTACATGAATCATAATATAGGATTATTCACTGTATGAAATGAGTTCATTCAACCCAGTTTGTCTTCACAAGACACAGAAATAAGTGGTAAGTTCTGTAACCAGTTGTAAAATACAATACAAGCCAGTTATCTAAAGTGCCATCTCAGCTAAACTGTACAGAAGATAAAAACCACACCACAAGTTGAAAGTACACACAAAACTAGTATTTAACTGGCTTACATGGATACAAACTAGGCAGTAATTAAAAAAAAAAAAAAAAAAAAGCCACACTACAACAAGCAACTTTACATTCAGATGTTATATATTTTAAAAGCAGTATAATACAGCTTGAAGGACCAGTGACTCGAGTCAATACTTCTAATTAACCCTTGAGTTTTGTACAGCCTTAAGGTAAATCTTCTACTGGATATAGTCCTAACACACAAATTCTTCTTTCTAGCAAGAACACAAGACTAGATTTGTTCTCTGGAGAAGGTAGAGTATTAAGATACCAAAGTTCTATTCAGCTGTTTCATACTGTTTTCAAAAGGCTAGAAATGTGTCCAAGCTCTTCATAGAGCCGTCTTACTTATATCCCACATTTTCCTCCTACAAATGTCAAAGAAATAATGGCACATAAAAAAAAAAAAAAAAAAAAGAGGAAAAGAGGAATCAGGGAAAAAAAAAGTTTTTGGTTTAAATAATTTTGCCAAATGACTGAAATACCTCCATTGTTTCTTTACAAATACAACCGAATCTGAGAATATATAAAATTCACAAATGTTATCTACAAGTTATTTGCATTCTCTGTCTTGTTTACCCACAAACCCTTATTGCTAAGTCTTGCTCCTTCCCAAAAGGGTAGTAAGATCACTACTAGAACAACAGGTAAATGACTATTGCCTATTCTTACCTCTGATTTCGAATACACTTAATTCTTTTTAAGGCCTCACTTAAAAATATTCTGATTTTTATTTTTCATGTTCATTTGCTTTATCTTAGAAAGTGCTTAGCCATACTTGACTCTTCTACTTTCATAAGACCATTTGGCACGCAATTACAGTGGACTATAAATCACAGCTAAGAGCACTATGCTGACAGCTTTTACTATACTCCTTCTTAGTCATTCAGGCTGAATTTAAGAGATACACACATGGTCAGAACACTGCTTCAGACTCATCAATTTGAAGTTGATTATCTTCATTAAAAAAAAAAAAAAAAAAAAGGCACACATAAGGGTCCACAAATTAAGATAAGCTAATAGTTACAGCTCCAGATGCTACAAAACCTTAGTTACAGAAATGGCAGTTAAAAAAATCTCTTGGAATGGCTCCTAATTCCACCTCTCCTTCCTGAATCAAGCTATTCTTTCAATCAAGATTTTTGGAAGCTCGGTCTGTTAAGTGTTCACATATCATCTTGCCAACAAATTAGAAAAAAAATAAATACTGCACCAATATACTCTAGCAGTAAGTAAGGAAAGTTGAGATACAGTTTTCTTAACTCCTGAAGAGAAAGTTAAGCTTTTTTTTTTTTCCCCTTCACAATAATTAACATGTAACATGGTCTCCTTCAAAACAAAAATAACAGATCAACAGTGGATTTCTTGTGCTTGACCATAATATGACAGATAATAGCACAGAATCACAGAATCGACTGGGTTGGAAAAGACCTCAGAGATCATCGAGTCCAACCCTTGGTCCAACTCTAGTCCGTTTACTAGATCATGGCACTAAGTGCCATGTCCAATCTCTGTTTAAAAACCTCTAGGGACGGCGAGTCTACTACCTCCCTGGGCAGGCCATTCCAATGCCTAACCACTCTCTCTGTAAAGAATTTCTTTCTAATATCCAGCCTAAATTTCCCCTGGTAGAGTTTAAGCCCATGCCCCCTTGTCCTATTGCTAACTGCCTGGGAGAAGAGACCAATCCCCACCTGGCTATAACTTCCCTTCAGGTAGTTATAGAGAGTGATGAGGTCACCTCTAAGCCTCCTCTTCTCTAGACTAAACAACCCCAGCTCCCTCAGCCTCTCCTCATAGGTCTTATGTTCAAGTCCCTTCACCAGTCATGTTGCTCTTCTCTGGACCCACTCCAGCACTTCAATGTCTTTCCTGAACTGAGGGGCCCAGAACTGAACACAATACTCCAGGTGTGGCCTCACCAATGCAGAGTACAGGGGAAGAATCACTTCCCTTGTCCTGCTGACCACGCTGTTTTTGATACAGGACAGGATACCATTGGCCTTCTTGGCCACCTGGGCACGCTGTTGGCTCATGTTGAGCTTCCTGTCAATTAGTACCCCCAGGTCCCTTTCTGTCTGACTGCTCTCCAGCCACTCTGCGCCCAGCACATACATTTACTTGCATCACTCAGGAATGGCTCTGCCCACACATCTCAGATGTGCAAGTGAATTTTTCTTCTCAAAATCTTCCCCACCAACATGACACGTTTAACACACCAATAATCGTTTCCACTCGGGTATAATATTTGAAAAAATTATCTCTCAGCAAGACATAGGTGCACTAAAAACAGAAGAATAATGAGTTATTGATTCCATCTAACAGCACCAATGATTTGCACAGTAGCACTGAATTTGGGGCGTGAGGAGAAGAACAACTTAAAAGTTGAAAGTGGAATGAAACAAGTTGGGGAAAAAAAAAAGGCCCCGATAAGTAGTATTACATTTTTATTGCCTCTAATTATATTTTTTTTAAAAAAGGCAAAAAATAATTTTTAAAAAGTAGAGCTGATGAAGAACCCATTTTCTTACATTTCGACACAAAATAGAACACAATAGTATAAGGATTTTTTCCTTCAGATAATGAAAAATGTTGTGTTCACTTTAAATCTCCCAGGGAAAATTTGATTCTTCTTTCACTTAAAATTTTAAGTGGCAAATAGATTAGAGGACCAGCTACATTTCACCATTAGTACATTTATTGTGAACCAAGTTGTCCAAATCTCTTCCAAGAATACCGAAGAATAACTGCTATTATTGATTCCAGTTATGGTATTAAGAACTTCTGAAAAGTACTAAATGACATTGCTGTCATAATGGCATTGTACCCAGAGCTTATGTAATCATTAAAGAAGCAATAATGTTTTATCCAAAAACAGTTAGAACTGGACAATAGATCAAGAGTCAAACGTGGTTCATAACCTTCCCAGTGCTTTTCCTGCTAGGAGGGTTGGCCAAGGGCACAAGTGCTTTTGCCTTTTGAGCCAACCAGTACATCTAACGGGGTTAATAAGTCACAGATATGTGGCAAAGACAACATAAGTATTCATGAAGCAGGAAGCAAATGAACAACAAATAACTAGTTCAACTCTAAAATTCTATAAGAAGCCATCTGTTATTTTCTTCTTTAAGCAGGATAATAGCCTACACTACCACATGTAATCTTTAAAGGAGCTTGCTTGCTTACAGATTAGCTCAATTGCTTTGAAGAATCTACAGTGTTCCAAATACATACATAAGAAATAGTGTTTATAGCTAGGATTTAATATTGACAAGGGCATTCATGACATTCAGTTCTAATATGGAAACATTTGCAGCAATTCGGGCTGCTGAGTCAGAAATTCATTTCTTTATATCACATCTAATTCATAAACATCCCTCATTTCATTTACTGTACTATTTCTTTCCTTTACCTGGAAAAAATGCTGAATTTTCAAGTAAAGGTGCTTTGCCATGCCTCACTAATTGCCTCTGTCACCAAGCATAAATCTGTCTACAACACGCTGGAGCTGGATATTCCTAAAACAAGGTTTCTCAAGCAGAAAAGTGACATTTCCAGACTAAGCATTCAAAAGTTTTATTACACCAGTTAGAAAGTTATAGAAGTAGGATTTTAGCCTTCGACGTGTCTAGAAGAAAACTTACTGCATATGTGAAAGAAGAGAGTAAGAGTAAATAGGGATTAGGCAAACTAGTATCAAAATAATATCTCTGGTTCTGTCCATCTCTACAGCCAACTGGACTCCCAAAATGCAGCCAAATGGCTTCAAATGGTACAAGCAGTAGCAATGTCGTTATCTCATTCAGCTGTACCTACATTTTTTAGGAGATGGAACACAGTGTTCCTGTTGTTACTAAGCAGACCTCTGTTCTATCTCTTGTGCCAAAAGATTTGTAAAAAACCTCACCACACTCTTCCTACAGACCTGAGATCCATCTCTGAAGTAAATGTCACAACCAGATTTACAATTTTCCAGGTGGCAGCAATGAATACAAAGAACATGCACATATGTGTCTGCCATATTTACACAACTTATTTGTTCATACTCACAGTGAGTGAGATGAGTCACCTTCCTCCCCTCTCCAGCTACTATCAAACACATCAAAAGCTACTTCTGCACCTTGGAATGAACCAAACCAGCAAATGTTTACATACTTATTTAGAAGTTTGATTATAGCATGGGGGGTTTTGTGGGATTTTTTTCCCACAGAGGTGAAGTACTCTCAGGCTCCTAAAGTCTGAAAGTAAAGGTTAGTACAGATGGGGACAGATGCAAGAAAAACCATCATCAGCCAGCCTTAACACAACATCCATTGTATGCTTTTAGTGCAGTTATTCTGAAGACACAAAGATCAGCAAACCAAAGATTAAGCGATTTTTAAAAATAAATTCCAGGCTGACCACCACCAAATGCCTTCACTCCCAATGTCACCCCCTCCCTGCAAAGTTTTCCTCTCCTCCTTCTCCCCCAGCTTTTATTGCTGGCCACAGCACTGTATGTTATGCAATAACTCTTTGTTCAATTTGGGTCAGCTGTCCCAGTTGTGTCCCCTCCCAACTCCTTGTGCACCACCAGCCTACTCACTGTTGGGCTTTGATGCTGTATAAGTGCTTCTCAGCAAGTAACAAAACATCCAAAACCGCACCATACAAGATACTATGAAAAAAACTAAAGCTATTCCAGCCAAAACCAGTAGAGCCACATGTCTTAAATACTCCAAGACAACAAACTATCAAAAATCTTTATAGGAAAAATAAATTTTTATACAAGAGAGAAAGATCTGTCAAGCATAGTCAAAATATAATTCTTCCTGTTAAAACCTTCAGAGCAGTGCTAAAGATACCACTTGGTTCGCCAGAGTTCACTCATTCTTTCACAGATGAATGTAACACACCTAGCCTGCTGTTCTTGAGAAAAATGTCTGAAATGTAGACCTGCCCATAAAATCATCTTGCTAATAAATAATTTTGGCTTCGTCTGAATTTTTACCCATTAAATATTCCTCACTAGGTATATATTTATAAGCACATATCTAAGTACACTATAACTACAAAACCTAAGTAGTTAATTGAAGGAAACTCCCCAAGTCTCCTTCAAAGCTAAAGAGATTTTGATAAAAAGGAAAAGGTTTCCTGAGGTACTATAGATTTTATCACTTCCACAGCATTCACATCTCATTTGTGGCTATTGAACTGAAGGATCTGCTTCAGTCCTCATCTTTCTCAGTCAGCAAACCACTGTTACTAAGACTACAGTCTTCCACTGCACATTTAACAGAAAGATAATTTCTTCTGTGGCATTATTTATTAAGACATGTCCCTACAGAGGAACTGTCAAGACAAGGAGAACCCTATAATATAGATCTGAAGATGTAGTGGAAATTTATGTCTGTTTCAAAGGTTCATAGTAGCTTTATACTGAATCTCCTCGTAATGCCACAAAGTATCTGAATTGGTTCGTATTAGATTCCAGATTGACTTTACAGTGTTAACTTTTGACCTACAAAATTCTAACCACTGCCACTTTATGAGATACTGGAATAGCAAAATTAGGGCAGGTCCTGGCACAGAGGTATTGAATGAAATACCCTATCCAAACTACTACTGCTTTCCAGCCATGGTCTTGGTCCCTCCAGTCCACAAGCTTGTATTGTCACACCACTCTTTGTAAGATCGCTGCAGTAATGATGCAAGGTAGGGCTCCCTGACATTGTAACACTGCAATTGAAAAACTTGATTTAGAAAGAGCCGTTGATTTTGAAGTTCGTTTTAGAAGTTAGCATAATTTCCTAGGACACTGTAACTAGTAATTAAACTAAGACACCCGAACTTCAAAGAGCTCATGGGTAAGAAGGGATGATAGGCAAGTGCAAGGTTTTCAACAATATGGTAATATTTGTTTGTGGGAAGGTTTATAGCTAACCTTTGGATTACAGCAGCTGGAATTTCTACAGGAACAGAGGTGAATGTACAACATGGTGGGAGGGTTGATTTGGGCGTTTAATGTTTAAGGATCTCAGGCACTTGGATTGCCCTTGTAAAGGGAAAAAGAAGAAGAAAACAAAGTTTATAAAAAAAAAATAACATTATACCACCTCCCCGAACCTTCCCCCATTGAATGTTACAGATGCAGTAGAGCACAGAGGAGTCTCTGTCACTGTGAAGTATCAGTGAGGAAGAACCCTTCATTTAATTTAATAAAAAAAGCCACAAGCATACAAGATATCTTCAAAGCAGCCTGCAAAGACTGAATGCCCTACTGCATGAAGAGGTGAGAAAAAAAGGCCCATTGGAACACAGGCTGATGGTCAATTAAAGAAACAACTTGCACAGTTATCCAAAGAAGCAAAAATTCCTTCCAGCATATCTCAAATTCCTAAGAGAAATAAGCAGACATTATTGCTACCTTCAAGAGAATCAAGTAGCAAGAAGCAAACTAAAAAAAGGAAACATCGTCAGCCAAACATTTGCTGGCTGTTACTTTGTAATGAGTGGGGAAAAAATATTAAGGAATATGATCAGAGACAAATAAAAGAAAAGGGGAGAAAAAAAAAAAAAATAGCCTAACGCTTTGGTCTTCAAAAAGGATAGTGCTGGGTTTGTCTCAATTAGTTAAATTATCAATTCAGACTTCTTATTTACAATAAAGCTCTCAAACCAATGCAATTATTTTAGTCCTACTTACATTCTTGTGAAGATCCAAGTTCATTGAATTCAGCTGTTCTTCCTAAAGAAAAAAAACATTCAAAGCACAGGGCTGCTATCTTTCTCAGAGAAAAGGAAAAGCTAGCAACCATTGGACTCCCTAAATCCAGAGGTAGCATCTAAAAATCTCAGGTTCAGTTTCAACTTTAATGTAAATTGAATGGTCCAGAAAAGCATAGAAATGAGTCAATATCATTTTACTGCAGAGCACAAAGAGGAAGAGAGTACAGTAAATGAAGTGGCAAAAATAGTAACCCTTGCCACCAGGTACTCCAAATGTGAAATGTATTTCAATGAGTGAGTGTAAGGTGCCAGAACAAAGCACTCACAATTTTTTAAAACGAGTTATCCAGAAAGACACAACGTGCTCAGAAAATTAATATTTTCTGAGAATCTGATAAACATTAGTTACCCACATTTCAAAATATCTTGTTCCATCCAACATATATTTATGTAACAGTGCTCTGTATAAGCTATCCATAGTTCCTCTTTTTTTACCCCCAACCACACAATTTTTTTTAACTGTTCAACACATGGCAGATGTAAAAAGCTGTAACGTTAAGATAGCTTTGACGGCATATCAATGGGGTATGAAGTTTCCTAACTGCATGTTTCTGAGGTCAGTGTAATCTCTCTGTCAGGAAGGGCACTGCTGGTCCTGTTCAGGGCAAGTTCCACAGGAGGCCACAAAGTTTCTGCACTGAAGTTCATTTTTATAGGCACATACCCAAATCCAAAGGAGAGGGAGAAAGACCAGAGTAGAGGTGAGCATGCAACAAAAGACGAAAGAACGACCCTTGATCCCTGCCTCTTGGCATCCTAAATTAGGGGACTGAGCATTCAGAGGGAAAAAAACTTAATAGGGAACAGCCTTTTGGTAGGAATCAGCTAATGGTTCTTTGTTGGTTTGGGCTTTTTGGTTTTTTTGTTGGTTGGGTTTTGTTTGTTTTTGTTGTTGCTGTTTGTTTGTGTTTGGTTTTTTGTTTGGTTAGGGTTGGTTAGTTTGAGCTTTTGTTTCATTTTTTTTTGTTTTGGCTTGTGGGCTTTTTCTGCAGGTTTTTTTGGTTTGTTTTTTCCCCAGTATGAAAGGCCCATCTATGTTTCTTGTTAGAGACCACCTATACTGGGTGAATTGTTACTGCACACTTCATATTTTGGGGAAGAAGAGTTAGCATAAACAAGTGGTGTTATTAATACACCAAAAAAATCCCAAGAACATCTGATGAGAGGTGGCATAAGGAAAACTATAATGGTTCAGGAAGTAAGTATTCTTATCAACTACATACAATAAGAGAGGGCAGACACTAAATGAAAAGAAGTGATTGCCCAGTGTTGGGCTGTTTTAAACTCTTCTATGCTGATGTCTAAATGTGAAATCTTTTTATGCCAAAACCAAACGTGCAAGAAGTCAAGGAAACAAACTTATGAATTAAACATTAATATTAGGTTTGTAAAGAAAGACACTAAGCTTAGTTTATTATATATGCAATAACCAGATTAATCACTACAAATATACATTTGAATAATCCAAACTTAAGTTTACCATTCATGAAGGTTTTAAAAAGTAATGCCAGAACTAATGACATCACCAAAATTGCATAGCAGGATTTGATTCAAGAGAAGAGAGGAAGATGGGGAAAAAATCCACAGTTTAATTCAGAATATGCAACTTGTGATCACCTCACTCCCTAACAGCAAGGCCATACGTCAGTGGCAGAACTTCAGAGACCAAAAGGTCATTATTGTCTTAGATCCTTGAAGATCTCAGGCCACAGCCTTGAACTGCCTGAGTATTAGTGCCATAGATAGGATGGTATTTTTCCGGATAAATATTTCTTTATCCTTGGATAAATATTACTGGTAGTTTTGCATAACTGAAAGACTCAAAAGTTCATCATTTCCCACAGAAATAAGATTATTTACTATTGTATTCAAACTTTGAACTTGATTTGAGGTTAGCATGTCCTACCACCCAATGCACTAAACAAAAGTAGAGGAGTAAAGGTAGAAATAAAGAAAAAAAAAAAAAAATAAAGCTCCCCCAAGTCTTATTAAATTTCCTAATACTTCAAGTTCAAAGCATTTCTGCAATCTAAACATAGTAATTGCGTTTAAATTTGCCTTGTTTTAACTCCAATGGCAACAATGCAGTTGCATTATTTTACTCACGTTGTATATAACCAATATTTATTATGGATCAAATAAAAGGAAAAAAAAAAAGAAAAAAAGGCAAACACAAAAGTGTTTGTTAGAATCTACACCTTTCTCCAGAGAGCAGCTCAACAGAACTGCAGAAGAACAGTGTTTATAGTGCTTCTCACAAGAAGAGGAGCAGGGGAAAGGGAGCAGGAAACAGCTAAAACTTCATTCCAGCCACAAGATTTACTAACATTCTATGGGTAGTGGTGATCACTCCTAACCTATTGATGATAGCAAACATCACTGAAGAAATACAGCAATATAAAACACTAGTGAAAGGGCTGGCTTCAGCTACCCTGAGTTACCGTGTTTCACCTGTGAGCTAAAAGTTAAAAGGTAGGGCCTCTTTCAACCGTGACAAAGATTCACTCTGGTTTTCCTTCCCATTCTCATCCTGCTTTTTACATTAGGTCTAGGAATATAAAAAGTCTTCCAAATCACAGGAATAGACTTTCTCTTTTCCAGCTAGAAGAATACACATATATCGTGCACAGCTAAGTGAAAAGATTCCCCTGAATTATTTTTTAGTCTAATCAGTACCTTGTTCTTGTTTGTTTGTTTATTTGTTTAGGAAATAGTAAATCAGGATGACACTAAACATTCATAAGTGCCCCTACTTTCTCCAAGAGTTTACTGTTTTGTTATTTATTTGCTTTTTGCCTGATTTTGTTTTTCAGTTTCAATATTGAGACACTGGCTCTAGTGTAATATTTCCAAGAGCTTACTGAAACACTCTTCTGTTACTGAAGTTTTCTTCTCTGTGTAAATACTTTTACTATGATCTTAACCTTTTCTTTTTTATGGCAGCAGTAGAAGATGATAATAAAATGCTGCAGGCAATATAATCACAGCATACAAACATAACATTAAGTATTTTCTATGTAACCAGATCACAAGGGTGTTTAACTGTCAAAATCTTAAGGTTAGGAAATATTTCTTAAATTCAGTTTTGAATTAGGATAAAAGTAATGTTTGACAGAACTTCTAAAATCCTATCCTAGAGAATATAAACATATTTCTGCTGTGGAGATTTAGTTCACCTTCAAGTATTAAAGAATGTAACATCATTCAGATAGACCGATGTTTCCACAAGGACTGCTGATACTACTTGGAACATTTTAATTTTTATCTGTTCTAAAAAAATTTATTTGTTTTCCCCACAACATCAGGATCATCTTCTTCCTTGTGGCATTTTATATGCAGTGTTATATAACTACAAAGGTAAAGTCATTTATTTTAGTGTATTTTTACCTGATTTGAATTGTGAGTTTCTCCTGCTTAAATATTTATATTTTGGTCTCTCTCACTTCCCTCTCAGATATCCTACAATCTTTCTTACTTCTCTCTAGGCCTTCACAATCATCCCACCTTCCTCAAGCTGTAGTTCAACAAATATTAAAAAGTGTCATATCACATGCTTTCAACCTATGCTACTACTTCAGTGTACCTAAAATAAGTGTAAGTGTTCTAGTTAAGTCCTCTAAAGCTGCTTTGGTATTAAGAAAACTTCTTGAGTTAGAAAAGATTATTTGTTTAGTGATGTTCTTTTGGCAAAGAGACGTATTGCTGGTGAACATCTTGCCCTTATTCTCGTTATACTACTGCATCCAAATAGTCACACATATCAGCTTCGCTCCTTGAACATCAAGTTACTGTTCAGTTACCTCCCTGTGTCTCCTTTCTGGTAAAATTATGGGCTGGTATCTAGAAAGCCCCTGAGCAAACAGAACAACCTTCCACCCCAAGCAAACCCATGGGAATGGAGAGGTCTCTGAAACCTGGGTCTCTCCCAGCACCACACTTAATTAGGTCGATAAAGCCTTTGGTCACCAGAGGAACTCCACTGAGTAGTTTATGGTGTTCAGAGCCCTGGTTCTAAAGATCTTCTGAATTCTGAAATATTTCCAATAAATTTCCACTGATACTGCATGTTAATTGTTCACAGCTACAGCATTTTGAAAGGCTGCAACTGAAAGCCCAAAACCCATTTATTTTATCAGACACTGCCCCAGGGCAAAGTGAGGAATACCTGTTTGAATATTTCAGTGCCTCCTGCAACCCTATGGAATTGTGCCTCTGCTTCCTGTGAAATATCTTGAAAACAGAGAGGCTCTCATATTAGAAAAACAGTAGCAACAGACTTGACAGAAAACAGCACAGATTTTCTTTTAGATCAATATAGATCTATAGATCAACACAACACAGTTTCACAGTTTAAGAATATAACAAACTCTTGAGTGCTCATATGTGCAGTTTCAATGGTCCAGTGTGTCCCTAACAATGAACTCTGAGACTCATGCTGCAGTTTATACTTATTATTCCATAATGAAGCAATGCTGTTCACTTTCTATAACCCAGAGCAATCTAGCTAATCAGATCACTGAGTAATATCAGATGGCAGTGTTTTAATGTTGATGGCACTTCCTGTCTTAGAAATTTGGATTAAGTATCAATGATGACCAGCGCTAAAATTAAACATTTTACTATTCTCTGGAATAGGCACTATGTGAGCTTACAGCTGTATTATTCCTTTTTATGTTAAGGGAAACCTGTGCTTTGACAGAAAGGGAAAGGTAAAGAATCCATCTTTCTAACATCAGAACACAGTGCTAGGAAGTGGAGCTCTTCAGGTGACTCACAAATCCATCAGTCAGCTGTTCACTTGGTTCTTCATGATCCTTTACAGCAGTAATAACAAATCTCGGGAAGTAAAGAGAAATCTAAAAGTCTTATAGAAGTCATTTCAAACTAAGGAAAATCAGTTTGAAGACAACACCTTATTTCACTATTTACTGTTCCCAACATACCAAGCATTGTAACCAAAGGACACAGAAAACAAAATTTTTTTGTCCTGGAAAAAGACCAGACTAAACTTTCCACAAATCATTTTAGAGTGAGACAGAAAATAGGTTTTTGTTTTGGTTTATTTTGGTGCTTGGATTTTTTTTAAAGTAAACATACAAGAAAGACACACAGCTGAAGGACTGTGCTATTATGCTCTGAAGCAGACTCATGTCTGAAAGATGCTCCATAATGGAAAGGTTTTTGTCAGTTGTGCACAGGGAAAACACTGCCTGAATGTAATCATCTAAGTAGTGGATATAAGGGCATAACCAAGGAATACAGGAGGATTATTCAGTTCAAAAAATATGGGTCAGATAATATTTGAAGTGATTTTTTACCAAAACATCTGTTGAGGCAATAACTAAAAGCTACCAGTAAAAGAGATGACGGATTGTGTAAAGGAATACAGCAAGATCAAAATAGATTTTTTTTTTCCTCATCACACACACATCCCAAGAAAGAAAATGACAAAAATTCACTTGTGACATTAAAGGGTATGCTTTGATCATTTCTTCCCAAATACAAAGCATATAATAGTAAAAAAAAATTTAAAAAAATAATAAAAAAAACACTTCTATACAGAATTTCTATACAGAAGGGAATAGATCTGTAAAACAGGAAAACAGTCAGACATGCTACCAAAGGACACCTAGAAAAGAAGGAATGTAAAACTGAACTGACTTTCAAAGCTCATGAAGCATCCAGTCATCCTGTTACAGGCAACATGTATTGCTTATGCTACAATAGAGTCATTGAGCTGGTCAGTTGGTCTGAAATTATTTGAATAACAAATTTTAGAGGAAACCACCTTTTTAAATTCCTTTTAGAGGTAAGAGCAAAGCTCTCCTTGGTCCATGATGTTATTTGCTGCACTGCTTGCAAAGATAGACACAGCCTTACTCTAGCAGAAGTGGCTGGCAAAAGAAACCCAAGAATAGGTAAACCTTGCATCTTGGACATGAATTCTGTCATAGCAGGAAGCCTCAAAACTCCTTCCCAAAAGGAATTCCAGACTGCACTCCTGCTGAAATGCCAACAGTTTTAGAGATCCGGACAGCCTACCCATTCCAATCACAAGGAAGAAAGGAGAGGTTAGCATTTAAAATAAACTGTTTATTGATTAACTCACAGACAGAAAGGATCTAACTGATCCTCACTATAGAAGCTCCTGGCAGGAAAGCAGTTAAGGAAGTTAACTACAGTTTGAAGACAGTTAGGTATCCATAAGCTGTAAATACTGACAAAATTCCCTTGCAACCCTTCCCTGCATAAACTTTAGTGTTGCTATATTGTACATAAATGTGTTCCTGAAATTACCTACTTCAAGCTTCAACTGTTTTTCCAGAAACCACTGTCACTAAGCATGAGTTAAAGAACTTCATCACCAACCACATGACGTTCAACAAGAGCAAGTGCTGGATTTTGCACCTGGGACACAGCAGCCCTGGCTGTACATACAGACTGGGGGATGAGATGCTGGAAAGCAGCTCTGCGGAGAAGGATCCGGGGTTTCTGGTTGATGGCAAGTTGAACATGAGCCAACAGTGTCCCTGGCAACCAAGAGGGCCAACCGTGTCCTGGGTGCACCAAACACAGCATTGCCAGCCGGGTGAGGGAGGTGATTGTCCCGCTCTGCTCTGCACTGGTGCGGCCTCACCTAGAGCACTGTGTGCAGTTCTGGGCACCACAGGATAAATAGGGTATAAAGCTACTAGAGAGTGTCCAGAAGAGGGGTGTGAAGTTGGGTGAAGGGTTTGGAGGGGAAGCCATATGAGAAGTGGCTAAAGTCACTTGGTTTGTTCAGTTTGCAGGAGAAGAGACTGAGGTGAGACCTCATCATGGTCTATAGCTTCCTCACAAGAGTAAAAGGAGGGGTAAGCACTGATCTCTTCTCTTTAGAGACCAATGACAGAACGGGAGGGAATGTCAGGAAGATGTGCCAGTGCTCCACCAGAGGGTGGTGGAGCACTGGAACAGGCTTCCCAGGGAGGTGTCACGGCCCCAAGCCTGAGAGTGTTCAAGAAGAGACTGGACAACATCCTCAGACACATGGTGTGAACTGTGGAGTTGTCATATGCAGGGACAGGATCACTTCCAACTCAGGACATTCTAGGGTTCTATGATTAATGAGCTACTTAACAAGCCTCATTTAATTCTGAAAACTTTTCAAACTGAGAAGTCAATTTGCCTTGTGCATTTGAGGACACAGGTAACACCCAGCAGTGGATGACTAAGACAACATCTGCCCCAAGCAGGTATGTGCATATGCACACACAAATGCTCTTTCTGCTATTACTCCTAGAACATCTTGAGGAAACATCAGGACTTTCCATGTAAAACAAACAATTAGAAGCAAAGTCCTAAAATAAACATTTCAGAATGAATTTGAGTAATACAAGTCCAATTCCATTATGCTCCAAACTACAAAAAAAAAAAGCTTAATATCAGATCAGTTAAGAAATGTTGAGCTGTTACTGCTCTCTTCAGAAAGAAGAGGCCACATGGCTCTCAAGTACTAAATCAGAAAAATAAATTAAGCTGTGGGGTTAAATAAACAAACCAGCAAACACTCATTCAGGAACATGACAGTAACAACTTCCTACCATAATTGTATCACAGGTCTTGTACTGTACTTTGAGATACCCAAAGAGGACACATGCTGAAATACCAAAGGAGATGATATTAATTTTGTATTATCTGCTACATTAGTATGGACACAAGAACAGGTTTGATGTTTCGGAGTGTTCACATTACATCGTCCAGCATTACAGTGTTAGGCTTGAGTATACAGTTCCATCACATATTTGAGCATGTTTTAAAGTATTTTTTTCTAAAACAACACCGTTATGCAAGTGCTCTTGTTGAAAGACACAGAACTGTTAAAAGAGGCTTTTTTATTGTTATAGATGTAGTACTTAACTGTTCATCCCCATTTGAAATAACAGTCTGCTTTTGTCACAAAGCAAATCTTCAGACACATTTACATCTTTGTGTATTTTAAGATACAACCATGATCTATTACTTACAATAAAAAAAAAATCATCCCAGGACATTTCAAGTTTAAATTCTGATTTTATAGCCACAATAAAATACCATCTGTTTCATCAAACTAGAGAGACTACTAAAGAATCAAGGTGAGAACTTCCACTGTAATAGGACAACAAAAAAAAGAATTCTTTCCTTATTATTAATAATTTTTATTTGGGTTCCATCCCTCACACATTTTCTGCCACCTGCATTATCCATAACCACGAATAGTCTATGCTACTGTCCCTGCAGCAAGCGAAGAAACCCAGAGCAGAGGAATCCTCATCATTATTTACTTGACAGCAGTCATATTTTTCTTCATTAAAACACAAGAGGTGAGGCTGACAAAAACATAAGAGAGCGAGTTACTTGAATTTACTTCTACACAAACATGGTTTCCAGGAATAGATGCTCAAAACTCTTAAGTACAAGAAGAAATGTAGGTTAGGTGATGTCATAAGAAATCCTTTTAAGGTACCCGCTCACACCTGTCATTCAATCTCAGTAATCAGTGCAGATCTGCCTTCAGCCAGTGACATGAATCGCCTCCATTAACAAAAAGAGTAGACAACAAAATAGGTTATTCCTACAAAGCAGGGAGCAGTACCCACACCCAAACTGCCAGAAACAGTGATTCCTGATGATTAGAGTCATCACATTGATTTGTAAAGACTGACATGCCCCAGATTTCATCAGGATTCATTGATATACCCCGTGCATTGCCTTGCCTCTGCTATCCTGCTTCCTCTTCATAATTATCCAAGTCAGAGCTATCAATGAAGAACACAGTATCACAGAATGGTTTTGGTTGGAAGGGCATCTGGAGATCATCTAGCCCAACCAACCTGGTAAAGCAGATACACCTAGAGTAGATTGCACAGGAGATGCTTAAGTGTAGGCATAATACTGAACATGAAATGTACATCAACACCATGCAGAATGCAAAGTGAATATTCTTCCGCTGAATTAGTGTCCTTTCCAGGCTTTTGGTAAAACGAACACTTCTGAAGATGGTAGGCATCCCTCTTCACAGCCCAGTCAGATACTTCTTAAATTAGAGACAAGTTATACAATTCCTTGCCAAGGCTATAATGCATATTAAAGATTTTCACAAGTTCAAGAGAACACTGGACACGTTCATGCAAGAAAATCCACTAAGGGTTACCTAAGTAAGAAGAAACCACAGGGTGGCTCTGCAATTCCTTAAGAAAAGATCAGTCAAAACTAGACAACAATTAGGAATATGTATTGTAGACACTTGCCCTACTCTTTTACTCCTTGTGGCTACATACTCTTAACTTATTTATAACATTCTAGCCATTTATCAGAGATAGGATATGGGTACACAATGACTGGATTTGATCTAGTACATACGTTCCTATGGTGTTTCTAGGGCTCTTGACATGGAAAAATCTTATTTCCTTGCAATTGTCCTGTTGAAATAACTAGTATCTTTGTAATGGGTAGGAATTACACTTCTAGACATCAGCATCAGCTCTTGTTTAGTAAAGATACCAGACAGAAAAATTTCATGGCTTAAAAAATAATAGCAGCACCGCAATCCATAAAGAGTTTAAAAAGCAGTGTTCCTTATTGCTTTCAGAGTACAGTTTATTTTCTCAATTAATTAATAAACAGATGCCTGAGAAAGATTTTTCCCAGAGGTATAATCCCAAAAGTTACTGCCCACTTCATCTCAAATTAATGGAATTAAACTTCCACATCACTTCTCCCAACACACACCTGTCAGTTCCTGTTTTTCCTTCAGCTGTAATGGTGACTGAAACTGCTAACACGGTCAACTGTGGTTCACATGTTGTCTGCAGTACTGTTCCACTGATATCTGAGTCCATTCGTGAGACATATCCCTAGCTTGTTTGCAAATGACAGTTACTCTGTGCATATGACATTTTGATTCTCTAATCCCTTCTGGGTGCACAGCCTTTCTTCTTTGCCTTGATGCTTCTGAAATATAGTACCTAAAACCAATATATTCTCACCACTGTTGGGAACATGGAGACCTTTATGAACTTGTCTGTAATTAATCTGCCCATCATTCCTAGCCATGCAGTCAAGCACAGCTGCTGGCCATACCTACTGTCTCTAGCTCTCTCATTTTTCTGTTAAGTCTGAAAACACTGTCTTTTGGTTCATCATCCATGCCATTGCAATGAGGTCCAAAATTATCCTTGGATTAGATGCTCTTGAGGCAATATATAAAAACAGAGGGAACAGTTCTCTACACTGACTCAAACTGAAACAATAAATATTAAGGAAATTATGCTTTCAATGTATACAGATAGTTAAAACCTACAAGGACAACCAGATTTATATTCCAGTTTTGACCTATTCTGCCTTCACTTCACTGTTATACTAAACCAGGTTAAAACCACTGGTCTGATGGCATATCCATTAAAAAAATAGAGACAAAGTCATTTCATTCCAAAGCACATTTCTGTGTGCCAGTTCACGTACCTGTAACCAGATGCAAGTGCTTGCCACAAGGAGAATTTAACTGCTTCTAAGACATCCTTATTCTCGTTCAGTTTACTGCCTAAACACTCTTTAAAACTCATTCCCATGAAGTTTACACCAACACTCTTGTTGTGTTTAGAATTGCAATAACCTGCAAGCTTCTGAACCTGTGTTCTCTCTTAATTTTTGTGGTCATAAAAAGGGGTGAGGGACACAGAAGTGCACGTGCATGAACACACATGTCTAAAGCATAATTTTTAGTAGCAGAAAATGACACATTTGCAGTTTGACAGATGCTTCCCTCATGGAAAGGAGAGGCCCTGCAGAATAGCTGGTAACACTCCACAGAACAACACTTGTCCGAGACTGGAACACCTGAGATTGTACCATCTGAAAACGTCTAGTAAAATAATTTCAGCCAAAATCATAAAATAACTACTCTATCCTTCCAGGTATTATACACCTGATCAATTGAGAGATTGACAGTGGAAGACTTTATCTCAACATTTCTTTGTATTTGCAGATTATAGGGCTCTCCTGCGTATATTGAAGACTTACCCATTTGTATGTAGCCGAAGCATTCCTTTGCTTGCAATATAATCCTGAAATGTCAGTGTCCGAGTGTCATTAAGTATTTTATGTAATGCAACTTTCAAGGAATTCAACTATTCAGAATATTGCAAAAATTAATTCAAATGACATATGATTTCCAAGTGCAAAACTTGTGTTTTTCCTGCAGTTAAGAGTGATGCTACTGAAAGAGTGTGTTGCCATTGGCTTCCAACCAAGTTTTCTGTCTGCTAGATAGTTTATGGAAAAGACCAAAAGTAATTGTTAGGGTGTGGGGTTTGGGATTTTGGTTTTGTGGGTTGGGGAAGTGTATATTAAACTCACATGATTCTCTACTAGTCTACAGAGCTTGCAGATTTCTAATTTCATGCATAAAAGCATGCCCAGTCTGTATTTTTTGTTATTATCCCATGTAAACCATTATGTCTGCTACTTTTAAACACTAGGAGGTCAAAGCAAATTTACAATGATGGATTTCATGCTTAGCTTCTGCACTAGACAAAAAATAGTAGGGAAGACTCCTAGTTGGACCTAGAAAAGAACAAGTCTTGGAGGTTATAATCAATAGTTTTATTTCTGGAATTCCATAATGAACTCTGATTTCTCTTTGATTCTGAGTTAATGTGATTAGCTGAATCCCCCTCACTTTGGACCCCTCTTCGCAAACTACTGCATCTGTTGGTCGTCTCATTATACTGACATCCCCTTCTTAGACTGCACACCTCTTGTTGGCCACATCTTGCAAATTTTGCTTCATAGGCCTTCTGAAATTAGGTAATATAAGCAAAAGTCTTAGTCTTATTGGACTAAATAGGACCCTCATAATAGACTCCATCTGGATCAGAGTTTCAGCATCCATTTAAGCGTACAATGAGTGTAAGGTTAGCTGTCAAGTATTTTTTAAGGGTTTGGTCTCATTTGCTAGAATAAACTGCGATGAAGTAATACTGCTATGAAAGAAACCCATTAAGGAGTCACATGCACAGAATCCCATGGTGGTGGTGGGGAAACAACAAAAAAACTACACACCAAACAGGTTCTTGACAATATTTGTGGGTTTGCCAATTAAAACAAGCAAACCAAACAAAAAAAAAAAAAAAAAAAAAGGAAAAAAAACACCACACAACAACAAACAAAACTGCAGTTTATAAAAACAAGAGCCTTCAATTTTGTGAGTTCATAGGCAATGCTGCCATCTCCTTTTCTTTGGAAGTTTCCATATATACTCTTTCCCTATTTTAAAAAACTTGACATCTAACTGTAAGAAGGCATTTGGCCAGCTTGCCCTCCCTTCTGGCATCACACTAACAATTCAACAACTAGAGCAAGCCACTGGAAAGGGAGTCAAGGGAAGCAAATAGATTTTGTATGGAGACATAGAAAATCATAATGAAAAATTACTTTCACAGATGCATTTAGGATTAAATCTTTTAGAGAACTAAGTCTCTAACTCTCTCTTTTATTTTTTTGAGGAGGGAAGGAGGGAAGGAGGGAAGGAGGGAAGGAGGGAAGGAGGGAAGGAGGGAAGGAGGGAAGGAGGGAAGGAGGGAAGGAGGGAAGGAGGGAAGGAGGGAAGGAGGGAAGGAGGGAAGGAGGGAAGGAGGGAAGGAGGGACAAAAAACAGCAAACATCTCCTCTTCCTCTCAAGATTATCTCAAGTTCATACAAAGGTTTGAGACTCCTGGTCTTTCCAGCCCCCTACCTAGAGGCTGATGTTCTACATTTACTGAGGTTATTTCAAAATAAATTTTACTTTAAAAAAATATATGCACAGACACGATAGCTTCACTATTGGTGGAACAGAAAAGCCTCTTTCATTTTCTTGACAATTTCAGTAGCACTCCACATTTTTCTCCTTAATGGCAAAGCATCAGTATATGCTTTTAACTTTTATTTCTTGCCCATAGGTTTCCCTAGGGTTTCTGTAAGAAGACAATCATTTTACTTCTGCAGTAACCTTTTAAGATGTAATCACACAGAAGCCAACATGAAACATCTGGGCAAAGTAATCAGAGAGCAAAGAGCAGACTTCTTTTCCACAGTAAAAAACTACCAAGAATGTTATGACTGTCATTATTTGAATCTTAAAAAATAAGTTAATGGACTATTAGCTGTAACCTTTTTCTAATATATTACCCTTACCTCTTTTCCTTTCAAAACACCAGAAGTAGCTGTCTATATAAGCTAGTTAGACAAGAGAAAAATGTTACCCTCTTTCTGTTACACATCATAAAAAGTGGGGTTTTTAAGTTTGGTGACAGACAATAAAAACACTTTCACAGCATTATGACTGCAAAATGCATACTAAGTGAAAGAGAGAGGGAAGAGGAAAGGAAGAAAAAGAAAAAGCTTCAAAAGGCAGTTATTAGGTACTGAGGAATTCTGCCAGTAAGTTATACAATTCTGCATGTTTAGGAAGACAGCACTTCCTCTCACTTCCCAAATACATAGTTTGTAGAAAGTCTCTATAGAAGATGCTTCCTTTATGCATGTATTTAAATATAGTTACTTTATGCACACATGTAGTTGTTCAGGCCTAGCTTTACCATGCCTTCCATAAGATAAGTAGCAGAGGTGCTCTCCATATTCCTACTTCTTTCTTTATAAAGATCTGGAACTACGCGTAATCTGTACCAAATTAAATTGAACTACATCATGTCAAGCAGTTTAGGAGCATAACTTTATTTTTTAAATAACTCCAAATCCCTTAGAAGACTTATTTCTCATTTAAAAAAAAAAATATATATATTTAGGATTCATTCAGTGACTGAGGCCCTTTAGATAGATAATATCTGCTTTTAATGACAAAAGCTTATTTTGTGAGTTTTTTCTAAAGATATTTGAGTATCCCAGTCCCACACTTTCAATCCTCCCTGTTTCCCCATATTCTCTAGTACAGTTCTACTTTTGCCTTTAATGTTGAGTAGAAACAATGCTTAAAATAGAAGGTTTTCATAAGCTGTAAAACTGAGAAAAAATGCTCTGCCAACAAGCCATTATTTGGCTTTCAAATGGAGTCACTGTTGCTGCGTGCACTCCATTTTTCTTGCCAGTATACTCAAATATTAACAGGCAGAGATTTCAAATGAATCTGTTGTGGTGTAAACAAGAAATGTGTACAGTTGTATTGGTCAGAATTGTTTTGTTAGTGAAGCTATAGTATCACATGATTGAATTTAGAATAAATAGAATAAAATCCCTCAGACGACATGAAGGACAAAGATACTTCCATATCACTGCACTTAGCCTGACTTGTTATTAGAAGCTAATTTGTGCTATAGGAGAGAAGTTTCTTATAAAGAAAGTTTCTTATAATGAGAAGTTTCTTACACATGAAAACCTGTATTTCAAGTTTCCTCAACTGAATTAAAACTAAATAGTGGGGAAGGGTTGTTTGTATTGGGGGGTTTTTGAGTTTTTTTCTGATTTTGTTTTGTTGGTTTTTTTTTTTTTTTTTTTTTTTTATTTTTTTTTTATTTCCGGGGAGGGGGGGAGTATTTTTGTTTGTTTGTTTTCCTCTGGGATAAACAACATTTCCTGGATGCTTGAATAACACAGACTTAGGCAAATTTCTGGGTTTGTTGTTATACTGCAAGCAATATTTTGGTCCTTCACACATAAAACTCAGAAGTGAGATGAGCCAATAAATTATCTGCCCCTCTGTACCTCAGCACGCTCAGGAAGTTTCTACATCCACAGTAGGAGATACAAAATATGAGTTGGTTATGTATTGTGGAATTCACCAGCCTCAAAACATTAATTAAATGTGACATTGCTGAAACATATGCTCACTACTCTGCAGAACCAATTTCACAGAATTTGTTCTAGACTATTCATATTCTACACTTATGTATGTTAACTCATTAAAACCTCTAAAAATGCAAAAAACATACACCATTATTTTTCTCATTAAGCTATAGTTCATATGGTACTTCCACATACACCAAGGGTAAAGCAAAGAACTATGGCAAAGATTTTACTCACAGCCACTCAGCTGTAACACTCAAACTGTGGCATCAAAGCTGGAGAAAGGCATTATAGGCAGAAATTTGGCATCTGGTTGGCAGAAGAATTTTACCTTCATAGCTAACCAGGGTCAACTGAAAAGCCTGAGACATGAAGTTGTCCACAGCTATGCACAAAATCAGACTTCTTGTTCAATTCAAGTATGTTTTATTTATATGTAATTTTTAACTAGCTCTTCAGAGAAAGCCTAATCAAAATGCTGCTCAAGAAGCAGCCTGAAGTTTTGACTGCTGAAGACAGTTTCAGGGAATGGAAATCAACACAAACTTTGGAATACTAATCCTTAAGGCAGCAGGCAGAACCTCCTTCTGTTTGACCAAGGAAGAGAGAAAGACAGTGGAAGGTGGGACTTAGTAAAAGCAGATGCCCAAAACCTGTGTCAGGATGGTTTCCTGCCCAAGTTTTACTTCGTTTTTTCTGTTACTAGGGAAGTTCTGTTTTGCTAAACCAAAAGCTATAGAAAACTAGAGTTGGTTTTCTTCACAAGGTGCCACTTCTTCTCTCATTCCAATTTTGATATTATTTCAGTGCAAGAATCACACCAGCGGACTAGAGCCTGAGAAAAGAAAGATGATCTGCGCTTAACCTACTACTTCAGCTCAAACAACTTAAAAAAAAACGCACCCAGTTACTTTAGAACAGGAGAAGAAATGGCAGAAAATAAGGCTGAGAGAAACAGTAAGAGTGAAGGACTCAGTATTATAGTTTAGTGGCACTTCATTCTGAATACAAATTAAGGCTCATAAGGTTAGAAGGAAACAGAGGACAAGCCCTAGATTTGTTTCACTTTTAAAGCCAAAGTTAAATCTCCATGCTTTTAAAATCCGAATTTAAAATTGAAAAGCAGAACCAGATACTCTTCTCTCCCTTAAAAGCTGAGCACTACATATTACTTAACTAATAAACACATTTACTCATAATTTATATTCATGCCTCTGCACTCCCACCATTGCTGTGGGAATTCACAGAAGCAAATGGAAAAAGGAGTTTAATTTCCTTCCCCAATATTCAATATTTTTACATTTACCTGTAAATTAAAATATGCCTATAGCAAATACATTGTCACCACTGTCATTTTATGCTAGCTACAGATGAATTACATGATTATACACAGATTCTAAGGGTGAAGAAATGAAATTGATCACTCTTTCATATTAAACAGCTGACCCATTCATTGCATCTCCAGGGTACCACTTGGTAACAATAACTGATCCCAGCTTTGTTTGTTTCTTTCACTATTTCCCTTTATTAGATATAAATATTTAATGCAACTAAACTAGGAAAAGCCCCTCTCAGAATCGCAATTGGATGTGAAGTAGATGGGGGTTTCAGGAACTGAAGCAAAACAGAAGAAAACATACAAGCGTTAAAAAGTTGGTGGAAAGTTGCCCCACAAGAGAGTAGAAGAAAACTTTCTTAATAAAATAGCCATTATGAGGTAATAATGAGTCTTGAAATAAAAAATGGATATAATATCTTCCATACAACAACAGAAAAAAAAATTAACACAACTGTACTAGGGCTTTGAAAAATACGCCACTACTTTTAAAAATCTGGAAACAGTGGCTTTTGTAAAAAGGTAGGAAAACTTCATAGTAGTTTGACACAATCACTGTTTGAGTGGTAAGTAAATAACCTTCCAGGTTTCTGTTGAACTGCATCACCTAAGACTTGTTCCCACTCTCCTTCCACTCCCCAGCAGACCTTTATGAAGACTTCGGCAGTGCATTTTTCAGAAAACAGTCAGTGGTGGCACATCAGTCACCTCCACGATATGAGCGAATGCTACAGTAAAAATTTTTCCTCTGATCTCATACTTTCAAACACCTGAATTCTTTTTAGGACAGTGAGTCCAGCAATGCGATATTTTCTACATACACACACACTGCCCCCACACACCACCCACCACTGGAGATTGTCATTAGACAGGTCACCTGCACTGATGAAATGGATACAGCCTACCCTAGAAGTTCTGTTTTGGGCTCAGCACAAATAAAACATTTTTAACAGTGCTCAGCACCACTTTCTGCCCAGCACCAGTACAACATTTTTAATGGTGCAAGGGATGGTAGGTCCACAGGAGGTGAGGTTTGATCTCTATGATCTGTGTGATTGTTTTGCAGAACAAAGTAGTAACCTAAGCATAGAAAAATGGTGCACAGATAAAGGTGATATAGGGAAAGGTACTCCAGGTTTATAACTAAACAAGTGGAAAGTGGCTGAATTTACAGTGAGTCAGAGAAAAAACGCGCAGGAAGGCCACACAATGATTAAACTCCAAATAAAGAAAAGTAACTCGAGGGGTTACACAAAATCCTTTGCTCACAGAGGAAAAAAGATGGAAAACTCAATGTTCAGAACAGTTTTTCCATAATTCTGTCTCAATCTATTACCCCAATTTCAATTCCTGTTAATTAGAGCAAGCTCCTTCTAAAATATTGGTTATCTGTGGATATAAATACAAGTTATGCCCATGTTCCCACTTCTTCTGAATAGAGCTTACCAAGTATGATGGAAACTATTAGAAAAAGCATTTAAGAAAACAAACAAACAAATATTAAATACAGTATTTTCTGCTCTCATCATTATTATTCATGGTAAAGGCATTTCATTGCCCAGAAATTATAATTGCATCAAGGAAATCTAGTATCTCAGGCCCTAACTTGCACGTCTGTAGTTCAAATTTCAGAATTAGTCTGAGTGCATGTGAAGTTGTGCGTGCATGCACACACACACACAGAAATAGCATTAAATTGTATGGAGAAAAATAGACAGAAATAAAACTATAAAAACAAGGACATGAGCTGAAATTAACATGAAATGTCATTGATGACATTTTTCTGTGCAATGATTTCAAAATATGTGTTAACTCATTATCACAGAGTAATATTTGATATTCACATTTAAATACATGATTACACACTCATTCATGTAGAATCAACACAAAAAGCACCATGTTATACATTCAGAATTGGCAACGTTTTGAATCTCCACATGCATTTCCTCAGGTCATTAATCTTTTACCATTGGTTCAAAAATTGCTATATAATCAGAAACATGAGCCCATATATAGCTCTCCAGAAGGAATAAATCTTCATTATATACCTTATATTAATAAATATCTATCACTAGGGGAAAAAAGAAACCATTATGGAAGGATGTTACAGACTAATCAAGGTGTCCTTGGCTGACTTATACAGTGGTATTTCACATAATGAGGACCATGACAGAGTTTGTGTTCCAAAACATTTTATGTCATTTTAACCTTGCCATGGGCACCAAGGTTAGTGTTAATCACTCCAGTCAAAGCCATTAACTTTGAAAAGCTAAAAGCTAAAAAAGGACATTAATGAACTCAACAAAATACCAGCTGTTAATACTAGGCTCTTTAGCCGAATTTGTTACTCAGACACTGCGCAACATGTGTCTCTCAGGACCCTGCACTCTGTACTGGACAGAACTGATTTGACTCTGAAACATCGCAGGCGAACCAAACAGGTCAGCCACAGGTGACAGTGACAGACAGCAACAATTTACAGCATTATAACTTTACACTGCCTCAACATGGAAATATGTAATTTACCTACAAGCTAGAAATAAGTAAAGGGGGGGTGAAAGGTGGTGTGTCACCACACTTTTGAAGCTATCACCTTAATAAAAACTTGGTTCCAGAAAAGTCATCAAGGGCAGAAAAAGGGGTCAAAAAGTTTCCATGCACTGATACTCCAGTCGCACTTCAGCTTCAGAGTGCAAAGTCAGTCAAGAAAAATGCCTTTGGTAAAACATGTTATGAACTAACATTTATCATGGCAAGATTTCCCATAATAAACAAACAAACAAACAGCACACACACACCCTGCTCAAGTTGGATCTGGTTTCTCTTAAGTTAAACTGCATGTGACTAGAGTAAAACACACCTGTTGTCTCTCTTCACTGATTTCCCTGATACTCCTCAAGCCAGTTGGTTCCTACTGGCAAAAATGTTCCTCGCAGTATTCCGTCAAATGTAACTGCAACACGAAGTATTTATTGCTAAACCAATGAGTTAGACCCAAGAGACAGACAAGGTGTGCAGAACAGGGACATAGCCAGCTAAAGGTACAGACCTTCCCAATCCACTGTCTTCTTCCATCCCTTATCCACACAGGTACAGAAATGCCAAAACCTACAGAAAAAAATATCCTGAGGACAACTGAAAGATTTGCAGTTTCTTAGGAATACACTGATACCTTACAGTCACTTCACAAACCAAAAAATGGGAGGAAAAAAAAAAGGGGGGGGGGGCACTAGTCACATTCATGTTGAAGGAATCTGTATTGCATCAAAAGCAGATATTGAAATTACTGAAGTCTTTCCCAGAATTCTACCTCAGTTTCTTGAAACATTTATTCCCTTTGATATATCTAGTTCACTAAACAACCTCACATCTTTCTGTATCACTAAATATACCTAACTGCTTTCCAGCTCACTCATTATATCCCATCTCTTGTCATATTCTTCCTAATTTCCTTCTTCAGCTGAACTCTCTTATTTAGGAATCAGTCCATCAGCTCCTTTTATTCTGCAAGCTTCTGTAAATCTGCCACAGGCATCTTCAATTCAGGGTGGCCTCACTCTAAAGTGTGATTAAGCTGTAAAAGGCACAGCTATCTTGCTGGTTACTGTCACAATTAAGCCAACACGATTTTAAAGAAAAGAGCATTTGAAGAAGGAATGTCTTGTCAATCTGTGAACACTTTCATGGGATAGGAAAAAAAAAATAAAGTTGCATCCAGAATTGGTTTGTTATAACTGCTATAATTATCTTAAACCAAACTTAAAATCTTTCTATTTCTAGGCCAGAAATACACAATGCCCAGCTTGAAAAATGTACAAACAGTAAAATCTCTCTGGTCAACCAGCACATTGCCACAATTAGCCATTAGTTGTGGATGCCAGAATCATTTTGTATTAACTCAGCATTCACTTATAGGAAGCTCTTTACAATATCAGGGCCTTTGACTGTCAAACTCTTAGCTAAGCTTGTAACAAACATTATGTTCTTGCTGGGTACACACTATGACCTTTCCACACTCTTGAAGGTTTCAATGTCTTGTGTTCTTTAGACTACATATAACGTGGTCATAACTAAGGAAAACCTGTACATTTCTACCTTGTAAAGTCCACCACATTAGACGATCTTCCTTTCCACTCTACGGCCGACAAGTTTGTCAAGGTGTCTCTCTAATAGCCTATATTAGCCCGACACATTTAGTGGAAGAAGGGGCGAGCTGGACGGCTTAGAGGAGACAGGAGGAAGGATCTGTTCTTTATTTACACCTGAGAGACACATGATTTCACTGTCATCTCAAAATAACAGCCACTTGATGAATTATTAGTATCTTGTCTCCAATATGCATGACTACTCTGACTATTAAACACCTTGCGAATTATTTTAGCCACGGCTTTGTAAGCTGCAGATGACACAAAAATCACAAAGCCAGAAGGCAACCTCAGCTCAAACAACTGGAAACCTCAATATACATGTAATATTTAAAGTCTACAGAATAACAAATGCATGTACAAGGAATCTTATTAGAAAAAAAAGAAAAGCGATGATTAAAGACAAGCAATACTGGTTTGATTTCAGTTGAAAGAACTAAAACATATAGAAATGGCAGGGCAAGGTTTAGGTTTCTTGAGAATAAGTCTCAGTCCTGCTCAGGATATGACCCCCCCTTCCTTCCATCCAAACTTCTTTTTTTTGCTTTTGTCATGACAGTTCCTACATTTGGTGGTACATGTATATTTTTTGAAAGCTCCAGATTTTGAAGCCCACCTGTTAGGTAAGCAACCCTTCTTTCAGTAAATATTTTCCAGTTGCAAGGAAAAACTTGAAAATATTCCACACAGAGCACGTTTTTTCTCTCACTCTAATAAATTTATTATTTTTTTTTAATTTATTCCTCATCACCACTATTTGGGAAGGGAAGAAGTCTGAATTATTAAATAAGTAGGATTGTCCAACTCATGCCTAAAAAGCCACATTTAATTTGAGTTCAAAACACAAGACTGCAATCCCAGTCAAATTTCACATATTTTTAGTCTCCAAAAGTAGTATGTTTGCCTTCAGTACATAAATTGTTACACTGCACAGGTCATCTGTTCCGTAGCATAATGAGAGTAAGGTCTCAGAGTTACAATTGCCTATATGTTCAAAACATCATCAAGCAAAATACATACTAACAGCAGAAACATTCTTCAGTTATTCATACAGCCATTAAGACCAAGGAGTGAGAATCTTGCTTGCTCACTTACTAAATAAAACATAACATTTGGAAGGCATCCAAAGCCCTCTCATTACAGGCAATGACTTCGGAAATTTGACAACCATGCCCTTGAAAAACATTAACAAACCAGAAAAGAAAAAAAAAAACAAAAACAACTGCAGAGAAGCTTTTGATAGTGGCATTCACGCTCCACAGAGGCTGTGTCATTAAGTTCACTTTTTAGTAGCCTCTGGTATTCACTGTTTTGTTCATTAGTATCTCTTGAGGTCTTTTTAGAAGTTTTGTTCAACAACGTTATAGATTTCCTGCTCCTTGTACTGCTGAGCTGTTAAACTTTGTTCTATACAGACTGCCTCCATTCAAAGTATGCTACTTCAGTACACAAATCAGAGGGACAATTTTCTTTAAATGTTTTAAATTATCATCTGTTCAGTCTATCTTATCTGTGCATAACAGCAGAATAAAAGTGGTGGCGATTTGAGAATTGTACATATGCCACTGATAATTTTTCTTTTGTTCCAACACACACACACAGAGAAACTGTCAATTTGATAGAGAAGTCCTATGTAACTCTTGGATACCTAAACTTTCTCTTTTAGAAGGGTACTGTTTCAGGTACAAATGTATACCAGTCATAATACTAACAACATAATTATATACAGCTCCATAGTTCTTGAATATCAGAAAAGAGTAGAAGTGTAATATGTTTAGTGTCCCCTACACAAGCTGTATACCATCATTCTTTCAACAGTGATATAAAATGCAAATCATTAAAAAATAAATAAATAAATCTGCAAACACGTAGAGATCTCCTCTAACTGAATTTAAGCTACATGCTATGATCCTTCAATCTCAGGCATTTAGCCAGTTTCTTGAAAGGGCAATTTAACAAACCATCTCAAGCATTGAGCACAGTAGCAAGAATCCTACTGAGTTTCATAAAAGCTATCCACCAATACATTTATTCTCACATGCAAAGTCTATAATCAAGTAGTTAAATGGTTAGCCATATGCAGACTCATTAATTTAAGACTATCACACATGTGTACAGTATCAGAGATTAAAAAGAACAAAACAAACCGCCCCACACTTCAGACTCCTTTTGACTCGGGTCCAGTACAACAAAATTAGAGTATAGTATGCAAGAGCATCATGTAAGTGAAATGTTAAGTGCTGACAGTTTATATAAAATAACTCCACCACTATTTTGTAGAATATAAACTTAGATGCATTTTGTCTGTGTTCAGTAATAAGTGTAATGCTGTCTAAATTAACCTGTAAATTCAACGTGCTTACATTCATTTATCATTCATCTACACTGAATTCAACCATTCAGGAGTATACACACACAGTAGGACTCTAAATTAACTAACATCAGGCACATTCAATTTGCAAGACAAATTTCCATTTAAGTTGGAATCTGAGCCTTAAATTTCAGACCATTCCTCCCATCTTTTCCAGAGGTTTTGTTCCCTTCCTACAATGTCTGGAAATCTTCTTGAAACAGAATACCAAAGGTGTGTCAGGTTGCCAGGGAAGACTGAGCTCTTCCTTTATGCAGCAGGAGCTGTAAACTGTACGAATATTTCAGCAACATCCTCAGTGAATCATTCGCTGTGCTTGCTTGAGTTCATTCCTCTGCTGTTTCAGTGCAAAAGAAATCAAGTGGTCTTCAGTATAGACTGGGAGGAGACAGTTTCATAACCAATTCATGGAAAATGTACAGAAATTATCAGCAATAGTCTAAAACAAATTTGATGCTAGTTTACAGACATCTCACTCAATAAAACCACATCAAATCTGTTTTCCTCTGCACATTCTGTAGAATTAGTAAGCAACATCTATTCTCCTTTAATAATCAGTATGATTCATTATCAGACCAGAGTCAATCAGCTCTACATATTCTGATCATTGCCTCTTAAACAAGGGTATCTCTGAAGCTCTCAAGTATTAGCTATTCCTTTTTGTCCTTCCAAGTGAATACCCAAACTATTAGGCTACCAAGTCAGTCTCACCACCAGTGCCCTGAAGGGCTGTGCATCCCAAGCCAGTGTGCTCCTTCCTTTCGATTTCCAACTAGCCAGCCTGCTCCTCAAAGCTGGAGGAATACCTTCCACTTCAGATATACCAGGACTTTGGCATAGAAGGGCTTCTCCTACTGCTGCTTCCTTCATCTAGTGGGCCCAGTCACAAAGTGATTACTATTTCTGCTGCTGGATCTACCAGATAAGCCCAGTGATACTGCTAACACTTAGTTTCTCAGTTCAGGGTTTATTACTTAACTGAGGGGAAAAAAAAAAAAAATCACCTTCAATGTTTTTTGGAGTATTTTAGAGTGAACAGAATATTAGTGAACTAGCTAAAAAAAAAAAAAAAAAAAAAAAGAGGCAAAGAACTGTCCTATTCTTTTTTTTCCCCTCAAAATACCACTCTGCTTATACAACAGAAATCACTGTTAGCAGAACACATCTTCTCATCTCTACAGTCATCAGCTGTTCTCTAGCAGAGAACAGTCTTTCCTGCTACAACAGCTTTCAAGAAATAGTAACTCAGAGAGTTACAGTGAAATGGATTCTGCATCAAGCTAGCTGACAGACTTTCAAAAGAGAAGTCAAAAAAAAAAAAAGGACATTCCTGAATTAAAGTCCTGTATTAACAAACATAAAAAACATCAAGTACTCGATTATGCTTATATTTCCAGATATAGTAGAATGGAGACTGTGACAATAAGACATGCAAACCACCATTTTAACCTTCATGGATTAATGTTGTCTTCATAAAAATAGCTTAGAAACATCAGCCTTCTGGCTTCTTCAAAGAAAGCTCCTAAAGAGTCCTTCCAGCCAGGCTTCATTCTAAACTCACCTTAGATCTCCACCCAAAAGAACCTGTAATTTTAACAAGTTAAACACAAATACATTACCTGTCCTTCTGCGGTCACCACAAGCAACACCACACATGTATTTTTTCTCTGAACTAACCCAACACCACATATGCAAGCACTGAGACCTGGAGTGCCTAGTGTTAAATGAATGGGACCTCTCATCCTCTTGAAGTGCCAGAAGGCTACACATATCTATGCCTGCAGCTCCAAACACAGTGTACGAACATTCAGCTATACCTTCTCCTTCAGCAAGCCTACCTTTCAGCCTCCATGCAAGACAATAATACTATGTAAAATTCTGCTCTCCGTGTGTCCCTATTTTCTAGGAACATTCAGAATCATCGTTGTTGATTTCACTCATTGAAGTGCTTTCTACTCCTGGACATGCTGCAAAGCCAACACAATTACAGGTGAGGAAAGCAGAGTTTGTTTGTTTGAATACATAAATTCTTACACATCACTGCATTGCCTCAATTTCACCTGCTGAGCCAATTACTCTCCATAAACCCCAGTCCCACTGAAGACAATTAAGTGCATCCAGGCCGACTCACAGTCACAGGTGCAACAGGGCACAATTTCAAAACAGGTTATTCCACCCTACCAGGCCTTCCCGTGTGTAAACAGTCAGCAGCTGCTCTTCACAAGATGTCTGTTACAGATAGAGACTACTTAAGTATTTTTAAGGCCGTACCCTAAGCTCTAGCTTAAATAAATTATGCTAAACTAAAGAGTTTTTGTGTCTCCCCTGGACTGGCACAGGGCATAATGGAGGTCATAGGAGCTATAGTCATCCACGTCGGTGGCACATAACAAAAACCATAATCCATTATTATATTTTAATGACACCCCAACTGCATTCAAAGTACCCACAGCAGCTACTTAAGGTATAATAAGTCCCAGTTTAGAAACAGTGTGCCTCCAGTACTCTTCGATCTCTGTTCTTCTCTGCCTACGGCTATAAGTAGTTAATTCTTCAAAACAAAAAAGCATAGTACACAGAATAAATAAACATCACAGATAAAAGAACCTATACCACATAGACGAGGCTTTCATTTCTATAATGAGGGCTGTATACGTAGAAGAAATGAAATAACTATATAACTTTGCCAGGGGAAATTTCTGGTATTGGCAATGATGTGTAAATTAATGCATCAGTTTGACCTCCAGGTCCCAAAGGGAGTTCTTGGGATGACTGATTTGCACACTTCCTTTTTCTCTACTTTAAAGCCGAAAACACTTTGTCCAAAATCAAACACAATAAATAAGGAATGCATAATCATTTTTATCCCTTTCATTGTAGAGTTTCACTGTAAACTACTTTGCATAGTCTAAGGCAGTGTAGATTTCTTGAATTTTAATCTAGTGCTCCATCCATTAGCTGATAATTGCTCTCTAAAAATATTGTTACATCAGCTTGTATTTATTCAAAAACTACTTCCCAAGATACAGAAGATGCATACAAAGGTGTGCACAAACTGTATATACTAAAGGTTGCAATCAAGGCAAAAAATGGGAATCATGAGGACAAGGATGCTCTTTCACCAGCTACATATCAAGCCTTGTTGCTGCCATCCTCTGTGAAGTCTGAACCAGTTAAAAGCATTATGACATCAGAAAAACTGGGGATGGGGAGGACAAATTATCTGCTGGACTTAAAAGAAAATCCACGTTTTTGAGAGTTTATATTAACAAAATAGTGAGTGAAAAACTACATATTAATTGTGTTACCCTATTAATGGATCAAATGCAGAGAGAAATTCCATCAGAGTTCCAGACCCGAGCGGACGGAGGAAGAAATGCAGCCGACTCAATATGAGTGATAAAGCATACTTCAACTTTATTGCCCGAGATAGCGTGCATTTATACCAAATACCATAATTATGCATACTTGTCTCTATCTAATAGGCTAAGCACTAAAAGGCTACATTTACTTACTCCACCTACTTGGGTTTAGCTAGCTATGCGCATCCCCCATTCTTCTGACTCTTATCTCTTCAAGGATATCCTGACCCTGCCTTAGTTAGTACTTTTCCGTTCCCCCCTTTCCCACGGCCTAATAGACAAGATAACTAAGGCCTACTTATGTCAACTAAAATGGGTTCTGCTCGTACAGTTGCTTGGTGGACTCATGTCCGTGCTCCTTGAGCCAATCCCCGACAGATCAAATTACACAATAATGACTAGACTCCATAATGAGATAGTTGTGCTACGAAGGGTGTAATAAATTGTTTCAAAAGGAGACAAGAATGAAACTATTACAAAAGATACCAGATATCTTAAGGTATCTGAGAGGAGTGCTTCATGACAGATATATGACTGCCACTAAGGTGCAATCCATCATTAGCTTAATTATACCTCGTAGTAGTCAGGTGAAAACATAAGCTTCCTTAGGAAGGAATGGTTTACATCTCCCCAGGATGCTCCCCAAGAGCAGAACTAAAATCTCCACTAGATTATGGTCCTGTCCAAACAAAGCATGTTATTAGGATGAGCTACTTTGGCTAATCGTTTTCCAACAGGTTGTTTTTTTCACAAAGGGAGACCCCCTAAGGAAGAGCTGAAGGAGCAAGGCTATCGAACAGCTTGTTGTCATCAAGGACAACCCTTGCTAGGATAACCCAGGGGCTGCTAGTACAATTGACAGGAGATGCTAAATCCTCCTGATAGAAGCAAAAAGGCCTTAATTCCCATCGCACCCCCACAAAGCTGCTGATCATTCTAAAGTGCTTTCTTCAGACTGAAATCTGTGGATTGCTTCAGTCAAGAAGAGAAAACCTATTCAGGTTGCAGCCTGAAAATCGTAGAAGATTTGAGTTGATAGAAAACCTGAAAGAAACAATGCCAGACACCTATATTCACAACCCTACTTCCAAAGTAGAGGACATTAGCTGACATTCCTCTGTCTTCAAAAAAAATCAGAATGACATAGGACAGACTTGAAACACTGTCAAGAAACACATCACAACCCTCCTGCTCTACACAGAGTCACATGACCAAGGTCTGCAGTAGACCAAGGCACCCTGAGCTTATGCTGATCTGTATCTTTCACAATGATGCAATTCCTCAAGGCTCTCCTCCTTCTCATTGCTCTCCACAACCTCTGCCTTTAAGGAAATTTAAATTCAAACATCTACGTCAAAGAACAACTAGATCATAAAATCAGGGATATAAGCAGATTAAACAATGCAGGTAAGGTAAGGAGCACAACACAGAAAAAACAGTGGTTCTTGAGACTACATTAAAAATAACAATGTCTGGGGAAGAAACATATAATAGACAAATGATAGTATGTGGACCATATTATTCAGCTATACATCATGCTCTTTACAACAAGAGGACAAGACTTTCAGGCAACCCTCACTCCAAAATCACCACCTACCTGAAAGAGCTACAACATTTTTGAAAACTCTTGTTATGTAATTGTTTGCTATTAGCACATCACTGAACTGCTTTGACTTTTCCACCGTCACACTGCTGGGAATGATCAGTTAAGTTACACTGCCATAAGAGTAGAGCTATAGTTGTGAAATTAGTCCAAAAACTGACATAAAATATTATCTGGCTACCCTGTATTTAGTTTTGCCAGGAAAATTAAAAGAACAAAGCTGTCTTAAGTGCACTGCCAAGGCTCTCTTTATCTAACCACAGTGCTCCTCTCTGCTGCCTCACTCCATTTCCCAGTACAGGGAAAAGGAGGACTTCACCCACTCTGCGTTCCAGCTGGCAAGGCTTCCCAACTGCTTCATCTCTAAGATCAAAGAGTGTGACCAACACTGCTCAGAGAGCCTAGCTAGCCACAAGTATTCACAGAAGCCTCGTTTTTCAAAAAATGGATCATTTTGTACATCTAATTTAAGAATCCCTGGAAGACACTTTTTCAACAAAGCTAATTTCTTCAGAGCCCTCTCTCCCCTCCTACAATCCATTTTCTCTCCCATCATGTATCTGGGTCCAAAAACTCATGGCAATGGATCTTCCTTTAGGCTTTTTGGTATGAAGTAGTGACCATTTCTGAGAGGAAAACACTCTTTAATTCACTGTAGAAGAAGAGCAAAACACACATAAATACACACACTGAAAAGGAAAGGAAGAAGGTTAAAATCTGTCTAAAGGAGCTTTCATTATGTCATCACTTCTTTAGATAACCCTAGCAGCTGATGGAGTGTCTATGGTATGACTTCGAAATAGCTTTCTGCTGCTTTTTCTCACAGCATTTCGCTCAATGTTCTTTTGTGAATATATGTGTGGGTGAGAGAAAAAACTACTACATTACACTTGCGGGTCCTCACTGTACTGACAGGTTAGGAGCAAGATAACATCTGACAGCTTAGATACCCTAAGCTACTAAAATTCTGCTTCAGAAAAAAAAAACTCTCCATATATCCCCTGCTAAAAGTGCAAAATCTTTTTTGAATTAATATTGAAGTAGGCTTACTGTGAGAGTGACATAAGTTCCAGCTACCTCTAGTGAAAGTGACAGCTTCAAAGTTCAACAGATAAATTCTCAGGTTCCAAATACATAATTAAGAATAAGTGCAAAGGCAATGATGACTTAAAAAGGGGCAAACTGATTACCATTATCTAACTCACTACAAAAGAAACAAGAACAACACTGTATTGTTTCCAGCAATTCTTCCCCTATAAAATGACAGCTTTTGTTATCCAGTCTATAGCAGGCTTTTCTGCACTAGGCTGACAATAAGTCTTTTCTCAGGTTGATAGCTCCATTATTTCTCATCTTAATATCAAAACAGAGCTGCAGTATCTCAGACAATAGTGCATGTAAACCATTGTTTATTAGGGTCAGAAATTCTTTGAGGTTTTTCCTCTGCTGTGATATACTAGGAAATAATTTTAACTGGCACCACTATGTCCTCTCCAACAGCCCATAGGAAAGTCATCCTGTAACTTCTGTGATAGGACAAGTAGAAAACATTTCAGCACCTGGACCTGGATTCTCATAAGGACTAATGATACACTGTGACATTGAAAAGTGTGAGATTAACTTCTAATAACAACAAGATGAAAGTAAATAAAATAAATTGAGCAAGTAAAACACATTGAATGTTCATGTTTTTCTGTTCCCTTTTGAACTGACCTGCTGTGCCTGCCTCTTTCATCTTCTGTCAGAACATCAACATACACCACCACCTCTTGCTTCTCGATCTTCCTTGACTAATGTTTGCTCCAAACTCTGTGCTGAATTCCCGTCTGTTAGGTTGATGTCTCTTAAACTTTCTATATAGTTATAGAGATATTTTGTACAATTTAATTTTAATGTACAGACTTTGGCACATTTTCCAGCCACCTTAGAGTTTGCGGAAAGATGTGAGTGTCAATTTCCTTTTTTTTTCCCTTTTTTATTTCCCCCTCCTCTTTGGATAACCATTTCACAGTTTCACCCCTGAAGATCACTTTTAATCTGTGAATAACAGATTTGACAAACACTCTAAAATTCCCTGCACTTTACTATTTCACCCCTCTTACGGAGCGTGAGAATGAGTTTGTGAGCTTGTTGAGAAACAACCACCACAGCAGTCCCCCAGTATCTTACCACTCCACCTCATTATTTCCTTCATTTCTGCAAAGGCAGAGTCTGAGTAGTGCTGTTTTAATTTTTCTAATCAGAAGTCTTTAATAGTAGAGACCCACAAGCAAGCCTCCATGGAATCACTGCCATGGCTCAGCAGAGAACAGAGCTCAAAGCAATGTTTGTTGTGTCAGATATCCACTTAGGCAGTCAGCTGTGAAACCACTGCAGTAGCAGGCCAGTTTCTGCAGGTTGCATTCCCAGCTATCCCTTCTTTTTAATTGCATAGTTTTAATCGCTTCAGCTCAGCCCCGGTCGTTAAGCGGAATATTCCTAGACCAAAAGAAAACCTCCAAAGCACAACTTCTAAGGCCATGCCTCAGCACCATCTGTGGCAGAAACCTGTCTGTGAGAGCACACCCCAGCAAAAATTACTGATGGGAGAGGTGTTCAGGCAGACATAAGGGCATGTCTAGCAGCAGAAAAGCAACTGCAGTGCAGATGCTGGGAACTGCTGCTGCTATTTTTTCAGTATGTGTGTGGAGTAGTATCTTCAGAGCCGAAAACGACATCTGTAACATAGCTTGAAGTCTGCTTGACAAATTTTACAAGCTTCAGTCTGCAGCTCATGTGTATGACAAGCTACATTATTTTCTAAAGCTGCATGCAAATCAAGCAAACTATTGATAGTGAGAAAGGCATATTAATCCAAGTGCTGCATATATGGGGAACCCTTCACTTTAGTGCTGATGATTTTAACTCTAAAATGCACAAGGATGAGGAGTGTACAGGAATGGGTTTGAGTTGCACTCACAATCCTTGCCCTCAGTCAGCTGCATGTGGTATTTCCTCACATGTTTAAAGATCTAGCCCCCCTTTTGGATACTGCCACGAGATTTCAAACAACTGAAATTCTTCTCAAAAAAAAGATTCCAGGATTAAACAGTAGCAAAAACCTACTGCAGGCTTAAAATTCATTCCATTTCCAGTCCTTGGAGACTCCCTGCAGGACAGCACGGACTTTTTTTCTTAGGCAAATTAGAATGTGACGAGGGTTCAGACCACAGCAAGCCCACTCAGTAGTGAACCTACTCAAATGAAAACAGAAAGAGGGAGATGCTAAAGCATACCACTTGTATGTTTACTTGGAGACTTATTCAGCATAAATACACAAGTTTAAAAACATGCCATATTTGATGCCTACAAATCACTGAACTATGTCAAATTTAATACAACTTTCTCTCTAAGGGAATCAAGTGAACTGTGTAGCTTGTATGTTGGCATAAATATTCATGAATCGCTAAGAAAGCTAATAGGATCAATAGGAGCGCAACCTAAAAGGCTATGTCACTCTTGCTAAGTAAGGATCCAATTCTGCTGCCAGCCAAGTCAAAAAAAACATTTTGTTTTTGCCTCTCAAAGGCTCAAGGCAGGGAATGAAATTGCACAGAACTACTCTGCAGCCTGTACTGTAGTCTGAAAGGAGCACTCATCTGAGGAATTGCTTAGGAGCAACCAACAGTACATAGATCTAGTGAGAAAAAGTATTTTGCATCTAAAAACTGTAACAAAAATAATTCTACAAAACTTCAAGAGGAAAACACAAGTATAGGTTTTTCCTAAAGGATTTTTGCCTTTTGTTTTTTGTTTAAGTTGAAAAAAATATTCCAATGTTCCACCACTCCTTTTACTGCTGGCTAGCTGTTACCTTTTCACTTCATTGGAGCTCTGAAATGAAATCACTGTGTGCACAGTTCTTTCTATTGTGCTTTACCTTTCTGTTTTTGTGAGAGTCGTCTGTGCCTCACTCTGTACCACTGCTGACCAAGGGCTCCCACAGTTTCCCTTCTCAATGGTCCACAACTGATGAAACCAACCACTACATTTCAGAACCTACATCACTCAGAGGAGCTGGCTGGGGCACATTGAAGGGCACGTCAGGAGAGCATGATGTCATATGGTTCCAAATATCCCGTTGGGTCAGCTGTCCTGGCTGTGCCTCCTCCCAGCTTCTTGTGCACCTGGCACCGTGTAAGGAGCTGGAAAGTCCTTGACTACCTAGCAACAATGAAACCATCAGTGTGTTATCAACATTATTCTCATCCTCAATCTAAAACACAGCACTACACCAGCTACCAGGAAAAAAATTAACTGTATCCCAGTTGAAGCTACGACAAATGTATAGAAACAAGGAGTGGAGTTTGTCATGGATATTTATTCAAACTGTTGTAACCTTCCAGGTTCTGTGCTTTGTAAGTAAGATGCAGGGAGCAGTGGAGGTGGAAAGGAGTAAGAAGCAAGAAGCAGCTGAAAGAAACCATTATGTGCCTCCAGCACCACATGTTGCCTCACAGAGAGAACTGAGGGGGAACTGAACATAACTCACGGTGAAAACAAGAGGAATTGAGACTAGAAAGGGAGGAGACATACTAGACCACAACTGAGCCTGGGGAAGAGAGAAGAAAGGTGTTTCTGTGTTTAATTGTTTATCACTTTGAGGTCTTTTTCAATACCCAAATCAATAACATAAAGTTCATTAATTGGCACTAAATTAAGTGAAACTCCTGAAGTCAAGACTGTCTTGTCCACAGCAATGGTGTTCATGCCAAATCCTGTACAGCTCCTGTAGTCTTTTTTCCTGGACTATAGGAAAAAGTGGAGATTGAACTCCCTCCCTACCCCAGATTCCAAGAACTTTCTCTTTGTTTTTCTTTCAACTGTCTGTATTGGAACTGTACATTTCTAAACAAAATGAAATTTCAGTTTTGTTTTGTAGGGTTCTGTTGTTAGTTTTGAGTTGAATGGTCAAACAGAAAAACAGCCACATAAACAATTTTTCATGCAGCTCTAGTGTCAAGAGTATGTTTTTGGTTTCTGTAGTAGCCCAAGTATATTTTGCAGTCTAACAGCTATAACACTAAATATTCTCTTTGCACTTTAATAAAATAAAGTCCAGATTGCTCCTGAAGTTGGTTTTAGTTTGGCTGAGGCAAGGAAGGTTGTTTTGTTTCTTATGTCAGAAACTCATATGGGCAAGAATTGGAAGAAAAATAAGAATGGATAAAATAAGTATTAAAATAAGTATTAAAATAAGAATGGATAAGAATGGATAAAATAAGTATTAAAATAAGAATGGATAAAATAAGTATTAAAACAGTGGTGGGGAAAGGATGTTGGTTATGTAAAGTAAATGTGACCATAACATTAAGGTAACACCATACTAAAGGGCACTAAAAGAACCTAAGGATGAAATAGGGAAATCAGTTACAAAAATGTGTTTCCCCTAGAAACTGACTGCTGCAGTTAGGAATGGGGGATAGCAAGTGATATATTGAAAAACACACACATAGCAGAGGGCAAGTTGTCTTTAGGTTTAGGGAGACAAATAAGCCTTACTGTGATAGCAAATAAACTGGTGTGTAAGATATCCTCCGTCTTCTGTTGAATCGATGCATCGAAACAAACCAGTAAGAGAGTCAAACCTCCTGTGCTTAGACTAGTGAAAATATTCTGATCACCATCAAGGGATCAGGCCCTAGACAATTCAGCATGACATATTAGGAAACATGCAGGCAAAACTAGATCGTATTCTGATCTATTCCTGAGACAGACCTTGAGTAGACTGTTCCAGCACTAGAAAGCTACATTAATGGGTTTCCACTGAAAAAGTTGCTTAACTGGGTAGAGGCAGAAGCTTTCTAGGTCTTCCTGAGATGAAGGAATTCAAGGACTTGCTTCTTGCCAAGTCTTGATTGCCAAAAAAGATTGGCTCTTTGGCCCCATGCACCAGTACTGACAGAGATGGTGAAATGTTTTCTCTGTCTTTCCTCAGGCAAGCTCCCAGCAAAATAAGTGAGGATTCACCTCTTTGAAAATCTAGTCTTTTCATGTCCTTTCTATGAGGCATATGAATATTATCTTGCTAATGGGTTTTAAATGCATCTCAGTAGGATATTAAATGTGGATTTGCATGGAGAACTTTAGTGGTTTTTAAATTACAGTTAATTTCTAGTAACCACTCAGAATTCAGTGTCGGGGTCTGTATGCATGTACGTGGATCCCAGCAGCATCTCAGAATTGTCTCTTCTAATGGTATTTTTAATTCTTTTTTGGCATTTTTTTTTCCTTTTTTATTGTCTTGTTTTGCTTACTGAAACAGATGCATACCATTTCCCTCCTAAATATTTTTATTTGTTGTCTCTGCAGTAAAAAAGGTCACTTTTCCCATTTCATCTCCTTAGGAGCAACACCAAAGAGCCTAGACAAGGGATGTACCAAATCTTCTAGCTCTAATACCAGTGGCAGGTGGGTCCCATGTATTCTGGAGACCCTCTGGCCAATAATAACTGATTTTAAGGACTCTGGAGTGAACAGTCTTCTGACTGAGAAGCTGTGCCAGTTACCATAATTCAGTATCTTAATGAGATTTTGTGTGGACAGAGAGGAGGATAACTGATGAATAACAGGGGTCAAGATTTAGAAATTAACAATGATTTCTGTGTGGTCCTGTGGATAGGAAAACAACAGATCTTCGAAGAAGTCAGCACTTTTAAAATATCCCAGCTAAGTCCTCAGAAGTTAATAGCTACTTTCAAAACTCTAGGTTGTGTGTCCATTTTCAAGCAGAATAGGCATATCCCTTCTCTAATGTGGTCCTCTAATCGTGGTGGAGCTACTGTCACTATGTAGAAATTTCTAGCAATGAGACACTTTGGAGCGATAACACAAATCCCAACCAAATCTAACCCAGGCACACAGATGTAAAAGCAGCATAAAGGTTATGGTATGACAAACTTATAGAGAATTGGAGAGGAAAGAAAATTACCTTTCTTCCATTGACCTTTCCCATAAGACTGTCCATGATGCCTTAATTTTTTTGTCCCACTAGTAGACCGTAGCAACAGACTTACTGGAATTTTTTAGGAAAAATACTTCATTTAGATAGTATGTTTCACTGTGTTTCGAGGTTCTAAATTGGATTAAATTTACCAAGCTCAAGTCCAGCAGACGGGTGGACTGTGCAGATTCTATCCTCGATAATCACACAAATTTACACTTTTTCAAATTTGGCACACAAAGATGAGCTTCATTTCGTTTTTTTGGACAAACATCAAGTATAAGCAAGATGAAGTATGGATCTGTAGTACAGAAATTTACCCACAACAACATGAGTATAAGACTTAATATAGTAGGAACCTTGGTCCCCCAAACTCCCTAGCCAGAATTACCCAGAGAAAAATCCATTATGGACATGCAATGAAAAGCACCAGGAGACTTGGTCTGTCATGGTAACAGGACACATGGCTTAAAAATATCAACAATATTGTAAGAATTCTGAACATAGCCTGCAGACTCTACTAAATCCATAGCAAAATGATAGACAACATATTCACAAGGTTTTTTGGGTAGGTTTTATCGGTTGGTTTGACTGTTCAGGGTGGGGGGGAGGTGGGGAGAGGTGGTTTGTTTTGTTTTTTGTTTGGTTGCTGGTTTTCTGACTGTTAGAAGCCCTTTTAAAGCCTAGAACTTATCTAGATAATTGTAATCTAACTAGATGTTAAACTAGCCCCCAGATGACTAATAAGGTAGCTTTAAAAGTGTGCAGTTCAGCAGTGGAAAAGACATAGGGACACCATAGATATCTGAAAAGATGGAGTCCCCTGCCCAGAAGATGCAGAATGTCCTTTAGGGAACACAGACAAAAGACATTTGCAGAGTATACCTTCAAACTATTCAACTGCACATCCAGAGGTGGACACATCTTGTGACGGACGAACTCACACCAGTCACATTAATAGTTTTGCTAAGCCAGATAAGAAGAACTGGTACAGGTAGGAGAGAAGATGTGTCCAACAAACCTTGTCATGTTTGTTGTAGAGAAGAGATGTAACTGCAAACGGAGAAATGAAGCAATATGCAGCAAATGGAGCCTTCAAAAAGGTTAACCAAAGGAAAAAAAAAAAAAAAGGAGAGAGAAAGGCCAAAAATTATAATAGAGAACTTAACAACAGACAACTGAAAGATCTCCATGACCTGAAGGCAAGCTCATCACAAAGAATTTCCCAGTCTTTCTCCAGCGGAGAGTAGAGCAGGAGTGACACCTCCCACAAATTCTTATGGGAAACCACTGTGGGTCATTGTCATAAAATGCATTATTTAATCCCGTTCATAAACTGATTGAAGTCCCTCTGAAGGCGGTTGTTCTTTGTTCATACCACTCCCACTGAAAAATTATTCCAGAATCTAATATCCTTTCTGAATCATTTTCATAGCTAGCTTATACCTATTACTCTTGTGCCAACACCACCTTCCAGACTGCTTCATAGTTTATGCTCCCTGATGCTTGTTTCATGCTTCATGCTGAATGTATGGACAGTCTACCCACTTCTTCTAGCCTATTGGCCAGTGCTAACTTAAAATTAAGTCTCGCCTGTAAGTTAGAGGCCCCACTCTTCTGAGTAGCCTTCTATCTCTTCTCTAGTTTGTCCAAAACACATCTTTCCCAAGTGCAGTAAGAAAAAACATTATATTCTACATTACAAGGATCACAGATGTCTTGTGTGTGACTGGCGGAAATACGTGACCGTGTACAACTTAAAATATTCAGGAATCAGAATCATTTAATGAGAATATACAGAGCTTCTATGTAATAAACACCTACGACGTGACAGAAATTTTGTTCATGACCTTGTATTATATCCCCTTTTTATGACTTTAAGTTATTCTAGATCATTTTAGCTCTTCTCTGTTTTAATCTCCTCTGTATTGACAGTAACTTCCAACTTCATTTCAGTTCATTAAATACATATATAATGCATATGCTACGTACTTTAAACGGAGAACAGTCCCAGAATTAATCCTTGAAGATCTTCTTTAGTTCTCAGGGAAATATTATATCCTGGCAGTGCAATATGATTATTCACATGATACAAAGCACTGTCAATAACAGTGTGAAAGCCCTCAGTAGGGAGGGTGAAGGGCGAAAGACTGACCCTTTTAACATTACGTATAGTATGTACCAGTTATAGGATGTTAATACACGACACAGTGCCCACAAACCTATCATAAAGGATGTCTACTCTGATTATTGCAGAAACAAACTCACATGTCACAAACTGTCTAGCCCTCTTAGCCTTGTATTCAAGCTGGCCAGATAGGCTTGAGTGGAACGGTACACACAGAGAGCTGTACAGCTTCCAGATGCCTTCTGCTAGGCAGGTTGGGCCTGGTTTGCTTTCTGTTGTAAAAGCCATGTACTTTTTTGCCCCATGTCTTATTCAAACAAATAAGCCTGTAGTATAACCCCACTGCATTTCTTCATCTTTACTAGGTTGCAGAATTCAAGCAACATGCTCACACAGAAGTACAGAATAGCAGCACAGCTGAAGCTTTATTTAGAGTTTTAACTCACTGCATGAGATTATAAACACTTTATTTAGTTTGGTTTGGTAAATTGGTGTAATCTAACCAGACTGAAAAATATATTGACTAAGGTTAAAAGGAAAAAGTAGCATACATTCTTAACAGTGACTTTATATTAATCAAATATTCATATTAGTTAGTTGGAAAATTCCCTTTGTTGTTGAGCTGCTACAGTAGGAAGCAGATGGCTGTTTAAATCCCAGAATTCCCACCAGGAAATGTGAACAGATGTCTCTAAGCAAGAATAGGGAAAAAAAAAAAATCTTTCTATAAGTCTGTACACTGGGAAAAGAGCTATTTGTGAGATTTTACAAAAATCTGTCTGCTTCCAGAGCCAATAAAACACCTTGTCTTCCATTATCTTTTCTTCTTCTTACCTCACTCTTTAAAAGTACACATCTGTAACATGGATAAGCCTTTGATGAATCAGATCAACCTTTAGAAGCATAGTAATAGTCTCAGTAACATATCTGGCAACTTTGTGTGTCTGTCTTCCTCAAAATGATAGCTTTTCCAGATTTGTTGACATTACAGGCACAAAATCTCTCATTTACACAACAGTTGTACTACAAACCCAGGCTTAATGCAAAATGGAGTTGACTTCTAAAGGCCTAGTCATCATAAAAGAGCAGAGATGGAGGTGGACAAGGTGGAATGCTAAGCAGAGGTTTTGCTAACACAGCCTAAATCCTGTGTATTTTTCTATGTTAATTTTCTTTCCTTATTTTTCAGTGTTTTGTATCCAATGCACTAGAAAGAATGTTTACTCCTACATCACCTATCACTATATCACCTCTAACAGTAGGTAAAATTTTATGCATGAACACAGAGCAAAAGACTGACAGCTGCCCGCAGGCACCATTTAGTGCCATGGATGCATAACAAAAATTCAGAGTTTTGAGAGAGGAAGAAAAAAACAAAACTCCACACCAAAAAACCACAGACTTTCTAGTCTGACAGCCCCTGGAGATTACAGAATATAAAACCAGCTTAAACTCTGTTCTTATGCCCTTAAGGATTCCCCTCTGATTTTCTCCTACATTTGACTTTCAGCCCCAGAAACAAAAGCAAGCATGTCTGAGGTTTTTCATGAAGTTGCTGAGAAATAAAGTAGCTTTATTACAGTTAAAGCAACATGGATAAACATGGACTCCTATATTCACACATAGAACAACGGGGTTCCATCCATAAGAATGTTCTTTCAACTCCATGCTCAACCAAAAAAAAAGCAAACCGAATGCTAGGTATTATCAGGAAAGGATTAAATAGCAACATGAATACTATCATTTTCAAATAGTGCATGATCATGACTGAACAATATATACAACGCTGGCCTGCCTTCTCCCTGAAGAGAAGGTTCAGAGAAGGACAATGATAAGGATTTAGAACGTGCAATGTTCTAAAACAGAACAAACTAGGACTTTTCAACTGGGGAAAGAGACAACTGTAAAATCTGTGTATACTGATAGGAATAGATAGATAGGAATTAATTGCTCCCAGCTCCTCCCAACGTAAGGGCTGCAGGCCTTCAATAAAGCTGTCAGTTGCCTAGTTCAGAACAAGCAGAAGGGCCTAATTCTTCGCCCAGTGTGTAGTTAAACTATAGAATTCACCACGCTATGTGGTGGCTGTTAAAATTTTATACCAAATGTAAAAGAAATAGGAATGAGTGAGTTCATGGGTAAATCCATTGAGACATAACAAGTGTCTAGAATGCCTAAGCCAAAATGTTAGACTAGAATAGACTAAAATAGACTGTTTCAGTTAGGAGGGACCTACAACAATTATCTAGTCCAACTGCCTGACCAATTCATGGCTGACCAGCACTGTCCAAATGCCTCTTGAACACTGACAGACTTGAGACATCAAACACCTCTCTAGGCCTTCTGTTCCAGTGTTTGACCATCCTCTTGGTAAAGAAATGCTTCCTAATGTCCAGTCTAAACCTCCCCTTGGCACATCTCTGAACCATTCTCACATGTCCTGTCACTGGATCCCAGGGAGAAGAGCTCAGTGCCTCTCCCTCCACTTCTCCACAGGAAGCTGCAGAGAGCAATGAGGTCGTCCCTCAGCCTCCTGTTCTCTGAACTAAACAAATCCAAAGTCCTCAGTTTCTTCTCACAGGACATTCCTTTCCGCTCCTTCACTTTGTTGCTCCCCTCTGGACATATTTGAGGACTTTCACATCCTTCTTAAATTGTAAGGCACAGAACTGCACACAGTACTTAAGGTGAGGTCATGCCAACATGGAATGCAGGCCAGTCAGCTCTGGACCAGCTTGCAGAGTGATCTAGATAAATTGGAGCATTGGACTATGATTAATGGAATGAAATTTAACAAGTCAATATGCCAGATTCTGCACCTAGGATGGGCACAAGTATCAATTGGGAGAAGAGTGGCTGGAGAGCAGCCCTGCAAAAAGGGATCTGGGGGTTCTGGTTGGCAGCAGCTCAATATGAGTCAGCAGTGTGTGCCCTGGCAGCCAGGAGGGTAAACTGCATGCTGGGGGCATCAAACCAGCCAGTCAAAAGAGGTGATTATCCTACTGTACTCAGCATTGCTGCTTGTAAAATGTTTGAAGGTTGAGAATAAGGCTGAGCTTGTCCTGCTCTTGTTCTCTGACATTTTAACACTGTCAGAAACAGGATGCCAGACGAAACAGATCTTTGGTCTAGCTCAGTCTGGTTGTCCTGCTCTTCTGTGCAGAGGTCCCCACAACCTGGGCAGATATTTATTGTCACTACATCTGGACTGTAGAAAAGATTAAGTACCTCTGTTCTTCCATGCAGTGAGGAACTATAGACATCTCCCTTATGCTGAAGAGAGGAAAAGAGAGAATCAGAGCAACAGCAAATATAAAAGGTGCATGTAAATAATTTAATTTTTACTAGGGAAATTCTGATGGTCATTAGGCCCAAAATATATTCTATTAGAACTCATAAATATAACTTTCAGATACAGACATCCATGTAGCATGGATGAGAACTTTAGACAGCAAATGCATGCACTCAGAGATAAAAGAAATAGATGTGAAAATAGAACTGTTTCCAAAAACACAGCTAGAAATAGCCATCTGATTAGACAGAACATCTTTAAATTTTTTAATAAAATTGGAGGAAATATTGTAAAAAGAACAGGTATGGGCCAAAACCATGTTTCAAAGCAACTCATTTTCTAATAAAATAACATACAAAGAAGCCTTCTCTTTTTACTAAATATTAACCTAACATATTTGAAAAGCTAATGATCTGAGTGGAAATCACTGTCATTAACAAATACTCAAATGTTATTATTTCAAGAATTTTAGCTATGCATTATTGGTATTGGTCTTAATTTATGCTGAAAAGCTGATCACACAGATCAACAGAAGGACACAGTCAAACCGTCCTGTTAATTCTGATTAACTCATAATCAATTTTCTGTGCAATCTACCTAGCCTACTGGTTTTGGGTTTTGGTTTTTGTTTTTTTTTTTTCAACTATAGGCAATTCCTAGATTTTGAATTTGTTTAAGCAGCACCTGTTTCTGCAGAAACTATTTTCCTTACTTCTTGCTAAAAAAAGGAAGGAAACACTGAAGTTCTTTCTGCATCTTTCCATCTCATTCTCCTCTGAGAATCTTCCAGCATTTATAGATGTTTATTCATAGCAGAGTTGACTTGATATAGATCCATCATTTCTTTTACTCTTCAACCAAGAGACATCAGGATATTATTTAACATAATATGCTAATTTAAAGCAGACTTAGACCTGAATGCTTCGTCATGCAATTTCTTTGCAAAGCAAAGTAACCACATGGAAAAGCAGATGGAGATGAGACATCAGATTAGTGGTCTGACTGTCACTAGAGAAAGCATCCAAGATAGTTGAATGTTGCTGCTGGTTCCAGAATTAAAAATCATAAGGACGGGCTCAAATCTGAAACCACCAATCCTTCAGATTTCTATTCTTTCTATTCTTTCTATTCTTTTTTCCTCCCCTGGCAAGCAAGTAAATGCAAATCACTTCACCCACCTACTCCTCCACCCCCCAAAAAAAATTTTCTTCCTGGACTTTAGTTTTACTTGAAAGAAAACAGGAGGGCTTTCTTCCAGGACAATTTACTACCAGAGTGTACATGACTTTAAAGAAGTCAGCAGAGCCACTGCTTCACCAACACAGATGCTGCACATCAACAGGTGCCAAATACTACTCTACCCTCCACAGAAAAAGTACATATATACCACGTGCACTTGCAGGAATTGAAACACTATTGGGACTGTCTTTTCTTTCTAAAGACACAGGAATTAAGCAAAGAACAAGTTTCTAAGACAGAGAAAATCATAAAAGATGGCAAGGGCCTGAGGCCTGGCTACTTAAAGTAGGGGCATGAGAGGAATTCTATTATCTTCAAAGTGCTGTTCTCTCTCCTCCCCTTCCTGAAAAGAGCTCCACAGAAAGTGAAACAGTAAAGTCAACTGCATCCTTTCAGATCTGCTTATGTTATTTTCAGAATGAAATGTTTGTTCTAAGAGATGCCTTATTTACATGTACTATCAGGTGAGCTGGAAAACCTGTATGAAACATTTCTTTACCCTTAGCTTATGACCCAGCTGCATTCATTTCAAGACATTTTATGCTGATAGGGGCAGTAATTTCTTTCTCCATCAAGCCACTTCTCTAACACACCATGAAGACTCCCTCATTCCAACTTCTGTGTCCCAGGCAGCCCCTCTGGGTTACACAGAGATTGTTTTCAACAGCAGCAAAGTAGCAAGTCGTATTTGTGGAAAAGTTAAAGATATGGAAGGGCAGAAAAAGTTTCAAAGAAAAAAATAGAAAAATCTCTATTTGAGTAGGTTTTTTGTTTTGGATTTCTTTTTTCAGTTTAAACACTTTGAGAGACTGTTTTGAGGATATTTTGTGCATAGTGACCAGGTTATTTTAAAAGCGCAACTGCCACATGCAGTATCTAGTCTTTTTCCTCCTTTTTTTTGTAATACAGTAACCGTCATGTACAGAACTTTTAATGACTTAAGAAACTGAGCCATTGGCACTGTTTAATTTCTGCCCCTCCTGCAATTTCCTGATGTCTGTCTCCCCGAACTGCTAGTTAGTTTGCCATCTGCTTCTGCGTGTGAAAATCTGTACTTCACTGATGATTTTATACAGGTTTGTCAATTGCCTGGAGTTCTGTGGGTACCACCAGAACACAATATTAAAGAGGCTGTCAAAAGAGCATTAAATATATGTCATAAGTATCATATACATGACACCTTTTAGCAGTTTTATTTCAGATGCCTATCACATAAACAAAGACAGACTTCAAACAATGGAATTCAAGACTTAACTTTTGCATCTAAGACTGGAGTGAACAAACAATCATTTAAAAGAGGAAAAAAAAAAACGGTCACATTTTGCCTTTTCCTTAAATGAAATTACAGGTGTGATCCAAGCCTCCAGAAGAATAATGTCTGTATAAACAAAGAGCTGTTTCATAAGAGACAAATGAGGACTTTTTTTTTTGTGATGATATAATGCCAGAATGAGTTTTTCACAACATAGCATTGAAGATCTGGGCAAAGCAGAACCGAAACATAAAGCTATCTCACAATTGTTCGGCAGATGAGTTCTATAGAACTATTCCATATGGTTTTAGAGCAGCCATTTGGATGTTCTAGAATTTGCTAAGGGTCATTTTAATTTGTGTCTGAATTTGAAATTAGAATTAACAGTTTAACATAAAAGTAGCTTTCTGCATCCCACGCAAGTGGAAGTCAGTCATATTCATATCTCTGGGCCAAAGCTGGAGATGGTAATAACAGGTCACCTGCATTGGAAGCAACAGTCTGCCCAGCACTGGAATATAGTTGATGTTCTAAGTTTAGACAGTGTTTTGTTTAGAATAGTTTTTGGGCACACTGGAATTCAGGAAATAGTGAGAAACGCACCTACAGCTGCAGCAAACAGTAAAACAAGGTGAATCAGGACTTTCCTGGATGGCAACATCGCACTTAATAGTAGTTTTCTCACTATTTCATATCCATATGTAAAAAAATACTGAGCCACCTAAAAATTAAACTAGAATTTGTCTGTAAAACAAAGTAAGGGCTCTGCGTTTTTTTTTCTCTTAGATTTCGCTCTACCAGGTAACTGCCACTTGCTACATATTTGCTACTTTGAAAGTATTTTCCATTTATGCAATGTTTTGCATAATGGATGAAATGCATGAATGACAGGACTAAAATCAAGAGTACTAAAAGCTTATGGTAGGTTTTGCTCAAGAAGAAATAAAATGTAAAATTAAAGAATGTGAGGCAAAGAAGTGAAAGGAGAACGTGGAATGAATTGTCCATGTATTCTGGCTCATGTATTATTTTTACTTTTTTTACTTTGAAATTGCTGCAGTCACCACAACCGCCTAGGCATTAGATACACAATAAATATTACATTTAGTTCTTCTTTAGCATTACTACTATTTTTTTATCCCAATCCTGCATAGCACTGTAGCACATATATCAAAACCCCAAACTCCTATGCTTGAAATCAAAGTATAAACTGGCTACACTTCGCTGCTGTAGTATGTTAATGTTCTGGTTGCTATGGTGATGCACTTATCAAGTTAACTCTTTACAAGTAGTTTGCCTAAATAAAACAGCAATCTGAGTCAGTGCAGAGCACCATGCAATGACAGCTAGATAACTCCTGATTTTTCAAGTTGAGTCCTTTAAAATTAGTAGAGACATTCGCAAGCTACACTGCATTTTGCAGCACAGCTTATAAGATATGCTTGATTTTCTGTAGTGCCATCAGAATACAACAACTTAAAAAACTCATCCCCATGCACCAGCAAACGGAATCTCTTGAGTTTTTTTCTCCCCCATGATGACAGCAAGACTATAGCATTCTGGACACTGCTTTAAAGGAGGAGAGAAACAAACCTGGACACTTGTCTCTATGTTCACTTGATATTTATTCATAGCTGAATACTATTAAAACTTCTGTAATGAATCCACAAACTCTGGATGCTTGAGTCAGAATGAAGACTCAGGGACTGATGGGAAAACAACCTTCTTGCCTCTTCCTGCCCCCATCTATCTGCACTTGTATCTCTGCTCAGCCAGACGATATTTCAGTGAACACCCATCCTTGCAATTTACAAAAAGCATTTAGTGACATTATCATCTTCCTACTTTGTACTTCTTACCACCTACAAGTGACATTGTGTTTCTCTAATAGGCTATTATGTTGTCTGCTTGAAAGCATTTGTTTGATATAATTCCTTGCAAATGTACTAGAAAAGTCACATTTGTTTCTAGCTTTCTAAAAAAGTATTTCAGATGTTTAATTTTTTTTTCCTTTTTTAATGGTGCTAATTTCAAATGAAAGCAGCTTTCTACCCATAACTTCTGTTCTGTTGTCCCATATTATGGTTGATCCTTCCTAACAGTCAGGAAGGCTGCAGTTAAGTTATTTGGTTTTAATACTCTCCCTGCATTGCCACATAAGAAGCCCACGTTCACCAAAAGAAATCCATCCAGCTCCCACTATGCCCAGGGAGACCCATTTAATTCCCACTGAATGAAGGGGAGCAAGTGCCAGGGTCTCTTTGGGAGCTGACAGGCTTTCAAGAACAGCTGTTAACAAGAACTGAATGAGGACTAAGGGTGTTTAGAGACAAGCTGGAAGAGAACAGTTCAGTTCTTCCCTTAAATTGCAAGAAATTACAAGTTTTTAAAATTATTTTTCTTATTCAATTGTCAGTTGCCATTAAAAAGCAAAAGTGAAATCAAAACTCCTGTGTTTTGGACATAACAGTTGCACATCCATGTTGGAGGCACAAAGACCTCCATTTTGTAACCTCATTTCATAGGCATTCTGCTTGGAGATAGCCCTGAAGATCAACCAGAGGAGCCAGGTGACGCAGACTGGGAACTGCAGACCATTCAAAGCATGTGACAGAGAGCAATCATCAGGATGAACGTTTATAGATGCAGATGAGCTCTAATGCTGAAAGATGCAAACAGCCAAATTTCTGAGCTATCTGCATACATGAAGGTCATTCTGTGCCAGCACTAGGTGACATTGGTTGTAGATCGGTGTGTATCAGTGAGTAAAGGTTTGAGGGGAAGATGGGATTGTTTACTCCTCTCCCCCTCTATTTGAACATTCAACCTGCATGTGATTTCTGAAGGTGGAGATATCCAAAGCCTTATGTGCATGCAGCAAGGAGTCTATTGAACAAGAAACTGCTATCTACTCTTCCCTACTGGTCTAAAACCCTTCCAAATAGCAAACAGACAACATCCATCTGCATGGTTTATTTGCCATAGCTCTGCTACTTACATACCTGAACCAAGCAATTCCTGGAAGACACAAACATCCCCTTTCTCCAGCCAGAACACTCCTGGTCTACTGAAGGAAAAGAGGGAAGCAGAAATGGCAAAGAGAAAATCCTGGCCCACAAAGGAACTCCACTCAATGCAAACACCCATGAGAAGTAGAGTTTATTTATTCCTCTGTAAGATCAGGCTGTTCTTGATAGATTTTGACTCTCAGGTCAAGTCAGCAACTTTATCCTCAAGATGCACATTAACTGATCTTTCCTTGGAAGTTTTCTATTCCCTGGAAGATTTCTCTCTAGCAGAGAAAAGAAACGAAAAACAATGCAGGCAGTAGGCTTGAGGAGTTCAACAGACCACAATGTGCCAAACTAGGAATACTTATTGCAGCTCCGTGTTCCTTTTCCATAACAGGGAAGAATCCTCATAATGTGGATAACACCAAGAAAACTTGCTGGTACTTACTCCAACATTAACCTGCTGAAATTCAACAAGGACAGATGCAGTGTCCTACCCTTGGAAAGGAAGACCCTCTTGCAACACCTCAGGCTGGGGATGGACTGGCTTCCAGAAGACCTTGGAGGTGCTGGTAGGAGCCAAGTTGAAAGTGAACCAGTAACTTTGCAGCAAAGGTGGCTAACAAAGTATCCAGGGCTATATTAACAGCAGCACAGCCCCTGGACTGAGGAAGACAGTTATCTCCTCCTACTCAGCACTCATTAGAATGTATCCAGACACTGTGTCCAATTTACTGTCCCACAGTCATACTGATAAGCTGCAGTAAGTTCAGCAGAGGCCACCAGGATCATTGTTTTATAAAAGGAATTTAACTGACTAAGCAGTCCATCCACTTCTCACTTTTATTAGGATTTCTCATCTGAGTGAAGTTATGTACCTGTTTGCAAGGGTAGTTAATGAAAGCCATCTCTCTAATTTTATCTCCAAGCCAGCAGGGGAAAAAAAAATACACAGAGATCCATTCTGGGAGTTTTTCAACATAAGAAGGTGTTTTGAAATCCTTGACTTCATTTTCTTCCATGTATTTTCCTCCATGCTGTCTCACAAGCAGCAAACAAACAAAAATAATATAGGCCAGAAGAGGCAATATCACTGTTTCTGCCTGCATATAGACAACTTCCTCACTTTTTAACACTTGTACGGGGACAACTGAGCCTCATTTCCAATAATGTTCTGGGTTTCAGCTTGAAATTGTCTTTCAATTCTTGGACCCTTTATATGGTGCAACAATTTATAATGCTGTGGGCCAAATAAGCACATCAAGGTAGTCAAATTAGCATACACAATTTGGGTTGCAGGCTTTTCTCCCTCCAATAGAAGGAGAGGATCTAAATATAACTTCTCAAGCTGTTTGTTCTCTGAAACAGGCTCCTCTCCCTGTATATTTTCAATGGAGTCTGAACACCAACAAGCACTGGGCCAGCAGGTTATGCTTGCAATATGGCATAGCAACCTGTGCATTTTCAGATACGGCAATTCCAGTCAGCCCTCCATTTCATTTTTGATAAAAGTTATAGTAGGGTAAATGTTTTGCCAGATAAAGGCAAGCGTGTCTGTGAAGAAAGATCTATAGGACTCTAGGGTTGGCTCAGCTCTGCTCAGAAATGGAGGCAAGTTGGTTGCTGCCCTACATCTGCACCATCTCAGTCTTCCCATTTGGCTGAGAGGCAGTGTGGCAAACAGCCAGGACCAGGCACTAAATGCGCACAACAGAGCCAAAAGGAACAGAGAAGAGCCCCAGTACCACTGACGGCCTGAGAAGCAAGATGGCAACCTCTCTTTCTAAAAGTGAGCCAGTTCCATAACAACATCTCTCCGTGGCAGTCACCTCACCCAGGTCCCCAGAGCTCAGGCACAGACCAAGCATGGAGCATGTCCACAGGTACCTTCCCACTGCTCTCTCCTACCCCAGGTAGACCTACTTTGCCAATGCAAATGCCAGCCCTATAAATGTATTCTACTTTTTTTTTTTTTTTTTTTCCTTTGAATACTGTATCCCTTGAAAGTTTCTTAGGATGGGATTCCAGAGCTTAAAGCCCCCTTGAAAGAAATGGAAACTGGGGTCACTCTCCTGAACTACAATGGTGAATTTCTGTCTCTGCCCAGCACTGTGCAGTATTTATTTAGTCTTTTGGCTTTCTTGCTCTTTGCTCTAAAATAACAAGAGTTTCTTCATTGCAACAGCACTGATTAGTCCAGTAATAATCTGCTTACATGCTTCACTGATGAAACAGAGCTAGGCTGTAGTGGGCTAGCGCTGCACATCTTTACCATACCCACTGGGGACAACTATAGCAGTGACCAAGGTCATGGGAAGGATTTTGGCCTGACCGTGCTTCACCTGCTATCTGTAGCAATCATTTCCCTAGTCATGTTAATGAAACCCCCTTTCATTTGTGTTTTCTCCTTTTAGATGACAACTGCAATAAAAAAAGATAACCTCTCTGTCCTCAGCCATCAACTCTCACTGTGGTTTTCCAACCCTGAATCTGTTAATTGAAACTATAGAGTCGCAAGAGCAGCACTCTACACAGTTTAATTCCTAATCGTGTGAAGCCTGCATCCCAGTGAGGAATTTATGTGTAACACTAATTATGACTGACATTGCCTGTTAGGGTGGGAGATAAAAATCACATCACAGTGTAGCTGGAATGGTCTTGCAACCTCTCTACAGCTGGCTTAATGTTTCTACACAAATAGCTTGACCTTTAGAAAAGAGATAGGGGAAGAAAAGCAGGAGATGTTTTGAGCTTTAAATGATTCCCATTTGTAACTCTATGAATGGCACATTTGGTTCAATTTCCAGTCTCTGGCATTTCTAAACTATCACGTTACAAGCAGGCAGCAGGCTATAAACTTCCCTCACAGACAGAAGGAAGGCAATCAAGTAGGTACCCCAGCAGGCAATTCTGCGATGCTGCCGTGTCAGAAACCCAGCACCTACCAAGTGTGCAGCAGCAGCTCCATGGGGTTACAGCACGGGCCCATTAGCAGCATGGTAAATACATCAAACTGGCCCTTTCCTGCTTTATCTAGATTGATGATAGCTCTGCAAAGTGAGCTAGAGAGTGTACAAAGGTGACGGAGAATTGGGGCTCAGTTCGTTTTACCCATTCTGCATTGCTCTTAATTCACACAGGTACTGGAAGAGGTGGCTCCAAGACCAATATTTCTTCCTGTCATTATCAAATGCAATAAAAAAGACTGGAAAGAGGAAAGAGGAAAAAGGGAAAGAATCAATGTGGAAAGAAAATGGAGGCTTTGACAGAAAGACCTGTGAAAAGTTTGTGGCCCTGCAAGTCTTGCCCTTTGCTGGTATCACGAGAAGAGGTCATTGTTATTCCAGTTCATACACTGAATTTAAGGGGTAGTCATCAGTGATAGCCAGACACTTTACAGTGTAAATAAGTAGCACAAGTGAACCAGGTCCGATGGTTTGCTGCAGGTTTGAACTTACTCCTGCTCCACCCATAGTTTCTCCCTGATCCAAGAAGTGTTGAACATTGACCTACAAGTGGGCTCACACAGAATAAAGACATCTGACTTTGGTGGTGGGAGGTAGAGAAATTCAGACTGGGCCCCTATATAATCTCCTAAAACCAGAAGACTGTCAACTGGTATTACCACATAAGAGGTTAAACAGGGAAACAAGGCTGATCAACATAAAAAAAAAAATAAAGACCTCTTATTTCAGGTAGCTGATCTACAGCTTCTTCAATTTGTTTCCATGTCTTTTCTACAACTTTCAACTCAAATACATTGCTTGCTTTGCTTGCATCATCTTAGCTTCACTGTTTTCCATGTACCATAACTTGTTGAGGGAACAATTTAAATATATTGAGCAATTAATATAAATTGCGTGCCTAAAATTCTATTGAAGCAAAAAATATGCCATGGATTTGCTAAATTAGGGCTCTCATCAAGCTCAAATGGAAAATTATATTTTCATGGTTTTTGCCATACTGATTTTAATGAAAGCAGGTTACAAAATGACATATTCAGACTTTTCAGTATCTGTTTGTGATGACTTAGAGAGTAGCCTTGATAAAGTGTGCGTTCTAGCTCCCATTTGGCACCTTACAGCACACACAAGCTACAGCAGTGCCCTTATCATGAACTTTGGGACTGGAAGAGATACAAGATTGCCATCACACCCAGCAACCAGGAAGATGCACTCTGGGTGAAGGTATCTTCTCCATCCAGCCATTAAGCTTTTCCATGGGGGGAAAAAAATAAAAAGTATCCTTCAGAAAGTGCAAAAGAACAAGCCTTTGGATGGACAGCTCTATTGAAGATTTTTTTAGTGATGTTAGGCAGGTATACACTGTATAACAAGTGATGATAACAAGGCTTGCCTTTTGAAATGTTCACATCAGTCACTGCTCCTGGCAGCATCCACCATTCTCAACACAACTGTGGAATCTCCTCTTTTATCACCTCTGTCTTCAACAGGCATAAACAGGATCTGAACCCAGTCTCACATTCACAATGAACTACATACATGCAGAGTGAAAAATTAAAAGTTCTCCAGATTTATATCTTTTGTTAGACAGCTACACAAACATTTTCAGATATTTAACATTTACAGAAATGGGTGGGACTCTTCATTAAAACTTCAGTTTCTCTCTGTACCTGTGGATATGGTTTGTAATCTTGAAATTGCAAGTTTTGTGAATATATTCTTAATTGGATTGCTGAACATAAAATTTGAGGAATAACAGCAGCAGGAGTTTACATTTCTGCATATGACCTAGCTTTGGTATGCTCCATGCATCATGTGTCTGTAACCAGTGCTAAGATTTCATGGCAAAGCAAATGACTTCAGTCTGATATATTTGGAAACAGTCAGAGCTACAGAGAATAGGAAAGTTCTGCCTCAAAAGCCATTGTGAGCTCAGGGTTGCCAACAGCAGGAAATTTACTTAAGTTTTGCCAGTTCAGCTAGCAGCTAAGTGGTGGGAAAATAGGTTAAGTGTGGTGGAGAGGGAATTCTCGCATGCTAAGAGGTTCTGCTACACCTCTGGCAGCAGGTTGAATTTTTATTTCTAGTTCTGTAAGGCAAAACCACAATCTCTCTGCTGTCTTGTTTGCAGAACAGGTGGAAAACAGTCATCTACAAGGGAGCAATATGAAATTTGTATCCGTGGATGCTGCTCTGAGGGGAAAGGAGTTATTAAATCAATGGTCAGAGAGACAGGAACTTGCATTTATGGTCTCAGTTCATGGACCTTCCTGGGAAACAGGACACTAATTATACCCCTAAGAGTAATCAGAAAATGTCTGCAGAAGTTACTACAATAACTTCAAAATAGTTTTACTGGAGAAAACTGGTAGCATTATCTCTGTGACACTTCTACTAAGAGTCCCAGAGGCAGGAAAGCTCCAGTCTCCCTCCCTGGGCTGTGTCTGTGCCAGCCAGCAGCGTAATGCTGCTCCCAAATAGTGCAGGCTCCTGGAGCCCAGTGTGGCAAACCCTTGCTGCTGAGCCAGCATACCTGGCTCTGGGCCTGGAGAAGCTCCTATAAGATGCCCAGCCAGAGATCTTGAAGTGTGTAACACAAGAGTGCCAGTACAGTTGGTAACTCTCCCAGTCATAACTGAGAGCCTAGAATAATGTTCCAGTGGGAAAGTGGTGCAAAACCTGAAGTGAGACATGGTGTAGTACAGACTGCATGCCGTGTCAGCACTCACTGCCCTTTCTGCAGAAGAAAAGTAGCTTCCATTGTCACCAGCAAGCCAGATTCAATGAGGAGAAGCTACAACAATGATCTGTCAGATGGCAACTAGTGACTGAAGTCATTATTCTCGCAGGAGCTGGAAATCCTGATAACTGTGCATTGTGGCTGCAGATACACAACTCCCATCTGCATGCCTAGCCAGGCCAGGCAGTGTCTGGGTTGCAGGAAGAATCATAGAATCATAGAATGTCCTGAGTTGGAAGGGACCCACAAGGATCATCGAGTCCAATTCCTGTCCCCGCATCTGACAAGTCCACAGTTCACACCATGTGTCTGAGGGCATTTTCCATTCTCTTCTTGAACACTGTCAGGCCTGAGGCCATGACACCTCCCTGGGGAGTCTGTTCCAGTGCTCCACCACCCTCTGGGTGAAGAACATTTTCCTAATGTCCAGCCTAAACCTCCCCTGGCACATCTTCCTGCCATTCCCTTGGGTTCTGTCGTTGGTCACTAAAGAGAAGAGATCAGCACCTTCTCCTCCTCCTCCCCTTATGAGGAAGCTGTAGACTGTGATGATGTCTCCCCTTCATTTCCTCTTCTCCAGGCTGAACAAAGCAAGTGACCTTAGCCACTCCTCATATGGCTTCCTCTCCAAACACTTTACCAACTTCATAGAGCTTTGCTCAGTTGCTTGTACTCCTTGCCAGATGCAGATGAAATGCGTGCAACATACCCACCATCAAAGCAAGTACCTCCAGCACAGTCCCCAGATGGAGACCAGCTGCTGGCTGTGAACTTGACTGTCATCTTCAAATGCAACACCCCAGTGGCCAAGTACAGGAACAATTCATATGTTTCACTACTGTGCTGGGAATGATAGCTCGGTTTCTGTATTTCATCAGTCTGAGCATTGCAGGCTGGAACGAAGAGCTGGCAAGTACCTGCAAGATGCCTCTCCTATATGTATCCTACCTTTCTTCTGAACCACACTACACTCAAGTCAGTGACAATAATGATTCTTTCCTTCCTGACCTTGCTTTCCTAACCTTGGACATGCGAAGTCTGTTCCCTGTTCCCCTGACACAGGTCTTTCTAGAAAGAGTGCTGGAGAAACACAGGGTAACATCTGAAGACTGGCAAACTACTTCCAGTAAAATAACAAGTGGAAACATTTACATCTTAGAAAAAAGAATGCTTCAGAGGCTGAGGGAAGCAAAATTTTTGTGCACAAATTAGCATTCAACAGCTTTTCAGTTGAAATACTGCAAGTGTGATTATTTAAAAAAATGTATTAAAATGCATGAGAAAATAGCATTTAAAAATAATCATCAAGAACAGCTGAAGCATTTGCCCACAACAGAAAAGGCAGGCAAAGGAAAAAGATCACTAAAATCAGTAAGGAAAAAAAAAAAAAAAAGAGCAAAAACTACATTGAACTGCAGCTACCTTTTTATAGTTCCCATCAGCATGAGGCCTATATTTCTTTCAGACAAAACATCATCTTTCTTTGATTACATTACCCCCAAAGTACTCTTGGACTCCCCAATTTTAGTTAAGGCAATTTGACCTTCTGAATTAATTCTTCTTTCCACATTGTGGGGGAAGTTTAAACCCCTTAAAAACCTTGCTAAAGCCTTTTATATGAGAAGGCCAGTCTCATAAGCCTGCTTGAACTTAGCCCCAGTTGAAAGTTTAAATTCACTGAAGATTTATTTTGGAAATTGTACTAAAGAGAAAAGGAAGCAAGGCTTTCAGAGAAAGTAAGTTCAGAAGTTGACACTTAAGAAAACCAGAAATAGTGTATCTGTGCATGGGTAAATTCAGTCTCTCCGAGACTGATTTAAAAAACAAACAAATAAACAAACAACTCTTTTCACTCCTAAACAAAAGGAGAGACATGCAGATACATAGCAGAAAAGTCTACAAAAAGGCTCAGAGTGACATGTTTCTGGCACCTCTATCAAAAAGCAAAAATAAAAATGAAGGAGTAATTACACAGCCATTCCAACAGGGAAGGAAAAAGTGGAAGGAACAGAGAGAATACTCACTGAACAAGTGACAGAAGGTATCCAGCTACTTGTCTAAAGCATCACAGTGTACCAGAAGCACCAGCTAGTACACTTTGCATTGTAGTGTCTCTTTTTGCCTTTTTTACTTCAGATTATTTTCCTCAAAACTGGTGTGGAAGAGAAGGTTTTTTCCTTCTCTAGTGGTTCCAGCAGACTTTAAACCATCTGACTGGTATCAGCTATCTCTGCAAAAAAGAAGATAAACACCCAAGATTCTGAAAATGCATTCCTTTGGAAATATGCCTCTCTCGGCATATTGTTAGCCTCATCCAAAGTCTCTTTGGTAGCCAAAGTCGCACATACTGGAATTTAGGTCTACAGGGACTCCACTCAGACCAAAGGACTTTATGTTAGCGTGAAGTGCTATGTGTGTTTGGGATGTGTTGGGAGCAACATCCACAGCAGGTGGCAGAAAAATACCTCCTTGGAAGCGACAGAAGACACTAATTACTTTCAGTTTAAAGCTGAAAATACACAAACTTGCGTTGTGTTACACGTCACTAGTCAACTCCTCCATGTCATTAGTCATTCCACTGACTTCAAAGCAGTACAAATGTCTTTCATACTTTCATTAGTGCCATAGTGACAAGGACTAACCTCTCCTTCCCCCTCCCACCCTGCCATTCCCATTCCCCACTGAACAGGAAACTACATTTCAAATCAGCTTTCCCTTTTTCTTGCACAAGTGCCTTGAAGAATAGCTGTTTAGGAAACAGCAGGAGAGAGCAACCTTTGAAAACATGGAAGAGCCCTACTGTGAGCATCTTTCTCCATGGATCAAGAGCTGTATTTACAGTAAGGAAATTAAAGGAATCCTGCAAAATGAAATGCTCATTTTCAGTACCTTACCTCTTGGTCACATGTGGAACTTAAATAACTATATGTATGCTACAGTATAATTAACAACTCCATTACATTTACTACGCAACTTCTGCACGCAGCTTAGAGAATCAATTCAGGGATAAAGTCTTCCCCACAGTGTTCAAAACCTGGTGGCCCAAAAAGCAAGTGTTGAGCAAAACAGTAATTTGGTATCTGCAGGCATGCATTCATATATGAGGCCACTTAAAATGATTTTACTATGCTTGACAGACAGCAAGATTGGTTCCTGAATCAGATTTCTTTCTTTTCCTCTCACTTTAGCCCAATAGGAAATCTATTTTTCTTCTCAGCCGACAGGGGTAAGGGGGAGAGAAACATAAAAGCAACAGTCTTGTGCTTCTTCAAAAGCATTCAGAAGAATGGGGGCTGAGGTGAAGGAAAACAGCCCATTAGGGCTGTCCAAAGCAACAAAATAAATCTTCCCCATCCATACATATAAATACTGTGTTTAACAATCAAAATAACTTCTTGGTAGCTTTGGCCTGAGCTAGCAATTACTAGAATTCAGTATTCAACTTTTTTTTATCTTTTAGAGGCAGACTAGTTCTGTTCCAGTGCCATTACATCTGCTTCTACAAAATTCTGAAGGTTATTTTATATTAAAAGTTTACTGGATTGAAGTTACACTCCATGTCATTTTATAAGCAAAAAAGATAAAAAGGGACTGGAAACAGCATGGAAAGGAAAAAGTTTGTATTTGCAGAAGACCAACAAAACAACCTGGCTTGTACATGCACTTCGGTTTTGATAATAGTTTCTCCTGGAACTGTATTTGGATGTATTTCAGGCTTGAAATAACAGCTTCATCTATTTACCTGGTATAGCTGTAGCATACTCTAAGAAGGTAATTCAATATTAATGAATAGAAATGGCTATTCCAGCAATCAGGCTCCCCACTGCCTTAATTCTTACAGCAAGGTCTTTTAGTCAGATTTCTACAGAATCTTACCAATCAATACCTCAGATTGGCAAATACATTTGATAAAGAATGAATCATTGCTAAGCAAATGCTGGGCAGAAAGTAGTTTGACAGGAAATGTATTTGTAGATTAGACTGGGAACAAGCAGACGTGGAGATATGAAAGAATCAGTTTCTGGGTTTCAGACAGGCTAGTTCAGACCATACATTTCGTTTCGCTTTTGCTTGTACCTAAACCAGAAAATTACATGTCAAGTCTGGAAAAATTCACCTACCTTTTAATAATATCTCTTTTTTCCTCATTAATTTATTGAAATACAGGCACTTATATATTACCAAAGGTGCCGCTTCAGTTTTTCTCACAGACAGATCAGTTAAAGATTTACTATCTATTTTTTTTGCTGACAGTTGCAGCAATAGAGTAATTACACATAGACAGAAGTATACTGGCCTTATTTATTTCACATTTCCAAATACAATAAGTTACCATGATATAACTGTGGCCACAGTGAGAGATAAATAAGGGAAGATTATGGTTAAAGGCTCACTGCATTAAGTACAATATTACTTCTCTTAAGAGCAGGTAAAGATTTAGAAGATTTCCAAGCTTTAAGAGCAAGCATTATGAACTACACGGAGGAATATTTCTATCATTTACCAACATTTCTATACATTAGGCCAAGAAAGTACTATGAATACTTTTATTTAGCTCTTGAAAGACTTGTTTTTAGTAACAGAACATGTATTGATACATGACTGATATTGCTTTAATACACAAATGTAACCTTCTATTAAAAGTTTGGTTGTCCTTTTTTCCCCCTCCCCCACTGAAAAAGAAAAGGAAGAGAAAAGGAAACCTGTAATGGCATTTGTCTTATTAAGGAAAGCATAATAAAGTTACATTCTCCTTTAAATATAAAGATTTTGCACAGGGCTAGAAGTGCTCCAGGCTAGCTCTGACAGATATGGTAAACACAATTTCAAACTTTGTATGAAGAGGAAAAGCAGAATAATATGTTCTTTAAAAATAATGCAAAAGAATGGAAGCCTAAAGGACTGAACTGAACACTGAGGTAATAATTCATTTGTTTAGTGCTAGACCATCAGACAAATTTGACTGTTGGCAGTCATATTTTTAGAGGTTGTACGATGGAGTTTTTTAGCAAGTTCACCTTTGTGCTCTTTTATTCCTGTTTTTTTTCCAGTCCAATAAAAACCATTAAATTGTTAATAAATGCTGTGCAGCAGGAATATGTAGTAGACATCCAAGTTCCTGCAGCCAGCTTGAGTATCTAACTCATCTCAATGGCTGACCACATTTATGTAGAAGGAGCCATGTGAAAGAGCCTTCCCCATCTCTGTTTACTTTGGTTATTGCTTTACAAGAGCACAGTTCAGAAAATAGTTCATCCTCTGCAAGTAGCCACTCTGTGGTGGAAAATGCAGAAGCACGAACTGAACAGCAGCACGAACTGAACAGAAGCAGATGAGGAAATAAGATCCAGAGAATACCTGTTTTTATGGTTTATTTCTGCTATCTCTTTTCTCTTTGGAATAGGGCAAAGATAGCTTTTACTTTTAGAGCTACCTGACTTAGTGGAACTTGGTGCAAATTAAACCATAGATTTCATATTAATTCATAACACACCATATTCATAACTCATATGTAACTAAAATTAAGATATTGATTAAAATATACAAATTAATATATTATGTGCTATATATTATAAAAATCCATACTATAATTCATACGGTAACCATAGATTTCCATATTAATTCAAACCTGAATACTTATAATTGGGATTATTAATTAAAAAACACTATTCTGAAAACCCAGCTACTCAGCATGTGTTTAAGTACTTAATTCCTATTGAATTCAGTAATGTAGGATTTAAGCATTTTCATATTTCAGGGACGATCAACAACAGCCATCACCCAATGAATCTCTACAGACTTCAGAGAGTGGAGATACAAAGGAAGCAAATACTCAGGAGGCCTGTCTGCAGGAGATACAGTTCCCATAAGTATCAGGCACAGATAAAAGATTTGTTAGTCTGGATAATGATCATAACATACCTAAAATATCACATAATTATCTGCCCAAAATACATAAGCTAAGAAGTGATTCTTTTCTTCTAACAGCATCCCACATTTCACTGCTGCTCAAAGTTGCTAGATAACTTGATTCCCCCTATTTATTATGGGTTTGCTGCCCTAGGTTATCTGCCAGAGGTGTGACACACAGGAATTCTCCTCTCCTTTGCATGCCTCAGTGACCTACTGATGAACTAGAATTCTCACTCTCTTGTCCACAAGATGAATATTAGTGTATTCTAAGCCCTGTTTTCCCATAAATATCCCATTTCCTGCAAATTAGTGCTCCTTGCTGTTAGTTGGAAGCTTCAAATGCTCTCTGTAAGAGGAAAAAAATTAATCTAGATCTTTCCTTCTTCCAAGTAAGTGATCTAAATGCTGGTTTCCAGTTTAGAATCAGGCCATTTCTGGTCCTGGTCCACTGAAGCGCTTCATATTAAGTGACTTCACCCATGTGCTACTTTTACCTTACCTTACCTTACCTTACGTTCTCCTCAAACCAAAAAACTCTTAGGCAAATACTGATAACTTTATTTGTATTACACAACTAAAAAGTCTGATTCAATACCAGAACTCCTCTAGCAGAGGACAGCAGAGTGAGAGAGAATCTTTACCCTGAAGACAGACAAATTAAACCACTATCTCCATTATACAGACTAAGCAGCAGAGGGGGAGATTAGGCAAGTTGCCAGATGTCTCAAAAGAAAATATCTCTGATAGTGTAAGGAGCTGAGATGCCCTGAACTCCATTCAGAGCTGCAGACCACCACTTTTATTTAGCCTTATAACCCTTGATGTGACATGGAAAGCTTTACCACCACAAGCCTGGAAGGCAGGTTGTTTCTCAGGTATAACTCCTTGAGTAGTTTTGTTCAGCTGCCTGGTGACATTTCCCACTGCTTGCAAGGGTCTCACAGTGCAGCAAGGGAGAAAACATTTCTGTTTGCAAAGGCAGGAGATATGAAACCTTAAGGAAGAGCTGACAGGCAGGCAGAGCATCAAAAACCACTTCAACTCATCCCTTAATCAATTGAATTGCTTTCTAGCTGATTTGGCCCCTTAGGCTTTCAAATCCCAGCATACAGACAAAGTATTAAAAAAACTACCTTTCGGTTTGCATTTGTCACTGTAGGATTCAAGGTCACTTCCAAGTATGAAATCTTCACACAAATCCCCAAGATGATGGCAAAAAAAAAAAAAAAGCTGGGAAGAAAATTAACCTCAGTTGAAAGCTAGTAATAGGCTTGACTTCTGACTCTTGATGCACTCCACAAAGTAAAAGAGGGTTATTATTCCCTCCCATTCCCTTAAAAGAGGAAATTCCAGGCAATAGTGAAAAAAATAAGAAATGGGTTTTTCTGAGGCGACACTGCCACCTATTGTCACTGCTATGGTTTGCTCACTTTTTAATTAACCTCATTTTACAGCCCATCAAATGTCTGGTCAAAACCAAAACCTTCCCCTTCTCCTTTTTCCAGGACTATTTGAATTAATTCCAGTGCTTGTCTTCTGATGAAGATACATCCCCCAGAGACAATTCAGAATTTTATTACTGGCCTTTATGGCTACAATGGACAAAACAGTTTTAACTGAGAGCAAGTTCATCTCCCAGTCCATGTTCTGCAACTGACTTCTCTTGGATTTAGTTACTCTTGTTCTTTCTAATTTCTAGTTTTTACAGCGGACAAATAACAGTTTTGTCTCACAACCAAACTCCAATGTTTTTGCTCATTTCCTTGTACATGTTCACACACACATTTTATGCTCAAATCAGAAGTACTAGAATATTCCCAGAAAATACCTAAGGGCACCACGTATTCATACACAGGCCCTCTTAGTAAAACTGTACATCTTTGCTACTTCCATAGGCTGACTTCATTAGCAAAACTGACACGAAGGCTCATGCAGCCAACACCTAGCTCCTGAGACAGAACTTTAGCTTTCTCCTGAAAAAGCCCAAAGTAACTGCCAAAATCACCTAGCAGCTAGGCAATATGGTATCAAGAATAATTTCTCAGACTTTCACCTGAAGACACAATCCCCAGGTTGTCTGATGATGCTCACAATCATTATTTCTTTGGCAATCCTGGGCTACCACAGAAGGAAACTGCCAGCACCACCTGCCACCATGTGGTTTGGAGGCACCCCAAAAGTCAATTTTAGGCTGACAAGTTCCAAAACAACCTTTATTCTAGCTGGAAAAGCGTAGCCAGTAAACCAGTTAGAAACAGGGTTTATACAATTATTTAGCACTCCAACAACAGGAAATGCAGGTTCGGATATCAGTTGAGTAGATTATTGGGGTACAACAACATAAGAATAATGAGAATCCACAATGTGCAGGCACACACTCACAAGAAACAAAACCAGAGGCCTCTCACTCTAGGGTACCCACAAGGAATAATCACTCACCTGGGTTAGGCAAGGACTCATTCAAGGATATATCCAGTAAATAACCACTCACCACAGCAGGAGATGAGGCGTTCTCAATCCCGGGAAGTCTCTTTAGATGGCGTCCCAGTCTAAGGGGAGGGCTCCAGTTCACAGCCCCACTGCTCTGAGAAGACCACTCCAAGGAGGTCTTCACAGGGACCCTGTTTTATAGCCTGGTCATATCTGGCTGTGGGCATTACAGCATGGTCCAGAAGCTTCTCAGCTACTCTGGATACCTCCTTATTGAGGACTCTGTCAATCGACTGAGGGTCCCACCCCTCCTGCCCCCCCTGCTGGGTGGAGGTGAAGTCACCCTGCCCCAGGGTAGGGAAGGATGTGACTGTCAGCTCCTTGGCCACTCCTGATGTGGATGTTGGGACAGGCACAATGGGGCACAGAAAGTGCTAAGGAGCCATCAGCTGCCCTGTTGAAGGCTCCAGTTCTCAGGGGAGTGTGCAACTGCCGCACTGTGCTTCCAAGCACAGCAGATCATGCTCTGAGCATCTGGATGCCTTTGCACTTTGGCGACCGTCTTTTGCCATACTGCAAAGGAAAAAAAAAAAAAAACCTCAATGGTGAAGATTAATCATGTTGTTGAAGTCAAGTATACGTGCATGCGTTCATATATCTATCTCTATGATGACAAAAACAAAAGGTAGGACCTTTGAGCATCTTACTCTGAGATATAATGGGAAATAACATATATGTCACTAAAGGCTACTAGTATGGCCACAAGTGAATGAATGGCATTACTATCAAAGGCATATTTCTGCTATGAAAACATTTGTGCATTAAATTTATTAAATTAAAGTTAACCTGAATATATTAATATTGCTATGTATAAGCACCAAATAGGTGAAAAACAGTGAAGGATCACATGATTAAGATAATTTCTGGAATTCTTTCTTGCTTTCTTCAGTTACTTTTGGTGCATGGGTTATTGCACAAAGAATGGTGCTTAGAGATGGTCAAAAAAGCCACAAAATGTGTTTAGATACAAATCTAAACATTTCCATATTAAAAGTCAGTTTAACGTGATTGCTGTCATAACTAGGACCAAATAGCAAATCCCATCACTAAACCAGAATTTCCCTTTTTAAAGGTAAAATGTTCCTTGCTATGGTATTAGAAACCTTGCAGAATCATTTTTTACCTTTGCAATATTTTACATGTAGAAAAATCTCTCCTCTCTAATACAAGAATGAGTAAACTCAGCCTATCAAAGAAGCAGAACTGAAAGAATATGCATATTTTGAAGGGGGAAAGAAGAAAAGTTACTGCTTGATTCTCTTTTTAAAGTTATGGCCACTTTAGAGGTTCTCTGGAGATCAAGGTGCTGGGTTTAACACCAGAATTTGTGCAAGAACAGCAAAAAAAGGCAGAACGTGTTCACTTTTTAAGTAGTTCTGTACTTCATCACAACTTCTAAGTACCCTTGGGGGAGAAGAGCAGCATTCAGCAGAGCCATAATCCCTTCCTTGGGGCAGCTCAGTGGGTCCCTGGTGTCCTTCTCCAACCTGCTGTGGTCAGAGCTCACCACTGTTCAAGGTTCACCTGGAGCAGGAAGGCCTAGGTGCTTCTGCCTTCTTATTACACTTCTAGAATTAAGATGATTTTAAACATTTTTCTTTTGCCTGACCTATTCTTCGTTGTTTACAACCAAGTTGATGATTACTTTTCTGACTGGATCTGGCCCCATCTTTTCCCTCAAAGTGATGAAGGTTTCCCCTGTCCCAAATTCAGGACCTGATTGCCCCTGCATATCCCCCAACACTTTGAACATGAGCTGTGGCTGGAGGATGAACTCCCTGGGTGGCCTCGGGGGGTCACAAGGGTCTACCATTAAATAAATAAATAGGCTATTTGGTTTATAGTCTTTAATTTTTTCAGAAGCATACTAACCATTTTACCTCACAGCAAATTTGCCAGGAAGCAATTATTCTAACAGCAATTTGAAGGGTGCGATCACTTACTGCAAGCTGTTTTTCTAATGTGCTTTAAGTAACAAAAAGTTCGGCACCAAAGGAAGTTCTTGGCAAGAGAGGATAATTCAAGCATGAAAACTCATTTGAAAAATAATTGCTTCAAGTTAAGTCAGTCCTATATGTTCACCAGAAGCTGTTAAATCCTACAAGTTAACTAAATAACAAGTGAAAAAACAAATCAGGTAGGAGAGTGGGCAATAGAAATGGAAGTATTTTAACAAAGACCCAATAGCGAAGTCTAGTAGGGAGCTGTTTCTACACAACTGGATATAATGATATTGTGATATGGGATCTGGGGAATATTTTCTTCATGTTTTGTGAGCCTGTTAGTGGCTTTAACTGTACTCTTAAAGAAGAAACCAACAGATCAACAAGACAGATACACAGAGCAGCTTTGTGCTGTATATATTCATTGGCAGGGAAAAATCATCTGGCTCCACGTCTTTGCTTTTTCTGCATGACTTTTTTTAAGGGGAAAAGATATTGCAATTTAGAAAACTTTTGTGACAGATCTCACGCCGAATCTCGGTTGTTTTAAGCAACTCTTATTGAAAGGAAAAAAGTATTTGATACAACTAGAATGCACCATACGGTTGAATTGTAAAGTCTCTATAAACATGAGCCCCTTGAGGAGAGCTGCTTTTTTTTATTATAACCACTTCTGTTTATTTCTTCTCCTTATAATTCCATAAATTCTTGCCTTTCAACATGGCCGAACTACTAGAGGTAACAATCAAATACACAGTCCTGGAAAATCAACAGAAGCCTATGGAATGGAACGGTACAGGGCTGCAGACGTCAAGGACCCAGGATGACCTTGCCCTCCATGCCAGGGCCCATGCCCATCACTGAACACCATCTGGAGCAAGCATGGTCAAGGACATGGTCACTTCTCTGTAGCTGGCAATAACTAGAACACCAAGAGAAGACCTGTCTACATTGTATTTTTCTCCTAACCTCTCTTCAGTGATTTAATTGTCCCTTTTCATACTGGCTGTTCAGAACTTGCTAAAATTCCCTCCCACACCTTACAATCTATTTTTCCTAATTACTCCTTCCGTTTACCATTGCTTTTCTATCTTTTCCTACCACATGAGATCAAATTCCCCTGCTGCCCTCCTATTTGGAGTGAGAGTCCAGCAAGCCATGTAAGTATACACTTATACACCCAACTAAAGCCGTTAACTAGTAACAGGCTAATACTAAGCATAGTGTCATGCCATCTAATCTGCTGGAACTAGTTTTCACGGAGCACTGACCTCTAGGATCACATTGCATAATCTTGCCATCCCACCAGGAAGACAAAGAGCTGACTATAGTACATGCATGTATTCTGTGCTACAGATAACAAAGAATTGATATTTGATGCATGTCATTGCCTTTCTTTCAGACTAAGTTTTTATCTCAAAGCTCAGGTAGCCTTAAGAAAAACTGAGTGAAAATAAATTGCATCTAATGAATTATGTTGTCATCACCACCTCCAAAAGCAACCCCTGGACAGTTATATTATTTTAATATTTATAAATTCCCTCTCGTAGAGAGTCTAATATTACATTTTCTTATTTTAGGACTTGTCCAAATCAGCTGTTCTCAGAGGGATGCTTTCTTTTGTTTTGTTTTCCTAGGAACCAGTCAACAAACCTCCCTGCAGCAGCAATGCCTGGCTCCACCTTACACACTTGGGAACACCTTATGTCTCAGGTAACGTAAAAGGGAAGAGATGGGGACAGTGCTGCTGATGCATTGTGGGTTTGAGAAAGTCACTTTGCATAAAGGCCACTTATTATTGATCTGTGATGTGTAGACATAAGTGGCTTCAGCTACCCAACTCTGCTTGACCAATCCTTAAACTGTGCATCTTCTGAAAAAAAAAAGAAACAGAAAAGCCTGCTAGGTTGCTAGCCTACCTCAGACTCACTGCCTTACCACAGAGTAAACTGGTATCAAAGTCAAGTATACAAATCATACCATAGTCAGACATGTTCGAAATGTCCTTATTACAAATTTAGGATTTCTTCTGTAAGGACCCATAGGGGTAAAAGGGATTTCTTGTGTTTCAGGGCACATTATGTCACACAATCCCCTTCATAAATATCCCCAAAAGCTTAATGAGGCATTTAACAAATCCCAATGCAGACAAGACATCTCAGAGGCCACCAGCTGTACCAAGTTCATACTGACTTTACAATTCAGGTTCACCCACGGTGACACAAGCACAGGGGCCACCATCACAGAAAAGAGACCCAGAGGCAGTTTGGGGCTCCTTGAATTTTACCTAACACAATGCAAGAACGTATATACGCAAAAAATCATTATGCTTAAAATTGAAAATAGAGGAAGGGAAAATCAGTACGTGTTAAAAACTTCCACTGCAAATCTACCTTTATTGCATAACAGATTTTTTTGCAATTGAAAACTACTGATAAGGGGTCAGAAATGCAACTTGCTACACTATGTATTAGCTGAAGATCCACTCTTATGATATTAAAGCTTTTTTTGAGAAGAAGCAGTGACAGAAAATTATTGTCCTATTGTTTTTAGTTTGAAAAATAGGCAATCACTCCTCCAGATCCTTCAATGAGAACCTAAGAGCTTTTACTCTGTCAAATTGTGTTTCCATTTTTGATAACCATGTTAACTATGACTAGCTTCTTTTGAGTAAATTGGCTGTGCCTAATAAAGTTAAAAACTAGAGGGCATTTTTAGAAACATTCCGTATGTCAGAAGTTATTTGTACTTCCATTTTAATGTTCCATTATAGTTTGACTCTTTTTCTGCACAGTTTGAAAATGTAAATTCCTAACCAAAGGAACACCCAGTTCCCCAGTGTCCTCTTGACTTATTCATAACATCTAGCTCCCAATATGATCTTAACAACTGTGTTTTTCTCAGGTTAGATTTTTCTATTTTTTTTTTAGCCCAGAAGCCAACAGGAATATTGTGGTTTTAGTGTTATTTGCTTTAAAAAAGTCTGCAAAAGGTATTTCAGAGAAATTAGAAACCTGTACAAAGTGTCAATCAGGCTAATGAATTACAACAAATTTTTCAAGCATCCTTGAACCTCAAAGCTGCAATTTGTCTCTGAAATGATTACTTCTGAGTGCTTTTGTATCATAGTCTGCTTTCAGATTTTTTTTCCTTTGAGTGCAGCAGCAAAGAAGTTGTTTTGCTTATAAAAATGAAATTATAATTCCATTCAGTCCTAAAATATAGGCCACTTTCTTTGCCCTTGAACATTGATAATAAAATAACCTCTGGCCTTTAAACATTATCTCCAACTCCAGTTGGTAGTAAGTAAAATAAAACTGCTTAGAGCAATTTCTAAGGCCACCAGGTATTTTTCAGGGTTAAGGCGGTAGTTTCCTTGTAATGTCTTGTATAAATCCTTAGCAATACACTGTCAGCAACTGAGAGCCACGGCTGCAGCCCAATGTACATACAGTACATTAGTACTCCATCTTGCTTTAAGGCACATCCCAGCTTTGCATCCAAAGCCAGAAATACGACGGTTACAAGGCACCACGCTAAAGATGCCAGAGCTGCTACCACCATCTGCCTTTTGCTATTCCTTTGCAGATTTCTTGTTCTTCTGAGTTCTTGAAAGATCAGCTTCCACCTGCAGATTTTTTAATGATTTCATGCACTACGCTGCTGAAGTGTAAAACATGTTTGAGGTGTTTCCCAAAATTAATTTGTAAATATTTTAAAGAGAGCTTTAAAGTTTGCATATGTAATAGGTTGCAGTTTTCTCAGATTTCAAGTATATAAAAATATGAGATAGTAGTTTGTCTGCATAAAGACAAAAAACTATGAAATCTATTTAAAAGCTCAGATCCCATCTAACTACTTAGGACATAAGGAGTTTCCATCCACTTTAGTGATGAATACTCATGATATATTTGCTTTTTTATTTTTTATTATTTTTTTATTTTTTATTAATAGTAATCAAAGGGTAGGTTTCCAGGTCATAGGGGGTCTTAAAGGACTACTAAGGACTTATTAAAATAAATTTAATTGCAGTATATATTTAACATTCATTATGCCTTTTCACATATCTCACCTAAATATCTGCAAAATATTTTCTTACTAAATGATATACTGACTTTATCAAGTCATTTACTCATTTTGATTATTCACTAATTTCTCAGTGATATTTTTAAGGAAAATAAAAGGCACCTTGATTTTTTTAAAGGTTCTCCAACTTCAATTCTGTGGACTTGTCTGTTATGCTATTTAAATAATAGAATTACATTCACTTCAGTCATGGCTACGGCTTTGTTGTACTGCATTTTCCTCTGCCCACTCAGTGCTGCAGGTGGCACCATACACCTAGTAAAGAAAATGGTCATCTTCAGCACAGTAAGGCCTCTCTGGTTCCCTTTCTTCCCAGCACGGGAGCTGCATAAAACCTGTATTTAATTCATTAAATAGCAAATAATGGTGCTTATCTAAAAAAATAAATCAGATTTTATTACAGCCTTCTCACACACAGTGCTACTCTTTGAACTTCAGTGGTCTGAAGTAACATGTATGAAATACTTGCCGTTGGTGTTGTACGTCTATTTGCACCAGGTTAAGAAAGCTGTAGCTTCTGTACTTGGAGTCGAAGCTTTGGGAGCATCTAGATCTTCATATAAATAACAAGATATTTAAAATATTTCTCCATATGTTTGGAGGGCAGAGGCACTAGCAGTTTAAATAAGGAGGCTACATGACAAGAATCATGGGAAGACAAACTATTGCATCGTACAGTAGTTACCTGAGGATATAACAGCTTCCCAGTACCCTTTTTGCTCCCACCACCCCTTCTGCATGCTGACTTCCCGTGTTTGCGGAGCTCCAGAAACAGCATCTAATTCCTCATATTTTGCTTTCCATTTTGTATCTACTTCAGCTATCACATTATAATCACTTGAGTGGAGGCACTCCAATACACATTGGAAAAAGCCCTTACACCATTGGGACCCCATTCCTCACCGATACCTAGGCATTATTTTGAAGCTAAGCACGAAAAGATTGTTAAAGAACAACATGACTTGGAAATAATGTGTTTCCATAACTTTGCTTTTTCGCTATTCTCCAAAAAAAAATAGCTGATTCACAAAGAGTTGAGTCAATCCAAGCCTCTAATTTACCATTCTATAGGTAAAATGAAACCTGAAGAAATCAAAATCCAGATGGAAAAGTGAGAGGCTGCATTCCGATAACATGTAATTCAGAGTACAGCAGGGTTTTAAAAAGTCATATAAAATATTAGTCATATAAAAAAGTCATATAAAAAAATAAGTGTATTTATATTCATACAACACCTCCAGGAAGCACAGCTATCAGGTGACACAAACTCAGACACTGAATAAAAACTCAGGATGCAAATGAAGAAATTTATAAGCTACACCCAAAGGTATAAAGTCCCTTTTCTCCTTCTGAAAGAGGCACGTTTCAATGAAAAGCAGCTGTATCATTGACAATACATATCAGCAAATATGTTCAAGGGAAAGAATGTGAAGGCTTTTGCAGCTCCTAATTTAATATGATAAAAACATTCTCAAACATGTAACCTGATCTGGGCATAGTAAGTGGCATGACAACAAGAACCCCATCCTCCCTCTTTTAAATGAAGCTTTCTTTTTTTTTTTCCCCCAGACCAGCCTTAAATTAAGTTCTAGGAACAAAACAGCAAGTTAGCCTATATAGTATTATGGCTGTCAAAGATGCTACAGTCAAGCATATCAATGCTTTTGTATCCAGTTAGTAAACTTCTGAGAACACTGCCTTTACTCCAGTCTTACAATATGAACAACATGGAAAGCATAACATTAAGACAAAGTCACTAACATGCTTAAATTTCACATCCTAGTGAGAAACTAGTACTAAGAATATGCAAGGGAGCTGATCTCCCTGAACTTACAGGAACATAGCAATGGGTTCAAAGGTAGCAGTGAGGGAGTACAGATGTAGTTACATGACAGCTCTAAAGACTAGCATGATTCAACACTTCAGTTGGGTTTCAGTAAAAAAAACAAACAAACAAATAAACAAACAATCAGCATAATTTGTTTTCCTTTCATAACCATCATTTTGCTCTGGGGAAGCCCAGATTCTTGCCAGTGCCTCAACTGTCTTAATTGCTCCATCGTTAAGGACTGCAGATGTCAAAGCCAGATGTTGGAAGAAGCTCATGGGTCTCCTCCAAGTGTAAACCCACCTGTTTTCATTGCACCCATCTCAGACCATATTCCTCCTTGAAAATATTTAAAAGATACCAACCCAGCTTGCACATTCCAAGATCTTGGGCAGAAATAGACAGAACATTAAACACAAGAAATTATTTTACTCTAAATTATTTCAGAAGCAGCTCCACTAACTCAGTGGCTAGTAGGGCTACAGACTTGGCCAGAGCCCTTAAGCCCAATAGGACAACCTGTGCACTTTCCCAGAGCACCTATCAGGAAGCTTTCTTTCAGCCCCACACTTTTATAAGGAGGAACACACACCCAGATTGGAGGGCAGTCTATGGTTGGGGCCCTAACAATGCTCATCTGCCCCTGAGCCTTGCCCATGGGTTCAGGGTTGTATTTAAGCTTGAGGGGCTCTTTGTCTTTCCTTGGGCTGTGGGTATGTGCTGCTGCTTCACAGTCTTTCCAAATTGCTGCTGGTTTTCCTGAGTTGGTCTTGGACCTGCCTTTTTATTTCATTTATTTCACTTCTTTCATTTGCTGGTGAAGGCTATAGCTACCCTGTTCTCTGCCTCTCAACCCCTCAAGGGTTGCATCTCGTTAGTGAGACCCTTATCTGTGCCATGGTCAGCCTCAGCTTGTTTTTCCTTGTGGAGTAGCCTTGCTCTTACCATCACCTCATTAATTCCATCACCTTTGTATGTGCTGTCATCCCTTTCTCTACACATCTGACTTACGTGTGTGGTTCTGAGCACAGGGATAGAGCACTCTCAGAGAGTTTGTCCCATGTATAGGAGAGAGACAGAAGTGAGTTGTGGAAGCTGGTACCACAGGTGTGCTCTCCATGTGTCAGTTAGTCCATTGTAGGTCAGCCTGGATGCAAGGCAAGTTCTCCAGTAGCCTCCCCTCCCAAAGTCACCAGTTCATGTACTTGGAGCACAAGGCTTGCATGGTCATCACCCAGCCCACAAGCACTGTGTGGGATGGTGGGGATGAGGTATTGCATCCGTTAGCTGGGGCTGCCATTGAGATTCTTCATGCCCTGCACTCAAAGGGGGCTCTTTGAAAGGCTCATTCCCCAGGCAGCAGCATAATTGCTTATTCCTTCTCCATGTGACTCCACAATTTACATGTCTGTGGCAAAGCCAAAGGCCAGACATTTGCTGCTGCTTTTTCACATAACACAAGGAACTGCGAGGTTTGCCTGTGGAAAGGCAGGGGATACAATGTGAGATGCAAACTGCAAATATCATGAGATATCCTACTTGGCTGGCAGTGGAGCTGTGGGAGGCTGTGACTAAGAACATAAATGTGCTATGCATGGGGCAGGAACTGGCTTATCATTTGATCGTAACACTTATTTCTGGAAGATGTCAGTCAAAGAAAATATTACAATGTTGGTTTTCCTACTACTTTAATTGGAACAGGTTGGATGTGGAGCTGCTTGTTCCCACCCATGAAGAATAAAGATTTAAGAAGACAAAGCGGGGAGACAGGAAAAGCATAAGAATGTAAAAACTGAGCTTACATCAATATTTTAAAGTATGGAAAAAGGTAGTAAAGCAAATACTAGTTTTCTTCATTGCATTCCTGGTGGTTTATGACTGTTAAGCTTCAGTTAATTAACATACCTAAGCAAAGATGTAATGTAAAGACGTTGTTAGTATTTAAGTAGCATACTGAAATTGCAAATAACAAAGCTGCTAATATTTGTGTGTCTAAGTTTATTTTATCTGCAACATTTACATATTTATTATATAACCTTGTACTGTGAGATCAGTGAATTCTCACATACCTACCAACCAGCTCTGAGTCACATGAAAGAATTAATTTTCTGGCAGTGGCAATCTGGAACACCAAATTTATTAGGCAATGTCAGTGCCAGCATTTTCAGTACCCTTTACCCCACAGTAATTAATTGCAATCTAACTTGACCTAATAGCGCAATTGCAAATGCTAGTCTGGATATTCCACACATTTTTTTTCTTCCAGGACTCGAATACTTGTGGTTTTTCTTAAGAATGTCCTGAAACAAACATTTGTGGCATGTCTAGACCAGTACTTCGTGTTGAATTCAGTTAACTCAAGTTAATTGGTAATCAATTAACTGGAGGTAAAATAGGACCAAAGCCTCTATTTTAAGCATATTGCAATCCATCAGGCAACAAAAAAAGACCTGCAGCCTGACTCTGCATGATCCTCATCTTTTCTATTTAAGTGTAAGCTGCACAGAAAATCATCAGCATTTGAAAGTCGGTAGCAAAGAAGTAATTTGTGTAGCAAATAATTGATTTGTATAGCTATAATGACCTCCAGAGTATAAAAACAAGGTTGTTGTATGACTGATCTGCAACTGGTGTGAAGAACTAATGTGATGGAGATGTACGTGGAGCACAGAGCTGTATGCAAACGCATCGCGTGGGAGCTGGCGCTGAAGGCCAGTGGTAGCGTTTGGTGTCCTGCCTGGAGACTCCACTTCTCCAGCTGTGTGACATGAAGTGCCCAGAGTGATCGGCAGTCGCTGGGGAGACAAGGACGACTGCCAGGAGGTTGCTGTTGGGGGCCAGCTACCCATAAACAGGGTTCAAAGATCCCACTGGAAATAGTTCCTGTACTTGTGCCGTCAGTGTTTGTTTAATCAAGACCGTCTGAAAGTGTTCTTCAGAACTCCTGGTTTCTGACCAAGTCCCCCCAGCAGAGCAGCACACTGATGACTGCAACTACTCTGTTTTTTCCTTTTATAATACTGCTTTCTTCCCTGGCATTCTGTTGCATGTTCTTCAGTGGGACCTCTGGCATTCAGGACAGAAAAACAGTATTAGTTTTTCGATTGAGAAATGATTGTACTTCAGTGGTATTTTTGTTCATGTTTACCAAGTATGCTGAGAAGCCAGGTCTTTGTTTTCTCTCTTCCTCTGAAAATAAGGCAAGTTAATCCTATTGACAAGATGCTGCCTGATGATCTTGTGGAAAGTGTTAATCCAAGCATTGCATTCACATAAATGGTAGCAGTGCTGTTTATATAGTATACACAGAAATGTACACAAATGTGATGTCTTTGCAGATCTAGCAATATAAAAGTTGTGGTGTTTATTTTTTTTCAATATTGAAGTGGTCAGTTCAGCAGAAATGGAATAACTACACTGATGTGTGTCTCTGCAATAACATTACAGCTGTATACACAGATCTCTCTACTTACACTGCTACCGTAATCTTGTTTGAAAAACAAATGTTCACATGTAAGCATCCCTGTTCATAATAATTACATTATTAAAGTTTAGAGACTACCTGATTTACTTTAATCACTAAAATCTGTTCTCCAATCACTTTGGCAGGTTCCTAAAACAAATCAATGTTTACAAGGAAAGACAACGAGATGCATCCAGTTTTGGAGAACTTCTATGAGTTTCCACATTTGAGCCATGTACTGCAGTTGGATTTGTATCCTTTGGTAGCCTAAATATGATATAGCCACTAAAAGAAGTGGGTACAGCTCAGTTTTCATTAGCTCTTTAGCAGCAAGCTTCAGCCGGGCATCAGCTTTAGCACTAAGTGGTAACACGGTGGATCCTCATGCTTCAGCTGTTTGCCAAACCTCATTACATTATTTTGCTAATGCATTCAGTTTTGCCTTTCTCGCTGAACAGAGAGAGCTGGGCTTGTCTTGCAGCTAATTTCCTGACCCATAGGATCTTTGAACTGCTTTTTGAATAACTGCTGTAGGTGCAGTAGTAGCTTGTAATAGGCAAGGTTGTCAAGTCTGAGATTAGGCTCGGAGGACTATATTTAGGCATTTCAACAGGTGGCCTGATGTACAAAAGTGCTGAGCCTGCAAGCTCCTGCTCAGCTACTTAAATACAGAAATCCATTGACCAGCTGAGAGAGGTCAGGACTCCTGAATGTCCAGACATAGGCTAAGTGCTTGAATATGTTCACAGGAACAGAGTACAGAGTCTTTCCTTTTAATTCTGCCTACTGTGTATTTTGAGCTAGAAACAGTTTTATCTAGGTAATCATTATTTTCCTCATTGTTGTAGAACAGCTGATGCCTGACATGGTCTATCAGTTCTCTCTTCCTCATAAAAGCATTGAGTCAGTTTGGTGGCCAGATCCCACTGTTAATACCCGAGGTACGCTAGCTGATTTCACTTTTCCTTTAGAAAATAAACATATAATGAAATTTAGTGTTGTTTTCTTATCATTCTGTGCTTCATGGGCAAAACATAAATGATACCTTAGTTTCCCTTTCTGCAAAATAACTACTGCTCTGTACAATGGTTTATGGATCACTGCTCAGTTTCCTGATGGGTTTTGAAGTTTGAGCATCTATTCTGCTCGTAGTGGGCTGAACACAAGTCTTTGGAAGAACATCACAGAATAGAATTCTCTCCAGCCACACAAATTCTGATGATTAAAAAGAATAATTTTTATCTTTCCAGAAGTTTCATATGACATGTGATAAAATGCACCATTTAAACTGCTGGTAACACTGATACCTCTGCATAAAATGTTTCCATGTAGCTGAATTGCCGTATTTTAATGACATAAATGTTCTTCAAAAAACAATAATCAAGAGTCTTGCTGAATTCCTGAGTGTTTGAATGAATCTGATTTTAATCTGTTGTTGTTTTCCTCATGAACACTATATATAAAAGTACTTTTTGATACATGATACAGCTGCTGAAAGTTTAGTGATCTTTTGGCATGTGTCAATTTAAGCCATTATACCTTGCAGACAGTTTGTAACTCCTAGACAAAAGCTAAACACTGCTTTATTCAAAGTTCTTAGATGTGGCCATTGCTTGGATGAGAAACTGCCCTGTTTGGTCTAGAGGCAGATCTGAATGGGGACTGATCCAGCACAAAACAGTGCTGCCCAGATTCTGAAATCATATGAGCAACAGACTTTGACTGCAGTGAATAATTAAACAAATGAGCCTAATGTTCCACGCCTGTGTTGATTTTGGCTTATTAATTGTGTGTGTGATCCCATGACCCATATTTCGCTGCAAAGAGCAACCCCCTCGCCATCAGTGTGCAGGGCTGCCTCCCCGGGAATGGGCTGCCTCCCGCTTTGTTCTCCGCCACTGAACAAACACAGCATTTCTACTGTATTTAGTTTAACACCCCTATATAAGCAGGCTCAGGATTAGACTTCTGTTTATAAGACTAGGTTTAAAACAAGTTTGTTTTCTCTTCTTAATCCAGATTAATAAGAGATTTGCATTTTGTGTCATTCTTTATTAGCTATAAAGCCCATTAGGATATATTGCTTGCTGTGTGATTGCACAGACACCACAACCACACTCTCTGATCATGAGCTCACATATAAGAACGTCCTTTATAATTAAGTGCAGTAGATCTTCCAATTCAAGGGTGTCAGACTAATTTTCACCAGGGGACACATCAGCTTTGTGGTTGCCTTCAAAGGGCCAAGTGTCATTTTAGGACTGTATAAATGTAACTGCTCCTAATTCTTTGAAGGCAACCGCGAGGCTCATGTGGCCCCCAGTGAAAATGAGTCTGACACCCCTGTTCTGATTGTTTTAAAATGATGCCTCTCCTCTGTCATACTTTTGAATTCAGTTGGCAGATTGGCTTTCTGTCTTCAGAGTTAGCAGCTGTGCTTAACCTTGCTTTACTTCTAAAAACAGCAGAAAGGGCAAGCATAAGAATTTATTCATCATAAATCATAATTGCATGTTTCAAATAAAAACCATATCTTTACACTGATATTACTACTGATACTGAATCACGTTTACTTGAATATTTAAGCTCTTGTTCTTCACTTTGCTTGAGCTTTGTAACAAGGTGACTCCTAGCAGATTTTCACAAGCTCTTGTTTTTTTTCCTCTGGGACTGAACTGTGCTCACAGAACCTGATTGCAGATCGCCTCCGAACATGGAGCTGAGATCATGCTGTAAGAAAGAGAAGCAAATCTATTATCTTTTTAACACTAAAAAATCATATTCAAGGTGGTTTTTGCTTGCTTGTTTGTTTGTTTGTTCTTTTTTGGAAGAAATACAACCATGTCAAGGAGAATATTCCATACTGGTTTTGAGTACTAAAACCCCAAAGATGGGCTATCTATTAACCTGAATGCCACAGAACAAAACAGTGGTTCATGTTTCAGGTATGAAAGCCAGTCTCACCACTGAGGAGGAAACAAACTGTGTATAATTAGGAGCTTATTTTTTTTTTCCCCATAGACTTTTGCAATACTAGCCCTTCAAGGATTTTGACCATTTGCTTTCATTTTTGGTACATAGCCAGGCCAAATTAAGATGAGGACAGAAAGATGGGAAGGATGCCTGTGACAGTTCAAATAATTTTTTAATCAAAGAAAATCTGTTTCAAGTAAAAATGCAGGTTCAGCCTAGTTCAAAAAGCTAAAAACGACTGTCACTGATCAATAATCTGGCTGACCCAGTACTTTCCCACAGTGCAACATACTAGTCCATATTAAATCTGTACATTGTGCAAATGTCATTTGTCATCATCTGGTCAAGTCCAGGGATGGTTCAACTGCAGCAGCATGTGGCACTGGTGATGCAGATGTTGGGGTAGTCTCTACAGTGCTCAAAATGAGCAGTTCCATACAGTTTCATGACTGAGCCCACCAGCCTAGTTTGTGGGAAGTGGGACTCTCCCCCTCTTTATCAAGGTCCTGGCTGAATTTCATTGCCAGCTCCGCATCTTTCTCTCTAACAGGAAAGCTGTCTGTGATCCTCCTCAGCCTCCTCAGTGTTTCATCCATGATCTTACACACGACCTATTCTAGCTGCAACCTCATTAACTTTCAATACCCACAGTCTAACATGCACTTACTTGGGGGCTCAAAAGTAGAGAGAGGGCAAGGTCATTTTCTGAATCTTGATTGCATGGTTTAGTAGGAGCTGCCCAAGTCTGTTTGAACACAGTGGCCTTGAGCAAAAATTCCCTTTCTACTCCTTATCTCAGCAGAGATCTACAGCTTATTTGCACTGTTCAGCAGTTAACGGGAAAAAAAGTCAAACTTAAAGAAATCAGATCTGAAAGCTTTTCAGTACAGATAACTTTGAGAAGTACCTCTCTGCAGTGAAGGAATAACAAGCAGAGGGCAGCATGCTGATGCAAACGAGTTTCCAATCAGAAGACGTTTTCAATACTAATAGTAAAATATTTTGTAACATTAATGTTTCATGAAAAGAGAAGAAAATGTCCTCTGTCCTCCTAAATGAGATGTGTCCATTTCTGTCCCTTGCCTCAGACACCAGCAGATTGCACTTCTGGGGTGAGGACTAGCCCAGCAGAATTATACGTAGTGGGTTTGTTTTGGGGATGCTGTCAGAAGGTGGAAAGAAGAAAACAGTGTCACATTGCAGTATACATTTTAGCGTCTTCTGACTTAAGAGTTCAAGTGGTAAACCAGATATGCTGGTACCCTGAGGGGTTTTAGGAACAGCACAAACTAAACAGCTTCTTCAGGGAGCTTCTTCCTCTTGGTTAAAAACACTGTGACTGTATGACAAAAATCAGACGTTACTTTCAAAAGTGGTATCTTCTTCCACGCACATGAAGTGCTCAGATGAGTTAGATTTTGCTATCTCTCTTCCTTGTTAGGAGATGAGTTGTGGCACCGCTGATCTTACAAGCATTGCCTCCATGTTTAGCTCAGAGCCTGTGCCTTTCACCATGATAAAAGACTTATGTGAACAGAACAGTTCCGTGTTTTGGGCCCAGAGCATATCAAAATCTTTCTAATACTGAGTCCCCGCCCAAACCAAGAAGGAAGATGTGCCACCTTCTGCCCGAAGCAAGGGCTGCAGAGTGAAGACTTTGTTAATTGTGACCACCTGGCACTGCCAGTGCCTTTAAGGGAACTGTTGGAAAAGTGCGACTCTTTTCCCTCTTCTCCTAACACAGGTCAAGGACACAGACAATCAACCTCTCTGCAGGCTCGTTGGTATTTTCTTTACCACTTAGCAGAAGTCCAAAAGACTGAGTGGAAAAGGAAAATCAAAAGGCAAACTCCTTAACTGACTGGTGTCAAGTGCACAGGTCCAAGGAGCAAGCCTGAAAGCTTTAACTGGCAGAAGAGCTTTCTGTGCATGTGCAGTACGTAGGGATGCCTTCATGTTTCTTCAAAGAAAGAAAAAAGGACATTTTCTCAGTTGCAAGACACAACCTCGGGATACGACCCAGGCAGAAGACATTTAAAATTAGCAACGCAGAAAACACCTCACTGGCCCAAAGGCAACAGGATTCTTATCCCATCCAGCCCCCAAGCAGGATATTTTAACTAAGAATCCTAGTAAGGAATAATTTTGCAAGTCTTCAAAAAGCCAGTGTTAAAAATGGCCACCTGCAGCCCGAGAGAGACATTTAATCGCTCCCATAAGCATGGGATATGCTCTGTTTGCCTATGGATACAAATATTTACGATCAAATTTACATGCACATTGATGTACACAAGAGAGATGAGGTAACACGAGTCCTTCCAACAAATTATCCAGAAAACTTAAAATATGGAATGTGTATCTGCTATACATTGGATGAAGCAACATGCAGGTCTTATTGGGTTCTATAGAAACTATGCCCATTCCAGGAAAACATAATGATTTTACTGTGAAGAGTTAGATGAAACTCCTGTTCCGCAGACACCAGGGACTGCAAAGGCAAAAAATTAATAAATAAAAATATTTGGAGGCATAAAGAATGGGATGAAAACTAATACAGAAAATATTACACTGGCTTTTGGAGATAGTTTCTTTTTACTCTTAGAATTCTCTGTCCAATTTTCATTGTTCCAGTCCCTAAAATATAAACTAAACATAGAGCATGTTTAGAGATAGACTGAAAAACAGCAGAAGAATGTAAAACTTCCATTCGAAGAGAGGAAGAAAATATTAGATGTGTTTATTTTACAAAGGAAGTGAGTAAAAATGAAGATGATAGAACTATTTAAAACAATGAATGCTGTAAAAAGGAAAAATATTAATATCTGTGTAGCTGACTTAGAATGCTTTCAAGAAAATTGAAAATAGGGGAATTCCAAAATGATGAAGGGGAAGGCTTTTAAAAAAGTATATATTTAGCCTGTGGAATTCATTGCTGAGACTGTGGTGAGGTCAAGTATACACTGGCATTCAAGAAAGGAGGGAGTGTTTACACTGATAAGAACATGTGAACAAATGTGTGTATGATTTTTCTTGCAATTTCTTATGATGAAGTCTCTTGCTTTTCATCCTAGAGTGGCTGATATTGATTACTGACTAAGACTAATATTCTCCTGATTTAACTTTCCCCATAAATTTGTTTATGAACTTGTGTTTACAAAATTAGTAACAAGTAATTTTACATTGAGGATGTTTATATCAGCATAGGACTCTCTACATCAAAATAAACAATGTGGGATTATCTACAGTCACTTCGCATGTTTATGAAAGTTGATATGAACACTCGCCTGTATTTTCTTCAAACCACAAATATTTATTCTTGGTCCAAGCTTGGAATACACTTGTTGGATGTGTACACACTGATTGGGGAAAATATGTTTCAATTAGTATCTTAATTAGTAGCTAACTAACCTAGGGTGCAAAAGCCTGGCCCTGAAGACAAGTTTTAATTGTTGTAGAAGCTCATTTTGTCGACAAAAGGATTGATAAACTGTTAAGCATACATTGAAGCATTTATGGTCTTTTCCCATAAACACTTTATCCCTTGAAACATGTTTATTTTAAAATTCCTAATTTCTGGATCAATTTGCATCAAATGAGCATCCACAATGCAAGGTAGATGCCCAAAGTTTAGTTTATACAAGTCACTAGGGCAAAATTCAGCACTTCGTTATGAGATATAAAGTGATGTGATGACAATTACTTAATCAGTGGGCTAATGTTGATGGTAAGATACAAATTAGAGCAAATTTCAGATGCTTGGAACTCAAACTAAAGTGTGTTGTTTCCCTCAAGGAAAGGCTATTGGTACTTACATTAGAAAATACTTTAAAAAATGAACTGGGTCTTGATAGTTTTTCAGAAGTTCTCAGTTACGGTCATGTGCCAGCAAACAGCCACCGCATTCCTGGCTGTAGTCTGTTAAACGTCTGTGCTGCTTGTGTTCAGTCTGGCATTTGTTTCTCTTAAACTGAAAAAGCAAAAGAAGGCCATCATGGCTACAGCATGTAAGCAGGTTACTTTTATCCCCATTTCCTTCTTCGTGTTAGTCCTTTAATGACAGAAGCTTTCTGTACAAATATGTGTGAAAGACGAGCTTTTCAGCTATGAAGAAAATTAAAGAAAGAGCAGTGACACTAATTCCATCTGAAAACATAATTTGCTTGCTAAGTAATGTAAGCCCTGTTAGTCCCCACATCACTAAACTGCACACACCAGTAGATGTAGGCCATGGCAGTGTCTTCCCATTTTCCAAGAAAGACTGATTAGCTGAGTTTTATGGTAAGATCTCATACTAGCAAGATTTTACTACCTTTGATAAAATCAATGTCAATCTATATCAAAATTGAAATGTCAAGAATAAGCAGCATCTTGCCAACCACTCTCACTGCTGTTTGTACAGGGGTTTTTTGTTTGTTTTTTTCCAGTTCAAATGTTTTCTTATAATGGAGAAGGAGGATTGTGCTTTATTCTTTATCTTAGTGAAATTAAATTATTAACTTCAACTGATGTGACAAAAAAAAAAAGAGTCAGTTTGAAAGATGGATGATTTCAGCTGACTATTGGGCAGGGAATAACTGACATTCTTGGGGGGTCCTTACAGGATTTGACTTATTAGGACAAACAACCGGTCCATCATAGTCTCATCTTGTTTCTGGAAATAGCCTTTGCCTCACATCCTCTCTGAAGACAAAGTTCAGCAAGCCCCTGTAACCACTGTGCTGTTACTCACTACTGTACAGCATGTAACACAGAGTGAGGAGGAAAATAAAGAGACATGAGCTCTGTCTATGTCCTTCCATAAAATTCAGTCACTTTCTAAGTTGCAGCAAACTCTGCAGCCTCAATTCTGCTTCTTAGCAGGTTTTCTTTCCAGCACTTCTGTGGCCTAAGTCTGTAACCTCTCCATCTGAGCACGATCTGTAGGCTCTGAGGTCTCTCCTGTGACCTTTGCTCTCTGCCTTGCCATACTCTTCAAGCTGCACAACCTCCCCACCACATCCTAATCAGCCGCTTCCAGGAAAGAATCAACATTCATGTCCCCTGGAAGAATCCACTCAGCTTTTTTTTGTTAAATGAGGTTAATAAAAAATGGTCAGAAAACCTATAAAATACACAGCACAGCAATGAAAGGACTTTGATTTGAAGCTTGAATTTTTGTCTGATTTTAATGCCAAGCCCTGGAGAATCAGTAGTTTCAAAAATCACGTATGTTTATAGCCCTGTAACATTACGAATGGTAAAAGATCCCACAAGAAGAAATAGCTCTTAAGTGATGCTTATTTGTTCCCATTGTCTCACACCTATGTCCTTAGACACATCTGTGGGCTCACTCACACTATGGGCTTGAGAGCTTAGCTGTTACAGTTAAATGCAATGTGGTAAAGCATGGATGGTCCTTGGTTGGAGATTTGATGTGTGGCGTTATGAAGAGTAAACAGCAGGCAGCATTCCCTTTAGAATCAGAGAAAATAGCTCTGCACACATATATACATGCTTACAGAGATACAGAATCAATTATTTTCAGAATAAATTCTACTTTACAACTTCATATATTGCATGTTTTCTTTCTGAGAAAGAATCAGGACTGAGTAGCAGAGAAGGCTGGTTTCTGCAAGCTCACCCCCTCACTTGTTGAGGCACTTAAAGTGAATGTATCCAGTGACTTGAGGACTCAGGCGAGGGGTTCTCATGATTAAGGCTCATAAATGCTGCCATGGTAAAATTCCAGTGCAACGTTAAAGTCACTCGCAGTGACTTTTTCAGAGTTCTACTGCACAAGTTTCCTCCTCCCCTGCACAGGCTAGAGTTAGCTGCAGGACATTCATCCACACCAAGCTGAGGTCACTGTCAGCTACGCTTTTAACATGTAGCATTCTTAAAGGTTTAGAAATCTGGTTGTAGGCAGCTCGGACTTGGACAGCCAACAGCAGTGGTTACTTTTGACTTCATCTCCGTTTTGTCTGGTAACACTCCATCCATAAAATGGGGGTAAAACTACTTCCTCCCTGCAGATAAGCGCTGTGAAAATAAATTAATAAATAGTTGCAAAGCATTCATCTGTTATATACTGAGCACTGGAGGAAATCTCTTGAGGAAATTAGTTCTGTCATCAGAACAGGGCTTAAGTAGGTGCAATGGATAAGGTAGAAGGAGGCCTTAAGCGTTAAATGGTGAAGGTGAAATAAAATACCTGTGTGCATGAATTAAGTCCCTTTGCCTGTGTGCTGAAGGAGGTAGGAGTCCTGTAAGAGGCTACAAGTGCATGGTGTAATCAAAGACTGCATTAAATGGCACTGTGTAATGAGCACATCACAGAAACCTCACTTTTCTGCCCTCTCGCTGGTAGCTACATCTTTCAGACCTGTCTAACTTAGGGGAAGACCTTGCACCGAAAAGGAACTTGGTAGGGTCAGTATCAGAACAAATTACCTCCTGGGATAGTATGAACCATGGAAAAACAAAAGGCATGTTTTTTACAGATTTGTGCAGAATCTTTGGACATTAAGTGATTTTGAAATGGTGTACCTCGAACTCACCTTCACCATCAATATACAATATTGGCCAGTATTCCTAGTACACAATATTACTTTATATACTGTATTAACCAGACATGACGTGAGAATAATATTCAGTAGCAATCTACTGAATTTGAATGTGTGATGCTGCAATAAAAGCTTGATTCAGACCACTGTCAATCTTTAGGGCCATTACAAGTCCTTACCTCCCAAAGAAAAAGTTTTCTGTAAAGATGGGTTTACCATTCCCTGCAGAAAACATCTTGTGTGATCCAGTCATACCACACCCAACTCAGTTCCCATTGCAATTGGTAAAAAATATATATATATATATATATATATATAATATTAGAATTGTATCCTCAAGCCTCCTGCTCCTCATTGTTCCCGTCTGTGGGGCAGGAGTGAGCAGGCAGCATTTAGTGGTAGCAAAGTGCTTTGAGATCCCTGGATGAAGAAGGCTGAAATCCACAGTATTATTCTTGGTCTCGTGACAGATGGGGTTTCACTTACACACCATTATTTTGAGAAGTGTGTTATGTTGTTTGCCTGTCCACGCTAACAATAAATCACTCTCCACGCTTCACTATGAGAACTAAGTGTTATTTACATATTATAGTGTGGATAAGGCAGAAATACTGTTCCCATCACTACAGTAAAGGATCTGTCAGCACTTTCATTGCCATACTTTAATTCCAGTGGTTTGCAAGGCCATTTTGATTACCATTACCATTTAGACTGCTATTTTTCAGCTTTATTAATGCTAAGTGAATAAATCATGGAAGTTAAAATTGCTTTCGTCTGCCCCTAACTAAAATGGGCTTGAAGTTAAAAAATGAAATTTGGAAAGCATTTCAATTTGTCCAACACAGAGAGATAAAGAAGTTAAAGGACTGGCCACTTCATGTGCTTACACTGAAATGTCATGATCACGCATCTAGATCTGTATCGACGTGATGATATATCGGAAAAAGCAATATTCCCGTGGAGCTAGTCCAATTGCTCAGATACCTAGTATCATTTTTTAAAACTGCTTAAATACATATTTACTTTGACTCTGGGTGGTCCTTGGGTTAAAGAATATGCTTTCAATAGCTTTCCATCCAACATATATTTTTAATTTTTAATAAAAAAAGAGGAAATTAAAGACAAAAACCTATGTTATTTTAACATTCAGGTTTCAACAATAATGAAATTCAAATTTAAGCTTGACACACCATCTTAACTCATTCAACAATGTATTTTTAAGAAATGCCAATAATGGGATGAGTTAAGAAGAATAAATCAGCCCTAAATGAAAACTCCTAAGCTATGTTTCATTCCTGAAAAATGTGTGCAGATGAAGGATTTCCCCCTTATGTTTTTGTAAAAAGAACTTGGGAGCTTAAAACTGTGAACTTTACTTGATCGTTTGCAGTCTTTGGTTTTGGTAAGGACTTGGAGACCTCAAGGCAGCAAGTAACACCACTGAAGACAGAAGGACCACAGCCTGGACTTTGCTGAGGATTCCCCTGAGCTCCTGAACGCTGATTTTGTTCACTGTGATTGAGGAAAATGGTCTCTCTCTCTGAGACAATCACAGTCTCTGGTTGCGTTTCCAGATGCAATGCCTGTGGTGCCTCATGCCGGGTACCTCTGTCAGGCAGTATCTGGCTGTTCATTTGCATTTTGCTGTGTGTTAAGGTCTTTTAGAAGGCATCTATGCTAATTTAACTGCTGTAGTGGGGCAGCAAGAAGGAAAATTGCCTGCTTGCCTTGTTTCAGCTCCTGCACCGGATAAATACGAGAGGAGAGAGGACAGGGCACTCTCCTGCAGGCTGCAAAGCAGGCCAAGTGCAGGGGAAGGACTTCTCAAAGGACAAGGCATGGCTCTGCAGCAGGAGCAGAAAGTGGTGACTGCTTGGAGGAGGAGGGAGCAAACACAAAGCCCTGGCTCAGGCTGATTGAAAGAGACTACACATTCAGAAGGCCTCTGAAGAATATGTAGAAACCTGGAAAACCATTCAAATACAGCATTTAGACACATATCTTTCTCCCCCTCTACATTTGCACACAGGCACACTGACCTTGTAATGTTATTCTGTTAATCCAGCAGATCTGTGTTTTCTCTTTTCACCTGTATTGCTTTAATCCAAACTAAAATAAAATCTAGCTTCTGGAATTTAAAGGTCTGTAGTGTTTAGGGATGTTTACAATGAGGAAAAACTGTAGGCAGATGCACTTCCAAGCTCTGGTTGACTCAGGTTCCTTTCACATTTGCCTCATTCTTTCTTTCCAGCAGCCTGGTCATAAAAAGTATCTCCACCTCTTATTTGGAAATCTAGTTGATGCACAATGTCTAATTCTTCCTCATGGGATTTAGAGTCTGTGACTAGATGTTTTGTTGTTGGGCCTTAGAGATATTTGATCTCTACAAGGATTGCACTCATCCTTTATTTTCGTTTTCTGGTATTGGAGGAAAGATAGATGATGCTGTCACATTGACTCTATATAAAATCTTGGTTTCCATGATGTATTTAAAACTGCCTTCCAAGTATTAATGCCTCTGCAACAAGACAAGTGCCATATATTAATTAACAAAAGTCAGGATTAGTCCAATGAATAGCAATCTTATGCCACCTCATATTGCTCTTTGATTAGCAGCAAATGTAGAAATTTGTTTTACAGAATTGGAAGCTTAATATAAATGGAAAGTAAATTACAATTAATAAAACCAAAATAACCTGTTTAATCTTGACTTTACATGGTGACAAAAATATACAACATAAATAAGCAGACAGATTTGCAGTAATATGATTTTCTCCACAAACTAAATTGTCAGTACTAAGGCAGATACAGAAATAAATTTATTTGTAAAATATGAGTTTTCATTTGGTTAGATACAATACTCAAAATCAGGACCTCACCATGTGTAACTATTGATGGAGCATGAGAACTGCAATTGAGAGACATGGATGAGAAATGGGGTGAGACAGCCCACAGGCCCTTTTTCTTGTTCAAGCTAAGGGAGAAGGAAAAAAAAAGGTGAATAAAACATCAGCTGTGAAGTATCTGAAACAGCAAGATACCTTCTGAGTTTTAAAATCCTTGATTTTAGCAATCTTTATGCTAGATGATGTTTTCTGAAAATATGCATAACTGCAGGCAAAACCAAATCATGACAAGTTAGTCCTGAGAATAACAGAAACAGAAGGACAGACCACGTGTGGACAGAAATCCCCTTTTGCCTCAGCACTGACAAATACTCCCAAACCAGTAATCATTTTGGAAGGAAATGGTTGCTTCATGTGAACACTGTGATCTAGAGGTCATGATTTCTTGCTTAAGACATATAATTTCTGTGATAAATCCCCCATTTCTCACAGTGCTACAGCTCTTGTCCCACAGCACACTCCACAAAGGACAAAAGGATAATCAAGTCACGAACCATGGCTGTAAAGCATGGTGCATCCATTTGGGTATATGATTAGCCCGTGGAAATGCAGCCATTCCCCCAGGATAGTGAAAGCCTTCATTCTCTGTATTTCACACTCCTCCTCCTGCATCCTGAGCCCCTAAGAACGAAGAGTCCAAGACTTATGCATCCTTGATCCTCACAAATGAGATGGGGTAATTAAGCACAGAGTTGACTAGAAGAGTGTGAGAAGCTGTGTGCCTGGCACTTTGTCCCAGCCTTCCTCTGGAGAAGGAAAGAGCAGGCCCAGAGCAAGATGAAAGCCAAGGTGCAAAGCCAGGCGGATCCTGGCGTGTCTCCTGCCTGGGGTGTGGAGATTGCCCAAGCTGTACACTCTGAGAGGCCAAACAAACACAAGGTACATACAACCCCAAAAGCAAAGGTGGTTTTGTGCAAATACAGAGAAACCCATGCAAAACGGTTGGTCAAATACCCAGGTTTCAGATCAATTTTCAAAATACTTTTTTTTTAAGCAGGTATTATTTAAAGCTTCCTTTTGGGGCTGCATAAATACTATACTAAAGATTTCGGACGTTTGTGACAGCGAGACTGAATTAGCACAAGTGCACTCCTGACAGGCGGGGGGCTGGCACCCCCACTGCACTGTGAGTGGCTGAACCTGCCCCGGCCATCTGTCTGCAGCACCTTCCCTCATGGTGGGGTTGACTCTTGCACCCCCTCTTCATCTAGATTCATAGAATCATAAAATGTCCTGAGTTGGAAGGGATCCACAAGGATCATCGAGTCCAATTCCTGTCCCTGCATATGACAACCCCACAGTTCACACCGTGTGTCTGAGGGTGTTGTCCAGTCTCTTCTTGAACACTGTCAGGCTTGGAGCCATGACACCTCCCTGGGGAGCCTGTTCCAGTGCTCCACCACCCTCTGGGGAAGAACCTTTTCCTAATGTCCAACCTAAACCTCCCCTGGCACATCTTCCTGACATTCCCTCGGGTTCTGTCATTGGTCACTAAAAAGAATTCAGCACCTGCCCCTCCTCCTCCCCTTGTGAGGAAGCTGTAGACTATGATGATGTCTCCTCTTCATCTCTACTTCTCCAGGCTGAACAAACCAAGTGACTTTAGCCGCTCCTCATACAGCTTGCCCTCCAAACTCTTCACCAACTTCATAGACCCCTTCTGGACACTCTCCAGTAGCTTAATAACTTTTTTATCCTGTGATGCCCAGAACTGCACACAGTGCTCCAGGTGAGGCCGCACCAGTGCAGAGCAGAGCAGGACAATCACCTCCCTCACCCGGCTGGCAATGCTGTGCTTGATGCACCCCAGGACACGGTTGGCCCTCTTGGCTGCCAGGGACACTGTTGGCTCATGTTCAACTTGCCATTGACCGGAAGCCCCAGATCCCTTTCCGCAGAGCTGCTTTCCAGCATCTCATCCCCCAGTCTGTATGTACAGCCAGGGTTGCCGTGTCCCAGGTGCAAAATCCAGCACTTGCCCTTGTTGAACTTCATGCGGTTGGTGATTGCCCAGTTCTCCAATTCGTCCAGATCCCTCTGCAGGGCCTCTCTGCCCCCAGGAGAGCCCTGGCGGGGCGCGGTGCCCGGGGCCGGCGATGCCCGCCCGGGCGGCAACCGTTATTCGGCCCTGAGGCGAAGGTTTCTCAGTCCCGAGAGGGGAGGGGGAAGAGCTGCGGAGTGAGGGTCCCTCCCTCTCCCCCACCGCAGCGGGAGGGGCTAGTAGGCCCTCTCGCTTTCTCTTCCCCCTCCTCCCGGCCCGGCGGAGGTGGGGGAATCCCGCGTTGGGGAGGTCTCCTCAGGCCGTGGGGAGGAGGGGTCCGCCAGGGCGCGCTTGAGGGCGGCGCCTCCGCCGGTGACCGCGTGGGGGCGCTGGCCGCCCTCTGCCCGGCGCTTCTGCGTTGCCGGTGCCGGCCGCGGCAGTCCCGCTGCCCGCTCGGCGCGCAGCGGCCGGGCATGGGGGAGCTGCTGCTGCTGCTGCCGCCGCCACCGCTCTGACCGCGCTCCGCGACTCCGGCGCCGCCTCCTTTCTCGGCCTGAAGCGCGGCCGCACTCGTGGATCCCGGCAGGGAAGGGGCCATGGGCCGCCTCCCCGAGGCGCGGCGGCTGTGAGGCGGCCGGCGCTCGCTCGGAGAGCCAGCCGGGAGGCTGCCGGCCGGCCAGCCTGCTCTGGGGGGGCTGCGGCCGGGACGAGAGTGCCTCTCCCAGCCAGCAGTGGGCACGCAGGCAGCACCTCGGTGTCGGTGACTTGGGGGTGCCCGCTCCCCCGCCTGCGCCCCCGCCGCACCCGGCCGCGGCGGTGGATGGATGCGCCATGGCCACGCTGGTGTGCCGGGTGCAGCTGCTGGATGACACCGACCCCTTCAACAGCACCAACTTCCCCGAGCCCACCCGGCCGCCGCTGTACACCTTCCGGGAGGACATCCCGCTGGCCACCCAGCTGCCCGGAGTGCACCGCCTCCTCCGCGCCCCGCAGAAGGTATTGGGGGAGGGAGAAGTGGGGTGTCGGGGACACCGGGCGAACGGTAGCGGCCTCCCCGCGGGAGCCCGGCAGCGGTGAAGAGGGGCCGAAAGGCAACGGGCGGCCCCCGGCCCCTGCGGGGCGGCATCCCGGGCTCCTCACCCGGCGGGGCTGCGCGGGGAGAGCGCCTGGCCGAGGGGCTGCCCTGCAGCGCCGGGGGCCGCCGGCTCCCGTGCCCCGCCGGCGCTATCCCTCGCCCCGGCAGTATAAATATTTCCTTAAGTCCCGAGGATGGACCGGGGGGGGACGCCTGAGGGGCTTCCCCGCTGCTCTCGTGTGTTCCCTAACGCTTTCCGCCTCTGCTGTAGCTGTAGCTGCTGTGCGTTTTGCTCGGGATGAAAAACACCCCACCAAACCGAAGCCGTAGTTGAGTATCAAATACTGCGTGCCTTCCCCTCGCTAGCGATGTCTGGATGTCTGGGGATATTGGGGAATAACGTGTAGTTTAAGGGCAACCCAGCTGCGGGGATCATGGTCGTGCAGGCAGGATCCGAGGTTTACTGTGGTGAGGTTTAACGAGCTGGGCAGTTACAGCAAGGGCTTTGGTAAAAATAGCAGTGTGTCTGCTGCCCTTGAAACAATTGGTACCACTAGTCCCTCTTGTGAAGAGCTGCAGCATGTTACTGCCATAGCCCTTGTCAAATCTTGCTATCTCTTCTTGCATACTACTTCTAATAAGTATGCTGGCATCTGTAGTTCTGCCCTTGAAGTCAGGCACCCGGGCATGTTCATTGAATTTTCAGTTATCAAGGCAATGCCATTGATTGACTTAATAATGATGTCCTTTCATTATTATCTTGCATCTGTACATTAGTTCTGTAGAGTGCAACACAGAAAAAGGGGAAAAAATGCTCACTTCTTTTCTTCCCAGAAGAAAACAAAGTAAAAGTTGTAAAACTTTTGTTTTCTGATGAAGTGGGAGGAAAATACTCTCTTAACATCACTTGTATTATAACTTGCTCTTGGGAGCTTGTGGAAAGATGACAAAGGGCTGTGTGTGCCCTTAGATTTAAGGATATCCAGAACCCTATAAAAGTGTTTCAGATAAAAGCTCTTGGAGCAGACAGAAGTTTTGCATTTGTAGAACGGTTTCTCACATAATAGTTGCCAAGGATACAGCATCCAGTGAACAGAGCTCTGCCTAATGCACAAAACCTTTGGAAGCTCTTGGTGTGCTGGGTCAATTCTGTTTTCATGTGCTCAGTCGTCCCCAATTCAGAGACTGGTCCCATTGTTTTCAAGGGAGGCTTTTTTTGGAGTCAGAGCTAATTAAAAGAAGGCCAGGATGGATTCCCAACACTTAACAAAGTAAATAAAAGATAGTTTAAAATCTGGATTTTCAGTTAATTCAACCTTATTTTCAAGGGTATTCCACTGTGTTGTGTGTTGCTTTTTCTTTGCTTTGGATACTTTCTTGGCTTTTTTTTTTTTTTTTTTCGATAACCCTACACTAACCAAAACCCCCTCAAGGTTTAGTGTCTTCACGGATACCCAAAATCCGTGGCCACTTATATACATTTAACTCCTGCCCCATGTTTCAGCGTGCAGTGTGTTTCTCAAGCTTAATTAATTTTTGGAAACTGGACTTGTAGACGTTGGATGAAAGACGGCTTCAACTCTCTAGAGGTGCTGTAAGCCCAGCTATTGAAAGACAGTCAGAACCTCAGGTTAACTCTTGCAAATATTTTGTTTCTGCTGTTGTAATTATGTGGGCAAGCTCACTGAAATCTGCTTACATGGTTAAAGTTAGCTTTGTGTTTGCAGAACCAGGGCCTGTTTCAAGAGTGCCTTAATTCTGTCTCTTGGCCTTCTCTTAGCTTCTACAAAGACGAGGAAAAAAAAAGAAAAAAAGTTGATTAGACTTGTTTGCTTTTACTAGTTATACCAAAATCTTGTTTCTTTATATATACTTGCAGTTAGTGCAACCTTTCTGTGTTTGGCAATATATCTTTGTATGTGTGGTTTTGTAGAACCAACAGATTTGTGTAACTTCTTAGGGACAGACCTTGAATTTTCTTTTTCAGAAGTGTGGATATTCTTCAGCTTTTCCTCAAGACTGGTCTCTAGATCACCACATTAGTTGACTGAGAAGGATTTTCCTCTATTTCTCACAAGGATCAGGACAGATTCTGTCATCTTGGAGGAATGCAGCTGTCAAAGCAGATTGTAGGTGTCAATTCACATTGACACATTTGAGGCTTGGTTGATTAATTACTTTGAAAATTAGTGAGCTTATGGATTGATGGTCCATTTAGTATCTTGATGGTGACTAGAGCAAAATATTTCGAAGCAGACTTAGGAGTTTATAGCTCAAATACATAGTAACGCTGATGTCGAAGTCACTCCTGAAATCTTAGAAACTGTTGGCCTTTTTGCTAGCAAGTTTGGATAATCAATGCTAGTTCCCTTTCATCAGGTTTTAAGTGTCAGATTTCACCATTGCAGACTTGAAATTTGTAGTGTTGATGGTATTTTTGTAGTTAATAAAATAACTTATATTACAAATCATTGTAAGTTAAATATTATAAACAGTTATTAAAAAACAGTTTAAAACTCTAATGAAAAATGCTTTGATATGCTGACCTCTCATGTTGTTAGTAGCTTTTTTGTTACCAACAGATGTTATCGTTTGACTCCAAAAGGCAGCATTTCTTTAGTCCAGTTCTTTGGATGTACAACTCTTGATTTCATCTATTAGTTTTACTACTTCTTCTCTTTAAACGTACAATTATTGCATGTGAATGCAAGTCTAGATCTACAAAGTGTCTTCCGAATGTGGCAGAGTGCAGTGAAGTTAGGTGGCTGAGTTCCGTGAGCGCTCACTAGAATGGGCTTTACCACCTTGAATGCATCAAGTATCTGGATGAGGTGGAGCACCTAAACCAGTTGATAGGCAAAACTGAGAAGAAGGGTGTCTGCAGTCCTTCTTTTACTTGGAATTATGTGCCTAATACCTTCTCCCTCACCCTTTCCCGCCTGCTTCGTTCTGTGCACATAGCTTTTGCGATGGCTCTATCTGTGGATGAAGGAGCTTGTTGTACCTGGGTTGTGCTCCATTCTGCCTTGTGTGTGCAGCAGTCGTGCCTGGTGCATGTGTGCCAGACTGACCCCCACGGGGCATGGCACTGTCATCAGGAACACTTGCCTTGGGTATCCCCCTTAGTTTCAGGTGCCTTGGTGCTAGGTGGCAACACACTGATGCAATGGAAGTACCACAAATTCTGTTATGGTAGTTTTAGCCACGTCTACAAATTTTTGCTGAGTAACTAAGCCATGCTGCAGAGCTTTTGTGGGTTGCTTATATTGATTTGGCTATCCAAGGTGCCATTTTGGATGAGGATTTTTTTATCTCTCTTACTGTCTGTTGCATGAAAATGAACTGGATCAAGCATGGGCTCTAAATTCAGATGTCCTTTCTGCCCATCTCTGTGAATCTTGGGAAGATTCAGAATTGGATCTAAATTTGCGGCTCAGGCCCAGTGCCAATAATGCACTTTGAATCTAATTTGGTACTTTGGGTTTGTTGGTTTTGAATTGCTTTGAGTTACTTTATACTTACAACTTGCTGACACAGGGTCGTTCAAGAGAGCCGATATATATACATGGCCCATGTCAAGTGGTGTGCTTTTTTTAGAGATCTTCTTCATTATAACTTATTCATGTAATTACAGCGTGCTGACTATGTATCCATATTCTGTTTTCACATCCCACAGTACTGTTCAGTGTTGGGACAGCTCTGTAAGATATACATGTTTAGAATAATACAGGAAATCACACTGTCTAATTTATCAAGAAAATGTAATTGAAATACTTTGTGTAATAAAGAAAAATGAAAAAAAAAAAATCTCACAGTGCATATGGCGTACTGGTGGTCATGGTGGGGAGATAAAATGCTACAAGGGTAGTTGTTTTGACCCCCTGTTCCCTCTGGAGGCAACTTCTGTGTTTAAATCTCTTCCAAGAATTTGTAATTAGGAACAGTGTCATTCAAAAAACCAGTGATTGTAAGTAAATAAATCCAATGAGCACTAGAGGGATTCAGGAGTTTCATTCATAAAGAAACCATCCAGATTTCAGTCTTCAGCTGCTGTGATTAGCCCTAGATTAAAGCCAGGGCTGACTCTGGGGCATGGTGTGATGTAAACTGATAGCAGGGGCTGTTCCACTGGGCCGTGTCCTGGCATGGAACTCAGCTCTGGCATTGAACTCAAAGCCAGGCTATATCCTGGCATCAATCTCAGGTTTTCCGAGACCAGAAAACCTACCAACTTGCTCCTTTTCCCTGCGTTGCCTTGACACGCGGTCGCATTAAGAAATGCCTTGGTGGTTTGGATCCTGATCCTGCTGGAGGTAGCAGTGAAGGGAGCGTTTTTGGGTTGGTCATAATGCTCTTCATCGGAGCTGAAGAATAGAAGATGGAAACTAGAATATCATCATTATTCCAGAGAAAATGAACCCACAGGCAGGGGAAACTGGATGATATCTTCTGCAAGTGTCACTGCTGAGGACTGGGGAATGTTTTAGTTAATGGCTGTCAAGACGCCTAGGTCTTTCATATTATCCTTGAGGCAGGTGGACATCAGCCCTTTCCTATACTTTGAGAGAAGAGGTGATTTAACTCTGTGGTTATTTCACACAGGTTTCCAAAGTGTTCTGGATCTAGCTAAGTATTTTTGGAGCTGACAAAATCTGTGCTTCAAGAGATTGACCCTGTCACGGTCATGTGTGCTTGAATTTTCTAGGGAAGTGTTTATGAGTGCAGGGGGGTAGGATCCAGCTCTGTCTTCTGACTTGAAAGCACAAGCTGCATCAGAGTCCCCTGTGAAACACACCCTTCTGGGGGAGTGTAAACACCCTCCCAAAAGCACAACTGTGAAAAGCTGCCCAGTCTCTGGTAGCTTATTGTCTTCTGTGGTGTGGGCCTTCAAAGGAACAGAGATACCCCTACAGCAGATACAAAGTAACTGTCAAATTCTCAGCTTTATCTCTGGCAGTTTAACGTTGGAGGTCTTTGAAGTTCTTGCAAGGTTCTTCTGACAAGTTATAGTTTGGGCAAGTTATAGTTCAGTTCATTTGTTTGATCTAGGCTTAAAAGCCATATTGTAAAAGCAGAGGAGCAGCCCTATGCCAGAGGTCTCATTCTTGAATTTGACATTTCTCTCTTGCAAATCTTTCAATTTGGCTGCTCACCACATAAGAGTCTTTGTAGAACTCAGTGTCAAGAGTGATGGGTGTGAACATGATGTCAGCAGGTAGTTCTAAATTTTGAAATCACAGATGTGTCAGATGCAGCCCCTGGAAACTCGCATCACCATGCTTTTACTGGAGGTTTGTAATGAAACAGATGAATTGGAAGAAGGTAGACCTTGCTGTTATCATACCCCAAGTCTTATCCTTGGAAATGTTGATGTTTTCTTTCAAAACCAGCTGTAGCTACCTCCTTTCTTCCAAAATTCTTGTATGAAGATTGCTATTTGCTTCAGTTAGCAAGAGACTAAGACGACTTCAGTCCATATCTATGTTGGTGGAGGAATGGTCAGAGAAAAGTGGTGGGACCTGGCATGTTGCAATCTACTCTTCTTCCCACATTGTCCTAGATAAGAACATGAGTTCTAAAAAGGTTGAGGAAGAGTTTTCCCTGTGTTTTCACAGCTTTCCTATCTCACAAATAATTAGGGTCTAAATGAGAGTCCCTTTTCTTTTTGTCTGATCTCACTTGCTGGGGTGTGAGGATGGTATTACACCCCTCTTGCAAGTGTATGCAAGGTAGGTGAGCTGTCAGTCAATCAACTATCACATTATCACCTATGGCAATGTTAATTGGTTTTGCTGTTCACTTCTCTGACTGAAATTCAGCCAGGAAAGGTTAGTACCTCTACTCTTTCAAAAAGTGTCATGTATTTTTTGGTGACCTTGAGTGGTCTGGGCTGGGGCTATACACCTTCTTTGCTTCAGTAGGCTGTATCCATGTGCTATGGTATTACTTCATTACTGGCTCCGAGGAAAGAGTGCCAGCTATTACACCTCTGTCATCACTTTCCACACCACCTGGATTGCATTATATTAATATTAACTTTATATTGTATTACAGTTATTAATAAGACAGCAAGGAATGTTGTTACATATTTTTAGCAGAGGAACAAGTTTGGACAAAAGTAGCAGTGAGCTCTCTAGTAGGCCCAGCTACCTAGAAACATCTGCAACCATCTGGCATATGAAACTATTGAAGTAAAGGTGCGTGAGACTTGAAAGTTGACTTTCCACATGTCATCAGCTTAACACATATATATTAAAAAAATGCATTGCAGTTTTCAGTTCCAAACACTTAAAATGCTGGGAATGAGAGAATTGCTTCATTTTAAGAATGCAAGAATACTCAAAAAAAACCCAAACCAAATTGGCTTAAGACTTTTTTCTTTCAGTATGACTACCTGACTTTCTTTAGTAGTCATACTTTTAAACTGACCTGTCAATTTTATGAGAAGGATATTTGTTTGAATTACAAAGCCCTTAAAAATTGCTAATTTTGATCCTGGATGCCCGGTTACTATTACTAAACAAGGACAATGCATTTTTATTAATCTTTGGTCATATTGGTCATAATTTTACATGGTAGTGCTTAGTAGGCTGAATACCAACGAGTGGAGTCGACTGGGAGAGCAGCTTCATCTCCTTTTAGTTGTAGTTCTGGAGTGGTTTTTAAGGTGAAGTATATATAGTTGGAAAATGAGACTTGCACAGGCTTATGATGTGCTTACTGACAGTTGAACTCTTGATACCATGAAGGTGAGAAAAAGCTACATAAATAACCAAGCTGTAATACAAAGTTAAGTCAGGTATGCAGGATTACATGCAGTAGTGAAGGGGTGTATGATTTGAAGCTTTATGGTTATTGGCCACAAAAACAGTAACCTGTATCTTGTGTTTTGTGTAGGTAAACCGGTTGTATTGCTTTAACTCGATACAGATAAATCAAACACGTTTTTCCTCTTGTACGTAGCATGCGTGATTACATTAGAATAAAATGCATTTATGGATAGCTTGTGTTTCCCCACTTAGGAAAGAAAGTTAGTTACGCCTTCTTCTTGGTTTCTGTGCTATCTTCTGCTTTTAGAAACTACATACTATGCTAGTGAAAAAGAAAAAAAAGTAACATTGATATTGATTAAAAAATTAAAATACAAGACATTGCTGCACTGTTCTTTGAAGCTAGTTGCCTCAGATTTACCAATGAGCCCTTCAACCTTTGTAAGTGAAATTGAGAAAATAAGTATTTTCTTTAGAATTGTAAATGTACTACTGCAGCCACATGTAACAGCTCTGGAAGTAGATGCGTCAGCTGCTGGTGAGCAGTGTGGGGATTTTGTGTCTAGCTTTTTCAGACGTCTCTGTTATCAGCAAGGAGAAGATGAACTTCCTGGCCTCTCTCTGGTGGGGCTGCTCAGCAATTTCATTGTGAACCACCTGGCGTGATTTGGGGGCTGGCAAAGGAGGCAGCTGTAGCTCTCATAGCTGTGCCAGCTGGGTTGCTTATCCGAGGGGCATATGCAAGGTAAGGCTAACTGAAAAAGCACATCCTGTCTGTTTTCTTACTTCTTTCATTACTACACGGCTATTTTACAGTAAGTTTTGCAAGGAAGGAGCCTAATAGCAGAGCGCACAATCAGGACACAGACAGGAATCTCATTTGTGCTAGTGAAATGCCAAGTGTGGACTTGTGCCTGGTTCTTGTCAGGGTGGAACAGAAGTTCTGAATTTTCTCCAAAGCACCAGTGATGACTCTGTTCTAGCTGTGGGGTAGACATAAATAGGCTTCTAGTACTCGGAAACACTTGGCATTTTGTGGGAAGTGGAGAAATCTAAAGAGCTACATATCTATGCTCTGTTTATTACCATACTGCAGCAGCTGTCCCTGGAGTCTGACCTTTGGCTCCATGCACAAAGGGGTTCTTTTTTCCCCTTTCATCTCTAGTATTGTGAGGGAGTTGGGTTGCAAAAATCTGGAGTCCTCTGCCCTCTTTATGGGAGGTCTTGGTGTCTCTAGTTGGGGAAACCCTCTCGGCTTTGCAAGGCAGAGAATTAAGGATAACTGTTGAGCTTTATTCTTCGCACCTGAGAGGTGTAACAATCCTGCAGGGCCTGAGCAATTAAAGGTGATGAGCAATTGGAGAGATGATGGGGAGAAAGAAAAGGGTGATGTTTCCTGTGCCTCTTGGAAGAAAGGGGTGATTGCCTATGAGGCAGGGTAGCACAAATGAATCTCACAGTTTCAGCAATGAGGATCTCTGTAGCTGACCATTTCCAGTGAAAAGTGAATTTGTGGGAATTTTTTTTTTTAAGTCTTGAAAAGTGGTATAAAGACTGAGAAGCCTGTTATCAGTGAGTTGTGGTTGTGCAAGTGTATTGGTCTTAAGGTTAGTAACTTCTGAATTTCAAAAGTTTCTCTCATAAGTCAGATTTTGTCTTACTCCTTCCTTTAGATGTCTTTATAGGAAACTGTAATTTGATTTGAAAGTGGGCATTTTTCAAAAGACCATCTGGGGAAGAAAAGGTTCTGTTAGGATAAATTACATTCTTTGTGCTTTTCAATCCCTACATGCGTTTCTTCCTTGTTGATATCATTCTTTATTTCAGGCACTCTGTATCATTCTACCAGTTGAGTCAAGCTTCTTTTACAACTACAGAAGGCCTGTAAGTCTCCAGTGACCACAAGTAGGGCATGCAGGCTTTATTCACAAGTGGAAAAGCAGGGCTATAAGTAAAACGTGGTATTTCATTCAAGACAAATGTGACTGATTTAACCTGTGTTAGAATTCTAAATGATTAATGCATTGCAATGTTTGTTGCTGGTCACAGTTGAAGGACTCTCATTTCACTGTGAATTTTTTGTTCTGGTTTGATTGTAATACATAAGATGTTTTGTCTTGTGGCTGTACAAGTTAGAAAGAAGTACAACTCTACTGGATTTAGTATCCACTGTTTGTTTTTGCCTGTGACCCAAATATTCCCTCCCTCTCTTATGCACCCTTCAGTTTATATTTTAATACTCTTTGTTATGTTTGCTTGTTGATGTCCTCTTTCTACATTGGGAAAGTGGAGGGGGATGGACTGATCTCTTCTCCAAAGTACCCAGTGGCAGGACACACGGGAATGGTTCAGAGCTGCACGAGGGAAAGTTTAGATTGGACATAAGGAAACATTTTTTTACTGAGAGGGTGGTCAAACACTGGGACAGGCTTCCTAGAGGGGTGTTTGTTGCCCCAAGCTTGTCAGTACCTAAGAGGCATTTGGACAATGCCCTTAACATGCTTTAACTTTTGCTCAGCTCTGAATTGGTCAGGCAGTTGGACTAGATGATTGTTGTAGGTCCCTTCCTACTGAAATATCCTGTTCTGCTCACATTTTGAGCAGAAGTGAGCTTGAGTTATTGAAAGTACTACATTTAAATTTGTTGTAATTGCCTTGTAGGTGGTAACTCATTCTTGTTTAGATGCTGAGTTCAGTTGTTGCTTTTTTGAGGCTAATTAAAAAGTTAATTTGTCTGTAGTATTGTTTTAGCTACCGTATAATGATTTAACTGAGCTTTATTCTGCCTTGTGTGTGTTACTGTAGATAAGAAACTTCTTGTAGGTTGGATTCTGGATTAAACAGGAAAATGAGCCATTTTTCTGATGGAGCTGAAAGTTGTGGGGAAAGGGGTGGAAGAAAATCCTGATCTTTCAGAAGGCAGAGGGGGATGGGTTTTGATACTTAGACTGTGTTTCTAGCTTCAGGTGCTACTGAATTATACCTTTAGGTTTCCTATTGTCTCGATGGACTTCTTTTTGCTTGTTTTTGAAATGTGAAGGAAAATAGCCACCACAGTTATAAATGTGAATTCCTGATAAGCCTAGGGTATGCCCATGTCTTTACATTACTGAGCTTTACTATTCAGATTCTCACACTTCAGTTTTCCTGGTGCTTTTATTTCACTTTCTGAAGAGAAGCAATCAGCACTTGAAAAAGTGCCCTTCAGAGAAACAGCACCCTGTGGTAAGATTGAAATCTGGAGATGGACAGACTTATCTCAAGGTGTAGATGTTCTTTTTTTTTTGCTAATTACATCTGCTTTAATTTGTACGTATGTTGAGCTTGAAAGTCCTTCAAAAACATGTATGTGTTCATTGTAGTCTTTCTCTTGTGAAGGAGTTTGTTTTAGAAGGAAGCATCTCATAATGTTCATCTGTACGAAGTTTTCAGGAACTGCATCAAAAACATTAAAGGTCCTGGGAAACCGGTAATGTAAAGCAGCCCTACTCTTCCTCACGTCATTGATTTATATTCATCTGCAATTTTAGTGTATGAAAGTCATAACTATTTGATAGCTTATTTAAATATATCCTAGAGGATAAGCGATCAAATTGTGGTGTCATCTTTATGTTTTGTTTTGATAGTTTTAAAACATTAGGTCCTAAGTCTGAAGCTTAGGGTGTGTAGCATGTTTTCTTTTGGTGGCGTTTTGTTGTGTGGTTGTGGTTTTTTTGTTGTTGTTGTTGTTTTGTTTTTTAAACACAAACAAACAACCCAGGAGACTGTATGCTTGCTAGGGGAAAAGCTTGAAAATGTGATTCCTGGAGATTAAAAAGACAGCAAGTGCTTAACACTTTTAATTAAGAGTTAACACTTGAAAGTATAGAAGCTTCTTGGCTTGAGGAAAATAAATTTTTAAATATTTTTATTCCGTGCCACGGAAGACAGGTATTTAAAAACATCCTTGCAAATGCTATTTCAAAACAGGTAACTGCTACCTCAGCACAGAAGTTCAAGAGCACGCAGGGTGAGCACTGAGTTGTCTTCTCATGGGCAATGTTTTCAGGGCAGAACCGAAGTGAGCTACTGTAGCGTGAACAAAACCGTGTCATCTGGACAGCTGCCTATGAAGACAGAAGTATGTTGATTTTTAAAGTTGCCAAAACGTTGTCTGTCTTTCATGAGCACTACATCATATTGGAAGGAACTGGAATAAAACTGTCATTTGTTTCAATGGTGTCTTTGGTAGACTGTTGATCAAGGCTGGCGAGGTGTAGGCGTGTGCTTATGCCCATGGAGAATCCGCTGGCACACAGCAGCTGTCTGTCTGGGACTGCTCCTCCCAACCTTGACTCTAGCTCACCATCACTTTCTCTCAACATGTTTCAGCATGTAATTGCATTGGCCTATATGCAGCAATGTAGCTGTCTTGGGCTTTAATCCTAGCCATTGTAAGTATGCTGATTGAATTGCAGGCTAAAAATAGGATTTCTCAGACGGGCTGTGTGCTATCAGTTGTACTCTGCTTTGGCAGTTTGGTAATGTGACATAATTAAAAGCTGACAAAGGCAATAGACAGAATGCTGTCCAGTGACTTCTAGGATTTTATAGTTGAACAAGATATTTTCTTAAGTTGATGAAATTAGCTAGTATGGTTATGCCTCAAATGAGTGACCTACTGCATTAAATTCTTTGATAATTCTGGTAGGCTGCTGAAAGAACGCTTTTGCCTTAAAACCACTATTCAGATTGATGTTGTTTCTGTGGGGAAAGCCACTGGTAACAGACCATAGCATTTGGAAATCATTATGACTAGGTGTGATTTGAGTGACAAAAAGGAGATTAGAAATATTTTTCAGTGAAGTGTAAGTTGAGCTATATTTGCTTCCTTTTTGTTTTTCTGGTTTGTCACTGATATTCCAGCAAATATTTCAGAAAGATATATGTGGCCAATGAGGGGAGAATAGCTTGCTATCTCACAAGTAGTCATCAGCTAGTGTTATTTTAAGAAGTTTCAAGGAAGATTGATTAAAATTATGCTCTCATGTTCTTCATCCACCAAATTAGATTTCTTGAAATAAAAACAATAATCTCTGAGATAATTACGCATCAACTCATATAGTTTGAAGAAATATTCAAGTGAAAACCCCTTTTTCCTCAGTGAATTCTTCTGAAGGAGCCAACATGGGCTGCAGGCTGCCAAGTACTCAGTGTCTGTGTTTAGATGTTAAAATTGGGGAAGGGGAAATAAACTACAAAGAATTACTGTAAAAAGATTACTTTCTTAGATGATTGTATATGCAGATGCGATTAAAGCAATTTTGTACCTATCTCTGTCTTCTCTTATTGGTTATAGGCACTAGAACAGGCTGCCCGGGAACTGGCGAAGTCACCATCCCTGGAGGTGTTTAAAAGGCATTTAGACGAGGTTCTTAGGGGCATGGTTAGGTTATGGTTGGACTTGATGATCCTGAGGGTCTCTTCCAACTGAAATGATTCTATTTTATATCACACTGTTATTTGTCCATTTCTTGCTAAATAAATTGAGTCAAGACTGAAGTGTGTTCTGTAGGTGGGTCACAAGAGGTTAATACTGAAGTCATGCCTACCTGTTACTTTTTAACAGGCTGGCTGCTTGAGGATGTAAAATAAAAGTGACTGATCTCATACTATGTTTCCATGTCTCTACTAATGATTTCTATGGTTTGAGTTATTTCTAAAGGCAGATTCCTAAGAGAACCAGAGGCTAATGGAGTTGGGGTGATTGCACACAAGAAGAAAAAAGGAGGGAAGGTCTAAAGTTTTCCTGGCCCTGAAGCAGGAATACAGTCATGAGCAGGTTATTAGCCAAATTTTAGTGTCTCTTGTAGACTGTACTTTGTCACTTGTAACTTTGTGAACAGGTTCTAGCAAATTGAAACCCTTGTATATTTTCAAGTATCTCTGTTAAATATTTGTAGGATTTGCTGTGAGAAGTTGTAATTAGCTGCTTGTGGAAGTATATGAGTGTTTTGGCATGAGTGTTCTCACTATAGCCCATAACAGAATACTTGTGTGGCCTTGTGCCTGTGCTACCAGGGAATTTAATTCTCATATTTGCTATTGCAGTGGAATCTATTTTGGCTTGATTGTAAAGCTGTCACCACTGAGCAATGACCTGAGTGATGCTCATATTAGGGTCTGCCTTTATGAGCTACTAATGGAAATGGAAAAACCTATTTACTAATCAGATGCTGTTGAAGATAATTACTGTGTTCAGTCTTGTTTTTGTTGCAAAGGGAGGTGAGTGCAAATCCCCAGCCACAGAATGTTTATACAAACACATAATGGTGTTTGGGCAATCACAATGGCCTGTGTAGCAAAGCAATATTTGTGCCATCTCTTCTTCTTCCTACCCTTCCCCTTGCTGTTTTTCAGTATTGTAGCCCGAACTGTTGCAGGAGGTGGAAGCTCAGTCCACAAGTTTGTGGGTCACTGTGAGTCACCCTTCTCAAGGGAGGGAAATTTGGCCATTGATTTGGCCACTTAGTTACTCTTGATGGATGAAACCATGATAATGGGTGTTTTGTGCATGGGTTAACTGTCTTGAGTAACCAGGGCCTTCTCTGTTTTTCCACTATAGGTAACAGTGAAAGAAAACTAGCTTGAAGAAAGGCTGTAGTTTTTCAAGAAAATTGCTTATTTAACACCTATAAATAGTAGTATTGTAATTTCTTGGTTCTCGGGAGCAATTTCTGGGGTGCTGTCTATGAGAAGGGTGCTGCCATAATCTGCAGTTCTAACAAAAAGATAAACTAGTAACAAAATTATATTTAGGCTGTGTATATCAACCTAATATTGAAAGCCTTGTGTACTCATGCTACTCCATAGCTACAGTTGGGGAACATATACTCTTAGTTGCAGAGATGCTGGCACTGGGTAGCGTAAAGCTGACTTGTAATTCTTTGAGGTCACCAAGTGAAGAGCTTCTGTTTGGAGCTGAGGAGACTTAAAGTGTTAAAGCCCTTATATGCAGGTGGATAAAATGGGTAGAGCTACTACACTCATGCAAAAATTAAAAAAACACCACCCTTTGTAATACAGACAAAGCCTACACTGCCCTTAGATTCACACGTACATTTGTGGCAGAATGGGGAATGCAACATAAATATTCTCTTTCCTGTATTAAGTCTTGGTACAAGAGCTGTTCCTTCTTTCCAGAAACACGGGAGGTTTTGGAGTGTGGGCTCTTGGCCTTCTGGGTGCAGGAGCGGGTAGGTGGGCAGAGGAGAACAGCGCTTGGGAATCCAGGAGAAACTCTTCAGCAGAATGCCTCCTTATGGCAAAATTGGTGTAAAGTTTAAATACAGGTGTTGCTGCTGTCAGATTTTAGAATTAACGCTTAGTTTATGTAGTTCTCCTCTGGGCGTTACATTGTGCTCTTAGCACAGTCCATTAAGTGTACAAAGCAAAAATGTACTAAGCTGATGAGCAAGTGTTTATTAGCACCTTGGTTTGTTCTTGTCCAGGAGAAAATGGGTTTGTACTTACTCTTATTTTATTATTTGGGGGCAGAGGAATTATTCTACTGTCTTTAAATTTTTCAGCCTTCTCCAAGTGAAAATAAGGTTAAAGAAGTATGACTATTTATTGGAAGGAAAAAAAGTCTTTCCACCTTACTTGAAATAAGTGTTATGTCTGAGCCACCCCTTGAGAAAACTTCTACAAATGAATTGACATCCAGCTATTTTACTGGTCTGGAGGAAAAAATACTTCTTTTTAAGTCTTGTCAGTGTCATAGCAGCAAGTCTCTAAATTTGTTGTGAGGAAAAGAGTGTCTTTTTACTATATCTTAGATGAAACATGTTTAAGTTATGGTTTTAATATGCTAGTTTGATGTAGTAAAAACACCCGGTGAGTGCAATAAAACTGTATCTAGATGCACTATTTTTTTTCTCAAGTGTAAGCCTGATATATCTGAAAATATTTAGTTGAACATTTTGGGTGAAAGGTTTCACATAATTTCTCATGATAGTGATGTCAATACCCGCTTAAGCAGTTGATTTGGAAATGGAGCTCTTGCCAACGTTCAGTCTCCTCCTTTGCCTGAAGGGATCTATATCTTTATTTCTCACCTCTCAGGAGAGGGCTATCACTGTTAGATGTGAGTGCACCATTCCACATTTGTATTAAAAATAGAAATCCAATGTACAAGACAGTGGTTATGTTTGACAACATGACACAGGCTGCGATTGCTCTATTTTTGGCATGTTGAATTATGTAGTTCACACCAGGAAGGTGTTAGTGAGACTTGCCTTTGGGATGTGCTTTTTTTTAAACGGGCTTAGGAGCCTTTTAACTGTTGTGTTTCCTATTAGAGCGATATTTGGAATCACATTAATGAGTAGAAACTGAGTTTAAAAAAAATCTTAATCTTAACACTTGATTTGGGGACAAGACTTTTTGAGCCACTGTCAGTTTATGGGAGAGACCACAGAAAATGAATGATGGGAAGAGATTTGCTTGCAAAAATACTAGTTATTGAAGGAGCACACCGTGTCGGCATATGTAGCGAAAGACTCTCTGGATGTGTATGGTGCTCTCAATGCAAATATGTTTTAGTTCATTTTAGTCTTACTGATTGTAACAGGATGACTGTCAGAGGTGAGAGTGTTTCCTCCATGCTTTTGGTGACACAGTGATGGCTAATGCTTCAACTCAAGATAAGACCTTACAGTAAGTAATTTTGGTGTTTTTCTCTGTGTCTCCATAGCACAGTGATGGATAACTCATACTTGGAAACTGTTTTCCTACTTGCTTAGCTATGGCCACTGCGTTTTTCTAGGTATTGGTCAGAGGAGGCATTTTTTCTTGGAAGTTTGAGCCATCTGCAGTGGACGAGTGAGCCATGAGTACGGCCTTAATAAGCAGCTTAGCTGGACTCTCAAATGTTATTTTTCCAAGAGCTCTTTATAGTGAAGCAACAGATTAAAAAGTGAATTTATGTGATAACACTATCCTTGTGTAGGTTACAGTACTCATTTTATTATCAAAAACTAAGGTGCTTCTTTCAAACATATTGTAGATATTATTTGATTACTGAACGGACAGTGCCTTTTGAGCATCGTTGATAAGCATCCTTCATCCTGCTTTTTCTTGTGATTATGTACATCTGTTGTTACCCCTTCATTAGCATGCTTTTTTCATGCTGTCAAAATTATTCAGTCTTCATAATACAAAATTGAACAGCTTCTGGTTTGTATTTGTCTGTTGAACTTGATAAGTTCTTCTTTGTCTCCTTCATGGGGGGGGGAAAAACCCAAACCGAAACAAAAAAAATCTGCCCTGCTTGGTATTGGAATGGCTTTTTTACCGTGAGCCATCATTTAGGCCTGTATAACAGTCAAACAGCAACTGCTATAGGCTTTGTGTGGAATTTGTTGCATTTTTTTTATATTATTTTAGGTTTTCAAGCAAAATGTTACCAAAGATTATTGAGCATGTTTATGGGTAACTCACCAGAGTGGTTTATAAACCGAAAGTACTCTCAGCACAAGTTTAACCATAGAGAGCAATGAACATAGATTCCTTTCTCTTAGCATCCTATTGGGGTTTCAGCAACCACTATGTCTTTTCCAGCCAAAGGAGGATCAGCTTATCATGACTTCGTTGTTTAGCAATCAGGGCTGACCCTTTGGGAATGGAAATTACTGAATGACTTGATTCCACTCTACAGAAGATGATCATAGTGTACCAAAAGGATCTAGGACTGGGGAAAAGAATCTCTTGAATATTTTTTGCTAAACTTATCACTGTTCTCAAGTGTGACTTGTGTCACCTGATGCTGAATTCCAACCAAGGCTGTAGCAGGAGGGAAACAGGGACACCTGTGTCAGCCCCTGATGTGTTATATTTTAATTTATATGCTGAGGTGCTCTTATATAGCTTTCTGCAATGTGACCTTCTGTGCCTTAAAGCTATGTAAGCTATGCTGTTGTTTTATGGATTCAGTTTTCTGCTTTGGTGTCTCACCAAACCGAGTGACTGAGAGCTGGTTCTGTCACCCTTGCTTGGGTGGTTGCCTTTGCTTAGCAGGGAACCCCACTCCCCTCCCTAGTTCATAGGGCCATGAAGGTGCACAGATATCTTTAGAATCTAGACCAACTCGGTACTTTAGGGATAAAAAAGTTATTGCTCGTGCTCAGTGGCTGTAACCTTTAGGAGCCCTAAGTCTTGCGCATTGTGGCACAGGCTGGCCTGTGACTGTCACTCCTGTAAGAACTGACAGGAGGTTGCTGGGGACCATGTCAGGTGTTTTTGTTGAAAGCAGGGGTATCAAACTCATTTTCACCAGGGGTCACATCAGCCTCACGGTTGCCTTCAAAGGGCCGAACGTAATTTTAGGATTGTATAAATGTAGGAGTAGTTACATTTATAGAGTCCTAAAATTACATTTGGCCCTTTGAAGGCAACCGTGAGGCTGATGTGACCCCTGGTGAAAATGAGTTTGATACCTCTGTTTTAAATTCAAGCAAATGAAATGAGGTTACTAGAATTCAAGTGTATTAAAACCCACCCAAATGAAACAGGTGTGATTTGGCTTGATGTGGCCTTACAGCCTTGAACTGTGGCTAGTCTCCTTCCCTTTGCTGCTGGCTCCATGGAGTAGAGTGGCCAGCTCTGCCTTAGTAGCCTGACACCATTTCTCTTAGTGTGGTCATCACCTGACAGAAGTTGGGGCTGTTGCTTCTCCAGCCTCTGCCCAGAGAGCCTGGAGTGAGACTGGAGAAGTGAAAGTTGCTCTTAGGACAAGGACTGTCTATGCAAGGACCCATTAATTTCAACATTTCTGGCATTTTGGGAGCCTGTGGTCACGGGCCATCTCTCTAGATTGAGTATAGCAAAGGGGTAGGAGAAGGGAGGCCAGCAAAGACCAGGTGAGGTCCTGAAACTTGGGATCCAGTGACTGTGCTGGCCCAGATTGCAAACACTGTCTGTACGAGGCTTTTTGCTCCTCTGGTCTACAACAGACAGGAAAACCAGCATTGGCAAAGCTAATGTGGGGAGTCTAATGGTATAGTTGAGAGATCCTATATAGGCTTAAATCACAAAGTTCTGCTCTTGGGTTTTCTGTCTGTCGTGTACTCATGGAATTGCTGACTTATGTATGCAACACTGAACTTTGTGTCATGGTTCCCCTCCAGTGTAAGGACAAGGTTACCACTTATATAACAATTGCGAAGTACAGTAGAAATTGAGTGCAGATCTATACTGTAGGCTGTTTACAACCCCCTACCACGATTATTAAATAAGTTGTTTCTAAAGAAGGACTATAATTATTTACTAGTAATCAATATCTTCATATGGCTCTGGAAGGGCGGTCAGGACAAATGAGTTGTGTGTATTGACTTCTCTGTTGGTGCATAGGGCTTGCAGTTACTCATCCAGTTATTCATCAGTGCAATTTCTTATTACAAATGCAGTGCAATTTCATATAATAACCGTTATGTCTAACTGGAAGAGAGAAAAGAGAAGTATAATGGATTTCATTATTGTACTAAGAGGGTTTTGTACCCCAATAAGCATGAAATCAAGATGTTTAAATTTTTCACTTGTGCAGCTCAAGGTATGAGTTCTTACAATTAGTCTATTAAAAAAAAAAAAAAACAAAAAACTGTTAAATGAGGGAAAACAGCTAATTGTGAAAAGAACAATTTGCCTTCAGAGTTAAACATAATTGCATACTCTCAACAAATCCTTGTAAGCTAAATTGCAGAGCTTTTCACTTTGCTCTGAGACACAGAAGGTATTGAAGATGACTGTGTATGATTTGGGGAATAGCTGGGCTTATGATGAGAATGAGTAATCAGTGTATAACCATGATTATGGTGGGATCAACTCTCATTTCAGTGAGGGATAACTCACTGTTATTATTTGTTTGTTTGCTCCCTACAAATCAGAATTTTCATCTTTTCCTGCTTATTATTTCCTAATGTTTTTTTTTTTTGTTTGTTTGTTTTGTGGTTTTTGTGTGAGTGGTGTGTTTGTTGTTGTTGTTGATTTTTTGGGGGGTTTTTTGTGTGTGTTTTTTTTTTTTGTTTTGTTTTGTGTTTTTTTTTTCTGTTGGTTAGTTTTTGTTTGTTTTTTGTTCAGTCTAAGAAATCTGTGTGCACAGAATGTCTATGCCTACAAATGGTCATGTGCAATCCCAATATCTTCTTTGGGAATTGTGCCTATATATCTAGGAGTGGGAGATGTTGCTGCCAGAATAATCAGATGAGTATGTTAAATAAACATGTGGACCCAGATTTGTATAGTGCTGCCCAAGATGGCAGCTGACATATTTTTCTGTTTAAGAAAAGGCATGTAATATTAATTTTTCTTTCCAGCACTGCTTGCTGGAAGAATTCTTGTGCCACTCTCTGAGGAAAAAGGTCTAAAATAAGCAAAAGACAAATTTGCAAAGAGAAGTAGTATTCTTTTCTTTGATGGGTATGTGAGCCTTTCCTCAGGTCTGAAATAGAAATAGGAGCTCTCAGGCCTGAATGTCAGGAACACTTGATGGTAGTGTAACTGAATCATGTTAACACACTAAACAATTTGGGAGGGAAAATGGTTGATAAATGCAGTAGAGAGACAATATTAGCACCGGTGGTTGGTGCCTGTGCTGGTGGGGAGAAGGAGGCAGCCATTACTGCTTACAACACATTGGCAAGTTATGTAGTGGGGAGGAAAAGCAGAGAGAAATACGCTGTACTGGCTACTGAAAAATCATGACCATCAGGGGTTCCGCATATTATTACTTAGAGGATATTTTATAGGTATCACATCATTAAAGCTACTGGAAGACTGCCTACTCAATTTACAAGACTTATAGAAATGGAAACAAAGCCCCCATTTTGACCTATTTCATTTAACTGCAAAAAGAGATTGACAGAATGAATATCATTTAAAAACTACACAAATTTTCCTTGCCTTGGTAGGCCAAGCAAAGATAGAGAATATGCAAAATACTTCTAAGATGCAAGGACTATGAAGGCTTCATTGCTGCTTACTCTTTTAAATTATCCTAGATCTATCTGGTGCAGTTTGTACCTGTAGCCTATGGATACTTTTATAATAAACCTATAAGCAACTTGTTGGAAAGAAAATATTCATGGCTGTCATGTAGGGAAAAGTAAGTTTGGGCTATTAGATATCTGAGATATCTGGAAGGGCCATGAATTTCCCGGTGGAAAACCTTCTTGGTGAAACATCTGGGGCTTATTTCTCTGGTGAAACCCAAGTAACCTGAAAACTGTTTGAAGCATGTGTTTAAACATAAAAGCTATCAGGACATTTGCTTTAGTAATGAAGAACAATGAAATGCTTCAGGAAAAAGAGGACACCAAACCAACCCCCAATCTCAAATGCTGCTGCTATAAAAATTAAAGTATAATTTTTTTAAAAAAGGCAGAAGAGTAGCAATGTCTTCTGATATGCATAGTTGCTCTTTGCATTGAAGTAACGCTTAGAGAAAATGTTTTCTGATTTTTTTTATTTTTTTTTTTTTTTTTTTTTTTTTTTTGTGGAGGGGAAAAGTGTATTTTTCACTTCTTACTTTGAACCTTCTTCATGCATGACAAAAAGGTGCATTCCTCTCCTGCTTTAGGATTATTGAGTCAGCTATTCCTTGCTTGGCCAAGCTGAACAACCATAACTGTTGTTTTCTTTTTAATCGGGCTTTACAATGGCTTTTGGATCATCAGAAACTTCCTACTACTTAGGTTGTCAGCAGTTTTCCAAACTGTGGATCTTTGTTGTTGGTTTGTGTTTTGTTTGGGTGTTTTTTTTCCCTTTGGACAACTGCCAGGATGTTGCCTCTTGCCCTCTTTTTTTTTTTTTTCTTAAATATTTTTTTGCTCCAGGAACTGAAAGCTCAGCCAGAGGGACCAGCGGCAGAAGCCCGGGTCTCCATGGCCACAGGGATGCCCCAGGGCACCCAGGGTTGCCATGGCCGTACACCAGCCAACCACAACAGCAAAGCGCCTGTGGAGAATTTCAAAACTCTCCTCTTTCACCAGCTGCCTTTTCAATGCATCCCCAATACTCAGTCCTTTTTTTTCATTTATTTTTTTTTTTTTTCTTCCCCCCATTCCCCTTTTTAAATAGAGCAGAGCTAGCTTATCACCAGGGGGAGGGGTTGAGCACTGAAAACTAAACAAAAGGTTTGGGCCTTTTTGCATGTTGAAAGGACGTGTTTCTTATTTCACTGACATGCTGTTGGAGAAGATGACATCATCCCTGTGGAGCTGATAAAGTTACACCAGGGTATACATTGTGGGGTTAGAATGGCACCAAAGACCTTGATGCTTTGCAAACTGCAATTGTTTTTATGTCTATTTTTTTAAATATACATAAGGCTTTTGCCCACATCCTTTTACTGTGTAGTATTAATATAAGACAGCAGCTTAACCAAACCTGGCTACTCTTCCCACTATGAGGATTGTTTACAAACTAATTGGCAAACAAAAGTACCATGAATAAAACAGAGCTTTGCTTCGTATTTCAGAATTTTTGATTGTAGCTCTTGCTGGAGTGCATGAGCTATGTGAGACATTTGCCCATAGTGAATGAAACTGGAAGGATGAATAGCTGCTGCTCTGAGGTAAAGCTGTAATGTTGTTGTGTAATAGCAGTTAAGCTCATTCTGAAAATAAATTAGTTCTTGATGTAATTCATAGTAAAATCAATACTGGGGAGTAATGGTGGCTTGCTTGTTTGTTTGTTTTGGTTGAGTGTGTTGTTTATTTGTTTCTGTGTTATGGGACTTTACTACTGTTATTTTAAGCCAGTCATGAGAGAGTATCACAATTATAGAAGGAATATGAAAAGCAATAGGCATACCTATCTCTCATCTTCCTACTAGTTGCTCAAAACGCATGCTATTTTTATCAGAGAGGGGAGTTTTACCTTGTGTTTGAGCCAGATACTTTTAAATGAGATTAAAGCTACTTTGTGGAAAGGAAACCTATTTTATTTATTGTTATTAGCTAACTTGTTGCTTTTCCTAGCATAAAGCAGTATGTAATTAATTCTTGTGTCAGAAGACACCATATACTTTTGTTTCCAGACTTTGAGAATGCGGCAAGTGCCAAAAGGCCGTGTTTGGAGAGGAGGGATGAGCTTGTGACAAATGCCTTCATCTGAGGCTTGGGAGAACATTTGCCCTTTCTGAATGTGCTAAAAACTTGCTGTGTGACTCTGGGTTAACCACTTTAGGATCGATTCAGCCGTAAGTGTGACTCTTCCCACTTTTTAAAGTTTACTGCTAGCTTTCTTCCATACTTGCAAGTATCAGGCATGTTTTTCATTTCAAAACCTGCAAACTTTTTTCAACTTTTAGTGTGAAAGGTGTATCTTCTACATGCAGGCACAGTCCCTTTATAAACCACATCCACATTCTCATTCAACTCAAAACCATAAATCAGTGTGTTTATTGTGGCGCCTTTTTTTTTTTCCCCCCTCTAAAGAAGTCTTCCATCACAGAGTTGGGAAGTCCCTTGTTTTGTGAGATTCAAGTACAGTGTTCCTGCACCTTCTGGAAAATACCTTATCACCCAGTCCATACAGCTTCAGGGCATACATGTGCGTGATAAAGTATTCCAAATTACTTCGTTTCAGGCAGCTGTGAGTAGCACTTGAACATAACCAAATGGTTATCAAGGCTTATCTATGATACAAAATGTTACACCAATAATTTGGGAATGGAGAGCTGTGTGTAGTCCAGGCCAGCTCCTTGAAGCATACTCCTAAGGGCAAGATCCCTCCAATCCACGTAGGCACCTTTAACATAGTTTTGACAGCTTAGTCTTCAGAAGATGTCCACAGCATCTTCCCCTTTCTCAGTGATTCTCAGACATCTAAAGGTCCGTCTGCATCAGACACTTCCAACCAGCTGCTCCTGGGCTGTTTTGACCAATTGGTGCCCATCAGAATTGCGAGGAAACCCAACCATTTGTCATGAGGTAGATTGCCAAAGTGAGCTTTTTTAAAAGTAACCACAAGAAAGTTGTCACAACTACTGGACAGACAATTAGAGCACTGACATGAGGCTACTTGCACTGAAGTTGACAAGTGCCAACTTGGCTGTCAATGGCATTTAGGTGTGTAAAGGTGCTGTGTATGTTTGGTCTTGTATTTGTCTGTGAAAGTTATCAGCATATTTTTCTGCACATAAATCCATTTTTGAATTGGCAAGCTAGGCATCTGTAAGTTTGATTAATGAAGTACTGCAGAAAACCATATACAGTGTTATTGATTTGACCCATGGTACCTATCAAAAAGCTATCTGTATTTTATTTTTCTCTTTCAAATGTTGTGGCTTTTTTTTTTTTTTTTCTTTTAATGCTGGGAGCAAACACTGAACACAAGAGACTGAAGTAGATTTGTTTGTACAAGCTTTTATGCTTATAGCAAAGTACAGGTATGTTGTAGTTCTTTTTTGTATAGAGGCAAGTGATAACTATGGCAGTGATCTACTGTAGGTTATACCAGATGGTTTGGAGGGATACTTGAGTACTACCTAAACAGACCAATTTAAATAATAGATGTTAGATGTCTGGTGTCTTGAAGGATACATGTTTTATATGCTCTTAATTACAAAAAATTAACCTTTCTATTCCTAGAAATATTTAATTGCATTTGATCTCTAAGCTTTGAACTCTAATTATGAGCTTTATTTGCCTATTATGCACTGTATTTAAGGCTCACTTTTAAACAGTTTTGTATTTTTTGTTTCATTTATTATTCCTTTGTTCTGAAAAAGGCTAAGAGCATAATTGACCTTTGTTTTGTTTTGTTCTTAAGTACCATGGTGGTCACTTTTTTCCCAAACTATCACAGTCTTTTTGTTCTCTTATGGCATCAGCCAGCCTTCCCTGGTACTGTTTAGAGCCTGTCCACTGCCATTTGTTTCTAGTTATTTTCTCTCTATACCCTTTGAAACAGGGTGGTCAGAGTTTAAGCAAGGACTGAGTACTGTTGAGATATGGCTGGTAATACTGCATTCATTCTTTCCTTACAAACTTGTATTTTGTTTGTAACTGGGTTGGATAGTGGGGTTTTCTATTTCATTATTGTTCAGATGTGATCCTAATGAATGCAGAGGTTCCAGACAACTGTTTTAAAGGTGGCAGTTGAAACTGCTTGGCAACTAATCAAGCATGGAAAAAATGGATGATTAAAAAAATAAATAAATAGATGTAAAGTGCCAAATAAATTCTGCTCAAGGGCAGAGAACCTGACTTAAGATCCCTCATGTGCTTTTAAAAAATCTAGAAGTAGGAGTTAAGAGAGTCTGCAGGGTACCTGTATTTTCACAATTTTTCAGTGTTCTTGCATTAAGTTTCATTCTCTTAAACTTTTTAATCTGCTCACAAAGCCTTTAAGATGCAGTCTAAATATCAGGAAGAGTTGATAATTGTATTCATTAGAATATTCTTTGTAGAGAAAAATCTTTCATTTAAACCTCCAAAATTCAGACTCTGTCTGAGAAATGATAATGTTGACAAGTGTGTGATGTTCTCTTTGGTAATACTACCATGCATTATCATTTTTTGTATTTCACACAAACTCTTGATGAGAATGCATTTAGTGTGTTTTCCTGTTTCTTAATGTCATGGGTCTGTGCTAGTGGGTTTTTTTTTCATTTGTCTTTTTTTTTTTTTTTCCTTTATTTTGGTTTGTTTGCTTTTTTTTAACTTTCAGATAACTAACCAGAAGCCTCAGAGTCAAGTTTTGATTATAACAAAAGCTCATTTACCCTGGGCTACCTTTTTCTTTGACTCTGTCTTTTGGTCTTATCAGCTCCAAGTTTCCCCTGCTTTGGCCCTCAGAAGTGTGTCAATTTTTCCAGAACTGCACTTGCCACAGAACTACTACCCATTCCTCTCCATCTGAGGCTGTCTTGGTTTCCCTCAAGCCTCCATGCTCTGGATTTCCAAATAGGCTGATATTTTGTCTCTAGTTTCTCTGTTTTCCTTAGTTTTGAATCTATTTATTTATTTAGGTAGAGAAGGGATCATGGATGCAAATAACCTCTTCTCTCAAATATAGATTTTAAGTGCATCTGTGATCTCTCAGGGCTGATTCTAGCTATACTGTTTTTAGAAGGATGCAGACCTGAAACAAATAGGTGGAAATGCAACTTGCGCATTAGAAGAGGGATAAGTATCTTACTTTTTGTAGTATATTGTCTAGTAGGTGTTCAGCCACCATGTCAGTGAAACCATCACTGCTGCAGATGCATTGCATTTATTGGTTGCTGTATGCCTGCTGCACCCCTGTAAATGGTGCAGTAATCCAGTGTTTTAGTTCTGTGAGAGGGTAGTGAGCAACTTGTGGTGTCCCAAATGCAGCGATGTTGGAATCCTTAGGACAACCTGTTTCTTTCAACAGCTCGAGTGAGGGGGTGGATGCTAGTAGAAAGCTTCCTCTTAGCGACATGCATTAGGAATAAAAGACTACACGTCATAGATTCATTCTGCTATGTGACTTCAAAAAATGTTTTTCAAATATGAAGTACTTCACAGTTTTCACTTTAGTAACAGAAGTGCAAAAGAAGCCAGATGTGACTGTCACAAAGTAGTTTTAATTTTTGCTTTCCTTGACTTCTACTTCAAAAGAATGATTTCTGAGATTTTTAGCTCAGTGTTTTTCTTACACACAGGTACACACACTCTGAACAAAAGATTCCTCAGATGATAAACTCCCTAGTTCTCTACCTTTTTTTTACCTATCTCCTTCCTAAAGATTATTTCAATTTCCTTGGATGCCTTCACAGTAATTCCAGCCAAATAGTAATGAGAATGTGTCAGCTGTAGGCATCTCCTGTGTATCAGCCATATATACAGCTGTGTATCAGCTGCATATACTTCAAATAAAAGATCCTGTTCTTGTGGCCACTCTTCTGTTCAGCTGAAGATGAAGGTGAGAAGAGGTAGCGCTTTGCTGCCTTAGGAAGAGCCCAACAAGGATGGGGAAAGGGAATGGAAGAATCTCTGTGCCAAAAAGTTAATGAGAGGATGCAGAGGTTAGGTTTTTTTCATCCTGTAAGTTTGTTATGTTTACTGTAGGAAAACTAGAAAATGCAGTAGGTTTTTTGGGTTAAAGAGCTGGAGAGTTTTTGGTCTAAACAATTTGACTTTGCTAAATTCTACTGTTGGCTGTTTGGTTTGCATGTCTTCACAAATTTAACTTAAAATAAATGAATTAGGTGGGGGGTGAAGGAATGTGTGTTAGTTCCCCATGCAGCATGAAACTCTGCATAATTTTTATGCAGAAATTAAATAATTTATAATGTTTTCAGTTAGCTTTTTAAGTTTTTTAAAAAACTTTGCAGTAACTCTCACCTCTGGATGGATTTATTTGGCTTTCTTGTTCCATGGTGGTTGAAATTTTGAACACTCGTATGCTTTCTAACAATGCCTGTGTGGCTGCTTTTGGAAGTCATGGTGTCATATTTGGACACAGATACTCTAGTAAACTCTAAATTGCTCCCTGTGGAGCACTGTGTTAAAGGAAATCACGAAGCAAACGGTCTGAGAGTCAGTGACATCATTTTGTAAGAACAGCAACAGGTAGGCATCGATGTGTTATGTTTTCGCTGTGGTCTGTTGCCCATTTCAGAGACCCCCGAAATAGCAGTTTCAGAATTTTGAACTCTGAACTTCCTTTTGTTGTTATTAAGTCAAACCCATAATATTAATATAACAGCTTTCTGTGTTTGTTTTCAGTGTCACTGTTATTTCAGCAGAATATTTTTGTTGGCGCTGTATTGTTCCAGTGGCTCTTGAGGATGTAATGTGGCATTAACGTTTTGCTTCGTGCACTGTATTACCTGACCCCAAGAGTATTTTGTGGCGTCTACCAGGCCAGAGATAAAAGCTGCTAATTCAGACGAGGAGTGCAGCCTACATTCAAAACACCAACATGTTCATATCAGAGTAGCAGTTCCTTTTAAAGTAATTGTGCTCTGGCGGCCCTACACCAAGTTGCGCAAACCTTTGGACTGTGCTTTGTGTGTGGGCACAGTTCCTCCAACGCAACAGCATATAAGCTCTGCAAAAAGTACCAAGTGTTTGAAACAGTTTGACAATGGCAGTTACTGTGCTAAAAATAAACCAGAGGTGCATTAGCATTAATAACTACTCCCACAAGCTATGCTAATCACTCTCGAAGAGCTGCAAAATTGGGGAATACTGTTGTGCATGCTAAATTACTGCTTATAATGTAAAGTCACAGATCTAGCAAATCAGGTTGTGTATTTTTTTTTCTCCAGCCTCTAAGTCAGTAGAGAAGAGCGAGTTTGCAAGCTCAGAAACCTTGCTGACTTTTGTGATTGTAGATGACTGAAGGTTGGCGCAACTGCCTTTTCATAAATGGCCTTCTATATAAAGCCAGTGCCTGACCTTGCTTTTAAAACTCTGATCTCATGAAGGTATTAGTTTTATTGTAATTTTAAAGGAGTTTTTAAGAAAATACTATTGAGTTGCTTTTTTCTTTTTAATATAGTTTTGTGTGGGGAGAGAAGGAGTATAGTTTTAAGGAACTGCAATGGAGGTACTTGGAGCATAGGGACTTTCCTGCCATGCTTGAAGATGAGAGCAGTTTTCAGAGTACACTTAATTGTAGGCACTAAGATTTGGCTTACAGAGTTCTTACTTTTCTTTAATCTCATTAAGGTCAAGCTTTTTGCCTGAAAGGGGTCATGTGGCATCACTTCTGGGCTAGCTACTTTGGTCTTTCTCAGTCATGTTGCCCAAAATGACAATGACTGGAACATGTATAACCGTGGCACAGACTGGGTAGCACCTACTCACGTGAGGAGGGAGAGACTGAGGCCCTTGGTGACATGGTGGTGGTGGCAGCTCTGAAGCCAGATAATTATTCTGATGTGTTTGCCTTGGTCTGTGGGAGGCAATTAAACCACTTCCATATTTTTATTATGTTGTGAGAATGAACAGTGACAGAAATCTTGTTACGTTTTAAAGGACCAGCTGTGTGCTGGTGCAGAAAAACTGCATCTGCTGACCTGTAATAAATTTTCAAAAGCGTTAAAATATGATGCATTCCGAAAATAACAAGGTCATTCTCGGCATGAAGCTTGGCATTGCATGGAAAAGTATTAAATATTCATTTGCACCAATCAGTTTTTGCAGTTTGCCTAGAAATATGGAATATGTTTGGGCTGGTGAGCAGGCGGAACTGTTTTTTCTCCTTTTCCTGAGGAGAAATTGGTTTTTGTACAGAAGAGACGAGATGGCAGTGCAGAGGGAAAACTGGCATTTGTTGGCCCTGGTAACAGGATTCCCATTGTGCTGGGAACAGCTGAACCAGAAGGGAGCATATTTAAGAACTGTGTAGCTCGAGTGTGCAAATGTGTGAGGGTTGCGATGTGTAAAGCAACGCAAGGCTTTAGATTTAGAAAGGGAAAACTGAGTGTAAAGGAACTTTGCTTTTTATTGAATCTACTCTGCAGAGCAGCGGTGAGGGTGAGTAAGAAGCATGCCAGCACTAATGAGAACAATTAACACCCAATAATGTGTAAATGAAAGATGAAGACAGACATTTGAGTAAGATAAAGATTTTTCTGAGTCTGTGCCAGAAACTGGCACTGGATTACTCTAATCTCTCCCTCTCATTCAGTTTTCCTGCAATTTTGGAAATGACCAAATGAGCAAAATAATCTGTCCAGCAGCTACAGCTAGAATCAGTGGAAATCTGGTGAGAGTTGGTTTTACTTCCAGCTCATGGCTGCAAAGTCAGGCAGTTCTGGTGATTTGTATTAGCTCTGGTAACTGAGTGTATCCTCCTGTGTGGTAATGTAGGACCCGTCATCCTATGAATGTGATCATTGATTGCCACCTGAATTGACTTTTTGAACCATGCCTACCTTTATTTAAATGGAAAATAAAATCATATCTCTCTTTGTGCATCCTGGCTGCTCACTTGGTAACACCTTCTGGGTGTTTAGGAGAGACGTGAAAAGCTACTTGTCCAAAATCTATTCTTCTGACTGGATTCTTGGGGCAGGGGAATTGAAGGTGAGTAAAGAGCAGCTCTCCATGATTTAGAAAAATACAGTTCTGTGGTCTTTGAACAATAAGGGAAAAGTAGAAGCTTTTCTAATGTCTTGTGGCTCTGCTATGCTTTTTGAAAAGGTGGGAGGGTGCCTCTCGCATTTCCCCTCCTTAACATCTGCCCATCTACAGCTACCTTGGAACAGAGAAGCTATAACAAGCAAAGTCAAGTCCATTTTGGATGAGTGCTAATCTAGCAAAGCCTTCTGAGGGACAAGAGAACAGACTCACAGGAGTTTCTGTTGGCATGGTAAGGTGTGTGTTGCCTTTGCATTGAATTATTTACTCACTGGGCTTCTTGAGTAAGAAGTCCGGTGCATATGTGAAGCACTTGCAAGCGTGTTCAAAGAGGAGCAGGTGGCAGTACTTGGTGTGTGTGTTATGGGTGTTTGGAAGCAGGTATTTTGTTCTCGTACTGCCCACCCTCTGGTTTTAGGTGTTTCTCTTGGATTATAAGAAGCTAAAGTCAGTAGATTAATACTACTGAACTCAGGGTGTGTGTGTGTGTGGTTTTTTTTTTTTTTTTTTTCATTCATTCAACTAGTTTCTGAAAGCATCAGGTGGCATTAGTCATTTATTTGCATTAGGTAACTGGCTGATGGTCACCTTTTTTTACTGCTGTTCTATCTTTCCACTGCTGTTCATTGCTCCTTTTGGTGATATGCTTCAACTATGAAATTTGGAGAAATGAGCTTTGCTGTTGCAAAGCAACAAGAGTTTCTTTACGAAGAGAAATAGGTGTTACCTGTTTCTGTCAGTCAGTGTTTGAAACAAGTAAAAAGCCATCACTAGTATACTAGTATTAGACTATTTTGAGTCCTCTTAAGCTTGGTAGCCTTGCGATACAAATTATTTTGGCCCTGCAGGTTGAGTGACTGGCTGCTACTGTCTAGATTGGGTTACCTGCAAAAGAAGATGCCAAAGAGAGGTGCTGCCCTATGTTCTTGATTTCCTGGCAGCCCATAAGGAATTCTTGCACGAGTTGGTGGCTTAACTTTCCGTGACCTGTTTGTGTTCAGGTGGCAGATGGGTGCATTGCCACTGAGGGCTCCCCCAGTGCTGGTGAGGTGGGGATGACCCCTGGGGTAGGACAAAACCCGAGCGCTGCAGCTCTGACCTGGCTGTGCCTGTTTCTGGTTATAATTGAAGCCAGGACATCCTTCTCCTCCTGTATGGTAGCATTTCATTAAACAGAAAAGGATGAGGGTGTAGGAAACCTTGCTTTAAAATGTTCTGATGCTTTAACTGTTTAATCAGATGTTTGTTTGCTTTTGCATAGTTAATTGTGTTTGACTTTTTAGGTTGAAACTTATAATGGTGTAAACTATAAAATTATAGTAGTGTAACTATTTCTTGTAACCCTGTGGTCTTTTTATGTACTTCCTGTTCATTTTTTTTTTTAATGTTTCCCTTATATTTTCTTACATTTCCATTTTTCTGTGGGAAAACTCTATTTCAGGGTTATTTAAGGAGTTTCTAACTATGGTGATGACTCACAAGGACATCAATACAGCTTATTGTGCTGAAACTATAATTCTCTTAAAAAACCCCTATTCTTGAGAACTTATAAGGAGATGATTACAAGACTTAAGACAGACGTTTATGGTATACAAAATAAAATTTGTGAATTTAACCTTAGTATCCCCCTAATTTGGACAGACACATTATGATTTAGTCATTAGTGATATGATCACATACTTCATAACTCTTCATGCCTTGCCCTATTGAAAGCACAGTGTGGTCCTGCTCTGAGAACACCTGCACAACACTGTGTGTCATCTGTCTAATTTCCTGAAAATGTTTGAGAAGTAAATGAATCAGGATTCTGCAGGATAGAAAAATACGTCGTGTTTACAGCCAGTCAATGATGCTGTCCTGAAGTTCTGGCGTTTATCTGCACTTGTTTGGCTCTGGCTTCTCAGGCGAAGTTCCTTCTCTTCTGGGGGTTCAGCTTTTAGCTCAGGATCTGACTATTGAGTCAATTGTTAGTTTTTTGAAAACTGCAGGGAAAAATATTTGAAATACCTGCATATATATACATATATATATACATATATATATATATATATATATAATCTACACACACATATGAAACCATTGGGATGGTGGTGTTTAGGTCTGTGTGTGAGCATGATCCTTTGTTGGTTTTCCATTCATGCCTGCTATGTTTGCGGTGTAGGTGCTATATGCATGACCCTTGTGGCTCTTCTAAGCAATACAGGAAAGTGTGAAACAAAAAATGACAAATTATTTGAAGGGGCTGGCAAGAGAGATTTTAGAAAAAAAAATAAAAATGGTTTTGTAAGCTCATGAAAAGACCTTGGAGAATCTGTCCTTGTGGCAATAATATAAATGAGTTAAGCAGTTTAATAACAACAAAATGCAGCTCTGAATTTTGGGACCAGTAAGGAATACTGAAAAGTTAAACAGAATTGTGAAGAACAAAGTGAAATAAATGGAATTAATTTCTAAAAAATTGAATGGCAGTCTCATTCACGATTATGGAAAACAGCTCAGTTAAATGTTCTTTGAAAGGCTTTCTTTATGGATTCTGCCTTTTGATTGTCCTAAGAGAGGGTTGTTAATAAGGATTTTAATGAGAATTATGATCAATGGGAAGAGCATGTTGTGAGTGAACTAGATGGGGCCATTTATGAGGGTCTCCAGAGATGGGGGAAGTGATGCGTAGCAGATAAACATGGGATTAACATTGAGCAGAGGGGAGAGACCAACGTCCTGAATTGTTACTAATAAGCACTAATGAGTGAACATCAGCCATCCTTTGTGTTGAAGAAGGCACTAATTAAAAATAATTCATAAGGTGACTTCTCTTTTTGTATTCTGCCTGTAAAACATGTGTGCAAGTGAAGTTTGGAGGCAAAGTAGCAAAATGATCCTATATAAGGAGGATTTTCGAGATCATTGCCTTAATACTTTACATTCCATTTAAAAGTGATTTTTTTCGTTTGTTTGTTTTGTTTTCTTCTCCCTTCCATCTCTGTGTGTACACACACAAAAGAAGCAAAAAAAAATTTTTGGTGAGACTCAGTGTTGTAAATAAAAGATATTGCCCTTTCTCCCATTACCCTAACTCCTATTAATGGATACAGTGTACAATGTACAGTGCTTTAAAGCCTAAATGAATACTATGTTCAGTTGAAACTATGGAGATGAGATGAAAATAGGTAGAATGTACTTATTCTTCTTTATTTTATTCATGAAGTACTTCCTGTTCTCATCATGCTTTTTATACACTAAAGTAGTAAGATATTAGTAAAGCACAGTTCCTTTTCCCTAATTATGCAGTATAATTGGAAATTGTGGGCAAATCTCCTGATCTCCATAGTGACAGCAGAACATTTATCTAATTAGTAGTTTGCCTTTTGGCATTACTTTGAATAAATTAGCATTTCATTAGACACCCTAGGCTACTGGGAAAAAGTTTTCCCAGAGTAGTATTTAGTCTCTTTTCTCTAAAGAGAGTGTTTTGACTTAGCATAGGATAATAATATCCTTTGTAACTAGGAAGATATAGAATAGTAATACTATTGTTATTCCTAGTATCGGAGGGGCTGCACTTGGTGGTTCTTAGCTTTCTTTAATCACCAGGAGTCAGAGCAAAAACTTAAGTTGCCATATTTGATGCCTTTTTCTCCAGGGGAAAAAGGAAATGGAAAAATGGAACAAGTTTGAGATACAACTTGACCTCCTCCTCCTCCTACCATCTCCTTTTATCCAGAGGATGAACTTTTATTTCAGTTTGCAAACAGTGCAAAGTACAGTGGTGTGGACTATCCCAGAAGTCCTGCTCTATCGCTTGCTCATTGTAAATGAGCTCTTCTGCAGTATTTCCAATGCACCTAATTCAGAATAATCGAACAGTATTGGTATTCTTTTCTTGCATATATAAATCAGTGATAGGAAACTGGGTGACTAAGTTTCGACATTGATTGCCAGATGAGAAGCGTGGATGCTTGTCATGCTTTCCTGAACAGCTCCTGGGAACCCATATCTTTGATGGGAACTTAAAATAGGTAATTCATCAAAGATGGATTCTCATTGGTTCTCTTCCCTAGTGTTAAAAAGAGTAGAAAGAAAAAAAATACATGGATGTGACAAAGGTTTGTAATTTCCTTTCCTTGAGCCATTGGCTGTTTCAGACCTTTGTTTACCCCCTCGAAGACACATTGGTTGCCTCCCATGGCAGAAGATTGGCTTGAAGTGTGATGTTAAATATTTTCCGCTTCCCAAAGTTGCCCTTGCAGCAGGGACATACATTTACATCATCATTGTCACAGTTGCTTTTTGGTAGAGGCATTCAAAGGGCTTATCATCTTGTTTTGCTAAATCCAGAGGAATTAAACACCTTTGTTTGGCAGGTCAGTCTGAGATTGCTGGGCTATCAGACTGGGTTTTGTATCTAGTAGCACAATATATCTGGGACTTGTGATATTTGTGAATTTGGAGCCTGCTACAAAAGGAGCCCCAGTGCAGTGTTGACACATGAAGGTCCCCAGCAGACTGTCCAGCTGGGCTTGGTGGTCGCACTTTCTGGTCTGGGTTCTCTGAGCAGATGGTCACTTACTCCCTACTGATGTGAGACAGGACAAACCTGTACTTTCACCTGCCCTTTAGTAAACGTTTTCTTGCCCTGGCAAGGCTTTTTTGCTCATTCTTTGTGATTTGACACTGGGTTATCTCATGGTGAGAGAGCAGCTCATGTTACTTTCTAGCTCTTCCCTTAGGCTTCTTCAGTTACCCCTCTTGACCCAGTAATTATTTTGTATTCCTGTGCCATAAGTTAGCCAGAGTTTTGAAGTGGACCTTACTAGACCTTCTCCTGTGATGAGCTTCCCATTTAAAAAAAAAAAGTCAGAAAATTCCTTCAAATCTGGCTTTTTTAACAACTGGAACAATTAATGGAAAACTTGAAGAGTGGGAAGATAGGATGGAAATAAAGAGGGCTTATGAATTGCTTTCTCCCTCTTCACTGTCATTGCAGGCAGGTTCCTAGTTTCAGGTCTGGTCCTTGGTTACCTCAGAACCTTTGTAGGAAGTTGGTATGTGTGCACAGTCCTCCCTCCAGTGCCTTGGAAGGTCTTCACTGCAAATTCTGATGCAGACTAGGGCCTAGCCCTAAAATGGGAATGCCAGAAAATCTGGGTCTTGGTTGACTGTGCTCCCCCTCACTGCAGGACCTCAGCTCTTGGCTGCTACGCCTTGCGCCGTCCCTTGGCTGTATCCTCCCTCACAGGGGATGTTCATGAAACAGCTGCTTCTTTCTTCCACCTTCGTGCAGAGGTCTGCAAACTATACTTAAATGTACCGTAAGAACAGTCATTCATATCCTAGATAGATATTTAAATTAACTTTCCTTTCCCTACAGGATTGTAAAGTTACTGTGATAAAACCCTTTAATCTCCTTCTATATGTTCAAATAAGTAAATTTTTCTGTGTTTGTTAGTTGTATTGATATTGTTGTGACCAAACATGCTCTAGTGAATATGGATTTGAGATTGCATAAATTTCCAAACAGCACCTATTTTCTTATCTGCTCCCCACATATGATTTCTGTCAGGGACATCTTGTCTGGGAACCTTGGAAATAGCAAGGCAATGGCAGAGGTACATTAGAGAAAATTACTGCTGTAATCTAATGATCTGATTTATTTTATTATTATTTTTTTTTTTTACAGCTTGATGACTGTACCCTGCAATTGTCCCACAACGGTACCTATCTGGATCTAGAATCCACGCTAGCAGAACAGAGAGATGAACTGGAAGGCTTCCAAGAGGATGCTGGGTAAGTTAGTGTTTACTAAATTTAGATAAGTTAGCATATTTGTCCAGAAGCATTGAAGTTTCAGGTGTGTGTGTGGTTGACTTGGTACGTTCAGGTCAGCATAGGAATAGAAAAGATAAAATTCTTTCCTCTGTAAGCACATGTGTCTCCCTCCTTTCCATGATTGAAAGTTTTCTGACGCCTCTATCTACATTCAGTCTTATGGTTTCTCTGAAAGAAGATGGCATACTTTAAGAAATCTATCAAGATGTCTTGACTGGTCTAATAAAAATTTGTAGTTCTTTGGACCTTCATAAATGAGGGTAGCCGGTTCTGAGAACTCAGAGATCTTTCTTATATGATAATAGTTGGTGTAGAACATTATATTCGATTGGTGCTCCTGAAGTCATAAATGTAATTTCTTTGTGCCTTGAAATGTAAGTCTTCATTTTCTATTCTTGCAGAAAAGAACTGTATTTATTGATTTTTTTTTTATTTTTATTTTTTTTTTTTTTTTTAGCTTCTGGAATTGATTTAACCAGCCTGCTATGTGTGTTTTGTTGTAGTTTTTTGAATATTCTCCTGTCTTTCTTTTTTTAATCATTGCTGGCACGTGTGGGTTGCAATGACACAGCTTTCCATAAACAGTCTCTGAGAACTGAAAATGAAAACAAAAGTTGGCATCAATGTGTGTCTGTGTGAGTACATGCATAAAATTTGCATTGTAGAAGGATTTTTTTTCTGAGCCTTTTAGGTGATTGTCTTGTGTAAGATACAAATAAGCATACAGTCTAGAGCTAGTTTTGCTTTGCTGGTTGCTATACTGGACTGGATAGTTGTAATTAATGGGTGTCTTTTGGCATGTACTTCATGCATGTGAGTAAAGTAGCTAGGCCAGAAGGTAATTGGTCAGGGCTTGTTAACGCTAAGAAATGCAGCCCTTTTGCTTATACTGGTTTCTCTATTTTTTGTGATAGCTGTCTAGCCTTTGGTGAATACTTCTTCTGAATTTAAACTGTGACTCTGAAGATTATTTTCTGTGGAGAAGAGTTTTAAATAATATCAATACACGTGTGTGCATTTGTGTATGTCTTCTTCATACATATCAGTTTTGCTTATGTCTGTTGGATGATAAAGAAACTGTTCTGTCAGAAAGTCACATTAGAAGAGAGTTCTTCAATAGATAAAGTAACCAATACAGCTCAACTGAGCCTCCCTTCCTATGCAAGAGGAGTGTTGCGTATAGAAGTCGAAGTAGTCCTCAGTTTTATACAGAGGTGATAAAAATTGCTGTAAAGAACATAAAGTTATTTCCAGCTAACTTGGTAATCAGTTGAAAGCAAGCAAGATGAAGGAAAAACTTTTGATAGTTTTTGTTTTTTTGAAGTAGTATGCATGAGTTTGTTACATTTTTCTTTTCTTTCTATTGATGTCTTCATCATAATTCCAGTAATTTTAACTTCATTGTTTTTGATACCACATAATGGCATTGCTGAGCAATTCAGCAACCCAGAGACCTGTTGGGTCTTTTCCTGCAAGACTTTGTACTGGAAATGGCAAGCTACCTTCCACCTTGTTTTGATTTCTGCTTCCTTTGGGCACATAAAATCAATGAGATGGATTGTTCCTGAAATATTATACTAATTTTCTCTGTGGTGGCTATCCTAGGGGGAAAAAACAAACAAACAAAAAACCCAGCACACATGTGGAACTAAGTGTACTGCTTGGAACTGGATGTCTAATGTGTTGTTCTGAGCTTAAAAAATCAGGTTATGGTTTTGTGTACTTTGCATGTGTGCACAGACCTTCTCTTAATTGTGTAACCTATTGTCAGTTGGGTAATTGCTTCTTCCACTGGCCTGGCCTGCCAGATAATGTGAGGTCTGCTGGGAGGTCCTTCATCCCTCTGCAAAGACAAACAGCGAGGTATGAAACTGGGTGTTAAGGTGCATCCCAAAAGCTTGGGATACAAATTATTATTGTAATTATCTTTTGAAGCGTGCTTTGTGAAATGAAAGAGAACACCTATTCTGTCCTTGTCATATACATAGCCCTCACCTTCACTGGTCTTTACCTTGTTCTCTGAAGTTGTCCCTCTGGTAATGGTGGCTCAGTAGGAAGTGTTGTGTGTTCATGTTTCAGCTGCCCGCCTAAGGTGTGACACTGGGACTGGCTGTGTTAGATACTGCCATTCACTGTCTCTGTGACACATCTTTCTTTGTCTTTCCACTACAGCCCTCCTTCAGACTTTGCTTTCCTATCTTTATGATAAAATATGCAAGTGGTGGTAGCTGTAAAAAGCTGAAGTGGTAAGAATGGTAGTGAGGAAGAATGAGGGGTAATTTGGAGAGTAAATCAATGAGTGAACCACACATGAGCACAAAAAGATGTGTACCCTGCTGCAGAGGGAAGAGGGGGTGATTGTCTGGGTGGATGCTGCTCCCCTCAGCAGCTCTTCTGAGGTGCCTGTAGGTACAATTGTTATACTTCCCTTGGATAATCCTAGCTTGTGCCTAACCTGCAGTGCAGGGATTGTGCTTTAACTTGCTTATTAATGAGGTTCAGGTGTTTGGTTCCATCTCCCCTACCTGCACATACCAAATAATTCGCAGGCTGGAGCCCTGAGCTCCTAGTACTTTGTTCTGCAGTGGTGGATGCAGCTCAGTGAAGTACAAAACCTTGCATTTAGGAGTAACTGGCTAGAGGATGAGCAAGTACTGGTCAGGCAGAAAACCAAGAAAAGGGGGAACACCTGACTTGTCAGCAACTTGGCAGGAAAGGATCTGACATTTTTGGAAACTGTGAGCTGAAAGCAAATCGGTGATTATGGTGCTGTGAAAAAGGTAAAGGATGTCCTAGGGTGTAAAGCAGGAAGTTAGCCAGTGAAATGTAATTAACTTGGTGTCTTCAGTACTGGTGAGGATTCAGCTACATCTCTGAATCCCATTTTGGTCTATGTTTTGTGAGACAAAGGGAAGAAAATAACAATATCACGCAGAACTTTAGAAATCCATGTCATAGCTTTTCTGTATAACTTGGTAACATCATAACTTCAGGGTAATTGTAACTTCCATGATGTTTTCCAGAAAAAGAGAATATTCTAAACATAGGATAATGAATGCAGTCAGGAACATCTCCCTCCATCCCAGTTTTCTAGCAAACTAAACTCCATTCTCGGGCCTTGCAGCTCTGATCTCTCACCCCTGAAGAGCCCAAGCAGCTGAGCTGGAATGCTCCTGAGCTGGAGCTGCTGGCTGCGGATGGTGGGGACTGAGCAGCAGCCTGTTGCCCGGGAGAGGCTGTTCACAGAAACCACTTAGTCTCTCTCTCTTTCTCTCTGGGTCATTTCAAGGTCCTGCTCTTAATCTTCAAAGCTTTTAATTTTCAGAGATTAGGCTACCTCTCTGCCCTGCCAAGGCTGCTGTGCTCATCAGGGTCACTGAAGCTTGCTGAACTCTCAATGACGGATTTAGTCGCTGGATATTCATGGCATTTTTAAAATTTTAGGTCTTAAACTCTGGAAACACCTAGTATGAGTGACCAGCATGTCCTGCAATCTAGCAGTTTTCAGCATCTTTTTACCAAATGTTCATGTTTGCCCAGGCAAAACTGTGAAGATTATGATTTTTAATTTTTTTTTTAAACCCACTGCTGATAAGAGACTTGTCGATAAATAAACAAACCATGCAGGAAACACTGTCTTACAAATTTTTATTGGTCTGAGAGGCTGCAGGCATCTCTTTTCTCTTTGAGTGACTGGATGAGCAGAGTGATAAACCAGAAGGATTTTTCTTCAAGAGGAAGGAGGGTGGTGGTAGTTACACTGGAGGTTTATGGTGTGAATCTGTAAATAACAGGTATGATAAGCTCATGGAGTCATACACAATTTCAAATGAATTATCTTCTGTTACTGAATATGATGAAAAGAGGCTTTTAGTAGTAGCAATCCACTCCAGCACAATCTAAACTTCTGTTTAGGGGAGGAGAAAACTCAGCGCATGTGCTGCCTTAGCCTGCAGGGCTAACTCTGAGCAAAACTTGGACAGGGATGGGACTGGGACTGTGTTCCTGTATCCACAACTCTCGCTGCTGCTATTTGGACCTTTGGGAATAGCTGTGGGATTTGAGAGAATTGGTTTGTTTTTATATGGTGTAGTGTGGTGTTTTGTTGTTGTTCTTTGGTTGGTTGGCTTTTTTTTTCTTCTTTTTTTTGGGACAGTCAGGATGAACAGCTAGCCAAGCAATGAGATGCTGGCGCTGCAGAAGGTGTCATGACCAGGAAACAGATCAATAAAAGTATCTAGGAAAACTGTCTTTCTTTTCAAGTCTGGTGTGCATTCATGGTTTGTTTGCTTTTTGTGTTGTGGTTTTGTTTTTTTGTATGTGTGTGGTTTTAATTGTTGTTGGGTTTTGTTAGTTTGGTTTTTGATTTTTCTTTCCTTGCAGCACAAGTTTCTTTGTGGATGCTTAATTGTGTGATGAGGTAACGTGGAGGTAGTTTAGGTGGGCTGGATGTTTTGTTAAAGTATCCATGACAGGTAAATGCTCTTTTCCTTTGTTTACTTGTGATTTTATAGAGAGAGCAAGAATTGTGAAGAAGTTTATGTATTTAAATTACCATATCATTGTTCAAGTTCTTTTTATGGGCATGTCTTAACAGGACCTAATGGTAGCCCACAAGGTAACAAAGTCTGAAACTGCAGAACACAAAAGCTTCTTCAGACGGTGCACTGCAAGCAATGGAGATTTCCTCAGGGAATACTTTTTCAAAATTTCTGTTCAGCAGATTGTTTTAAAGTACTTTTGACAAATTACCTCAGCACTGCTGTTTTTGCATTCCTTCTGGACGACCTGTCCCAAACCATTTTTGCTGGGCGAGTCCCATTTAAACTGAATGCCAGACATTTTCCCTCTTGATGCTGCTGTGCATTCTGGGCTCGATTTGGATTCTGTTTGAGGGCAATGGAGTCTGGCAGAGATCTTTAATATTATTTTCCTGCTTATGTACTATATTTTTTGCTGGCTTAGGCTTTGTGGTTAGCACAATTGTGCTTTTCATCCGTTTTTTACGTGAAGAAGTTTGGGACACATTTGAAGGTTAACTTGGGTTTCATCTAATAAAAATGAACAGGCTCATTTCTTGAAGCAGTACAGCAACCTAACTGACTTTATTATTGATTTGGACAGTGTATTTTTATTAGTTCACTGTTGGAAGATGGTTTCAACTTATGACAGCTTTCTCTCCATGTTTTATGCTGATGTTGTTTCCATAATGGTTCTCAGTCCCAACAGCAAGAAAAATAAGGGAGGTGCCTGGGGGAGATTGTCATGTTGTTGCTGCAAACAGTAGGGCCTGTGGCTGCTCATTGCAATGATTTAATTATGTTTTGAAAAATGCATTATTTCATCTGAATATTTTGATTTCTGACCAAGTGCTGAATCTGAAAAATGTAATGGATGGTGACAAAAACATTCATCAAAGAAAAAAACAAACAAAACCCCAAACAAAAACAAAACAAAATCCCACCAAAAACAAAACAAAGAAAACAAACAAACCCCAACAATAACAACAAAACACAACCCCTCACTACTCCAAAATCACCAAACTGAAAAAGCCCAACAAAACCCGAACAAACAAACAAAGCCCAATCAAGACAAACTTCTTGCTATCAAGAAGACTGAATTAGTTTGGGAAACCAGTGCATACTTAGAGCAAGTGGGGGGTGGAAGCCTTTCTTGTGTTTTGCTTAAGGTGCTCTTAATATGTCACATACCATCATCCATACGTATCCATGTGCAAGGACCAGAAAGGCTCAGAGCTGTAGAGGAACTTGATGTTGTGTGGGGCTGAGCCATGGAGTGACCTGAATGATGCTGCTTTTGATCTCTGTGCTATTAGGCCTTGAACAGCCTGGTGTGTCCCTCCTGCTGTCTCTCGTGTGCTTTGGTTAGAGTCCAGATGTATCCAGGTTGTCATATAGCTCAGAGGTTATGGTAAATTTTGGAAGGTAGACGACTTTCTACAGAGTAGCAGTATTCCAGTCTGAAATGTAGCAGATTAAAATGTTAAACCATGTTTTAAAGTGAATGATTAGCTAAAGCTTAACTGTTGCAAAATAAATGGCCATAAAGATTAAGTTTTCACCTTTCTAATGAAATAAATTGTTGTTCTGGATGGTTAAGGTGGTGCTTTATTAATTCCCACACTCCCAAAGTTTGAGGACAACAGCTATTACTACCCCTGTTTTCAAAACTTTGTGCAGCTTTTCAATTCCTTAATTTTTAATACTAATAAAGTGTCTTTGTTTTTAGAAGAAAAAATCATTAGATAGAATGTTGAAATTAATTTTTAGGTGGAACTGTAGAAATTTATTGTTGTAGTTATCTTGTGATATTCCTTGACAGTAAAATAAAATAAGAGGTCCCATACACTTTCCCTGCCTCAGAGCAACAGGCAAGGCATCTCTGTGCATTCGTGCTTCCAGAGCATGTAATCAAGAATAATTAAGCAAATGTGCATGTATTTCATAGAGCCTGACAAATGAGACATGTGACTCTTAAGAATGTGTCCTTGAAGTAGCATGGAGGCAATTAACACTTTAGTGTTCCACCACACAAATTATAGATCAGTTGTGGGGTAAGGTTTTCTTGTCAGTGGATCTTGGCAAGATATTTTGTGAAGGTGATGGTTGTCAAATTAAGCTTTTCTACTAGCAGTAAAATGCTACTACTTTTGTAGTTAAAGAATGGATACAATTGTGTGAATGTAAAATGTATTTAGAAAACAAGTATCTGAAGAAATAATAGCAAACGTAAATAAACTTTATTGCAGACCAAGGCCTGTTTTCTCATGTCTTCTCAGTTTTAAAGCTTGGCTCGGTGGTGTGGATGTGAATACCTTCTGCAGACGTCTAGGTCAGAGACTACAAAGCCACTCTGCTCACATCAGAAGTCACAGAAATCTCTGGTCACCCAATTTGGTGGGCTGACCAGGAGGGAGCCTGGTGGGTGGCAGTAAGCACAGAAATTGCAGTGATCAGAATCGTCTGTGGTCTGTAGTTGAATCACAGAATATCCTGAGTTGGAAGGCACACACAAGGATCACAGAATCTGACTCATATCCATGCATAGGCTAACCCCAAAATTCACACCATTTAAGCCTCAGGACATCAAACGGGGGTTCAGTCAACACACCTTACAACTTCATTCCTGTCAAGGCAGAGAACCTGCAGGCAAGTGGCTTTCAGAAAAGTTATGAGAGGCTGTTCAGTCTCTCCTTCATGGGTGTGCTGACATCCCCTTCAAAGGGAAGCAGAGTTGGTTTTGCTCTTCTCCTAGTCTTCCAAGCTGTGTGGTGCTGCTTCTAGCTGAGAAGCAACCAGTGTCCACAGGGGCATCTTCCCTGGGTTGGAGGAGGAGGCAGGTCATTGTTTCATGAGCTCTTTCCCCTTTGCATGGTTTTGGTTTTGGGAGAGTGGGAGTCTGGAACTGACAGACCTGACCTGAGGCACGTCATGGGCAGCTCTTGGAGTTAATGCTTGTGAAATGTGAAGGGACCCAGTCATCTTAACCCATGTACCTGAGAGTGGCATCAAAAGCTCATGGAGGCTTTTGGGGTGTTGGGCAGCACATCACATCTCAAGCACTAAAATGTTCTGTGGTCTGATATTTGTCTTGTGGATTTTTTTTCTTTGGTGAGGGTGTTTTTCTGTTGGGCTTTTGTGAGAGTTTGAATCATGATTTTATAGCTTGTGGTTGTCAGTACTGAAACAGCTGTCTCTCCTCCTCTCCTGCTTTGCCCAAGAGTTTACTCATAAGTCTCTGTTGTCAAGGGGAAAAAATCTACATCTATACAAAGGCATCTATGGAAACATTTGAAGATTTGCTATTTTTGAATATTAGTGATTACCACTGGCAAATGAATGCAATAAGAGTGCTTTTCTTCAAAAATGACTTCCAGTGCAAAATATGTTGCAAAATTACTGTTGTGCTTAGCTCTCTCCCAGTCCATTATGTACCAAATAAAGTGCCAGGCCAAAAAGTGGGTGAATAACTCTTAAAAGTTTTTCCTAGGACAACCTTCAAGATAGTCTAATTTGGCATTCAGGTTTACATGTGAAAATAGAGCTGAGTCCAATATTTCAGAGTAGAAATTGAAATAAAAGCAGCATATAGAAACAGCTAATGCCAGATGTTTTATTTAAAAACATTTAATTTTATTAATGTTGAAGCTCCTTAATAGCTGTGTTTGCACTCTGCCCTCCTTGCTGATGATGAGGTTATAAGCCAAGTGAGCAGCTCTCAAGGCTTGGAAACGTGTTTCTCTTCAGCTGGCGAGGAGGAAATCCTTTCCTTTCTCCATAAACAGATCATCTGTGAGACTTCAGGTAGGGCTGCCAGAAAGTGCTGTAGGACCGTCCTGAACTCGCCTCCCGTTGAAAGTAAAACCATCGACTTGAGGATCCAAACCTAGAACCCCCCCACTGCTGGGTGCACCTGCTGTCTGCCGGTGCAGCTTCCAAACGGCTGCAGAATCGCAGCGTAATTGCCCCGAGCGTGCAGGCAGCCAAATGAGTTTGTGCTGTGTAATTAGTAAAAGCTGTGAACTTGTTACACTTCCTATTCCACAGCAACTATTCATGTGTGTGCTCCTGCTCTGTGGTGAACACAAAAGTAGGCTTGTATAGGCGAGCTCATGCTCTGTTTATCCCATGGGAGTTAATCTGTCTGTGTGCTTGGTGTGTGTGTGTGTGTTTGTTTTATCACTGACTAAACTGAGGTAGTAATCCACTTCTGATAAAAATAATTGTCTCCAGTTTAACCTCCAGTGGTGAGCTAACAGCTTAAACCTCTGCAAATCTGTGACTAGCCCAGGATCTCCAGTAATGAAGCTGTGAAAAATAGTGACCTCTGCCAGGGTTAAGACCATATCAGTACAGTAAAATATTAATTTATTTCACGTTTGCTACTCAGTAATTGTGCTTGCTAGCAAGAGGCATTGATGGTCCAACAATAAATGCAAATCCCGTTTCCTAAATTGAATTAACATGGAGAAATAAGTGGCCTGAGGGAAAAGCATTTTGTTTTAAGAGCTTGTATGTCAAGCTCTGAAGGAACCCTTGCCAAATATGATACTGATGGAAAATTTCCAAAAAGCAGACAGAGACCCTAGAAAGCATATTGATCGATGCAAAGTAGAATTTATTTTCGTATACTTACATACACAAATACATGTCCTACTGCAAAGTAGGACAGTTTTAAAATAGTTGTTGCTGAGTCTAGTTAAACTGACCACATGCTGAGAAAGAGCATAATTGGCCAATTAATCCAGTAGGACGTCACTTTCAAGTGTGTTCTGTGTTGCGTTGGGAAATCTCTTCTTCAGCTTATCTTTTTAGTGTCATCAATTACAGTGGAAAATCGTAAAAGATAACTTTTTTTTCCCTCGAGGTATTAGAGAATGATTTCTAGTAGAAGGGAAAAGTTTATGAAAAACTATTAGAACTACTTCTTCTAATGGATTTAAGTCAGTTTTATTATTTTAATTATGAAAATATTGGAGCTCTTTTTGATACTATGAGTTAGAATCTTTGTGAGAATGAAGTGATTGTGCAGGTCCCCTTTGCTTCTGCTCTGTGACTCTGGAGTTTTTCTAATGGAGATGATCTGACACTTCGTTCTCCTGGAACCCCAACTGTGGGTCCCACGATGTGACTGAGAGTGCCGGAGGAACCCTTTGCCTGAAGAGGTAGAAGCATCAAGTGATCCAGCGAGGGGAGATTCATTTATTTTACTTTCCTCCTTGCCCCTTTGTCCTGTAGGTTTTCAGTACTGATTTTTTTTTTTTTTTCAATTATTTTTTCCTCCAAGGCATCTGTTGATCCAAGTGCAAGGAGATTTTAAACGAAAACCCAAATATAACATGAACTTCAAAGTGTGGGTGATAGCAAAACCACATGACCAGAAGTTACGCAGTGTAAAGATGCTTGGGAGGAATGTGCAGCCAGAATCTGAGAGCTACTGACAGTGGTGGGAAATATATAAACTAGGAACTGATAAGCACTGGTCAAGTGACACGTCATCTCTGTAAAAGAATGTGATGCAAAGTTGAAAAGAAGTGAGAAAATAAGCCTCTTGTTTGTGTTTTACCTTGAAGCAATATCATCGTTAATATAGCACTACTAATGCAAATCTCTTCACCATTTGCTAGCTCATAAAGTTTGTGTTGTCTTAATGCAAAAATATATGATGGAGATTGAAGTGATGATGCCATCAGTGTTTCACAAAATGACAGGATAAACTTCTTGCTGAAAACAATTATATATGGGTTGAACTTTTGGAGTGGCAAGGGACACAGCTTTGTTCATTATTAAGGAACACTCTTGAAAAATGGTCACTTACTGACTGGAGAGGCAGAAGTAAGCCCTTAAATATTTTAGGAGCTCTTAGAAGGTAATTGTTTTAATGTGTGGAAATTGAGCCATTGACAACTGAGAAATAACCAGCATGATGATTCAGAAAGAAGGGGAAAAGGGTGGGAAGGGGATTCTGATTTTCCAGCTTCTGATGTTTGCTTGCACAGAAACTACTAAAAAGGACGAATGGAACAAATGTTCCCCCATTTCAATTTGCTTCATTTTGCAGTATGTGAAAGTGATTCATTGTCTTCTGGCAAAAATCATTGCCTTGTGGTAAGGTACACAGAAGTCTCCACCCAGACGTTCACCGACATATACTGAAAATACATTAGTAATAAATAATTAGGTACTATTGATGTGGCTTATGAGGCATACTTGGTGAATCTCTTGAATATTTTATTCAACCCTTTTGAGTTTCTTGTGTTCTTCCCTCTTCTTCTTCCATCCTGTTTATTTTCCATTTAAAAAGGGGAAGAAAAAGATGGAAACTCTACCTGGTAAATGTTGTGCTTAGGAAGAGTAGGTGGGTGTAAAAGCCTGGCACCTCACAGTGACAGTCTGTATATTGTCCTTATTTGCAGAGTTACATAGGCAAAGGTCTGTCACCCATGGTACTCATCCTCTCACTGGCATTTGCATGTAACGTTTTGCAAGGTATATCGGTTGTTAGCAGAGAATAAGGCAGTTAATTGTTAAATTCACGTTGTCAAACAGAGACCATGACATTGGAATAATCCACAGGGGAAAAATCTTGTACAAGTCTCAGCATACTTTGTTCCTTTGCATACTGTTGTTTACACTGGTAATATGCAAGATTTTGCTTGCTCAGTTTTTGTTTAGGGAATATGCAGTTGGGATTACTTTTACCTGGATTAGTCAAATTTTAATTATTTTTATTTTTTTATGAAGTGTGAATGGACATCTGAATAGTCTGTTTCTTTTTATCTACTCATGTCAAATGGTGGTTCTTCAGTAAGTGTGTTATGGTCCAGGAATGCTCTGAGTAAAACCACTATGATAAATAATTAGATGACTTGCAAATGTATCGCAAGAACAGGATGCAGACACATTCTGACTTCATGCTAAATTTTTAGATGGAAAAAACTGAGGTAAGAAAGGGAATCCTACTGACTTCATTTTAAAATGAGTGCGTTTGCCTCCAACTACCTGTCATTTACCAGAAAGGGTTACTAGTGCTGTGAGCTATTCAAAGTGTATTGGAGGTGAATCTTGGCATTTAAAAGACTTTTAAAAAATGTATTTTATTTCCTGAGCTCTTTTGTTTCCATTATTCAATGGGAACAACATGAACTTGAACATGATAGTTGGATTGTTGGATGATGATCTGTGAAGAACTTCAAAAAGGTTATTTGTTTGGATAAGATTTTGAGATGACTTTCAGAGAGATTCTTAATTCCTCTCTCCATGCATGAGTGTGCTCTTGCACCCTTTCAAAAGATTTGGCTTTTATACAATGTTTTCTTTCAATGTCAGAATTTTATTGTTTTGCATCTTTTGAGCCTGCAATTGAGAGGAGAAGCATATTATATCGAAACTGCAACTTAACTGTATCTTAACAGCTTTAAAATCAAAGCCTAGGATTTTTGCTGTCTTATCAATAGCAGGTTAAGAAACACTTGCCTTATTCTGTGTGTGTGCTGGCTTGCAGATCTTTTTCAGGGCAAACCTGATAGACTCATGTGCTTGAACTCTGGCAAAAATTTCATCCCTTATGCATTCAACAAGGAAGAGTTGTTTTTTCCACTGCTGGTGTGGAGTGCCTTAAACCATGAAGTGACTGACTGTGGGGCAATAACCCATTGCAGAAGCATTTTCCACTCCTTGAAAACTGTGTGCAAGTGAAGGTATAAATGCATAGGTGCTGAAATGAAAATGTGAAAGCCAGTTGCAAAAATAATGCGCTTTAGATAAAGCGTGTCTGTTGCCGCACATTGGCTTCTGGTTGCATGTGGTTATTCAGGCTGCTCTTGTGGGAGTCCGTGGCTTCTTCTTGATCTTAGGGATTGTTGTTGAATGCTGTTCTCATTAAGCTACTACTCCTGAAAAACATGGATGTGATTATTGGAGAAGGTTGATGGTCCACCAAGAAACCTGATTACTATGAGAGGCTGTAACAAAATATGAAGCATGTGTTAAGCATGTGTACTTTGACAGCTTTCCACAAAGAGCAGCGTCTGTGCTAGGTGGGTTTTCCTAACAGTTAGGTTGTTGCATCAGGCAGAAGTAAATGCAAAATTATTATAGGATAAATTGTCAGGTTAGGCTGGCTTTAAATGCTGGCCGAGTCTGAAAACATTTTTAAAGTTACTAAGTTGAGGTTGCTTTTCATCCAGCCTATGCCCTTTTTGGGATAAACAGAAAACAACCCATGGTGTTGGTTTGGCTTGAATCAGTAACCCAGCATGTTTGCTTTGCTGATTATTTCGAGAGGGGCTTGGGGCAAGGTAAACTGATGCCTGGCTGATCTGATACTGCCTGATTCAGAGCCCATAAAATAGGCTTCTTGATGTGAGCATTCGCAGCCTAGTTTACTGGGGTCTTGGCTGATCATCTTTTGGAAGTGCCTGTAATTCAAAGTACTCCAGGCTTCATGATCCTTTTTGTAATCCCTGCTTTTTCATAGCAACACTACCTCCCTGAGATCTCTTCTCCCATAGTACTCTGGTCCTCATTTTCATTTTTCTTCTCCTTTCTTGGAATAAGCAGATGGACCTCAAACTTGCAGGTTCCAAGTGCTCCCACAGGAAATATATGCTGGTACTGTGTAATGCCATACAATATTTTCTTGGTTTTGTATGTGTTTGTCAGCCCTACAGCAAGATCTGAAAATCGATATCCTTCTCTTCCTGTTCTGTGGCTGTGGGCAGAGGTGTTCACATATAGGTTTGCACAGCTCAGGCTGCAGTGTGGTTTTATTCTTCTCTAGTCAGCCTTGCTGTGGAGCCCAAGGATCTTGCATTTGCTTTAATAGTCATATATGTGCTGACTCTTCTGTACCATTGTTATGTTGTTTTTTCCTCATGTTCCAGTGCTATAGAGGATGTCTAGCTGATGTTTTTCTGAAAGTCTTAAGCCTCACTCCTCTTCTTCTCCCCAACTGGTAGTTTAGAGGAGCAAAAGTATGGTCACACAATGGTCAGAGAAGAGAAATTGTATGGAGAGCACAGAGTGGGAGGCATACCCATGGGTGATGCAGGTTGGCAGGGCTTGCAAAATCTGTTGGTGTTCCTTGCTCAGAGAAGGTCTGAGTAAATTTGTAATTAAGTTTGCTCCCACTGTCGTGGGCAGCCTGCAGAGCAATGGGCCACCTGTGAGGCCACAGCACGCAGAATGTCCATGCTTTCCTTTCAGTAACAAATACATTTTGCTTTCTTATAATTGAAACTCCTCCCTATAAGTCAACAATCTGTTTTTCAGAGGGGAGGGGAAGGTATATTTGCTTGGAGACCAATTTAACTAGAAATTGAACTGGATGTCTCTGTCGCTACATGTCGTCTCCTTATTTTTGAAGTCTTGTTCTTCTGGTCAAGTGTTTGATTCAGAGAGAAAGATAAAATTTACAGCTACTTGTAATATTTTACTGTAGGTTGTATTCTGAAGAATAATAATGGCATAGTAATAAACAACTGTTTGTTTTTGCCCCTCTCATCTACTAATTTTTAGTCTATACACCCCTTAAAATCACCTGTGTCAGCCTTTTCTGAGAACTTTGCAGTGCTCCAGTGTCATCAGTGTTTTTAAGGGCTCAACATAGGTCCAAGTCCTATGAGAAGCAGGAGAAGGGCAGTTGGCACAGTCCTTGTTTTGCAGATGGGGGATGCAAGATACAGAGAAACTAAACTCGCGTCCTCAGAGTAACTGAGGTCTGGCTTTTAATGTGGCACATGGGCACCTCTGTGGAGTTCTGCCTTACTTGCTCACAAATGTGCAGGGAAGCTGTGGCTACAGGGAAACTGAAAATGAGTCGTCCTTTGTCCCAGATGGAGACCTTAATCCCAGATTTGTTCCTGTTTTGTTTCCATAGGAGAGATTTCTTCCTTTTGTCTCAGGTACTAATAGAGGGGGAGAGGTTTAGAAATGCTCTATTTTATTCTCTTTCAAAAAAGTACAGTGTACTCTAGTAGACTATAACTCTTGTGTAAGTGAGGAGATACAAGAGAAGCTCATGTTACTATTTTAAGTTTGCTACTCTGTCAAAAATTGCTCAGGCCCTTGGCAAATTAACTATTCCAGAGGAGTCCTGTGGGAAGGGGCAGCCACTGTCAATCTGCAGGATGTGAGAGCAGGCGAAGGTTGTGTCCAAGTGAATAAACGGGAGGAGTGTAGGTGGGCAGAGACTTAGTCCTAAACCTGGAATTGCTTCAGGAAACTTTGAAATCCAGACTGCAGGAAACTCTTGTGGCAGAACTGCATATTGCTGCTTGGCACTTCAAAAGACCTACAAACCACCTGCAGCATTAAGTTCACAGCTTTCCTGATTTATCCTAATGCTGCTCAAGCAGACCTTTCAAAGAACAATTTCATTTAGACTTTGATATACTTTAAGATTCTTTTTTTTTAAACCTGTAGAGAAAAGTTGCTGTTCTGAAACTGGAATTGAGTCCTTTATTACCAGGTACCATAGTTTCACATTTTTTCAGGTGGTTAATTTGTGGGTCTGGTGTGTTCTGTCTGGTGGAGTTGGTTTGTTTGTTTGTTTTTAAATACATTCTTCTGGAAGTGATATTTTTTTTTTCTTGAAATATTTGTCACTGCTTCACTGACTTGCTTTCCTCTGCAAATTTTTTTGGGGAGTTGGTATTAAACATGTTCTGTTCTTATTGAAATAAATGAAAATATATTTTTGTTCCTCAAACACCTGTGGGCAAGAATATAGAAAAGTGGGGAAGAACCTTTGTTGTCTGGAAAATAGTTGGGTTTGTTCTGAGGTAGTTAAAGCCAGTGGGAAATTCTGCTGAGTGTCTGTGCAAAAGGGTTGGCCTTGAAATCTTTCAGCAGAATTGTAATTCATATAACTGAGGAACATTGTGCTGGTTTTGAATTTGTATCTAGAAGTGGGTCTAGGGTTCACGTGATACAAATTAAGCTGCATCTGAATGTGTTCTAAAAACATCTTTGCTTCTTGCATGTTTTCATATGATAAATTCACAGAATCACAGAAGGGTTGAGGTTGGAAGGGACCTCTGGACGTCATCTGGTCCAACCAACCACCCTGCTCAAACAGGGCTGCCTAGAGCTGGTTGTCCAAGAACTGCATGTATAGTTTCAGAGAAAAGAGTGAGAATATGCTGCTGTACAAATGCAAGGCATTTGGCTTTTCTTACTTTCCTGCCTTCCATCAAATGAGCAGGTTTGGTGCAGAAGCCCAGGTGCTGGCTGTGTCCTGGTGGCAGTTTGTGGGTGGAGGGCCTAGAAATCAAAAATGGTGCTCTTGTCTAGGTTGAAAAGATGCATCTAATAGTAATTTGTCTGAAGAACAAATGAGAAATGTAGCAGCTAATTGAGACAGTCATTCTGTTTAAGACCGGGGTGAAATCAAGACAGTGCCAGAGTGAAAGAAAACTCAATTTTGCCTCGCTGCATGAAAACCAGATCTTTTTTTGTGCTTTCAAGACCTGTTAGGGTACAAGAGCAGACTTGTGAAAGTGTAAGAAACCTCTTGTTTGACCTTGCAATTTCTTTTCATGCTTTACTATGCTTAGCTTCAAAATATTTCTGTGAAAATCAAAATGTGTTGTCATCACTTGGTACTTCTCTAATAGGGATCTCTAGTCCTTGTGGTGGGCTGTCCACCCAGCTGTTCTCTTCCTTCCTTATCTTCAGTGGAACAGAGGGATAGTAACATGAAAAAGCTCATTAATTGAGATACAGACGGGGAGATCACTTACCAATGACTGTCATAGTCAAAACAAGCTTGACTTGCAAAAAATTAATTTATTGCCAATTAAAATAGTGTTGGATGATGAGAAACAAAGACATAACTTGTAATACCTTCCCCCACCACCCCACTCCCTACCCATTTTTCCCTAGGCTCAACTTTACTCCTTCATTCCCAACTCCTCTGCCTCTTCCCTGCACCTTATATATTTCTCTTCTGTTCTCTTTTTAGGAGGGGCAAGAAACACAGTATAATTCTGAGGACCCAGCTGTCGGTGAGAGTCCATGCTTGCATTGGTAAGTGAAGTTCCACTTGCCTGAAAGAGAGCAAATAAACAGAATCCATCCCTGAGAAGCAAATCTGGAGAGTATGAATCAGGGTTCCTGTCTTCCAAGTTAGGCATCATGGCAAATAAATAGATTTCTTCGTTGCGTTTGTTGCATGCTAAAATTAGCTTATATTACTTACATTACTCTTAAAGTATGTTAAACAGCAAAGTATAGAATTTGATAGTGAAGTGTGATGGTTGGGGCGCTTTGGAGAATCTTGGATTATCTGTCTTGCCACAGCCTTTGTGTGTGCCTGAACAAGACTGTGTTCTGAATTTGGAAGGGGATCTGAAGAGTTGTTGACTGACAGCTAACTACTGTATTTTAATAGTCTGTAATGTTTATTACTTCACATCTTGCAGATCGTGGCTGCGTATTTGTCATTATGACAGTGTCAGTGCCTTAAAAACCTTGGTTAAAACAATGCTGTCACAAGAAAAAGTCTTGTATGCACGTGCTGTAAAAGCTTTAAGGTTGCATAAACGGAAGCTGATGTGCTATGATGGCATTAATATGTTCTCCAGCGTTCTGCAGAGCAGTGTGCTTCACTGAGTGTTGGTGGCAAAGCTAGTGCTCATATTCTAGATGCTAGATGTTATGGGTGGCTGCTTTAAAAAAAAATAAAAGCAATCCTGTGTGTATGTGCCACAGTTGCCATTTTATTTTTGACTTCTCTGTAGCAGATTCAACATCGTCATGTTTAGCTTGTAGTTGGTCTTGTTTAAAGAGATCATAGCTGAAATATTGGAATATAGATAATTTTCTTAAAAGGAGGGGGAGGTAGTTTAAATTTTATATCTTTTCTGCAGTGCTACTTCTATTGGACGATTCAGTCTTTAAATGCAACTAAACGTCTTTCCCCCGCCCTCAGGACATGTTATGAAACAACCTTTCTGGGAATTGGAACTGAGCATAAGCAACCTACAGAATTCCTCGAATACCTCCCATTGAGAGTGATCTCTAGGCTGCCTCACACTGGAACAAATTCTCCTCTACTACCATTGGCTTGAGGAAGTACAGTAGAGCAGGTCTGCGTGTTAAGGAGAAACAGCAACGCAGCAAAGGCTCGGCTGATTTTATAAATGTGAATGAAATTAAGAACAGCTTGGAGAAGCCTGTTCTTGTTAGGTCTGGGAATATCTTTGGCAAAACAGACAAGTGTAGCAAGACAAGATTTCATATGTTTCCTGGATTGAGATTTTGTAAAAACAGTTTTTGTGTAAAAAATTTTGGTTCAGATTCCAGCTATCGAGGAACTGGAGCACACCATGTCCTGAGCTTCAGTACGTGGTTTCTTTGTTGTTATCTGTTGTTCAGCCTCACTGTGGGCATTTAGGTGTGTGTTACTGTGCATGTATTTTAATTGTTCTTGTATGAAAGCGTGTATGAAGGTGCTGTTACTCTCTGGCATCGGTAATGTGTTCATTGGTGAGTACAGTGGAAGTCAGGCTGCAAAACTGGAGTCCAGATTTCAAACTCCTAGAGCCGGGAGGTGTGTTTGGATATGGGCTTTTGGCTTGGTTTGTTGCAGGCAGAAAAGCCAAATGCAAGATCTGGTTCTAATTTCCAAACTCATTGCTGAAGTTTAGATTTCTGGGATAAGCTTTTGTTTCAGTCTGTAGCTTGATGTAATGTAGTTCCCTTTCTCTTTCATTTCTGCATATCAAATGTATCTTATTTTGGGATGCGATAGATTAGGGGAGTCGGGATTTCTCTGCAGTTCTTAGTACTGGCTTCATTTGGTGACCTGTGCCTGGTAGTTAAACTTTTCACAGAACAGAAGGGTTGTTTCACTGTCACAGTGAGTACTTCTCTTCATTTGTTGTGTCATTTTGCATCAGCTGCCTGTTAACGTCTTTTTTGAAATATAAGCATTAGGTTTTGAGGTTAAAAGATGGGTTATGTATTTGGAGCGGAAGCCAGGAGCTAGAGCAATCTGAGATGGTGTTACGTGGAATAAAACTGTTTTGCTTTGGCTATTTTCTTTCAGTCTTCACAATATCATTGGAAAGCATTGTGGTTAGCAATGTTACTGACTCTGCAAAGTAGCTTGCAAGGTAGCTGGGAGTGCTGTATGAGAAGATGTGGTTTGTTCCATGGTGCCCTTGCCACAGAGCCCCCTCTCATCCTTGCATTCAAGGTTTTACTTTGCTCTGAAGAGCTGAGGGGTGGGCTGTAAAGAAAATAGCTTTCCTTTCATAAACTCTTCTGTTTGCAAGTTGGACCAATATTTTTTTTTTTTTTCTCCTCCCTAATGTGTTGTACTTTTAAATTGTGGCAAATACACAAATATTTATGTTCAGATGTCCAGATAAAGTTTTCAATCATTAGTGACTTCATATCTCCAGGGAATTAATTGAGCTTTAGTGTCAGAGGATATATATCCTAATAGGATATAGGCTGATATTTTATGAGACTTGAGAAGCAAGTCCCATGTTAAGTGAGTTGGGTTTGTTTGGTTTTAAGCATGGCAGGGAAGGAATACAGCTTAATAATTTGAGTGTGGAAGTTACTAGCGAATGGTATTTTCTGCCCTATTGCATACCAGTCACCCAAGCATCTCACTCAATGCATCCATACTTTCTTCTTTTTTCCTTTCAATTTGAGTTTTTGTCTTATGTTCAAGCTAAGGACTTGCAGCGTAGAGGAACAAGTTTTCATTTGAATATCATTCAACTTCTTTTCCTGCCTTGGCTTGATCCCGATTAAGTTGTTAGGACTAATTAAAAAGTAATTTCATAAATAAAATATAAGTGGTTTTAATACAAACCGCAATACTTACAATGTTGTTTTATATTAGAAGACTATTGCTGAAACCACTTTTGTTCGTAGAACATGACTAATTGAAAATTATAGATGTAGTTTTGTACCTGTTGATACTAAAATACCCTACTGGAGGAAGATCAATCCTTTAATCATAGTGTCAAATGTGTTTTTCCCACAATCTGTCAAATTTGACCTTTTATTCAAATCAGATTTATTGTGAGTTGATACCCTGTGGGAAAAGTCCTTCTGGTATTTTTGGCAGCTGTAGGACTTCCCTTGTTTGTATTTATTTGTGTCTTAATGTATTTTTAATTTCTATGTATTTAACAATTACAGAGCTCAGCTGAAGCCTTGATAAAGTCCAATGTAAACGGGGATGTGGATTTACAGAGAGAACACCAACAGTGCTGAAAACTTTAGCCTCTGAAACTAAATGCAAGGTTTTATTTGGAGCAACTCTTAGATAGTGGAGTTTTAAAGATCTTCAAAGCTCTGCTCTTGCTGGAGAGTGACTTGGTTTATTGACTGTGTTCTTGCTTGGACAGCTCTATCTGTACCTGTGGCTTCATTTGTCTGTTCATTGCTTCTTGGTAGTTTTCTCTCAAAATCTCAGGTGGTCTCTGAGGTAAAATGCACTATTTGCTCTTACATATCAGTATTTATCCTAAATTTTCGAGTCCCACATTCTCTTTTAAAGCATTTATGCCTGTGATGGGAGGTCAGAAGTGTTGCTCTCAATACTGAGGATGAGTTTTGGACAGGGACCCATGACAGTGACTTAGAGTGATTCTGCTAAAAGAAGTTTGACATAAGCTTCAGGTGTTCATACAGTGTAACACAAGAAGAATGCAAATAACGAAGGTTGATATAATTCTGGATAAATGTATTGACATGGGATTGCTCAGAGTATTGTTGCTTGGAAGGTCAGCAAATGTTGCGAGGTGTTATTTTAAATTTTACTTCTCCTTTGTGTCAGTTTACTATTAAGAAAACAAATCCAAAACCAGCATCCCCCACCTCCCCAAGCCAAACCAAACAACCAAAAAAACCAAACAAATAAAAAAATCAGCCAAACACCACACCTCAATTGTTTGTTGTTTTTCATTATAAAATTATGGTTTTGAATGGTTAAGCTCTTTCATGTATTTATGCAAAGTCTATCTTTTATCTCCCTATAGATTAAAAATAATGATTTGCATAGATATTTCTGCGTATTGAGTTTCACAGCTTGAGCCAGCTAGGTCCCTAAACAGTGTACAAGGATATTACTGCAAGAATCTTGCTAACCATATAATATAGCTTCATTTTTAGTCGTTATGGCTGTTTTTATAACCCTGTTCTATTGGCTTTTGAACATAGTTGCAGATTTACTGGGTCACGGTGCTTAAGCGATGTACAGCGTGCCCGCTCTCCCCATCCTTCCATGGGTGCTCAACAGTGGGTTATTCCCAGGGATGGGATACAACATGTGGCATGGCAGCCATTTCTAGCCTCTGTTTTAAGGCATCTACTTTAACCAGTAGTCTTAGCACCGGTAACCCAGCCTTTCCATGCAGCTCTTTGGATTGTCTCTTTGACATCCTCTCTCTTGTTATCTTTTATGAAACATAGTTATAAATATCTTCTTGAGCTCCTTTTGTTCCAGGATACCTGAGGGAAACTGTAAGCTACTTGTAACTGGGAGCCTAGTAGAAGCCAGCTGGTTTTATTTGTCTTTTAATGGCTGAACTATGCAGCTAGTCCTTTTTTCCATGTACAGTTTTCCCTTCTGTTATCCATTATGTGGACTTGTTGCGTGTATAACAGCAGATATGATTAGGTCCTGGAACTATTTATGCATGTATAGCACCTTCTTGTAGGACCAGTCCCTCCAGGTGCTTGAGATGCAAGTTCCTCCCAAGTTGAACCACAGTGCTTTCCTGAAGACGAAGTCATGTCTCGAGTCAATATCTGTATCTGGTGCTTTGTTACAGAGAAGTTAAGATACACAGACAGAAATGGGGAAGAAAACATGGTTTGGTGTTTTATACATGTAGTATTGATGTGTAGAAAAAACAGTGCAGTTCTGGTTAAGGAAACACGTGAAACCATGTTGTGTTTCATTCTCTGAGGGCAAAGGTAAACTTGTGCCCGTAACCCATGTTATTGGTACTGTCTCAGCGCATCTCCATACAAATACCGTTATTGTGTTGCATTTGTCTGCTGTACGTGTGTTTGCAGCGTGCTGAGCGCTGGAGTAGTGTTCTCATGGCCATGGACACTGTGAAGCTCCTCAAGTTCTTTCTCAAAAACTTTCTTTGTGTGATTGTGTTTGTGGGTGTGTGTGTGTGTGTTTTAATGGATATCTTATTAAATTTAAAACAAACAGCTTTTTTAGTGAAGGGGTTTCTGAATATACTAAGAGTCTAATTAAAAATATTTCCTAAAGGAAGCTTAATTGTGGCATTAGGTTATTTCTCTGAACTCTTCATTTAGGCAAGTAGTAACTGATAAGTTCAAATTAAAGTCTCAAGAAAAAGAGGTACTTTGGATTGTTTGAAGGGCATTTTACAGTTTTCTGTTCAGTGTTAGGCATTCCTAATAGAAAACATTTTCAGGGAACATGTGGAGAGCATTAGCAGTTCAGCAAAACGTGCAACCGATTCGGATTTAATTTAAAGGGAACAAAAGAGGTGCCTTGAGAATTTGTCGGAAGCACTATGGTTTTGCCTTCTTTGCGCTGATGGTAACAGGAGAGAGAGAGGTGAGTTGAAATTGCTTAGCATAATTGGGACAGAAAAGACGGTGATTAATGGATTTAATGGTGCTGCACAGAGATCCTGCATGCGTTATGGATTTGTAATCATGATATGCTTCATATGACTCTTGCTGTAGCTTGGTAAAAGTCCTGGCTTAAATGAAGATAATAAACAACATGTTTATTAGATGTAAACTGACATCACACAAATTGAAAAAAATGTGAAAAGGAATGCCAGAGCTTGGGGGGATTTTTTTTAAGGGCTAGGCTTTTAAAAATAGAATAATTTGAGTTCTAGTTAAGACAGTGCACACAGTACTGGGGTCTGCTTCCAGATGTGATTGAAGATATCTGTTTCAGCTCTCTTTCAATTTGAGTGAAACATGAAATAGCTGCAAAGGCTATGATAAAAATAGCTTTTTCAGCTTTTTAGGATTATTTAAAGTTTCTTCCCTGAGAATGTGGAACACAGATGCTCTAAGTAAAATCCCCTGTTCCCCAGATCAGATTGCCTTGTGAAATCAATCTGTATAAATAACTTGTGGTTTTGCTCTAAAAACGTACACCTCTTTAAACTGAAATGTTAGACTTTTGTTGTATTTCTTGTGCACGCTTTTAGTCAGTCTCCTTTCTGGGATGAGCCATGGTATTTCCCCATAACCTGTGGTTTGCCTTCTGTGATCTCATTGAGAAACCTCTGGGCCAGTCCTCTAGGATTGCAGAAGGTGTATGATACAATGCAGGGAAATTTCCAAGAATTGTCTCTGTGTATTTCCTTTAAATTACAATCCTTAAAATGGGGTTTGCATCAGGAAGAACGAAGAAGCTGTAGAACAGATAAAGCCTCTATTAGCAGTGGGCTGTTGCTGTAAAGCGGTCGATTTCTGTCTTAAAAGGGCTTGGTCCAGCTTTGAAAGGACTGCTGTGGAGCGTGCATTGGGATGCTTTTCTCATCTTGGGAAGCTTTGTGTTACAATGTAAGAGCTTATTTGACTGGACTCATACTGGGTAGCACTGCAGAAATAGAGTGAAATGTCTTAGAATTTGGTATAGCCTCCTTTTTTTTTTTCTTTCTGAAAACTTGGATTTCGATAATAATTCCCTTCTCTTAGGATTATGTAAAAATTTGCAAGGTAGAAGGAATCTACTTTTGACTTATAAAACATAGTGAGATTTAAAACAAATACTATTTCTGAACAAACAAAAGAATCAGTCATCAGCAGTGGTACCTTAAAGAAAGCTATCTACTTATAAAGCCAGGAAGGAAAATAAGTAGTATGATACTTTCCTTCCCACTCCCAACACAATTCCATTTAGTCTTGTTTCAGATATTTTTTAAAATGAATTAAAAGTACCTTATTACTGATATATGGATTTTCTTTTTAAATGGATAGTGCTTTTTTTTTTTTAATGCAGTCTAATCTTGTCTTTTTGAAGACTAAAAAAAATCTAGCAAAATACAGTAATGCATTTATTCTTTGCATATTACAGTCTGCTTTCGTGTCTAAAGTAGTCATGATCCTATTTTTAGGACTAATTTTACTACCTTTTTGTAATCTATAGAGAAATGCACACTGTATGTTTAACCTCTGAGAGGAGTGAGAAGAATTTGGTAACATTTTAAACTGTTTATAACTGTCCATTAATGGACCACTCTGGAAATAATTGGTAACAACAGTAGTATCTACTATGATGAGGTCTTCATGTTTTGTTTGTGTTTGTTGTTTTTTTTTAAATAAAAGCAAGCAAATAATTGATTATTTTGATAGATGATTTAGTCATTTTTGAATGACTCCCATGTAGATTTTGAGAAATACTTGCCCAAAAATAAGTGCAGCCTAGGAATTGTCTCTAGGTGTTCCTGTTGGAATTCTAGAGCAAATGTTGCTGAGGTCGGTCCTGCGTGACCTGTGGGAGCAATTTGTGGTTAAAAGTTTTGAGAAGTCTCTGTGTATCAGAGCTGGGGCAGGGAGACATTTGGAGGAGAACACGCTGATTTCAGAGCTGTAAAATGCCGTGATCAAGGCAATCTCGTCAGCTTGTTCTGCTGCCATGATGCTGGATAACTCAGATTTTACAGGTCCACATTGAGGTGCAAAGCTCCCCTTCAGCAACGCTTGTCCTTCACATGTCCTTTCTCTCTTTACCCTGAAAAACTTGTTGGACATGCATCAATAAAACAAGATTAAGCACCTAAGCTCTGGAAGATAAATTAGGAGGCACTATTTAACTGCTGTGGGTTTGGAATTGCAAATGTTGGTATTTCTTTGGGATGTCATTCTTGGCACTGCCACTGATTTAGGTTTGTTTGTAATGAAGTTGGAGGGATGCTGATTTTACTCATGTGGAATTAGGGTAAATACAGTTCCTGCTTCCCTGAGATGTTCTAAGGTGTTTGGACAAAGTTTGCTTTGATATACTAATGATCTTACAGTGGAAGGTGATATAAAATACATGTGGTTCCGTGACACTGTTGGACTGATTTTTTTTCATCTGGTTTATTAACTTTTTTCACTATAATATGTAACATTAAATGCACTATCTCATAATTCAATAGTCAAGAAATCATCGCTTTCATCGTGGCATCCAAATAATGGGTACTGTTCTTTCCTTGCCTTCAGCTATCCTATTCATCTCTCATTTATATTCTTTTCATCTTTTTCTTGTGCAGCTGCTTTTATTTATGTAGAAATCAAGATGTTTCAATTTGTAAATCGGCTGCCTTTCGTTTTATTTCTTTCTTGAAAAAAATTACTCCAAAGACTGAGGAGCTTTATTTAAATAGGTGGCTCAGTTCCCTGATGTAACATATGTTATCTTCTATAAGACTTTTTTTGTGAGGTATTCAACAAATCCACCCAGTGTCAAGAAGAAAATGTGTACTATAATGCAAAATATTGCTATGATTCCTTCAGAAATCTTTAGATCAAATGTGCCTCTAAGAATCAGGACATGCTACAATCAGATGTGGCCATCAGTGGTGGAGGAATCCCAGCTCTCATTATCATTATGGTTTTGTATGAACTTGATGAACTTGAGGACAGAGTAGTATCTCTGGAAAAGAGAGAGAGAGATGGGATATTTTGGGGGGGGGGGGGCATTTTATTGGCAATATTGTAAGCATTATAAAATATTACATAATGTAGGAGACTTCCTTTATTTCACAGCTTTTTATGTATTCAAGTGTTACTCTAATCATGAGCTGCCCTTTTCTGTTTGTTGGGGTTTTTTTTTCTGTGCAGCATCTGTATTTTAACACTGACATCTCCTTTCATTCTTTTTTCTTTTCTTTCCCCGTTTAAGACTCAGTAAGGCATGTAAAAATTTAGGCTCCAAAGAGATAAAGTTACAACCTCTTAATTTAAAACCCCAGCAGAAGTTACTGTGGCTGAGCAGCATGCTATTGTGAGTAGTAGGATGTCACAAGCCATGTCAATTCATATTTAGCAGTTTGAGACAAGTCTGGTATGTGTGACGTTATATATCAGATTTCTTTTAACCTTTCAGACATTAAATATTTGGCTCTGGTCATACTATTAAAACATGAGGAGGAGTGTTTTGGTAAACTGTGTGCTTCAAAAAATAAATTGCTCTTCAGCTTTATGGGCCAGTTATAACTTCAGAATATCTAAAATTGGTGTATCAAGTTAACTTGTTGATGTGCTGAGGACAAAAATATAAATGTTGGATGTGTTACTTCTTCCATAATCCTAAATTTAGGTTCACCCACCCTTTAAGAGCCTGTTCAGCATCAGATGCCACTGGCGAGATTTGTTTACTGCTTGTGTGGAACACGGACAGCTGAAAGTGTGGAAAGCTTCTCAGCAGGTTGGGCATGGGAGGAGGTCTGGGACTGATCTCACCCATGACTGTGGGCCGGGGTTTTCCTTGTCCCTTTTAGTAGCAGAGTTCATTCTGCAGTGTGTGGGGGCCAGGCAAGCTGTTCCGGGCAGGAGAGGATGGTGATGATGCTGGCAAGACAGCAGCCAGCTGTCATTGCTTTTCTGCCTCTTGCTGCTTAGAGGAGCATGCCTCAGTGGTTCCCTGCAACTACATCAGAAACACATCAGGAGGCTTTTCTACTTATTTTTTCTTCTGTCATGCTGAAGTGCTTGGTGTTGCACTGAGGAAAACCTTGCTGTAGAAAATGTGTGTGTGTTTGCATGCAAGGTCCAGCATCATATGGAACAGCATGCTGAAAGACTTGGGTTAAAACCTTCTGAAGGAGTTCTGCCATATGTTGTTCACTTTGGTGTTTATTAATTCTCAAAATATTAAAAATATGAGATCCCAAAAAAGTGAGTGATAAAACTCTCCTTATATTTTTGTCAGAATAGGCACTGTAACACTCAGGGGTGTTGTACCCTGGGAAAAGGGAGCCACAGGGATGATCCCTAAAGCCCCACTGTGCTTTTGTCCAAAGGTTAGTACAAGAGAAGAGTATGCAAAGTCTGTGAGCTGACAGTACCTGTTTGACTGGCTGCCTGTTAGCTCAGGGTGCCAGGTACTGGGGATGCTTGTCCCAGGATGTAGGAAGTATAAGCAATCCACACACCGAAGCGTCCAAGCAGTTTCTACACTTCCCTGTAAGGAAAAAACAAACCAGAATTGCAAATAAAAAAGCATGTGCTACACAGAGCAAGGATTTTTCTATTTGCATCTGTTTTATGAAGACTAAGAACCTCTATTCTCAGTGCCAAGTTAACAAAAACAACAACAAAACAAACACCCCCCCCCTCAAAAAAAAAAACAACACAAACCCCAAAACCTCCCCGAACAAACAAACCCAAACAAAAAGAAAAAAAAAAAAACCCACAACCCAACAACAAGAAGAAAAAAAACAGATCCTCCTCCTTCTCTTTGTTGCAGGAAAGGAGCAGGAACCTTACAAGCCTAATTCAGCTGACAGGGAGTTTCAAGGCACCCAGGTGTAGTTCATTTTATTGCTTGAGTTTCTCTTAACCATGGTGCATGTAGGAAAATAACTTTGTTCCTAGGTGAAGCTTTACTGCTGTATCACTGCTATGAGTCCTCCTCCTGCCAGCCCCCTATCCCGCCAGGCAGGCGGCTTGGTGTCTGTGTCGGCTTCTGGGCTCTCTCTGTCATGAGCAGTCTGTCTGGAGGGCACTTCAGAACATCTCAGTTATGTTCCTGCCCTGAATTGTTCTTGTTCCATTGACCATAAAGGGAACAGATTAGGGAGAGGAACTGCTGGGCTGAGAGGTACGTGAACTCTCTGTTGTCCCCTTTCTGGTTTGTGTCTTCAGAGTCCTGATAGTCATTCTTGCATGACAGCAGCCTTTAGTGAAATCTGGTTCTTTGCCAAGTTCTGAAAATAGTTGCACTGATTTATTTTTTTCCTAGTTTCTGTCAGGATCTAATATGTAGTTTATACATGTAAATTTATGTATTGGAGTAACTGCTGTGAAGTTGTGTTGGAATGAAGTTTGGTAAGAGCCAGTTAAGTTTTAGGGATTCAGGCTATGAGGTACCTCTGGCTCCAAGGCCCATCATATGGGCAGAAGCAAATGGAGATGGTGCATGCTCTGTGGTAGTGCCCAAGCACTTTGCTAGAACTTGGGCAGAAATTCTGGACACTGAAGCACAAGTGTCTTTTCTTGGGCAGATTCTTATCTCCTGTAAGATGGTTTGAGGTGAGCATTGGGCCCATTCTATCCTTATGGAGCACCAGTCTTACACTTCAGTGAGATGGTGCTTTTTTGATAATTTGTACCAGGCTGTTTCCTGGAGATCAGATTTGCAGGCACATCCCTTTCCAGGAGAAGGAGAAAGCTACAGTTTTACCCTGGTTTCCAGCATGTTGTTTCTGACAAGCCACTCCTTGATGCAAGTGAGCTGCTTCCCACACTACAGAGCCTGCTATGCTACCTGCTGAGCTGCCAGTGCTGAAGAAGAGGATTTCTTTTCTTGTTGTGTCTGTCCTGTTGCTGCTGTTACTTTTTCATGTTGCCTGATTTTCCTTCTGAGCCCGATGCTACATAGCCAGCCGTTTCTAGAGGCAGTGGCTGCCTGTCAGCCCCTGTGGCCCTGCTGACGGGTGCGCCGGGGCAGGCGATGGGGCAGCCCAGGCACCAGGCCCATAGGTTCTCACCCATTCCTCCCTTTGAGGGTCAGGTCAGATGTACTTTGGTGTTAAACTTGCAGCTGGAAATATATTTTCAGTGTTTCCTATTGTGCCTAATGACAAGAGGCAGTGGGCACAGGCTGAAGCATAGGAGGTTCCATCTAAACATAAGGAGAGACTTCTTTACTTTGAGGGTGCCATAGCACTGGAACAGGCTGCCCAGAGAGGTTGTGGAGTCTCCTTCTCTGGAGACATTCAAAACCCACCTGGACACATTCCTGTGTGATCTGCTCTGGGTGAACCTGCTTTAGCAGGTGGGTTGGACTAGATGATCTCTAGAGGCCCCTTCCAACCCCAACCATTCTGTGATTCTGTAAAAGAAGGAGGCAGCCTGTGTCACTTGTCACAGGCTGCAGCCATACCTGCCTTCTCTCCACTGAGAAAAAGAGGGATCTGTTTTCAGGGAGGTTACATGTCCTGGGCATTTAAATGTGATACCTTATCAGAGGCAGCTGTGGCACGTGTCAGCAGTCACCCCTTTCACACTGGCTTCTTGGTAGATAGTGAAATTGTGACTTTCACCTGTCAATTCTGCCTTCATTACACAATGTCACAGTGGGCATTACAGTGACCCAACTATCCCAGTGACTGCATCAGATGTCCTGGGGTTTTGTATCACTATTTTTTTTTTTTTTGTGCTAGTTTATGCATGATAACATTGTTTTTCACTTTTCTTTCTTACCTTCTTAATAGAATGTTAGAGTGTATTACAACCTTAGTACTTCTTATCAGGGAGAGCTTGTTCTCTCTAGGAAATAAAACAGTAGCATGGTTTGAACAGAGAGCCAAAATTCCTATCCACCTGCCCTTTCTTTTCATTAATTCCTTGGGGTTAAGTAACATCAAAATTATGCAGAGAAACTCTTATATTTATGTTTTTCAGCCTCTAATTTTTGAATAGAAGTAGCTGCTGTGGATGGAGTATTTGCTCACAGGTGTGTGTTTGCCATTTTGGAGCACCATGTCCAGTTAGGGCTTTGAAGTATTTTGATGTTATGAGGAAGTGCTTGGCTTCTTCCTCCTGAACCCAAGTTTCCCAGGCCTCTTGCTGATAAAGCAGGCAGCTTCCTTGTGGCTGTCAGGGGTTTAAATCAGACTGAACAAAATACATGCTGGGGAACAAGGCAGTGTTTGTGTTCTTTTCATTGACTTGTGAGCGACCTGTTTGGTTCTTCTTTTTGGTGTAAGTAGGATTATGTTTCTCAGGCTTGCTTCCTTGACAGCCTTGGTCAAATACAAGAAAATTTCTTGGAATGACTTCTCCTAAAGATGGGCATTTATTTTCCATTTTGATTCGGAAGCTTTCCATTAATGACTTGTTAGTGAATAGCCCAGTCCTCTCAGTCTTAGGTTCAGTCCCATGCCCTCTTGAGTTAGGTTACTGCTTGTCCCTTTAGCTGCTCTGAACTGCACAGGTAGGAAGGCTGTGGTGTGCTACTCATGTTTTCAGGGAGTGAATGAACACCTCTGGGCATCTGCAAAACAAACACTGGTTATTTAGACACTCAATACTTTGCTTCTAGCTCTAGCAACTTCCAACCTGGATTTTTTTAAAAATTATTATTATTTTTGGTTGTTGTTGCCAACTTTAAGTATACTTTCTCTGTAGTTATCTTCTGAAACCTATTACAATGTTCCTTTTAGCTCAATGTGACTGGTGTGCAGGGAGTCTAGGGGCAGGATCTGTGGGAGCATTCCTTGGTAACAAGCGAGACAAAAGCATGAAAACTTACTCTGTTTTCTAAAAAGAAAGTAAATGAAAATGCTTCCTAACTCCTAGCAACCAAGATGAAAGAATAATAATCTACCCAAACCTTGCAGCATGGATTTTCAGATTTGAAAAAATAAACAGGTAATAGTTTAGTTGGAAATAACTCTGAGCATCCCCGGGAAGCAGCTGTTTCTAGGGAAGGTGTGTGTGTACATTGTCTTGCTATTGTGCTTTAATGAAATACAGGCTTATAAGAACATGTGGCCAACAGGTATAGTGCAAGTAAGTGGAGAGATAATTTATGTTATCTTGCATGATCAAAAGAAACTGTGAAGGTGTTTGCTTTATTTTGCAGAGGATTATTTTCCAGAAATAGGTTATTCCCAATGGATAACTTCTGAAAGATTTTCATCTTCCCTCTTACAGAGAGTGGGAAAGCATGAAATGAATCACAAATGGGCTGTAGAACAAAATGGCCTTGCTGGATCAGATCAAAGGTCCATCCAGGCCTGTTCCCTACTCCCCCACTTCTTCTTCAACAGCTGCTAACAGCTGCTGAATTGAAGAATATAAGAAGAGTTGCAAGTATTCCACCAGCGTGCTTTGCAGCCTCTCACAGTTCTGTGCTTCAGGGACTTCTAGCTGGTATCTCTGCAGCTGGTTTTCTTCCGTGGATTCTCTTTCCAGGAACCTGCCCAGTTGCTCTTCAGACACCCTTCAAACTATTTGCATAGAAAATATCACAGGTATGAGTTCCAGCACTTCAACTGCACTGTGGGTGAAGTACCAGCACTTTTTTATTATTTTTGGACTTGAAACTTTAATTTGATACCCTGTAGCTGTATTGGGAAAAGGATTCCCAGTTCACCTTCAGTCTTCTGTTGAAGGCTCAGTTGCTGTTTCTTTCTTTTCTCTTTCCACCTTTTCTCTGGATCATCTCTTTACAGGGTGGAAATACCTGTAAAGGATTTATGAATGATGTAGGTGGCCATTCCTCCTTTGGAAGCTGGACTGTCTTCACTGTGTGATGCTTCCTTAAAACATGTCAACGACTATTTGCCATTAATCATCCTTGTAACAGTTCTGTCTACCTTTTCCAGTTCTGCTATGTATGGCATTTGAGACTGGGGGCCTCAAATGTACCCAATATTGAAAAGACAGGTACACAGTTTCATTAAACAGTGTTGTAATGATGCTTTCTGTTTCAATTTGTATTCCTTTAAAAATAATTCCCATGATAATTTAGCTCTGGAACAGTTAAAAAGCAGAGTTGCTACAGAACTGGACAGATTCTGAGTGATAAAATTCAGTTGAAGGGTTTAATTATATGGAAAGTTTGGGCTTTTTTTTTTAACACCTAACTACTTCTCTATACTGAATACCATCTGTTATTTTTATCATTCAGTCAGTCTTGGATGCTCCTTTGGCAGTTCTTCACAGCTGAAACTCCTCTTATCAGCTTTGAGTAGCTGAGAATGAAAAACTTTAGTCCCTTTCCATATACCTTTTTTGTTGAGGTTCTTTATGATTGTGGTGATCAGCAACAGGCTCATGTACTAGTATAAATTCAATATAGTTTTAGCTCTGGATTTTCTGAGGGGTTAATAAAGGTCTCATTTGCCCTACTATAATGTATCTATTCTGTTGTGAAAACAGAGGTGTAACCTGATGCATGTTCAGGTGTATTGAAGGAGCCAGAACTAACCCTGTGTTCATTGCTCCAGGGTGGCCTTGTTTTAACTTGAATGTGATTAATCACCACACATCTGTTTTCCATTCTAATCAAAATGTAACTAATACCTCTTTCTGCTTGTTAATCACTGCTGGTTTTTCATGGATCCATAGCAGACTCAAGAAAAAAGTTCAGTATATTTGGCTGAAATTTGAGATAATTTTTCTCCTTCTCAGTAAAATTACTTGAAAATGACCAGTAAATTTTAATTAATGTTTTTTAGTAATAATAATGACTGTAATTTGACAAGAAGCAATAGGAGCTCATTACCATATCAGAAATAACACTGCTCCTCTGTTACTGTGCTTTCCTCTATTCTTGTTTAACTGTTGCAAATGTAGCACTCACAAGGATGGTTTTCTCGTTTTCCTTGTGGTGGTAAATTCATATGGTCTAACTGCAAGAATTTTCTGCAGATATTTCCTGAGGAGATTTTTGTGTTTGAAAAGGTCCAGCAATTCTGTGAGCCTGTTGATGACTTTAAATAATTAGGGTTTTAGGAAGGCTCAGGGTGGTGTCCCAACCAATAGTGTCATGCCTTGTGCGAGTATGAGGGGCAAAATGAAATACAACAATATCTTTCCATCTTCTGGTCAGTTTGGTGTTTTGAGGGAGGAGGATGCCATGCATATTGAGGATTAGCTAAATTCAGGGTATGGTTTCCAAGGGGAGCATGTTGATTGCTCTCTCCTGCCCCTTCACTGCATTTAGCCATCCCCTCAGTCACAGAGATGCCTCTGCTGGGCTTTGCTTCACTCACCTGGCTCCTGAGATTGACTGCAGCCCTTGTCCTGGCACAGGAGGGAGATGGACTTCAAGCAGAGATAGCTCGAGTCATTCAATGTGCAGAGCAGCCACCCCCTCCTGCAGCTGTGTCACTGGTGAGGCTGTGGAGGTAAGAAGCTGCAGTCTGAGAAATGGGCAGCAAGAGCATTTCTGCAGCTAGAGAAAGCTTGTCTTGTGGTTGCACCTGTAGCTGCTGTGGATGGAGTATTTGCTCACAGATGTGTGTGCACCTGTAGCTCCTGCCTGGTTTTGGGCAGTGTAGAGCGGGAATGGAACCACTCAAATGGCAGTATGTTGTGCTTGCCGCTGGTGTGTTGGGAGAGACTGTCTACGTCCCTTCACCTCTGTCCTTCTCTGGGTTTGCTTTTGGCTAGAACGAGCTTTGCTTCTCACTTTCTGAAATACGTGACCAGGTTGTTCCCCTTGGATGGCATAGATGATGTAACTAATTTCTGGATTTTTATGGGGACTTAAAATCGTAGAACCATAGACTGGTTTGGGTTGGAAGGTACCTTTAAAGACCATCTAATCCAACTTCTGTGGTATGGGCAGGGACATCTTTCACTAGATCAGGTTGCTCAAAGCCCTGCCCAGCATGACCATGAACACTTCCAATGATGGGGCATTGGAAGTGATGACTTGATAAGTCAAGAGCTTAATTGCACCACCTCAAGATTTTTTGTGTGGACTTCAAAAGTGTTTGTGGTTAGGTAGGACCCCACTTACATTTGGGTTGTTTGATCTCACTGCTGGGATTAAGCAAGGGGTTGGAGACTTCTGGAGATGCCAAAGCCTTTTGATCTAACCATGAGGGTGATAAACTTGGTCCAAATGAAGGGTCCACATGTAATGAAAACGCTGAAAACAAAAGGCATGTCTTTTCTACCATCCTCTAAGGAAATTCTGCTTTGCATAAGAGTCTCACTTGCAGGACTGTGTTCCAACTCTGGGCAGCGATGCTGCCAGTATGTTGCTTGGTTATCCTGGATCTCGCTGCCTTAAGCTGCAAAATGAGTGAACTCTTCATAAGGAGACCTGAAATGTGCAGTAGAAAAATACAGAAAATTTCCTCTCCTAGTATAAGTATTTTTAAAGGAAATACATACTGCTGCTAAAAGGCATTTTATACACTCCTCAATTTTAACCATAAAAGATGAGCTTCCTGTTTTTAAAAATTAGTGTTTTTCAGGTAGACACAAATTTATGAGGCTTAAGAAAAAGCAATCAGCATCACCTGTGCGAACTGGGAGTATGTCATCCAAACCAGTAAAAATGTTATGTTGAGATAATTTTTTCCTTGTCATGCTTTATCTGACATGTTTAAAATGTTCTGGTCTCGTTTCTCTTAGAGCTCTGGGTGTTTAAATTGTCTGAAAATCAGTGTCTTTGTCAAATATTCATGTTTTTAAGATTAGCTTTTTTTCCTTTATACTTTGCAGTTTCCTGGAGCTATGCACTTTAGTCATTGATACTTACTCACCACCAGGCAACATTCTGATGACTTCAGTTTTATTACTTAGCTGCTCAGTAGCTGTGAATTTCCATTTGAAATTGGTTGAAAATCCTAAAGCTGCACAGTCTGTTTTCATGTGTAAATCTGTCCCACAATGACACAACAAAGTTTGAGGGTGTTGAGGGCAATTACCGGTGAGTGGGTAGGGCAGCTGATAAACCCTTTATACAAAGAGATCAGTTTACCATGGAAACTTACAAAAACTCTCTGCGAATCTGCTACATATAACAGAAATATAAAGCTACTCGGGAGGTATAAACTTTGCTTTCCACAAGTTAAAAAACCAGATCCTCTACAGCTTTAGTTTTTATGCACAAGAGTGTTTATGGATGTTAATGTGAAAACTCATGCATGTTTTCAAAATTGTGTGCTATAAAGAATGTGCTCTGGGAAATCAGTGATATTTTGCACTGTTCTGCATTAAAGTTAGTTTACTACATCACATCTAGTAAAAATTGCTTTAGAGGAGTATTTCTTTTCTGATAGTCTCTATGCAGGGATTTAAGACAGGAAAGGGCATCCTCCGAGCGTAGTCCTCTGCAATCCCCCATTACATGATCTCCTCTATAAAGTTGCTACCTAATGTATATGAACACTGCAATAGCCACTTTGTTTTTTTTCCTTACAGTTGTGTTTACAAATTGCTACATTTACCCTGTAGATTCTGGATAAAATGTAGTTTCTGCTGGCCCTGTGGCCTGAGATTTAATTACTGCTGACCTCACTTGGCATCCCAAGTTTGGGAACAGCTGCATGTGCTGAATCAGATATTCAGCCTGTGCAAATTGCTTCTCCTCTAAGTCAGCTGAGAAGCTGGTACAGCCTGTATGTCATTTCTATCACATATAGATGCAAAACACTTATTGCTCTATAGATCCTGAGTTCAGAGCATCAAGGAGCTTCCAAGGTAGAATTTCAAAGTGGAATGAAATCAATATAAACATGCATGGGGTAGCGATCAACAGTTGCAGAGTAATTAAGGCCTTATGCTTAAATTTCATATTTAACATTTCCATTCAGCAGCAGTTCTGATTAAGAGATTCTACAGAGCTTCTTTTATGTTGAATATATTGTCATTGCACTGATTTTAAGCAGTAGAACATTGCATGTGGCTTGTTTTCATTGAATACTGACAACTTAGAAACACATAGACAAACTTCTAGAGTGGTGGAAAGGAGGAGACTACAACTTGGTATCTGGCTCTTGAATTTCTGAATCCGGGCAATTTATCTTGAGCAAAATTTGGTAGGAGTGACTGCTGGATGCTGCTGTGTTGCATACCCTGCAGGTTTCCAAAGGAGCAGCTGCGAAGGCAGTTAAATTCTGCAAAGGCTTTCACTGGTATTACAGTAGGTGATTTGGCACTGACAATGAAATATGAGGATATAGAAATACTCTCGAGGCTACTAAGCTAACTCAAGGAAAAAAATAAAAACACCTCCCAACCAACCCTTCCCTCCTGCCCTCAGCCTAATCCCTGAGGGAATGCCTGCTTCCGAGGAAGTGGAGAGATATATATACATACACACACGTTAGAGTGGTCTTTGTCACCATCATATCCAAAATGAACACTGGGATTTCCACATTGTATTAAGAAAAAATGGTGTCACTGAGGGGAGAGATGTGACAGGGCGAGCTGAGAAGCGGTGAGTGCTGCTGTAAACAGATACCTGGGTTGAAATGAAACTGAGTTAATTCAATCCAGGCTCGCTCCTAGAGGACAGGTCAGTTGAGCAGAGGTAAAATACTGCTGTAACAGACAGACAACTGCTCGGGAAAGAGATTGAAATAGAGTAAGGTAATTAGGGCAGGAGACAAACATATTGCATGACACTACATATATGACTAGGGCTGGAGTTAACAGTTACCTGCCTGGAGGTCTTTGGCTGTAACACCAAAAGGAAGAAGTTTAAAGTGGAAACAAAGCAGTATCTTTTTTTTTTTTTTTTATATATATATATATATGTGTGTGTGTTTACAAGTAAGGTACTTTCCAGATACTTGAAAAGGATGATCACTGCTTCAAAGCACTAATTTTTCAACTACAGAAATGTAAATTGAGGTTAGGGAAAGGGGAACTATTAATAAATACGGAAAGTATATGTAATTTAAATGCCTAATTATACATCCAGAAAATATTTGAAATCATCAAGGTTAAAAGTTAAACCCTCAAAAGTTAGTGAACACTAGAATTACAGTAGACTTCAAAGCTTTTATTATGGTCTATTACAAAGCCTTTGTATGTGTATCTCTCTTCTTGGGATGCAAACTATACAAGAAAGGAAGGCTGAACCAAGGATATCTGCTTATGGAGTTTAGTTCCCACTGTTTCAGGCCCCTGTGTGCATTAGATGCTGGGTGACAAGGACCTGAGAAGCATTTATTGTGGGTCAGGGCACAATTCTCACCATCCTGCAAGCAATCCATGGGCAGTAGTGAAGTAACGAAAGATGAAATCACAACCTAGGAGCAATGGTGGGCAGTGCAGTTCCCAGATGTGGCGTTATATATTCCTTAACTAAACATGGCATAGAAATGTTAGAGGGCTTTTGTGTTGAGCTTGCACAGCTTTGTGAAAAGGACTCTGTCAAATTCTGTAGTGTGGCACCCAAGGCTGGGTGCAGCACCTCTGGGGAATCGTGGGTGAACCTGTGCTGTGGACTTCTTGGCACTCCGGTACTGCCCTGATGGATGTCAGGGAAAGGTTGAGGTCCTCTGCAGAAACTCATATTTTGACAGTTGTTTTCTCACTTATTTGCTGACATCAAAAGTATGTTGCCATCGACAAACTTGGATTTAACTTCAGGTGATGAAGGGAATTTGCTTTAGAAACCACAAGTTTTTCTGTGTTGGTAGCTAGATTTTCTGGCTACTGGTAGAGGAGTAAAAGGGGCAAAGCAATGCTGCTCTGTTCTGCAGAACAATTTTTTTCCTCCTTATTTTTCCCTGACTCCCTCTTTGCCTCCCAGGAGGGAGAGAATAGGGGAGAGACAGCAGACCAGACGGCTAAAGTGTGGCAAAAAAAAATAAACAGCAAAGAGCAGGATCTTACAATAACAAGTGTTAGGTGACATTAACAAGAGGCAAAACTACCAGACTGACTTGTATCTAACCTACTGATGTTCTTCTGGGCCAGAAATGTCGCTCAGAGGTTGCTAAGTATGACTAGTAAAACAGCTGCTTCTTCAATTAGCATGTAGGTCTGGGGAGAAAATTCTTATTAACTAATGATTAAACAAATGTAATTTTTAATTTCTCACATTCCTGTTACTGAAAGTAAGTTGGTTGGTGCAGTGCACTGTTGAACTCTTCCCCAGCCCCTGCTATTTTTAGGACAGAAGTTACTCAGTGGAATAATGTGCATCTTTTGGTAGAAAGGTTATGCAAGAAAAGATTTAGCAAGAGCATACATGTTTGAGCTATTTTTCTGAGTCTGCTTTCAAGACCATACTCATCTGTTTGACTGTCCTTTCAAAAGGAGGTAATTGCCAAGGACAACTTCTGGAGATACACCATGCATGGCTGCCATTATTTCCAGCAGGCAATTTATTGTAGGAGAAGTGTGATGTTAAAACGTATGTGCCTCTGTTGCCAAACATTGGATTTTGGACTGTAGCATTCTTATTTGCTGCTTTACATGACCATCGCATGTGTTGTGTGCTATCTCAGAAGTCCATTTGATTCAGGTTAACCTTGTTTACTTCTTTTCCTCCTCCATTCTCTGTTGCTTCCCTATTGGTCTAATCACAATCTAGAGAGGTGCACAAGTCTCTTTCTTCTCTGTATTGATATTTAAAAGTGGCAGTCAAAATATTCTACAGTTTAATTAACATCTGAAAAAAAAAAAATCTCTACTGTATGGCAAACCAGCCAGGAGTGGAGATATAGTATATGTAAAATATCATCTGCTTGTTTCTTTATGCCCTTTTTTAGAGATGGCTAAAACATTGGGAAGGTGAGAGGCTTCGTTGTTACTTGAGATAAAATGAGTGAAATTGTGTGTGTGATTGACTTCTATATCCGATGGAATATAAGCAATATAAGAAGCAACTCCTCTGCTCATGTTCAAGTTACTCAAAATCATCCTGTACAGTTCTATGCTTGAAGATGCCCTCTCCTCTGTAGTCATTTTAATGAAGGTCTTTCACTTATTCCTCAACTGGCAACTGAGAGTGGCCTAGTGAAGGGCTGAAGTGCACGTTGCCAAGTATTTATTTCTAGAATTCGGAAGAAAATGTAATGAAATAAACTTACTGCAAGAAACAGGTTACATCTAATTGGAAACGCACCCTGGTAGCTTTAAAAATCTCTTCAGTACTTGAAATGAGGTGAAGTTATGCACACTGATTGCTGCTCTTCTCAAGAGGTTTTGCAAAACCTCACTTCTGGATGAACACAAGTTCCATGGAAGTTGCCACTTTTATGAAGTTGCAACAGATGAATACTTTTTTGCACAATAATGTAGGAAGAAGGATGCCTTGGAGCATGGCCCTCATTCTTTGTTCCTGTGGTCAGCATTGCAAGATCATTATTACTGTCCTGAGTGAAAAGGAGCTTAAATTCTAAGTCATTACAGAATGCTGGAGTTTTATCAGAGGGGTGGTATTGGCTTTACTGTTCTCATTAGTATGTAGGACAAAATTGGCCTTGATGAAGTCTTTCCTTGGTGTTGCAGAAACTCCGATCTTGCTTGGATTTGGTCTCTTCTAGTTGCGCTGCTGAAAATGACAGCGTGGGGATGTGGGAATAGTGTAGCGTGTGTTGCCTTTCTTCTCAGTGACACCAAGATTGGTTGGTTGGTTTGTTTGTTTGTTTTTGAAAAAAATTATACAAAAACAACAATCAAAAACCCAACCAAACAAAAAAAACACATTTAAAGTATTTCTGTTGTGCAATGTTGTGCAACTTTGTAATCACTTGTTGTTTAGAGATCACTGTTTAAATACAAGCATTTTGATAATGTGCGCAATATACTATCCCTGATTGTTGTTGCAGTGATTATTTCATCAGTTGCTGATTTTGTCATCACAAGCTGTCATATTCATAAAATGATAGAAAAGGTTGGATATTAGATTATTCTTTTCTGCATACTGAAGTAGAATTAGTTTTGACTTGTCATGTGACTCGTATCAGAGTAAATTCCCTGATTGATTCTGGTTGTACGACTAGTTTATTAGGTTTATTTAAAATGTAAGGTCATGACCCTGTAAACTTTGGGACAAACTTAAGCGTAACTTGGCTTATTGTATTTTGAGATCTATCAATACATTTCGGAGAGTATCTGGGCAGGAGGTTTTGTTTATAATATGCATATAATATACCTTAAAATATCCTATTTAAAAGGCAGGATTTTAGTCCTGACTCCTTGATTACATGTGGATCTCTAGAGTTCAGATTCTAATTATGTACAAATGAATGAAATGCTTGGTGCAATGAAATCAAATCTGGACACTGAGATGATTGGTGTTGAGGCCTCTCTTTCTTTGCTGTATGCAGCTTGGAGTCTTCAAATTGTATTTAGTCAGTCCCCCGGGCTGTCTCACCCTTGTGTTGTGTGTCACTCCTGGCTATATAAAAGACCAGTCATTGATTTGGACTTTTACTTTGTCCTTAGGAGCTGGAACATATTTGATGTGTGGCTGGAGCAGGTCATATTTTTAAATTTATCTCCAAAAAGAGAATACGTTAGCGTGCACTGAAACTGCTCTGTAAACCAAACCAATGACTGCTTAGTGGGAATGAGCAGGGGATTTTTTTTTTTTCTTCTACAAAACAACTGCAGCTGCTATCAAAGGCTAATTTAGCTGTCAAGTGGGGTTCCAGAAATTGAACTGATGGAAGTGTTCTGCTGTAGTCTTCCATCTAGCCTGTCATGTCTAGCAGCATCGCTTATGCAACGAATTAAAAATAAAAACAGTTCAGCAAAGTACTGCCACTGATGTATTTCCTTCTGGGAGTATAGTAATGATTTGAAATTGGCCAGAATTTTTTTTTTTGCTGTCTTAAAGCTGGTAGGTACCACTAGTTGAGTGAAATAGAGAAGTGCCGCTCATTTACATTTCTGGCTGCAGCTGGTCTCAGGCTTCAGGCCAAACGGAGATCCTGGAGCTTTCAGTGCCAGACTGTTACTTCCAGTGATTTGTGGCAGTGGGTTGTGTTTTCTGGTCGGGCAACATAACTGGAAAAGCAAGTACACGAACTGGAGTGTTATTTCAGAGCTGGGCTTTCCTGTGTACTTAATACTCTGTGTAAAAGCAACCTGGGTGTGCATCAGCACCCGCCCTCTGCCAGCACCGCAGCATCAGCCAGCAGGCGTCAGGGAATCCAACCAACCTGAGATCAGCTCTGTTCTGCTCGCCTACTGAGTCGTAAATGCCGGTTTATGATAGCACTGAGAATTGTGATACTTCTTTTTATTTCAGGTAGCAACTGAGAAGAGTATTTTGAACTAGTTTATTTTTGGAATTTATTCTTCTTGTCTTCAGTTAATTTGATTAGTTTGTCCTCTGGTAATTTTGGCTATGCTATAGAAGATGCTTGAAAGCGGCATTAGCTACCATGTTTGTGTGAGTTCTTTTCCTCATGTTTTTGTTAAATCTACACGTATCCAACAGAACAGATCTCTATGTATATTTGTCTTCAGTATATTTTCCTGTGTTAACATGGGAGTTGCAGCAAAAATCTCCCAAATAGCACACTAAGTTTATTTTAGACAGATGTTAGCGTTGGTTAATTATAGTGAACTTGGCCCAAAATTGCTATCTTCTGAGTGAACTAGTTGTCATCATTTTGCTACATAATTAATCTGAGAGATTGCAAGTGGTCTGTGTTATGAGTCTAATCTGACAGGGCACTGGTTCATATAAACGACTTTAAGCGTATTAACTGACTTCAGTAGTTCTACTTGGTGCACTCATACTGCAATTGCTGTTCTCTGGACCAGGGTCTCGGGGGAGTTAATGTGCCAGCAAACTGCAACAGTTTTGCACCTCACAGAAGAGGAGTATTGCTTTGTAGCATTCACCAATGCCTAAACCCAAATGGTGTGTAGCATACTTCTTAAAAATTAAGAATACAGTCTTCATACTTCCTAATTATTTCTAGTAATTTGTGTGTATTTATAAAAAAATATTTTCAATATATGCATTACAATGCTTACCGTAGTACCCTTTATATAGCACTCAACTTTTTAATATGCTTTGGCTTTTTGTCTTCAGAAACTCAAGAGGTTAAAGGATTTGTACTTGACTCCCCAGAATTCCACTTCAACAATGCAAACCGAGGTTTGGGGTTTTATTACATTAAGCACTTCTGTAATTCACATAAATGTGTGTAATGTGGAGTGTGAGTCTGTCCTAGGGGAAAAAACATATACCAGATATTTCACAACTACTGTGTGTTCTGAATAATAGCACTATTGTATCTCTTTCAGTTTCTTAATTTTTAGGCTGTGCAGTTTGCACTGTGTGTAAACATGCAACTGTAAATTGTATTAAAATGAGGTAGAAGTTGTCACTAAAAGGACTATATCCCTGAATTCTGGGCCTGTTTCATTCTTGCACACTTTATTTTTTGGGGTGGAAGGGGTGTTTTTTTTGGTTGGTGGTTTGGGTTTTTGTTTTGCCTACTCCTAATCTAGAGTGAAGTCAGACTTGCATAGGTTTGTTCTCTTTCAGGGATATATAATCACATGAACTGTGATGCCAAAGCAGAATGTCAAGGTCTTTGAATTTCTCATCTTTACTAAGTTAACTTGTAGGTCTAAAATGCTATTTTTATGCATTGCTTTGACAGTGCTAATAAGATGCCTAAGTCCATCAAGCTTGAAGCTGGTAGAAAGCTGAAGGCTGAAATGCGATGAAAAAAAAAGGTGAACAGAAAACCCTTAGCCAACCTACATTTGTTGCATCCAAGGTGAATGAAGGATACAAGTTCCATAATGGTCTTTGCAAAGTCATGGCTGAGGAAACTGTACACATAGTTGATGACCATGCCAAGATTCAGGGCGAGTGAAAAATAAAAATTAAATTTGTGACTAACTTTTAAATTTAAGACATGAAACCTTTCTGCTTTCTCCTTGTGTGAATGCCTTTGGTTGCTCTCCATAACTGCCAACTGGATTGCAAAAATTACATTGGGAAGAGAATGTATCATTCACCAGATCACTACAGATCTTTTCTGGGCTTTGAAATAAGTCTTTAGAAATGCAGCCAAGGAGTGTTGCTTGTGAGAGGAGGTAAGATTAGCTGGTAATGGGGACTCTAGAGGAGCCACCTGTTAGGCCCTTTTCATGGGTGTTGTAAAGTAAAAATACCAGACCTTCCTTTGGCTAATGTATTTTTTTCAAGCAAATCAGAAGCCATTGAATCAAATCTGTGTTGAGCTTTTATCAGTTACTTCAAAACTGGTCTTGTGTATGTCTCTAAGGTGTTCATATTCTCCTTAGCCATCTTCACATCTTTACTCTTACCACTACCATTCTGAGATGAAGATAGCAATTTTTCTCAGAAAATGAGTAACTTATTTTCTGTTCTTGCAAACCACTTCAGCAAGGAGGTTTTAGCCATACATTGTGTAATAAATTGAGATTTTTAGCAGAAACAACCAAAACAACAACAACAAAAAACCTTCTTGTGTGATACTGTGCAACTATGAATATATGCGCAGAGTTAATCAGAGATATAGATTATTAATATGATTTAAGAATAACATTCTCATTTATTTAATTTTTCCTGTTGGTGCCTAGTCATGCAGGGTAGACTGGGAAAGAAGAAATCTCTTAAATAATCTGGTCCTTTGCTCTTCCATCGTAGACCAGTTTTAACATATCCCTTTTTGTTAAGTTTGCAGTCCTGTAAATATCCAGTGGCAGAGATTTTACCTTTTTCCTTGTGAATATTGATCGACGTCTTAATACACTTATTCCTTAGTTTCTTCCTGGTATTTTTCTATGCCCTCTTATTATCTTTATTGCATTATTTTACTGCGTTTAAATAGCTTGTATTTTACGAAAACTTCTTTTTCATCATCTTCAGAAACACGGAAAGTTTTCACCCCTGGTATTATTTGGCAATTAATGACTTTTATTTTTCTTGATAATTTGGTGCTATTTCTCTAAACGTTTTATTCTTGAATTTGTTAACTCATATACTGATTCCATAATTGAGCTCATGATACTCAGTCTGGAGATGGAAAGAATTTTCACTGATGGTACTGATTTATATTTTTCCTACATGGGAAGCATGCTTGCAGTGCTTCAACCACCTTTTTATTTTTCTCAAATCCATCACATGTTTTAAGCAAAACCTGTTTTTTCACTAATTGAATATAAGGCTGCATCACCCATGTGAATAGAACTTGTTGTAGCACAGCTGTGGGAGTGGGGACTCTGACTTCTTAATTCAGTGATTTTGTTCTACTTGTTTCAGAATGTGATCTTGTAATTATGTTGATGCTTCTAATCTAACACATAATTTCACCATATATTAGGAAGGCCCCCTATTTTTTGTCAATGAATTAAAGTATTTTAAACTACCAGCTTTCATGTTTACCATTAATAAATAACTCATGATTAAAGAACAGAGCTAAACAAGCCGTCCATTGTAGTATGTTCGCATAATACACTGATTTGAGTAGCAGCTCAAGTGCTCTCTTTACCATTTGCAGAGACTGTCACAGTTAACACCAGAAAGCTTTGTATCTCTGAAGCCTAGGTGGTTGTGGTGATGTTGTGTGGTCCTTTTTGTTTGGTTGGGATTTTTTTTTCTTTTTTAATATAAAAATAAATTTGCCTTTTAGTGTTGAAGACACCTGTTTCTGTCTGCAATGGGTCAGCTAATGCAAGATATGCATGTGGTTCACAGGGGCTAGACACCTGCTTGCTCACTGTGTGCACAATCTGGCATAGTTACGCTCCCTTTGAGTTGCTGCTTTGGTTTGCTCAGTGCTCATGTGAGGCTCCCCAAGACCAGGGCTTCTATGCTGTCTTCAAATTTTAGAAAAAGCAGTCCTTACTCATTAGCATTTAAAATACACTATGCTTAAATTCTGTGCGTAATAAAACTAGAGTGTGCATTTGACAATTATGAATCTTTGGTTTTCTGGCAAATTATAGAAGTTGTTTATGCTATTTTAATCCTGTTTCATTGTGCTGGAAAGCTGTAATTATATGTATGTTAGTAAGAGTTACACATTTCACAGTGGAGCTGTTTAGCAGAAACAAGGAGACTTCAGTAAATTCTGGGATAAATGTTCTTTTGCAATTTCTACTTTTGAACACAAAAAGAAATAAGAAAATGGGAAGTGCTTTGTGGGGTGTGGAGGTTTTGATTGCAGGGTGACAATAAAACCATGGTAGATGTATTGTTAACCTTCTCCCCCGTGCCCACCTTCCCCCTTCCACACCGCCCTCTCCCCACTTCCCACTTAGGACAGGCAATAGGGAGGGAAAGGAGGACAGAGAGAAGAGAGTTGGAAAAATTAACAATGTTTTACTAATGTTACTAATAAGAATAGAGAAAATAATACAAAATATACAAAACCGATCTGGAAAGTCTCAGCAACTGCAGAGCTGGCACCCGCAGTCCTGGATTGGACTCTGCAGCCAACTGGAGCTGGATTCAGTCTGTCACTAGGCCTCAGTTTGCAGGGATGACTAGCAAGGTCCTCTCCTAATGTCGACCATAAGCAAAAGGGACGAGATCCTCGTGATCTCCCACTTTCACATGAAGTATTCATGTGAATGGTCATGTACTGGCCAGTTTCTTGGTCACCTGTTTCTCATTGCCTCTCTCGCGAGAGGTATATCCATACTTAGCAATGGAATGCGAAGTTATTGCGATGTTTACCAAAACATGTATCTGGTTTTCCAGGAAAATGCAGCTAATATGAAAGCTTTAGCTGACAGGCAAATTCACTAAAGGAGAAACTTGTTTTTAACAAAACCAGGACATGGGGACATCCTACTTGTTAGGAAAGTTATAATGAACATTTTCCATTTTAATCCATAGAAGGATCTAGATTTTTTGAGGCCAGGTCTTCAGCAAGCATCCATCAGGACAGGTCTTTTGAAGATGGTGAAGCTGTGCTTGTTGAATCCAGTTTAAAGTTGAGTCCATAGGAGATGTGTCAACTGTCCTGCACTTGACTCCCTCCAGTGCACCTGCCTGATGCATTTCTATGGAAGTCTTGCACTGTTTCTTCTCCTTGTTCCCAGACTGTTGCATCCCTCGTTTGGTCTGAAGGACCTGTACAGAAAGGAGCCCTCCTGGAAGGAGCATCTTCCAGCTCTGCTGTTACGCTGTGGCTCATACCAAGGTGTGCCCGCTCATCAGCACAGAAGCCAGAAGTGGCTTCTTGTAGTTTGCCAGGGAGTTTCAGCCTTTTTGTAGTATTTTTGGTGAACACAAACCAATTGACTTGAGCTGTCAGATTCAATGGGTAGAAACACAAAAGGTTTGAATTTAGGGAGGGGGAAACAAAAGAGAAAAATATTCTAAGTGAATTTGATCAACGGAGTTTATTTTATTAGCAAATATGTATGTCCTGCCTTTCACAGACAAAACCAGAGTGGCTTGCTTACTCACTGGAGTAGACATGAAGAGCATTGCCATGGAAAGGTGACACTTGGCCTGCACAGAGATACTGTAGTGCACGTGCTGGTTCTTGTGCATGTGGAGTTGCTCAGCATTATTATATTTGATGCGTACATCCAAAATGCTATCATTTTTTGGTGAGAAAGCTGTGTAGTCTGCTGTGTACTCTTTGAAGGCAAAATTAACAATTCAATTCTATTAAGTTTTAGCCTCTGAATAGTAGGCATTTGCCATCTCGGCACCAAGGCTTTTGTAGTAAAGTCACACAGAGATGTTTGATAGGTGGTGATGCTACGTACCCAGCAGGTCAGGAGACTCCTTAGAGTGAAATCCTCATCGCAGACAAGTCAATGGGAAAATTATAATCAACTTCAGAGTCAATGTTTCTGCTGGAGAGGTTTTACTTGTCAGCTGTAGATTGTCATACAAAACTGGAGGAGAAAAAAAATATGCAGTGTGATTTTGAGTGTGTTTATGATGGAAGGGAAATGCAGCTTGTTCAGGTTGACAATAAGAGTGAAAACTCTAAAAGAATTGTAAACTACCTGTGGGATGATTTATGCATATACGAAGCTGCGTAGCTCTACACTGCTTGAATTCCAGTGGAACTGATTGGAAAATAGTAGCACATGCAGCTAGACTGATACAAGAACAAACTGGAGCCTGTAATTCAGATATGAATTTTACCATCTGTGGTGGGTCTCTAAATAAAATGGGAAGACTGGAATTAGACTCTCTATGTATATATAAAAAGTATTTCTCTATTCAAGCATTTGGAAAGCAGACAACAGTGAAGTTTTTAAGATATTCTGCTGTTACGCTTGAGGAGAAGAATTGCTGTAGCCTGGAGTCCCTTCCTCTTATTCTCCTCACTTTTTTTCTTTATCTTTCACGTAACCAGGATGATTTCTTTGTGGGCAGCAGTGCCAGCATCCTGAAGAGATGTAGGGATTCTGCTCAGGGAGCGGAGCTCCTCTGGGGAGCTCCTCTGGGAGCCGCCACCTTTATCTTCCCTCCTTGAGGTAGAATTGAAAGATCTTTGATTTCATTTGCATGTCAAAAGGAAGCCAGGAGTCCCAGAGGACCCCGTGAAAGGCCTTTGCCACCCCTGGCACATGGGGGTGTGGGAACAGCGAGAGCAGTCAGAGCTTTGTGCTTCTGGCTTTGTTAAAACCTGAGCCCCATCATGACCACCTAATGGTACTGGGGACAAAAAAAATGTGGGAACCTGAGAAATATTGCACTTGGATCAGCACGCATTTCAGACATCAAGGCATTTAAAAATCCTACTGTCTTTGTGTGATGAACTTTATTAATAAATATCATAGCAGAACTGTGATATAAGTAAGTTTATGTGTCTGGACAACTGCTTAGGTCACCAGAAAGCAGGCCCGGCATTGCTCCTGTGCTTCTCTGGAGTTCTTGGCTAGGTTGAAGAAATGTGGCTTGGCTGTAATTTGCAGCAGGAGATGTTCCTGTGCAATCCAAGTTTTTGTTAAGTGCCATCCTATAAGGAGAAAAACAAGTTATTTCCCAATGTAAGTTTTAGACAACTTACCACTGGAGACGAATCCTATAAATTTTGCATTTGGCCATTTGACATGCTGATGCTTCTACATTGCATCTGACCAAGTAAAACTTTAGGAGACTTCTTTATCTAAAATAGAATTGAAGAGGCACTCTTTAATTCTTGAGGTTGGGTCCTCTGAGTTGCTATGTGTAGAGTTTAAAATATTTATCTGTATTTTCCAGCTGCTTTGATGTCTATTTTTAGAGATTTAATTTTCTGGTCAGTCATCTTAAAAGCCCATTTCTGGCTGCTTCAGTGTCTCTTTTTAGAGACTTATTTTTCTAGTCAATCATCTTAACTTAATGCATAAACAAATGGGCTTTTATGGAACACAGTATTGACTATGCTGGGCGTCAAGCGTGTATCATCAAGATTTTCTTGTTCGGTGCTTTTCTTATTTGGTTCTTGGGTTAGCAATGAAGAATAATGAATGAAGACAAACAAGTACTCATAGCTCTTTGACAAAAGCTGCAGTAAGAAAAGGTGTTTCTTGGAACTCCAGTTCCTGGTGATGTTCAAGGAAACCGTGCTGTCAGAGGAGAAAGCCTTTTCCTTTGTCAGCAGCAGCTCAAATTCAGCCCTGAGACGAGCTCTCATGGGACTGGAGTTTCCCCTTGGACACCCAGTTTAAGACTTCAGAGTAAGTTGAGTATAAAATGTGCATAAGTCTGTTTGGGTGTTTTGCATGGGAGCCATGCCATTGGTATTCACCCGTTATCAGAAGCAGGTAAAACATCTGCAGTCTCAGCAGTTCAGTGGCTGAGGTGAATTTTTTTTAAGCGAAAATTTGTCTTGTAGGAACAAAAGACAAAATTCATAAGAAATTTCTGGATTGCAGGAACTGGATCTTGAAGAGAGATTATTCTCTCAAAAGTGAAATACACTGATTTGGTGGGTTGCAATGCTGTGCTCTTAGGTTTAACTACATTTTAATCTTGCCTAAGGCTATGATTATTTGTATGTAAGAATTTATCTGATTTTTTTTTTTTTATGTTTTTGATGTTTCTGAATTTTTGTTTGTAGTAAACCTGGGTTCCCAACATATATTTGTTTTATCCCTCTATGTTATTTTATGCTAAATCGATAGGTTTATTTTCTTTCATATTTAGGGTGTATATGTATAAGTTAAATTTAGCAGGGTTGCCTGCAAAGCGTGTTACCTCACTGCTGACGAGGAATCAGCCGTGCCACAACTGTGTGCGATGTTCGCTCTCAGAAGATGCTACAGGGCTCAGAGCAATAATCTTACAGTAGCCTCGCTTTTCTTAACTGTTGTTCACCCACACTTTTGAAATGGTCCAAAGCTTGAAAACGGGCAGTGTAATGTAGAGAAGGGTAAAGAGCACTTGCAGGAGGATGTAAATCCCAGGGAGTGTGGCTGTGCCCGTGGGAGCTGGGTGAGGTGCAGCCCGCATCGCGCTGCAGAACGTGGAGATGTGCTTCAGATGCTTGCTGTGACGAAGTTTGGCTTCTATCTACGGTTGGCTATTGTGTAGTCTGCATTCCTGCCCAAATCCCTCTGTTTCGCTGGAGTGCTGCTCTTGGGTTGAAGTCATTAGAGTACTGCTCGAAGAGCTCGCTTGTACATTCTCTGTATAATTTTAGCAGCCTGCTCACAGGCTTAGCTATGCCAGGCATGATACTGAAGAGTATTTATTATCTTTGGAAGCTGTTGACATGACAAAAACATATGGGCTGGAAATTGTTCTGTAAGATCATGTTGTAAGCAGTTGAAGTCAAATGTAGATAAAAACGTTTGTATCTGTTCTTTGAGTAGTCATTTCATTGATAAGTATTGTGAAACTGTAGTAGACACATGGGGCAAAATGAAAGAAAATGAAATCATGCATTCCATTGTATTCTATTTCTACCATAATATTAATCTGTAATTAGAAACATAAAATTGCAGCAGTTTGTAGGTGTCAGCTTCAGAATGATATTTATTGTTTTTAATTCCTAATCCTCTCTTGAGCCCCACTTGCAAGTAACCTCCCATTTGCACAAAGTTCAGGAAGGATGAAAAATCTTGGTATTTGTGCTGAATGGTCTTTGAGTGGTGACCAATAACGATCATTGAAAGTTGATTTAGGTGATGGCAAAGGTAGGACAGTTTTCAGGCATTTATACTAGTCAGAAAGGAGTTAAGTGTCCTGAGTTCTCAGAGAACAGAAAATCATCTTAGGTGATTTCTAACTGAAATCATGACCTTTTTGGATGCCAGTGTAAAATTAGCATCAGTCAGATAAGGGTGGGGATTGAAATGTTAGGTCACGAGCATTATTTGATCAAGTAGCAGCAGGTTTTATTTCACAGTTTAAAGTCTCTTGGAATTCCCAGCTTATTCTGATATTTGGTTCCATTTCTTTATTTGACAAACTTAAGTAGAATGTACAAAAAAGGAGAGTGGAGGGATATTTGTGTGCATGGATGTGCTCGTGTTAAATACCTGTATAAATGTGTTAAAGACAAAGAGAAAGCCAGAATCTTGGAAAGATGAAAAATGTACTTCAGTGAAGTGTTGAAAGAAGAAGCTATTGTTAGAAATACAACACCAAGTGGGATTTGAAAATGCCTTCCTTGCCAGAAACAAGAACAAATTCCATTTTATTTTCCTGCTCTAATTTCAATAGGAAGCATTTCTTACCATTCCTGTGGGAATGGTCACGCTTTTGAGCAGACTGGTCTCTTTTTAAGTAAGATCTTGGATATATCACTAACAAAAGCTTACATGTAACAAATCCTTCTTAGAGAAATGCAGATGCTGTTTATGTGATTCTATTTCAGTGTGAGCTTGTGAGAGGAGGTTACAGTGAAGACATAAGGTCAACAGTGAAGCGTAGGATGTAGTTTGTGTTCATAGGGAAGAGAGAGATAATGAAATAAGATAATTTTGGGCCTGTTTATGTATTCCAGATTGTGTTATCTTCTCCTTTTCATAAAAGCAGGATCAAGCTCGTGTCTTCGGAGCTTTTAGTATTGCAATTGGTTTTACACAAAGAGGTTCTGAAATCATGTGGCTGCTTTGTGAAAAAAGCATCCCTTCTTATAGCCGGTTAGCTGGAGGAATACAGACTGCATGTTGCTGAGTAGCTTTTCAGATACCATGAGTATCACTCCATCCTCTCTCCTGTCTGTATAGTCTTCATAGTTATTTTCACATCGGTCTTTTTATCTTCCTTTTCTCATTTTTGCCCAATATTTGCCTAAAAAACCCTCTCAACAATACTAACAACAACCAAGCAAACCAAACACACACACCCAAACGAACAAACAAAAACCCACAACCAACCAACCAAAAACACTTGGAAAGTTTTGGCGCACTAATGAGCGGCATGTGTTGGTGGCAAGTGTATCCCTCATGCCCATGTGCATGAGGCTGAGGCTTGGTTGCTGTTGGCTTCCTTTGGTCGTCCATGCAGCTGCACTTGTGTTAACCGTAAAGAAAATGTATTTGCCCTTCTTGTCTGCTGTGACAGCTGAAGGTTTCGGGTTTGTCTGTAAGTAGCTTGTGGGTATCTCATTGCATTTAGTCCTGCTTTGCACAGATTGGAGCATGTTATAAAGTGCAAGTTTAGGGTTTTGGGTCAGTATCACATATGTGTGTTCTTGCAAAATGATGACTGAAGTGATTCTAAACAGCCTTTCTCGGAGATAAATCGTCCTCAGGGCTACTGCATTTGTAAGGTGCTTCCACTGCGAAGTCCAGCTTCAGAGAATGTTGTTAACTCGACAATACGCAGTGCTCACCAGGGTGAAACTGAATATTTGAAATCTCAGTCTGAACAAAATAAATTATATCCCTATTTCTCATAGTGCTGGGTGAAGTCAGAGCCTCAGAGGGGCTCGTGATTGTATTCTTATTACGTTCTATGTGGCTCACTGAGTGCTCGATGATTGCATTATTCCTTAAATGCCTTTCAAAGATCTTAAAAATATATGCATGAAGAAGCAGAACTTGTGCTAACTATTTTGAATCTTCAGGAAGAGAATGTGACAATCTGGATAAAGATTTCAGTCTCTCTGAGACAGTGTTAGATGTACACCACCTCTCTTCCCAGTTACTGTAATTGCAGTTAATGTAAGGCCTTTCTTGTAACACTTAAAACCTCTTTTCCAAAAGGCAGTTTGCAATGTCCTGCAAGCTGGCAATGAGTGTTTGTCAGGGGGTGGGAGATGTGTAATTACACCATCTACAGGATAAACAAAAAGTTTGGAAAGTGTTGTCAAGCCTTTGAATGGGCTGTGTAACCTTTTAGTAAGATAGCACGTAGAACATTTAAGTGGCCATTTCTTTTCTTGGTATGTTTACAGATAGCAAAGGGTTGCTTAGAGGACTCCTGAAATGTGGTTAGGATCACTTGTGCTAAGTATTTTGGTAGAGTCTTTTGTTTACTTGTTTGTTTTCAGAGTTCTATTTAATTATTGATTTATTTATTTGTGTGAATGCCGGGAATAGTTCACTCTTTGTTTTGCAAGAAGACTTGTGGCAAGATAATTAGGAGTTGCTGCTTCAGGTTTCTTTTTAGTTCCCCTACTTCAGTTGAAAGAGCAATAACCTTGATCAATTTATGGGATTTTTTTTTTTAAAGTGTTGTTAGCTGCCAGAAGTTATGTACAAAGTACTGAAACATCAGATTTCTGGGAAAATAAAATCATCTCAATTGTTCAGTTTTATCCTCTTTATTCTTATTGTAACCTCATTTTTCTACCTTCTGTTTATCACGAGGTCTCTTCTTGTTGACATGACTTCTTGGGTGGTTAGAGGCAAATGCCAGCCAAAGATCCTGCAGTGATAGTAGTGAACCTCTATTTGGCCTTAAATGTGTTGTTTCCCACTTGGCTTATCATGTCTAGTAAATGCATTTTTGAAAAGAGAAAGTGGTTTATGTTTTAATAATAAAAACTCAAATCAGTGTGTTCAGATGTAGTGACTTGGTTAAAAAAAAGCTTGCAAATCTTTGCTCCATTTGTTTCTCTGGTGCCAGAAACTGAGAATACCCACTTTGTTAGCTGATCATGGCATCTTCCTGCCTGCAGTTAATTCAGTGTGGGAATGGGAGCGGTTTTGAGTGTGCTCATCCAACTGGACTTTCAAAAACTGCAGTGTCTGCTTGTCATGAAAAAAGATGCAAATGCTAAGTTAGATAAAACAACAGGAACAATAGGGATGTTTTACAATTTCAAGCAGTTCTTGAAAATGAAATATTATGTGGCAAGATTTGACACATCGTAATTCTGTCACTATTGCTTCCTCTCCCTGGCAAGGAGTGGAATAAAATGGGGCAATGTGATGAACCTGTCATGTAACCTGCCACATAGCTGATGAGAAATATTGTGAAGGACAAGAAAAAGGAGCTCGGGAAGGAAATTCAGCAACATTGCTGCAATGTCCTTTCCCCTCTGTGTGGCTGCATGCTGAGGAGGCTAAAAAATATTGCACTAGAAAAAAAGGGTATTGAGAAGTCCTGCTTAGGTTGTATCTGCCACTGCTGAAGGTGAACTGGTCAGATAAAACCTGTTCACTGAAAAACCTGACATGTAGCTGGGATTTACAGTATATGATGGATGAACTACTTCTGAAATTACATTTTCAAACAGCTCTGCTAAACTCTCATGCTTTAACGTCTTTCTAGAGAATAAAGGACAAAGCACAAGCTGTAACTCATCTGCAGATTTTTAGTGTAGTATATGTGTATGTATGAGAGAGACAGAGAGAACAAGCTCTTGACACTGGCATCCATAACCATGTACTTATGAAACTGGGTCATCTTTTAAATGCTTCCTCCTATTACTTCTCTGTTTATGTGCGTTGCAAGGAGAAGGAAGGAGCTGCTGTATGTTTGCTGGACAATCACTCTCCCCGTTACTCTTGTGCTGAGGTGGAAGCATTTAGGTGGATTGGTATAGCTCAGGTCTGAGCTTTCTGCCTGTTGCCACAAAATGTTTGGGGAATCACAGACTGACACTGATTCAGTGCTAACTTTAAGTGAAGAGAATAATTTACTTAGCAAGCCATAAAGTTTTGATGACTTTTGGAAAATCTCACCTTTCTCATAAATAGATTGGAAGGTGCCCTTTGTAAATATGCATGTGATATTTGCAAGATTCGTTCTCTATGGAATTTCTTTACCAGGGTTCTTTTTGTGTTTCTGGAAAAAGGCTGAACTGTTGCATGACAGCCTGCTTCACTTCAGCTTTCTGTGGAGTCAGGTTGCTCCCAAGGCAGCTTGCTTTCCAGTGATCTGGAGAAACATCCTTGCCACCTGCTACAAATCCCTTTATTTTCTAAACATCCTCCTTTTGGTGGGAAGACAAATGCTGTGGCTGCTGTTCCGTGAATCCATTTGCAGTTGGCAAAGGAGCCCTTAGCCTGGTTCTTATGTTGGTATTGGAGCCACGAAGCAGGTCTAACAGGAGGTTTCCAGTGATGCCAGCCTGGAAGGGGTGCCAGGTCTACACTTCTCAACTGAGCTGTCGACCTCACGTTCCAGACGGACACGTAGGATCTGGGAGAGAAACACAGGCCATCGCTCCTGCTCTGCTCCTGTTTATGGAAAGGCCGGGGGCCTAACCGTGTATTTTGCTCTTGTTCCATGTTATTTGAAACACATGACTATAATTCACTTACATACTTTGTGGTAGTACACTCCTTGCCTCTAATGTAAATGTAACTGGTTGCAACATGACTTTTTGATCTACATAAAACCAGTAAAGGGGTTGGGGCGTAGCATGGGATGGGATTGAAGGGAAGGAAATTTGACACAAAGACATTATGTGGAATACGTTTCTGCCCACTTCATTGAGATAACCTTGAAAATAGCAGGAGATTGGGGGATTTTGTTGGCTGAGTACCTGCTCTGAATAGAAATCTATGCCACAAAGCCCTTTGGGTTCTTAGGATCAGGTAAACATTTATTTTCTCCTGTCTTCTCCCTTCCCCTGGTGCTTGCTTGAAAGAAGGTAGTCTTACTAAGCCAGAATTTGCTTTGGTAAGATGTTTTGTGGTTTACTGTTGCTGCAATATACCGGGGTTTGTTTGTTTTCCCGCTGCCCCGAGGCATGTCTGTCTTCTGCCTGATTTCTCCCCTTTCCTCCCCCTTCACTCAAGTGCCAAGACATTAAGGGTTAAATGTGAGACAGCATTTCTGCTAAAACAAAACAAGCAGTGATGCAGTGTGGTGATAATTTATTTTGTGGAATTTTTTTTTAATATCATGGTTCTATAGCCTTGTCCACCTCATTGGTGCATTTATTTTTTAGTTCCTTCAAATGACAAAACTAAACTATAAAATTAGAAAAGTGCCACCAGGCAACAACAACAGCAATAGAAGTTTTGATTTTCTGATTCTGTTTATGACGTGTTGTGGAAGATGTTCAGAGCTACTCGTTTGCAACAGTATCTAGCATCACAAATGGAAGGTGGTGGGGGTATTTACCAAGTGACTGGTCTTCCTGCCTGGATCTTGGTTTTAACATGGCCTGTGTTAGAGGCTGAATTCTTCCTTGCTTTGAATGGGTACTGGGCTCCATCACTATTTTAATTTTGTTCATTTTCTTTTCACCAAGGAATTTTGCCCCCCCCAAAGAAAGGATGGAACTTGTGCTGCTCGTGCTAAGCTGTTGCCTGCAGAACAAAACAAGGAAAAAAAATCTAAACCAAGTCCCAGGCCACAGATACTTGTTTCGTTATTGCATTGATGGTGTTAATTTAAAACAACAACAAAAAGAAAAAGCATGTTGATCTGTAACAGAAAGACAATAAAATAAATTTTCTTCCACTTCTCCTTTCCCCTTCCCTTAAGGTTTCAAGAATGTTAAAACAAAACCTAGTACACAAACACCTTTTTTTCCTCTTTTGTGTAACTGCATCCAGCAAAACTGGGGCAGTTCATGTCCCCAACTGACATTTTCTTCTGCAAGGGCAGGACAGGTTGCAGAGCAAATGGCACAGGCTGGCAACCTGGATCAGGTGCTGCTGCATTAACCACCTTCTGTACTGTTGCTTTCGGATACAGGCAGGGAGAGAGATTTTTGTGATGGGTCAGTTTCAAACTGACAAATTCTCTTAAATCGTACTCACTGAAATATGTGCTTTTATGAAACATTTTGCTGAAGTTTCTGAGAGCTTTTGTTGGGAATGTGTGCAATATTGATGGACTATGCTGCCACTTTGAGAGAAACTGAAAAATAAATCCTGATCTTTCTGTTACTATTAAGCTTTAGTAATACTTTCAGATGGGATTTCTTTTTTTTTTTTTTCCCAAGTAATTAAAGCAAATGCATAAAAAGCAGTTGCAGGATGGACATCTAGACAGCTCTGTGACTTTGCCAAATACATCTATCAGTGTATTTCTTCTGCATACAAAGAAAAGGAAATAATACTTTTGTGGTTGGTTTCTGAGTGTTGCCTGAGCTAAGCCTAGAAAGCAAATGGGCAATTTTTTGATAGTTCTTCAGATGCAAGAATGAGTAAATAGCAAGAAATGTCAGTATTAGCAGAGGAACACCAGTGCACAGAATATAGTGCAGATGTTTGTTAAATGCATCTTGTGAAGCTGTTTGTGATAATTCAGCTGAATGCTTGGAATTATTAAATAAAGAAAAAAAAAATAAAGGAAACCTGTTATGGTGATTCTTTGGATTTGATGGTTTTGTACCCTGCCTCCTCGAAATTTAAAATAGCCACATTTTTGACTTTCAAAATGAGACACTATTCTGCTATATTTTTAAGAAAGTTGGGTTTGGGTGTAAACTCCAGCCCTGGCAAGTGCTGCAAATGGTGTGAGGGAGTGTTAAAAGGACTTTTGTTTGCTGCTTCCTATGTGCTATTGTATTTGTTTGCTGTTCAGTGAATAGTAGGTAGGCATAGAAAAGAATAAGCTAAAATAATGAAGAGTGGAGAAATCCTAAATAAATTGGTTAACATCTTAAATAGCTGAATGGCTCAAAAAATGTAGGCTGCTATTGTCAGTTTTAATTTTCTCTGGGTGCATTTCACATGTTGCTTGCATCAGTCATCGTACAGAATAGGGCACTGAGTGTGCCTTAATTCTTTGTGACAGTATATTTTCTGCTTCTGTTTATTCTTTGTACTTTCTCTTGTTCTGTTTTCTGAGATCTAGACAACAAATATAGATGCCTGACCTCATCACAACTTAAGAAATGCCATGATTCAGATCCCTTTTATGGCCTTTCTCTAAAATATCATGGATCTCTTTGCATGATCCGAGTGATTATGTTCTTTGGTTCTTATTTGGAAAAATACGCTGTGATGAGTTTTGACTACTCTATAATAAATACATAGAGATGGAAGGTTCCTCCTGAATTTTCTTTAAGTAGTATTTTAATAAATACAACCATCAATAATGGTTTAATAAAATAATGAATATATTACTTAATGGCTTTTTTGAACTTGTCTCTGTGCTTTCAAGAAATATGGTCTAAAACTATGAGATACCAGATGTGTCAGACGCGAGTGTACCCTTGAAGAACCAGCTGGGATGTGCTTAGGTGGCAGAATTTAGGAGCCGGTGAGACGTTCTGACAGCACCCCTATTATTGTACCGTACCCAAATCCAACTGTAGCTTTGTGCCAGCCTTTTAGGCTGGGCTGTAGACATAGGCTGCATGCTGCAGTAACTTAATATGGATAAAGGGAAGGTTGACTTCACAAATATACAGCAACAGATACACAAGGCTCGAGTCTCAGATATTCACTGTTTACAAGAAATGCAAAGAGTCTTATTAAAATACACTGTGTTTAATGCAATTCAGCAACTCTGTAAAATCATTACCAGGTATTCTGCTGACTACAGTTTGCTAATCGCTGCTGAAGCAGGGTAGGGGATCTAAGATGAAATGTAAAGTATAATATTAGGGGCTCTTGCCTTGTTTTTCCTTCATCATTTAAAATGTTAAACAGCAGGAAGGTTTCTCATGAGAGGCTCAGACTTTCCTTGTTTCCAGATATCTCCAATGCCATCAAGCTGCTGAGCATTATAAAGTCATTTTGTAATGTTGTTTATCAAATTAAACTTGAAGCAGTTATTCCCAAGCTGTTTATCTTGGAAGTTTGTTACTTCTATTTTAGGCCTGAGGAGGCATTTGAATTTCCTCTATGTTTCCTTGCATCTCCTAACTGAGTCCAGTGCTGTGCTTTCATTCTCTAGAAACCATGCTTTGAACAATATATTGCATTTAAAGGAAAAATAATAGCAAAATCTCTAATAATTTGAGTAATCTAAAATTTCTAGAGAAATCATCAGCATTTCATTTTCAGAAAGTTGAAGCATTTTGCATTTGAGAGCCTGATTCCAGTGAGGTTCCCCCCTAAAACTGAGGCGCCTAAAATCTCACTTCATTTTCTAGCTGTGTTGAGACTAGACCAGTTGAAACAGGTTTTATAATGTAAGTTAAAATACTGAAACAAAATCTTCTGAGCAAAATGGAAGCCAATTTGACTTCAGACATCCAAGGTAAATGCTCTTGACTACCCTCTGAGACACCCGCCTTGCCCCATACATACACAAAGATGGGTACTTGAGCCCTTCTCTAACACCAGACTCCTCTTTAGTTTGTCAGGAATTTAAAGATCCCTCACAGCATGTCATCGTAACCACCTAAGTGTGTTAAAACCTTGCCAATCATAGCTGCAGTTTTACTGAAATAATGTCATTCTGTACCAGAAGTTATTCTGTGCCAAAAAGGAATGAACCAGACCAGCCTCAGTCTCCATGACACTAATGCAACTGTACCAATGATGAGGACTGTAGCGAAACAGCATTTAGCTGATTTGAAAGAAATTAAACAGATCAGTAATCTAGAAACACCACCTATTCACAGATAAAATCTTAAGGGATACACCTGACTTAATAATTTGAATTTTGGACAAAAGGTTTCTGTTCTTAAATTCCAGTAATCCTCAGAATACAGGAATGAGGTTTCATTTCTTGAGAAACCAAGTTTTCCAAAGAAACCTGAAGAATTTCTGCTTGATAGCTTATAGCTTAAATGCAAATTACTGTCTTCATCAGTATCTAGCTGTTCACTTTTCATTTCTCCATGTTAATTAATCCTCAAGTAATTTTTCAATTTTCTAATTATTTTTTTTTAATCTCTTATTTGTGATGGACATGCTTCTCTGCTCTTGTTCCAATAATACAGTCACACATCTTCTGGAATTAAATTATGCAAGAAAAAACAATTTGCACTGCAATTTTCTTAATTATGTTTATCTTCAGCTACTTACTTGCAAGCAGGGTCTGCATAATTCCTGCAGGTAGTGGTTGTTTGCCAGCTTGTTTGTGAGAAATTCACTGTGAAGAGCAGTATTTCAAATCCCAGACTGTGCTGACCTCTAATAAAGCCCATGGATTAGGTGGTGTTCTGATATGTTCCCCAAAGCAAGAGCCACTAGATTAAAATGCATTTATAGTGTAAATATTTGTATTTGCTTTCAAAATTGTCTTCTGTAGAAGTTCTAAAAATAATATTCAACATGCGATTTTTTTCAGAAAATCCCATCAAAATCTTTACTAGGATCTCTATGCAATGCATCTGGTTCAAACCCATTTTTCTTGAACCCTGTTTGAGGAAGCCTTCTCCCCCATAATCACCCATGATTTTATATCATAGCTAAACGTATGTGTTTTCTTTATTGTTTTAAAAGTTGAGTGCTTCAAAAATTGTTACTTCTGGGTTGAATCATCATGTAAAGAGCAGTTCATTTGTGAAAGTTTTTCAGATATTTTTAATGAGGAAATCAAATGCCAGACTATGGAAAATGGTTGGAATGTGGGGACAAGTTTCCAGTACTGTGTTCTTGTAACAATTAAAAAGAAGCTGTGAAAAGCTTCAGTGCCGCTACTCAGTCAGTAGCGTCACCACTATTGTTTCAAGTTCATGCTCACCAAGATTTCATCAAAGATAGCATCATTTACACAGGATTTCCAGAACGTTGCCAAAACAAGGAAAGTGTTCATTTATTTTCCCTTAAACCATCTATAGGTTAAAGAGCAGGAGGAAACTAGTGCTTTTGATCTGCAGTCCTCCTCCACTATAGAGACTGTTGTCACCTGAATGTTTTTTCTTAAGAGAACCTTCAATGGTGCTTTTCTTCCCCAACCAGATGCCTGGGCAAGGAAGGGAAGCAGGTACTTAAGGAAGAATAAGCAAACACAGGATATCTGAGCAAGTACGTGTGGAAAAGCAGCAGCAAGCACAGATGTTTGGCCAAGAGCAAGTGAGCTTTTGGTTTGGAAGGGAGCGAGAGAGCAATATTTTAGGTGAAGCTCCTGGCCACAGCATCGTTGCCATTCAAGTGTTAAGCAGAGATCACGGCAGCAGATGATGCTACAAAGCAGGGCTGTGACCGAAGTTGTGCAGTTTCTTTGAACATCTGTGTAGGAGCACACACGTGCGCGCACTCACCCTGTAGGAGCATTTGAAACCAGATGGAAGGCCTGGTTAATGTTCACATCACCTCATAGCATTTCACATGTGGCTTCTTCAAAGCATGCAGTAGTAGCAGGACAGCGCAAAGATCTTAGCTCAGTCGCAGCTGTAGCTTTGCTTATTCTCTGAACTGGGTGGTGCAGATGCCTTCTGACAGTAAATACATGGCAGTGATACTTTATGTAGGATTTGCTACATTTGCCACAGAATGCCATGGATCACTTGTGTCCGACAAATCAGAAAGACAAAGCAACGTGATGTCCATTTCTACATGTACAAATAGAACTAAATTTTACTTACTGCCTGAAGTAAGGCTTAATTAAGATTATTTTGGGGAGGGAGGGAATAGGGAGAAACTAACTTAAGGTTCCCCTCAGTCTATCTTGATACAGAGTCTAGTATGTATGCATCAGCAATTTAAAGGGAATCTAGCTCAACTACTTGGCATGTATGACTATACTTAAATCTGAATGAATGTCCATACTCCCCTGCCAGCCACAGTGTCTTAGGAACCCAAGAGTAACTGCTTGAGGCCCGCAATCTGTTTCAGTTGCTGTGAGAAAACTGCTAGTGTGGACTTGGTGTCAGCTGCAAGAGCCTGACCATGGAGTCAACTGTCTGAAATTTTATTTGTCCTACCCTGTGGAATACACATTTAGTAGTACTGAGGAATTAATTTTAAAATGGAGACACTAGAAATCCCATCTGTTTTGAGCCCACTGGCTTCATGTATACACACGCAGATGCACAGGTAACTGAACATACACATCTGGAAGATGGCTGCAAATGCCATTGGCTTTTCTGAATGGTAAAAAGATTGGATAATGTTTTATGTGAGCTTCTGATAATATCAATTCCAAAGAATATTTTTCATGTCTGAATCATCCATTTGTTTTCATGCTGTTCTCTGTCACTACAGCTACTTCAAGACTTTCTCACATGAGCTGCCAAAGATTAGTCACCAACCCTGTGACGTTGTGTACGACCTCTTCTTCTCCCAAGGGCCAAGGGTTTTATTCCAGTTGTATTGTGTTGGTTGTTTGGGTCAGTGCCTTTGTTGTGGCTTTCTGGAGATGAGTTCTCAGATTTTGGCTGCTGTTTGCTTTAGGAATCAAGAGGGTATAAAAAGACCCTGTTGTGGCAAGACAGGCGAAACATCTGCTGAAGGGTGGGAGGAGGTGGAGGAGGAGGAGGAGGTTACTAACCAAATGCAGCAGCAGGGATCTTGCAGTTCCTTCTCCTCCACTCTTACCACTAGATATGAACCTGCTGTAATAAAAGGGCTGGCACCACAACACAGGCTCCAGAGCAAAACAGGTCTGAGGTCAGCCAGCTAGAGAAACCTTGAAAGAAAACGTTAAAACTGAATAAGTTTTGGAAATAGTTTTGCTAGATTAATTCACTCCCTTCTGTCCCTTATGCAGTTCAGAAATTGTGTGTAAACTCCCGGGAAGGAGAAAGCAAGGTAAACTCGTGCAGTCTGCTACTTTTGTGAGTATTGTCAGCCCTTACAGACCAAACTTTTGATTCCTTTATTGAATAATGAGGCAAACAGATGATCAAAAACACATAACTTGGGGTAGGCTTCAAATCGCATCCTGCAGTAACCATCTGAAGCCTGTGACATTCTCATTTGCTGCAACTGGGTGCATGCAGCCAGGTCCTCTCTTTGGCTGCTTTGAGAGCTGGGAATAGGTTGCAGTTCATTTGTCTGCAGCACACAGAATGTTTTGTCATCCCCTCAAAAGCAAGGTCCACATTAAATTCATTATGATTTATTACTTTTATTAAGATAAGAAGATAGAAAATTCTGGGAAGGGATGTAAAAGATAGGGAAGTAGGTTTCTTATGAAATGAGCCAGAATATTATCTCAGAAGTTGCAGGTGAGAGCTTTCAACTGGAACAAAACAAATATACACAAGAAATTTTGTAAGCAAATATGAGATCAGATACTGAGAAGATTTAAAAAAAAAGTAGGTGAAAGTTTTAAGTTCCCACTATCTAACTTGAAGGTCAAATTGTTGGTTTTCATAGCTTTACCACATCCTTTCAACTTACTGATTTAATCAGTGTTCACACTGTCAGGACAAGATGCAGAGAGCCAGTGCAGAATCAAGTAGCAACCTGCGTGTTTGATCTCCACTCCAAAAACCACATTTGCCCTTAGATCTGCAGCTCTATCTGCTGCACATTCCTTCTTATGAGATTGAAAGCTGATGAGGATGGCTGGGATTGAAACGGACTGGTTGTCCTACCCATCCCACCTAGTTACCTGCTCCATGTTGGGTGGTGGAGAGGTCAGGAGGAGCCCTGTTGGGTGGCCAGTGTCGTGTGCCCTGGCTGGCAGCAGCCCCAGCCCTGCGGGACATGTGGCTGAGAGGTGGCAGGAGCTGCCCTCGCCCCATGCTCCCCAGCCTGCAGAGGAAAGGGGAGAACTTTCAAATGGGTTTGGAAGCTGTTTTGTTTTGTTTTTTTTTAATCTGTGTTTGCTTTTTAACTGCCCCTGCCTAGGGGTCAAGGAGGAGGGTGTTTGACCCCTGCCATGCTGCTAAGCCTGCTGTATGTCCATGAATGTACTTGAAAGAGACTGTCTGCTGACTTTCTACAACAGCCATTTACAATGAAGCATCCACCAGGGATGTGTTTATACTTTTTTTTTTTTTTTTTTTTTTGTAGAGGGCTCCACAGAATAAACCTTGGAGTGATTGCTTTCTGTGTTTCTTCGAACAGTGTAGTCCTTGCATCGTCATCTTCTGTAGACGCCGTCAAGCAAAGACATGATTGTGTTTCATTGGAAAAGCTTTTGTGGGGATCAGTGTCCTTGCATCTATGATTTGTTGCACCATAAAGCATTTGCAGTAGTGGGTGCTTACAAGACCACAACTTATGAAGTGGGGTTTCAGTGAACATTCATTGGTGAGCCTCAGCTTTGAAGGACAGGAAGGAGAAGGGTTGTCCTTTAGCTCTGTTGATTCATTTGTGTGCCAGAGGAGGCAAACTTAATAATGGGCAGCTCAGCACTGCAGCCTTTTTTTTTTTTTTTGTAATAGACATTAAAGCTAGCAAGACAAGAGGAGTTTTTGTAAGTGTTGATCTTCTTCTCTTCTTGTTACTGTCTGTATTTCTTTGCAAAAGGTCCTTGCTTTTTACAGAGGTGAATCAAGTTTGGATTGCAAAGGAGAAGCTCAAAAATCATATTTAATTCTATATTGCTGTTTGTTTTCTTCCTCTTTGCTTAAAAAAAGAATGCTCACTGTGGTTTAGCTTGCATTTTAAGCCAGTTGAAATTACTGGCCATCTTTTGTTTGCTGAAGACATTGTTTAGTTTGAAGAGGAAAGAGTATTTAGGGATAGTAATTTGTGACCCAGGTCAGTCAAGCGCTCTTACATTTTGAAAGTTCAGTTCCTTTCATTTCTTGACAATTTTGGTTGAAATTTTCTGTTATGCTTTGTTTTGATTTTTTTTTTCTTTTTAATCTTTAAAAGCTTCCCTCCTTTTCCTTGTCATTCAATCAGAAATGTTGAGGAACTGCAGTTTTTAAAAGCTCAGCTCCTGACATCATGGATTTTTACCAGAGATCTCAGCTCTGGGTGGAAGTGTGAGTTCATGTGTTGTTTTTTGTTTGCTTGTTTAAATGAAAAATGTTGAGTTTTGATCTGCTTAATTTGAGCAAAAACCTCAAAAAGGAGTTAAAAAAAATCCTTAGTGTGCTGCTCATATAGAACTGAAATTATTAGTAGTTTTTAATTTTCTAGGAAATCTTAATTTAGGTTTTAATGTAACTTTTGTAACACACCAATGTACTGTTTTAGTTTTATTTTTAAATAATCTTTGACATTTTGTGGAACCTAAGTCATTCCTTTCTCCTGAGGTAAAATATCATTTGCTCTTGTGGACTTATGTGTTCCACCTGACCCCAAACTGTTTGTTCATCAATGATGAATATTCTTCTGAAAGCCTTTCTAGCAACAAAAACTAAACTTCTTCAGATGGTTGACTAAAAAGTTCATGTAAAGTCTGGCTAGATTAGAAAATGATGAGTTGTGAGCCAGTGCTATGGGATGTTTTTGCTTGGTTTGAATCCGGTTTTGTTTATGTTTTACACTGTGTTGGCACTGCAGCACGAGACCACTCTACGAACAGGTACTGTGACCTGGTGGCTCAAAAGAGCAGTAACTGGTTCCTGGTCACTAAAACATGAGATAATATAAAGAATGAAAGTGCGCTTTGGTAAAACGTTGAGCTTTTTATTTTCTGGTTTTCATAGTCATTCTTTTGTTATGGCATATAAAATAAAGGAATGGACTAATACTCTGGAGCTGAGCAGTTCTGGGTAAACTGGTTGTGTTTAATAATTGTAAATGAAGCTGATGTAAAAAAGTGTTTTATTTCGGTGGCTGGTGGCCTTCTGAGAACACACGGTGCTTTGAGAGGTGCATCCCCCAGCACCCGCCGCCAGGCCTGTCAGCGCTTTCATCTGAGCTGTCCTGACTTTTTCCTGCTGTGAGAAGGGTGACAGCTCATTTTATCTGCCTTGCAATCAAACACAAAAGCTGGATTTCCTGCCTATTTTTTTTTCTCTTCTTCTCTGTGGGGTTGAAGGCCTGTGTATGACAAGATGCTGATTAATTCCAGCTGTTTCATTTGCAGCTGGGGACAGGTCCCGGCTGAAACGCTGGAGACATTCACCACTGCGAGAACCTGAGTCCAGCTGGAGATACGAAGCTGTTTCCCTTCTATAGGCTTTTCCAAACCCGGAGTCTGAGCACCTCAGATGTAAGAGGTGGAAAATCTAGATCTTAATCTTGAGGTTCAGTCTTCTGCATATGTGTTATCTAACCTGTGTTGTGTACTTAATCTGCGTAAGCATGATTAAGCCATTAAAACATTCAATACTAAACTATTTGCTGCAGCTTTTGTAAAAATGAAGCAGTATGACACTCGAGGTCTGGGGCAGCGATGTCTGCCAAACCAGTTACTGTTATCAGGTTTTTGATGCAAGAGTTGAATGGAAGATCTGATTGGGGAGTTTTGCACCAGCACCATTCTTCCTATCTGTCCCCGCTTATTTCTGGCCCTTTTAATTTTACCCCATCTCATGCCTTTCTTCTCTGGAAGGAGAACCTGTGAGTAGCTTGTAGAGAAGGAGCAAGATCTTGGCAGTAAAAGAGATTTAAAAAAAACTGTTCTAAGAAGGGCATCTTTCTAGGCAAACCTGTTGTATTTTACATGTCTTTTCCCAAAAGGGGAATGGAATCTGAAGAGTGCACTAAAGCTGGTTTGTAAACTTGATATTATGGGAAGGTCAGGGCAGAGGAGAATGGGACAGATTAGGGGTAGGGGAAAGAGGAACTGAACTTTCAAAATATAAGAGTGCTTGACTGACCTGTGGGTCACAAATTACTGTCCCTAACGTCCAGAAAACGTTTATGTAATATAAAGTGCATCAAATCTGACTTGAACCTATTGCAATGTATCTGTTTTTGTGTTTTGCTTCTTGATTGTTTGTTTCTTGTATTCTAGAAACTTGTGCAGCGTATGGTGCATAAAATTCTTCATCCAGATTTGCTAAGAGGTAATTGTTGATACTTGCATGGGTTATTGCCCCGTGCTGGAGGCCGAGAGCAGAGAGCTGTCTCCTTTGCTGAGGGCTGGTGAAGCCTTTTGAACACCATGGCCATGTGTTAATGCATATCTTTATGTTATCTGGTGATAGCATATAGAAAATGAGCCATTAGTCATATGAAATTAAGCTGTAGACTGTATACGTCCCAAGAAGTGCTGGCTGCTGATTCTTATCTGTTTAATTTATATTCTGTCTTAATTTAGTTAAAAAAATTTAGCTCGGTGCTTTATGATTCTCATGCATCACAGCTAAAATACACAATGCAGTGTTTGTCCTTGCAGCCTGGTTCTGCATCATTCACTTCATTCTAAAAAGAGAAAACTTCTTTTGTTTGTATTGATTTATGTGATTCTGATGTAATTTAGGATGCCTGATTGAAACTAGCAGGAGAGGGAACTGTAGAGTTAATCAGTACCATACAGGTTTGGTTCTCCATCCCCAGGTGACTGCACGTGGTGATTTCTGAAGACCTGTCCATGCTAGAAGCAGATGGAGCATGTTCAGGCTTGAATATTGTCATTACATTTTGATGTAATCTTGAAATTTGACTTTGGGAATTTTTGTGTGTTTTCAGCATTGAGAGAGACATACAGTCCTGTATCATTTTTTGCCGTAGCAGTTGACACATTGATGTGGTATATATTTTGAATTTCACAAGATAATGCTTCTTTTTGTAATGATACTTTAAACTTGTTTTCTTGATAATCCCGTTCTGCTCTTTCTGCTTTCCAGCACTTATTTGGCACACTTCACAAAGAAGTTGAGTATCTTAAAGAGGAATGTATTTTGCAATGTAGCAATTACAGCTGGCATGGAATTGGCTCAGAATTATTGGTTTTATGCATAGCCTATTTGGTTTGACTTTTTTTTTTTTTTGAGGGGCTCTGATTACTCTTTATTTTTACCCATAATGTTTACTGTGATCTATAATTTTATTTCAATCAGATACTAAGGCAGCTGGATTTATGTTTCAAAACAACTTGCTGTCTTTTCTTATTTTAAAGCTGCTTTTTTTTTTTTTTAATTCCCCTCTTTTTAGAAATCTTATAACTTGGCAAGCACTTCTGATTTAATAAAACTCTTGGTTCTTTTAGGGGTGTTGCAGCCAAAGTATTTATTGTTTTTTCTCAATGGGAAAAAATCCCCTTTTAAATGTTATTTCTCATTATGTGTTCTATTAAACTGTAGATGAATTTTGCAGAGATCAGTTTTCCTGGGGAAAATTTTTAAGGATGATTCTGTCTTGTATGCAGCTGCATACTTTGTCCAACTACCTGCTTTTTGTGTTGCTCTTGCACATTGCTTGGCTTTTTCCTGTGTCATCCTTTGTGGATCTGCTGTGTGTATTTTGCTATTTTCCAGTTTCTGTGTAGCTCCCTGCAGCTAGTTCCATCGTGAATGATGGTTTTGCAGCTATTCTGTCTGCTTTCTAATATAACATAGAGCATTGTAGATGACTGTGGTCTGTTTCTGTTACTTACAGAGCTTTTTCATGGCAGCCTCTACAGAATGAGGATAGAGGTTAGGACAGAGAAACGTAGATTTAGTTATAAAGACCCATGAAAGGCGTGATGTAAATCAGTACACGGTGCTTTTAGAGTAACTTATAAAAATTTAAAAGGCAAATATGTGCCTCCTTGACAGGATAGCTGAGCTTCTAAATCACTGTTGTCAGTGGATGCTGTTTTTAGGGACTTCAGGAAGCTTTAAATCAGGCTGTGAGAGCAGGGGGGTGGGAGAGAACCCGAGATACTGAGGTGATGTGGAGGAGGATGAAGTGAAATAAGAAAGTGCAGCAGCTGTTTGAGGGGTGACGGGGCTGCCCATGGAGGAAGCCAAAGCTCTGTGAGCAGGTCAGAGCTGCGGAGCTTCTGTGTGGCCCCACCACACAGCATCTCTGACCTATTTATAACTAAGATATCTTAATATCATTTCACTCAAAGACAGTTTTACCTGATTTTTTTTCTTTCCATCATACTCCATTGAAATAACATGCTTCTGTAACTTTTCCCAATAAGAGGCCAACAAGAAATATGTGATGACTTCAAGTTCTGTATAATCTGTGGCAACTAAGCTGCAAGATTAATGTTCAAAATAAAAGGTATTAATGGAGATTGGATAAAAGGCTTGCACAAAGTGGTAGACTTTCTGAATCGCTTATGAAATTGTAGCAACAGAATTATTTTTAAGGTGCTGTATCATCCAGAACTGCTTTTTACTTAGTGTTTGGGGAATTGTAAGCTCCTTTGAGACAAGAGAGTACCATCTGGGATGTCGGCCAACTTGCAAAATATAGGTAGTTCAGGATTCCTTACTCAGCTTCTCAAGGAAGGATAAGGTATCCACCATAATTTCTAAAAAACCAAAATAGCTAGATATTTGGACTAACCTGTCCCAATTAATATTGCGTATTATAGGTGATTGTTTTGTTCTGTGGAGCAGAAATAAGTATCACTATCTTTGCAAGGCGTGAGGCTCAGAAAGAGGTTTGAGTCTTCCTCCTCACCCCAAAATTTTTGTTTGAGGGAAGGCTGTGTAAAGTTTCTGATTCAAATATCTTTTCAATTCTCACGAAGGATGACTGAGCACTTGAAAAAATATGTATTGTGGCATAGATGTTGTTCTGAGCCCCAGTCTCTGCTGTGATGTTCAGTATCAGCTTTTGCCATCCCTTGTGGGTTGTAGAACAGTCAGCTCCCTGGGACCCTCCCAGTTGCCTTACAGCACATTTCTTCTGGAGAACATATTTCAGGATAATTGCCTCCCAAAGAAAAGAATAGCTCTGGTCTTCTCTGGTAAGCACAAATGTTGGCCTGACTTAGAATCCTTGAGGAAGCAAAAATGGCAGCGCTCATGGGCATTGTAAAGCAGTGTCTTTTGTGTGAGAGCGCCTTGTATTTGGAGAAGCCTCTGCCCAATCAGTCAAACGCTGCTGCCAGCCCAGATGGCTCTGGTGAGCAGTCAGTGAGCACACTGTCACATTCCCTTTGTCTGTCCATGTTTTCACAAAGCACCTATGTTTGCAGGCTGGTGGAAATGCCGTACCTTGCCACAGTAATCTCAATGGAGGCTACATGAAAAGTTTCCATCTTTAGCTTTTCTTAAAATAACGAAGAGAATTATCTTGGGTAATGTTGATATGAAGCGAAACTTTGAACTATTGAGTAAATAAAGCCACTGAGTGTATGTGCTTTGAAGTTTTGAAGAAGCCACTATGAAATGGTTGGAGTTCTTGCTTTTACCCGGAGCCTAGAGATGAAGTTGCTTACAAAATATATATATATATTTTTTTTTAAAGCAGGATCTTTTTTTTTCCTTTAAGATAATCAAAGTAACACTGTATCTGACATTCAAGAATCAAAGCCCCCCCCATGTATGGACAGATGAAAAGCTGCGGAGGAAGCACTTGGGAACCTCTGTGGCCTTCCAGATGAGCGAGAGGCTCCTGGCTGCTGGGATCTACAGTCTCGTGGCCTCCAGCCCTGCCTGGCTGGGGGTTTGGCTCCCTGGGCTGTGGGTGCCCACCCCATCCCAGCCCGTGGCTGCTGCCCGCTCCTCTTCCTCACAGCTCTCCCTGGGTACTGGGGAGCAGGAGGGTCAGCTCCCGTAGCCACCAGCCCATTGTGTGCCAAGGTAATGCCTGCGTTCAGTCTGTCCCTGTGGCAGGAACCACCTGAGGGGTGAGGAGTGAGGGAGGCCTGGCCTGGCCCTCCTTTAGTTGGCCTCAATTACATTTATTTTTTTGGCAGGTTTAGGCTGTTTATAGTAGCAATTTCCTGACATTACAAAATGTGGGAGCTTGGGAAATTTGCAAATTGGAGAAGGCTAATAAATATTTTACTTGGTATTTCCTTGCAAAAGCTTTTCCTCTGCCTGGAACAACTCAAGTGTGTGTGTCAGAATGCCATATAACAAAAATCCTCAGGGGTTTGGTGGTTGTTTTGGGTTTTTGTTTGTCTGTTTGTATATATAAAGCTATAAAATTGTATGAAAATTGTTTCCTAGCAGACTTAACTTGTCATTTAAACCAATAATAAAGCAGGGGTTTTGTTTGTTTGTTTGTTTTTTCATTTATTTATTTTGGTAGAGCTAAAACGTATAAAAGCAATATAGATTGTAGAGAAATAACTGCATTTGTGTCAGGTTCTAGTGGAATATATGATGTCTTGGCCAAAGCAAGAATGTAAGTGCTCAGCATTGGTGCTGGTTGCCCAGTATGGCACGTATGTTCATAAGAAAGGATGGGAACAAAAGAAGCACAGAGAATGCAGCATATAGAATTGCTTTTCCACTTAAGTTGTGTGAATTTGGAATACTTTTTTCTCAAAAAGCAAAGATAAAACTAGCGATTTTCAGGGTGCATTATTTTATTTTTTCAGTGTTTGATAGAGCTTACTTCTTTGTGCTCTCCTGAGTATTTACTTGCAAGCAGTTTTTATGGTATTTAGGAGCTCCATGTCTTGTAGCTTCCATATTCTCTCCCCTTTACTTGTAAACGTTGTCCCTCTCCTTCAACTTCCATGGCTACTCTCCGACAGCCTTCTTGTTACAATCCTGTTTTATTCGAGCATATGTGTTGTTTTCTTGTTATACGAAAAGATGTTTGAAGGCAAGCTGAACTATCACTTCTAAACAGTAGCTGGTAGAGCCAGAAGTCCAGTGGCAGCAGTCAGTCAGGCTGTTAATATACTGTACCCATGAATATTTTCTAACGTACAGTAATTTTGTAGTTGCTTTGCATCAATATGTTGTGTTTCAAGTCCTTGTCTTGAGGCTTGGTTTTCTTTCTTTTTTGCATGTTTGCACGTATGCTTTTCACATACTGAGTTCTGTTTGTAATGTGTGAAGGTTTTCTTTTAGCTGGGTGGTACCTGGTTTTCACATTCACTGTTCAGCTGAGTGGATGAGGGACTCTTCCTCTTGACCATCTGTCAGTTGCTGAAGATGCATAATTTGGTGATATTGTTTAGGACTGAGTTTTGCATTCAGAAATCTCTTACATGTTTGGCTAAGTCATCAAGAAACACATAAATCAAGACTTGCTGCCATTTCTACTAATTAACCAAAATTTGCACGGACTTTAATCATGCCAGACTTTCAAGGGTATGAGTGAAATCTGGATCTATATATTTTTCCAATTTCCAGCTCTTCTGGAAATTGCAATAAACAGAGTGAGTAACTTCAGAGAGTTTATTGATTTAAACTCTGCAAACTCATGTCATGGATATCTGGCTTGCTGTCAGGAATGGTTCTTGGACTGAAGTGTAATTGATGGGCAGTGGGTGAGGGTACGGACCTTGCCCCTGGCCCAGGGGCTTTAGTGTGAGTCTGGGATTGTCCCTGTTCAGCTGCGGCACTTTGGGGATGGGTGATAGAAGTTTTTTGTTCTGGGGAAAATAGGGGATTGTGGTTGTATGTGTATCATCTCCATGCCAAGTAAGCATTGCTGTTCATTCCTTTGAATACAACTACCTTTATATAATATAGACGCTGTAACAAGGATAGAAAGTACTTTCTGATGCAGACAATTCCTCCATATCTCAGCAGCTCAGAAATGTGCTGAACAGTATTTAGCATAATGCATGGAAAATAATACATTTGTCAGAAGCAGCCAACACACATTTGGCACATTTTGCTCCTCTTTTTTGCCTTTTTTTTTTTTTTTTTTTAAATAAACAGAAATGATGCTATGGTGTTGAGAAGCGGTGCAAAACTCAGCACTGAAGCTTCTCAAGTAGTTGTGAAGTGTCAGGAAGGTTCATTACTTCACATTAAATAAGTTCTTCCACACTAGGTTGCAATTTCCTACAGACTTGTTGCCCTTTCACTAGGGGAGGTATTTTTAATTGTCAATAAAGTTATTAAGCTCCATACTTGAGACCCTAAAGCAACGTGGGGTTCGTCCAAACTGAGAGGAGCAGGTGACGGGGAGGAACCCAGGGTGTTGCCCAAGTGTTGCAGACCTCCTGGTGCTGATGCTATTCCTGAACCCGGCCTAAGGGAGGGTCCAAGACCAAGTGTGCCCTTGGTCTGACCAGCCTCCCAATTCTTCTCTTCCTAGAAGAGCCGAGAACAGTTGATCAGTACTCATTGATGGTAACATTAACAAGTCCTGTAATAAAGCTCATTGCTTTTATAAAGCTTGTCTTAGGAGTGAATTAGGTGAATTATTAATTAATTAATTAATTGGGTGAAAATTTGGGGTAAGTTTTTATTAGAAGGAGGTTTTGAACTGTCAGGTTCTCGGGCGTTCATGTGGTGGTGTTTCTGAATGTTTCCTAAGACTTGAAATGAAATGGGAAGTAAAATAATCTGTAATTTAATAGCTTGAAGATGCTTTGATTTTAAAAAAAAACAAAATAAAAATCTTCAGATTTCTGAGCAGCATGAGTTTCTTTAGCAGCAGAGTTTGACAGCATCAGGTAATAGCAAGCTTTGAAGATGTTGAATACTTTCAGCTGTCACATACTTGTGTCCAAAACAAGAGTAAGAGACTCTAGCCCATGCTGGTCTCAGAGTTAGTACACATTCAGAGAGAAAGCAGGGACTGTAAATGTGGGAATGTTCTTCTGACAACTTGGTGTTGTGTGGCTGAGCTGCAGTGATGCCAGATTTAGCAGCAGCTTTATTAATCTATGATAAATCTTACAATCCCTTGAGTCTAGACAGGCAGAAAACTGTAAACTGTACAGTCTAGGGTTGGGGCAGCATTATTCTTCTGCTCAAGTTAATCACTCACTGCTCCAGCTGTTGGAATTGCTCTGCATTTAATGCTCATGAAGAAAAGGTGGAAAAGAGCAGTGTTCTTTGTCACGCTCAAATTTATGTTGTGACTTTGTCAGATGCTTTCGGACAAGCATAATTTTTTTGTGTTGCTGAAATTTAGGACCGACTTAAAATGGATCTGCTCTTTCTCATATTTCAAAGTACAACAAGAAAATTTGATCCAACTTCCAGGGGCTGAAGCAATCCCTACTGTTTTTTTTTTTTTGTAGCTGCATTTCAGAGTTGTCTTTTTTTTTTGTCTTTTTTTTCTTTCATGACTGAATTGCAGCCAAGAGGATCTCTTCTTCGTTCATGCTATTCAGCATCTCATTGAATTTTGAATGCAATGAAACTAGAATTTATCTCTGTTTGCCTTCAAGTCTATTAATGACTTCAGTTTCATTTGTGTCCAGATACTGGAATTGCTTAAGTGGGAGAAATACAATTTGATGAAGCATGTTTTCTCTTGGACTTTGCGTATTAGGGTTTAACGTGGTCTTACAAAACAAGGAAGGCAACCATATTGAAGGTTGATAGGGATGCCAGAAAGCATCAAGAAAGCCATATCTGCATAGAATTGAAAATGTGTCCGCACATTGGGAGCATTTTCTTTCTGTTGGTGTTAGGATGCTTAACATTTCCACCAGGTCTCCTGAGGCACAAGCAAGTGAAGCGGTGTCAGGACTGGTGTTGCCATTTCGTTTGCAAAAGACGACTGTTTTTGCAATCCAACTGCATATGAAGGAAAACGCAGTTAAGAAATAAAAACAAATTGAACCAGTAAAGCTGTGTAAAGTTAATGAATTATGAGGGTCTGATGAAGGAACAAGTAACTGCCATTTCCTCCAGATACTTCATGGAACTCAATTTTTTGGTTAGAGGGGCAAAAAAGTCCAGTTCCTTTGAGGCACGGGGGGAGAAGTAGCTGGCTGAGAATAGAAAATGGAAAGAAAAAAGAGCTTTTAAATTAAGGCTCAGTCTTTGAGAAGTCCACAGGAAGACCAGGTGAGCAGTCCAGGAGGCCTGCAGAGTCTGGAGTGGTTGACCATCTGCCAAAAGACCTACAGGCTTTTTGGAAGGGGCCAGGAGACTGACAGGAGACTGAAAGAAATATTGGAGGTCTGTGAGCCCAGGGAAACTTTAGAGGGGTCTCTTAGATCGACTCAGGACTAAATCCAAGTTTCTAGTCGGTGTCAAACGTGCAGATAAAGACCTGTACAGAAACTTGGCTGGTAGCTGCTCTTTCCATTTATACATATTTAGGTGACACGTTTCAGCCATTTCATTAACCTTTTCTGGTCTAGTCCTGAAAACTAATATGGCCAATCTCCTGCATGTTACTGTGTACCTTAAAAGAACAAAAAGCTGAATAGAGGTGTCCAGCCAGGCAGACTGGGCAGGAAGCTCTGGACCTCCAGCTCTCCAGCTGCAGCCATAGTGATTGGGGAGGATGCCCTTCATCCTGGCCATCACTGGTTAATTTTTGTCTTGATTAACATAAGTGAAAATAAACTTCAGTTTTCAAAAAATCACTGAGTGTCAAATCTAGAGCAAAATTTTGGTAGTGGTATTTCAGCAGCCAAAAACATATTAATTACCTGTGCTTGTGAGCTTTCAGGGTAGAAGAGCACTACAGGGCTAACTGGAGTCACCTGGGACTCACTAATGTTGCTAAAATCACAAGAAGATCGATCTTGATAATTGTTTTTCGTCTGGCCAAGAAGTCTCAAACACAGGCACTAAATGAATATTTTTCTTGATCACGTGAGGGGTGAGATGGCTGAGATGTTTGTCCGGTGGTGTTAACAAAAGTTTACTTAATACAAAGTGGAATTCTGATCTGCAGTTTCCTTAATCCGCATTCCTCAGTTTTCACCCGCCTGCAACCAACTGCATACCAGCACTACAATATAACGGGCTGATTATGGCAACGCACCTGTGTTGGGTAGTTTCTCTGATCAACATTTTGTTATTAGGTAAAGTGTCAGAAAATGATAATACTTTCAATTCTCATGGCTGTAGTATTATGTCATAAAGAAATAAAAACGGAGACAAAATTGCTAAAACAATGAACAGGCTATCAAAATGTGCACTAGTGTTCTGACTGCAAACCAACAGTTCTGCTGCTTGAATGCATTTTATGTCATGAGGACTTTGAAATACGAGCAGCACAAGAAAGTAAATTTTATTGGAGAATATATGCAAGGTTGACTAGAAGTAAAGGCAAGTCCTTACTGCTGGAATTGCAGTGGAGCGGGGTGTAATCCCTTGTTCCTTATTCAAGATATAATATCAGTGCTGCCAAACAATGAATGTGAAATGAACTCTTATTGTTCTTGATGTTCCTTTTTTTTTATTTTTCCCCTGCTTTATGTCAATATAGGGGTTTTAAATCATCAATATGCTTACAGAAACCGGTGTACATTTCATTCATTTTGTTAATCATTACTGCTTTCTACTTCAGCTCCTTCTGATGAACTCAGGTGCTGTACCACTCATTTCTTGAATGGAGCCAAACTGTACTTGCTTGTCATTGATTTATTTTTTTTTTTAAATGTATGGTGACATAAGTGTCCAGTAGCAGATGAATAAGTTTTTTAGAAATAGAGTAAACTATCTGATACTATATGAGATATTTTACTGTTTTATTTGACTTTCATTTGGTTAACAGATGTATTTAATTTTGAAGTTATTCTGTAACTAATTATATCACAGCACAAAATTAAATTTAGGAATTTTTCAGCAATGAAAAAAATCTATGAATTACCACATCCATTCGAGTCCTGAAATGGAGCATGCAACTATTTTTAAGTTCTGGTAGACAATATTTGCATAGGTCTTTCTGAAGTACAGATACGTGCTATATTTGTCCTATAAAGATTGCTTTCAAACTTGTAGTGTGTTATCTACCTTGTTTAAATTCAAGCAAACATCATCCCTTTGCACATGTTGTACAATAGATCAGAAAATTTAGTGGCTTCTTATGCCAAGTGGCATAAGTACATCAGTCGTTTATGGGCAGTCTGGTGATGTCAATTTACTTAGCTTTGGTCAAGTTTTATATTTTAAATTTTGGAGATGGATTTTAGACTTGCAGTCTACAGATTCATGTAGTTCTCTTTCTGGTGTTACAGAGTCTTACTATGTTTGACCTTTCTTTTCTGTTTCCCTACATACTTTAAAAATCATGGATATTATTTCTGTATATAGCAAATTTAATTGCATGGGTTAAGCCCTGGGTACCACACAAACAGAAATTCAAGTGGAAGGACTGAGTCCTTCCAACAAGGAAGGAGGGCCTAACCATGGAGGTCAGTCTGATGATAAAGAAGTTAGGAAATTTGTTTAATGTTTTGATCTGGCTTTTTAGCTATGAAATAAATTGCAGAAGTGGCTGCTGGGACGATTGATTTGGGATCTGTGTTTGTTGGTATGTTGAGATGTAAGTAAAGTGAATACAGCTTCTTTTCTCGATGGTGGTGGTGCTAACACCTCCAGCTGTGGCAGGTGAATTAGAAAAGAGAAATGTCCTCTTCTTCTGGCACATGCTATAGGATACACTCAGTGCAGAGAGATGTAAGTAAATCAAGTACAGTGCCAAGCATCTCGAGGAACCGTGGAGAGAGAAGTAAGAGACTTCTTAGAGACATAGGAATAACAGATGCAAATTACATACTAAAAAGTTAATATCTCTATTTTAGAATGTTTCAGTATATTGTTTTAACATCAGCAATAGCAGTACTGTTTCTTAGCACTATCTGAAACTGAAACAGCTTTCGTCTGTTGCATCCTCCCCCCCCCGCAAAAAAAAAAACCCAAACGTCTCTACATTGGATGGCAGACATTGAATTTTAATGCTTACATAAGTGCCCCCAAAGGACAAAAAATGTCATTATCTGCAGCCCGGATAATTATGTATCAATATGTAAATGTTGTGAGCAAGTGTAGCCACATGCTCTGCCTTTAAAAATCTAAATCATGCTTATGGCCTTAGGCATAAAACAAACAAACAAACACCTCAAAAGTTGTGATGCGTTAGGCACAGTTTATGGAAGAAAAGATTTCGTGACTAGTGGGCTAAGGTACACCTTACCCTAGGCCAGTGACTACATGACAAATATTTATTTTGCACGAATACCAGTTATTGTTTGTGTTGTTTTCTTTCATAGGAAGCCATCAAAATGTGCACTGAACCTATGTAGATGTAGAGGTTACACTGAAAAAGATGAATAGCATCATTTATCTCTTTGGGCCATCAGTAATTTTACTGAATGAAAACAATAGTTTCTCAGAGCAATAATAATGAATATGCTACCAAGAAGGCATATATTAAAAGACCTGCAAAATAAGGCCTTCCTTAAACAGTATTTGAAATACTGTCATTATCTTCACCTTTCGTTATATGTTTTAACTAGGTGATAGAGTTCCTAGAAATCTGAGATTTGTTAGAAGCATATAAGATGAACTTCATCCTTTCTCTTCCCAGGTTATGTGGGCATTAATAGTACCAGGACATCAGTATTTTGCTACTTAAACAGTCTTAGATCTTGCTTACAACAGAGAAAAAGGTGGTAAGATAATGAATAGCTGGCAAATTCCAATAGAACCGATATTCACGTTAATTTACTTCACCTGAGAAGAAGGGAGAATTTATGTCACATTAGGGACTCTCATATTGTTTTCATGGTTTTGTTCAGCATATATTATTCAGTGTTTTTGGAGTCTACTTTTTGAATTAGGAAAGTGTTAGCTGGAATAGCGTTTTATATGGCTTATTCTGTATGAGGTATTTAATTCCTGGATGTTCCAGTCATGACTAGGCCCAGTATGCTGCCATCTCATAAAAATCAACCAACCAACCCCTTTAAAAGAAAAAAAAACCACAAACAAACAAACAAAAACAACAAAAAACACCACACAATTTCATTTTACTCTGAAATCGATATAATTTAATCCTAACAAAATGTGTGTGCATGTGGATATGTACATATATAGAGCACACCCTACATAATTGCATATACATATGTATAGAAGCACATGCATTAATAGATCATGCAACTATTGCACTCTGGTAAAGCCTGTACATAAATTACGTTTCAGTAGCAGCCACTCTGGTTTTTGTCAGATTTGTGGAACCACTGGTTAGGTATTGCAGAAGAATGTATCACTTGGTAAGTGATACCATCATTATTTATAACATAAACATACACCCATACCTTTGTGGTCTTTTGACGTATGTTACTTGAAAGATTAAACTCCTGGAGAAGAGATTCCTCAGTAAGAGTATTTCGTTGACACTGTTAAAAATCTCTCTCTCTTATCCTTACGGAGTTATCAGAGCTGAGTGTAATGTTGAATTTATCATCTTATACTAACGGCTAGGAACTTAAAAATTAATATTTACCTATTGTAAAGCACTGTTGTGTATTTTAAAATGTAAAAATCTCATGCCCCTCTGGAAAGCTGGTATTAATAAATCTTTCCAGTGAAAAGGACTGTGTTGCTGGAAGTAAAATGTATGCGTAAATCATATGGGATGTAAGCTATTCTTCATATTTCTGTCTTGCCCTAGCCAATCTCTCCCCTCCGGGCTCTTCCATGTCACTAAATTCTTAACTTTTGTTTTTCTGGATTCAGTGCTCTCATGATCCTGATGAGGATTCCGTGGAAGTAACTAATAAAACTTGCTTGTCAAATATTTATTTAAATCTTACTTAACGTGGAGTGAATAAGTTCATAAAGGGAGTTATGTTTGAATGTCTGACCCTCTTGAGGAGCTAACAGAAGACTTCTAGCAGAGAGTTAGGGAAGTGTAAATGCTACAAGCTGAAACATTAACTCGTAGCACTGTAGAATGTAGATGCAGAACTGAGACATTGACTTAGATGGTGCTATTGTGAAGATCTTGCTATGAATGCAGCTATTAATTACTAATCCATGGAACCCTAAGGACTTCTATCATCTTACTAGAATATAAATGGTGTGGAGAGGAAAAGACAAGGAGTGTGCTCCTGAGACTTGCGTTTTGTCCTTCGACTGGATTGCTTTCCTGAAGTCAGATAAGAGGGCCAACACTGGGATGTTTCACTTCATTTTTTTATTCACTGTGCCTGAGGATATCCTGCAAATCCTTTGAAGTAGAGAAAAATAAGCTTCAGTTTGCAATAGTCTTAATTTCGACGGCTTGAGTACCAGAATTCACTCAGTTTCTTCAGTTGTTTCCTCCCCTTGTTTATTAGCCCGAATAAAATATCTCTGTATGTGAGAATGAATTTTTGTTCTGGCGCTTGACTCCAGATTAGGAGAACCAGGGGACAGTTTGGCTCACCCCTACCTTACGATTTCCCACAGTAAATTTTGCTAAAAAACTGAAATTCAGACTGGTAACGCACTGAGTCACTGGAGATGCAACTTCTTCACAAACGCATCATTTTCCTTCTTTATTCAGATTTCATCTGATAACGGTCCTGTTCCCTTAGTTGACCTCAGAAAGGTATTTCAGTTATGTATTTTGTGAGGAGACGATTAGCAGTAAACCATTTTACTCATCTGCATGTAAAAAAATTCAAACCATCAACCCAAAAAACTTGTGTGATTTAGTTCTCTGTTCAGTGAATTTTCTGTGACTTTTGGAGGCAGAACCACAGTTGTCAAATTTGATTTGGTTAAACCAAATTTGATTTCATCTGCTATGACTTCTTGAAGTAGATGATAGTGAAAGACTGAATTTGCAAGTAAACAGATTTTATTGATAGCTCTAGTTTAGGAATCTCAGAAGGTCAAGCTAACTGAATTCAAGAATTCAGAGGCATTTCAGTTTGCACATCGCATATGAAAATCCTGTGTGTTTTATAGTATTATGGTTAACTTGGAGAGTATATTTGTTCATTTTGGACACTAGGAAAAACTCTAAAGCACTTCAGAGGTTTGAAATGAATCACTATAAATTTTGTTTACTAAGACTACGAATGATTAGATACTTAGTTGAAAAGAGAAGCCTAAGAAATTTATAAGCATTAGAAAGATTTTGGTTTTCTCTGTATTTTCCAAAGATTTTTTTGCTAAAAGTCCTCAAGAAATGCCACACATCTCTTAGAGATTTACTGGTAGTTATCGCAAGAATGATCAAGGTCTGCTTATATTATGACTGCCCTTTTATTTGATGTTGAGTGCCTATTGGCATAGACCCCAGATACTGGCTGAAACTCTACATGTGAAACCAAGTAATTACTCATGATAGGGATAATATATCAGCACTAGGACACTGATAGTGGTAATTCTCCATGTCATTTAGATAGTAGATAATGGCACTACAGCAACTGATAAATGATTAGGTTAAGTCATGAAATGACGCACATGTGTGTTTTCCTGGTTAGGTATGTGAGAATTACAGTTATTTTTTAGTTATGCAGGCCTGTAATGTAGACAATAATTTCAGATAACGGACTTCGGGAGACAGGAAGAGAAGAACGTTTTTTCAGCTCGCTGCTAAAGATACTCTTCATTTTCCTTCAGTATTTCAGAGCATGTGGAGAGAAGAGGAAACCTCTATAGGTCTTAAAGAGATGTCTCTGAGTAAGACAGGAGTATGTATACCCCATCCTCAGTCTGTAGGGAGTTTCCAGAAATCCTCATATTCATAGGATGCTCTCTTTTCTTATACTATTTCCAAACCTGAATTAGAGGGAAGGGGGAAGGAAATGTCTGTCTTGTCTTCCTGCTTTCACTAAGCTTTTGGACGCATGGAAATTCCCAAGAAACAGGATTAAAGCTTTCCCCTGTCTGTGAATCCTCCTCATTCCCCTGTAAATCTGTGTCTGGTTACTGTTCATGAAGATATAGTAAACCATTATCTGTCTTAATCCAATCTCTTATCTGTTAGAGATCAAGATGCGCCTCAGGATGCTGGCTGATTATCCCACATCTGTCTGTGATGGGAGGTCTTGCAGCTGGCTCTTGAGCAGCTGGGCTGTGCAGCTGTCAAACGATAGTGCCTCCACTCTGATTTAATATGGCAATTTCTGTCTTTCTCAGTTCCCGCTTTGCCTTCCATTGTGACCAATTTGCATTTGATTCTGAAATGTTGAGCGAAACCATGTATAAAATATTCATCATGCTTTCTTTAATGCAGCCAGATGTAAGTTCTTAATGAGAGCAGCAAGCCAAAGGTAACGCATTTATTAACAAAATAGGAAATAAATCCTTTGCCATGCAAACTACCTACTTGCATACATGTAGAGTATGGGAACTGAGTATTTTGTATGCCTTTTGTTCCCTGTTAAATGATTTGCTTTTCTGATAGTCACTGATTTTTGCTACCAATTTGAATGAGTTTACATGAGGAGAGTGGTAAAAGATCCATGATAAAACTTGAAAATAAACCAGGAATGATATTCTTAACACCATATTTTAAGTCTATATTTTCTTCTACTAAAATGTGTCTGAATCAGGCTTTAGCAGCACAGTCTGAAAGTCTGTCTGTATATGATGAAAAACAGAATATCCTCTAAGAGATGTAGAAAAATTGCAATGAAAGAAGTGACATGGAAGAAAAAGCAGATTCAAACAATTCTTTCAGCCACCCACACTGTCACAGCAAAGCTTCAGGAGGCAAATACAGAAGTTTTGGAATTAATATGGTTTTGTTCAGACCTTGGAAAAAAACAAAACAAAACAAACCTATGGGTCATCTCACGGGAACTTGGTGGAATGTCTCGCATAACTGGAGTACTGCATTCGATGGCCATAAAACTCTTCAGAAGGGATAAGCAAGGAAGGAGAGGTGGTGAGGTAGCCCTGTATGTTAGGGAGTATTTTGATTGTCTTGAGCTTGATGAGAGTGATGATAAGGTTGAGTGGTTATGGGTAAAACTCAGGGGGAAGACCAATGACGTGGAAATCCTGTTGGGAGTCTGTTACAAACCACCCAGGCAGGATGAAGAGGCAGATGAGATATTCTGCAGGCAGTTAGGAGAAGTCTCTTGGTTGCTAACCCTTGTTCTCATGGGGTCTTCAGCTTACCAGATGTCTGCTGGAAATACAACACAGCAAAGAGGAAAAAGTCTAGATGGCTCCTGCAGTGCATGGAAGACAACTTACTGACACCTCTGGTCAGTGAGCCAAATAGGGAAGGCACCCCACTGGACCTGTTCTTTGTGACCAGAGAAAGACTTGTGGGTATTGTGTTGATTGGAGGTTGCCTTGGGCATCATGATCATTAAATGATTGAGTTTCCTGCTCTTGGAGAAGTTAGGGCCAGGGAGGGGTGGTCAGTGGAACTACTACCTTGGACTTCCAAAGGGCAGACTTTGACCTGTTTAGGAGGCTGGTTGGCAGAGTCCCTTGGGAGACAGTCCCAAAGGGCAAAGGTGTCCAGGAAGGCTGATCCCTCTTCAAGAAGGAAATCTTAGAGGTGCGGGAGCAGGCTGTCCCCATGTGCCAAAAGGCGAGCCGGTGGGGAGGAAGACCAGTCTGTCTGAATAGTGAGCTTCAGCTGGAACTCAGGTATAAAAGGAGAATTTATGACCTTTAGAAGAAGGGGCAGGCTACTCAAGAGGAATACAAGGATGCTGTGAAGTTATGCAGGGAACAAACTAGAGCTGCGCCTGGCTACTGCTGTAAAAGGGAACAAAAAATGCTTCTATACATACATCAGCAACAAAAAGAGGGTTATGGAGAATCTCCAACCTCTGGTGGTTGTGGAGGGGGAGCATAGTGACAGAGGATGGAGGAAAGGCAGAGGTACTAAATGCCGTCTTTGCCTCAGTCTTTAATAGTAAGATCAGTTGTGCTCCAGGTAGCCAGCCCCCTGTGCTGGAAGACAAGGATGGGAAGCAGAATGAAGCTCCAGTAATCTAAGGGGAAGTTGTTAGTGATGTGCTACACCACTTAGACACCCACAAGTCTTTGGGGCTGAATGGGATTCACCCAAGGGTACTGAGGGGGCTGGCGAAGGTGCTCGCCAAGCCACTTTCAATTATTTATCAGCAGTCTTGGCTAACTGGGGAGGTCCCAATTGACTGGAAGTTGGCAAATGTGACACTCATCTACAAGAAAGGCCAGAAGGAGGATCTGGCGAATTATGGGCCTGTCAGTCTGACATCAGTGCTGAGGAAGGTCATGGAGCAGATCATCTTGAGTACCATCATGTGGCACATACAAGACAACCAAGCGATCAGGGCCTGTCAGCACGGGTTTATGAAAGGCAGGTCCTCCTTAACCAACCTGATCTTCTATGACAAGGTCACCTGCTTACTGGATGAGGGAAGGGCTGTGGATGTTGTGTACCTAGATTTTAGTAAAGCTTTTGACACTGTATCCCACAGCATTCTCCTGGAGAAGCTGGCAGCTCATGGCTTGGGCTAGTGTACTCTTTACTGGGTAAAGAGCTGGCTGGATGACTGGGCCCAAAGAGTTGTGAACAGAGTCAGATCCAGTTGGCAGCCAGTCATGAGTGGTGTTCCTCAGGACTCACTACTGGGGCCAGTTCTGTTTGTTTATCAGTGATCTGGATGAGGGGATTGAGTGCACTCTCAGTAAGTTTACAGACAATTCCAAATTGGGTAGGAGTGTTGTTCTGCTTGAGGATAGGAAGACTCTACAGAGGGATCTGGATCAATGGGCTGAGGCCAATTGTATGAGGTCCAACAAGACCAAGTGCTGGGTCCTGTATTTGGGTCACAACAGCCCCATGCAATGCTACAGGCTTGGGGAAGAGTGGCTGGAAAGCTGCATGGTGGAAAAGGACCTGGGGCTGTTGATTGACAGCAGTCTGGACATGAGCCAGCAATGTGCCCAAGATGGTCAACAGCATCTTGGTCTGTATCAAAAATAGTGTGGCCATCAGGACTATGGAAGTGATCATTCCACTGTACTCAGTGCTGGTGAGGCCGCAGCTCAAATACTGTGTGCAGTTTTGGGCCCCTCACTATAAGACAGACATTAAGGGTGCTGGAAAGAGTTCAGAGAAGAGCAATGAAGCTGGTGAGTGGTCTGGAGCACAAGCCTTGTGAGGAGCAGCTGAGGGAGCTGAGGAGGTTCAGCTTGGAGGAAAGGAGGCTGAGGGGAGACCTTATCACTCTCTACAACTACCTGAAAGGAGGTTGTAGCATGGGGGGGGTTGGTCTCTTCTCCCAAATAGTAAGTGATAGGACGAGACGAAATGGCCTTACGTTGCACTGGGGAAGGTTCAGATTGGATATTAGGAAAAATTTATTCACAGAAAGTGTTGTCAGGCATTTGAACAGGCTGCCCAGGGAAATGGTTGAGTCACCATCCCTGTAGGTGTTTAGAAGACATGTAGATGAGGTTATTAGGGACAGGGTTTAGTGCCAGAGTTAGGTTAATGGTTGGACTCAATGATCTTGAGGGTCTCTTGCAACCAAAATGATTCTTGCATTCTGTGTGTGACCGGTGCTTATTATGAGCTTAGAAGATGGGTCTTTCTGTCTCAGGGTCATTAGTATTATTACCACATACAGCATCGCACAGAGTAGATAATAATTTTCAATTCTGTGATTCTGTCTTATAAGGGCTGTGTTAGATGCTTATGGGCCCACCAATGCTGCCCTTACCTGTGCCGAGTAGTACCTTTCTATCCACTAAAGTTACTGGGACTGCTGAAACAGTGCAGTGCTACTCAGTGCATTTATGAGTACTAAAGTTGTACTTTGGCTACGGAAGTGGTTTTTGGCAGAAACACCATTTTTTGAACTTTTAGGGGAGGGATGTGTAAAAATGGTGTGCTTAGTCAAGCCACCCAAAAGTGTAATTAAAGCTGAAGGAGATAGGAACAGTCAGACTAGACTGTATAGTCAGTTCTTACACATCTTCTTGTCTGCTGGAAATGTGATCAGTCACCATAAATCCCATTTTATATAAAGAGAATAAGTAGAATGCATTACAGCTTTTTGGCTGTTTATGTTTCGCTGCTGGCTATCAATACATGACAAGGCAACGTTAATCTTTTCTCTCTGGCCGCCAGTAGAAGAAAACCGCACATGGGCATCCAGGGGCTGCAGAGGAAGCACAGAAATACACAGACTGGAAAAGGTGGAGAGGTCAAGTTTAGCATTCAAACCTTGCTCGTGACTGACTTAAAATATTACTCTTCAGCTGCTAAAGGCTGGATTTCAGCAGCAAATTTGACCAGACGGACCACACAATGAAGTCATCAGCACTGAGACCCACCAGCTTGAAAAAACAACAACCCCTGGTGTTAAGACAAATGCTTTGAAGAGTGGTTGATATTAATCAGGTGGTGCTACTGGTTTGGAGTTCGTTAGTCATTCTGTATGAATAAAAATGCTGATAAAGGACATAATAACATTACAGAGCCAAGGCAGTTTTGTAACACAAGAAGCCACAGATCTGAATCCTACTTAGGGGGAATTGGTCAGGGTCCATTTCAAAATTCCTTAAGCCAAATTCATCTCTGGGCTAACTCCTTTGAAGTCACTGGGGTTACACAAGGAATTAATTTGGCCCTTCGGCTCTGTGCTTCAGCAGAGATCTGACTAGCGATCCCGCTCGCCGTGTTGGAGGTTTAGCATTTCAGCTTGGTTTCCTCAGAGGAACTCCCAAGAGGACCCATTGCATTCCCGCTGTGAGCAGCCCTCATCTTCCCCGCCTCCTCTTCCCGTCTGTTTCTTAATTGCTGTGTTAACAGCTGAACTTTTTTTTTTGGGGGGGGGGGGGAACAAAAATAACAAACAAACAAAAAAAAACCCCACAACACTATCACCTACTATGAAAATATCTCCATTTGTGTTTTGGGTATTTGCCTACAACTGTATTTGGTAACCTAAATCAAATTCCTAACATGTCAAAGTTGGGCATGGCTTTGGCTCACTGAGAGAAGTCAAAATTCAGTGAGCCTGGCTCCACTTGGAGCAGGTACAACTGAATATTGGTAATGCAGGAGTTGCATCCAGAATTGCTTTAATTTAATGGAGGTTCAGTATCTGTTTTTGCCTGCCTTCTCCTGCCAGCACACAGTGCTTGTCCAGCCATATGGTGAGCTGGACCGGGAAACCAAATTTTGATTGAAAATGAACCCAGAAAATCTACATTCAGCTAAATTCATTAGCTGCCCCTCATTAGAGGATGATGTGGTAGCAGAGACAGAGGACTGAGAGATGGCCAGAGGTGAGTGGCAGCACTGGGCATGGCCTCCAATGCCCTTGGTGGCTCTTCTGACCATTGAAAAAAGGGGAGGAATCTCCAGCTGAGTTTTTTTTTGCATTTGGGGAGGTGCTGAGTTTTGTGTGTCCTTTGTCAGTGGCTGTTAGGTGGGTTGACAGGAGGAGGAGGGAGGGCCTGACAAGCTAATGCAGGCAGGGGCATTGCTGGCAGCCAATGGTGATAGTCCCGGCAAAACCAGAGCTTCTCAGGGAGCTCATCTGGGGTCTCAAGGGAGAGACAGTCTTCAAGGACTCCTGTTGTGCTTGTGGGTGGTAACATCTCAGTCCCACTTGAGCCATCTGTACCCATTATAAAAGCATAATGGGCATGGTTAGAAACCCACCTGGACACATTCCTGTGTGATCTACTCTAGGTTAACCTACTTTAGCAGGTGGGTTGGATTGGATGGTCTCTAGAGGTCCCTTCAAACCCCAGCCATCCTGTGACTGGGTGTGATTAGGTAGTGCTCTCACGGCCTATAAGGACGTTAATGGGTGTTAAGAGTGTATGTCTGTGCCTGTGGATGTGTGCACAGTGCTCAGACCTGGCTGGGCTTTCTGGTTGCGTGAACATACCTGACTGAACATGCCCTTAGAAGTTTTAACAGAGCTTGTGTCTAGGACTTCTACCTGGGAGATGGGTCAAATGTCTATGATGAGTCAGCGTTGTCAGTCGTCTGAGAGATGTTTCTGTATGTGAAGAAAAGTGACATAAACTGGAAAGGGAACAGTACTGATGTCCAGCATTTCTATTCAAATATTAGAGATTTGAAACATGCAAAATATTTAACAGCATAATTTTTTCTCTACTTAATGTTGCATACAACCAGGATGAAAAAAGTGTTGTGTAGCTGTGGTTCATGAAATAAGGATAAGCATTTATCAAAACTGGGGCAAAAATCTCTTTTCACCTTTTTCCCTCTGTCTCTGTCCCTTTCCCTTCTCTCCATTCTGGAGAGCAGGTTGTAACTCAGTGGCCAAGCCAACAAGACTGGAACCCATCTGCTGAGGGGCTGCTTTTGTAGAACCAGACCCAAGTCTGGTCTGTAAATCACTCCTATATTTAACATGATAGGATAGGGAGCTGGAGTATCTAAGAGTAAAATAATGTGATACAGTGAGGAGCAGAAATACCCACTGTGTTGCAAGTTAAAAATTTGTTGTTCTTCTTTTTCCTATAGAAGAACATTTAAAAATATAATGGACTGATAGTGTTATTTCTGAAGATATATTTTGTTGTGTTACACTTGATTCTGTCAAAGGATACTTTGGATTACAGTATAGGTGCTATGTGAGGCTTCCCCTGAGAAGTCCACATTTCCTCTTGAAGGAAATATACTCCATCTCTGACTTTTTCTAGCCACAGGCCTACCATGATGGCAAGCAATGGTAGAGTTCTCCAGGTATCGACAGAAGAGTCTTGAGAAAGTAACTTCTCTTCCAACAAACATTTGAGCACCGTAACACAAGGAATTATGAAAGTCTACTCAGTAATCAAGAATTAATAGGAAGATCTTAAGTAAATTAGTTCAATTATAAATGTGATTTAAATCTGATTTTCTGCAACTGTGGCATGTGGATACTGGCTTTGCAATTTTGGTTTCCATTTGATTTTCTTTTTTTCTTTTTTTGTGGTATTACAATGTATCGTTCAAATAAAATGGGTAGGGTGGTGAAAAAAATATGAAGCTGAAAAAGTTATGTCTGTCAGTGCTTTCTGGAACAAAATGACATAGTCTGTTCCAATTATTGAATCAACAGATTTATTTTTTTCCTGCAAAATAAATTGTTTGGGCTTGACCATGAAATTCATTGATGCATGTATATTGATAGGAGTAAGACAGGCTTTCAGCTATACACTATAGCATCATGCAAGTGAAAAATGTAACTTGTTTTGTGAGTGTTGAAGGGACAAAGTGTCATGATTAGGAGGTGATGGTTGGAGGTGGTTCACTGGGCCAGCAGCCTTCCAAAAGATGCAACCTGAATTTCCTCTCAGTGAAGCTGAATCTCAACCTTTGAGGCCCATGATGGAAGAAACTTGTTGCTTGCTGTCCTGCACAGCACCAGCTGGCACAGCACAGGCTGTCTTGTCTGCAGGAGAGCCCTGGTCCCATGCCCGGATATAGTGACCTTCTGGCTTCGTACCTTAAGACTACGGTTTTATTCATACACCTGTGTCCTCGATTTTCATCGTTTGATCTCCAAGTTCGTAGCACATGTGATACTCTTAACACAGCACTGAAGGATTTTTTTCAGTCATACTGAAGTCATTACTGATCAGTAATTTTTTTCAGTGTTTCTACTGTGTCGTGAGTAGTGGGTAGTTGACTTTTCCAAGCTTTTAGTGTTCAGAAAATGTGTCCTTTAAAATAAAGCACACTTCTAGCTAGGATTTCGAAATAGTACAGCAGGTGTTGCTGGAAATAATATTAAATAGATTATTTTACCTGTCTATACCTAAGTGAAAAGAAATGTATGATTAAAAAAAAAGAACAGTTAACCTTTCTGTGGTACTATCTTGTGCTTCTCCAAACTTCTGATCATTTAAATTATTTACCCTTTTTGTACAGCAATTATTTTAGGTCTGAATCTGAAACAGATTTATGCAGGTGTTTAATTTTAAACACAAAATGGGATTATAAATGTGCGTGAGGTTCTATGTGAATAGATCATAGAGCTTTGTGTAGGGTTAGGGTAAGCTCCTGTATGTGAGGAACATCTTGTGTTTCCTCTGAAGATGTCTCTGCGGAGTGGTCTTATAAGCAGGGCCTAAATCCAGCCCCATAGATATTTCCTTAACACAAACATGTTGAAAGGACAGTGCCAATCTGAAATGCATGAGAATGAGCACAAAGACAAGGTGAAGCCTCATTTCTAGAGTCAGCTGAGCTCTGTCTCTTTTGATTTTTTTAATGGTTGAGTGAATCCTCAATGAAAACCAGAGTATTTGCATCTTATTTCTGGGGACATTTAGTAGTTGACAAGCTCCGCTGTTCTCCTCTGCCTGGTTTCTGATCTTCCAGGTGAAGCTGAGCTCTCCTGGGGCTCTAGGCAGCTGGGTCCACCAGACCTCACTTCAGGCTGAAGTTTATTTTGCTCGCTTGGGCCTTGTCGGTGTTGAAAGCAGCGCTTGCGAGGCCACAGGGCTGCAAAATGACAGAATTTGTTTGTCTGAACTGTGTGAAACTTCTGGCATGTTGTTCTGCTTATGGTTTGATCCTGTGCAGTTCCACCCTCAGTGTTATGGGCATTTGCTGAACCCTTTCTTGAGTGAACAGGATCAAGTGAATTTCAAGAGGTGCACTGGGACTTTGAAAGGATGACAGTAAGAAATCCAGTCAAATTTTAATGTAGAATATTCAGATTCCAAGTCATTCACAATCCCAATTGCTGCTGTTTAGCTTAGTATGTTCTTGCTTCCAGCAGAATTATAGAAGTTTTTCACCTTAGGAAAAAAAAAAGCAGAAATGACAGAAGAAATGGTGGTCACGAAAGCATATAAGCAAAAAGTCCTTAGATACAAAATACACTGAATTAGCTGGATCAAGCAGGGAAAATAGTTTTTAATCCTTTGAAGGTACTTACTACCTGTAAGGAAACATTTCAATAAGAAATGAGAGTGTTTATTTTTATATAATTTTTACCCAATGACCTTTGGCGCGTACACAACAGGGCAATACGCAGGCTGATGGAGAGGACTGTAGCCTGCTATGGTCTAATGTGACAAGTTTCCATTGATGTTTGAAGACCAAAATGTACTTGGGTTTTGAGAATTAAATGTCAGTGAGTGACATCTAATGTGAAATCGGGAACTGTAGTTCGATGGGTTCTTACAGAACTGGCAAGAAATCCTCTGGCAGGCTTGTTTGCTTCATTTCTGAGGAATTTATAGAAAGCAATTGAGTACGATAGTGCACTTTTTAAATTAAATGCTCTGTGTGGGTATGTATGGAGAGTATTTTGAAATCAGGGGGCAAACACTGAAAGTCATAATAAAATGCCTGCTGTTAAGAGTTTTTGAGGATGACAGCTCAGTTGTCATGGCTGACAAGTGGCTCCTCACAGCGCCAGCTCTTGGAGCTCATTTTTCCAATGCTGCTCAAAGCCTGGACTAAGCAGACCTGTTCTCACAGGAGCTGAGCTGGCCGTGGGTCATCACCTGCTGCCCACCAGTGTATGCTGAGCATTGTGAATGTGGCTGTGGTTGACCGCACCAGTGCTTGCTGAGGTTTCTGCCTGTCTCAGGGTCAAACAGTTATATATGTGTGAAGAAGTGGGCTCTGCCATCTTTGCTTTCCAGGTAGGAGATGGTGTCCCCCCATTCATATGTAAACTATGCAGACAGGAACATTCGTTACATTTGTATGAGGCATTAGTGTGCTCTCTCTTACTGCGTCAGGATAAATATAAACTCCAGATTCAAGTTGTAGCAGGTATTAAAACATTAAATAAAGTCCTTGAAATAGTATTTGTTAAGTGCATTGGCACATTGTCTTTTGAAGAGTGTATGAAAGTTGAGGTAAAGGCTCATGTCCCCATCCTCTCTGTTTTAAAGAGAAAATGCTTTGATTTACCTTCAAAGGAAAGTGAAAATGAAGGTCCCCTATTGCTGTCTCTGTTTTTAGTGTTCTTAGTATGATTTGCAGGCTTTATGTGGAAGTTATGCTAAGTTGCTCTTATTTTAATTTGCATGCGTGCTATGTGGAATATTTTTATTTATATTATATTAGACAAATGACAGCAGGAATTTGAATATAAAACAAATCTTCATAAATGAAAATAACTTTCACCAGGGCAGCCTAATGGTGAGGAGAAAATCATTGTCGTCACCCAAGACAGATGGGCATGGAAGTGTAATTTAGTGGAACTGATGTATTCAAGCCTACGGATATTGGACTGAGGCTCAGGGGACCTGGATTAACATTCATGAAATGCTTCCCTCACTGTGTCTCATTTCAGATTATACAGGGACAGTGTCTTTCCCTGAGAAGTGTTTTAATGTATATTGCTTTCCTTTCTGGGTAACAATACTTTTAGCAAGTTAAAATTTGCACTTATTGAGCAAACAAAAGCAATTAAGGTAATAACAGACAATTTAACAAGTGAATACTTAAATCTGTATAGAAACCAAAGCTGGAGGAGCCCAGGGGGATGGAGCCCCTGTGCTTCCCTGCCAGGGCACCAGGCAAGTGTGTACAAGGTTACATCAAGTTCTCAAAAACTAATCTTACCTTATTTATATATGGTATCTTGATGTAAAAGCCTCTTGAAATATGGACTACTCCATTTTTTTAAAATAGCCCTTCATTTGTGAAATGTTTAGAAATTTACTTAGGGGAGCCTTTGTGTTCATATTCTGCTCTCTTGCCTTATATGGTTCTTTTGCAACTATACACTAGATTGAAATCTTAGACTGTATTTTGGTTGCAACCAAAAAGGAGTGGCTTCTTATCTTTTCTGGAACTGACATTCTGTTCTGTAGCTTACTGTGTATTTGTTTTGAGAAGCTATTAATCTTCTTTCTGTGCTTTTCTTATTTTTCCTCCACACTTGCACAGTGGCTTTTCCTGGACCCAGTTTCATGTTCAGCTCCCGACACACAGTCCCTGCCTGCTTCAGTGAGAGCTGTGTGAGGCCAAATGGGGTGCTGAACCCTGTAGATTCTTTATTTTTTTGGTTTTGTGGGGTTTTACAGTCATTTTTTTACTGTGAACTTGAGAGCCTTTTTTTGTCATAGGTTATTTTTGTCTATTTTAATAAATGTTTTTGTTGTTCTGACTGAAGCCAACACTTTTTGAATGATAGCAATAAATGTTTTTTAAGAGGGTAAGGGTTTCAAAACTACAGTGTAGTCTACTGTAAAGTATATTAATATATTGTAGTATGCAAAGCATAGTATAACTCCTTCAGTTGCCAAAGCCTAATGCTAATATATAGTCAGTGGCATAGGAACTCTTCTAACGATTAAAAAACAGGAGAGAACATGCTGAAGTAATCAGCCAGTTTTGCAAAACTGAACACTGGGATGACAAGTTCTTGTGTTCGAGTATGACATTTCATGAAATTATTGTTCCTAAATAATCATACCTGGGTTGTTTAGGTCTTATTTTAGTAATTTAGGTACACCATCTAACCAGAGATCATATATAAGATGCAGCTACAGCAATTGAATCTCATGATTTGTTTTTATATTTTTTTCAAATTGCTGTCATTGTTATATTTATTTACTGAAAGGTAAAATCTCAAGAGATTAATTTTCTGTCATTATTAGATAAAATATTGTGCAACTTTAGCTTATCTTAACGGAAAAGAATACACTTCCATTCCACCCTGGGTCTAAATTCAGAAAAAAGGTTTTTTGCAATTGTAAGTACAGATTATCCTTCATAAACAAAATGTTTTTGTTCCTATCTGCTTTATGTTTTTTTTTCTTTTATTTCCCTCCCCTCCTCTCTAGAAATAATTATTTCTCTTTTGGGTTGTTCCCATGGTAATGTTTAAGTTGCTTCATTTAAGGTGGCTTTTCCCACTGCCAAAATCTAAAGTCAATCTCCTAAATTGTGTGCCTTCTGAAGCCCTTATACACATCGCCAATGTGTGTCCATCATCTTCCAGGGTCTTTTTGTGGTCTGCTTCAGAGCCTGGCCAACTCAGTCGAGTCTGTTTCTATACTGAAAAAAAAAAAGAGAGAGAAAATGAGAAAAAGCCCCCCTTTGATCTAAAAACAAAGGTTAGAAAGTCAGGAACAATCCTGGTGGGTGCTGGAGCGCTCCCATCTCAGTTGCCTTCACCCCTCCCCGTGCAGTGGGAGAAGGACATTCCCACCTGTGACCACTGCAGGCACAAGCGTGGAATTGAACCTGGGGGATACTACCACACGTGGGGCAAACCACAAGGAAAACTGCCAACTGCATCTCAGTTTCTTTGCTGATATTGGAAATGGGCGCTGGTGCTGTTGCTCTTAGGTCATTCTGTGTCAGTTATACTCATTCATGTTGTAAGCTCAAGGAAGATCCATGCTAGGGTCTGCACAGGGCCAATTACTGGGAGGGAAATAGGATAGGAGTGCATATGATGCATCCAGACTTGGTGGCTCAGGTTCATCTCCAGTCTTCCCCACAGCGAGGAGATACGTCAGATGGACATGGGTGTGGGGTTAGAAATTGAGTCACTGGACTTCCCCTGACCCTGCGTCGTCATAGCTCCTGTTGCTGTGTCCATCTGCAGCTGCTTTCGTTTGGCTTTGGTTTTTTTCTCGAGGGGAAAGGTGATGCTTACAAGAAAGACTGTCTCAAACTAGGATGGATAAAAGCCACTCAGCTTTCTTCACGTGTTTGGCTGCAAAAAAGATTTTGGCTGTAGGATTTTGAAGTATCCCTGAGTTTTCTGAAAACAAATGTGTGTTCTATAGGATTTACAGACCCTCTGCATCCAGAAGACGCTCATGCTGAGAGTTTGCACAGAGATGCAGAAGTCGACACGTTGGCCCTAAGTAACTGGATCCAGTCCATGGTCTTCACGTCACTTGGCCTTATTAAACATTTATGTGCATCTGTGAAAATTCCCCATACTAATTTCTCATTTTAACCAGCATCTATTTCAGACAGAATGTTAATAAATGAGGCTGAGGCACCAGTACTGACTAATGAGATAAGGGTTCGATTGCTTGTGCTTGGTGATGAGTGAGTTATGATTCACAGGATGGTGAAACTTGCTTGTTATGATCAGTGACCAAGCAGCTTTCATATGTAAAGTCTTTCTTTTATTAACATGCTGCAAAACAAGATCTGGGTAAACCTCTGTATTTGGACAGAGGCAGCTTAGAGGACAACTCAACAGAAGAGAAAATTAATAAAATAATATGTTGGGTCTCTGGAAACAGTTGAGTCCCTCTCTTAGACTAAACAGCAGTTGTTAGAGGAACATTGCAATGTAACACACGTCCATCTGCTACACTTTTCAGTGTAACATATGACGTGTTGCAGGCACTGTGGTACGGCCATTGAAGTAAATGATAATGATTTTCAAATATAAATTCCATTTTCAAAGTTGAATTCGATTAATCAAATTTGGTAAAGATTGAAACAAAAATAGTACAAAATGTGTATCTGTATACACTAAACAAATGACTGTACAAGCCCACAAAACCAAAGAAGCAAAGAGCACATAATATCCTGAGCACTCTATTCAGCCTCACACAGCTCCCACTGAAGTGGGCAGGTTGTGGTGCTCTGCCAGGTGGTCACTCAAGACCTGTTAAATTAGAATGTTGCTTTCTAGTCCTTTTAAATTTCATAAAATCATAGAATCATTTCAGTTGGAAGAGACCCTCAGAATCATTGAGTCCAACCATAACCTAACCTAACTCTACCACTAAACCATCTCTATAAGAACATCGTCTAAATGCCTCTTAAGCACCTCCAGGGGTGGTGACTCCACCACTTGCCTGGACAGACTGTTCAGTGGTAATCTGTTACATTTAAGACATATTAGTGTTACGCAAGCCTTAGAGTTGCATGGCTTTTCTTCACTTGGGCACATTCATTATGAAGCTTTGTATTCTTTGTTGCCAGGGTTTGGAAAGTTTCTAAGGAGTGAAGTATAAGCCAAAGTAGAATTTTGTCAGCTTTATGGAAGGTGGAGGAGTCTCTGCTTTTTTGGGGGGTGAAATAAATATATTTAGGGGCCAAAACCAGATAGTACTTGGGGTTTGCATTTTACTTATAAGGCCACAGAATGCCCTATGTTGTGTGCCTGTTCTGCATCACAAGCAAGAGCAATATTTGCTCTTTTCTCCCTTAGGTACCTAAATGCCTCTTGGATGTCTCCCAGCCATGACTAAGCCCGACATCCCAACACATCCTTTTTTTTTACTCCTGCGGGAGAGGGGATCAGGAGGAGGTACTCAACACAAGGAATTGTATTTTAGAAGATGGGACTAAGGTGAATACGAGAGGAAGATAAAAACAAAAACAAACAAAACCCCAAACAAAAAAAACTAACCAACCAAAACAACAACAACAACAACAAAACAAACTGCAGAGATCTGCATGTGCTCATTGTATGCTATATAACTTCAGCTTAGAGGCTCTTTTGTATCTATGCTGAGGTGAGGGTGAAGGAGAAATAAACCCATTCTTTGGAGAAAGACTTGCAAAATCCTGTGCAAAATGGGAGCATAGTTTTGTGGTGCCTTTGTTTCCACTTGCATGACTGTAGATGTGAAAGTAGTGGCCAAAGTGCTTTTCACTGAAATGAGTAGTAGAAGTCTTGAGTTCAAGCTTCACCACAGTGTAGTTTCTGTGCAGAGTTGGGTCCAGAGGCTGACATCAACCAATCAACCACCATGACGTTTTCTCTCTCCACTGTTTTTTTGTTTAATTCTTCTCTGTAGCAATAACTTAGAAATTTCTTGCAAGACAAATGAACTGTGATGGCAGTGGAAGGGAAACTGAATGCTCTCCAGGATTTAAAGAAGAGGTGTAGTATTTCAGATTTAAAGAACACTTTCTGAGAGAGAAAAAAGTGTGTATTGTGAAAGGTTGTTGACTAAAATGATTCATGTGTGTTGTTGCTCTATTGCCTGAAATCCAGGTGAAAGGCTTTTTTTTTCAATTTGCAGAAGAAACTGTCAGTGTTTTAATGTGGAGCTCGGCAGGGGCACAAAGTTTGCTGTATATATAGCTTAGAGGGCTAGGTCGACAGAGGTTATTTGTAGGATGGAAGCAACCAGATAGATCAATTGAAAATGTTTGTTAACTAGCTTTATAGTAGTAAGTGACAGGATGGAAAAATCTCATTGGGCCTCATTTAGAAAGCAGCCTGAGTTCTGCCCACTCTCGGGTGGTGGTGGAGGTGAAAGTGGTGCCCTTGGAAACGCAGCCCTTAGTGTCCTCAGGGTTTTCTGTGTGATTTGTTACCACTGAACTCCTGATTACAGTGCATGTCCTTCTGATGCTTTGCCAATTTGCAAAATTATTTGCCATCCTTGATTTGCAAAGGAACCTGAGTTCTGGAATTGTGCTGACGTGGTGATTTTCTCAAAATTACTGCAAGAGCACAGCAGGCCAAACAGGAGAGCATCCAGGTTACCTTGTGCTGCTTCCAAGAACAATGCCATTAGAAAATCTGAGGGAAGCACTCTCTATAAAATGGAAAAGGACACTGGGAATGTGTAAAATGTGATTAAACTCAAAAATAAGAACATATCACAAAAAGAATCACTTGTTTCATTTTTAGCACGTGTGGTGGTAAAAGCACTGTCATTTATGCTTAAAGCAGCAGCAGAATAGATGGTCATTCTTTGGCTGAATGACTTCTTTCTGGTTTTCTTTGGTCCTCTCTAGGTCAAAGCATTTGGGGATGCTTGGGTACCAGAATAAGGGCAGATGCCTGTTCCACCTACACCCTCATCTCCCTTTTTCAAACCCCGCTCCCTGTCCTTGCCCACCCCCCCAAGAGGAACTTGCTTGCATAGAAACAGATCATGCTGTCATCTCTTTGGGTGCAACACTGACAGACTTTGTGGCTGGTACGTGTGTACTGATTCAGGGCAATTGAGGATTTCTCATTGTTTTAGCAGGAGGAGCTTTAATCAGCTGGCTAGCCTTCATTCTGAAATCCATACCTCAGTTAACATGGATTTTGCTGTCAGAAAAATCAAGTCTTCTTGACCGTGGCAGTGCAGCAATTTGATTCTGCCAGACTTCATTGGCAAAGCAGAAAAGAGGACAGTGAGCACTGTTTGCCTCAGTGAATTGCCAATTCATTAGAAGAATGAAAAGGGATTTATTGGATTCATGGCTGTTTTAAACTGGTGCACAATTAGTCCTCTTTCCTATTTTTTTAAAATATAATTTACGATTATCATGTTCATTAAAAAAGTGTAGTATTACTGTATACAGATAAAAATGCTGGACCTGTTCAAAACTATTTTCTGGAATATCCAGGGACCTGAGAGCATAGAAGTGAGACCAGGAGTGTTAAATGATTATGTGAAAATTTGCAATAGCATAGGTCTGTTTCTGCATATTGATTTAATTGTTTTATAACTTTGAATGTTTGAGGCTTTTTTTAAATTGCAAACTTTAGAAAATTCAAGCAAATGAGTTAACAAAGACAAGACTAAAAAAATAAAGAAAACAAAACCACTGACAGTAATATGCATTGTGTGACAGAGGTCCATTGATAAACCAGAAAAAGACTGTGAATGCAAACAGATTGTTGCCGCACTAGTAATATGGAACATATGTCTGTGGTTAACAGCGTGGCTTAGATGCCATGGGAGGTTGTGGTACATGTTAACTGTAAAGAAGGCAATCATTACTACTATGAAGATAAAATTTCTGACCATACCAGAAACTTTCTGAATGCTGAACTTCCAATCCCAAGAATACTTGGATGGATTTGGTTTTGAATCAGGTCTAAAACGGGTAAGGATGATCTTCTGTTTCTGCTGTAGCTGGAAATTTTCTACCATGATGAACAATCTCATGAAATTCTTTGATTGTTTCATGATTTGACCTCCAAAATGCAGCCATTCTTTGCTAACCTTTACTGTGTAGCACATATTTTTCAAGCAAAAGATGAAGGCACATTCTAGAAATGTTGTGAACTCTGTATGTGTGCATGACCATGAAAAACCATCTGTAACTTCATTCTTCAGTATTTCCTGCTCCTACTACAGAGATAATGGAAGCTGAATCTGTTTATTTTAGAATATATTCTCCAGTTATTCCATGGAAATATGAAATTATTTTCATCATCAGAAGGTTTTGAGACATTTATGTAAGCAGCTGCTGAACAGATGGTAGAATATTAAACAATATATTTCAACATACACATATCTTCTGTGGGTTCTGTTCTTCAATGGTTTAGAAGTACTTGTGTTTAAAGGATTTTTTGAGACTTCCCCTCTGACAGCTTTCCTCATGCTGGTCTTTGTTAAAAGATGATTCACTAATTGGTTTCTGATAAGTCTTCTCTTGATGTGACTTATCCTGTGTTTTTAAGAGAAAATATATGCATTTTAATGCTTTAGATGTAGCAAGCAGGAAGCCTCAAAAAACTAGTTCCATCTCAGGAATTTGGATTGTAGTGTTCTAGAAAAAAACAAATTTGCTATTATTATTTGACTTCTTGGAAGATGCAGTCATACATTCAGAAAAATGGATGCTCTCCTTGTGTCCTGCTGTACTGAGGGACTTTTGGGTGTTCTGTGAGCAGCCGCATCACCGTTGCATATGACGGCATTCTTACTGCATAGCAATTTTCTTAAGATGAGTTGGAAAACTTCAAAGCCATTGCATCTCCCGCAGAATAACATCTGTATTTAACAATGACTCTGTGCGTAAGTCCAGTCTTGGATGATGATGTTTGTCATGGCTCAGAAAAGCTGTGTTTTGGGATCTCCATTACTGTCCGAACTGCATCTGGTTCTAAATAGTTTGATGGCTTTGGTGGAGAATGGAGAAATCTTGATGGAAACCACAGAGCCGGCTGGGATACAAAGAAGCAGGATGTGTCAAGTTTTGGAATTAGTTTTCTCTGAGTCAGTCTTGTGAGGTTAATAAGCACAGCAGTCGTGCTGCTTTCTGTGGGATAGCTTTCTAATCTTTCCATCTATACTTTTTGTTGACCACAGGAAAACATTGCCTGGAAATAAGGGAAAAAAGAATTTTATTATTAGCTAATTGTAGAGTTAGAATACAGCTAAGGATGCGGTAAGTGGTCATGTTGATGCTATTTTCATAATTTAAAGGCTATTTTTTCATTAATTAATTTATTTTTCTAAGAATGATGCTAAGTAGTCTGGGGTTTCTGTTGCTAGACTGTGGTGTTATTTTTACAAATGTTTCAAATCTAGAGATGAGCGCTTATATGGGCATGAGATGCAGAAATTCATAACGACGAGTACAAAACGTTGATATACTAGAGGGATATTATAACCATTCTAAAAACCCCATTATCTGTGTTCCTCAGAAGGGACTTTTCTATGAGTGACAGTCCAGCAACTGGAGAAACCTATCTATTTTGACTAAATATGGCTTTAAAAGGCTAACATAAAATCAAGAATGGTTTTAGCGTAAAAACCAATTTTCGTTTCTTGGTAACTTGCCATTGGTAGAATTAAAGAGCTTTCAGAAGGGATGGTAGCTTTTTTCGCTTCTGAAATTGCTCTCGCTGTGAACTTCTCTGTTTTTGGCTTTGTGATGAGTCTGGTGGTCATCAGAGTCAGTCACAGGACGGCTGTCACACCGCTCCTCTGATTTGATTTATGTAAATATTTTACATTAGGAAAAGGAGAAAGTCAAAGTGATTGCAAAGTCTTTCAAAGACATAACTGCAGGAAAGAGAGGCAAGTTTTACACCTCAAGTGCACATGAAGAAGAAAAGCCAATGCAGACTAAGCCCTCATAGAAGAGAGGACACATCAGAAGCTGCTGAAGGCATGGCTAAGTCTGATGTATGGGCAGTAAGATTAGATTTATAGCCCGAAAGGAAACAGTAATAGATGTTCATGCTTAAGTTGCAACTTGAGATTTTTTTCTGCTTATTTTCTTTAGGGTGCTGCCGGAGTAAGTATTTTACACAAATACTTGGCTCAAATTGTTTTATTTTATTCTCCCATGGGTCTCGGAATAGATACCTGAATTGAGCAAACTATTTGGCCCTGAAGCTATTATGCGACAGACTGCTAACATATCTGTTAATCTGAAATACAGTAAGTGTATAACTTAAGTGTTCATTGCCATTAGAAATATGTTCTTGGATCTTTTTTTGGAAAGAATAACCCTCGAGTGGTTGCAGTCTTTGTTTCTGTAAGGTATTTGCTTTCCTTTTCTCTCCTCTTCCCTCTCTCCTCAAAATGCCTTACAGTAGCCCTAAGGCTGCACTAGAATTCTTTCTTTGGCAGCAACATGCCAATTGTTCATCTTCACTGAATTGCAGAGACACTGCAACAAAAATTATTCAGCTCCTACCAAGAGGGTTTGCAAGGAAACCTTTGGTCTTGGTTTGCTCTCAGACTCTCTTGGGCGTTAGAGGAGAGGGCAGTACGTTTCCTTGCTCCATCTCGTCCTGTGACTGGTGTCCTGGATGGGAGCCTTGCTGCTTTGCATCCACAGCCACAATTGCTGCGTGCAGCCTTTTGGGAAAGCTGATCTATTACAGCGTGTGTAATAGGGCCGGTAATTGAGAGAGCGTTATATTTAAAGTTCCTAAGATAACTGCTGTCACAGCTTGTTAGGGCATTGGGTTTGTGTTGGGCTTTTAGTCACCTTAGGGGATGAATCCTTCAACCTCTTCATTAATGGTCTGTGGCTGTTTGGCCGCAGAGCCCTGCAGGTCTGTGTAATCGCTTCAGCAAGCCGGGCTTTGGCTCAGGGTTTCCTGTCCTGTATTTCTTGGTGGTTGAAATAGAATTGCCCAACAAGCAGCTGACTTTTGAAACACAAGAAGGTAGTTTGTGTGCTAGGTTTTTGCAGTAGGTGTACATTTACATGAGGTTTTGAAGTGCTTTTAGTAAGCCTTGCAAATGCAAACTTTCAGACTTTCTCATTGCTCTGCCCGTATCTCGCCCCCCGTTCACTGTTCCGTCCGTCAGTCTCACGTCATCCAGTTCTTAGATAGAGTTCCCTTAGCCTAGATCCCAATGGTACTTCTTGTACACTTCTGAGTCTTTTTTATTCTGGTTCACGAAGTCTGCCTATATCCTCTTTCACATGAGAACAACAGTGGTCTGTTACATTAATTTTTTTACATTGTAAGGGAATTCTATTAACTCTTGCTCTTCAGCCTCGGCCCCAGTCCAAGCTTCACAAATGAAGACTTGTATCCAAGTATCAGTCCTTGCTTCTGTTTTTTTCCATATATTTCCAGCCTGGGTCTTTGATTGGGTGATACTCTGTAACTACATTTCTGGTGCTCAGTCTTCACCTACTGTTGTCTTAATTTTTGCAGGAACATAATCACCAGATTGATGATATACATAGCATTTATATAGGGAAATGCAAGACAGAAAATCACAGAAAGGTTGAGTTTGGAAGGGACTTCTGGAGGTCATCTGCTCCAAACACTGCTCAAGCAGGGTCACCTAGAGCAGGTTGCCCAGGACCATGTCCAGGTGGTTTTTGAGTATCTCCAAGGCTCCACGACCTCCCTGGGCAATGTATGCCAGTGCTCAGTCATCCTCACAGTTTCCTGATGTTCAGACTGAGCCTCCCGTGTTTCCGTTTGTGCCATTGTCTTTTATGCTGTCACTGGCACCACTGAAAAGAGCCTGGCTAATGGAAGCTAATTAGTCTTCATGTATTCCATGATTTTATTGAAGCAGTTTTCATCGTTGTTCCAAACACTACATAGGTTATCAGTCTGTTCCTGTTACAACTCAAAATGCTGACTCAGATCTTCACAGTCCTGGGCCATGTAAGTTTTTTTCTTTTCCTGTGTAGTGTCACTACTGAAGCCACCCTTAAATATGACAAGTGTCCACCTGATGTTGAGGATAGAGGTGTCTCTGAAAAACGCCAACATCAACGTGGCCATACTCTTAATCTGAGCAAGCAAGCCATGAATCTGTAATACAGAGTGTGTTATATAGGGAGCTTCATGCCCTGCCTCTCCTTTTGGTGGCCGAAATGGATTCCAGCATGTGGATGGTACAATAGCCAAGCTTGGTCTAGGTAGTTCTCAGGTGCCTGCCAAATTACCAGCATGAGTCTCTACTGCCGTAAGTCAGCTTAGTCTCGATTAAAATTTCATATAACTTTCATACTGGGTGTTTAATCAGCTGTTGAAATATAAAAGAAACATTGACGTTATGTTTCTGTCCCACGGATACTGTCTGCAAGTCTGTGATTTGTTTCAGAGCAAATATGGCAACACTGCACAAAAAGAAAAAGAGATTTTTACCATGTTTTGCCCATCACTAAAGAGAAATATTATTAAATTACAATCTTTCTGTTAACATAAAGCATCAATGAAGAAAAGGAGGTAAGTAAATAAACTCTCGGATCTTATTTTTTTTATAAGATCTTATTGGATACTGTCAAAAATAAAATACAAACTGGACAGCATATCAAAATAAGACTGACCTGGACAGGCTGGAGAGTTGGGCGGGGAATAACCTGATGAAATTTAACAAGGGAAAGTGTAGAGTCCTGCATCTGGGCAGGAACAACCCCAGGTTCCAGTATAGGTTGGGAAATTACATATTAGAGAGCAGTGTAGAGGAAAGGGACCTGGGGGTCCTGGTGGACAACAGGATGACCATGAGCCAGCACTGTGCCCTTGTGGCCAGGAAGGCCAATGGCATCCTGGGGTGTATTAGAAGGGGGGTGGTTAGTAGGTCGAGAGAGGTCCTCCTTCCCCTCTACTCCGCCCTGGTGAGACCATATCTGGAATATTGTGTCCAGTTCTGGGCTTCTCAGCTCCAGGAGGACAGGGAACTGCTGGAGAGGGTCCAGCGTAAGGCAACAAAGATGATTAAGGGAGTGGAGCACCTCCCTTATGAAGAAAGGCTGAGGGAGCTGGGTCTCTTTAGTTTGGAGAAGAGGAGACTAAGGGGGGACCTCATTAATGTTTATAAATATATAAAGGGTGAGTGCCATGAGGATGGAGCCAGGCTCTTCTCGGTGGCCAACAATGATAGGACAAGGGGTAACGGGATCAAGCTGGAGCACAAGAGGTTCCGCTTAAATTTGAGAAGAAACTTCTTCTCAGTGAGGGTGACAGAGCACTGGAACAGGCTGCCCAGGGAGGTTGTGGAGTCTCCTTCTCTGGAGACATTCAAAACCCGCCTGGACATGTTCCTGTGCGACCTCATCTAGGTGTTCCTGCTCCAGCAGGGGGATTGAACTAGATGATCTTTTGAGGTCCCTTCCAATCCCAAACATACTGTGATACTGTGACTACCTATCAGGGCCTAACTTTCTTTGCAAGTGAGAATTTTCCAATCTGTATCATAAGATGATGTTTGCTGAGTTGGGATCAACAGATGTTGCACTTCTTATTCCCATTTGCAAGTTTGTGTGTCTTCCAGCAGTACACAGAAGAATCAGATTTGTAAACTGAGCAGCCTTCCTTGAATAAGCTCAGTTGTTCACACTTTTCTGTAAGTATTGTTTTTCCTCAAAGATTCAAGTGCTAGAAAATAAGTTTAACAATAGCTGACGTGTAATTAGAAAACACAAAGACATATTCTTTACCTCTTTTCTTCCTTTTATGGTCTTTTTGCAGAACATCTGTGCTCAACTCACTTGACATGGAAGTAAAATGATTTGAATTTTTTTTTTTTCTAATATTAGCTGTAAGTCAGTGGGATGAGATTTCTAAGGGGTCTTGAAAACCAGTGTCTTGTGAGACCCAGAGGTGGAAAATACAGATACGTTCCATACTCTTCGTTTCTTTGTTGTTGTTCACATCTGTTTGGCAAAACACCATTTTTTCCATGCAGTTTACCTTCTTTTATTACTTTCAACCTCAAAATCTTCAGGTTCTTGTATTTACTTGTATTGCAGTCCTGTCAGATTTTTTGGAGCGAGAGCACTGTTCAAGTGTTAGCGTTGTTAGAAAATAATTTGCTAGCAAGAACTAACTACGCATTTAATGTACTCAAGCTGGCATTTGCTGTGGGAGCAGAGCAGCTGATTTCTCTACATCAAGCCAAGGTTTGACAAGTTCTGCCTCTTAGCTGAGGTACTACTGCTTGGGCAACCCAGGGTATGTGTATGCAAAGTGATGGTGGAAAGATGACTCAAAATGTACCAACCATTTTTTAGGGTTCTTATTCATTTCTTGATCTTGGAACAATGGCTTTCCTTGAATTCGGAAATGCAGAAGTTTTGAGCGCTCTCCTTACTTTTTTTGGTGTTTGCTTGAAAATTATCTTCACTTAATTCTCTAGAGGTAAACAAGAAAAAAATCTTGCTATTCAATAATATTTGTATTATTACTCTGTAGTCTTTGAGGTCATTTGCTCACATAGTTTTAGTGAAGCTGGACTGTAAGTGCAAAACAGAAATGTGAAATTATTTATGATTATTTTAATTATAATTATTAACAGCACCCCAAATCAGAATGTTGGATGTTACATATTGTGAGGCTTTTTGTGGGTCATTTCCAATTTTTGTGTAATCTGTAGGAACTGCATCTTTTTTCCGCACAGTGTCTTCTTTTTTTCCCTCCTTATTGCAAACTGACTGTCCATCTACACCCTGCATCTTGTATTGACCTGAGTGGCTTCTGGGGAGGGCTGTGGGTACCACGTCCCCTTCCTGACTAATCTAGGGTAAAGAACTTTGTTTATTGTTTTATCTCCACCTGTGCTGTGTAAACTTTTTGGTACGTAATACAAACATGTTTCAGAAACTCCTTGAAAACCTTGTTATTGTTTGTTTCCACTGACTAGTGTCTCCGAAGAAGCACTTTCTAAACCAGGAATGCACAAACCTTAGGTTTAGGAAGTGTGCACCCAAATTACTGTGCTTAATAACATCTCTGGAGTACAGCACAGTTGTCCAGCAGGAGGGAGCGTGGAAGCTGGTCTCAGCATCTCGGTCCAGACCCAGCGCTGTCTGTCAGAGCAAAGGAGATGTCTCATATATATGCCTTTCTCTCCTCTCTGCCATGCCAATCAAAGGATCTGTGAATTTGTTACAGTATTCCGGCCTAAAAGTGGTAGGGTTGCATGAATGCAGGAGTCTCTATTTCCCATTGCAGACGTGCCCAAGGTTGGGATCAACACTCTGGGCACAGGCAGTGGTGCACAAGTAGATGTTGCATGGCTCAGCAGACCCAGCACTGCCCTGGAGGGAGGTGTCAGCCCCAGGAACTGACTCAGCTTCTGCTAAGCTCCTATCTGCATGCTCTGTCGCTAGCTTGGAAAAGAAAAATGATGTCTTTACTGCTGTTTAAGCATCTACGATCCATATCCTAGATCACTTTCTCAAAATTCATCCCTGGCTGTTAAGTCGCCTCACTGCTTTTGAAAGTTGTCCTGAAGCCTACAGCCAGATTTTATTATACCGCTGGGCTTCGGTAAATCCTGGGAAGTGCACGTCAACTGTCAATTTTGCTTTTAATAGGTAATAGGAACAAATAGGAGTTTGGTAAGTATGCGGTTAAGATGTACATAGCTGTTTGAGCTTTTTATTAGTTTGTTGGCAAAATTTGATCAATAGAGGTGCACAGGAAAAAGTAGTTTACAAATGAAGATCTGTTTGAAAATTTGAGTAGCTAGTTATGTTCCTGGACTTGCTGGCTCTGGGAAATGAAGTGTTTGTCCCCAAAATATTGAATGCTGCAGGTCAGAGGTAACCAGGATTCCCCAAGTCATCTTGGCAACATGGCAGACAGCTTGCAGCTCAGGAGGTGACTGCTGGCCCTTGGTGTAGGCATCTCATGCTCCACGAGTACGACTTCTTCTTTGGCCTGTAGTCTGAGAGCACTAACCAGGCAGTTACTTCACATCAGTTGTGGTAGTAGTTTTCCTGGTAGGGGATGATCTGTGAAACAGCCTGTTCCCCTCGATCCTTCCTGGTCTGTGTTGGAGTTGACAGGGGTAACTATTTACCCCATGGCCTTCTGGGTAACACAGTGTCTTGTTCTTTTCTAGTAAATGTGGCACAATATTTTGTTAATCTCGGAGCTGGAAAAATATGTGAGAAACTGCAGTCACAAATATTTGTATTTTTGTAGATTCCCCCATCCTCATTCCCCCCCTTGACTGTCTTCTTATTTCACGTTTTCATAGCGCTGGAGAAAGCATTGCTAGTTTGAAATGTTTTCCCAGGCCGTGCAAAAATCTCTTTTCATAATTTATAACCCTGAGGTAAAACTTTTCTGTGTGTCTTCTCATGTTTTACTAAATAAAAGAGATGTCTGTTTTTTATTTCCATACCTGGAGAACACAGGGATATGATCAACATACACATATTTGGACACCTTGTTGCTTTACTGGTAGATATATTTCAGTGAATTTTTCAGGCTGATGCTTTTTTGGCCTTGTTAAGATGGTATGTTTTAGTGATGGCTACGAGACAGGTTTCTGTGAACAGCGAGCTGATTGTAGGAGCAGCATTCCCCAGACCCTCTTTGGGGAAAGCTGCTGAACTGTGCATGGGCTTTGTTCTGCTGCGGCGGTGGAGAAGACAAAAGGTTGTGTGTGACCGAAGGCTGAAAGAAATGAGTCAGGAATAAGGAAAAGATTGATTACTTTCCAGTAACAATTTGTGCCTGTGTAGTTTCCCAGTATTTTCCTATCAGTCTCTTGCATCTGAGGGGGTCTTAGACCATATTTCAAACCTAAAGCCAATTACAGATATGCAGTGATTTTAGAGAAGGCTATAACTAAAAATTGGATCTGGTGCTGCAAATAACTCTTGGAGCTTAAAAGGTGATGAGAACAAATCGTATGCGTAGCCCCACTGTGGAATTTGTCTAAAGAATATAGAATAAGCCAAGATTAAAGTAGTAACACCAAAATGTTTGGTGGTGTTTTATATTGAATCTTCAGGCTGGAATTCTTGAACAAACTATATTATAAAAAAAGTACTATGTCTATAATATTTGCCCAGGAAGATAGCATTATACCCATAGTATATTTTGCCTCTTTGGACAAAACAGTACATATAGAAGAGCCTGTTTTGTGATCTAAAGCAACTTTTTATGAGGCATAGAAAGGACTTAGAAAGCACTACCAACTGCCAAGCTGTTTGTGGTGCTGTGTTATGGGTAGCAGAGGAGAGCAGGGCTGCGGTGAGGCTCTCAACAGTCCTAAAAATAAGTCATTAGGAATGTGCGCTGAATGCTGATCAGCATTAGCAGTACTTCAGGTGTGGAAACTGAATGCAGTGCTGCTCACATACACACACGGATAGTCAGGTATCAGCAGAAATGCAAGGGCAGGTGTAACTCGTGTCTCACTGTCATTGAGCTGAATTGCTTGAAACTTCTGGGTGATGTTCACACCTCACTAAGGAGGCACATCTGCTCCATGACCACAGGATGCCTGTGCTGTGACTGGGTCTCTCTTGTTTCTGAAGGAAGCGCTGTGGTGGAGAGGGAACTAAAACATTTGTGTAAACTTACTTTCAGTTTGAGTGAGCTTCACCTTTCAGTCTGCATTATTGCTTTAAGTGATGAGGTATTTGAGATTTTCCAAAATAGCTTCTGGATTCTCTGTATTAATTTTGTGTTAATGTGTCATCGCTGTAAAAGTATTAAAGGACTCAGGGGGAAGAAAAACGAAAGGCCATAAAAAGTCAAAACAGTTCAAATTTACAGCATGGAATATTCAACTGTGGGAAAATCCATAGACATCTGTAGTTATATGATTTTCTGCAGGAATAGAAAATGAAGCAACAGCTTCAATTGTTAAGTGTACATAAGCTATTTCAGAGTTGGGAAGGTTGCAGTGCCAACTCTTTTTGCCGTTATGGCAATAATTATAACTTTAAGACTTTAAGAGTTGGAATCATATTGTTGTCATGGTAAGCCATTTCAGGCTAATCTTAATTACTCACTTACTGGAATATATATATATATATGTCTGAATAAAAGAAATCTCCTTTGAAGGATTTCAGATTCTCATGAAACATGAGAATTTCATGGGTGAATTTTCATCAATAAAGCTTGAATAATGATTTGATCTGAAATTCGTAAGTAACAAGCATATATCAGATTGTCTTTGTAAGAACTTGGTTATGGATAAGTTCTGATGAGTGCTGTTTATTTTATAACATTAAATCTTAACTGCTTAAATTGAAAAGATGTCATAAATGTAACAGGTCATGGTATATACAAGATTCTAAACTCGAATGTTTTACTTCAGCGTTACTTATGTTGTTTTTTTAAATTGTTAACATGGATCCAGATATGCCAGATACCTACATAAACCACAAATTTTCTTCATAGGTTACTCTCAAATTATATCCTTATTTACTGAAAAGGTGAGGTATTGGCTGCACGATGGGACTGATGGTTATGTATAGATATCCAAGTGCAGTTCATCACATTTCTTCTTTTGTCCATCCAAATTGCAACCTCGTTGTGTGACACTTGATCTCCTCTTATCGTGCCCCGAGGAGACCTTTGAAAAGTGGGCGTTTTAAATACATGACATTTTAAACAATAGCTATATAGCAGCATTCCATTTCAGTGCTTAATTATGGCTGAATGTACCCTTTCAGCAAAGGTGTTGCTGCATCGTGGCTGGTTTTGCTTCACCTGGTGGTGCTTAGGATGGGACATCATTTGTGCTCTGCCCGAGTGTTGGGTTATTTTTGCTGCACTGGCAGCTGTTTGGTGGGGCTAAATGTGAGTGACCAGAAGCTTATTTTCTGTAAGGACCTACACAATTGGCATTTTGGTTTTGCACATCAAATATCCTGTCCTGCTGACTGGAGACCACAGGGTCCATGAGCAGAACAGGTGGACGCAGGCTGTTTGTTTCAGTTCCAGTCCATGTCACCCTCTGCTGGGAAGTCACCTCCAGCAGGGGAGCTGGATTGCCCTTTGTGCCGGGTTATATTCCCTGTGGCAAAGCAGCCCTTGACTGAAGGTCACTTACTCTCATTAGAGCAGACACTTCCATGGTGAGGGAGACAGCAGGAAAGAAGTCTGAGCTGTGGTAGAGGGAACCATAGAGTTACTATAATTATATGATTTGTCTGATGGATGCCTTAGGAAAGCATCTGTAGAGGAAAATCACAAAGTCTGGTTGGTGTAATAAGCAAGGAGTATAGATTATTACCATAAAGCTGTTTTGAGATGCAAAGAGATGTACAGTTAATGGAGTAATTAGCAATACAGTAATGAAATAATGACCAGGGTTCATGCAGAACTCAAATATTCTTATCAGACAGAGAGAGGCAAAACTTCAAAGAAAAAGAAGTTTTTAAAGCACATCATATAAGCAGATCAGTAAAGCAAAACAGATTTTTATGGATGTAAACCTTTTGGAGCAAATGTGATGCTGTCCATTACTTTTCAGCAAAAATAGGATTATGTCGCTCATGCTGCCATTTGCTCAGACATCACAGGCCTACAGAAAGCCAGCACTTCAAATATTAATTGAATAAACTTCACAAGCTGTTGGAGCTACTCATTTTACACGGCACTGTGAACAAGTCCCTGAAGTCCCTACCTTTTGTAGCACTGAAAAGCACTGCCACTTTAAAACTGAACTTCATGCAGTGAGAAAGACCAGGAGTTGAAATAGGAACCATTTATCTCTAAAATTCCCCTGTCCCTTGGTATTTTTTCAAATACTTTTAAAGTCTGGAAACCAGAAAAGTTTCAGTCATTGAAGAGTTCATGTTCTTCCCCTCCTTTCTCCCCTTTCTTTTTTTTTCACCCATAATTTGATAACTTCCTACATTTATTCTCTCATTTTCCAGAACATTTTTTCTGATCACTTTCTGATCAGCTCTCATTTTAAGCTCAAGGGAGATGACTCCTGGTGTATGTATTTTTTCACCCTTCACCCCGCCCCCCTCTTAACCACTCTGGAGTGTCTCACCCTGAGCTTCTATGCAGCCTATTTCTGAGCAGCCAGGCAGAGCTATTTCAGTGTGGGAGCCCAAACAGTTTTAACAGCTGCAGATTCTTGGGTGTAATGGATGTCTTTGGCTAGAAAAAGCAGCCCTTGAATTATATGTCCCTTGCACTGGAGAACCATTCAGTGGAAAACTGAGGATCTGATAGTTTTCTTTAGGACAACGGAGACTTCATAATTAGTTGTAGCCAACTGTGATCCCATTAAAGGGAATGCTGGAATTGGGTGTCTTGGCATTTCCTGGTTTTATTGCATATAGTGGAGCAACTGGCTCACATGTAGCTTTTCAGAGCCCTGCTTTGAGTGGGGCATTGGACCAGGTGTCCTTGACTTCCCTTCCAACCTAAATTATTTTTTGTTCTATAATTTTATACTTCTTTTTTCTTTTTTCTTTTTTTTTTTTTTTTTTTAATTGAGCATAGAAGCATGTTTGTACCTTGATTTCTCATATCAGGTATGATAAACTAAAACCATGGCACTTTGTAATTAAGATAGTTACAGATTTGTTCCAGAGTTGGATGATGCAACGATGATGATTAGAGGAGCTGTTGGCTGACACAACTGATCCTTTGTTATGAGGGAGAGTCCACTTCTCTCTGCACGGCATAAAAGGAGATGTGCCACTCCCTTCTTTTCCTTTGCTCCTTGGCATCTACAGCAGCACAGAACCGTGCACAAGAAAGGAAACTTCTGTGAAGGACTTAGCCCCAATTTCTTGGTTCTCAGTGCAGTTAGCCAGGTTAAAGTCATCTTGTGACTTAACACAAACCTACACTTGTGTTGGAGGCTTTTTAATCCTATGTTCTTCGTACTGCGTGTTTGTGGGCTAGCACAAGGGTAGGATCTCCAGACTAGGACCTTGTGAGCGTGCTGCACAGCAGTGTAACCAATGTCACTCTTGATTTATTTGCAATAGGGTTGGATTTGGGATCACAAATCCTCTTTTGATATACCAAGAACAGTGTTTTGCACAGTTGAGTTCTGCACCCCTTGTGTAGATATTGTAAATTTGGGGACTGCGTGAGAAACTGTTTAGGGGACATAGCTGCAGGACTGGACCAATACAGCCTGGGTGTGGAGCCAGTATGGGGGGTGGATATCTCAAGTAATTGAAGAACTCAGGAAATCTGAATTCTTCTGGTTCATTAATGGAAAAAGTAATTCCTTTACACTCTCTCCAGTGACTACATCCTGGAGATACACTGCAGCTTGTTTGAGGATTTGCTTATTCTTTTTCATGTGTTAGGCTTACTGTATTTCTGTATGGCTATAGAACGGAACACCAATTACTCGTAAATGTGTTTTACGCAAACAGTTTACCACTCTCAAAACTTGTAACGTTAGTAATAAAGAAAAACTAACCTTTGGTGGGATTGACTGCTATTACTACCAAAACAAGAAAAATAAGCTAGTCATGAATTCAGGCTGAGGAAAAAATCCATCAGGGCACAAGCGAATGAGTGGCACAGCAGATGTGCTTCAGAACTGGTCTGGAAAGCTGTTATTTTGTTTAAAAAGCAATCTGTTTCAACCATCTCCTAGGAGCCAAGACTGATGCTTTTTCAGAAATGTAGTCACCTGTTTCCATAGAACTAAACAATGAAAATGAAGCATTTTATTGGATGGATTTTCAAATGGACGTAGTGGGGAAAAAAAAAAAGATGTTTTGAATCTTGTCATCCACTCACAGCTTCCACTGATATTAAAAAAAACTTATCCCATGTAAAATGACTAATCAGCCTCCATTTACATGCAGCAAATTAGCCAGTAGTGGTTATAGCAAGCTCTGGTGCCATTTTTTGTTCCTGGTACCTTTGTATTGAGCTACCTACTACCATAATTTGACAAGGAAGTAGGTCCCTCAGTATTTTGAAGTTGCCTGAAGGTGCTTTGAACTCATTTAGGCATTGGAATACCTTTTAAAAGCTGACATCTACCTATAAATATTTATTGCGAGAACCAGATAAAAATCACCTTAGTTTTGTTATCGTAAGCAAACTAACCAGATTGTGTTACCAGCTTGGAGATCCCTTGACCAGCTCTGTGCAGGCTGGCTTCAGTCAAGCAGGGCCCAGTAGCTCAGGTGTCAGACGTTGCTGTCTTTTCTTGTTAATTTGACACTGAATGCAATGGCGAGTGCAGTACAAAGTTGTCTGAGCCTGATTCCCTGAGTTAAATCTCAGAAGACTTCTTTATTCTTCAACAAGAAAATCGGTGTCTCCCTCATTCCACACTAGGACAACTAGTCAAGGCTTGTCTCCAGCGAAATATGCTACTTAAACCCCAAATCCCAGCTTCTGAGGTCGAAAACCACCCCAAAATACTAATATTGTTTGTATTGAGTGCATGAGATGTCTATGTGTTTTGTACATATATAATTCTTTTTTTCAATGGTGTCCCAAATTTTGGAAGCCATGATTTTGAAATGGGGATGTCTTGGGATTAAGTTTGGGGAAAGAATCACTGCAGGGCTGTGAAAATGTCTGGTTTTGATGAAGAACAGTTCTTGATGAAGTAGGGTTGTTGATCAGTCATCAGTAATTTTATTATGTGTTATGGGACACATTTATCCAGAAGTTAATAAGAGACATTCCAAGGTATATGATATGCTGAAGACCAGACAAAAGACTTGTGATATCCTCCTGAGCATCTCTTCCTCCCTTAATGGTGTTCTGGTAGTGCCCACAGGAGAGTAGTGTTCTCTTCACTGGTATTTGTAACCAGTCCAGTCTTAGAGTGGTTTATGCTCCAAGAAGATAAATGATGGGGGAAAGCTGAAAAGATTATTAAAAAAAAACCCTTACTCAGTCAAAACATGTTGTTCAAAATGTAACCTCTAAACCTGGACAGTATTAGTGAGCTAACTATTTTAGGCACCATAGCACAGTAGGGTTTTTCGTGAGAGCGTCATTCCTTAGCTAGAAATATAATATGAGCCTTTCAAAGAATTTCTGGTCTGACTAACAAAATGAGATACATTTTCATCACAGAGGGACACGAGGTGAAAAGTTCAGGCCTGGATCCGCTTTGAGTTTGGTCTATTTATGTGTATAAATGTGATAAAATACAGCTGCAAGCTTCAGATTCGTGTTTTTCTAATGTTTAGGAGAACTCTGAGTCAGTTTGGGTTTTGCACCTTCTGCAGTTTCCAGGCGCCGATGCCAGGGAAGGAGCGGTGCCACTGAGCAGCAGAGCTCAGCTTCTCAGGCTGGACTTGTGTGGGAATCATGCTGTTTCTAAAGTAGATTGAAATCCTAGATCATAAACCATCAGAGCTAAAGCATCTTGACAACTCCCCCTGCACCCCTCCCTCCCTGCCTTGCTACTCTAAAATTATTTTCATGTCTAAAATCTGCTGAGTAATAAAGCAAGAGGCCATTCAGGTCTCTGATCTGTGTCTGAATAGCAAGAAAATTGCTGGCCATGCAGTGAAGTCAGGTTCCAAGTGGAACTAAATTTGTGAAGTGATTTGACTCTACTAACCAGCTGTTTGAAAACCCAGGTGTAAGCGGTGCATAGCACCTAATCACATACCTCTGAGGCTGGAGATTGACATTTTACATAATTGTGTAGGATGCATCAGATTTGCTTCTTCTCCCTTTAAATTAAAACTAATCTGTTCTGAATGTAGCAAATGATTGGTGCCATCTTGCATCCATTAAGAAATCTATTTATGTTTGACTTGTGCTTATAAATCTATCATAAGACAACTTTAACAAGCCTGTTTGAAAGGCATATCTAAATTTCTGTTGAGTATGAAAATATGCCGATTTTAAATATGAGAATTCAAGCGAAAAATAGCTAAGCAAAGATTCTGCTGGACTTGATACTTAATCTTTACACACAAATGGTATTTTTGACTTTGAGGCTTAATTCACAATTAACAAGTGCTGAGGAATTTATTAGGTCAAGGCATAACCTGCTTGCAGGAGTAGGGTAGTGTTGGGGTTATCCAAGTGCAAACCAGTTCTTCAGCTCCAGGATCACTTTTGTTGCTATTATTTCTGGTCTTTGAGAAAGGATTGTGAAGATACTTATGGTATAAATGTAGGAGCGGGGGAGGCAGTAGCTTATATGTAAGGAGAAAGCTGTGCATGCAGCCAGATGTATCTCCTGCTTCTCTCACTTGAAAGCTTAAGCAAGTGCTCACCTTGACAAGACTAGCTTGCTGCTGGCAGAACCTATCAGTTGGGATACTCAATGGGAAGATCCCAATGAGACTAAAGAAGCGCCTTAGTGTGAAATTAAAACTTACCCAGAGTGTGTTGGTGTGCTTGGGAGTTCTCTGAGCCGCAGTTGCTGTCTTCTGTGGAGCATTTTTGTGCCACGTGAAGTACAAGCTGCACCAGAATAGAGAAACCGTTTCTGCCTATAAATCCTGGTTTCCCATTTTTCTCACACAAAAGTGTGATCTACGGAGTTGTGATGAATGCCAGTAACATGATACCTGCTAATTCATATGGCAAAGGCAGAGAAGTAGGATTATCAATTGAAACGCAACCTTGAGTTTGTATTGTCCCACCAGTTGCTTAGCATGAAGTGAGTACTGGAGGAGATAAACCTTTGAGGCTAATGATCAGTTTAAGGGCAGTCAGTGACAGTGAATTTGGCCTACCAAAAAGCTTGAGTTGGCCCTAAGACCATTCGTGAATATCCTTAAGAGAAGTTCTCATCTTCAAGGGAAGTCTGCTAAGAAAAAGCTATCACTACACATATTTATTTGCAAAGTTGGCTTTTTTTTGGTCTATTTGGGCTGGGAAGGGCAGGCAAAGAAGATTGACAGATGCCCCCTACAGGTTACCCCTTGGCAGAAACGGCACAGCTGCTGCTACCCTTGCCAGGGAGTTTGGTCCCAGCAGGTCTCCAGTGTGCGGCAGAGCCTCCCAGAGCCCTGTCACCATGTGAGCCCCAAAAGCCTTAAGCCATGATGGTGGCTGAGCAGGAGCCATCTGCTCCAATTTTGGAGCTTGAAACCTCAGGCAGATGTGAGGAGACCCAGCAGACTGTGCATGTCGCAACGCAGCGTATGGATGGGCAGTACAGTTTGTCACCTACTGTTTGATGAAAAACTCACACGTTTTTGTGACACCTCAGGTCTCATTTGTAGGAAAGGTTAGGGATTTTATCTGATAATTTTATCTACTTTTATTGTTCCTCAGTGAATATATTGCGGTAGGCCGTGCTGAGCATGAAATCAGCCTTGTAAAGACAACAGTTTGTTTTCATTGCGACACTAAATGAACACTAAAAACGGGCTTCTCTAGTTACAATGGCTGGATTCCAGCATCTCCCAGCATTCACATTTCTGCCTAGCATAAGAAATTAGTATGTGATTGGAAGGCTAGACCACGGAACTTATTTTAGTCCTGCTGCACCTTCCTCTGCACCTGAGTTGCTGGCATCCACATTGTAGTAATAGCAGATATTTATAAAATGTATTTTCTTCTAAGCCATCTCCTCAAGATTTTATTGTAGCAATGTCAAATCTCAATCAGTATCACATACCAAATCATCTTTGTAAATTACCTCAACAGAAAAGTTTGACATATTATACCCATCCTCATCTGATAGTCACAATCTGAGCCTCCATCAGCATAGGATATTCAGATTCTGCTGTGCGTGTATATATAATACAGATTTCTTGTGAATGTCTTGATTCCAGCTGATGAGTAATTATGTTCTATTTAATGCACTGATGTTTGTGTGAGTTAGTAATTCAGATAAATAGTGCGTAAATTGTTCCCATAAATTTTCCAACTGGCTTAGCAATTGTATTAGCACTAATAGGCCTTAGTTGTAATAGCAATTATGGAGCTGATAGGAGATGGGGGCACCCAGCACTGGGTTCAGCTCAGATGAAAGATGGTCAGAGTGGAAGGGTTTGTTGTCAGATGGAAGGCAGTCACTGAGTCAGAGCAATAAACTAATCCATGCTGAACTGGAGGAAAGAAAAGAAACAAACAAACAAACACACCACCAAAACCCCCTAGATTGCAGGAAGGAATTTACAGATTGAGCTTCCCCAGCTAGAAGCAGGTATCAGTGATTTGAATGTATCAGCGAGTCATTTTGAAGAGGTTTGCTTTTTCTTCCAGAAGCCTTTTTCTGCATTTTATAAAACAGAGAAAACTACCTAGGGTTTCAGTTGTGTTGAATGACAGAGCTGTTTGCACTGTCTCCAGAAACGTACAAAACAGAAGACAAATTCTGCTTCTTAAAATACGTCACAGACAGTATGAAAGTTTTGTCATAGATCCTGCAGCCACATTAAGTGCTGGGAAAGCCTTATTTTTGTTTCTTGACAAGACAGGCAACCAGCCACACAGTTGGGAGAAGGAAGCTAGTGTTTTAGAGAACCGTTTTTACAATCACCAGATGGGGAAGAAGTCTACATTTTAAAACTTGTGCACATCTAATCCTGCCACTGTCAATGGGACTTAAAATACCTGCTAATCAATGTGATACATATGGTAGATGTCACTGAGTGACTGGTGTGATATAATGCAGTAGCCACTGTATGCAGAGAAGCCTCCCATGTGGCCGTGAACATCTGCTTTTGTTATCAGTGACTCTAGGGCCATCGTAGTTGGTGAAGGAATAAAAACAAAATAAAAGGAGGTGTGCAAGAGAGACTTCAAGCTTTCATCTATGTGGGGGCCCCTGAAGTGAAATGCCCTGTTGGGAGCAAGCGGAGCCACGTGTGTCCTCTTTCTATAGGTATCAAGTAGCTCCCTCTGCCCTCGTCAAATGTTTATTAGTCAGATGGTCTGAGCTTCTACACACAAATCACTCTGGTGAGAAGGTGGCAAACAGCAAGGTTTTGTGCATGCATGTGCGAGAGAGGAGAGATTTAGAGTGTGAAGATACGCTGATTTACACTAAATGAATGTTCCTGACCGCTCTAGTGATTCTACTTGTTGATCCTCTGACCCAAACCGCATAGCTTAGCTGTTGAGCACAGTTGGTACGTGTGGTATGGGCTCATCAAGCTCCTCGCTCCAAGGGAGAGGCTCCTTGCGTTGTCTGACACATTGCAGCTCAACTTGGAGTACTCTCTTTTCCAAGAGGGGTGTCAGGGTGTTAATTTCAGTGTCACTTGGGTGTACGCCCTTATAATCCTCGCTTCTTGTCTCATATCTGCAATGCCTGCATCCAAAAGGTGAACCAGCTCGCCTCTGAGGTGCTGATGAAATGCCATTTTCGGGCACAGCATGTGGACTGTGGCACCTTGGTGGCCTTTCCCAAACAGTGAGTGAAATTTTCATCTTGTTTCATTTGGATACTTCAGAGGTGTGGTGGCTCCATCCACCTGTGTTGTCCTGTGTCATCCCAGAAGGGAGGGACAGAAACGAGCCCACATTTATTTACTCCCTGATAGCCTTTTGCTGGGGCAGGTGTAAGCAAGTGATTCTGCTGTGTGTGAACACACTTGCTGACTTTGGCAGATGAAACAGTGTTAGGAGAGAAGACAGGCTCTGGGAAGTTACAGCTCCTGGTATCCAAAAACCTGTCAAATATTTTCAACTAATACTGCAATCAAAACATTCACTTGTCATAAACTCCATTTGCAAACTCAGGCACAGGCAGTGAGAATTGTGGCAATGATTTACCCCCATAATCTTAATCTGTTTCGCTTCTGTTTATAAAATAAGACTTTTTGGTTATTTTGATAATACACGCTGACAAGAATTGCGTGGGTGTGATATTCAAGTATGTTTGCTGCTTTTCATTGCTTAAGCAGCAAAATCACTCTGAATCCATTGCAATGAAGTATATAGATGGAAAATATGATCTAAACTTCAGCTGCCTCATCAACGTTTTTATTCTTCAATAGGGTGGTCCTTGTTATTCCAAACTACTTTCTAGAAGCATGGGATGTATAATTTGAATACAGTCGTGTCATTACAGTGATTCCCTTTTTGAGTGTTTTGCCACATTAGTAGCTCAAAAACATATCCCCATTTTATACAGTATTGCTCTGATACTGTAATGCAGTCAGAGATCTCTTAAAGAATAATTTCCATGTAAATAGTTACAGCTGGAATTAAACACAGTGTTCTTAAGTTTGTCTGGTTTGTTTTCTTTTGTTTTAACCTACATCGTGACTTTTCTACTCCTGCTTTCCCTGAACACACATGCTACATGTCCTCTTCCTCATCTTCATTTCTGATGGATGCAACTCTTTCCTGGTAAATCCTGTCTCTTGTGAACTTTTTTTGACATATAGGCTCTTTGTTTGAAGACAGCTGTAGTGTCAGGCCCACCCACACTGTGCTGTCCCCATTGCTTTGAAGCCAATATTTCAAACATAAAATAGCCGTCAAGTCTTTGCTTTGGTTCTGCTTGCTAGGGATGGCATGAAAACAAAAGTTTTATGTTCTGGGCTTTCATCTAAGCGAGCCAAATGAGTAGAAGAATCAAGGATTTCAACTAAGGGCTTGTCATGAAAGCTACTTTTGGCTTAGAAGTTAGATAAAGAGAGAAAAGCGCAAACAGTAAGTGTGTGCATACCTTATCTCTGTAGCTTTACTAAATTCAGATTAGTTTTTTGGTGGGTTTTTGTGCCTGTTTTGTAGGTGGAAATAAAAACGTTCATTTTTACCCCCATGTAATTTCTTCAGATTTGGATAGAACTTTGTGGAACCTGCAGATCTGGCATACAGGAATGGGAGGCGGTTTCAGCTGCAGACTGTGTGAACTGGTGTGGTGTCAGCTGGTGCTGCTGGACCAGCGCTGCGCTACCCCACCAGAGCAGTGTGGAAATGCTGTTGTCTGAGATCATTCCCATGCCAAAACACTTACACAAATGCCTTCACAATCTTTTGCTTTGCCCTTTAGAAAGCAATCCAAAAGAAGACGAAAATGTCACCAGGAGATGCTCAAACGTGTTTATCTAGGGGAAGAAGTTTTTGCTTTTGGGTAGGTAGTGCAGTGATGCTCTGCAGGCTGTAGTCTGGGAAACAATTTCCATCTACCTGCAAAAGATTTCTTAGGATTTTCTTAGGACAACATCTCAAAAGGAAAAGGAAATACCCTTGCAGCGTACTGATTTACTGTAGTTTAGCGCTAAGGAAGTAACTGTGGGGGAAAATTGAAGCCGGATACAGGGCAGCTAGCATTGCTGACTGATGTAACCTGCCTCCGACAGCACCTGTAGCATGGCTAAAGTGCTCCAGCGTCAGGAATGCTGATTTCTTTAGGCAAATTCTGATGTAATGACAGAAAAACGGTGCTTGATTTTAATTGCATAATGAAGTCTCATTTGTTTTGATAGTCTGTAGAAGGAGGACATTTACCACATTCAGGCTCATCTATGAATCCAAGGTTCAGAGAGTAATTGCATCTGAAGGTCAGGTCTGGGGTCACTTCTTGCAGAAACTTTCATGGTTTTTTATTACATTTTTCTTTTTCATTACTGTCTTGTAGCTTCCAAGGCTTTGAAGTTAGCTGATTTTCTGATTGCTTATAACTAACCCACTTCTCTGTCGAGGATATTTTACTTATAATCTATAAATTGTAACCTGCATATTGTCACATCCATTCTCGCTGGGAAGAATAAAAACAGTTGCAGTCGGCTTTGCATCTTTCAGGGCATGGAATTTTTCAGTGAAATGCTGCTTTTGGTAGTCAGGTATTGGATAAATTAATGTTACTGGTAGAGGAAAACAACAGTGTATTTTGACTAAAAATGCAATTAAAATGAGGATACTGGAAATATGCAAATGGCACAGGATACTTTAATAATTTGTGTGTGTTTGCTTGTGTGTCTACGTTAAACATTCCCAAAAACTTTCTTGTAAAGTCATCTTATATGATTGTTTAGGATCGACAATGGGTTTGATACCACACAGAGCACAGGGCAGCGGTGCCCTCTGCTCACTGAACTGCGAGGGTGGCTCAGGGCTGACATCGAAAGAGGCAGAGCTGCCTGCAGACAAGCTCGTTTTTTACTGCCACAGCTCCAGGGGACCTTTGCTGTCCTCTCCTACCTTGAAAGCACAAGGTGAGCACATCCAAACAGCCCCCCAGGCCAGCAGGACGCATGAGGGGCTCTGCAGGCAGAAGGGTGAAGGTGAGGAGAGGGCAAACACCTCACACAAGATTACAGAATCATAGAATGGTTTGGGTTGGAAGGGACCTCTGGAGATCATCTAGTCCAACCCACCTGGTAAAGCAGGTTCACCCAGAGCAGATCGCACAGGAACATGTCCAGGTGGGTTTTAAATGTCTCCAGAGAAGGAAACTCCACAATCTCTCTGGGCAGCCTGTTCCAGTGCTCTGGCACCCTCACTGTGAAGAAGTTTCTCCTCACGTTCAGATGGAACCTCCTGTGCTTCAGTCTCTGAAATGTCTCCTTTTGTTTGAGTGATGCTAATATGCCTGTTTATGGCTAAGGTCCATGCTTTGCAAATGGGGCTGAAAAAGTAAATGACTTTTACAGGCCTCCATATATCTGGACTGTTGGGGTTTGTTCTGACCGAAGTCTGAAGTGCTTCACCCTGCAGAGTGCGTGCTTGTAAGAGAGACCTGCCAGCTCTCCTCTCAGTCATTTCTCAACAAAAGTTCCTGAACAAAATACCTGCTTGTTTTTATGTCACAGGAAAAGGACAGTTTTCTCTGTCTGGTTTACTTTAAATAGCTGTTGTCTCTGCTGATTAAACAATGAAATACTCCAAGAAGGAGACTAGCTGGCCTTCCAAGGTGAGCATAAGTGGAATGGCAAATAACTGTCCTCTGCTGAGTCATGGTCTCCGAAAAGAATAGAGGATAAGATGCAAATAATGCAGATAGACTTTATAAAGACAGCAGTCAGGGAAAGCTAGTTGCCTCCCATATTTTTCTTCAATTGTGTTATAGGAAATGGTACTGAATTGCTTTATTTCCTAATAGTCATATCCTTATTAGCCTTGTGTTTTTCCTTCCCATACCCCTCTTGTAAGCTATGTTGTACGTGGGAATTTCTAGCCTATAAAACCTAAAATCTTACGGTACAAAAACAGTTTTTAATTTATAGAATCGTTGGTCTGTGTTCTTGCCTGCTCGTCTACGTGCACATGCTGAAGTATTCCATGTTTTATTGTTGATGTGGACAATGTTAGAGAGGATTATGCAGACTTTTTAACTGGCTATTTATGATTTGATTTGTCTTCATAAATTAAATGTCCTCTTTAATTTAGGAGGTACCTTTCAGAACGCCAGAACGAAAGGACTGAGGGGGAAACTCCATTGTTCCCTTCAGATGCAAATTCTTTCCTCCCTCCTTCTCCTCTGACTCTGAGGAGTGAGTGACATAGCACAGCTTGCCTGAAGTTTGAGCCCCTGTTGCAGGGATCCCTGTGAAGTTACCTTTAGAGTTAAATGTGCAAATTCCTTTTTTCCTTCTTGCTGTTCTCAGAAACTGATGAAATCATAATAGATTGTTCTTACTTGAACCTTCTTTTTGTTTTGGAGAAAAGGTCCACTGCTATTTTTTTTTAATTATTTTTCCGTAACTGTATACATTTTCAGTAAAAGCTATCGTCTGTGTGCATTCAGAGATTATTCATATTCATTTTGTTTCTCTGTTTTATTGGTTTGATTCCTAAATGTTATCAGCGAGTTAGAGTTGAGCTCTTTTAATTCAAATGGCATAATGCCCAATCCTCTGAGATTAGCTGGCAAGCAATTCTGGGCATAGTGCCACCTGGCATTTCTCAGAAAGGAGCTGCTAATAAAACACCGGAAAAAAATAAGATTGTTCCAGACGTGCAAACCCCTGAAATTGCAGGGAGAGAGCAGTGACAGAGATTTCACAAGCACACCCAATATTCTGTGGCACAGCTCCGAAATTACTCAGGAAATACCATCCTAATACCTCTGCAGAAAAATGATATTGAACTAAAGGTACTTCGAGTACAAATTAATTTTCCTTTCTTAAATTTGTGGCTGAAATGCACGTTTCTCATTTTTTCGGCACTTTGGCTCCGGGTTGGGCCCTCTGGGATTCCTGCAGCGAAGCTTGTGCTCCGTGATCTCTCAGCCTTTTACAACCTGTAGTTTGTTCCTTTCCACTTTGCCTCGCCATGGTGCAGCCCCACAGCTTCCCATGGGACCATCTTAGGGCTGAAGATCATATCCTTCGTGCGTCTCCAGCTATAATTTATCTAGGCAAACCTCATTGGGATCCTATCTTGTATCTAAAGATTAAGTTTGTTGGCTGCAAGAGACTTTGAATGCAATGTTTCCAACTTAGTGACTGACGTTTTCTTATTATAACTTTAGTTTCATTGGAAAACCTCAAAAAACCCTCGATTCCTGGATAAATAGGTCCCAAGACATTTAGGACTTTATAGGTCTAGACTAACTTAAAACTAGCAGGCTGCCCAAGCAGATTGTGCATCATGGATATAATATGCACATGAATTAAAATGCTACTTAACAAGCAAGTTGCCAAGTCCTGCACCAGCCCAAGTTTTCTGTACGTACCTCAGGGGTTGTCTCATAGAGAGCATATGGCATTAGGCTGTAGGGCACTGGTTTGCTTAAAAAGCCTAACCAAGAGCAATAAAAAAGAAGTATACAGTAAGAAATAGTCTTCAATTTATAGTAAAATGATTTTTTTCTTATGGTATTTTGTGCCTTCAACTTCACTGTCTTGCTGCTGTATGGGGGATTAGTACTGGTTGCAGACGGGAGTGCCAGTAAGGCAACTTTGAGCAACTGGTTATTTCTTCATGGTTTTTGTTTTGTAGACAGTAGTAATAATATGTTCCTGTGTTTCTTCGAAGAAACCACATTTTTCTGTTTTCTGAATGCAATAGAGTATAATCAGATATACGAACCCTATTGTTTTCTTGCTGCAGCTGCCTTCTGTACTCATCCCCCGTCATCATCCTAATTTTCCAGTGGCTCTGTATAGACTTTAGAAATAATGACAGGGTAGGGAGTTGAGAGAGCCAAAGGGTTCAGATGCATACTAGCCCTTGGAAGGTAAAGACTCTCAAAGGCAGTGGCAAAGATCCAGCTGACTTAAGAGAAGTGGAGATTTTTCACTCTGTTTAACACCCCAGCTTCTCCCTGGGCGTCGCTCTTCCAGGACACTTCTGTCCTTGTGAGAGTCCATTAAATCATCTATTTGTTCTGTGTGTTTCTTGACCACCACGTAATGTCAACACAGTGTAAACTTACAACTGTACAAAACTAAATCTTTTCTTTTGAAAAAAGAAGTGATCCAGCATTAGTTTCAGATTCAGTCTGACAACAAATACATTTGTATAGGATTCCTGAAGGGGAAGAGGATAGGGAATTATTTGTTTACGCCAAGGTCTGTGCTAACCAGCCTGTACTGTCAAGTGAAAATGTGATTATGTGGTTCATAATGTCGTTTTACACAGTTCTTCAAGGGAAAAAAAGAAGTGCCATATGAGACAGCCAAACCATGCAGCAAAGAATTGTGGGTTTGTCAGGGACAGTGAAGGGCTCTTGAGTTCTCATAGCATGTATGACGCTTTTTGAACTATGTTTGTTTGTTTGTTTGTTTTTTAATATGGAAAGCCTACTAGGAACCCTGAAGGGAGGTTCTGATCCTTTTAATTTTCTTGCAGATCCTAGCTGTTCACTTGCTTCTCGTTTCATGGTTATAGACTTGTGTCAGTATGGTTAATGACCAATGCAAAGTATGGAAAAAAAAAAAGGAACGATGAAAGATCTTCCTTCTGGAAGAGACAAGAAGTAAAAAGGCCACACTGTATATGTGCTTGGTAATCACAGAAAGCAGAACAGATTTTACTTTCCAGTTGCAGCATCTGATTGCAAACTATATTGATTTAGTGCACAAAATACTTATACTAAGGGAATTTATGGATCTTATGTTACTGTTTTCCTGTGGCTGGGAATTAAAATATATTTGCATTAAGTTGCTGAATGTGCGTAGCATGTGTCCTGCAGTATGCGCATGCATCAGCTGGAGTAGAAACTATACAGCACTGTTTGAAAAGACTATTCACACGATCATTGGACTGCACTGCTGAAGATGGTCTTGTCCAAATCCCTTGCCCCAAGCAGGGTCAGCCAGAGCACGTCCAGTCAGGTATTGAACACCTCAAAAAATAAAGACTTCAGAACAGGTTGATTGTTTTAATTTATATCCAAAATATATCCTTATTTTTGGTTTAGCTGAGCTGATAAGAAACAGGAAAATTCTATGTTGGCTGAGGAAAAGAAATGGTACCTTCATGCACACTGTTGTCACAAATCCATTTAACATATAAGTCATATTGAATCTGTCATGGTATTTCCTTGATGAAAACATGAGGGCCACACAAATCCATGAGCACTTATGAAGGGTGAACCCCGAGCGACTGTCTGATGTTCATGGTGCCAACTACTCCTTGTGCATTTTGCCAAATCAGCTCTGTTGTTCAGGAATGGTTGCATTTTTGTGCAATTATGAATAGTGGCTAAGATTGTGTAATGTTGCAGCTGAAATAGGACCTGCAGTTTCCTGACCTTAAGATTTAGCGCGGCACCGTTTAGTTTCACAGGTAAGACAGGAGTGGCTGTTCTGTGAGGTAGGACAGAATTTGGAGGACCTGACCAGCAGGGATCAGTCAGGGTGAGAACTTCCACATCTTCGTGTGTGTGAGGGATGTTGGCTTGTTGCTTAGGGTTGCAAATAAGGAAGTGTGGGTATTCACGTCATTTGCATGACAGAGTGAGTCAATATTTTTATATAATCTCTTGCAACACGTCCTATTCCTGCCACAGTAAATGGTAACACGTTGCTGCCCGTAGCTGAAAGCTTTTAGCCTACAGCAGGAAACTGGAAATTGTTTGTGGTTTAGCAGACAGGCTACAAATGTTCTGTACAGGAAGACCGGCTTTTTCTTCACAGTAAATTTCTGTTTTCATGGAGTTGCCTCCCAGGAAAAAATATTTATCATTATCAGCAGATCGAAGGTATAGAGAAGAGTGCATGTCGTCGTAGGTGAATAATGCAGTATCAGTTGAATCACTTGATGTAGCACATCAGGAAGGACTGAACAACATGAATAGTTTTTCTATCAGTGCTTGCCTATCATTTTCTTGATGGACTTTAGAGCGAGCCTTAATCATCACATTTGTACCACACATTTCAGACAATGGAAATAGGTGGTAACTGTAGCTGGAAAGGATAGTAAAATGGAAAGAGCAGGAATGCAAAATCAGGTGTTTCTCAAGAGTCAAATGTGGCTTTCAATTGCTTATAAGCTGTGTAAGATTTTTTTCGGGAAACTGATAGAACCCTAGTTTAGGTTAGCAGACCAGAAAGAACAGAACTGTGGCCTTGAGAGGGTCACTATGCATCTTGGGTTCTCCATAAACACAAGCAAAAGGAAGGCACCAGTGTGGAAGGACCTTACATTTTGCACAGACAAATGCTTTGTATAGCAGCTGGCTGTATTGATATTACAAAATAAAATTTCCAATCCATGTGGCAATCGAGCTTTTCTTATCACATGGATCCTCCTAAAAAGAAACGCTTGCATTTATGTGTAGAATATGTATAACTAATATGTATAAGCATGTAGGTATAAATGTATGTAATATATAAAAATATATAATATATAACTAATGTGCATATATGTGTATGTGTGTATATATATAGTATGGGTGTATGTAGTTGATATTCTGATTAATTAGGTAAGTAGAGCTAGAGCTTTTTGCGGACAGTGACTGAATTTGTAACCAATGCGGAAGGTTTTAGTATAGCTGAGCCCTTTTGTGTGGCTTTGGTCAAATTACTTAGAGGTGGAAATAATCAGTGGTTGAATTACGCGAGGGGCCTGATATATACTGGAAAACCTCCATCGTCTGTCAGATGTTTTACAACTGTGATGAATGAGTTTGGATAAATAATGTGAACATGTGTTAAACAAGTTCAGGCCAAGTGCTGCATGGTATGGTAAACAGAAATTGCACTTGAGGAATGTTTGAAAATATAAATGGATGGTAGGTGGTATGTGGAAAATGCTGTGAGGATAGCCTTTCCCCTGGGGAGGGTAAAAGGAAAACTCTTCTTAGGTGCTTCAGAAGTAGCTTTTTATTGCTGTTACTGTTCTTAAAAATGCAGATGTAGAGGTTTGCTGGTACTAAAAAGAATTGTTTGGGTTATTCAGCCGTTAAACTGCAAATATGGTATTTTGTGGCCATTGCAAACTTGCCTGGAAGCTGCCCTGAACCAGCACAGGACTGAACCATATGGAAAGGAACACAATAACTTGAGTGACTTTTCATTTAAATTATTATTGTTATTAAAGCTGTCGATGTGGAGGGGTTGGGGGAAAACTTAAGTGGGAAATCAGTCTAAGTGAGGCTAGGAGTGCTACAGGATCTGTATCGCCTCCATCTCTGCAGATGGTGAGAAAGTTGAAGAGCTGATGCCCCCACGGGCAGTGCACTGTTGCTTGTGGAGGCATCAGCCAGCTTTTGTTTCAGAAAGGAAAATTTCTTGCCATATTGGTGAGTGGTTTTGTATATATGTGTGCTTGAAGCCCAGAAACCCAACCATATCCTGGGCTGCGTCAAAAGAAAGGTGACCAGCAGGTCAAGGGAGGTGATTCTGCCCCTCTACTCTCTTCTGGTGAGACCCCACGTGGAGTACTGTGTCTAGCTCTGGAGCCCTCACTACAGAAAAGACATGGGTGCATTGGAGAGAGTCCAGAGGAGGCCACAAAGATGACCAGAGGGCTGGAGCACCTCTCCTCTGCAGATAGGCTGAAAAACTTGGGGTTGTTCAGCCTAAAGAAAAGAAGGCTCTATGGAAACCTTATAGCAGCATTCTAGTGCCTAAAGGGGACCTGCAAGAAAGCTGGAGAGGGAGTTTTTATAATGGCATCTTGTGATAGGATAAGGGATAAAGGCTTTAAACTGAAAGAGGGTAGATTTAGATGAGATATAAGGAAAAATTCTTCACCATGAGGGTGGAATAGGTTGCCCAGAGAAGTTGTGGATGTCCCATCCCTGACAGCATTCAAGACCAGACTGGATGGGGTTTTGAGCAACCTGGTCTAGTAGAAGGTTGGAACTCGATGATCTTCAAGGTCCCTTCCAACTCAAACAATTCTATGATTCTGTGATAAGCTTCTTTCATGCTGTTATGTAGGTCCTGTGTAGCTAATGCACTTAAACAAACTCACCAATTTCCAAAGACAACTGAGAGAAGAATTTAGCACAGAAGATTTTATTTGTTGTGTTTGTTAACAGAGGTGAAATGTTTGCTTGGATGGTTGCTTTGTATTCTCTCACTTTTATATCCAACCGTACTGTTGTGGAGCATACCAGTATCACACATCCTGTTCCTGGAAAATCTGGGTTATTTTTCACCCGTGAAAATGAAGTAATTCCAAAAATGAAGTTCTTACTTGATTAACATGATCTTTCAACAGTAATTTCCTGACTTTAATACGTGTGGCTTTGGGCACCTCCCTTCATCTTAATCGTGGTGCTTGGAAAGTGGAGCAGTAACCTGCTTTTTAACCTCACCTTTATGAGGAAGTGAAGTACCCATGTACTTTCACTGTTAAATCTTTGCAGTCTGATGTACAAGTCCTTAAGAGATTACAAAGGTGTGTCCCTACTGCTGGAGAAGCATTTGTATCCTCAGCAATCGGAGTAGTAATATAAAGTAGCAACTGAAGGACAAATAAATTGCACAGGAGTAAAGGACAGCAACTGCAGTGCTCTCTTAAAGGGCTGTTGGATGCAAGACATGAAGCTTGAGACTGCTGACTCCTCTGTGGTGTTACCTCCTTTCCTAGCACGTTAAACTTATCATGGTGCCTGTTCAATATTCTTGGGATGCCTGTCCATGTCCCTCTTGCTGTAAGGCACAGTGTGGGAGATGCAGCAGTGACGTGCCAACCGCCTGCACCCAACAAGTGCTGGTGTGACCCAGGAGATGGTGAGACGAGACACATGGTGCAGCAGCAGTGGAAATGTTGGGAGGCAAGTTGTCCGGCAGATGGTGGGGACCTCTGAACCTCTTCCAGCTACTGCATGAGGTCTGGTCATGTGTTTCACCTGGTGTCCACACCAGATTAGATTCATGCATTGGCATGGATTTAGCTTGAGGTCAGTGCTTCTGTTCCAGTTTATTCCTGGGGTTTTCTTTTCCTTTTGGTTGCCAAAATGGTGTGTTTTTTGTGTGTCCCAGCAACTTCAGAATGATGGGAAATTTGCCAAACCTGAATTACTTTGACATCTGCTAAAAGTATTTATGCTGCACTCTGTCTGATATTTCTTCATTCCCTTTCTGTTGCAAATCAGCCTCTGTTAACTTGATTTCTGTTAATTTAACTATATCCTTCAAGTATCCTAAAGAAGCATCCTTCAAGAATGCTAAAAGGCATTAAGACACATGGAAAAGACAAATCAGGTTGTTTGAACAAAGCTGTTTAACTAGGGTAATGTTTTTGACTGAGATCACGTCTGTGAGGAACTGTGAGACTATACTTAAGGGATCGTTCTTTGCTATGTGACTCTGTAATACTAAAGCAAAACCAAGTCTTTGTCTGTTGAAATGTTCTTTCTCCTCTTTACTCAAAACCAGTAAAGCCTCAGTTGAATTGCTGTGTCTGGGTTTGGACATTTGAAGATGTGAATTCATTAGAGGATGTACACAAGAATGGGAAAGACTATTAGAGGTTTAGGAAAGATGAGCTACAAGTGAAGTTGTTTAACGTAAGGAAGAGGCTGTTATATGGAGGTGTTACAAGAGTTTTCAGACTGGGGAGGTCTGAAACTTAAATTTAAATTTAAAAAAAATTGATTTAGAAATCAATATGATCATCAGTAAATGTAGTGTAATATTGAAATAAATATCCTGGAGATGCTGTGGCATTTCCATTAGAATTCTTTGCTTATTCTGTTTTTTAATTAATTTGGGGAAAGAAGTCCTATAGATGAAGCTCCACTAGAGTCGGGTAAACCCTCTAGAAACTTTCCAGAATGGGTCTTCATGACTGTGTGGCTGATGCTTCTGGGTGATGCTGAAATACAAATAAATAATATAGATATAATAATATATATTGTGTATACCAGTCACAGGCACATCTACTGGTTTTTGTATGTGAGGATTTCGTGGTGGATCCTTAGCATTGGCCACAACAAATTGTCAAACCCCAAGATTGAGTTGGGACCTATTGCCCCCAGCACCGTGACTGTGAAACTGGAAAGTCTCGGATGCATGTAGGCAATGCAGACCCAGTTATAAAAAGATGCATACACCATTGCAATTGTTAGCAGCAGTCTGAGGAGAAGCAGATTTTAAGATTTTCACCATCAGCTGCTGCTGTTTTGTCTGTTGCCTTGCTATGAGATGAATGGTCCATACTTGCTGTCTGCATTTTCAAATGACCTCTCATGGGGTCAAGCACGCACAGTTAAATTGTAAGCTGCATCCTCTGAGGTCCAGAGGCTGGGTAAATCCTGATGCACTTCTTGAGGGTGGACTGGGATCACTGGAACAACGTAGTCTTGGAGATAGCTTCTGACATATTTTGGTGTGTCTTATACAATGGTAAAACTTGATCTGAACACAAAGCTCAGGAGCTCATTCACGTTCTTGGCACAAACCTGGGATGTCTTTGTGCTTGGATGTTTTACCTCTTGCCAAGCTGTCAGCACAGATAAGGCATCATAATTCTAGGGATAGCAGGCATGTACCTAAATATTTTGATATTTTGTCCTTTTTTTGGTGATAGGTTGCTATAATTTGCGTGTTGCTCTTTGTTTACTAATGCTGATTGACTGTGCAAGACAGCATGTTGGCACCATTTTAAACAAATGGAATAAAACCAGAAAACTCAAATTACAACTAGCATGCTGTTATTAAGTACTTGTAATCCAAGAGGCATTGATGTGCTTGTTCAAGCACAAGCTTACAGGTGAGCAAGCTGGAGATCTAGTTGTAAATTTGACCAAACATTGAGGATTGGCCTCAAAATTCTTTTTTAATGATTATTTTTTAGCCTCGGATTGGTTACAGTAACCTAAAGAAAGCTGTAAATTCTTCTATATTGCTTTCTTTCCTAGCAATTTTCCCTGGCCCCATTCTCTTGAATTATGTAACCTGTATTTTAGTATAACTACTTTCCTACTCTATTACTCTCTAGAGAACAATTTTGCATTAGCAGGGGGATGAACAAGATGACCTCCTAAGTCTTTTCCATCACCACTTGCCGTAGTACGGTACTGTAATATTTGACCTTGTCACACAGCCTTTTCCCTTCTGTAACTCTTTGACTTTTACAGGCGAGCAGTCACAGCAATTTTTGGACACGCAGAAGTGCCCTTCTTTGAAGTTATCAACTCAAAGTGCTGTTTCCTGCACTTCAGAGCTGAAGAGCATATTAGTGCTTTTTGCATTCAAGTGCAGAGGACCTGTATAAATAAATCATTGCAGGGAAGTATGCTATGGTGCCTGTTCCATAGCAGGAATGAATAGGCTGAAGAGGCAGAGGATCTTTATTTTGTTAATATGTTGGCAAGGCTGTAACTTTCGAATATGCCTTTCTAGTGTTGCTTTTTATTTCAAGGAAGGAAGGAAGACCAAACTGCATGAGCAATTTGTTCTAGATCTGCACTGTATCTGTGGACCCACACAGTGTTGTTTCCAACAGCAACCTGCCTCCATGTGTCCAAAGTAATCAGTAGGTAAAATGTAACTGTAAAGGAGAATTCTGTATTTGAGCTTGCAAAATCAGAAAGGATACATGTGAGAGAAGTAATTTGGAAATGAAAAGGAAAGCTGTGAGTGACATTCAAGTGATAAGTGGATTCAAAGATGCCTTGCTGTTCTGGTTTGTTCTTAGTTTTCAGCTCCTAAGAGGGCAGCCAATGCTTTTTGAGGCATTGGCCTGGCAATAATTTCTCCAGCTCTCCAGCATGACCGCGAAAGCAAGTTCTAAAAAAGACTTTTTTTGCAGTGGACACCCCCTGCATTTTCTTTATCTCTCCAGAGACAACTAATTTATAAAGCCTGGGGATTTTTAATCACTGGAATGCTTGAGCCATCCAAGCATCTTGGGGTTGTTGCTGTTGGTTTCTGTGCAGTTAAGTGATTCCTTGTTGACTCTGGGTTGTCATGTCCCATTGTAGTTTTTCCTTAGTAATCTAAGTAGAACTTGCTGTTGTGCTCTCCTGCTGCTGGGCTTTTTTATTGTTTATGTCCTTTTTTTCCTCAGCAGCAGTAAAAGGCAACTGAAGCAGGTTTCTGTAGTACAGAGTTGGAAAAACAGTAGTGAGCACAGAGGTATAAAACTAAGGGAAAAAGTACCAGCCCTTTCTGTCAGCCAGCTGCACCCTGCTTGCAGCCCATACCAGCTTCTATGTCCTTCCACTTGCTGATGATGAGTAAGTGGGGCCTTAATACACTAAGTAAGTTTGAAATGGAAATAGTGAAAGGAAGTTTTGACAGCATCAGTTTTTAAGATCTTAGCATAACACAGTGCAACATACAGAAAGTACCAGCTTCCATAGCTGTGACCCCCAGGATCCAGCAGATCAAAACTAAGGTTTCCTTTTGCACTTAACTGTATAAACACTTGCTGCGTTTTAGCATCTCCCTTTAGCATAAATCATTGGCATTTGTTTGCCATAGTGTGTACAGATAGTGTGACAAATGTCCTAGTTCCACGTGCATGTGAATGGGTCTACAAGAGCAAGGGGCTATTAATTTAGAACTTTGTGAAGGGGAAACTCTGGCTAATGGTTTATCTGTGACACATGGTTTGCTTGAAGCCAAACAGAATAAAGAGAAGTTTTGTAGGAATGTTTTAGGGATCAGTTTAGACCTGTTGGGCTTCCGCAGTGGAGTATGATGTAGACTGGAAGGTCCCTTCTCTCATCTATATGTGTAAAAACTTTCTTCTTTTAAATCTCACTGAGTTACTTAGATGTTGCTGTAGTTTATCTATATGTTCATAATGAATCTCAAGCATTGACTAAAACCTGGATCCAAGGGTGTGGGAGCTTCCAGGACATTCAGGAATGGTGTGTTCGGAAAGAAGAGGACCTACCCTGGAGGGATGATTTCTCTCCCTTTGTTTTACACAAATGATTCATTTTCTCACTTGGTCTTCCCATGCTTCCTAATTCTCAAGTTTAGTTCTCTGTGGGTGATAGTTTAAGCATTACTACTTTCTTTTATTGTTTTTTTTATTAGTGACACTCCAGGCCTTCACCTCTCCTGCTCTCTGTCCTCTCTCCTACTGACTCCCCTCTGCTCTTCTGTATTTCTCTTTGCATTGTTTCTCTGCTGTTGCATGTTTGATTCTTCATCCTCAGGGTCATTGTTTTCCTCCTTGGTCCTCTGAAGTTTTCCTTTTTCTTTTTTCATTTCCTGCAAGTAATTTGATTTCACATCTCCTGGAAATACAGGAGCAGGAATCATAGTATGCTTCATGGGGAAGACACCTAGAGGAGTGGATACATTTGTTACTGAATTTAAATGTATAATTGCTCTTGTGCTGACAGTTCCATGTTAATCCCCTTGTGACAGAAGTTAGGATATTTGGCACTTAAGAGAAACGTTCTAAAGCATTAACTCCAATCCTTCTTTGCAAAGTGGGGTTTCTGTGCTGTGTGCTCTCCCTGTGGAAATCCAGGGGTTTGTTTCTGCCAGTTGCTTCTTGCAGTGCCAGGAAAACCGATTTCTGGCCTAGAAGAGGCAGGAAACTCCTTAAGTGCAAGTGTACAGGGTTCCTCTGAAGCGCTGGACATGTCAAGTATTTTTCATTCCCAGTGGAGATCCCACCGTGGAGTTCTCCCTGCTTGCTTGTCCAAACTCACAGGCTCCCTAGGGTGGCTCTTTGCACCTTCTGCTTTAAGCCCCTGCCAGCGTGGCTTTAGGGTATGCAATAGGAAAGGATGTCCAAGGCTATTTTGCTCTTTTCGCTCCTCCCACTCCCCACCTGCGGGTCCTTTCCAGAGAAAAGGAATAAGGATGCAGGCTTGAAGGGAAGCTCTTGTCATGTGCAGCGGTAATAGGATCCTCTCCCCACAAAGGATCCCCCTCTCCCAGCGGGGGCAAAGGACCCAGCTCGCTGAGGGGACCCGCTGTCCCAGATAATTAGCTAAGCAGCTGCTGTGTGTCTGAATGAAAGGAGGGGAGGGAGGTTTTGTTCTGATGGGGAGCCGGGCTGGCATTCCTTGGGGGCAGCCTGCACATTCCTCCAAAGCAGTCAGCGCTAACAGTGACGTGGGCTCGGCATTGCACGGCCAGGCTTCCCGAAATTTGTACGCAGCCACTTGCTTGGCCTCGGGTCCTTTATTGTGGGAAAACTCCTTTTCCTTGCTAAGTGCTAATCATTTATTCGTGGAGCAGTGGGAGAATATATAGCTTGAGTTTACATGTGATGTGTTGTGCTAATTAATACATAACAAACTGTTCATAGAAAGAAGATAAAATTAGATTCAGAGAAAAATGAAGATTTATAATATGCAAAAATGAAGCAATCTCAGCAGAAGCATCAATTTTGTTAATGCAATAGTGGGCAATGTGCCTGTGAATGAATCCCTTCTCCATGTATTTTCTAGGGGGTCTGGGAGGAAAAGAAGAGTGCCTTGTCTGGCCAACACATTTATGACTAGCTTTTGTGGACAAAAGCAAAACTAAAAAGAGATCCTATTCTTGGCACAGGACCAGGTCTTTTCTTAGATGACTGCTTTAATTGTTTTGACATATAGTGAAAGACTGGCATACTGCACTAAGTAGTTTTATATACAGTTGTTTTACAGATCTGCAGCACTATATTTACCCGTGGGCCCTCTCGAGTAACCCAGCAAAGTCCACCAGGCTCTATCTTGAAGCCTATTCACAGGATTGGAGCTGTATGCTTGACTTATTGCTGTGCTATCCGTATTTTTATACAGTTTTATAATTGTGTAAATTCATTCAGAAAGAATAGCACTTCTTTAAAGTTGGAGTAGTGTAGTAATAGATTCGGAAGTGTGGTACTTGGAGTTCACAGAAAAAGGTTTTTTTATCTGTTATAAATGTTTTTCTTTGTTCTGTATGTTTTTTCTCTATCAGTGCTGGTGGAAATCTAGGCAGTTCATTTAAGTTCTTAAAGACTGTTACTATTACTTCTATCACCAATACTTCTTAGTGAGCACTTAAAATAAGGTTTTATTAGTTGTTGCAGGCACAAGAATTACGTTTTCAGTTTCTAAGCACTAGCCAGTTTGCAAGTGGCTAGGGAAAGCCAGAGAATATTGCTCCTTCGGTCCCATGCGAGGACTTCTAAAATGAATGGCAGGAAACGTTTCAAATGTCATTTAATTAGATCTGCACCAGGTACCCTGCTAATGTAATCAAATGTGGAGTTAATCTCCCTTTTATGTTTTTGTAAGGAAAGGAGCTTCATCTTGAAATTATAGTTTAAAGAAAAGAGGCATGGATGGGAGACGTGGAGGTCATTCAGGCAGCAGCAAGTGAAGCAGAGCAACTCCCATTTGTGCTCAGCCAGATGTTCATGAGCCTTTGCCAATAGCTCAAAAGGCTGATGCTACATAAATTACTATATCCCAGGGACTAATTCAATGGGTGTGATGGAAGAGGAAGGGAGGAGGATGGTACTCTGTCAGTCAGAGGTCAAGTGTAACACATGGGACTGAACCAAGCAATATTCAGCTAGTTCTGTTTTTTCTTTTATTATTATGAGTTGGAAACACTTGTTTTCCCATAGAAAGCAGAAGAAAAGTCAGTACTTTCATTAAGAATATGAAGACTAATTATTATTTTCTTTAAAAAGTCCCTCTTCCCCTGTAGCTGGAGGAGTTTAATAGCCAATGAAATTTGAGCCACTGATGGTTGTCTTTGAAAATATAGAATCCCCTTTGAAAGCTACCAGTGGCCCAATAAACGAAAGATCTTTAGAGGTTTTTCTTGGCTTCTGAAAAGATGCTGATTGCAAACCAAACTGCCCCTCCTCCACTGTAATGTTTGTACCAAATTCACCTGGAAAAATCCCTTTTCACCTAGCATGAGTTGTTTTCCTTTCTACTCTAGGAGAGATGTTTTTACAAAAGTAAAAGCAAACGAAAACCCAGAGTAATAAATAGTGGTTTTCTTTTTAGACCATGAAGAATTCTCTCAATCAAAGTGCTGCTGTTGCAAGAAAACAGGCACGTGTATGTTGTGACCTCTCACGTGTGCCTGTCTGTGTCACAATCCTGGTTATTTTTTATGCTCTACCTGTAGAAAGAAGCAGTGAGCAAAGGAAATCTCTTTGTTTTTCAAGGCTGTACACCCACCAGTTACGATGTGAAGGATAATTTAACAAATGTGACTCTTACTTGTTACAGAAAGATAAATAAAACTTAAGCCCATAGCGGTACTTGATTTTCTATCAGATGGTTTCAAAAGAGTTTATTCTGATTTTGAATTTTTGAGGTTGGCTGTGCTGATGCTTTTTAATTTCTTGGGATGTCACACAGTCTACAAATAAAAGCAGAATTTCAAGGTTAATGAAGTACCAGCTCAGCATCCCAAACAACATTGCTCCATCAGTGGGAAGCCCATGGTGGGACAGAGTGCCTTTTCTTTCACAAAATAAAGAAATAAGCAGTGCCCTCTAGTGTTAGTTAACATCAGAGGGAACCACCACGAGCATTTTCTATTGTCTAGGTATCTGCAATTAAACCTATTTCACAGCTGCAGGTGCGTCTCTTTATTTCTTGAAGAAAAATACAAAAAAGAACTGCAGCATCAAGGCTTATCAGAATATAACTGTCAGAAATGCAGTCATTATCAGGAGGTTCAATTTCTGGCATAAAGCAGTCCTGGTGTATATATTCAAACTTCTCTACAAGGTGTTATAACAAGGCAGTGAGCAGGTTGGGCTTTTGGGCTGTCCTTTGAGCACCTCAGAATGCTTTGATTCTGGTGATAGTAGCAGGCTGCACTCCTGTTTCAAAGCCGTACACATCATTTGTTTCAGTTAAAGACAACTCTGCCGGGGTGCACCATGGAAGTTCCGATCACCTCTGTCCTTTAGCATGGAAGGGTATTTCTCAGTCTGTTTAAAAGAGGGCAGTGCTTTAAATTGCTTATATAAAACAGCAAGCATTAAACAGCATTTTCTATCTGGTTTCTGAATCATCTTCAGTATGAAAACACTGTAAGCAAATGTGCCTTTCCCTCTCTGTTTGATGTTTGTTGTTTTGTTTGTTGTTTCTGCTTGTTTTTGTTTTGTGGGCTTTTTTGCTTTTATTTTAATTTGAATGTCTACTGTGGAGAAAGAGTTTATGAGTGAATATTGCCTTACAGTTTCTGCTGATGCATTTTTATAGCCTTTGTTGCAGTCTGGGGCTTTTGGGATGAGCCACGAGGTCCGTGTGGTGTTAAAGTTACTGTTGACAAATGGGAATCCCGAAGGGCCTTGAGAGCGTCTTACAGAGTGTCTCTAAGCTGCAATCTTGTGTATGCATTTATAGTTTTCTGAAAAACAGCACACAGAAATACAATGAAAATACAAGCTTTCATAAAATGACCAGTGCAGTACCTTGGCTTATGCAGGCTTTTCTGCCCTGGGTGAGGTTCAGCCTGGACTGCGCATTTCTAAACAGAAACATCTCCTGATGTAGCATGACTCCAAGGAGTGACTGTCGCACTTTCCTCCTTGGGTTCTGCTCTGTGAATGTTTCTGATGGCTGCCAGCACTGGGAGAAGTGGATGTCAAGCCTTATGTAGACAGTCAGCATGTTGCCCATGTGTAAGTATATCAGGTGAAGAGGTTAGGAACTTGGATTTCTGAGCTGACTCAACAAGGTTAGATCCACGTGAATGTACATTATCTCTGTGTAGATCTCTGCACCCTGGCAGATGTCAGGAATGAGATGACTTACCTGGGCTGTTGCTTCTCAAAAGGGGCATCAGACCAGCTCAAGCATTTGCAATATGTGCTGCTGTTGCCAAACACAATACTTCCAGTAGTTATTGATTCTTCAGCGCTAATCATAGACCCCTTTTTGAGCTGCAGTCAATAACTTCTGTCCTTTTTGCTACATGCAAGCGGGGAGAGCAGTTTTGTTGCTGATTGCCAAGGATGATGTTATGCTCTGTGAAAAGACCAAGAAGAGAAATGTTCAGCATTGTTCCTCTGAGACGTACCAAGAATCTGCACGCACCAATGAAAGCAACCAGCGTTATGGTATCATAACAATGGTTCGTTAGTACTCTACCCCAAGCTGGGATAATGATTGTTGCTGTTTAAGACCAAGACCAACAGATGGCATTTGTTAGGATGTTGATTTTTACGTACAAAGTTGCCAGCACATTAAGAAGTGGTGCCTCTCTTAATTAAGATGATAATGTACTGCCTTGTTTGGAGAGATTTTGCTCGTAATGATGCTGGTGAATTATGAATAGAGGGAAATTAGTAAAAACAAAGGCCAGATGGAGGTATCTTTCAAAGAGGAATATTTTGTGTAATATGGCATGTAAAGTTGACAGACCGGGTCTTGAAAGACCTTTATTATTCTTTAAGCTTTCCTGACAAAATTACTCTTTATCCTGCCAAGAAATGTAGTTTCACATGCCAGTGCATTTCTAACAGAGAATAATTAAAGTATGCCTCCAAGTTTATGGCTTGAAGTGCAATCCATTCCTCCAATGTTTTGTCAGGAATCTATAAACAGTGCAAGGAAGGAGAAAACTTACAACAATAGTTTTGCCAATTCTACACGTTCTGCCTTTGAAACCAGAGGCAATTAGTGATGAACAAAATTGCTTTCAAATTAAAAAGTGTAAGTTTTGCTGAAGTTTTACTTCACATTTTTTGTTTGGTTGAAGACGACTGTTGGGAATAAGAAGTGTTTTTTCTAAAATTAAAACCTGCCATCTTTGATTGAAGTAAAAAATGATTACTGAGTCATAAATGCATTGAATCCCCAAATGCTAGGCATTTTTTGTAACTTCCTGAGAGAGGGAAATAAAATTTAATGTGATTTTGTAGTGTTAAGTGGTAATTAAAGGAGAAGTAGACAAAGGAAAGTAAGACATTTCAAACCCCCAAAGTTTTATTTCATTTTCTTATAAGAATATTCCCACTCCACAGGCATTCCAGCCTTGATCTTATGACCTGCTGGCCGCTATCAAATGCAGATGATGATCTGTAGATGAAAGTGTGTCATGAGGGATGATAATGAAGTTTTGATTTTCTTTTCCTCTCTCCTCGGATTGTGTTAGTATAATGAAATACAATTTAAGACTGTAGAACTGTTGCATATAGTCTCTAACTATCAGATACACCAAAGGGAGTAGACCAGGAACACTTGAAGCACAAACCTGCTCCATCCATGCATAGGCACAAATCACTTCTATATACACGAGAATAAACTTGAGATGTGCAGTCCAAGACATCTTCCAAAGGCACAAACATTGTGGCAGGGTTCAGAAAGATAGCAGAAGAGTTACTTTTGTCTTCTTTAATTATTTCTATGAGTATGCATTAGTAGGGGAATAAATGAAGTAATATATTTCAGTATTGGATGATGAAAAGAAGGCCTCTGCTTCATTTTTTTTAAAAAAAGATCGAGATCAGTTTTCATAAGAATAAAACACTGTTTTGAATTATGCTTAGAACAGACTGTCCGACTATTTCTGGTATTAACATTCATTGCCATTACAGAAAGGATTTAACAATAGAAAGATGAGAACACAAGAAAAGAATGTCTAGAGGGAAGGCAGTCAAGGATGGGATTCAGTGGCTCTAGCTTTGATAACAAAAGCAAAGAGTGCTCTCAGCTGAGTCTTTTGAGACTAACCTGGTACTTTTGATAAACCCTAAATTTACCTTAATGCAGAAAAAGCATCATTTCTAGACATTTTCAAAAACTTCTTAAGAGCATTGTTTCTCACCGATCCTGTTGAGGCTATTGTGATTTTACCTGGGAGATGCTATCTGAAGTTATGGACAACTAAACCATGGTTTTACTTGCACTTTTTTAAAGAAGGAGTCTTGTATTTATAAAAAACAAAGCTGTATTATTTAATAGAAGTCTATCTAATGGGAAATGGGCACTGTGAGTCTTCAACTCTTTTGAAATCGGTACTCCTTTTTTGCCATGTTATCAGTTTTGTTTATGCTGAACTTCTTTCTGTTTTCTTTCTCTTTTTTCTCCAGAAAAACTTTACAATTCAAATGGACGGGAGCTGAGACGGGCACTTTTCTCCTTGAAACAAATATTTCAGGTGAGCAAATAATGGCTGTCCATTCTGTGATTTGAACATGAAACGAATTTCTTTTATATATATATATATATTTTTTTTTAATGTAGAGAATAGCTTGCAGTTTCTGGCAGGAGAGAATTATAAGACTTGGTTTCTAGTGTGCAATTAGCCAATTGCTTCTTAAGGTCTTTTTATAGTCTGCGAGCCTTCCCCTGTTCCTTCAGTCTGTCAGAAGGCAGGAACAGAAGCGCAGTAATGGCAGAGTGAGTGGTTGGAACCTGGCAGGAGAGCAGAGAAGAAAAATGAAACTCTTAGATGGAACTAAGAGTTCCATCTAAGAGATGAAGAGGTGAAACTCTTAGACTGATCATTAGACAGTAACATAGTTCTGTATTGGAAAGACTGGAGATGGGATATGAAAAGAGGAGCTAGGAAGCCATAGGTTGGGGTGATGGCCCAGCATTGGCCTAATAATTGACAAATAGACTAGATTTAAGCCACTTCAAAAACAAAAAATACGTGAGAGACATGAGACAGATCTGATGAGGAGCCAAGATGTAGTGGGAGAGCTCTGAAGGTGTTAGAATTTAGACTGAGATTAAAGGAGATGATTTACTGCTTAGCCAAAAAGATACTTTACAGAGTTGGGGAGGGCTTAGTAGTGACTGATGGGTTTAAGGAAAGGCATGGATTTGAATGTGAGCGTTCACTGTGGAGGAGACCTGGAATCAGTGCAATTTTTGCTTCTGTGGGGACGTAGCCAATGTGATAGGTAAGTGATGTGAATGATAAGAAAGTGAATTGAATGAAAAGCTTGGATTTCAGGTTGGTTTTACTAGATAAGGAGAAGGACTCGGAAACATTGCAGTACTGGAAGGAAAGTTGTTGGGGAGAACAGGTCAGGAAAATTGAAAAGAAAATATCGGTGAAAACTAGAGCATGCTGCCAATGTGATCCTAAAATGGGATTCAGGATGACACGTTCCATTTCTATCGATAAATATAAGTGAAATCAATAAGAGAAGTGCCTCTGCTCCTTTGCTAATGCATAAAATGGAGGTTAGCAACTTATAATGTTTTTCAGCTAGTAGGTACAAGGCTTTCAAGCTGTTGGTTTAACATTTTTTTGCTTTGTTTTAAACAGACATTTCTTCTAAGAATAACAAGATTTAACAATTCTGCAAGGCTGCAGAATTGTGAATTTCCAAAACACACAATGCTTTTTGTGGGTTTCCAAAATTAAGCATTCAGAATTTAGAAAATGCCAGAATGAAGATTTTTCTGAACAATAGGAGTAAATGGTAAAGGGTGGACCATTTAATGGAAAATTTTGGTACTTGAAGATGTCTTTTTAGATCAGAAAAAAAGTCCTTGAATTTTGAAAGTTTTAGACAAAGGAGTTTCAACTCCAAAAGAGTCTGGTTGTCTCATGGCCACAGATTGGGAAAACCATTGTCTCTTCAAGGCATTCCCAGGGAAAACCTATTTGAGAGTCGCAATGCACGTTGGGTTTCCCTGTGAGCTTGCCAAGTGGGTGGACTGCTTGCTCAGGGGAAAGGGGGCAAGTTTCCAAGAGTCTTCTCTGGTTTCTTCTCTTTTTGTTCACCTGAGCCGTTTCTGGGAAGTATTTGTATTTCTACAAATTTATGTTTTCCACCATTTAATCCAGGCGTTGACACATATTTAACAGTGAGTGCTAATCCTCTCTTCCCATCCATCCTGCACTTCCCGTACCTCCCATCATGACTTTTCCCAGTTAGGATATTTGTAAATGTTCTCTTCCATGTAGGTTATTTGAAGTCTAGTAGGTATTTCTGAGCATGTAGGGCTCAGTGCCTTCAGTGAACACACCAGTAAGATCTCTGCCTTCCAGCTGATCAGCTGTTTTCATGGAAATGTAGTTTAAATATTTATCCTAATAAATTTAACTGGAGTTGATTGGGCTGAAGAGTAACGAGAGGGAAAGGAAAAGCAATGCACACAAACCCATATCTGTGTATGAATTTAGTTTTTAAGTGAAGTATTTCTGACAGTTTCAGAACATAATTTTCCTTGAAGAATTAGACTTCCCTGCTTCCTAATATATGTGATACAGAAAGGAATTTGGGAATTATCTGTTACCATTTAAAGTAGCTACTTCTGGTAGAACAGTGGCTGTTTGTCAAACAAACATACCCTTCAAAAAAATTTCATATACTCTCAAAATTCAGATTCTAATTAGTGGGTAATTGAGGAGAAGTCTTCCTCAAGCTGGCGAGTATTCATATCACATGCTCAACTATTTAAGGTAGTACACTTCAAACTAGAAAATAAGACTTTATATGATGTAAAGTCCAGTTTACCTGTCAACTTTGCTGTCCTTAACAATAGTTGCTAACATTGCTAAAGGCATCTTTTGAGTATGATTTTTGTTTATCTCATAACGAAGTGTAAGAGCATGTAAGATGATTTTTATATCGATTTTTAGAAAGAAAAGCTGTTTCAGTTATTTTAAATGAAGAAAAATACAGGTTAGTATTATAAGGTTATTTATACACCAAACACTCTTTTCCGAAAGGTCATACTTAATTTATTTTTTAGCCCATGACATTAAAATGTATTAACATTCGTAATCTATTGTGTTACATTTAAAAAACCCCATATTTTTCAGCATAAATATCTGTTTTATATCTTATTATATTTAGGTTTTTAAAAAAATCCGTAAGAGTACGGTGTTTGGAATAAGATGTGGCCTTCAAAAGCAGTCTTTATTTTCATTTTAACAAATTTTTTGAGCGTTATGGAGACTTCATCATGTCCTTAAGTGCCAAGACAGTTTGTAACACCATGTTTTTATAATCATTTCATCGTAGCTGAGTTAATTTGGCACAGTTTTATGTCAGTATCATTTTTAATTTAAAGAGCTTGAAGGTAACGTGCAGTCTCTTATTTGCATTAAGTGGGAACAAGCCCAAGTTTCACATCAAATATGAATTCCAAATAGTCGGAGGTCTTGGTTTTTCACGCGAAGCCTCAGCGAAGCTTAAAAATGTTTGGCAAAAACAATGCCTTTGTTTCAAATTTTAAATGAAAGATTCATTTGGCAAGTGCAAACTCAGAAATTCTCTTTGGTTTCTTCTGGTGGGCTGGCTTTGGCAAAATGCTAAAGGTTATGTGGAGCATTTTTCTTTGACAGTAATGCCATTCTGTTCCTGTCCCTCATTCTGAAGCATTAAGATAGCCACACTCACTGTCTTTTGCTGGACTGTACTGCAGTATTCTTCTGATTTACAAGTGTGCTTTTTGATGAACAAGCTTATGGAGTAAGGAAAGTAATATTCAGACTAGAAGGGTATGAAGCACAGGACCTTAAAAGAACTTTAAAAAAGATACACAGATATAATTGACAGTGTGCTGTAGTATGGTTTAGCTCCCTTTCAGCGTATTTTCTGACAGACTTACGAGTTGCCTCGTTCATTCATTTATCAGAGATTTGCAAATTTTGTGCAAAGTGCTAAAATTCCCAAAGGCATCCAGGGCAGAATCCAGCTGAACATGGTAGATATAAAAACAGGATTGAAAAACATTCTTGCATTTCCTGATTGTGATATCATAACAGAAATAAAAATACAGCTGCTTAAAACAATTCAATGCCAGTCATAAAAGCAAAAGAATTGGGTACAAGCACTATAATATAAGTAAATAGTGCAATGCAATTTACATGATATTAAAAAAGTTAATTTAACAAGGCATCTGATACAACTAGATGTAATATAAAGCAGGCATGTTTTAGAACCTATAAACAAGTCTGCCTTGTAGTTACAAAGCATAGTTTTAAATTATATTGGTTGCATTATTTCAAAATATGAAATAACTGCATAAGAATATGGTGGTGTAAGAAAACTAAGAAAGCTGTAAAGCATGTTTTTTCAAGTCTGTTGAAATCTATAATCATGTGTAAATCTGCTTCTTATAGTTTTGGAAAATATTTTTAATCAGTGAATACATTAGGCTTTCTGGAAAGCAAACCTAAAGGTTGTATTTTAAAGTGTTAAGGAAAGAGACCAATTTTCTTTTAGGACTGTTTTCCCCATGAAGTGTAATTTGACAAATGCAGGATATCTCCCACTGCTTTTCTTGAGGAGCCTAGATTCCTGTGTTGTGTTGTGATCAGAAAATCAAGCAACGCGGTTACAAAATTCTCTTAGAGATTTTTTTTTTCCATTGTTGAGAAATTCATTAATCATTGAACAATTGAGCTTTGTGTAAAATGTCACAAAGAACAGCTACATACAGGCCCTGGAAACATTAACTAGAAGGTGTTTGGATAGACACAATCTTATCAGTAAGTGAAATCAAATGTCACACACTTCAGCTGCTAAGGAGTCATCAATCATCCTTAGGAGAGCAGAAGGAGTATTCTGTGTTTGCCTCATTGATCTTAAGGAAGGAGGCTGCTCCTTCCCCTCTTGCAGGCATGACAGATGACTCCTTAGGGTTTGAAGCCGTGTGACACTTGATTTAGGGGCCGCTGTCATCACTTGTGAGGCAGGCTGCCATCTCGCCCCTTTAAGAGCCCTCTTGGAAGGGTTCTTGATTAAGTCATGAAGAAGAAAGAAACCTTCATTTCCTTCCCAAATTGAATCCATTGTAGTTCTGCACAGCAGTTTATATATCTGTTTCATCCTGTTTTACGAAGTATATGTCTCATTACCGTTTAGAATTTATAAATAAAATAGATATGACACATTAAATGTCAAAATCAGTTGCTCAGTTTCATTGGCAGAGCGTCTTTGTGCCTAGACAATGTTACGGGCTGAGATCTAAACAGTTTTTAATGAGGCTGTAAAATGTGAACTACTTCCACCACGAGTATAGTCTGAAAACTTGGGAAACCACCATTATTCATTCTCTGATTTGAGTGAATCTTTGATTTGAAACAGGAAACCTTTTTTTATATGGAGCCCATCTACTTTAGTGTCCTCAGGTTTGTAATACAATGCATTGTTATCTATTGCTTAGCTGACATGAAGAATATTTCTGGTTTTAAGTGACTTTTCTAGTAATTTTTGATTCCACTATTAACTGGGAGGAAAAAAATAAAACTTACAGTCTACTGATGTATCTGCATCTACTCAAGGTGCAAAGGGTGAAAATCTGTCCCCACCAAGTCAATGGCTAAAATGTCTTTAGTTTCAGTGTTGTTTTTATCTGGTGGTTGAGTGCATACAGATAGATGGACTGTGGTAAACAGTCACAGCAACAGCAGGACTTTTTTAGTTTCCCGCTAAATGCTTTGTCTTTATAGGGGGAGGCAACCAAAGCTTTTCTGGCTAATAATTGTATAGATTATTCTGATACTGAAGTGCGACTTGGTTTTCCTTGCTTGCCTCTTGCACTCACAGGGAAAAATGTTATCTGGGGAAAAAGATCATGTAATTATCAGTGCCTTCGTTAACTGAGATAATGCAAGATTGAAAGCAGACATCTACTTCCAAATGGTTCACCTTCCTGAATTACATTCAGCCCTTTGAAGGCAGCTTCCAGGCTGATGTGGCCCTTTGTGAAAATGAGTTTGACGCCCCTGTAGCAGAGTTTCTTTTCCATGTTCTTTCTTTCAACTTAAGAATTGTACTACAGTTCAGCTCCCTTTTCCTGAAAGACAGGATGCATCAGTTTATTGCTCTGTACAACCCAAACAGGTAGCCCACCATTTTCGGTGGCAGAACTTGATGGTAACTGTAACGTTAAGTGCAGTGAGAGCACTAGAAGCAAGGATTATAGTGTCATGGTAAGATGGATTTCTACCTGCAGCTCCCTCATGTGATAGAGGAATCATGCAGATTATGTGAAAGTAGTGAAGATAATGACCAAAGTCATAGAAGAAGTGAAATACCATGTTCAGAGTAAAGGGGAAACAGAACTGTGTTGGAGAAGATGGTGGTGAAGATCATGCACGATCACAACAATTTGATCTTGGTGACTGAAGACATCAGATTTAAAATAAGGACAGAAGTGTGGCACGGAAGGAACTTCTCTGTTCAGGCTAAGCGCCCTTCCCTCTCTGCATTTTCATTTGTCGTTAATCAACTTAAGACATGAGTGATTCTTTGGGGATCTCAGTTTCAGCCACTGAAGATATCTTTGTTTCCATCTTAGCAGTGCAAACTGCTATTTCCTTCCCTATGTATTAATGCCAATATGTGTCTTTTACAGACTGATTATGTATCAGAAAAGTTTAAACATGAAAGACAGTGGGCTGATTATTCTCCTTAGTCTTCTAAGAATTTGTTGGATGCATCCAAAAGGAAGAAAACTCTTTATGAAGGGAAACCCAGAGTCTTAAAGGACCAGTCCTTCATTCATATACAAATGAGACATCTCCCAGAAGAAGAAAAAATAATAAATGAACAAGAAATGAGTGGTAATAAATGATATATTGAACCTTGATAAAATAAGTTTTCAGGTTTTAAAATTATCCTTTGTACATGGACGCTCAATAGGAAAGAGCAATTATCCTAAGAAGTTACCTTAAGTTACCTTTCACTCCGGAAGATTACTTTTTAAAAAAGGAAAAAATAAAAAACTTTGCTAAGAAAGTTTTAAACTTTTAAGTCTTTTCATAAATGTATGCAATTTTTGTTGTCAACCTGCTACCATACTTTTTCTTCTGTTTTTGTTGGCTGGAACTCAATGCTCTAAGCAAACCTTAACTGTGTCTAATAAACACTGACTTGACTTTGAGGTATCTCAATGAATTTAATAAAGCAGGACTTTATTCTCATCTATTATTATTTCTTCAAGATTTTTTTTTTTTGTGATTTTCTTCAAAGAAATTATATTTCTTCAAGTTTTTTTTTGTATGCTGCAGGACAGCTACTGTTGCAGGGACAGGACTTGGACTTGATGATTCTTGTGGGTCCCTTCCAACTCAGGATATTCTATGATTCTACTGGGATACCTACATGACTAATGTTGCATATCTTAGGTACCTGCATACCTGTCATTTGAGGAATTTGGGAAATTTGAGAAAGTCTTTGAGAAGTTATCTTTACAAGTGTTTACTTTCAAGTTTTACATATTTTTAAGAATTTGAACAGATGAAAAAAATCCAAAGATCTCTGAACCTCTTTCAGATTACAGTACTTCCCAATATCTTCAAGCTTGAAGAAATTCTGCCTGTAAGAGAACTGCATATTTTTTAAAGGTATTAAATAATGGATATGTTTTCATGCGTTTTAATTTACAAAGTAATGTTGACTATTAAAACATTTATTTTGCCCCCATGCATTGTTTCAACCATCCAAAAGAAACTGCAGAAAGGCATACAATTTAAAATGTGTCCCCGTGTAAAGGAGGTGTGAAATAATAAGTGCTGCAGCTTCTCTGCCTTGCTAATGGCAAACATTGTATTTGTTTTGCTGGTATTTTTAGGACAATATAAAATGTGTTCTTGAGAAACAACAGAACTTTCCTGAAGTGAGGGCATTTCAGAAGGAAGACTACAGGGGATTAATGGCTGTAAATCAAACAATTTACTTTTGGGTGAATTTCTGTATCTGTTTATTGGTACCAGGGTAGAAATCGGTAATGAACAATACTACCTCTAGCATCTGACTGCAGTTTTGGAGCGCTCCAGTCCAGGGCACCCTTGTTCTCAAGGGGCTTTTCTTCTATATGTGCTGGTGGGAATCTGAGGGAAATGAGACAGCAACTGAACTTGCCCAGTGTCCTTATCTGAGATGAACTCTCTGTGACAGCAGAAGACTTTCCTCTTGCTCCCCCTGAGATCTGTGTCTGGTTCATCTTCTTAAAGTAGCATCCTGACTCAAAGTAGAACAGAGGTTTCATGGTTTAATTCAAGACTTGCCTGCTTAACCACTGGCTCACCTGGCCCATACATAGAATTGTTTTTTAGCTGCCTAAATAATTTAGGTTGAAACGGCAATTCAGTCTTAAGGGACTTCTAGGACTTAAGTCTATGTATGTATGTGTATATATAGATATGTGTGTGTCTGTTTGTGAAATGATTTCTTTCCAGATTTGTTTGCAATAGATTACTTGGCTCTTAAAACAGACTGAAATAAACAACGACAACTTAATTAGATAGTATCAGGCACTTCTGGAATGGCAATCTAGTGTTTTAATTGTATCAATAATTTTGGAGTCCAAAGAACAGAACTATAGTTTAAAGTGTGGGAAAGTAACTATAAATTATCTCTTGGCGGTCCATGCTCCTTCAATCACTTCCTGACTATGTTTACTCCGTTTTCAAGCCAAAATGAGCTTTTCTAACTGCAAACATTGCAAGCCAATCTTGATCTATAAAATGCAACCTGTCGCTTAGCCAGTAAAAAAGCTGGACTCCAGAAATTGTCTGGGATTTCTGTTTCTAATAGAGCACGGCATAACTCTTATTACTACATAATTGTAGTCTTGTCAATGGGAGTAATTATTTGGCTGGTAACTTTAGCAGATGTGATGCATACTGCAGGCAGGTAACAATAGTTAAAAATATTATTGTGGAGTCTTTATTGTGGTATATTTCTAATGTAACCCCTGGGGTCGCACTGGTAGCAAGGCAGCTGAAAGGTGGGCCGAGATGAACTGGCTGCTCATTTTCCATTGCTACTGGGGTGGAGTGTCATATAAGCATTTGAAATTATATGGGGAACCTGTGGGCATGAAGGCTTTCGGGTAATGGAAGTGCATTCTGGTCACAGCCTTGTGCTGCCGCATTCCTACTGCTGCCTGGGGCAATCAAGTTAGGAGCAAGCTATGGGGCTGTTTTGAGGGGTTTGTTTTTGCATAAATGAGGTTTTGTGGGAGGGATGCTTAGGAAGGAAGATCAGTAGATTTCTATTCTTCTTGCACTGTTAGGAGTAGGAAGGGTGGAATAATGACCTGCCCATCATTGATGCTACTGCTGACAGAAACCCAGATTTTGTCATTCGGCCTTTATTCGCTTAGTAACAGCGGAGGCTTTTCAAGTACATTGGGCAGTAGTCTTGCATTTTACTTTCTTGTGGTGGAGCACCAGATGTATGTATTGTCATTTGAGATTTATGCCAGCGAAAGCCTGCAGTTGCGCATGCTTTGCTCTTTGACCTGCCTCCTCCTTCCTCCTTTTCCTCACCAGTCAGCTGCTGTCCCTCTTCTGCTAATTTACATCCCCAAATGAATGAAGCCTAATCCCTAACCCTTAATCCTCCTAAAACCAGCTGAACTTTGTGATCCTATCTTGACTTTGCAGGAGATTAAAAAAAAAGAAGGGGGGGGAGGTGAAAAAATGTCTTTTCTTAAAAGGAGCCTTTTGGGGAGGTGGGGGCTTTCTGCAAGTACACTGGCATTTTAGTGATCCATTATTTTTCTTGCTATTTTATATTTTTTATATTGAGCAGGATCATTTGTGTTTCCATTTCAGTTCTGCCTCCTTGCTCTGCAGCAAATATGCCTGGCAAGGGAATCTGATAAAGAGGGGGTTCCAAGGAGACCTTGTTCTGATGTGCTAATGTAGAGTGGTTATAGTACACTCTCCCAGCATGCTATTTGATAGAAGAACATAGCAATGAATAGAGATTTCCCTAGATTTCCCTTTTAAAAAGAAATCATTTTTGTTTCTGGAGCAAGGCAGTGTCTGAATGAGCCATGGCCCTCCTGCCTGTAGGACCCTCTGTTGGTGCACTGTCAGCATCTTCTCCCACAAGGTTTCAGATGGAAGAGGATGATGCCTCCTACGCTACATTGCACAGCGCATTGGCAGTGTTCATGTTGTCTTTTGCTTAGGTGAATTATCAGAACACTAAAATGTGAATACGGTGAAGTTACTGGTGTTGGTCTGCAGAGAAAATCAGAGCTGGCCTGAGAATCAGAGTTTAAATCTCTCTTAATAGGGATGTTGTAGTGTGAGAGAGCAGAGAGGGAAGCTCTGCCTCAAGCAGAAGGTGAAGTGCATCAAGCACAGGAGCTCAGTGTGAGTGCAGTCCCTCCGGTAAGCCCATAGATAGGCAAAGCTTAACAAGAAGTTTCTTATGTCTACGTCTGGTACCCTGGCTGCCTCTGGTGCTCTCCCTTCTAGGCTGGATTGCTGCAACTTTTGTGTTTTGGCAAGTCTGGTTGGTGCAGAATGTGATTGCTGGCTCACTCAGTAACGTGTCATGTGGAGAGCACAGCCTGGGGAACCCCATGGTTCCTTATTTAAAGAAATGAACATTACAAAATGTGCAGTGTTTAACTTTGTAACAGAAACCGGAGAGAATTGTACAGCATAGAACTAAATGTGGGAATGCTCAAGAAACCAGAAACAATGAGATAGTTTATGAAAAGAAGAAAAAAACAACACAAATCATAAAAATGAGGTTCTCCTTGGTGGAAATCTTATAGACAAGCATCTTGTTATGATTCTGTGGAAAGACAGTACTCTGCACAGCTGTTAGCCACGTAAGAGAGAAATATGTATGTTCACATCCAAATGTGAATATTCAGTTACGAATCCAGTTTCCTAAAATACTTGGAATGGAGCTTTCAGCAGTAATTGTTAGCTTTAAAAAAAAATCCCTTTGAGAAACTGTGTTCTAAAACCTTGATTCTTATTAGGGAGCAAAGCAAATTTCTTGTGGCATTAAAATAATCGTGCTTTGGGTAAAAGTTTAAAAGTTCTAGAACATATGGCCAGCAGAAATAGCAGGCTTCAGAAAGATTTATCTTTAACAGTAAGTAAACAATTTATCTTTGCACGTGGAAACTGCACATCAGATAAGATGCATTCTTGCAAAGTGCCATTCCTTGGAAGAAAGTCTTCAGTCTATACCTTCAGATAAGACCCCACAGAACTGCATTAGAGAATACACCAAATGGTGTAGAGACAGGAGAGTGGTTAGGAAAAAAGGGAATTCCAGCTACACTAAATATTCTGCTAGTGGCATGTGAGCATAATGTGTATACTTCTTGATCACAGGGTTTGTGGGATCTTTTTAATATCTAGGCTGAGTTATGCAGGTGAAAGTATGATTTGTGCATTTTGCCAGCCATATAAATGAGCTTTAAACTTATCAGTTTGAATGTATTTAATGTATTTTTGTTATACATTGGACAAAAATAGAGCTCTGTTACAAAGCAACGTACATTATCTTGTTTTTTCTTCCTTCTGAGATGCCTAAGGAAAGGAAGAGACACGATCTATCCCGAATCTGTGAATGAACATGTAAAATATAGTTATCTGACAAGGCCAGCGGTATCTTTTCATTAAGACTTTAAGTAGCCAGCCTTTGTGTCACTGCACAATCTTTACGGTTGTGGAAGCTTAGCAGGAAGCTTAGAGAGCTTTGCCTGGGTTTTGCTGCTTTTCTCATCAGTGCCTTAATGCCTGCTGATTAAGGAGTCATAAATCTTTGCGATATTAGTGGAGGAGTCCATTTCCATAGCAAATGACAACCTTTCCCTGCCTCCTTTTAACTGTTATCACACACACGCGGCAGCTACTTGTACATTTCGTTGTCACACACACCATATATTCCATACAATGAATGCTCTCTTCCTGGAAACCTGAACCCCTCACCACTGCTAGAGAGTAGCCTTTACTCTTGAGGTCACCTAGCTTGGCAAGTCAGTGAGTTAATGGGTCTGAAAAGATTATCCTAGACCAAAATTGATGTAAACATTCTCCTTTCAATGTAGAACGTATGGACTTGGATGCCTTTCATCTTTCCCTGCACATTCCAGATGTTTGCTTCTTTCCTCTCATCATATATACATGATGGGATAGATAATGTACTGAGTTCAGATTTATGTCTAGAGCATGATGTGTTTGTACTCTCCTTCGTTACACCTTCTTTTTCCCTTTTGTTTGGGAAAGGAGAAGTACCTTAAAAGCCTCTTTTAAATTCAGGTTTGATTTGTTTATTCAGTGCTTTCCAAAAGCAATCTGCTTGGAGTCCCTCGTCCCCTTCATTTCCTCTGCTATTCTCCTGCAATATATCTCCTTTCAGTCATGGATGACTCTGTGCTATAGTGGTTTACTCCTTTGGCCGCTTTGAAAAAGTTCCAGAAGGCAGATCTCACTGTGTGCTTTTGGACAGTCATTATTTTGTTTGTTTGTTTGCGGTTTTTTTTGGTTTGTGGTTTTTGTTTTTAAATCGTCAACATAAAACAGATCTTTAGCATGAGGTAATTTGATTATTAAATGCTATTTTTTACCCAGGAAATACTCTAATATGCATCCATTATTTAAGATTATAGAGAATATCTTAAAAGTCATAACAGATAATTCAGTTTTTATCTTTTATTGTCAACAGCCTTTAATGTCTATGTGCTCTTAAAAATACTCTTTCTCTTTTGAGTCTGACCTGAATTACTGTTAACTTCTCTAGCATCCGAGTGTCTTTTATTTTTCCCAAATGGGCATGTTAGGTCGATTAACAAATGTCAGTACCAGCAGACCACAGTTATTCTTCCTTTTTCCTGTTTTTCCAGTCTTGCTTATTTGATTGTGAGTCAAGCCAGGATCGATTTGTTTATTTATTTATTTCCCCCTCAAGAATGATGAAAACATATTTTCCCAAGCTGATGCAAAATCAAAATGTCTACTAGAGTATAAACTAAAGTTATTTAAAGAACAAGGAAGGGTGCTCTGAGCTGGGGCACCATTACCAACTGAAATAATCATTGCAGTTACTTCACTCAGTAGCTTATGTTGTTATACACCTTGTTTCTCTTCAGTTAGTAGTATTCTCCAATAACATACATCTGTTTGTCATCTGATTTGCAGAATAACTCTTTTGGAGGTTGTTTCCACCCCTATTCTTGATTCTGCACTATGTTACCGATTTCTGCTATTTTTTCCTAAATTCTGTGTCTTGCCCTTGCTCCTATCACTGCCCACTCTGCATAGGGGAAGTTTGGCACCTTCTCTCTTTATTAACAGGGAGTTTTTAAGCATTGACCTTGTCATACAGTGTAATTTACTTTCTAGGCATGCAAACTCCTTGTGAATTACTGTGGCGTGTAACCTTAGGTTACCTGAACCCCAAACATACTGTAAGCTTAGCTGACAAATTCCAGGGATACATTCCTCTCCCTTGAGTTTCAGGAGAAACAAGATTCAAAGTGTTGAAGAGCAAGAGATTACTCAAGTTTCTTTGAGTTAAAAGCACCAGATACAAGGGGATGTATGAGAGGGAACAGTTGCCTGGCTCCAAGGGTTGGCTGGAAAGGAGGCACCTCTGGGGTCCCAGGGTTATCCTTCTCGCACTGTTGGAGGTGGTTCCCCATCATACAAGTTTAGCTTGAATGTTGCTTGCCATCCACTGAGACTTGGATCTGTGTATTCTATGCATGCATATTTATTCATGTATGTATGTATTTGTATTTGGTTGATTTTAAATCAAGTCACTTAAGTCTGAGGGGACAAATTTGAGATATGGCTTTGAACATCAGCACGTGTTTTATCTTGTGTCCTTTTCTTATTTTTCTAGGACTCTTATTGTTGTAAAATGTTGTTCTCGGAAGTTCACCTTTTGAATTTTGGTGTCACTTGCCACACAAATTAACTTGAGATAAATTGCTTCAGAATTAAGTGTACAATCCTCTCCATGATGATGTTTGGGAAGGGCTTTGCTGGAGACCACTGCTCAAGATGGGAGAGCCGGGGGTCTGTGTGCCCTGGCCAATGATGCCCCTTCCTTCCTTGGTACCTGTCCTGTGCATCAGGACATGCTCTTTAGGTTGGTGGCTTGGCCTCTCTGCCAGCAAAGGTCCCCTGTTGTAAGGTCCTTAGGTGCTCAGTGTAAACAGCCGTCCTCTGTGGCGATTAGAAACAACGCACACACAGAGATCTTGTTGAGGAAGGAGAGCTGAGCCAAACAGAGCAGAGAGCTAAGCTAGGCTGAGGCCTTTATTAGCCATTGACAATTTATAGGATTTACAGATACGGGCCTGGACTAAGATGTTACATAAGATGTTTTTTCAATAATTGTTATTAAAAACATACCACACGCATGTTTGTTTCAGTTACGTTCCCACTCATTCACAGACCAGACCCAAAAACATTCACACGTCATACATTTGGGGGTGGTTTTCCGACCCAAGATACCATTCTCACTGGCCTGATTATCATTTCTTACACTCATAAAAACATACTTCTGTATAATCTGTCCAAGGCCCTTTAGCTGGAACTGCTGTTCCCACAGTCTTCATTTTTCTCTTCTGTAATAGCAAAGGGAAATCCCTGGTAGGCTACAGTGGAAGGGGATCTCATGCACCCCAAAAATGCCATTACGTACAACAGAAGAAACCAGGATGTAATTAGTGCTGTCCGTAGAGATAGATTGTCAGTGTCCTCTTCCTCTACTAGTAATCCCACTGTCTTGTGAGTATGCCAAATGGATAGGGAAAATTTGTCATCTTTGTAAAATTAGGTGCTCGTATCTGTAGTGCCCTGGTCTGACATGGGAGTTTGTAAACTTCCTAGTTCTTCTCGAAACATTGACAAGACTTTTATCTATCTAAAGAAAAAAAGTAACATCCTTAAAAAAATAAAACATTGAGACTGAGAAATAAAACTTTTAGCTCAAGTGTGTGGAGTGGTGGATTTTATTTTACATATTTTGGGGGTTTACAGTGTACTTTTGCAAAGATGTGGGGAATGATTGTGTGCTTCCTCTTTATGTAGTTTTCAATGGATAAATCACCTTTATCATGTGACAAATTTTACATGACTGTAAAATATATACTTGAATTGTTTTAAAAATTTTGACCTTTCCTGAAACGTTAAACAGATTTTTCTCATATCTACATTTCTTACAAATTGCTAGATCACCTTACAGTTTTAAATGAGCCATTTGGTCAGTTTTCAGAATTATGTAACTTAGATCTTGTGAAAGAAGGAAGTTCATAAGAAATAATCTGTCAGGGTGAAAGAACTTTGCAATAAGTTCATGGTCGCACTAAAAGGGACTTGATTATTTTATTTCCTTTGGCACTTTTTAAGTGCAGTGAATTGAGAAATCACTCTCAACAACAAAACTATCCACTCTCTGGATCTTGTTTTTTCAGGGCTGTGTTACTGGGAAGCTGAAATTTCTAACTAATACACTGTTGTATATGAAAACATATACTAAAAATAATAAAAAGAAGGGACTCAGCAATTATGATGTTTTTGTCCACACTTCTCTTTCATTAATATTTTAAATTGGGTTTGTGCCTAGTTTGTACGGCTAATTCATTAAGTGCTGTTTAGTTGAGTTTTTTGTAGCCTTTTGTTTATCTACATGAGCCTTCTATAAGAGGAGAAGGCGAGCTTTAGATACGGTGCTTCATAGTCCACTGGCATCCTATGATGCATGTAGCACCAGCAAAGCCATCTTCTCCCTGGTATGTGATACAGGGTCATTCTGCTGCACTGAGTAAATGACTGATGGTTAAAAATAAAAGTGGTGCCTAACAACAGGATGAGGGGCAGCAGGCAAACACTGAACCACAGGAAGTTCCTTCTAAACAAGACGAGAAACCTTTTTACTTTGAGGGTCCCAGAGCACTGGAACAGGCTGCCCAGAGAGGTTGTGGAGTCTCCTCCTCTGGAGACATTCAAGACCTGTCTGGACACATTCCTGTGTGATCTTTTCTGGGTGAACCTGCTTTAGCAGGTGGGTTGAATTAGATGATCTCCAGAGATCATTTCCAACCCCAACCATTCTGTGATTCTGTGAAATTCTAAGGAGTATTTTCTCTTATATTTGCTGTATTTGCCATGATAAAGTGAGAATTTTATCTACTGTTGTTCTTATATTCAACACCAAGCCTTCTCAGTCTAAATATCATTAATTAATATTACATTAAGACAATGAATGTAACATTACATTGCAATAAACACCTGTTCTCAAAGTTTTGTTGTATGCACTTCAAATACTGAAACTACAATTATGCTAAGGCATGTAGATGTCCTTCTCTTGTTGATACTGACACTTTATGGATGTCTGTTTATGTGATATCATGAGATTTTAATATCAGGTAGAATGTCTGCAAGACCTTAATGAAAAAAATCAAAGGTCATGTTTTATGGATGTTAATCTTCTGTAGCTGACTTAAGGTAGAAGCTCATTTTTCCTTACTTTGCATCAGTATATTTAATTCTGATTTTAAAATTCAGAATTCTGTTTCTGGTCTTCTGTATAACAACTTGCATATCAACTTGCTTACATCACCTGGAACATAAAGTTACTGCTGCAGGCTTGCATTTGGATTTACATTATTATATAACCTGTCTCTTCATCTTTCAAAATTCTAATGCAGCTTTTCCTTTCTCCTGTGGCAGGATGACAAGGACTTGGTACACGAATTTGTGGTCGCTGAAGGTCTGACTTGCTTAATCAAAGTGGGAGCAGAGGCCGACCAGAACTATCAGAACTACATCCTGAGAGGTAAAGGAAATGCGCCCAAAAGTTGTTTTTATTGCTTTGAAGCTCTCACAGATCTGCTGCAACTTGCTGTGTTGTCTTGGAACATGTTTCTCAGTTTGGTCCCAATTATTTCATGTTATACAGGAAAATTAAGGGGAGATTGATGCTTACTGCAGGATGGAAAATTCAAATATTGATAGTCTCTCCATTGTCCAGCTTTTCTTGTAGATTATACTGAAAATCTGTAATTCTAAGAAAGAAAAGGCATTTTAAAGCTTTGACTAGATAATTGTAAATGTCAAAGGGCAAAGAGCAAAATAACTTCGTGGAGTGAGATTAGTAGCTATGGAATAAACAGTGAAATAGTCATATCTTAAGGTCTGTTGGCTGGAAACAATATTTAGTTATCTGATATTTTTGAGTTTAACAGGTAATCAGAGGTTTACATTCTGTTCTTTGCACTTAAAAGATAATGTGCGAAGGTAGGGTTTGGAGAGTGATGTGGAAAAGGTGTGTTACTGGATTGTCATAGAATCATGGAATTATTTTGGTTGGAAGACACCCTCAGAATCATTGAGTCCAGCCATAACCTAGCACTAAACTATGCCCGTAAGAACATCGTCTACATGCCTTCAGAAAGCTGATTTACTGTATTGTGGCCCAAATAAATGCATGTGTTTTTCATCTAACCAGGGACCAAGGCTGCAAATTGGGAGAGTTCCTTCAGTGTTTCGAGGGGTTACGAGTGAGGGGAAAACAGTCACACCGAGGGATCTGTGCTGTTGGATGATCTCATAATAAATAGAGAGTGCTAATGAATGCATAGCTGTGGTGGATTGCTCATTTGAATTTTCTTAGACTGACGTATATAGCTGTCTTTAAAATGTCTCTTTGACGTACTCAGCTGCCAAAACTCAAGCTGCAAATTGTGGTGTAAAGAAATAGAAAAATAAGGAGAAGAATTTTGTAAGAATCTGAAATGTTAAGTTATGGAAAGCAAGGATGCAAATACTAAGTGTGGCTTCGTTTAAAGAACTTGAAGATTAGACTGTACAAATGCCAGCTTTTGGGAGTGTCTAAGAAACCAAACCAGTACCACAAATTATGTTGTACGTCAGTAGTTGTACAGTGATATAAATGTACTTAAATAGTAGCTTCCAAATACTCAAAAGTAAAAGATGATTAACCACAATGAAACTAGACAAGGACACACAAATATGTGAAAGAAAACTGATCATCTTTACAGCGGAAAGAAGTTTCTGGGAGGACACTGGCCATAGATGCTTTCAGAAAATTCAGACTAGAAGCAAAATAATGGTGCTGTATAGGACAGGCTGGCCTTCAGTCTAGGGGTTTACTCCTTTATCAGCTTAGCATTCATCTAGCATGGCTGGATGATATTGCCCTTCAACTGGGTTTTGCGGCCAGATATTGAAAAGTCAAAATAAGGAAGCCTGATGATAGGTGTTTAACACTACCTGAGTATCCAAGTGGCCTCATAATCCAAACTCTGCATAGTCCTGCAGTTCTTCTGCTCCAGTGTCAGACAAGGTCCAGAGCACTGAGCTGCACAGTTGACAGAATGATCTGCAGACACCAAGTTAGTCCCATCTAAGTCACCACACTACTACACGTGCCTTCATCTTACTGAGATTTTTATATCATCCAGGTATTGATTGAGAAGAATTCCTTCCACATTGATTGTTTTTTTCTTGTTACTAGGATATACCCTAAAGCATTCAGAATTCTGGGAGATCACAGTGGTCTCTTTCTTGGTGTGGCTTCTCTGGTTGTGCTATGTTTAAGAGCTTGGTGGGTCCATGGTCTCAGTTAGAGGCTTTCTACTGAATTCAATGAATGATCGAACAGAGCCTTAGTGCCGACGTCCATGGCAACATAACAAAGAAACTGCAAACTCATCTTATTGCATTGTTATTAACAAGTGGTCACAGCTTGTTCAAAATAAATCTAAAACAAACAAACCACCACCACCACAAACTAACCATATGGAAGTAAGCCATAGAGCTAAAAACTTTATTTCAAGAAGATGCTTTTAGGGATAGGTGCCTTCTGAAATCAGGTCTTTCCCCCGTCAGCCAAACTCCATATTTTGCTGGTGCAAGAAGCTGAAATTTTCCTCTGGGTAGTGTATCCTAGCATCTGTTACAACAATATGATTTTGCTGTGTGATGTGAGTTTTATTTCAGAAATTAAATTTGTCTTGATTGCCTTTCAGGAAGTTCAAAGCTTGTTACAGCTCCAAGATTATGTCAGCTGGTTTGCAGTTCCAGGAGCCAGCATGTACTTTCTGAATAGGTCTGCATGTGCAATGAGATAAAGATAGGTTTGGAAGTACAGTGTGGCCAGACAATCTTATTCAAATACATTGAGGAGGGTGCTGAAAAGAACCATTAAATACGTCATGTAAGAGTGTTTTTCTGGTCTATTATTTTTGGATTACCGTAGCGATTAATTGGATTTTTTTGTGACAGTTGTGTGTATTATTGCAGTGCTGCCTTTTACTCAACTCGGAGTACTGATGAATAGGTTAATAAATTTCACTGAAGATACATCATAGTTAGCACTGAGGTGGTCCCGTAAACTTTAAACTCAGTGTTAAGTTATGGAGATTAAAAAAGTAAGTTGTCTTTGTCTAGAATTTTTGTGCCTTACTGCTGTGATGTCCCTGTCCTGCAGATACTTTTGGATAGAAACAGATCCTCCTTATTTACACTGCATTTAACCTGAATCATAAAGAGATGTGGCTTCTCCTTAGTTCCATATTCTGGCTGCATTTGTCTAGTACCTTTGCTGTAATTCGCTGTTTTCTTCTTGTGATCCTAACCCAGTTTGCAGGGCTTGTGACAGTAAAGGGCAGCCTTGGGCACAGCTTTGCCTCTTCCACCCCCCAGGTCTCACCCATGCCAGTTTACCTGTCTTGACTGAGCAGTTTTCAAGTCTTTCCTTTGACTTTGTTTGCCTGCACTCTTCAACAAACAGCTTTGGACCTAGGAGAGAAAATAGGTAGGAAGTATATGTATACGTGAGGGTTGTAGGTGGTTCAGTGAGTTCCCAGGTACAAGTTATTTCTTGAGGATATTGCTTTCCTTTTTCTAAAGGTCTGTGCTGTTTCACTCTAATATTTCCTGGTTGTGAATTTCTACTTAGTGGTTTTGACTTGGTTCAAGCCAGACCAAGCTGCCAAAAAAATGACTAAATATGAGTCACAAAAGTTTTAGTTTCTTTAATGGGTAAGTGAAGATGTGTGTTTTTTACATAAAATATTGAGAAATCCTTTATGCTAAGGAGTGACTTTATTTCTGTTTGTGTCCCCTGAATTAGGGTTGTTTGACAGTATCTTTCCCAAAGTGTTCCCTTTTGTCACAGTACAGTGTATAGGCCCTAAACCAATAGTAGCCAGAGCTTCTCTCAAGAGTTGCTCTGTGGAAATACTAGTTCTAGGGTAGAAAACGGCTTTTTTTCTTGATACTAAATTTAAACTTCAACATTGCATTTAATTACTATGGAGATGTAAATAAACTCTGTGTTTTGAGGGTTTTTTTCCTCCTTCCTTACCCCCACCCCCTCCTCGCCCTTTGGTGACAATTATCCATAAGAATGATGAACTGTACTCATGGCTCTGAAATTAAAAGTTTCTGTCCCAGTTACAAGATCGTAGTATGGTGGGTGTTGCCTAAATATTAAAAAAATAAATGGTAATTGGTGAAAGAAATGTTAAAACATCGACAATTGATAGGATTAATATAAGCCTTATTGTAATTTTGAAGATGCTTGGAATATAATTTTGAAATCTTCTATCCCTTGCACAGAATGAGCAAGCTACACATGGGATGACTGAGCACAGACTAATTAAATAATTGATAGGGTTAATGTCAGCCTTTTTGCTTTCTGTTAATTTATCTAGTGCTATTGGGAAGGTGAGAAAGAAAAGCAGCTTGTGTAGGACAAGGCTTAGTTTTTTCAAAAATATACTGAATAAAAGAGGTACAGGGGTTCAGGAATCAGTTTGCTGACACCATGATGTAAGAAGTTCTACCTGGTGAGATCCTGTCTCATCTGTCTGTCACATCCAATGAGGAGGTTGTCAAAAGGTCATCCAGCCTTTTTTGCAGAGCAAATTTGTGTACTAGATTCCCTAATTGCCTGCTTGTGGATTCAAATCAGTATTTAGTGGTGTCCATAATTAAATGAAAGCTTGAGTTTGTTCTTATGGTCTGAAAGCACAAGCCAGATGTCCAGTCAGAGCAGGAAGAGGCCTTGACCTTCCTACAGCACAAAATGTCAAAGAACTAAATCTGAGTTTAAAATGAGACCATCACTTTGTGGTTGTGCTAGACTGGGTTTGAAACAAATTCTCTCTTTGAATGCAGTCCTCTGATTTAGTGAGAGCTGTGTGCTTACATGGGAATAAGAATCTGGGTTTAAAGTCTAGATGGGTGATGATTTTAATTTTTGTTTGGTGTTCTTAGTGGTTTTGCTTTGTGGTGTTTGTTGGGTTTTTTTATTCTTGATTGTTTGTTTTGTTTTTAAAGAAGAAGAAACATAGGAAAACAAGTGCTTGGAAGGAAGCTAAGATTTATGATTGCAGGCAATATTTCTGCTTTAAGTCATTCTCTCATGCCCTAAAAAACAAAACCCATTACCGTAATCTAAAATTAAAGATAGGGTATGTATGTCCAAAACTTAAAAATCTATATATACGTCATTCAACAATCTGGACAGAAAAACTAGTTTGCGGTAGAACCAGTTTTGTTTTTTCTTATCCCAGGCCCACCACGCTTCTGATAAAGTGATAAAGTTCTGTTGGTCTCTCCAGACATCAGAGCAAGCACAGAAGATGGTCCTGCGTGTGGGATCCAACATACTCTGTACTCATATGTGGTATGCAGCTGACAACAACAAAAAGTGAAAAGGAATTGCAGTAAGAGCCACTGATTGTAAAGCAGACAGCAATTCTGCTGTTGGAATTAGGAGATACCAGGCTGTTTGACAGGGTTGTTGAACATGCAGAGAAATGACCAGAGTCGATCAGAATTGCTGACGAATGCCAAGGCCAGGGGGTCGGTTTTTCTAAAGGAACAGGCAGACTCCTCAATCACAGACGTGCACCAAAGCCACCAACGGTTAGGCCTATTTATAAAGCCAGAGGCATGCGATCCCACCTGCATGCCAACTTTAGAGTGAAGGACTGTGCTGCATATTCTGGGAAATCAGATTAAATTCCTGAAACGACTCAGTGCTGGATGGTAAAAGACCATCTGGTTACTGTCTGTCACCAGGGCACTGTCAAGGAGCTGAAGGAAGTTGAAGGTGAGGATGAGGTTTTGCAAGTGTGTGGTGGAAACTGCTGCTGATAACCCGCTCATTCTGAAAGCCAGAGGTGAAGTTATCAGTGAGCCGGTGACATTTCTGCATCGAGCCAACTGCTACTAGGAATGCTTGGGGTTTATAAGTGTGCTCTGTAACAGGGGGATGATCCATTTCCAGTAATCGGCTGGCTGTTTTTTGTCAAAAAGACCTCTCATTATTACAAGGACGCAAATGCTTCCAGTGTTCTTGAATTTTCCTTCCTCACTCTGATAGATGCTTTGACCTTTTATGTTAAAGGTTAGGTATTACCAGGTGTTTAGCATGGGGAAGCATGCTTTACAGTAAATGTATGTGAAGCATTGTAGCATATAAGCAGGGTTTGTGTGAATATCTGACAACTTGAAATAATGTCTTTGAGAGGCTATGTCTGTCCTAAATGGACGTGTCTTGCTGGCTTGGTAACGCAGCAGTAAAACAGATGGTAGTAATGTAAGTTCAGTAGTGAAAATTGAGCTAATACTGTGTGTCGTGCATACCTTTGTATTATTCCTGTTTCAGTGTGAACTGGAGAACTCATGTTTAAAGTTTTCCAGCTGTAGAAAAGTGTCTCATCCCCAAGTAAATAGGAACAGACAGTGCACGATTAGGATTACTTTTGGATTTCCTTCTTTCCCTGAAGCCAAGTATGAGAACTTTACTGACTTTCTTCTCTTTACCTTCAGTGTGCAGGTATCTGTATGTGACTGTGAAGTTTTTGCATGTCTCTACATATTCAAGTTGACTTCTTATGTGCAGTCCTTTAAAATTATGTAAGCTTCTCAGTTGATCTTGAAGTAGCTGTAGTATGAGCCTGTGCTTTAAGGAGAAATTGAGTGCCTAAAGCTTGGTTACTTACGAGTGTTTCTTCTGAGAGGGACTTGCTGCCTCAGTTACCTTGTGAATTCATTTTTTGATCTTTCTTCTGAGTCCACTAGAAAGCATATCAGAGTTGGACAGTTGTCCTGTAGGAATATGAACATTTGTATCACTCATTTTATGCTGGACATCAGACTGCAGTCCCATGAAACCACACCAACAGATGGCAACTCTACCTGGAAGCTGTTATGCCCATATAGTGTGGGGCAGCTCCATATGGAAATACGACCTAGGTTCACCACCACCAAAAAAAACCCCAAGCAAAACCCACCAAATCTAACAAACCACAGCTGTGTTAGCAAATTAGTAGCAAACTAGTGTACCTGTGCTAATAAGACCTATTAATGAGCAGCACTGCTGAGCTTAGGTATGGTGTCACTGTGAGGCAGACATGGTATCTCCCTTTTGGAAAGCAGCTGCACAACCAGCTTTCTATCAGTGAGCTTTATACGTGCCATTTGTTGTAGTTCGTATCAAAAGTAACAGTTCCAGAAAAATCAGACCTATCAGACCTATACCTGATGGCTCAGTACCTCTTCCTGCTACGTGTGTGCAAAAACCTCAAGAGGTGCCTCTCTTTGTGTCTTGAAAAGCCATGGAGTGAAAAAATACAAATGGATTTGGCATCCTGGTTCATGAACTCTTTAGATTAGAAATAATGAGATTACAGCGCTCTTCATTGTACCAGAAAAGAGGGCACATTTTATTATCTCCGTGATTAGCAATATAAGCACTAAACCTCCTTGGCTTGGTAGCTGAGTCCTCTTTCACTTCTGCAAATATCTTTTTTAAGACTAAATATATTTGTTTACTCGTACAAGGGTAGTTGGAAGAGCTTGACCTTAGAAACCATGCAGTTTAAAAAGAGGGAAAACATCCTTTTAATTATCCTCTCTTTGCTTTTAGCATTTCCTTTCTTCATTTCTGATCCGCATATTTTAAAATATTTGTCAGACTCAATCTATGGACGTGTTACCCTGAGTTTCCTACCAAACACAACCTTAAGCGTTCCCTTAGTTTGTGGAGGAAGCCCTGCCCTCTCTTTCCTCCCTTATCCTTCTCCCTCCCTTGTCCCTGGCTGTGATTCTGATCCGTGATCCATCTGGAAGCAGAGGCAGATGGTCCTAACATACAGAATACAGTACAAGTCCTCCCCATCTGGGATGGGAATTGGCACTGAAACAAATTTGAGTTCAAAAGTTTAGCCACCCTATAGTAATTTACACATCTACAAATAAACGGAGCTGTTCTTGCTCTGTGCATTATATGAAATGACCTTTCATGTTGGGACTGCTCATGAGGAGGATATGGGGTTCTCATGGTCTACATGGAATTCAGCAATTACACCACCATAAAATTATGGATTTCCCTTGTTTTTAAAGCTGATGAAGGCTGGAAGGCTTTGGGTTACTTTCTGTCTCTATGAAAATGAATCTTCAGGTTTTGCGTATTTTTTTTTTTATGCTTTGTGAAATTCCCATGAAATGTGACACCTCAGGCTATGCAGACCCTGTATAAAACAAGGAACTGAACCATGAAAAATGCACATCCTTAACTACTAAGCAAAGAATAAGTACTTGGAAAGTGGTCCCAGGGGTCTTTAAAGCCATTGTGGATGTTACATGATTTAACTACTCAAACTTCATGAACAAGCCTTGAAAACAATGTACCGTTTCCAACTGGTAGGAGCACATTACAGAGTATTTCTGCCTTTTTGTAGTAATCTTTCAGCCTGAAAGTATCCAAAACCTAGTTCATTAGAGAAGGAGAAATTGTGCATAAAATAAAGACATTCATGAGCCAGCACAGACATGAACACTTGCACAAAGTACATGGCTGCTGGGGAGTTCATTATGAATTACTCGTATTGAATGTATGCCCATAAAGCGTAGTAAAATACAGTTTGGAAATAGTGTTTGATTATTCCCATGTCAGGGTTAGATACCTCCACAGCTATTTTTGCCGGTGATTGCTAGGGTGCCACACAAAGTGCTCTATGCAGAAGCAGGGAAAGTTAAGGACTTCAAAGGAGGAGGAGCGGGGTAAGGTCAACTGTGTAGGATAATTAGAAGGTGCTGACTGTTATTCTGTGAAGGTGATTATTGTGCGACATAAGGATGTGTCAAAAATAAAATTCTTCAAATGTCTTCAGAGTTAAGTTCCATATCCAGATATGCTTGCATTATTTTAAGTTACATCTTAGCCCTGTCTATCTGGGTTTTTTTGCAAATGTGCATGCGTATACATTTCTATTAGTCATGTTCTCATAGGTGAAATGAGGAAACTGGAGCAGTGGATTGTAAACTCTTAAAATACTTATTACCATGAGGCTGTGACCTGCTTTAAGCCTCTGATTGCTACTGCATGAAAATATTAAAAAACATAGACTATTCAAGAATTTAAAATCTATGTCATAGGACTTGCATGTATTAGCACAGTATTCATTATTAACCTTTCAAAAATGCCATGTTTGTACATATGTGTCAACAAAAAACTGTACAATATTCATAGGGTGATGACAGCAAGGGGCAATCTTAGTGAGCTTATGGGAATATTGACATTTCTCTGTGCTGCTGTGGAGGGTTTCTGCTTCCCTGTTCTTCTATAGAGAGACCCAAGGAGCACAGAAGGAGTAGCACATGCCCCTTGGGAAGGCCAAAGCAGCTAAAAACTGCATGTTTACACAGGTGGAACGGGAAAAGACAGAAATTCTTCTTGCTGCTTTGTGATGAAGTATAAGGACCAATTCTCCATCTGTCAGTGCTACTTGTTGCCCTCCTGCTCTCCCCGCACCACCTCCCATACTCAGGACTGGAGCCACTGATGGTATTGGGGAGAGGGAGAGGGAGAGGGAGAGGAGAGGAGAGGAGAGGAGAGGACGTGATGTGACGTGGGCTGGCATCCTCCTGTTCCCCACGTGTACATGAAGCTCATCAGTGCACATGCGGGCAGGTCTTGAGCAGACCTGGAGAGGCAGTGAAGCCGAGGTGCTGTAGAAAGACAGACACAGGTTATGGTGTCTTCCCTCTGCAAGCCCAAGGGAGCAGAGTTGTGGTTGGAGTCCCTGCCTGCTGGTGAGGGAAAGCACAGATTTATGCCGTTCCTACAGGTTTTAAAAAATGTAGGGATTGATAAACTATGAATGTATTAATTGTAACATTATTTCTTTCTCACCATTTCTGTGCAAGGAGTTTTTCCTGTTTTCAGTGTCTGAGGCATTTCTGGGTTTTTTTTGCATTTAAATTCAAATAGCTAAAGCTGGTGCTGTGAAACCGGGAGAGGAGACCATACCCTGCCTCATGCCCCCCAACCCAAACGGGAATGCCAGCTGCTGAAAATACAGTACCTCTGTTGCGTAGGGTGGATTTTTCAATAATTTGTCACTTTGTTTGACGTTTCTTCCCATATATTTTAGTCAAGAGAGTTTACTGATGTAGGTGCCTTGAAATAAAAGGTCATTTTTTCCTTTGCCTCCTTCAATTTGTTGACAGCAAGAAAGCAAATATTCTTCCTTCTTCCAACCATGTAAGTACTTTTTATTGTTGTGGTTGTTTTTGTTAGGTTTGTTGGTTGGTTGTTTTTTCCCCCCTCCTGGAGGTGATGAAAGACATTAAAGAAAAAAATGAGGGGGTATTCATGGTGTACAAGAGTGGGGAGGATTGTAGGCCTGTGGAATTAAGACCCAGGCAGGAATCTTTCTGTCCCATGGCTCGGTGTTTCCAAAAAGCAATGAATAAGTTACAGGAGTGAGGCAATGCACCGAGGCTGAACTTGCTCAGTAATCTAAATATGTCTGGATGAAAGAGAATATAGAGGAGTTTAAGGTTTGCACCCGTGTTGGTTTCCACATAGTATCAGGCCCAAAAGGACACGATAGAGGAAAGAAAATGGAACGTGAGGTACTGAGAAGGTGTCCATAAAGAAAGATCTTCCTGCTGCTGGGAAGCCAAGGAGCGTTGACATGCTGCAGGAAAGATTACTGTTTAAGGGCAGATCATAAGCGTTACCTTTAACAGAAGGCTGGGCTCGACAGACTTTCTTTTAGAGTTTACTATTTTTTCTTTTGACGTTTCCCAGTTCCCTGAAATGGAGAAACTTCAGAAATACTGATGTTTGCCAGGAGGAGTGCCATCAAATGGTTCTGCTCTTACAGCACACTGACTTCAATCAATGAAGGGATACTCAGGGTTTAGTAAATCTATAGTATGTTTTAAGTGGGTTTATTTAAATGACAGGCGGATCTTAAAGGCTTCGGCCAATATTGAGCAATAACTTGTTTCCTCCTTCCTACTATACATTATCACCTGCCTAGACAAGAATCTCACCTTTCTTCATCCCCTTCCCTTCTGCCTCTGTCACCATCTCCCTATGCCCTGGCTTCCTATTTTTGTGCTCCACATTAACTTTGACTACAGCTGGGGTTGTGCAGCACTTACTCTTGATGAGCTTCAAGTGTCTGGAGGAACAAGGGTCCATGTCTACAGACTTTCACCCTGAGTGCTCTGAATCTCGGTAGCCTGCCCCTGCGTGCAGAGGGCGGTCGTGGAGAGCAGATGCTGTTTTCTCATCCAGGCGCTACAGTCGGCCAGAGTTTTGCTTTTGAGGCAACAACTTTGAGACATGGTTTCCATTTTCTCAAAATCCAGTACTGGGTCACCACGAGCTTACTTTTAGTATTTAGGTTAATATCTGTGATGGAAAAATTGATTGTAGTATTTACTAACTAGATATATTGGTTGCTAAGAATATTCTTTTGTCTGTGCATTTGATAAAGGTTTCTTATGTTCTCTAAGATGATTATAGACAAATGCACTAAAGAATACTGTTAAGGTTGATTAGTACAAATCTTGATAATTAAGAAATACCTGTATGATCTTAATTTGCAGGCATGCATGTCCCTTTTGTATGGAAGCTGATCCAGTCTTTGATCAAACGACTTTTTCCACAGCTGCTCTGCTTGAGTCAGTGAGCACCATCACACCTGTGCACTTAATGAATACCTTTTAAGTAGCTCGTCTTATCATCAATCCTTCTCAAGGCTTTGAGATTTATTTCATGCTATGCAAACTCTGTTATAAAATGTTTGTTTTCCTTATGGATTTTTCTGTGCTTTGTCACTAAATGTTATCCAAGAGCTGAAAGGGCAGCATTATCTTTGTGTTGCAGATAAGGAAATGAGGCACTTGAGAACAGACATATTCTGAATTCAGAAAAAAAATCAGTAATCCTAAGTGCTGGTTTCAGGTTTGTCCTTGGGCTGTTTTTTCAGACTTGATATGGTACTTTATGTTTTTATGCCTTTCTAATCTTTACTCTTAGGGCTTCTTTTCCCATTTAGACTCTTGCCCAGCCTGTCCTAGTTTTCTTTCTCTGATCTGTCTATACATTTTCCCCTTCCCACATTAACTTTCTTTAACCTACCTCAGTTTTACAGTTCATTTACATCATGTATCCATTTATCAATATTCATAATTTCAGTTACATGAACTCTTCACCAGTTTAACTTAACTTAAACGTATTTTCTTCCCATCACCTCTTCTAACCTCTGCACTGTCTGTTCTGGGTTCTGGGACAACAGCTGTGTTTGTGTAATGGTGTAATGGACTTGACAGAGGAATGTGTTCATCTGAAAAATTAGGATGAAAAGGTGGATATTTTGGGTTGGGAGAAAAGGTGGATATTTTGCTCTTCTTTTGAAATGTTTTTTTAGTACTGTTGAGTTTCCCAGTCTAGTTCTCTGTGACGGGACACAAACTTCTGTCCCAGCAAAACCCTGAGTTTGGCCTCAGACAAATAAACCAGGGATAGTGTTGCAGTACCCGTAACAAGTATGTAGTGACAACTCTGGTCTCATATCTCTTGTCCATTTCTTTCTTCAACAGCACTCACATCACATAGTCCTAATCCCTATGTTCCCTCCAGCCAAATAGCTTTTAGTCTTTCCCATTATTTCCCTCATTTATCCCAGTCATTTCATCTCTTTCCATAATTCTCTGATGCTCATCAGGCTTTCTGTCAGAGTTCCTCCCTTTACTCTTTCATTTCTTTGAACCCCTCTGCGTTTAAAATTTGTTTCCTTTGGCGTTCAGATTGGAATTCTCCTCCCCACCATCTGAGTAACCAGATAGTTAATTTAAAAGAAAACCAAAAACTCCTTACAAGCTGCCTGCTATTATTGTGAGTGCCATGTCCTTCCTTTGTGTGCAGCAGCTGGGAACTTTTGAGCTCCAGTGATGGAGTATTTAGAGGTCTTAGCTGTTCGCATATGGTCAGTAGAGACTGTTTTAAGTGTCATACAAATTATTTCAAAAGTTTATAACATCTCAGGAACACTGGGCTCCTATATTTGGTGTCTGAGGTCATGTACTATGAGTGTCACCTTTCTCTAGACCTCCATAGACAAGTGTGAAATGGAAACTGTGAAAGAATTTAAGATTAGGAGCCGACTTTGTAATGTTTTGTGTCCATAGGATATGTGCTATACAGACAAAAACCACTACACAATGCATACCTTTCAGCCATGCTGATTCTAGAAGAACAAGTTGGGAAGGACATTTGGACCACCTGTAAACTCAGAGAACTACACCTCTTATGACTACACACAACCGTCCTGTCATGCCTGAGACTGCCAGGCTGGTCAGGACGGGATTCTGCCTGAACCACAGGATTTAGTTGGAAAAAGACTTATGTTCTGTACTTCATTCCGCTGGAACTGAATGACACCTAAAAGCTCTGTATTTTCAAAGACTGGACTTAGTTGCTTTGCATTCCTAACATTCACAGATGGCACAATTGTAATTTCAAGAGGTTTTAGCCATGTTGCCTCAGTTGAACAAAGACCTGAGTAGAAAGACTTGAGATTTCCACAATCAGGAAAGCAAGCCAGAATCCTATTCACTAATCCATGCCAGCAGAACCAGTTTTTGGCCAGCAGAACTATTGTGCATGTCCTTCCAAACCTGGTGTAGCTGCTGTGTGGTTAGATATGCCACACTGAGCCAAACTCAGTGCACGTGGTGGCCGGTGTCACCCCAGGGGTAGTTGGGTGAGTACCATGGACAGGGGCGGCTCACGGCAGCCTGCACAGGGCTCAGAGCTCAACAGTACTGGGGGAAAAGATCTTACCAGCCTGCATGGTTGGTGCTAAATCAACAGTTATTGAGTGCACATGAAATAGATAAGTCCTCCTAAGCTCTTTCTCATGGGCATTCCAGATTCAGTCCTCTCCTGTGATTGTGTTGGGTCCAGAGCTATTCAAGGCCCTTATAATGGTGTCTGATAGATAAAGAAAACTGCGTCTGCGTGAAACTTTGAGAAAGCGCTGCAGGTGTTCATGGAGTCCTCTTTCAGAGAGTTTCCCACTTTGTGCTAAGGAAACCCTTTCTAATGTCTTTTTGTGTTTAAGATCAAGAATTTGTGGCCTGTACTATTTATATGATACTTCGTTTGAACGCAGTGATGCTGTGATCTTAAGCAGTTTTGTCCTCAAGTGGTTTTTTACCTTCATGTGAGCTAACTTGTAGCTGGAGCATTGACATGCTTCCTCCAGATGTGTATCCAAATATGTTGCTTTGTTACAACCATAGTATTCAGACTGCTGTTTGGCTGTGGTTACCAATAGATGGCTGTAGTTAGAAACATGCTCTCACAAAGGTTATGGCTAAAGTAGGTGGTGGGTTTTTTTCCTATGCTGAAAAATTTCACTAATGGTAGTCAACGTCATCTACTTGCTTCAGACAAGACCAGGTACAAAGAAGAGAAAAAGTTAATATATTTAGGTCCAAAAATTATGTTACATTAACAGGAGAGACTGAAGACTATTCCTATTATACTATAAGGATACTGCTTTTCTGAAATGTACGATGCTACCCATGATGAAAATACTTGAAGAACTACTGATGGTTACTCTCAAGAATCTGAAATTTCTTGGCATGTTGTTGGTGTGAATAAGGCAACACATGTTCTGTCCTTGATTTATGCGTTCTTCCACCATGCTGCACTTGTGATTGTCAGGGAATCAGAGGAGTGTTACAGCTAATTTGTGCATGGTGTAGTGGAGAGCCATGCACCCTGTCATGCTGGAGCCAGCGGGAGTGATCCACACTTGAACACCACACTCTCACGGGCCCTGGCGAGGGGCCTGAAAATGTTATTTGTCCCCAGGCTTGAGGGGTGGGGCAAGAAGGGGAATGACATGACAGTGATGATGTTGGCCATTGAATTAAACACATGGATGAATTAGGGTAGAAGTAAGTTCCTGGAAAGCTTTTTTTATAGGTAAGTTGCTGGTTTTTCCCTTCGTTCCCATGGTGTGTTTTTTTGGTTGGGTGCTTATTCTATGGGTGTATGTGCTATCACTGTGCCTCTTGAATTATTTCTCAGAAGATATCACTGGTTCTGTTAGAGACTGGAAAGAGAAAGATGGGAAAAAACTAAGGTGTTTTTTTTTTTTGTTTTTTTTTTTTTTTTTTTAAGAAGAGATGAAACGTTCACACTATTCAACATTACGCACCTAACTCAGCTAAATTAAGAAGCTAGTTTCCTTAGGGCTACTGGATAATTGATGGAGACACACTTCTCAAGAGAACCCTACAGAGCAAAGCCCAGTTTTTATTCATTGACTTTAGGAGGCTAGCCAGATAATCACTTAGGTACATAAAGCCAGCTGATACCTAAAGAGACTAGTGCTAGGACCAAAGTGTGGAATTCCTCTAAAGCATGGCAAATAACCCGTAAATGCTTTTAGAATGATGCCTCAGTGCATAATTGGCATAATATTTATATTAGAGTGCATCAGAGAAAGGGTAGGGTGGATGTCCACAGGGATTCATACACCTTTTTCTAAGTACTGAGATATGAAGCAGGATTAAGTTTGTTACAGGATTGCTTTCCTGTACCTAAAATTTAACAGTCCAGAAGTTTTTAGTGTGTGTTAATGAGACACAGATAACAATGGGGTTCCTTTTTATTTGTCATTTAACTCTTCTCTCTGTAATTTATTTGGTAGCAATGGTATTTGAATGGCATCTCAATGCTGAAAATATAGGAAAATGGACACCCTTCCTTTGCATCTAGTTTTACTCAGGTATTTGAGATGCAAAATACAAGAAGAGTGAAGCCCTCTAATGCATTATTCTAGATGTTGGTTGGGAAAGAATGCGAAATTCCCTCCCTGCCATCCTGATTACCCATCCTGGCCCTTCCAACAAGTTCTGCCTGTGCTTAGTTTTCCTCCTGAGAAACAGAGGTTTTGTTGTCCATTGGAATTTCTAAGGCAGTGGAGAGTCCATCAGTTCGTGCCTTTTCACAGCGTGGTTTTGTTTCAGAGCACGGTGCAGGTAGTGCTGTACTGGCTGGAGAGTTGTAGAATATTTCTCCAAGGTTATATGTGTATGACTGGTGTTCTCTGTGTCAGAATTACCGTATTTTACATCTCAAACTAAAGCCTTTACTCTAGCCATCTTTTTTTCCTTTAAGAAAAAGTTGACTTATAAAAATGGCAGCTGACTCTCTACTTCAGCCTTTTCTTTTGTATTGCACTTAAAAACAATAACCCCAGACTAAATGACCTTGAAATGAAAATTGTGCTTATTAGTGCTGTATTCATGTCACCCTCTATTCTGCCAGGCCTCCTCCTTCCAGTGAGACAGGTCATACAGTATGAAATCCTGCTTTCTGACACTGAGCACTAATGAGTCACGTAGACTGCAAGAAGGAACCATCACTTGGTATCTCACGTTGGGAGAATAACAGGTTCAAGCGGCATCTGGAGTACTTCAGTGAAAATCAGCCTTCATTAACTAGATTGTCTCTTTCTTTAGTAACACCAACAAGTAGAAGAGGGCTGGTCTTTTTGAAGCTGTTTTCTGAAATGAACGTAAATAGAGATTTTTCCTTACAGTTTTGACCTCAAAACACCGAGGCATCCTTACCAGGCCTATGAATGTGCATCGTCAGTGAAATTTATTTTTATGTCCTTTCGTTGAGGTTTCTTGTAATGTCTGCCTCTTCTAGTGTTCTAGTTAATTTTCGTCCATAATCAATGAAGCTTTTGTCTCATGGAAGGGCAAAGGTTTCCTGCTGGAAATTGTCCAAAGGAAAGGCCTGTCCCTCTGCAGCAGGAGATTTGTTTTCTGCTATACTAACAAAGACTGCCATAATTTAGGTAAATTATGTTGTCCGTATAACTCCACTACTATAATTCTGTCTCCTGAAAATAGAATTTGACAAGGTACTTCAACTGATTAGGAAGCAGTAGACTCACATCGTTTACACTTTTGACATTGCCTTTATGTCTTTTTATAGCTATGCTGTAAGTCACTCGAAAGAAGTCAGGAACAGGGAGATGATGTGCATTACTTCAGTTTTCTGCTTACTGTTTTTTTCCATAATGATTAATCCATTAATCAGATGTTTGCTTCATCCAGTAGAATCAAACATGCACCTAAATTGATATAATCTTCTGTCCAGTCTCTCCTCTCTCTGTATGCCTGTACCTATTATCGGTGAAAATACTCAGATTTCCAGGATCTCTTTTTTTCTGTTTGGTGTTCTTGCTCTTCAATTATGCATATCATTCCTTCTGCTGCTTATAAGAGCACTGCAAACTGTGTTCTTCCTGCTTACAGAAAGAATTGTGTGGTAAAATGCATCACTTAGGCCTATTTAAAGTAAGAAATCGCAGGTGTTTCTCACATGTTTTCATATTCTTTCATTTGGATTCAGAAACTTCTTGTGACGCAGTTGCTTTTTCGTTTACTTTCTAAAAGTGGCAACATGAGTTGCAACTTCGATTGGATTGAGTTGACTTTCTGCTCTTCAAAATTCAGTCTATGAAGATGCCTTGCATTGAAGCTTCGAAAATTAAAGCAGCATAACCATTATTCTTTCACTAAATACTATTAAGTTGTCATAAAGAGTGATGTAAAATTTAGTTTAATAAACTTCACTGAGATGGGAAGAAAAAAAGAGGAAAATATTTCGAGATTGGTGGGGAAAAATGAAGGTTTAGAAATTAAATTTTCTTGAGCTTTCTGGCATCTCCCTCTGCAGCCACTGAAATGATATTCTAGTAAGAATCAGTGTTGAAAGTGATATGGAACAAAATTTTCTCTCCATGTGCATCATTATCTTGGACCCTAAACAAGGCGAACATCGTCTGTTGTTTGTAGAATGGATTTTGATGTAAAAATAGAATTCTGAAATGACTGTTAAGGTCTGACTTTTGAAAACATGATTTGAAAGATCTTGTACAAGTAAGCAGCAATACTTTTAAAAATTTATTATACACACATGAAAGCATTTATCATGAAGTGGCCATGGTTTTCTTATGGTACTCTAAGACTTGAATTTGGGGAGAGGGATGTCTAAATGCAGATACATATAGTTAAGTATGTTTATCTCTGATAGACATCTGTATACATGATATACATTCATAAGCAAAAAATATGTGCACAAATAAACCCAAAACCAAGATGCATGGAGGAAAAAGAATGCTGGAGTGTAGAAATGACCTGGAAGACATAATTTACACTGCAATAAGGCATTTAATCTGCGTTTGAAAAGGTGTAAGAGGAAAGCACGATGGCAACCTGTCACACAGAGAATAAAATACAGCTAAGCTTTGAGTTCTTCATTCTATATTCTTCATGCAAATTAGATGAAGAATGTGTATAGTGTGTGCTGTATACAGGAGGCTTATTAAAGTTAGCATACTAGATTTAAGAAAAAAGGGGATGAAAGAAGGCAGAGGAGGTAAGTGCAGCAATATTTGATTTCAGCTTTGTTGTCGCTGAGGGCAGGCAAGCTCGGTGTGACCTTGGAAATCCACCTGGGACTCTGGTACCTCACTATGGCTCTGTTTTACATTTTACTCGCCACCTTTATGAAATGTCATGTAATTAAACCCACAAATAATTGAAAAATAACCATTGGATTTCATTAGTTTAAACATGGCTTTTTCCCCCACCCCTTTTCTTTGAATTTCACCTTTTAGTCGTCAGAAGATAGGACGTAGAGGATCTGCAACTTTTCCATGTGCATTTATAAATAAGGATTTTTAAGGAGGTGGTAAACACACCTCAGGTTGAACAGTTCACTCTACAGGTGCTGTTTGCCTGAAGCAGCCACTTTTCATAGAGCACGTGAAGTGCATGGAGAGGTTTTGCTTGTTTTGTTAGTTGGATCATTTCCTTCAAGCATGTTCTTAAAGCCCTTCAACTAATGAGAAAACTATAAAGTGTTTCTTTTGGCAACAGATAAATAAAATATCATACTGGAAATCATCCCAAAAAAATAAGACATTCTCCGTGTTCAAGAAAATCTCATCTCTTACCTTCTTAAACTTTCTGGTCAGAGAACGAGTAAAAACTCCTCCTTGTGCTTCCTTGAACAAGGTGGGGGAAGGAAGGGAGGAAAGCAAAGCGAAAGGGCAATATACATGTGGTCAACCCAAAATTAATTGCTTTACTAATGCTACTATTCCTCTGAGTGACCTTCCCAAGGTGTTACCATGTTTACATTATAAGCTGGACCAGCTGCCTTTTGTGGGTTGCATGGTGGTAAATGCTGTTCCCTCCCTCTGACCCCGCTGAGGAATTCAGGAAGGGAATAAGAGAATTAATTGGGTCTTTCCTAGAGGCAGCCACAGCAGTGATGTGGGATACCTTGTTGCCATAAGGTTCATTGCAGGTTTGCAGGCTGATTTTCATTCCTATTTCATTTAATACACATATTGCAAGGAAGGGGAGTCATTTTTCTAAGGGAAGGTTTGGTAGGAAAAGAGCTCTCTACTAGTCTTTCTTGCTGAAAAGCAGCATTAGGAAGAATTGGAAGGTTTTGTGGGGACAGGGCTTGTATAGTCTGGAGAGTTTGTCTAGAGATTTATGTAGTTTGGATAAGCATTCTGGCTCTGAGCCTTTCTGTGTGTTAAACTTGAAATGAGATTAGGGAAGGTGGGAAAGAATAGACTTTATTTTTTTTAATGCTTGTACCAGCAATGTTGATTCTTTCTCTCGCCACTTCATATTTTACTTCTGTTTGTAAAGTCATTTGGATTGGATGCATTTTAGGCAACTTATTTATGTAACCAAGTTAGGTCTCTCCCAAGCTGATATGCAGAAATGGAGCTCTCAGAGGTTCACACAGAGCAGTATGTTGGACTATCAATGCTTTCTCGGGAAGATGTAAAATAGTTTAGTAGCGTTTATAATACAGTGGTTGTGAAATAATTTTTTACACATTTAAATCAGCTATAGTACTACAGTGTTGATTTTGTAAAGCTCTTTGTCATTTTTTACACAGTAGCAAGCAGCTGTCCTTATTTAACTGATAACTACCATTTACATTTATTTTTTCTGCTATTTGACCACAAAATGTGAATTAGTGGCTTTCAGGCTTTTCTGTTGCTTTTGTACTTTGTGCTAACATAAATTTATTTGGATCGAGCAGTGAGTAAAAATGAGTATATTTCAGTTCCACTTTATTTTCTTCACCAATAAAGCAACTCAGTTATTTAATTTTTAACTTTTCCATTATTTGTACTGTATGAAAAGAGAAAGGCTGTCTTTCTGTCTTGAGTAACCAAAAAGGATGAGATTAGTAAAAATTAATGCCCAGTTACAACTATAAAAGAAAAATAACAGCCCTTGAGATAGTAGTGAACATTTTGTGAAGGGCAAGGGCCCTTTCTGGTGAAGACAGCATACACTCACTTCATAGCTAATTGTATGTGGACACAAATAATTTTCCCCATTTTGTTTGACAACCTTTCATTTTTCAAGCACATTTTGTTCTGGATGGCAGTGATGATCTAAGGGTTAGCAATTGCTGCTTGCAGTATTCTCCCAGGTGTAAGGACATCAACCTCAAAAAAGGTGAGATGTTTGTTGAACAGGTGCATGGAGCTGAAGATGCCCTTGCAGTACAAGCAGAGGCTACAAGAGCAGCATCCAGGAGGAATGATGGCCTGGAGCAGATCAGAGGCCTGTTGTCTCCCCATCTCATAGTCTTCACTTGCTAGAGTTTGGTGTGAAGAGCAGCAGGTTGATCATCATTCTCTAAGATTCTGGTAGGGTGATGAGAAACTTTTGGAGTTTGGTGACCTTTTATCAGTGCCGCTATTGAGGAAACAGGGATAAAAAATGGAATTCTCTCAAAAATGGAGAATAGATTTGAGAATCACCAAGCTGGGTGTGATGGGTGTTGAGTGGTGTTTTGAGGAATATAGGAAGTAGCTCAGGGATATTAAAATTCTTTGATCTACGAAGTAGATTATTGTCCATCTGAAATAACCCTTGCTCCTTCAAACTTCAAGTATTGTTGTAATGATAGTCTGAACTTTTAAAATCATGTCTGGTGAACCAATTTCTGACAATGTGACTTCTGTTATGAACCAGAGATGCTTTGTAGATTTGTTTGTTGTTTTGCTTTAGGGTGTGTAAATAGTTAATAGGAGAAGTATTTATTCTTTTAACTTAATTGGCTAAACCAGTCCTCACAGTTCAGGGGAAAAAAAAGGATGGTAGTGTCACTCATTTGAAGGTTCCTGATGTGGAAGGAGAGAGATCTTAAGCGAACCTCTGCCATGTTATTAGTATGTAATGAACCTACTAGGTGGGTAATTTCCATTCAACTTTTAAGAAAGTATATTTATGTTCTCTTTTCACATATATTCATTGTTTTTGGGGGGCTACCATACTGTACAGAGCTGATCCCAAACTCAGTGCAGCTCTTCTGTGGATATCTAAAGTACTATTATATCAAAAGGTATTCTCAAAAATCAGATTATCGAGTTACTCGAGTGTGACATCCAAACCTAGTAGAAGCCTTGACTTCTCTGCAGAACAGAATAGAATTGTTTCTTTACCTCGTTGGTGTGCTATGCAGAAAATGTATTTAGGCCAGTGAAGCACTCACTATATTGATGAACATCATAGAAAGCACTGCAGGAAATGAAATATTCTGTCTTCACAGGAGGTTTGCACTAAAACATTTCTGGGACCACACACTGAGAAAGTGCTTTTTAGACAGTATTTTCCAGCCCTTGCTTTGGATGAGGTAGCACTCCAGAGCCCAGGAATAATATTTCTTGAAATTGATTTTGACATAGCTAAGTTTGTACACAGACTAGGCTGATTGAAGTTTTCTTCAAGAATCTTAATTCTGTCATTTCTTAAATGTCAAGTGCTTGAATTTTGTGTGCCTAATGTTCTTTTAACTTCTTTCCAAGTACCTAGAAACTGCTAATTACCCATGGTGTATTTGTCTAGATCACGGACTAACTGTGCCATAGACGCATAGCCTTCTACACCAGTTTTGCACAGATGGTTTAGGTTCAGTCCACATCACTTACTGGAGAAGTGTTGAGCAGAAGTCTCCATGATACAGGACTGGTTTGGGTCTGGAAGTAATTTAGCTGCTTTCATGTTGAGCAAGAGGTGATTGCTCACAAAGCAGAACTCAGCAACCGTGCTCCAAACTAACACGAGGAGCCATTAAACTCCTCTGCCTCCAAGTTGCCTCTGGGTCGCCTTCTTTAGTGTCAGTGCTATCCTGGGATCCTGGTTCGATGTAACTCTCCCTAATGGAGCGCTGACCAATAACATGGTTGTGGAAACATGCTTGCATTCATACAGGGGTTTGCCAATAATGCTGTGGTCACTGGATTGTAATAAAATCAACAAAATGGAAGAAAATCACCTAAAAATGGTTTTTGGAAATAAAATGTGGTTGTTCAACTGCATTACTCATTTCCATAGTTACTGGTAAATAAGAAATGTAGACCATCAAACTTTGCTAAATCTACCACCTTCACTTTCATGTTTATCCAGTACATGATTATCTCTGCTCTGCCACCATACAAGTAAAAACTGGTCACCAATGACAGACCTCACGTTTTTAGGTCAAACAAGCTTACACTCTCAAATATTTTTCTTTTGTTCTGCATAGATTTTATTCACTTTTTTATATGGTAAGGAAATAAAGTGAAAAGCAGAGATTCTGTAAACTGTATTTCTGTCAATCAGAAATTAGGATTTAATACGTTTTTGTAAATGTATCTTTGCCCAAGGATTTTGAGAAGGAAGGGATAATGGGGTTGGTATGTGTTCTGCTTAGCTACTCACCTATCTAAATTCAGTCAGAGAGAAGTCTGAGCATGACACTGATGAAGACGATTTTTCTCTGTTTGTCTTCTAAGAATTGCTGTAATAAAATGGGATTCAGTATTTGAAGGAGTTCTCGGTGTCACTGTGCTGAAGTGGAAAAAAAAAAAAGAAAAAAGAATAGAGGAATTAGAAGAGAATTACAGTTAATTTGGGAGGAATCTTTGCTCATTATCTGAGATAAATGAGCAGAGACACAAACCAGCATTTTCAATCAATATTTTGGAAAAGTGTGAGCTCTGTACTTTAAAGGGATTTGTAATGATGTCTCTTCCCTGCACCTTTTTCTCATGGGAAATCCACTTCAGATGGGAGATATGAACTTGTGACTTGAGCACGTTCTTTACTGTGAGATTTGAAAGGAGACTGTATAATCCTAAATTTCACATAGCAGCAGACACACTTGAAACAAAAAGAATGAAAAGGCACGTTTAATGAAGTGTTGTATAAGTTTGCCTTCTAGTGCTGACTTCGGCTTTGTTTAGTACTTGAAGAATAAAGTCTTTCATTAATTTGTCCTAACAAGCATAAATTCAGGAGATGAAAGTGAATTCTTTAATGACATGCACATTACTGCAGGGTGGAGTCTATCTGAAATGTTAGACAGAGGCTGAGCATGCTGAAGAGCAATAAATATCTGAGAAGTATATCAGGAATTCAGTTTCGGCATCCGTCACGGTGTAATTACAATGAAGAAAATTAAAAGGATATACTCGTTCTTTTTTTTTTTTCCAAGGCAGTTCAGTGAATAAGAAGCGACATGCATTTTTTTCTTGAAATTACTTGATGTTGGGTTGTATCCCTCAATAGACAAAGAGATCTTGATTCAGTCAGCTTTTATTTTCAGGCTGTTTGATTTTAATCTTTTGTAGTCAGCAGGCTGTGGTGAGGAGGCTGGGATGCTGTGAGAAAGCCTTACTTGCAGTCCTTCTTTGCATTCAAACCGACATGCTTCCTTCTCCCACTTTGCTTAAGAATTATTTTAATTTAGTTGCTGAATTTGAAGCATAGTGAATTCGTATTTATCCTACTGATTTCTGCTCTTGAGTTAGTCCTTCCTGAGCATGGAGGATGCTTTTAATGTGCTATTCATCAACAATTTTGGATCATTTGGAACAGTTAGGAAAAATGTCACTTTCTGTGCTCCTCTACAGTGGGTGCCCTTTAAATTAATCAGTTTCAAGATGTCAAAATCATTGAAGAAATTGTAAGTTTATATTGGAAAACATTATTTTAAAAAGCAATGCTGCTTCACCTTTTTGCCACTAACATTTCCAACACTAGTCGAGTGTCCCCAAATGATCTTAATACTTCTGTGCTGTCTGTTCACTCTTTCCATTTCAGTCGGTTGAGGTGAAGAAAGAAGGCGCATCCCTTTATAGGAACTTCCAGACTTGTCTAAAATCTGGTATCTCGTCACTTTAGCAACAAGTATTGAGAAATGTTTGAAGTGATACTTACCTAAGGTGTTTTGGAGTTCTTCTTAAAATAATGTTTCTTCTTCTGTTGTGAAACTTCCACACACAGTCCTCTATTTTGTGAGGAGAGGGAACACCATTTACAATACATTGCCACGTGAAGAAGCGATGTGAGAATTAAAAACCAACTGGATATAGAAAGAATATAACTGGAGAAATTAATTTGTATCTTTTTTTTTCTCGGTGCAGGTCTTCTGTGATATTCCCCAAGCACACCTTAACGCTACCAGCTAGAATAAACAGTGTTTGAATTTTACTGAAAACTGGAAGGCTACCTTAAGTGTCACTTTTGGCAACTTGCTTAGTTTCCTGCAAAACTCTCAGTGGAAGGTGATGTGCAATACCAGCGGTAGGGTTACTGCTTTCCGTGACTGTCATTCATCTTTGGTTTTTAGCTTTTCTGTTCTTCAGGAATATAGTGTATGACATTTTTAGAAGTCCATGCTTATTGAGCATATGCCACCGTATATGGATTTTACAGACTGGCTTTTGAATCTGAGTAGCAGAAGTATTAATAACTTTACATGCCCCTGAAATTGTTTTGACTCTTTATAAGCCTCCCTGCCAACGTTCTAGTTTAAGTGTATTTAGCTTCCTTACTAATTGCAATGCTCTTATTTCAGGATGCTAAACTAGGCCCATACCTGTCCAGCATTGCACTTTGGGGAATGAAGTTGAGCTGCGATCTTGGGCAATATCAATGCTCATGATAGGAACAACGTGTTGCTACAGGGCAACAAAAGATCACTGATCAGTGTTTGTGCTTTATGAAGACTGTGCTGAAGTCTGTGGGGTAGAGCAATGTTTGACCTTTCAGCTTGCACAGAAATTGCTTTTCTTTTATTCCTCTCATTCTACAGTAATTCTTGCTATCCTTGTGTTTCATATTTCTGCTTCCTGACAGTCTTCCTTTTTGCTTAGGAAAAATGTAAATATTAGGAAATGTGGCTTTATTTGCAAGAAAAACAGAAATGAGAATCCATTCACTTCAAAGCTGACAGGTTTCATCCTGGAGGCTTTACTGTTGTACTAACAAGAAATAGCTTTGATCACTAAAAATGCCCAGTATGTGAACACTTTCACCCTACTATATGTCCGTTTTCTGCTCTACTGTTAGTCCTCTCGTTAAATGATCCAGCTCTGTTACCCCTTGATTTTTCTTTACTGTCCACATACAGCCAGAACCCCAAGACAGTGTCCTTTTTTCCATAATCACTGCAGAAGTGCCTGACTGCAGTCAGTGATGATCCTATTTGCACATAATAGAAAAAAAACATTGTTTAATGTATTCCCTCAAGGTTTTCTCTGCCCTGGGTACAAAGGCTGACAGAGTCTGACAGTCAAAATAGGCTGGTTTTGCTCAGACTGAATCCTGATTGCGTTTTTTTTCCAAACCCGTATCTGACTTCACGTCGTTTCCCAGTCCGAATGCTGAGTTCATTCTCAAGGCTCAGCTTTTTGGCATGTAAAGGACATGCTGGAATTCCAAACTGATGGGCTGTGTGTAATTGATAATGATTGATAAAAGACAGCTAGCACCTGTGGGACCTTTTTTTGTGCAGGGTAAATAGGTGTCTGAGGAGTTCAAGAAAGGGAGCTGCAGAAATTATCTTTTCCATTCTGCAAAGGTTGGTTTGTGTTTCCCTCTTGTACCTTCAAAGTCAGGATTAGTATTGTTTACACAGACAGTAGGCTTATGTTCATCATGATTAATGGGGAGGCAAAGGCCTTGAAATCCATCACATCTAGCACATTGCCAGACTAAATTACTCAGGTAGCTCCCAAGTCAAAGGGCTAAGGTATCATGTGTTAACTTGGGAGTCTTGCTAAGTTTCCCTAATTTAATCCTAAACTTAAGGTAAATTTTCTTTTCTGGTGTCTAGCTCATTGTAGTTATCATTTCTTGACTATGGATTAATCTTCAAATTAAATTCAGTTTAATTCCATTTAAATATTATGGGAGGGACTAAATATACAATTGGAAGGAGTAAAGAAGACAGAGCCACACTTCAGTGGTGCATAATGAAAGGACAAGAGGCGAGACGTGGGCAATAGCTGAAATACAGGAAATCCAATTTAAGCTTACACGCCAAAGCAACCCAAACCAAAAAACCTGTGAGGGTGACTGAGCACTGGCACAGGTTGCCAAGAGAGGCTGTGCAGCTTCCACACCTAGAGATATACTAAGGACCCAACTGGAGAAGAGTCCTAAGTAACCTGCTCTGGGTTCCCCTGGTTTGAGGAGGGGCTTGGACTGTGCAATCTCCAGAGGTGCCATTCAACCTCATCCAACCTGTGATCCTCTGATTCAATTTTACAGCTGTTGTAAAGCGTTTGTATGCCTAAGCATGATGAATACATTATAAAAAGTTGAAAATACAGTAAAGTTGATTATTCTTCAAAATTAATGTGTAAACTATTTTATTACAGGTGAGTAGAGACACCTAGTCCTTAAAAACAGAGCTTAATTTCTGCCATAAAATCAAATCACTTTTCTTTTGTTGCAGCATCAGTATTCAGTGCAGACAGTCATAGCTGAGAGGTGGGCGTAAGCCCATGGGGAGTTAATACTTTAGTATTTCCATGGATAGTGTCCTGCACTGGCATGAGATGCTTTTGCAGAATGCTTCACCTCACAAGAAAATCTTTTTCACGATCTCACCATCATGTCCCACTCCTTGAGAAAGGAACTTTTGTGGGCCAAAGTGGAAGTGCCCTCAGAAAATACTTTTATAACTCTAGAAATCTAAATTATTTAGAAAAATATGTAACTTCATACAAGCTGCCAACTCTGGACTTGGAGCACTCAGTTAAGAAGCAGCTGCGTTAATTCAGCTCTATATATACATATATTATAATGTGTCATCTTAATTCGGGGCTACCACACATTCTCTCTTTCCAAGGTTTTGCTTCATGAAGCAACAAGGATGGTGATCTTTTAAAATCATGTAGTTCACCTTTTATTTTCTGTTTTCTTTTGTCTTCTTCCCTTGTCTGTTCTCCTGTCTTCCTTTCTTAATTATTCTTTTTTTTTTTCTTTTTTCTTTTTTTTTCCCCCATACTTTCATGCTTTTAGTCAGCTTGCAAAATAATGATCTAATACTGGAGTAGACTTGCTCATTTATATATTAACAAGGTATTTTTATTGCATATTTCTTTTTAGTGGTGAAATGCTTTACCTTTTGCTCTATAAGCTTTACGTAGTTTATTGTACCTTGATAAGTGTTATTAATCTTGTAAAGCATGCATTTAATATGTGAGGGCTGCAACATAAAATAATGATTAAAATAATTGTGACTAATTGTGGAAAGCTTTTATAATGCTTATACGTAAGCCAGATTTCAGTTCATATAAAAAGGCATTCAGCAGGTTAACTGCTGGCACAGTCAAGGGAGAGTCTATTTGTTCTTTGTGATCAGGTGAATTGTAATAAAATTCGCAGCAGATAGGTTGGAAGAGGTGCAATTCTGATGTGCTCCTTTGGTTTTGATGGGTCTTGTGCAGTGTCACAGATCTTGCGGGGTGTGTATAAAGAACCAGCTTTTGCTGAAACACTTGAGCTGATGGAAGCTGCTTTATGCCCTTTGACCTTGCTGTGTGCTGTTTTCTAAAGAGAGAAACAACAGAGGGGACGGCCGGCAGAGGAAACATGAGGAACAGAAAATCCCTCTGTAAGAGGTTTCTGCAGTGTCCTGGACACACCATGTGTTGGCCATCTCTTGGGGAAGGCCTGTGTTGCTCTTCACTTGAACCTTGGGGACACTGAGAACCATTGGGAAGGTGGCTTTAGGGAGAGCAGATGTGAGCGTATGAGGCTGAAACACTAATGAGAGCCCTTCTAGTTAAGGAGCCTCAGAACAGTGAGTTCTGGAGGCACTGACCATGCAGGGAGCTTTTCCTGAAAAAGAGAAAGGGAGGGGACCCACACTCCCACCCCCGAAACCACAGTCACAACCTGCTTTCAAAGTGAACAATTAGGCTTGTAAATCCTTTGTGGTCCCTACGCCTGCTTTATTGCCCAGGTATTATCAGTAGTCAGTTTCTGAGGACCAAAAACGTTTGTCTTGTGTTCATTGTGGATGGCTTCTGAGTACCTGCAGCACAAATAGCTGTAAATGTCATCGAGACTTCAAAATTTTGATACATTTTCCCAGACCATTGGTCAGTTGCATATCTGCTCTAAGTCAACGGTTGGCAGTCTATTCCCCTTTATTTTCGTGTAGTAATCAGCAATGAAAGAGCATTTCTGTGGAGTGGGTGTGAGTCAAAAGGTTTAGCACACTGCTGCTGTGTAAGATCGTTCTCAGGAGCAGAGGCCAGGTCATCTATTCTGTCTGATGTCACCTCTTAGAAGCAAGGAGCTCTGTTGCAATTTTGTAAGTTTTCAAGGAGCTGGGCGGTACAAAAACTGTATTTAAGAATTATTTCTCATCAGGGAAAACACTATGCAATATTCTTGGATAGTGTGTAGACTATAAGCTCTTCCCCGAGGCCATGTGTGCAAGCGCTGTCTGTGGGAACATGGTAGAAGCAAAAGTAGAAGCTGCTGATGGGGCTGAGCTGAGCTGGACATTGTGTGTTCAGGGCAGTCTCACATGGTAGCTCAGCTCTTGCCTCTCTCTAGTGAGGAAACACAGAAAAAGAAGTTTGAGGTAGTGGGTTTGGTTTGTAGTTTTTGTTTGTTTGTTGTTTGGGGTTTTTTTGTTGATGTTTCTTTGTTTTGTTCTTTTTTGTCCAGAATTATCACCTAGTGCTTTGTAATAGAATACTAGATAGCTGTAATTTCTCCCTCCTGGGATCCCCTACTAGACTGATACTGAAATTTTGTTCTTGATTGGGATGTTTACTTTGATGGACTGTGCCTTTTCAGTGCCTTTTCTGTGCCTCTTCAGATAGTGTACGCAAGCTAGTAATCTGTTTTCAAATGGAATGAAGGCCATCACACAGATTCTTACTTTCTCATTGATGGTGAAGATTTTAGCTAGCATTGGGGAAGATGACTTTTAGCAGCTGATTCTTCTCCCTTAGCTTCATCACAGTTCTGTCTGTCATTCATGCTTGCACGTTGTTGTGTACAGCCATGGTTGCTGGTTATGAAGTACCTGATGAACGTGGGCCAGAAGCTTCTTCAGGAGCTGAAACCTGTGGCAACAGGATTTGGTTTTGGACTTTTTCACCCTGTACCTTTGCTTATTCTGATGAAACAAATGCAATCACAAGATGCATCCCTGCTGTAATTCTTGATGTGATGAATGGAGTTTTGACTTGCAGGAAACTGTAAGCAAGCAGTGTTTCTGCTCATTCAGTGCTGTTTTTTCTCTGAGTTAGTCTTGTGGTAAAATACAAAGCGGCTAGAGCAGATTAGAGAAGCAGGTGTGTGGGCAAGAAACAGCTTTGAAGTTTTCAACACTTTTGGTGGGAAAAAATAGACTTTTACTTGAAGTGATGTTCATCACAGTGATGTTTTGTGCTAGAGCTTTTCCTCTTTGGTCCTGTTAACTTCATGTAGGAAAGATCCCAGGAGAGTATCAGTGCCAATACTGGCAAGTTTTTAGAGGCTTTCTTAAACCGCTTATTTCGCAGAAATCTATGAAGTTTCTGACGGGTCTGTCCTTTTCAAGCCTAAGCCTTTCCCCTAAGAAATCCAGCAATTTTCCACTTGAAAACAACTATGGGTAAAGTCACACACTACTTTCACATAAGATGAAGAGTTTGACAAGGGTAGTGGGAACAAAGAAATTCCAAATTAAGTCTGCTCCATATTTAAACTCCCTTCTCCCAGCCCCCTGTTGCACAATAGCAAGCTTTCCTGATGCAAGTAGGTTGTTGATATACTTCCAAAAAGAATTCCAGTTAGCTGAGAGATGGGATTAAATGGATTAAATAGCCTCCTCGTTTTTCAGTGAAAAAAAAAAAAAAAAAAAAGTAATTCCGTTGAAGGCACATACAAATGCAAACTTAAATGATTTTGGACCAGGTTGGCCTTCTGAAGAATCTCAGGTTGCCTTGCAAATTAGCGTGCCCTGCCTTGATGGGGCTCTGCGTGTTGGTGTTGGGTGTGTGGGTGTGCCCCACATGAGTGGGGTGGTGGGCGAGTGAAGTTTGCACCGTAGCTGCAGCAGTTTCACAAGACTGGGATCGTGGGCCAGAAGGCAGGCTATTAGTTGGGCAGAAAAGCTGCAAAGATTATAAAATGGTGCAGAGTCTTCTGTGGCCAGTTCATCTCCATTTACAGCAAAACTGGTTTACCCTACTGAGCCAGAACCAAGCCTTGGGAGTGTCCAAGAACCTCCAGCCTGCTCCCCCACTTGTGTTTTTGGCATCCTCTTCTATTTTGCCTCTGTGTTGTGTGGTTTCTTCCTCAGCCCAGGCACTTTTACATGGTATGAAGAACAGCATTCTCGTTCTTTTAGATCTTCTTGTGGACTTCTTTTCCTAAGAATTTATAAGGCATCAGTTCAATACAAAGAACATAAAGATTCTCTTCCTCATAGTGAAAGCTGATTTCTCCTCAACCCTGTCTATCATGGCTTGCTTTCATTTTTCTGACCCTGAAGACAGAAAATAGAAACATGAAGCTCCATGGTAAGGTCTGTCAACTGCTGATAAATTAATGCATAGCAAATAATTACTGGAGTCGTGACTTGTATGTGGATAGCATGACTAGATAGCAAACCTCCTATTTTCATCTTGGTTGTTTCACGAAGTCCTTTGTAATTCTTTGTTCTGTGAAGGTTACTGGCCACTTGTTCAAGCAGCAGCAGTAGTAGTGGTGTTTTATGTGTTACTAATTTTTCACCTATATCCAAAGGCCCATTCTGTTACTGGAAAGCTATAGATACTACTGTATACTTAGATTAGCATTGATAATGAATAAAGGTGGTGGGAGGGGTTGGAAGAAACAAGATTAGTGGTAGCAGATAAAAATTGTCAGGAATCCCTAAAACTTTTTTTTGTCTTCTTTCTAAGGTTTAGTAATTTGCCTTAACCTATTGCTGTTACAAAGAGTCACAGCTAAGAGACCAAAGACTAATGCATTGCAGATCTCACACATCTAGTCTAACTGGTCTTAAGTATAAGCACTGGAGTAATTTTGTATTATGTGCATGTTTTCCTTTTAAAAGCAGACTTCTTGCTGTCTTTGATTTCTATATTAATTCGGAAAGCATGCGCCAAGAGCAAAATTTGTTTCACGTTTGTTTCAAACTCAAATTCCTGCACCCACAACCAAAGAATTTTCATGAAAAAAAATAAAAGGTGGGGGATTGGTGACCTTATTATGACTGGATCTCATCCTGATCAAGAGCCAAAATCATTTTAGCATGGAAAGGAAGTAAAAACATGACTTAAGAGCTTTCTCTGATTACCACTGGGGTAGCAGCGTTCTCCACTTTCCTCTACCTGCAAGGAAATGCTTCAAAGCAGCCATTGATTCAGGCAGTGTAATTCTTATCTCTGTTCACTGACCGGCTTACATCTTTTATTTTACCTTAACAACTTGGCCCTGTGCCCCTCCCACCTGATTTTATTCACTTGAGACATGTCTTTGGAGGGTGATGAATGATTGCTTCCTGGAGAGGAGGAGCAGAGAGAGATGAACATACCCCAGTGGCAATGCAGCCTGCCTGAGATACGAGTTATCTTCTTGCCATAGCCCTCTTGCTCCTTTTTTCTCTGTCTTCGTTAACCATGTAGGGTAACTTTGCTTCTTGCTTTGTGTAGCAGATTAAGTAAGGAACATAAGTACCTAAAATTAGTACCTCGGGGTTTTTTTAACTGTAAGCTGACCAACTAGAGCATAGGAAAAAGCAGAAGACAATGTAAAAATGAAAGTCATTGAAAGTTATCTGCTTAGCTATAGGAGTACTTAAGTGCTTGGCTAACACTCATGTCTCTGAAAATCTGCCCTCAAGGAAAACGCTGCTGCACCTGTGCAAAAGTTAGCAAACATTCAGAATGTGTTTGGAAGACAATTAACATAGTAATTTTACTGACCCTGTGTATTTTTCCTTTTTTCCCCCCATAAAGCATTGTACTAGGGGCTCATCAGGTTGTGCGTTAGATAATTGAGTTGTTATGCCAACAGGCTGTGCTGAAAGATGTTACATCAGTGATTTCTTTTTCATCCCACTGTGCTTTGATCTTCTGCTATAAAGCAGAAGATCTAACAGTGGAAACTTTTGAAGATGATGGATGAATTTTGCTAATCCACTTTTCATAATCCTTATGAAAAATGTCTGTCCTTATCAGTCAGAAAAGATTTAATAGCTGTTGTATCTAGAAAGTCTCATATTATCAGGATTGCAAACTATGGAATTACTGTTATGAAATATTTTACTAGTGTGTTTCTAAATGTTGTCATAAATGCTTTAGAATAAATGAATAAAGAAGCTTCTTTGTTAACCATGCTTTGTTGTATTTTCTCACTAAAATGCAAAACTCATTTGCAAGAGAGCACTGTGCAGTGGTGAATATTTGCTGTCCTTATTGGTGTTAATTGCTCTGCTTTAATTTTGTATTATTGGAATTCAATGAAATGGTCAACTTAATCCAAATACAGTAATTCCAGACATTGTATGGTGCTGAAACAAATGGTAAAAGTTTGTCTCACAAAATAAATCATTGTAGCTGATGGAACTGTTGCAACAGTAAGCAAAGAGAATACCGTTTGCGGATCACGGGGCAAGAAAATGTGGCATCTTCTAGGAAGGAAAAGAGTGTCTGTGTTTGTCCCTGGATAAAATTCACACTTATCCACTGAAGTCAGTGAAGGTAGTCCAGTTGCCCAGGATTTCATCCAGCACAATCTCGCCAAATAAATCTTTGTTAGTTGAGCTCCCCAAGTCTCTGGAAAACTCTCCTTATAAAAAATTGCCAGCAATGCTGAAGATTATAAAAAGTATTCACCAGGTCTGATTATATTTTATCTCTTTTCTTTACAATAGCTTTGGGCCAGATAATGCTCTATGTTGACGGGATGAATGGAGTCATAAATCATAATGAAACCATCCAATGGCTGTACACACTTATTGGGTCAAAGGTAAGACAGTCTCCAAAATTCTCATTTATAAGTTTTTTGTGTTCTTTAAATGCATTTTATTTGTATTACTTAGACATTTATGGTATAAACAGACTGTGTGTTATGTTCTAAATGAGTATATAACACTTTGCATGGAAACAAGGGCACACTGAGCTGTTATTTTTTTCTACTGTTTTTCTACTTTTTTGTGCTGTTGGCACATGCTCTGCTCTTAAAAGCAAAGATATTGAACATGTCCTCATTACTGTCTGTGCTGCTATTGTAGTTGACATTGGAGAAGATGTTTTAGTCTTGCAGTTGCAGTTCCCAAGACATTCTTTGGAACCCACTTTTCTGGGGAGTTTGTTCTTCCTTTCCATTCTATGAATGCAAATCCTTTTCTACACTTTCACCATTCTACACTGCTCAACTTTGCTGAGCACCGGGGAAGAACAATTCAGAGTGACTTCCAGAATGGAATAGAATTGAACGGAATGGTTAGAAGGGACTTAAGACGATCATCTAGTTCAACTGCCTGACCAATTCAGGGCTGACCAAAAGTTGAAGTATGTTGTTAAGGACACTGTCAAAATGCCCCTTAAACACTGACAAGCTTGCAGCGTTGACCACATCTCTAGGAAGCCCATTCCAGTGTTTGACCACTCTCTTGGTGAAGAAATGCTTCCTCATGTCAAGTCTTCTTTGGGCCTGAAGAGCCCTAGAAGACAAATTCTGCTACCAGCCTACAGGTGATTCTTTGTTGGTCCTTACATACAAGGAGGGAAAAGGTGAAAGCCAGAATATGTGCCACCTGGGCTGGTGTTCTCCAGTGGAGAACTGATTTGTATTGTGCATGACCCACTTTTAAGGCTGTCTTTGCTGGAAGTTAAAAAGGAAAAAGAACACAGATTTTGCTGGCATGCCATCTGGTAGGGCTGTAGGGTAGGTAAACCCATAAATATTCACTGCTGGCTCCAGCTTTAGGAGGTTTATTAAGGCCTGCAGGGACTGCTGCCGCTCTTGACATGTAGACCTGCCTGGGTTAGATCTGTATGACACAATAGCTGGAATAGGGCATGTTAGCTCTTGTTAACAACTCAAAAGTCACCATAATTGGTAGAGTTGAATCCATAGTTAGAATTACTAAGACATTTCCAGGAACTTTCCCTCAAGTGTCCCTCAAGCTGTTGGATATTGTAGTGACACAGAAATGCTACTGCTCTCCCTCTTTCCCCCAAGAACTTTCACGACACAAGGGAAAAGAGACCTCAGTGTCCCACAGGCCTTTTTTAACCACTACAGGATTTTTTTCTCTGATATCCAAACTTCACTGCTGCAGCCAATTATCAAGTCAAAGAACAGATGCTGCAGTATTGAACGAACTGATTGCACCTATATTGGTAGATATGTAAAAGAATAATTTTTGTTATCTAATCTCAGTCTTGCAGGGTGTGGTTCATGTTTGGTAGAAGGTGAAGAGAAACTTTTTCTCTGCATGAAGTGTTCCACTGTTGGCTGGGCATTATGCCAGGCAGTTTGCCCTCTTGAAACAGGAAATATTAGCCACAGTTGGAAAAGTGGTGCCAGACAATGGTTTGGTTGGTATGGATCCTCATTTTCTGTGGAGCGGATAAAAGAGACAAGCAAAAAAGAAAAAAAATACTGCCATGTCTGTGATTATTTTAACTCTGTAATGCACCTAATGGGAGCAGGATGGGGGAGAAACATGACTGTATTGCTACTTTGCAGGTTAAATTCTGCCTAGATTTTCTTGACCAGAGTGCTTCAGCTCTTAAGTCCTCTAGCTCCTTTCTCCCTCCCCCATTGACAGCTCAAGCGATTATCTCCGTGTCCTGGCTCAATGCCGGCAGCCGAGGAATGCATGCAATGTGCTTTGAATAGTTTGGTTTCAGGTAGCATCAAAGTTGCTTTTTCATTATTCTTTGACTGTCTTAGAAGACAGTCCCTGTCTGTGTGCCAGAAGTTAACTGAAGGTAAGGCAGGCTTACTGTCAGAGTGCGGTGGGACAGCCGCTCTGTGTGCTTAAAGGTGGTTTTGACTTTCTATGAAAAATGAACCCCTGGAATTTGCAATGGTCCTACAACCTAATTTGCAGCCCTGCTATGCTGCTGCCTTCTCTGCAGCAAAGGCAGCGAAAAGGAATAGTGAAACTGCCAATTAAGTCTTGGGACAAATCCCTCTAATAGGATGCAGGAGGAATACAGTCATTCAGCTGCCACAGCTGTCACACATAGTTTCTTGCCTCCTCAAAAGCTCTGACCAGGTTTAATATACTCAGCAGTGGAGGTGATGGAATATTTTCCTTTTTTTTTTTGGTCAAATTCTGTAGTGGTTTTGACCCTTTACTGTTGCTTGCTCTGCTCTGTGTAGGGCTGCTGGCTCTGTGGCCCTTGCTCAATTGGAGTAGTGTATTATTGCATGTGCACACAGCACACATCTTTGGCAGAGCACCTTAGTGTCTGTCGAACTCAGCACAGCAACAGCTATAATTTTGGCACCCAGCTCCAAGTTCACTTTAGGCACTCAGCAATACTTCTGTACAAGGATAAGGGAAAGGGGCAGGAAATAAAATTTGAAATTAGACACAAAGCAGGACTATAAGCAACTTACTCAAAGCCTGTCTAGATTCTTGTCACTGTATTCCCTGCTATTGCTAGTTCTGCTGCAGTTTCACCCATCTAAGTATCAATAGATGGTCGTGTAGATGGATTATCAGAAGTTGCTGATAATTTCAGCGCTGTGGTCTGAATTTCAGAGAATCACAGAATGTCAGGGATTGGAAGGGACCTCGAAAGATCATCTAGTTCAGTCCCCCTGCTGGACCAGGAACACCCAGATGAGGTTACACAGGAAGATGTCCAGGCAGGTTTTGAGTGTCTCCAGAGTAGGAGACTCCACAACCTCCCTGGGCAGCCTGTTCCAGTGCTCTGGAACCCTCACTGAGAAGAAGTTTCTTCTCATATTTAAGTGGAACCTCCTGTGTTCCAGTTTGTATCCATTGCCCCTTGTCCTATCTTAGTCCTTTCCTCGTAAGGGAGGTGCTCCACTCCCTTAATCATCTTTGTTGCCCTGCGCTGGACTCTCTCCAGCAGTTCCCTGTCCTTCCTGAACTGAAGGGCCCAGAACTGGACACAATATTCCAGGTGTGGTCTCACCAGGGCAGAGTAGAGGGAGAGGAGAACCTCTCTCGACCTACTAACCATACCCCTTGTAATACACCCCAGGATGCCATTGGCCTTCCTGGCCACAAGGGCACTGGGAAGGTGGTTAAAATTCCAGCAGTGTGACTGCTTTGCAGCTGCTGTGCTTAAGTGAGAGGCACCAGTGGTGTCAGAGTGAGGAACTGAAAAGTGGGAAGGAAGTTTGTTTTAGATGACTCAATTGCTAGTGGGCAGAAAGAGCCTCCTGTTTCGGATTGGTATTATATAGGCATTACGTTGGAATTTTAAAGTTAGCAGGCTCCCCATTCTGCCACATTCTTTAAAGAACATTTTCAGCACATCCCATACTCCTAAGGCTGCTGCTGCTCTTTCGCAAGATGTGTGACCACACCAGTGTGTGCCAGTGGCCTGTCACGGGCTGGCTGTGGACCTCTTTCCAGCCATCAATGACTAGTACATCCCTGGCATAAAACTTTTACAGCATAATCCCAATTTTAATGTACATTACTACTATTTCATCATTAGTTATATAGGCAACAATTCATCAGTCTTTCCCTGTTTGACAAAGCATTCAAGTATGTACTTAATTATAGGTGTATGGTTACATGTTGTTGGCTTCCAGGGAACTTTAGTACATAACTGAGATCAGCACTGTACTGATGTGTGGGTGCAAGGGGAGCACAGCCAGGCAAAGGCTATGACCATCTTATGTAAGCTAGAAGTTACATAAATAGGAAATATCTATGTCAACCAAGTTTTCTTTTAGCATTCATTGGTAGCATGGAACATTCGTGGAAGATAGTTTGATTTTGAAAAGACAAAACGAAGGGTCAATTAATGTTAATAGTGCCTTCAGAATTGGTCCTTAGTTGTTTGTTTGTTTGTTTTTTTAAAAAGTGGGTAAACCAACCTGTCAAGGGTGTTACCTTAAATGACCATGTGACGTAGCATGAACCTTGATTGAACATCCCAGCATCTGGAAAGTGATACTTCATCACTTTCTTGGTGTTTCTGCCAGCTGTTCGTTGCTCCTGCTAAAGCTGGAATTAAGTTTTCGCATCGAACTGCATGTTACATTTAGCCTGGTTGTAAAGGGACTGAGACATTTGTCCATGCTGGCAGCTGGCAACCCAGAGCCACGTGGAGCTCTATGGTGGATCACCTCTAGGTAGAGTCTGGATTTGATGGTAAGGGCTGTTGGAAAACTTCTCTTACCCAAAACAAGGGACACCAGGTTAAAGATATTTATGCACTAAGCCATATTTTGTCCTACTAATGTATTCTTCATCTGTTAGTATGTATGAGGTAATATACATATTGTCTTTAATATACATTGGTATTCCCTCTGAGCTGGTAATACAAAGTATACGATACCGTACCAGTGCTTTACCCTCTCCAGGACTAGCTACAGAGTGTTTACAAAAAGTACATTTGTGAATCAAACAACTTGGGAAAGAACCCAGGTGCTTATATCATCCACTAGAGAAGCAAATGTTCCTTTGCATCACAAACCCACAGGCTTTTTCCTCCCCACCTCCATCTTCAAAGGCATGTCTAAGGCATTAAGTGGTCCAAAACTTGAGTCTGGTTTCACCTTTTCTTTCCCTCCAATTCTGACTGCTACTGATAATGATTATTTTTTCCCATTTGATGATCCAGGCTGTTCTAATTTACCCCAGGGGAGCTAAAGCCCCTCTTTGGCATTGTTTTTGGTGGAAAGTAATCCATTTTCAAAGTGGTGCTCGGTAACCTCAGAAGACTGGGTGGAATGCTGGGCCTAGGCTGATACAACAAGGTTGATTAAAGATTCCTATCTCACATCTTGTTTTAATTTTTTTTCCACTTTGCTTCTGTCTGGGTCCTAGGTTGCAAGTTTAAATACCGATTTAACTAGCAAGTTGTTCTCCGTGCCTTGTGTTAATCTTTTGCTTCCCTTGGTATTGAAGCAATGATGGTTTGAATGTTTTAAATTTATTTTAATCCAAAATAAGGAAGAAAAAAAGAAAAACTACAACATTCAAACAGAAAGTTGTTGTAGTGGGTGATTTTGTTGATTTCAAAAGGAAAGTCCAGTGGAGCTGTTTTTCCTGCACAGTGCCAATGACATGTTAAAACACGTACACAGTTGGTAAGTGATTTCATGAGAATGCTGAAATAACATTCTTAGTCACAAAAAGCAGTAAAATTGTTTTAACAAGTGAATTATTTAATGTATGTAGAGGTAAATACCCAGTTGAAGAGTTTGATTAAATCAATCTCTGTCTCACCTTTACACACATGCTCAACTGAAGTCATAAGCAGAGCAGAGAATATCATATAATTTGAATTTGTACTTTTCCTCAGGAAATTTCTCACCAAATCTTATGCAAATGGATGCTAAATTTGGTCTACAAATATATACCAAAGACTGGTTTGTAGTAATGGAGAAAGTTACAAATGTAAGACACTTAACAGAAATGAATAGGACTAAAATAGCATTATAGCATTAGTAGTACTAAAGCCCATTGGATTAGATCATCACCAAAATTGGGTGGTAAACTCTCTTGTTGAGGGTCTTGGAAATGCGTTGTATTTGTATCTCATTAATTTTTCTGGTGACATATTTTGAAAATCATTGTGTGTATGGATGACCTTTTCTGAGCTAGCATTGCCTGGATGGTGAGAATGAATACGAATACACCTGGTTTTCATGAGCAGCAGGCTTTTCTGTTCTGCACTTTATTCTCAGTGTGTTTGGAAGGTGATCTAGAAAAGCTGGCCAGCTAAGAGAATTAAGCATCCAGGAAAAATTACACAGCTTGGGGACCTATTGTGATTAATATCACATGTTGTGTTCTTCTCAGTTTGCTGCCTTGAGGGTTAACAAACTCTCTTGCAGCCTCTGACAAATGAAACAGCTAACGCACAAGCTATATAGGTTGCACTGTCTCTCTTACCTCCAGCCACAACTCCGATAAGCCTGTGGTTTTGGTCTTTTTTCACATCTAGCCCAGGTAAAAATGTTGGTTAGGTGTCAGTCTTACAGGCTTTCAGTCACCTTTGCTTCCTAGAAGGGTTCAGAGCAAAGCTGAGATCTCCCCTGGACCCCTAAAATCACCCATGGGCTGCCCTGCTTTCAAGACCTAGAGCTACAACTGCTTTGACTTCAGTGAAACCGTGAACATTAATGTCAGCTTAGCAGCTGGCTCTTAAATTTAATCCACTGTGTATTTGGCCATTGAACTATCGTTATGAAAATGGTTGTGCAGGGGAGAAACAAAATCCTGGATTTATAGGAACTTAACTTTCCTGCTTCCTGCCTCTCAAGGGCTTGAGCCAACGCTCACCAAGGTCAGCAGAGATCTTCCTTCCATCTTTCACTCAGAATCTGTAACAGCACTGTTGCATGAACGGAGTTTATTTTGAATTGTATGTAATTAGTGCTTTGAAGATAAGGATCAGGCTGTTGCAATAAACTTGGAATAGGATACGCCAGCCAGTGCAGACTACATTATGTGCTCGCTTTGGTCTGTCCAACTCAGCAGACAGACTACAGCTACAAGTGCTGCTCTTCTTTACCAGCCGTATTTGTAGGCGAGTTTCAAAGATGTTCCATCAAACGTGAGAGTTTGCAGAAGCCCAGTCCTGAAGCAATAACTACTCCTGTAGCTGCATCTGTTGCATTCCCTTCTGAGTATTTTGAAGGGATAAATACCCATTCTTCTGTGTTCAAAATGAGCTCTTGTAGATTAAAGCGATACTAGAAAACACGCAGTTCCCCCGCATCATATCAGAGATCTGATTTCAACCTGTTTGAAGTGGAGAATGAGAAAATGTAATGATTAACTGCCAAAAACAAGGAAAATGTTCAGGCCCAACTTTTCACTCAGTCTCATCTGTTCCAGTCTACATGAGAAAATATCCTGTTACCAATTAGTGAAATAGATCCAAATATTTCTAGACAATAGTGTGCATCTATGCAGATGTACACATTTTTTATTGTAAAAGAAAGGCATGAAGAAAGAAAAAAACAAGTGTTATACCAGAATTAGGTAGGGGGAAAAACAACCTAAAAATCAATGCAAACTTTTAGAATTACTCTCTCAATGCAGTAGTTCAGTGTCACAGATCTGTTAGCATTCACATTTGTGAGCAAATTATTGTGCCTTAGGCCCTGGCTATTAGTATTTTCTATGAGACACGGGTGTTTTCTAAAGAGCATTATGTCAAGCATTCTTGTGAAAGGAGAAGATGCAGTTGGAAAGTTGTATTGAGGGGTAAGACTACAGAAAATGAAGCCTGCTTTTTCCAGCATACCAGTGTGAGAGGTCTTTGACTAAAATCAATTGCCTGAAGAAGAAATATGGAAAATTTTCAACCATAAGTTGTCAGATGGAAAAGAGTGAAGAAATATGAAAAAGTTACTTCAAGGATAAAAAGCAACTGGTTATAATCCAAGCTTGTAGTATACACCTGAGATTTTTATGCTTATTTGAACACAGAAATCAACTTGGCCAATACAAAGCACATCACAGTCATTATGCCAAAGCTTTTTTGGGATGGCTAAGTAATCATTTTGCAGGGTAGAAATATCATTAGTCCTAAGTTAAGAGTTTAGTAAGGTGCAGTTTAAGGAAATATACCAATGTCTTAAAATTAGAATAAGCAGTTATGTCTGAACCTTTCCTGGAAGCACTGTTTCATGAACTTGGATGCATAATGCTTTGGTTGTCAGGGTTACCTTTGCAAGGTTACCAGTTTTTCTGGTCTCTGTTGCTCTTAGGTGAAATGAAGGAAAGCTCTTCTGGTGCATAGTCAATTGTGGAAATGCTACCAAACTCAAATTTGTTAGCTCAGACCTTTAGCAGAGGTGAAGTGATACAGATTTTTTACTCTATTTTTAAATAAATGTATGCAAAAACTCAAAATGATGCTTCACAATGGCATACTTGCTTGGAATTTTGCAAGTGTTTTTTTAATCTTAATTTCCTTTGTCAGGCCAGCTATGCGATGTTAGCTGTTTTTAGCACTGTCACGGAATTAGGATGCAGACTGTGCAGTTAAGTGCCTCTTCATGCAGGCACCTACATAGAATCATAGAATTATAGAATCATTGTGGTCGGAAGAGACCCTCAGGATCATGAAGTCCAACCATAACCTAACTTTAGCACTAAACCATGCCCTTGAGAGCATAATCTAAATGCCTTTTAAACCCCTCTGGGGATAGTGACTCCAGCACTTCCCTGGGCAGCCTGTTCCAATGCCTGACAACCCCTTCTGTGAAGAATTTTTTCCTGATATCCAATCTAAACCTCCCCTGGCGCAACTTGAGGCCATTTCCTCTCATCCTATCACTTGCTACTTGTGAGAAGAGACCAACATTCTCCATGCTACAGCCTCCTTTCAGGTAGTTGTAGACAGCAATAAAGTCTCCCTTCAGCCTCCTTTTGTCCAGCCTAAACAGCTCCAGCTCCTTTAAGTGTAGGCATCCTGGTGGGAAGCCCCTTGACAATCCTTCCTTGGTCCCCTGAGCCCTGTTCTCCAAGACTGATACTTTGTTCTGCCAAATGTGACAGCTTCTGACATTGGAAGAAGATTTTGGATGCCATTTTCAGTCTAATACGACCATGTACATTATCAAATATGACTATGTTAAACTAGCTATTGTGCCTGTCTATTGGACGACTGATTCTAGTCTATATATTTACTCTCATAAGTAAATGGATATCAAAAATCAAAGTTGTAGGCTCATGTCGGTAGCAAATATCCTTTGGACTCTGTCCTTGTATCCCCATTTCAGCAGGTCACTGGGCAAGTCCTTTCAGCTGCAATCTGCAGATGTACTTCTGTGTAATGAGGCCTTTAGTCATAGTGAGTGGGGCCCGTGTCTGTTTCATGTGTGGTACATGAGATAGATCAGTATGAAAAATAGGAAAATGCATCGTGGTGAAGAGTATGTTTCCAAAAAAGGTCAAGTACAGGTACCTCACCTGTACTTATTGCCAAATCATTAGATTGTACCTCTTCCCCTTACCTGGTGAGGCTGGCATAAGAAACAAACCTGGCATCCACATCTCCTGAGGCTTAACTAAGTGTTCTGAATTTTAGGCAGGGCCTTTGGTTGTTCTGCCAGCAGGAAGCACAACAAGGTGTGTGTGTGCTGAGATGACTCCAGTTCTGTAGGAAGAAAGGAGGTGGTCAACCTTTTGCATTTTTCATTGCATTTTTCTGGGGATGTATGACCGTTAAAGAGCATTATGGTTAATTTTGACTTATTCCCTCAGATTCAAAGAATGTAGGTAGTCTTTCCTTATCTTAGCAGAGCTTACATATTTATCACAATACCCTACGATATTCATTCTGTGACAAGCATAGTTTAATTCATTTATAGGATACGTGTAGGACGCTTTTGTTATAGATTATAGTAAACTTTTGGAGACTCAGACTTTGTTACCCAGTTGCTTCTTCCTGTCACCTCTATTTTGATGATTATTGAATTGTTATTGAAGATTTCTAAGAAGAACTGCACTGTTGGTGTGGATACATTTTATGCGATTTTGCAGAAATGCAAATACAGTTTGTGAGGAAACAACAGCAGGAATTCTACCCAAAGTCTGTTCAAATTATTGGCTGTGCAAGGATCTCGTGCTCCTCTAAAAGTAAGAATTGAATTCACTGTGTACTCCTTGTCTGCTGATGTGAGGCATGTAGGATCCATGTTTTCTCGTAGAGCTGTCCGGCTTAATCTTCTCTCTCTCTCTTTTTTTTTCTGAATGTCCTGTCCCTTTGGAAACTCATCAAGACAGAAACCAAATTACAGGATTGCCTTTCTTTTTCTTCTAAAATTTGCCATAGTTTTCTCCTTAAACCAGTATCTGTCCTAGTTGCCATACATGTAGTGCAGTAATGGAATCCTGCCTGCAGGAAAGAAGGTGGTATCCAACATTTTCCACAGCGTCATGTAAACCAGATCTCAGACAGTTCAGCCAACACAGCAGTTAATATACCTGTGTTTTGCTTGTAGCTTACCCTGGAAGAGTGGCCCAGCTGGAGAGGGACTCCATACATTGGGAGACCCAGGCTGAATCCAGCTTCCAGGCACATTCTTGAACCAGTTTCCAAATCCTTTTGTGCCCTGGTCCCTCATCTGGAAAATTGGTATTTGGATTTTAGAGCCTTGGAGGAAGAACATGAGGGAGCGGAAGGCCAGATTATTGAAGATAGATACGTAGGTGAAAGTTTAACCTAATACTAATTGTTACCATATCTGTCCTTCTGGCATCTCTCAAAAATGCTTGCCATTCCTTTATTTAGACATAGTCATCCTTTAAAGCAACAGCTACTAGCTGAAGGTATTTGGATAACAGTAAAAAATATTCTGTATCAAAAATGGAAAACACCAGAACGTATATGATAGCTTTATATTCAGCATGTAGCACACCCCAAGGAATGTCTGAGTTGCAACTAGCTCAAGTCCCTGAAGTTGCCTCACCAGGTTATTGCCCTGGGACTCACAGTGGTGACCACATAGATTTTATGTTGGGCTCCTCAGTTACAGGACTGGTCCTTAGGAAGGAAAATGTCTGGTAAAATGTGTGAACTTTGATTGCTTTTCCTAAAATCAAAAGAAAAATTCTCTGATATGTTTTCCTTTTTTTTTTCTTCCACAGTCCTCTAGTAGTAGATTATCCCATATAAAGTCTTTTCGGAATAATTTCCAGCATACCAGCAGGTTCGCTAGCTGGCTCCCATGATACACTGAAATGAGTCTCATCTGGATGTGCTGTGTACTCTCTTTCCATATTCTGATCCTCTTTGATCACAGCAATTGAACAAGGAGCTCAGATTCTTCTTGGTTTACCCCCTCTATCTCTCTACTGTTTTCTTTTTTGAAGACCATGTTAATGAAAAACAAGAATGTGGTGTTCAATATAAAACATACTGTTAATACCTCAGCCAGCGTGGAATTTTTATAGATTGGTCTCTTGTATTTTTTTAATTTCCTCTTCTTATTAAAAGACACAGAACTGTAGCAAATATATGCTTTGTCTTGTTTGCTTCCAGCAGTGCATAGCCGCTACCTTCTTTAGTAAGAAAATGAAACCATTCTCCTCAGCAGCCATTTTTTTCTCCTCTGCACTTTAAATTTCACTGTGTGGTTGTGCAAGCACATTATTGTTGTGATTTTGGAGGGAAATGCAATTCTTTGCTCCCTTGCAGTTTGAATTCTTCCCCAGTCAAGCTTTGCATATGACAGCCTTTCTTGCAGAATATAAACGGAAAGAGTGAAACAGGACAGGAGACCCCTGCACGTATTAATCTGTGGTATTGCCTCAAAATTGTTAATCCCATGAGTTTCTATTCAATCCATTTTCCTTTAAATAGAACAGAATTCTACTTAATTTTTTTTCCCCCTCACCTGTGTCACTACCACTCTGTGGTTTGCAGGGCCCTGTGCTCAGGTCATTGCTGCTTTTTGTGTTCTTCATTGTGGTCTAGCTTCCCCATGTACATGTTCTCCTCCTGTTTGATGTGTGTTGGGCTGCTTTTCCTTGCATAGGGGAACTGTAGAGCCCTCTGTTGTAAGGATTCTGTGTGGCTGTAAGGAGAAAGACATAATAGACCACCTGAAGATAGATTTCTTTCCAGATCCGCACTACCTGGTGTGGATCTGACAGTGAGATTTGTGCTAATCTTGCTTACAATCATGATATACCTCAGCTTTCATCACTGCTCTGCCTGATGTCTTTTCTTGTTTCCTTGTCATCCCCTTCTGATGTGGGGATGCAACGTGAATGCCCAAGTTCAGTTTCTGACAGTGGAAGATCTTCATTCAGAGCAGAGCATCAGACAGAAAATGTCAATTCACTAAGTAGAAATTGCAGCATATGTCAAAGAGGACAGATAGCCTTGCTGTTTTCTGGGGTGGGTTTTGTATAGGAACCGCAAGTGCTCAGAGAGTGTCCCACAATGTTAGGCCACGGGACAGGATCTGAAATCTGAGCACAAGATTTTCCTGACATCATCACCTGATGTAGTTATACTGCAATTACTCCTCTGGAGGGTTGTTTTCTTTTTCTTCCCTTTTGCTCAGAAGGGTGGGTTGGGGTTATTCATCATTTTTGGCTAAACCAAGTTATGTGGAACAGATGGACATCACAAGACTGCCTTTACCTACAGGCCATTAGCACAACATATTTTGAGAGATCTGAATAGTTCAATGCCAGTCTGCACCAGTTATGATACTATGGATGTTAAAGCACTAATAGTATCCTGCTATTTCAGTTATTCTTTAGTTACAGAATAAAAATGAAGTCTAAAAAAGTATCCTTCCCATTACCTCCCCTTTCAGAGGGTTGACTTTTGAAGTTTTTGCTGTAGGTTGCCCTTCCTCGTGGAAGTGAGTTGCAGTTTGAGAGGGAAAAAGCAATGTATTTCACTTGTTGGAGCTTCAGGAGATTTAAGACTTACCCTTTCCTTTAAAACTGTGCTTTCAATTCGCATGTCTGATTTAATTTTAAATCTTACTTTGTCAATAAAAATAGTTTGCTAGTACACCCTCTATCTTTAGAACCGAAGGAAAATAGAAATTTTGAAATCTTTAGGGCAGGTATTAGTATCAGCTGCCTCCATCTGAAGTTCCTGGTTTCCTGCACAGGTATGGGTGCATGCAGATGAACGCTGACACACACATTTTCTCTGACTGCTCTAGAGAAGCAGCATCATCACTGGTGGCCACCACATGCCGGCAGCAAGTAAAGAACAAAAAAGGAGACCAGACAGGGCACATCTTGTATGACCACGATGCAGAAAACACTGCAGCTGTTTTCATGTAGAAGAAAAAGAAATACCAGTGAAGGGTGAGGGGAAAAAAAAAAGGCAGGCTGCCTTTTCTGCTTTAGAAAAGCCATCCCACAGCACCACCTAGCAGACACAGACGGGTATGAATAAACAGACTGAAGCAAAATGCTCCTGGGAGAACACGGTGTTGAGGAGGACTGTGTGCTTTAAAGCACCTGTTCCACCTGGCGCAGGTCAGTGATATGAGCTGAGTTGTGCTGTCTTCCCCTCATGCAGCTGTTACTCTTAAACATCTGATATTTGTAGCCTGCTGCAGCAGTGAATCCCCCTCTGCATATTAGATGAAACATATTTTCTGTTTGGAGATTTTTTTCTTGTACTCCAGAGTTCTGCTGTTTGGACTCATGTGTTTTTTAATGCACCTAGCTTAATCAGGGTGTTGGCATTCTCAAACATCTTGTGATTTGTTTATGATCTTGCCTGCATTAGTCCAAGGTACCAGGAGGAAATGTCATAGCAGCCTGCTGAGGAACGCTGCCAGAGCATGGATTACGAAGAGTCCAGTGAGCACAGCCTGGTCCTGCCCCTGCAGCTGGGGAAGACGTGTTAGTTTAGCAGCAACTTCTGGCTGCCTCCATTTTCAAAAGTAGTTGTTGTACACATCTGCTTTTCTAGGGGGATGGGAACACTAGCTCACTTTTGGGCTGCAAACACAAAATATTTATTTGTGAAACTGTAGCAGCTTTCAGCCTATGGCCTTTGTTATTTGATTAATCTTGCTCATCTCAGTACCTTAAATTGCCTTTTAGCCTTCACACTGCCATCCTAAAGAGGTGTTAAAGGCCCTGCCAATGCCCACTTGTGGGAGGCTGTTTGGGAGCTCAAAGGAATTAGCCAGGTCTGCAATTAAAGATACGATTTCAGAGCACAAGTTGTAGTTGGTTATGCAGAACTAGAGCAGCATTGGTCCTTTTGTGAATTGTATTGTGGATTATATGGGTTGGAAACAAGATGACTCCATAATGGGAACAAGTTATAGGACTTTGAACTTGCAAATGTTTTTAGTTTGGTATTATGCATGTAGGCAGATCTGCTTTACTAGTCAGAGGCAGTACAGACATCTCTGGCAGAAAGACTGAAATTCAGTCCCTTCCTTGTTCTGAGATCTTATTTCCTGGTCAAAGTTGGGGGACTGGCTATCGAAACTATTAATTTACTCTGTAACACTGGGAAAACATTATTATTATTACTATTATTATTATTATTATTCAGAGCCAAGACCTATACAACTAAATCCATATGTGGACACCTCATCCATTCTTTCAGATGTTTTGAGACATTTTACTTTTATGAAAGGAAATATGCCCATGCAGTACCTTGGAAAATTCAAAATAAATACTTTTTTTTTTTGGTGACATTTCCATGATCACTGTAGTAATTTCTTTCAAGCCCTTCACACAGTTGCTCCATGATACCTCTCATCTCTTTCATGGAACTATTTAGATGTTTAAGTAAATGCTTATTGTCAAGTGCTGTGAGAGCCTACCATGGAACATTTTTTAAAAGCAGGAAACATAAATCCAAAAGCAAGAGTTCAGTGTGATTTTAATACTCTCAATAAACTCGCATCTTCAAAAATTGTACTCCGCTGAGTTGAAAGGGTCAAATCTCAATTACATTTGCTTTTAGCTAAATCCATAGGAACCGTTCCCGTCAGACATTACACAGCTACCGCAGTGCATTTCAGTTGAGCTCTCTGGGATACAAAGGATCATGTTCTGCAGTAGTTTATTTTACTGCTTTTGTGAACTTCTGCCCCTCATTAGGGCATCAGTGTATTTACTGATTTTGCCTGCAGTTACTCTTGACTTCAGAAGAAAGTGTAAGTAATCTGTTGTGGTTACTTCAGGAAAAAGAAAAGCTTGGGTGGGTTTTTTTGTGTTGTTTTTTTTTCTTCTTCTCTCTCTCTCTTTCCTTCTGTACTGCTCCCAAAGAACTGAAACAACAGCCCAAAATTCATCTATGATGCAAGTCAAATCACTGCTGATTATGATCTCATGCTTCTGTGGGTTCAACCCTTTGAATGACCGTGGCAATTACTTGGCTGAAAACTATACAAGTCCCAGATGCTGAATAATTCTCAAATACTATATCCCAAATATGGTTCATTCTGAGAATAACAAAATAACTGTGCACTGCTTTAGGCCAAATATGTTTAGGCCTTAGGTTCAGAGTAGGGCACTGAGAAGGGTCAAATGAAGAGAAATTCAATCTCCAATGCTCTGCAAACTGCTCCCCTCTCCGCATCACCCCTGCTGCAAACCTGCTTTTACTTGGTAGCTACAGCCTTCTAGGAAAATACAGGCATATATTTGATTTCAGCTACCTTATTATGTTGCTGTTTGGTGGTTTTAGACTCGTGGCAAGTACGGCCACTTTTCGGGTGAGCTTGGAGGATGTTCTGTGGTTCTTCTGAGGGTCTGTTATCTCACTTGGAAGACAGGAAAACTGGTCTATACTCATCTTTGAGCTGCACATGCAGATTTCCAGGAAAGCAGGCTGGAGGGAGAGCTGTACACATACACACATGTGAGCTGAGGCCCAGCTGGGCCTGTCAGTTTTGAAAATGAGTTTCTGAGCCTTAAATACTTGTTATAGCCATGTTCTGAGTCTCCTGTATAGAAAACACATTTCTATCTGCTGTCAAACTAGACTGAAAGTAAGGATTGCTGTTACTGTGATACTGATGAGGAACTGAAACACAAGTTCTCTGTGTTATAGGAGGTTGGTTAGCAAGCCGCTCAGTATTCTCTTAAGAGCTTGGGAAAATTAAGTCACTTAAGCATCACCGGTGCTCACCGTAATCCCAGATCATATGTGGTCTGCAGAGAACTACTAGAATCTCCTTGCATAAAAGGTCTTGTCTTAAGGTGATTTGTACATTTTGGTTATCTGGATGGGCATCTGAATCTTAATGCACGTAGGACTGGTCTGTTAACACGGAAATTAGGTGAGCACTGTGATCTGGTGTAAATAACAAGTGTTATGGATATTTTTGTGCCCTCATGTCCCTTTCAGTGTGTGTTTGGGGGCTGGTATCGGTATGTGGAAAAGAGACAGAAAAGAAGTTGAAGATGACAGGCTTTTAAAAATAAAGAGTACTAAAAAAAACCAACCAACCAAACAAACAACAAACAAACAAAACCAAAACAAACCAAACCACAGAACGAAACAGTGGCCTCTATTTTGTTATTCATGTTTTTGATATAGCTGTTTCCATTTAGTTACGGTCTTGGACAACCAGCTCTAGGTGGCTCTGCCAAAGGAGTCAGACTAGATGACCTCCAGAGGTGCCTTCCAACCTCAACCATTCTGTGATTCTATGAATGACCCAAGGTTCCTCTTCCATTTTCTGTTGTAGTAACATCCACATGCATATGCCTTATACTATGAAGAAAACAGTAAAAGCCAGGGTCTTTTATTTATGGGTTCTAATGAAGAAATTTACTTTTGATCAAACTAGAGTTGGGTTCTGGGCATGGTGGTGAATCTAGGTGCCAGAGTCCTCTCAAGGATGTTGATGAAGCTGAAGTTGACATTGTCTAACCTGCAAACCTTTGGAACACAAGTGAACATGAGTGTGATTAGAGTTAACCCAAATTTAGGCTTAGAAAGCCATTCACACGTTACCAGGAAGACTGGTGTATAGAAACACTTCCATTTCGGTTATCTGAGCAGGAGTCTGAGGTGTCTCTTGGCACTTCTTTCTCCTTTCTGTGATTAAAAACCAAACATAGACCTTTTCAGTTTATCTGTTTGTTTGAGTTGCTGTAAAATTGAGGGTGGACGTGATGAGTTTGGTTGATAGAAATCAGAGGAAGAAGGTAGCTCGAGGCAGAGAAATTACATTGTCTCCTTGAACACTGAACTTTGCATCTCTTACAAAATAGTTAGTTACCACTATGATATGATAGTACTGTTGCCTGCCGTTAATAATACCATATATTTTTGCCATTCTCCAGCTGTATGCAGAAGTTGCATACCTGCAAGCATTTATGAAATTGAAACTTTAAAATATCTCCATCTCTGACCTCTGTCAAAGAAGGCAGGAGCTAGAATAATGTGAAATTGCTAGTGCTGTGTAATTCAGCAGCACCTTAGGTGACATGTAGTGACTTGTGCCCCCATAAATCAGGTTTCTAAACACTAGCTGTGTGGAAGATGCTGCCACTCAGCTCAGAAATCCACCACATGGGAAGCTGGGAATGTGTCTGGGCTCAATTGCATTTTGTTTTCATCTTGGAGTCCTGTGAATGTAGAAAAAAGCATCTGGACTATGCCGACGATGTGAACTAGATTTGAGGATAGCCACCTTTTCCAGATCTGGGAAAGCTGTAACAAATAGGTGATTGCTGGAGAGATGTGACTGTTTCCATTATATTTAGATGCTCCTCAGGAAGCAGCTTTATTCATTAACTTTATTTGGCAAGTTGTCCGAAGGTAGATGAATGGGTATGGTTTTGCAGTCAAACCATGGATTCTGGGTTTCTTTGTGTGCCTGATAATACTCAGAAGTTTGAGAATAGAGAAAAATCTCCAGTCTGTACATGCAGTGAAATACTACTACTCTTACCCTTCCAGTAATAAGTGGAATATATACATATATATCTCCTTTGTGTAGTTTTATTTTATTAGTTTTCTTTCAAGAGGAGTTGGTGGTGGGTTTTTTTCCCATGGTTTTATGTAGGATATTTGTTCTTTCATCAGTTTTATCATTTCAGTAGTCCAAACCACTAGGATGTTGCTTTTTAAGGTGCCTAGAAAGGATAACCTGTTAACAATCATTTACTTAAGAAAGATGTTGCAATAGAGAATACATATTATAGTTTGGACTCTTTGTTAACACACTATCTTCAACCACTTCCACACATTTTATACATAGGTTGTTTGGATTTTGAGTTTTTACTGTTGAAATATTTTCTATGAGATTGTCCAGTGTCAGGAAAGGACTGCCAACCATATCATTAAACTTACAGGGGTTTTCAGGTGAAGTTGTTTCAACCCAGCCATAGTTTTTGTATTTAATATGAGTACATTTTAATGGAACTGTTGAAAGAACAAATTTCACGTGCATAAAACCGCAGAATAATAACAAAGTAGTTTTCCACTGTACTTGCAGACTCAAATAGTTTTTTCCCCTAGGGCCCTCAAACTCAACCTTGATGTTATTTAAACAGGACATCGCCAAGGCCACTAACTCTAGCAAGTTGTTTCGTGAGAAGAACTAATGAAGCAATTTGTTATCTTTTTTCTCCTTCCTTGCTTTTTCCTTCCTATCCTACATGCTCTTTGTATCATCAGTTCTGTCCTATGTCCCGTACCTGTCTGTGGTACAACTGGCAGCCTGCAGTGTGGCTGGTGGAAGCCTTCATGAAGACCAATTTTCTAGCTTTCAAAATAGCTGGAAACTTCCTTTTTTCTGATAGAAATGCCAACTTGGGTTTCTTTTCTGATGCAGTTTTCAATTTGAGTAGGAATGTACCTCAATTACTGTCAAATATGACTGAATCCAGTTGACAGATCCTATAGTTATAGCAAAAATTTAATCCACAAGTGGACGATGGGAGGGACAGCACAGCTGTCTGAGGAAACAAGGGAGAAAATGGAATTCTTCTCATGACTGTCACGTGTTAGACTGGATTTGATTTTGTAAGGAGGCTCTGAGAGAAGGTAGTCTGATAGTTTCCTTATTTCTCTGTTTTCCTTTGGCTTTGACCATAACTCAGCAGAGCCATGGATTTTATTGTTGACAACTTTCACAGGCAGGGACAGGGTCATCTCAGAGGCCCTCTTGAGCTGTTCTGTGCACTGGACAGAAGGAAAATTAACTCCATGAAGATGCTGAAGTTTGGATGCTGCTTTGTACACAGTTCCCATGTCAAATGTTACTGCAGGTCTGAAGCTTGTGAAGCAGTCTCTGCCAGTGTCATGTGAATATTCTTTTTTGCATCACCTACAGGCCAGCCTGTATAAATCAGAGGTCTGGCTATGATAGGAGGTGGGTCTCAGAAGAAGGTGGTTTGATGTGGAGCAAGTCAACTTCCTTCTAAATAGTTTCTAATCAGTCATGAAAATGAAACTGTAACCTGCATCTGGAAAACAAAATATTTTTGAAAACACACACTAGTCAAATATTTATCTGGAGACTTAAAAAAAACAAAACCAACCAAACAAAAAGCCAACAACAACAACAACAAACACAAAGATGCAATGTTACATCTTCTGTTTGCCTTTTAACCTCGCAGGTTTCCTATATGTAAAATGCAGTGATTCACTGCCCACTTCATAGAACTGTTGCATGATATGATTAACTGTAGATGGCTTTAAGAGACTAAAATTCAATGTATGAGATAAAGTAACACATCAGTAACTTATAGTAGTATTTTGAAGTATTAACAACTTACCTAATCCCTTCTCTCCTTAAAATTCATTGCCTTTTGTTTTGAGTACAGTGATATATTACATTAGATGCCTTCACAAACCAGGATGTCACTGAGCCACATAACAAAAGATAAAATAGTGTGATATGAAGGGGATTTTGGAGAGAGGAGTGAAGATAAAGTCCTGTCTGCAATTAAGTTCATAGAAACTCTTTTCCTCTCTCAGTTTTTTTGGAACACAGCTAAGGAAATATCAGTTTGGCTCTGCCCTAGGAAAAAAAAGTTGCTGAAACTGCCATTCTCCCAAACCTTTCCTGTAGCCAGAGGTTCAGCCCAGTGACCATCTGTTGGGGACAGCCTAGTTCAAGGCTAAGTCCATACATCAATGTAGAGGGCTGGTGGGATGGTTCAGGATGCAACTCTTCAATCATTACAAGAAAAAAAATCACGCCCACGTGCCAAATGGCCTTAATCACATTCCTCCTATGTAGGCACACACCCAGTTCTTGTGATCAGTATAACAGTACCCAGTGTTTAAATTTTAGTTTGCGAATGCATCTATTATATGGAATTCTAATTACCTGTGGTTTCATGTTGTTTATTATCTACTTTCTTTTTACCAAAATATAAAATATCGCAGTTGTGTCTGTTGCTCAACAGATCATCAGAGTATTGGTCAAGAGATATGAGGTTATTTTTCATTCATTCTGTTCATCAGAAATGCATTTATTTTTTTTTTTAATAGAAGTGTTAGTGATTCCTAAAGACCACTCTGGTCAGACAGTATGTTTCCAGATGTTAAGTTGCATTAGAATGACATTATCCACATCATAGTATTTTCTTTTTAATTTTTGCTTAGGGCTAGTTTCATATCTGTCAAAAAAAGTTTGTGTTATCTAGTGAAAGGAACAGACTTTCATAGATAGTCTTACTCTATGATCCATAACAAGAAAATGCTAGAAAACCCTTCCTATATATAAACAATCTGAGGTTCGTGTTTCTAGAATTAAAAAGAGAAATGTCTGTTCCTTATTAAAAGCTCTTTGATAGCACAATAGCTATTTGATAATATGCTAGCATGAGTTTTAGCAGAAATTGCTTTTCAGGTTACTGTTAATTCTCTCAAGCTAAGCATTTCATACCGTATCTAAGATAATATAATCACAATCCTTAGCCAGACACAGAAGGTGGGTCTAAATGTACTGCTGGTGTTCATTTGGCTGGAGCCTTAGAAGGCACCAACTTTGGGACGAGTTGAAAAAAGCATCAACAGGTTGAATATGATGAAACTGTACAATTTGAAGAGAGAAAGAAAAGAAAATCTTAGTGTAAATCTTTACAAGTGAAGCGTAATTCCTGTTTTGAACACAGACTGATGGCAAATTTCCAGTGTTTTTGTTTTGTGTTTTGCAATAGAAAAAAGCTAAAAATTTAATTGAAACCAAAGCCTTCTGTTTCAGCAGTTTCTGAAGGAGCAAAAGAGAAAGATGCTCAAAACTAAGGAATATCTAACAGCTCTGTGGTTGGTGACCTTGACAATGGTGTGATGACACCATCGGAAGAGACACCTGAGACTGAAGAAGTTTGATCCTTTAATGTCCTGTAATTTCCGTGTCCTGTCCCATCCTCTTTTTTGGCTGAATAATTATATATAATTTCCAGACAATGAACAGTTCTCACAGGAGAAACTGAGGAGATTAGTCTGGTTGCAGGGGAGGAAAACAAGCAAAGACCTCTCTCACTTTATATTTTGTCCTGCAAAGCTGTGAATGGCCTTCCATTCATCTTGTCATAAAACAAAGAAAAACATCATTTTAAACATTTCATTGGCTGAGAAAGTCACTTCTCCACCTCATGGGAAGATCGTGGTTGGTATTTCAAAGCAAGGAGAAGAGAATGCCTGAAAAACCCTGTAGCATCTGCTGTCTCATTCCATAATCTGCAGCACTTTGTTTTTAAACAGTGTCTGTACTATGTGCTGATTGCTGCATGAGAAATGTAGCTACATTGTTAGTTCATTACAAATGGCTTAATACAGGCCAGTTTCCACCCCCAAACTATTCTTTTAAAGCTACCATCAGAATTGCATGTATTCATCTGAGAGCTGCTTTGGCCTATAATATGTTTTGATTTGTTGTATGAATTGACTGCTTCTGTGTAGAGATTTTTTTCATTTTTCCCTCTTCTGCTTCTGGGCCATGATTGATGATCTAAATAATCATTTCCAGACACAAGCCTTTTTTTTTTTTTACCGTTGACCAGTCACTAATCACTACTTGCTCATCCCTGTGTTTTGTTGGTAAGCCAGATGAATTTCTTTTTAATGGCTTTTTCTCTCTTTATGTCAGAAATCTCACCACAGATAAATGACAGACACACACCACATATGTGCGCAGACCTTATAATCATTATCCTGTACGTTTGCAAAGTTCTGAGAAATTTCATTTTAAGAATAGTAAATGCATGCATTTCTCTTCCACCCCTAGCATCACATGTTCTGCAGAGAGGAAAGTTCAAAGGAACATTCAGAATTAGAAGACCATTGCTTAACTGATATTTTTTTTAGTACCTCAGTCTAGCTCACCTGCCTGAAATGTCCACACCTTCAGTCCTGAGCCTGCAAAGCACTTAGCAGTTAATTTGCCTTGTTTAAGCATCTGTCTTTGAAAATTTGAGCAAAAATGGCTGAATATTAAGATGGGGTCTACCATTATTTTAATGTATGCCAACTGATAAAAATTCCAATACTTAAAATAGACGTGGCACCGTGCACTCTCTTGCCTGTGTTGCTGGTATGTCAGAGATCACTTAACAGTCACAGTCTTAAATAAAATGCCTGAGTGTACACAGAGTTCAGGACCCTGAGTGGGGTATTTATATACTTTATGCATGCTGTATTTGACTGTTGCTTCCCATGTATCTCAGCTTTATGGTACCTCCCCATTCCCTGCTCACCCTGTGACTGGGGCAGTTGTTGCCTCTCTGATAACAAAGTGGAGAAGTTGGCATTGCAGCCTCAAAAGCAGCTTTTAAGGCCCCAGCACATATGAACTCTTTCTCCTGTCTAGAGAAGGGTGATTACACTCATTTGAGAAGTTTTGTAGTGTTCTAGAGGTTATTTAGGTTATTCTCTTTAAAAGAGGCTGCTTTAAAGTTAGATGGAAAATCAAGCTGACTAGAAACACTTGGCTCAGGTGATGCAGTTCTGGCATTGAGAAGCTATGAATAGAAAGGAACTGGATTACTAAATAGAATTGTCACCCTTTTTGGAATGAAGAAACTGACCTCAAATGTCGGGTTTGGAGAAGGAAGTCAGAGAATAGAAAGGGCTTGGTTTCTTTGTTCTGTAAGGCATTTGCAAATCCTAGTAATAGGGGTATCCAAATGTTTTACCCTCTAATGCTTTTCTCCTTATTGACACCTAGACACCCCAATTCTGATACATTTTTGTCTGGATTACATAAATGCTGTGCAACACATTTACAAAGCTGTTTGCTCTTGCTGTAGATGTTAGAGTTCTTTCCCATGTATAGGCACACCTGCAGACTTCTGAGATAGAACGTATCCAGCCATGGTATTGGAGGTGGCTCTCCCTGCTTGGGCACCCAGTGCTGTCTGATTGAAATCAGAACCAGATGGTTTTCTGCCGTGCAGATGTGAGAAAAGCCCAGGAAGATGCTGGCTGCCGTGGAGACAACCCTGTAACATAAATACGGGTGAACAGCTTGTGAAATACCAAAACGATATTGTTCCAGTGATTCAAGAAAAGTAATCTTTATCAGAAAATACTGCAGTGTTGTATGTGTCAGGTAAATTATGTTTCTAAAAGACTGTCTACAAATATACGTCCTTGGTAAAGGGCTCTTTTATGTCGTGCATGCACGTACCTGGCACTGACTACCTGACTCAGAAATAAGATCAGCCTCCTGCTTTGTACACATCCTGGTTTATGGGCTATAAATACCTTAATTTCTACCAAAGCTGTGCTATCCAAACAGATGCCAACGTAAGATTATCCAGTTGTCCTTCTTTCTCCTCATCTGTTTTCAATATTAGATTTCTGATTTCAGTCTGATTTCAAGATTAGATGTTTCTCTGAAAACAAGGGCAGAAATGTTCCAGGTGCATTTTCATCTTTCAGGGAAAGACAGCAAACAAGTTGGCATGGTTCTGGGATCTGCCACAAAATACAGACACCTTATGCCAGAGCCCTAGTAAGATAAGATAGCGTTGTGCGGTCGTCAGAAGGAAACCTCCTTTCATACAGAGCAGAGAGCTTGCATTGCCCATATCCACGAATGCTGGAGTTGAAGCACAACCCTGAGACTTCTAGTACCATGTAAACTAATAGTAAAATAGTAAGCTATTATAGTAGCAAACAAGTAGACAGGCAATAGAGAGTAGATACACAAGAGCAGAATATATGTACTGCTCTCTTTGTATATGTGGAAGTGTGTGTGTGTGTTTATATATCTCTAGTTTTACCACGTCCTGAAGGAGCTTTTTAACCTACGAGCAACAACAAATATGGCAGGAAAGCAGAGAGCTGGAAACACACTCTGGTTGAATGCGAAATTGTAATTTGGAAGTGTTAGAAGATATTTTTCATCACTGCTTCACTATAGAGCTCCTTTTTTCTCCTTTCCCTTTCTCTTTCCCTTTCCCTTTCCTTTCTCCTTACCCATCTCATGAGATTTATCCAGAGACATAAGCCAAAGCTGTGCTTTGCTCCAACTACCCTGTCTGAACAGGAGACACAGGCTCAGAACAATAGATATAAAAATATATGGAACATGTATTTTTTAGGAAATTCTAGGAGAAGCTCGATGTTTTTTCCTTTATGCACATCTAACATTCTGATAAACATGTCCTGTACTTTTTGATGGCCTTGACAGTAATGCTACAAGCTTAAGGTGAATGTTGTAATGACAAAAGTTGACAAGTTTTAACTGGCACTTCCTTTTTTGCCTCTTGTCTTCTTTTGCCTGTGGTTTTCCCTTGAAAAATACCCTTTAAGGGTATCGAGTCCTGGTAACTCTTCTTAAAAATCAGGGAAAATTACAGTTACTTCTTTTAGCATCACATTATTTAATTCTGTCTACTCATTCTGAATAAGAGAATATAAATTTGAAGAAGAGTTAGTAGTATGCCCTTGTGTCAAAAAAGGCCAACTGGAAGCAGCCTGGTTGGTGGGAGTGTAGCCACCAAGTTGAAGAAGTGCCTCTCCCCACTTGCTGCTGATAGGGCTGCATTGGGCATTCAGGGCTCCTGGTTTGGGCTCCTCAGTGTGAGAAAGATGTTTACCTACTGGAGCAAGTCTGGCAGGGCTTCACTGCAGTGGTTAGGGAGGAGAGTACATGATATGTGAGAATGAGGGACCTGGGTTTGTTCACCTAAGATGAGAAGACAAGTGGTGTTAGATCCCTTCCAATTTAAATTATTCTCAGATTCTCTTAAGCTCAATATTTACGTTTCCTTTTCCTTGCTTACAACAAAGGAAAATATTATATTATATATTATGATATATGTTATTTTATATATATACAATATATATTGTATATTTTACATATACACACATATATATACATAGTCTTTATTCCAGGAAGGTCTTTCCTTCTCTTTGTGAACAGAGGGTGGTTTTACCCCATTGTGAAATGAGAAACGGAGCTGCATTGCAGGTGATGGCTGTTCCCACAGCACAAGATCTGAAGTTGGGGGCATCTTCATACCCCACAAGAAAGAAGGGCTTCAGCTTCCTTGTGTACCTCTCACCCCGTGGGCCAGGCACTCGTTGCACTGCAGGTTTCTTTAGCTGTAGCTCTGCCTGGCTGTGTTGTATCAACAGGATGAGTACATGGCCTACAAGACCATGTCAACACTTGGATTAGGCCTCAGAGGATTTGGCCATAGTAAATCTTCAGTTAAATGTCAATTGCCCATTTCTCCTTCAAATTTAAATAGCATAAATCCAAAGCAATTACATCACACTTAGTGAAATATTAACCTTTTAGTTAATTTATTTTTCTTTCCTTCCTTTTTAAAAAAATACTAAATTTTTAAATCTGAACTTTGCAACGGTTGCTTTGGTCTCTAAGTCAATGAACTTTCTGACAATGTTCCTTGTAAAGGCTTAAGCCTTTCCTGGCAAGTGATCAACAACTGGGACAAGCCCTTCCACGAGACATGAGTTTTGCAGCCTGTTGTGTGGTCTCTTTGGCTGGGTCTGTAACACATTTCCAATTGTCTAAATATAAAGAGATAACAAGGAAAGAGACTACCCAATCCACTGTATAACATAAAGCAAGACAGAGGGAAAAGGTTTATAATTTTTCTTCTTCCTTTTACATTGCTGGCTGCCTCTTATCTTTAGCCAGAAGATGCTAACATCATTTCCTCTCTATAAACTGGCTTGCACGTCACACAAAAACACAATAAATTTTGCTGATTCAGTGGTATGAAATTGACGAATCTTGATTTAATCTCAGAACTGTTAAAACATCACTTTACTGAACCCATGGGTGCATATATTGCCTCAGTGAGCCATCTTTTCTAACTAAATTGATATTTAGTGGGGAAATTGGAAATTAATCGCAACAACCGATGTTTGCAAAGTGATGATACCAGGGCTTTTTTCTTCCTTATCTACCACAAGCACACAAGCAATACCTCTTTTATTGTGTTACACCATCTGATCCTGTTTGTACTAACAGTGTGATTGCCCCAGGGATTTTATCAGAACTGCACCTCCGTTGAAGCTGATTCAGAAAGCAGTTGTGTCCATCTTCTCTACTGAATGACGGTCCAGTAAATCACAGAAACAGCCTTAAAAGCCTTCGTGAAGTTTTTAATGGTGATTCAAATGAATAGAGGTTCACCTACTCATCAGTGAAATATGAAGCATGTTTCTATTGCTCCTGCTGCTGTGCCTTTTGGGTACATCATGTGAAATAAAACAATACCTATGACTGGCAAAAAATTCCCATGACTTCACAAAGGGAAGCAAAACAGTCAATGAACTGCTGCTCTTTTTTTCTGTTACACGATCTCCCAGTTTTGAGATACAAGGTTACTTTATTTGCAAAGTATCTGGCTACTCTTTACTAAATAATTGAAAAGGCATGCCCTGCGAACACATTATATAGTCCACTCACAAAGTTATGAGTATCTCCCGCCTTGACAGTCATCATATTGATCGCAAATGGAAACTTTCTGAATAGCTCTGGTATTTTGAAAGTTGTTAAACTGTCATTCTTGGTCTTGGCTGAAACCTTCCCCATTGCGATACCCGACACTTAACATGTTATCAGCAGCATGTGTAAGCTGCTACAGGTAGGTCAGGCCACAGGGGATCATTTAACAAGTAGAACATCATGTTGGAGGCCACATAAGAAAATGCACCATGCTTCACGTGGGTCTTGGCAGCAAGTATTCCTGGAGCAGACCTTTCAGAGACTTCTTGGTGCCATGGTGGATAATTAGGGTAGATTAGGGTAGTGTGAAGATGCCAGGCTCTGGACTGTCCATGTGTCTGAGAGTGACAGACTGTCAGATGTCTTGGAGGGCCTTTGGCTGGCTGAAGACTTCAGTTTCCAGGGGGCAGTGGAGCTGCTCGATGATTGCCTGCTTCTGTCAAGAAGCACTATTAAAGCAGTATTGAAAAGCCTCGTTGCAGGATATGTGCAAAGGTTGCGTGCATCACAGGTAGGTCCCCAGTGTAGGCACTGTGAGGCTTAGTCTAGGACTGCAGTAGTTTGATTTTGTACTTGCCCAAATGTCTGAAGCAGCTTGCAGGCTTAAAAGTGCCCAGAAGGGTCTCAGATGCCATTTTCTCTTGATTTGGAAACAACAAAATGCATTTTTTTCTCAAAGCTGGTGGCCATGCTGCCTACCAGCACAAAGCTTCCGTGGTGTATACCTTCACCTATAGGCACCTCCACTTCCCAGGGCTGATTGAATATTTTGTGAGGGGTTGGATAAGTCCCAAAATTTTACAGGCTGAGGAACTGAACTTACAGTGTCCTTCTACTAGCTAAATGGCAAGCAAAACAAAGCTTTTCTTATCACTCCTTTTCTCCAGGACTGCTTTTGGATGGTGTTTAGTCCTTGTGCTGTCATCTTTTAGCTTGTTAAGCACAGGAGGTTGGCACCTGCAGACAGCACCTGAATAATCAGCTGGCCTGAGCCTTGTTCTGCTGCAACTGCATTGGGCTGCCCTGAGGCTTTACAAGGTTTGTGGCGTGGCTGGTACAAGGTGTGTAGGGATGAGCTCCTTATTACCGCAGCTGCCATGGCCAGCAGGTAGCAGTCAGAACAAAGGCATTGCAGGTGGTCCTTCTTTCTGGGAGAAAAAGAGATTCACAAAATTAGACATAAGCCTGGTGTGCCCCACACTAGTTGTTGTCAAATGGAAATGCGTTGGAATTTACAGAGTACTTATGTGTAAATGCATCCCATTGTCACCATGTGGCCAAGCCTTGAGATTTTAAGAACCATTTAAAGTAATATCCAAGATTTCCTTTCTAAGGAAAGGATCCTGATAAGATTAATGAGTAGTAGCATACAGTTTATTATCTGAAGAGCATGTTAATGCTAAATTGTTTACAGTTATCTGGTGACTCCTGATTTACAGAGTGACTTTACAAAACAAGTGGAGACTTGTTGGAAATTCTTTCAATATGTCTATTAAACTATTGAACTTGATTGCTAGGGGAAATGTCACTGCAGACCAGAAACAGTGTGGGATTGGCCTGCCAGGCAAATACACAGCTGTCTGGTACAATCATGAGGAAGTGATTTGTTGGTGTATCAACAGTGCCTTCCAAGGAACTATTATGCTGTGTGTCATCGGATTTCAGTTTCCTTTAATTTGACTACCTCATGTATCCATGAAGTATCACTACAGCTGTACAACTGCAAATTAGGTGAACTCAGCATCTTAAGCGACCTGGTCAGCTTTGTCATTGGGATTTTCCTGGCCATCAGCTCTAAAATTAACTGATTCAATGATACCTCAAGTCTGAAAAGAGTCTAGATTTGACAGCAGAAGTTTTTACATTGCTAGTAGTATCATTGCAGTGCATTAAGCTCAATTCAGCACGAGTGAGTAAAACTCGAGAAGCTGGGGAAGTACCTGGGTCTCTGTTCACACTAAATCTTGTGTTTATAGCAGTGAGCTGCAACTTGCATTTTAGCTCACTGCCTTAACGGGAGCTCGAATCTGTCTCTGCGGGTGGAAATGTGAATTCAGTAGCTTGAGTCTCTGCCCGTTGCACTCGCAGGATTTTTTAGACTATAGATAGACACAACCACTGTCTTTGAGTGCATCTATGAAGTGATTAATAGTGATTCTTTGCCTCTCTGTTTTGTTGTGAGGAATTGAAGAACTAAGAGAATGGGAATGAGGTAGTACTGAAGGATGAAAAAGATGTACATATATATATATACACATACATATATTTCCCTGAAACAGTTTAGCAGTACAGGATAATTATTATTTTTTTTTCCTTCCACATGAGACATCTCAATAACCAGGTGGTTTTGCGTCAGACTGCCTACCAACTTAATGTAGTGAGACAAAGACAGGGATTTTTGGAGCGTGGCTTATCTCTACATGAATGTACCCTAAAGTAGATTTAAAAATCTGTCAATGGCAAAGGAGAGAGTAATGACCACATTACTACAGCTGTCTCATTAAAATCTTACACGCTGTTGGATAGATTTGTTGCAGAACAAGATAGCAGAAAAATACAGTAAAGTTGCAAATACAAGTTTTTCTGGAGCCTGATTCAGTTGCAGTAGATGGGAAGTTGTGCTTCTGGGACCAGAAGTGTATCATATTTTATTTGGCTTTAAATCCATTATTTAGATTGCGGATATAACACATTTGACCTCGAATCAATTCTCTTAGTAAAAGTTCTCTCATCTGAGCATGTAGAGGCCTGCCTGTTATAAAGTCCTCCTTTTTCTCATCTCTTCTTATTATAAGCTCCAAATATTCCCTTAAGTAAAGAAGTTTTGTGTTTTGGTTTGTTTGTTGGTTTGTTTGTTTTCCACGTACCTGATCATGCCAAGCAAGTCCCTGAAAATTCCTACTCAGCACTTTGAAAATTAATCTAATAGTCTAATGGTCCTCTCTGTAAATAGGAGTTCTGTGATAAAACTGATAGAGTTTGGCTATTGATTTCCAGTCGGTCCATTTTACCAGTGTTGAGTCTTTGCTCAGTTCATGCTCCTGGGGATGTAAATAAAAGTTTGAGATTGAAAACATGCAGGCAGAATGCTCAGTTCCAGTAAATGACACATTTTGTGACAGGGTGGGATAGTTGGAGATTAAACACGTTTTCTCCCAAGTTGTGTTAAATAGTGAAGATTGATCTGTTTAATAATTTAACCATTGAATAGTAACATTATAAGAAAAGAAGAAAGCATGAGGAGAAAACCATCCCATCATACAGCAATTTGACAACATTAAAAGCTCACAGTGAAAGGGGGAAATAAATGTTGTGGTGAGAAATAGAGGAATATATGTGTTCTTAGCTCAGTACATTCTGTGTACATCAGACTTGGACAACCATGCTGGAGATATGCAGAGGTGCACACGTAGGTGAGGTGTTCAACCTTTTATTACATATGGCAGCATTAACCTTTCGTTTGGATTGACTATTGAGACTTCCCTAGGAAAGCACTGCCTGGTGAATATGATTTTCAGCCAACTGGCTACCTTTCATTTTCTCAATCCTAGCCCAGCTTAATCTCTTCCATTCATGTGTTATTACTAGATCTGGATCGCTGCGCTTGCGTCTTGCCCAGTGTCATGTCGCACATCTGGAAATGTTGTGGTTTGCTGAATGACAAGTTGCACTCTTTCCTTCCAGTTCCGCCTGGTGGTAAAGACGGCGCTGAAGCTGCTGCTGGTCTTTGTGGAGTACACCGAATCCAATGCACCACTTTTAATCCAGGCAGTATCTACTGTTGATGAAAAGAGAGGTGAGTAGCCTTGCTTGGGGGGATGCAAAATCCCAGCACCACTGAGATCAGGGTGGGATTTTGTCAGTGATTTCAGTGTTTCTGGGGTTGCTATCGTAATGCATGGTTTGTGCAACATACCCTTCATTTCTCCATTAAAAGCGTATTTTAAGTATTTGTGCAATTTAAGATTGTTTTGAGGAATGAATTATAGTGGGAAAGTGAACAGTGAAAAGCCGAGGAGCCCGGCAGCCTCCCTGTGCACCGCCATCATTGACCCTTCCCTGCACCCCCACACAAAGTGAACCCCATGGTGTCTTCCAACCTTGGAGGCTCCTTCGGGCCAGGCCACCTTTCCACTTCCTTCTGAGAAGCAGCAGCCTGATTTAGAAGAGAAAATGATATCTAATCAGTGTAATCCCTTTGAAGAGAAAGACGAGGTCAGTAATAGTACAGGCTTTATAGTAAAAGCAAAACCATCTGTTGTTACATTAAAATAAAGCCCTTGAGCAGATATTATACTATGAAATCTGTTACCCTTCAGGCTCATGAAAAATACTTGAATATGTATACTGTATTTTTTACAAATAAATAGAAGAAAAATGGTTCTTTTTTGTTCTTCCCACAAAGCCATTGCTAAGCTCCTGGGGCATTTTCTCTTGATGCAAAACATTCCTTTGCCTCAAGGAAACTTTTTGAGGTTGGGAGAGCCATTGTTGTGGTCTCAAACACATGGAGATTCAAAGTGAGATCCCCTCTGTGGAACAACTGCCTCCATGCTGAACTTGTTTGAGCGACTTGATATGGTAAAAGTGAAACGAAAATAGTTGGGGGATGGGGAGAAAGGTGGTGCCAGAAACAGGAGAAAGTAACCAGGTTTTGCTTTTAGCTAGGAGTGTGTGGAAAAGACCGAAAAAATTCTCTCGTATGGCAGGCGAACAGACAGGGGCAATTGAAAACCAGTATAACCCTTTGAATGGTGGACTCTTCAGGTTGGCTCTCTGTTTTGAATTAAAACCAATAAGCCTTACAATGCCATAAGCAGAAATGTAATTACAATATTAATGTAATTGTGAGCGCTATGATTTATTTTTACAGTCAGTCTTAGTATTTCCTCAGCTCTCTGAACTCACTGGTATTCACAAGATGTTCAAATTGCCATCTGTTCACATGCTAGTAAACCTCATTACAGAAAAAAAGGGAGAGAAATGAGGACCCTAGACACTATCATGAACTGTGTTTTCCGTCTGTATCTGTAAAACAGCCTCAGGCAAACAGTTACATGCCCAAAGTAACAAACAAGTTCTGTAACAATAGAAAACGTGAGAAAAAAGTGATGTAGTTAGATGGATACTTGTTAGGAGCATGAGGACAGGGTTTATGCGAATTCTCATACCTGTGGGTTGGCAGATTGTCTCATGAATTCTTGTAAATAACTTAGCCCCAAATACTCCGTTTTCTTTCCTTTTTTTTTTAAATTATTCTTATTAAGCAGTTATACTTAGCTTTTTTCTTGGTTTAGACTTAGTTCCTATCTTAGGTCATCAATGTAACAGCCATTCACTTTTGACTGTGGATGTGCTATGTTTTAATTTATATTTTGAAATGAGTGGCTTATAGCTGAGGAGTACCTGTCTTTAATGACTAATTTAATAAAACAGAAATACAGAGGAAGAAAAAGTGATGTGCCTTTTCTTGAAACGTTGTCATAAATCTTGCAGGTATATAATTAAGTTTAACACTGCTTTGAAAAAAGTCCAATATTTCATGTACATACAAGGTGATGAGATATGACATAATTCCTCAACATGTGTACCACACATGATTAACATAAAGAACCCCATAATAATTCAGCCTGGTTTCAAAGCGATCCCATCTGTGGTTTCTATGCAAGAATACATCCAGATGCAAACTGAAGTGCAGAGATCCACAGAAGTGCCACCAGATACAAGCAGACCGTAAGTGAATAACTGCATGGCCCTCATCATATAGGAAATAACTTCTCGTTATACTTCCATCTAGTTCCCCAGCGTTTCTTGTTTCAGACCCCCAGAGGAATTTGATCTCTTTTCAGTTTAGGCGTAACAAGACTGTGCGGGCTCTGGAGAGCAGAGCTGACATTGCACTCTGCTGTCTGGGGCTGCTTATCATGAGCATTTTTTCAGACAAGAGATTAAAGCTCTGTGGCTGACCTGGACACTGTCACATACTATGTGTGAATTCTGATTTCTTGTTTCATTATTTGTAAATGGCCCGTATTATCAGTATCTCCACTTTTTCTGCCATTTCACACATAGCTAGATATCCAGGATATTAATACCCATACGGTAGGTTTGATGGAAGGCTGTATGTTAAAACGTATTTAAATAGCCAGGAATACAAGATGTTGAGGTCTTTCCAAAAGTGTCAATATATTTCCATCCTATGGCAACTAGAGATGGGCATCTGTAAGATGGTGGCAGTCCTCGTGTACGGTTCTGGCCTGATGTAAGGCTTTTCATGCAGTGCCTGTCCTGTTAGTCGTGATGTCAAGATGTTGTGTAGGACATTAATTTTTATTTTATTTTTCTGAGTTTCATGTGTAAAAACATTTAAAAGGGAAAGTGAGAAAAGACTGAAGCTTAAAACAATGGGCAACATTATTCAGTAGACTGTAGTAATATAATACGGGCTTAATTATTGCAAGCCCATAGTTCTCCACATGTTTATACTCCATGCATGGCTGCTTGGAATGTGTAGTAGCATCAGGGTTGAGGGTCCAGCCTTCCTGTGGGAGTAGCCAGGATAATGAGCTGTGACCAGCGAGAAGCCTGTGGAAGGCAGTCGAGCAGTTCTCATTTCACCCATTAGAAGGCAGGAGAACACACACAGAACTCGATCTCTGCTGTTTTACTTCATTGAGCTTGTTTCATCGCTCCCATCAATTTTGCCGCAAGTCCTGCATGGAAGTCATAACCTTATGGGAACGTCCCGGTCTGCTCTCCGAAGAATTGCTGGGGTGCTACATCATCATTTTTTTACATCGTCATTCTTCTACATCACAATCAGGTGGAAGAGACAGGCTGGAAAGTAAACCTTTTTAAAAACTGGCAAGTTTAAATGAGATATAAAAATAAACTCCGTAATATAAAAATATTAAATAGATTTACAGTTTTTACTAGAAATGCGTATGCATTACCAAACCTAGATTTGAGTCTAGATTTTTCAGGATTTGTTATATTCTGACCATTACACAGAAAATGGAAGATGCAGATTTTAGCTCTGCGTAATGGTTTCCTCAAAAGTTCCTCTTCATCTATAAATGGAAAGCTTTTCAAATTCTCCACAATACAAATAGCCTTTTAAAGGAAAAGGGAAAATATACATCATGTTTTTCATATCTCTTGTGTGAGTGTCATTGTTTTAGTACAGCAGTCAATGGGTTTAGAAAAGTCATCAGTTTTTTTAGTGTATGATATACCAAGGTATTTTTCACAAAATTTTTCTGTGCGCCTTGAAAGGAGAAGGAGTTTGTTCACTGTCATCCTATCATTTCAAAAATATTGTCTTGAAAATCCTATTTTTCATGTCAGCTCCAGTTTGTGGTCTCAACGTTAAGTGGGGACTCTCCAGGAACAATATATTTGGAAATCCAAGCTCAGAGCATGAGAGTGAATGAGAGCAAACACCTGCTCTGGATCTGCCCATAGCCTGTGCTCTCTGGATCATAGCATGGAAAGTATAGGCTCTCATTATATATTAGCAAGGAATGTTAGCCCTGGTATAGTAATGCAGTAAGTTCATGGTGCAACTTCCAGTCCGTGTCCCCAGGTGAACAGGCAGGCTCATGGCTGTTTCTGCTTGACAGTTCAGCTTGAGATCATAATGAGGAAAATGGCATTTGAAAATAAAGGTTCGGTCTGGTACAAATTGGAGTAGCTCTATCAAAGCCATTGATAGTACAGCCTCCTCTTGATTTTAGTAAGGGAACAGATGAATTTCGAATTTAATGCTAGATTTTGGAAATTGGAAATTGCCTCAGTTTAGTAGCAGCACCTTAAGTAAAGGCTTTGAAAGATGGATGGAAGATAGGGCTGCCTTACTAGTAAGTGTGCCTGATCGACAATTTTTAAAAATTGTATTCTGCGATAGAGACATGGTGTGGCTAGAAAAAAATCATGGATCATCCTTGCAGGAAAACAGCAAGGTGATCCTGAAAATATTTTATTATAATGGAAAACTGTGGAGACATTCAGGCAAAAAAACCCAAAACAACCCCAGCAACAACAACAAAAACAGACACCAGGATTCTGCCTTTAAAAAACAAGATTGCTCCAAGAAGAATAAAGCCTGCCTGCAAAATACAGGCATGTTTCCCTGCAAGGAATAATGCAGTTGATTAAATAATTGATTTTTTATGTTGTTGTCAACTCGCTTTTTTCCAAATGACGTTGTTATAAATCAGACTTGCATAGTTTCCCCATTTTGTTTCTCTTTCTTATTTTCTTCCACTTTTATTTTTCACTAGAAACCACAGGAAGACATTTTTGTACTGAGGATATCATTCCTGCTGATCATATATCATTTGTGAACCGAGTGAATTTGTTCCACATGTCTTTTGAACATGTACTGCACAAAATGTCTGGTAATGTAGAGAAGCCAGTATAGAGGTGTCTAGTGTGTTTTCATTACAGCTGTGTATTTGGATAAGTATTTAATTAGTAGTGCACATAAATACATCTGGAGAGCTGTGAGTGAATGCTCCCTCCTTTGATTTTGCTCAAGATCAGGAAGTTCTGATTTATTATTCAGTAGTAAAGATCAGAGACTGTCTCAAAAAGTGGGGGAGAGAAAACAAGAGAAATATTGCTGTCTGTGCATTCATTAATGCACAGGGTTTTCCACACACTGCACTGCTATCACCTTGAAAGCAGAGGTCCTTGGCTAGCAGAGATTTGGTGTCTGTGTAGCAGGTTATATATAAAACATCAGCATGAATAGACAGTGGCCGTTATCATGATGAAAGTAATGTGGAGGTTTAATCTTGGGGTCACTGATCAGTCAGCAACAGGTGGTTGTGATGAAATATTTGCATTTTACTGCCAGATTATACTCAAGCTATAGTCATCCCTATCATGTTTAGGGGATGTGGGCTGTTGCAGAACTCTGTGTGTTTCCCTCTGAAATTCAAAGACTCTCACAGTTGTGCTTGTGAAGTTGAATTGAGTATCCCCAAGTCAGGGTTAGCTTTCTGCTTTGTCCTCACATCTTTAACCTTATTCCAAACAAAACACTGAATTATAGTATTTTCCTACCAAAATGATTCTATGATTATTTATTTCAATTTCTTAGATAAAATAGTTATGTGTTTTGTTTTGTTTTCTTTTCTTTAGTAAATACAACCATCTGCTTTTTGCCAAATGAAATAGGATGGTTTTACAAGGTGCCTTCCACACAAGAGATTATCTTGAGTGTGTCTGGTGCTGCCTGTCTGATGTTTTTGGCACAGTAACTCACTGGGCCACTTGGGTTTAGGTATCAGATAACCATGCAAATGCAAATCAATATGCAAATCAAGCAAATACATCATAACTAGAAGCAAAAATTTTAACTTAGTGGAAAAATGAGAGGAACATAGCTGAAAGTTCTGTAGAGAAGATACTTACTAAAATAATTTGAGTAAGAACCACAGCAAAAATCTTCCTCTCATTGATCGTTCCTTTTATGCAAGACACACAGACTGTAATTTGAGAAAACTGTGTTTCTCTGCCGCTCTGTTTTGTTAACAGGACTTAATGCAGCGTAGCTCGGTAATATCTCTAGGAATGTGCACAACAAGTGCACTGAAAGCATTACCATATAGGTTTTTGTGGAACGTTTATCAAAGCCTATGTAAACCTATGATAGGTGCAGTAAAATTCCTCCCACCTGGTATTCAGAAGTTCAGTGTTAATCAAACTGGGCTAACAAAGCTTCCTTCATCATCAAGGGAGAGAAATAGAAGCCTCTGGGGAAAGTCCACATGGCATATTTCAGATCCCTGCCTTAGGATGCCCAATAGCCTTTGCTGTCTGCCTCAACTTCACTCTCAGTGAAGCCGGAGAGACCAGAGCAAGCATGTCAAACTTATTTTCCCTGAGGGCCCCATCAGCCTCATGGTTGCCTTCAATGGGCCAAGTGTAATTTTAGGACTGTATAAATGTAGGAGTACTTACATCTCTACAGTCTTAAAATTATATTCAGCCCCTTGAAGGCAACCGCGAGGCTGATGCGGCCTCTGGAGAAAATGAGTTTGACACCCCTGCTGTAGAGGGAGCTGGATCTTTCCAATTCATTTTCCACCTGGCCACATATTCCAACTCATGCTACTTCTTGGATAAATGTGGATGCCACAGCTTTCCATTTTGATCACTGTCAACAATGGTTTCTGCTTTTCCTCTAGGAGCCAAGCCGTGGTCCAACATCATGGAGATCCTGGAAGAGAAGGATGGGGTTGATACCGAACTACTGGTTTACACAATGACCTTGGTTAACAAGGTTTGTTTACTTTGTTAGCAAAACTGGTGGAGATAATATTAGGATTTTCAATTGTATAATGATCTTCCCTGTTGAGTATATATGATAAAAGAAGACCTGTCCCAGAGAAGTTGCAGGACAAGCTGTAATCAGTCAGCACACTCCTGATGCTGGTGCTGCAGTCACCCAGAAGCAGCAGCTGGGAGCAGAATTGCTATTTTGCTATAATAGATGCTGTGCCGAAACATGGTTATGACATGGCTCCTCTCCCAATGCTGACAACACTGTGCAAAACAAAACTCAAGCAACTAGCTCTGCGCATTATCCAAGGAGAGAACGAAAGCAAGTGCTGGTGAAAAGATCACATGGCTCACAAAGGCTTGCATTGTGCACAATTTTCTAGTTCCAGATCTTTTTTTCTTTTTTACTGCAAACCAAATATGATGAATTTAACAGGTCTGAGTGCTAGTAAGAGTGTTTCTGCTTAAAAAAATGAGGTTACATTTTTTCTCCTTTCTTTATATTTTCTGGTGTCCTGTATTATAAGTAGTAGTTTTGCATTAAAATCAAATGTTGTCCAAAGTACTCATTTGTGCCATGGGGAAGGAGAAAGTGAAAAGCCCATGGAAGTTAGAAATTTGTTAGTGTAAATTCCTTAAAAATTAGTGTCTAGTCATAAACACATCTTAGGGTGACTGAAATTAAAAATAGATCTTTTAAAGAGCACAGAAGATCAACATACGACTAGGAAATCAAAATAGCCATGTGTTTCATGATTATACTTAATAGGCCAGAGTAACACAGAATATTATTATTGTTATTGATTATATTGAGTTAAAGATCCTGAGTGTTGTTGGACGCCATAAATCAGGCTGCCAGCTTACTGTGCTCATAGCTACATATTTGGAGCGGTGAGTTCCTTTGGATTATTTTGATAAAATAATTTCTTAATGGCAGCAATGATGCCTGAGAAGGACAAACATCTCCCTGTGACATCACTGATGTCACTGTAATTTTACTTACAGCCACCCTTGCTCCTGCTTACGTGGTAGTAAGGATCCTCTTTAACTTTTAAAGAAACCTTATCTCACCGATGTACTCTTTCTGAAAGGCATCACCAGTTTTATATGTCTGTAGCTGCTATTAGAGCCAATGCAACGAGTTTTTAATGACTGTATTTTACACCTTGATGTTTCATATACTGATTCCTCTTTCTGAGATAATTGTCTTCATAATTTGCACAGTTGTAATCTACCTGGTGTTTGACCTCAAGAATTTTGTTCTCTTTTTTTTTCTCATCTATAGTTGATTCATTTAGTCTGAGTTTTTCACTACATTTAAAGCTATTTTTAGGAGGAGATAGTTCTTTATGAAACACACAAAAAGAAAAAGCATCTCACAGTCAAAGGACCAAGGCAGTTATGAAGATCAAGGAAGAGAGGAATCCCACAATGCCACACTTAAAATTATGATCTGGCTTATGGACAGCTTTATGATGTTTTTAATGGGATTTTTTTCATGATTATAGAGAAAACAGCAAGCAGCATGTCACAGTTGTAATTTTTTCCCCTGCAGAGAATACAAATAAGGCTCAGATGGTTTCATCTTCTCTAGATGAGGAAATGTCAAGGTTTTCAGTGCAGAGTCCTCACAAGGGATTGTATTAAGGAAGCAAACTTCTACTCCTTTTTCTTTCCCTCTGTATACATTTACAGACTGTTTTCTTTCTGCTTAGGAGCAGAAAACCCATCTGCCCAGACATAACAATTGCTCCAATCCTTTTTTTCCTCTCCCTCTCCTTTCAATTTACTTAGGCTGACCTTTCATTAACCCGCTCTTAATTTGGGGGGAATTTGGCATTAATTAATCTCTTAAATGAAACTGATCCCAATGCAACTATTTTTGAATATGTATAGTTGCAGCGCAACCTCTGTTATCTTCCTTTGGTTAGTTCTTGTGATCTGCTAGATCTTATTCTAATCTCTACTTTCTTCATTTTTTTTACTGAGATCGAGATGGGTTAAAGCCTTTGTGTTTCCTTTATATTAAAAAAAAAATCCTCATCAAACGCACCAAATCAAATCAAATGAGAGGGAAGAGCTCAAAGCTACCCAGGCTTTCCTGCAAGGGCTTGGGAAAGCAACTTGGAAAATCACAGTGCAAACAAATAGAAATCTTAATTTGGAGATGTTTCTTCAAACCGAAACTAGATAGAGGGATAAGAATAAGTCTTGACATTCATATTCATGCTTCCTTTGTACACCTGTGTTCTGAAGAGTTACAGATTTGAAATCCCAGTTTTGGTCTAAGTTAACAAGGCTTTAACAAAATTCAGCAAGCAAGCCACAGAGTAGGTTTTAAACACTCTTCTCCAACTGGCTAAATTTTCATTGTCTAGACAAGTTTCCATTTTGTAAGGTTGTCTTTAGAGCAGGAGGAAATATTTGGGACTTATGTGTGTATTTTGATACAGGAGTAACATTTTGAATTTAAACAGGTCCTCAGGAAAGGACCAAGGACCGACCTTGGAAGGACCTGCCTAACTTATGGTCTCTGCTCTGCTGGTTGTGGCTTTTGTTTCCTTTATAAAGCCACTAGGAAAATGCAGGCCCACTCTTCTTTTCTACAATCACAAGCTAGAATTAATCCAACATTAATGCATGCATTTCATGTCCCTTGTGTTATTTACTGTGGAAATCTTCCTGCTGAGCTAGACCGAACTCACCTTGTTGTGACATGAGTGGTGCCCTTTTACATCTCATTTTATATTGTTAGAAATTGAGTTCAATATGCATTAGGCTCTGAAAATGGTTCTCTGAGTTTAATGACAAACCATGCAAAGGAAAAATATTTTATTTCTATACTTGAGAGTTCAATTGCCCAGTTCTGGCCAGTAGCATGCAGTGAAAATTGAATTTCCACTGCCGCATGATTTAAAATTCTATTAACCAATAAAAGACTGCTGACAAAAGCAGAGTTGCCAGTAAATAGTACCTCATGCTGCTGTTTTCCCTATCTATAGCCTGCCTGACCTTGGATTTTAAAAAGCTATGCTTTAGGGCAGTTGATCTGCATATCAACGTGAAAACCATTTGCCAATATTTTAAGAAGTTAATGCTCAGAGGATCTGTGCAGAAGATCTGACTGTTTGTCCACCCTTTTGCACATAAGATATCACATCTTGTTGTGCCTGAAGACATTTTGGTCAGTGTAGCTGCTGTCTACATCTTCCATAAGCAAGAGAAAGCCTGATAGACGTAATTTTCTGTTATAGTATTTCCATATCCATGTTAAAGCTCCATTGAATTTACAGTTTGATAGCTTCATTTGCTGAATCCTCATATTTCTACTCAGTGCTAGGTGTCAATTTAGGAAAGAGGAAAACGTACATGGTATCTATTTTCAGCACAGTTAAGGAAAATATAGTTTCATGGTCTTCGGTGGGTTTTAAAGAGGCTTTAAATACTGTCCTGGACAGACACAAATTCTTAATTAGAGACTGAATGTATAACCCTAACACTTCATTAATGTTTGTGCTAAGCATTCCTGTTGCAGTGTACCTCACCAGATGGCAGATAATAGTCCTGTAATGACTGTAGAAGATGTTTCTGTCTTGTGTTTAGTTTTAAAAAAAAAAAATAATAAATTAAGAAGTAGCTTGGTGATGCACATTTTCCAGTGCCTCATTTCACAGGAAAGAGGTGCTTTCATAGGGCAAGGTATTATTCATGTAATTCAGACGTCTTTTTCTGAATGTAAAGCTTCTTGGCACAGGGAGGCAGCCCAGAGTGGCTGCTCTCTTCTGCACTCTGCTGCTCAGAGCCTCTTTGGAAAAGCCAGGCTCTAGAAAACCAGTGTTCTTAGAGCACATTTCTTCCCATCCAGGGCATGAGTAGATGAAACTCTCTGGACAGGGCCTGTTTTTTGCATGTGCTGTCTCTATCTCTTGCTATTGGGAGTATAGATAAGTTACTTAGCTAATTAAATAGAAGAAGGGTAACTACTTGAGAATAAGCGTCTCTCCGATGAGTTAATCCAGAATAACTGTGTTGCTTGCAGTGTGCACTCTCCTATATTTTGCAAAAGCGGCTCTGTATAGACTGATTCTTGTAATGAGATATATGTTGCTCTGCAAGTAGGTTGCACATTATGTTCAGTAGTTTCTGTTCAACATGATCGGAATTAGACTCATCTTTCTGCATCATACATAAAGAGCAGTAAAAGAATCAGCACAAGCTGAGTACAAATCAATGGCAAACCAGAAGAGTAGTGTTTTTTCTTGTCTTTGTAAATGTCTGCAGGACTCTGGTAGATGAAGTTCACTTATGCACTCAGCAAAGTTGTCCAACACTCATGTCCTCTTCCCACACATCATTCTGTAGTAAAGCTGTGAGTGGCTTGATTCAGTGCCTCTCGCTACATACACTGCAGTGGCATGCTATGGTATACATGGTGTACTGCAGACGATCAACTTCCTCTTCTCAGTTTTCTGAATTCACAAAAAAAATGGGAAATGGCCACGGTAAGAATAATGCTCTCTCTTGAACATAGAGCAGGTGCCATAGAAAGCTCTGAACTCAAACAGTTCATTTTCGATACCTGTTATTATTAGTATTCTTTATTTTCTAGTGTGCAAAAGCTCCTCTCACTGTCACTGCTAACAACTTACCCCGTAATCAGGAATGAGTAACTTTTACTATTTTATAGGAGTTAAGGAGTCGGTGTACCTTTAATAGGACTTTTCCAGTTGAAAGGGAGGAGAGGAGTCAGTATCTCTGTAATATACAGCAATTTGTGCGCTGGGAGGATGGCCTCTGCTGCAGGTGTGGAGGACAGTAGGCACATGGTGCAGGATATTTCCCGCTGTCCTGACATCACACAGCTGTGCATTGGACTTTTTCTTCTTAAGGCCAAACTTACAGGAATCAGTAGGAAATCAGCTTCGCTGTTTTTAGCTAAACCGTTTTTTTCTCTCTCTTTGCTTTTATCCCTGTGTTTGATGCGTTAACATTCTCTGTTCTTTAAATCTGTACTTAAATGAAGCCAGGAAGAATCCAACTGTGTATTTTAAAGACCCACATTTTCCATACTTTTTTGTATGAAATAACAACACTGATTTGTTTTGCCAGTTATTCCTTTTTCTGCACAGTGCACAAAGTTGTTTGTTAAAAGCTGTGCCACTTGTTTTTTATTTTCTAGCGGTGTCTCTAATCCCACATAATGGGTTTTACTCTATTGAAATCATACACAGGAACCACTTGCCACCCGCTTTTAAAAACCTTTGGTTAATTCTTTTCAAAACAAAAAGATTTAAATGTTTTTCCTTTGATTCTTAGACGCTGTTGGGGTTGCCAGATCAAGACTCTTTCTACGACGTCGTGGACTGTCTGGAAGAGCTAGGCATTGAAGCCATTTCACAGAGACACTTGAACAAGAAAGGAACAGATTTGGACTTAGTTGAGCAATTTAACATTTATGAGGTAACATAACATGCCCTGTTTTATGCATCTTACAGCTTGTGCAAACTTCAAAGCCAAGAGGAGGGGGAAAATGTAACCTACGTGAAATTCGGTTATCTATTTTGTTTTAAAAGAAAAACATCTGGTTTCTAGAAGTATTATACACATTCGTATATGTGACCTGCTACGCTACATAGCTGCGTTTAATGCAAATGTGTTTCATGGTAAAGCTGGGGCATACTCCAAGGCAAACCATCATATTTACTAGTCTCCTTAGAGGCAGTTCTGCCTGCAATTAAACCTTTCTCAGACTGCTAGTTACACGTCCTGAAGTAGAAGTTCTTTCCGTATGCAAAAGTTTTCAGCTCATGAAAAAGGTTTGGCTGAACTCAGCTTTACAAATACCACTTGTTCTGCAGCTGAATACCCAGCAAGTCCTTGTTTAAGAGTTTACACTGGACCAAATTCTATACAGTGTGCAGCAATGGAGTAATGAGTGACTCCACATTCGGTACCTAAGTATAAAATAGCTACTTCTGAAGTATTTATATGTAAGGGTAGGATATCCAGTTTCTTAATAATTAGCCTCTTTTCAGACTTTGGGAAGTGTTGGAGTGGGAAGGCTTAGGCTGAAGTTAATGCGAATGTAAATGTGAATTCATGTTCTGGTGTAATGAAATGAATTTATTCCCATCTAAGCCCAGCAAAGGATTTGATAGATTTGATTCTTCATTTTCTTAATCAACTTTACACCCATGTCACTTCAGTATCTTTAGCAGAGTTAAGTTTTATATACAGCAGTTTGCAGGAAGATTTAGGCCAAAATAGGAACATCAGAATGAAAGGTCCCCATGTCAGAGGCATCAGGACATAAAATCCTTTTAAAAGGTGATCATTAATCTTAAAAACAGGGTGTTTTACACATGCTGTGCCTACTGAAAGATAAGACTGCAAAATTAGCAGTTGGTTTACTTGGGTACCAGCTTTCTCTTGATCACCGGACTAAATTTAGACATGACTATGCATGTTCTTTCTTTTTTTGCCAGTGTTGTTCTTTACCTGAAAAATCTCTTCTTCCCCCTACCTTTGTTTTGTTAAAGTCACTTCGGTAAGAATTATCAGAATAACAAGACTGATAGCGACAAGAAGATATGCATTCTTCCGATCACCCACATCGCCCTCTTCTGTACCTCTGCCTATGTGAATGGATCTTTCTCATATAAAGATTACTTAAATGTTATGCTGCATACCAGATGAGATCCACCAGTAATTTTATTGTTTCTGCCAGTGATACCCCCCTCATGTACCCTTAGATAGCACGTGCTTTATTTCTGTCAGAAGTATGTCACCGCATGTCAACGATATGCTGTGGTTCAGTATGCTAGGTGTTGCACCTGTATTTCGCTCCTCTACTGTTTCCAGCTGATGACCTCCCAACCTGCCTTGGAAACTTCTGTCAAATGTCATTGTGGCCATGCTATTCCCAGGGTCATTCTTCTCTGGTATTATACATGTGTTCCTCTGTATTGCCAGTGCTTCTGAACTGGCAGGAAATACTGTATTTTGCACCAAAAGGCATATGTGAAAGTAATCCTGCTAACCTAAAAATCTGGAGGCTTAGAGGGCACATGTGGTCTGTGTTTTTTTTTCTTTTAATCCATTGTGGTACCAGTTCACAGAAATAGGGTGGGGTTGTTTGGTTTGGTTTGGTTTGGGTTTTTTTGTTTTTGTTTTCCCCCCCCCACCGTGTTTACTTTGCAGGGAGAGCTGTTAAAATGGAGATTTTTAAGAGGCTTGTAGTTACTTAAACATCTGCTGTCTCTTCCTTGGCTGGGAAGAAATTACAGCACTTTTCTAAAATACTTTCTGAAGTAGTAGACGGTAACTTCCACTTGACCAAGTGTCATGTCTGAACACGAGGAAATGTTCAGTCAATCAATGCATGAAAGGTTGTTTGGTTTTTTCGTGTTGGTTTCACTAGAGCCAAGACTTCACCTAAATATTTTGGAAAGAAATAAAGAGAGCTAGGTGTCCAACACTGCTCAGCTTCCTTGAAAATTAAGTCCTATTTAAAAAAAAAAAAAAAAGAAACAAAACAAGCAAAAAAAACCACCACACACCAACAACTAGGAGATATATAAATGTGTTCTTACAGGTCCTGTAGTGTTCTATATAAAACGTCAGTATATAATTCCATTATTAGAGCTGCTACCCTGCACTAATGGATAAGACAGCAACTTACAGGGAAAGCTATAAAAATGGTGATGCTAATAGGAGTTAATCTTGTTGAGATCAGTTAATTCTGAAGTCCTAGATGTAAAGGCCTGTGGTACCTTAAAGGAACTGCATCAGAAGCCTCACGTTTCTTCCTTTCTTTCTCAGATGACACTGAGACATGAGGATGGAGATGAGAGCGCTGATCCCCCTCCCAGCGGGCGCAAGGACCGGAGAAGGGCCAGTCTTGGTGCTGGTGAGCGAAGGGGGCTGGAGCGCCGACGGAGCCGCAGGCACTCAGTACAGAACGTCAAAACCACTTTATCGGCCCCTGCAAGTCCCTGCAGCCAGTCAAACCCTGGCTTTGTGCTGGGGCACGGACAGCACGTTGAAGATCACAGTGAGAGGTAAGTGCATGAGCTGAGGAATATTCCTTTCTTTTCCCTTATTACTTTCTGTTATGTTCGTTGCACTTTATTAATCTGACAGACCTTTCTATTCTTTGTTTCCCTCTTTCCATTTAATTAAGAAAGCAAAAAGCTTATTTAAAGTTAAAACAAAGAAACAAAAACACCAACAAGAAGAAGAAATGGATTTGTAAGTGACAGCTACATAGCTAAGTTCTTCGACACCATCTGCCCAAGTAAATGGACCCAAACCACATGAAGTAGAGCATTTGGTATGGGAAGTAACCAAGCTTAATTTAATCCATTGACAAATTTTATGTTTAGTATACCCATATAATAGAAGATTGTAAAAAGGGCATAAACACATTAATGGAGAGCTATTTGTCCTGTATATGTTACAGTTCATTCTTTTTTTTCCTCCTCTTTGCAATCAGCATTTCAGCATAAATGTTTTCCTTTGAGGCTACACCATAGTAGTGAATATATATAATGTTTTATAATTAGTGAAAGAGAGATGATAATGGCTACTTGAGCAGCAGTCTGCAACACTGGAGTCAGTGGCAGCTAGTGTCATTGCCAGTACCATAATGCTGGCTTGGGCTGTGCAGACTTAGGAAAAAAGGGAGCTGCAGATCGACAGCATGTCTGACTGGTGCACAGGAGGGCTGGAATTATTTTGACTAAGTTAGACATCTGATCAGCTCACCTCCCTTTGATGTTAGTGGAGTGCAGCAAGCACTGGTAGGCCTTCGGTTACCCAACGTGTTCTACATGCCTGAAATTTCAACCAAAATGAATTGTGCTCTGAAACTGGTTGTTTCTCTATGTTGACTATAAAGGGAACCTGGCTGACTAGCTCAGGTGAAGATACATACCTTGCAGATAGCTAAAGCTGGTCACTGTCATCCTGTAGCTGAAGGTGCAATTTGCAGAACCTAAGTGTGCTCCATGAAGAGCATATCTTGTGTTGATTATAACATTTGGGAAGTTCTTTGGAGGTTTCCGTTGGTTAGCACTGGATCATAGAATCATTTTGGTTGGAAAAAACTTTTAAGATCATCAAGTCCAACCCTTAACCTAACACTGGCACTAAACTCTGTCCCTAAGAAACTCATCCACACATCTTTTAAATACTTCCAGGGATGGTGACTCCACCACTTCCCTGGGCAGCCTGTTCCAATGCCTGACAACTCTTTCTGTGAAGAAATTTTTCCTAATATCCAATGTAAAACTCCCCTGGCACAACTTGAGGCCATTTCCTCTCGTCCTGTTACTTGCTGCTTGGGAGAAGAGACCAACACCCTCCATGCTACGACGTCCTTTCAGGCAGTTGTAGACAGTGATCAGGTCTCCCCTCAGCCTCCTTTTCTCCAGACCAAACAGCCCCAGTTCCCTCAGCCGCTCCTCATCAGACCTGTGCTCCAGGCCTTTTACCAGGTTCGTTGCCCTTCTCTGAACTCTCTCTAGGACCCCAATGACTTTTATGTAGTGAGGGGCCCAAAACTGAACACAGGATTTGAGGTGTGGCCTCACCAATGCCAAGTGCAGGGGGACGGTCACTTCCCTGGTGCTGCTGGCCGCACTGGTCCTGATGTGAACTTAGAGCCTTAAAATCCAGCGTTACATGTTGAGCAGCCCTTCTTGCAAAGTAAACTGAGTTGACTAAAGCTTAATGGTGATGTGAACTTAGAGCCTTAAAATCCAGCGTTACATGTTGAGCAGCCCTTCTTGCAAAGTAAACTGAGTTGACTAAAGCTTAATGGCTTCAGGCAATATGAAAATAGAAGACTCCAGAGAATTTAAACAGTAATTGCATGTCATTTACTGCATAATGGCTGCTTTTTTTTTTTTTTTTAATTCTTGCATTTGACAACACATTCATACTTGTTTTCCATCACCTTCTATTGGCTGGGTCTTTAGTGGGCTGGCGGCTGAGGGCCCCATGGCCTTACAGTCTGATGACGAGGATGACAGTGCATTTGAGGCTGAGTTTAAAGCGTCTTCATTGTGAGTACAGCTGGGAGCTTCAGCTGCCCTGCATGGAAAGCCTCATGCATGATCTTGGGCCCCGCTTCATGACTCGGCAATGTGACTGGGAATCTGTGTCCATGGCTGTGCAGCAGATATGACTGATTTTCTTAAATGATGAATTTGGGTTGGAAATAAGGAGATGCTTCAACTGTACAGAAAATGCTGATTCTCTTACAAGTCACACAGGATAACAACTTCTGCCAATGCTCTTTGTCACTATTAATGTTTGCTTACTAGCTTTATCTTGCAGTCTTCAGTAACTCCTAATGATTTTGTGTTTCAGTTGTTTTTCAGTTTCAGGGGAATAGAAACGTGGCAGGTTAGTTTCATAAGTAGTTTGAATTATTTTTTCACTAGTATAGCATGAATAATTATCCTACTTTTTTGAAGAAAATTACCCAGTTCCGCTCCACACCCTCTTGGACAGTGACATAATTTAAAGCATTATTTAAGTTTAAATACAGGAAAGCAGTCTTCATTTAAGCTGGCAAATTTAATTTAATGTTGCAATTGTCCTTGGAATCTTCTCTAGGAAAATAATTACATTCTCTTCAACTCCAGTTTGAATTTCTAACTTGCTCACCTGCCTCTGTAATGAAAGAAGTATTCAGTTATGATTGTATGTAACACTGATATTTACTTCACATATTAGATAAATAAAAATCCTTTTCACACCCCTCCCCTCCCCTCCCCCCGCTATTCTCCAACCTTCTTAGCAGGTAGAGACAGGGAGTATTACTTGTAGCTAGCAAATCATTTGTTTGCTTTTCTTTTTTTCCCACTGGACATTACAGACCACAGAATATGTTCTGGCACCCAAAGATGCAAGTTTTATGCCCAGTTAAATTATTAAAGTTGCCATAACAAGAAGGTAGTCAACTGTTGGTACTTCTATAAATCTCACTGGGTTTCCAGTAAATAAGCATTTCAGAAAATCAGATTCTGTCCTTCACATTTTTAGTCTCATCGTCAGCCCAAATCTGTAGTTGTGGTAGGAAGAGGAAAACCAGCCTTCCTGCTTTATCATATCCCAGTGAGTCTCTCAGCTCTCAGTGAAATAGTCCAGATGAATGCAACAGTATCTCTACATCTAATAGCTAAACTGGGACAAAAAATGAAAGCTTGATGGCTGCTATTCATAAACATTTAAACAGAAAAATAGTGAACTTGAATGACTCATGCAAAGTTTTTACACATATATAAAGTTTTAATTAACCTTAAGTGGAAAGAGGTTTTCCTTTCTGCATTGTTCCTACTGGAATCAAGATTTCAAATTTGAGCACATGGTATCTGAAAAAACATATTTATTCGTTTAAAGGATTTTAATACAGCATAAGTTTAGGCCTTGCTGCAATTTGTAATGAAATTTAAAAATCATGTGTTAAAATATGGTATAGGCATCACCTGTTTTTTGGTTTTGTTTTTTTCAAAAGCAATGCTTCTTTTGTCCCTTCTGCTTCCATTGTTAATACTGCAGAGAGGAATCTTTACAAATAGATAAAATGACTCGATACCTCTCTAAACTGAAAGTAACTTTTGGTCATCCAGGAAAGATCTGTCTTCTGCCAATGACTCTTTTGGTTCATAATCCTTGTCCCTCTTGAGGAAGGAAAAAGGTTAGCAATAAGTTTTTGCAATGCTGTATTTTCTGAAAAATAGTCTACAGAAAGGGTTTCAGTCTCTTTATTCCTTCACTATATTTTCTTTACCAATAGGAAATTTGTAACAAAATGAATGATACTCTTATTGCGTTGCTCCTGCTGGTGTCTAAGCTTCATGTGTGGTTGCAGATGTCTATGTCTGGTTTTGCAGTGGATTAACACGATCAAGTTTGGTGGAATTGCTTCTAATGGACATGGTTAGAGATTAAAATCACACTCTTACTCTCTATTCAATTTTGTTAGGGGCAATATTCTTGGTTATTTTTGGACTTCACTACCGAAATCGGTAGAACATTCAAGTTCTTCCTCAGCATTCTCCTTCCCACAGTGTTCATGTTTCTTCTCTTTCTAACTCTGTCAGCTGGTTTGGCAGTTACTTTGCTTTTGTTTACCACATCAAACAGGTTGTCCACAGTCATCTGCTTTGTGTCGACCGATAAGTCTTCCAAAAAGAGAAAAATCCATGGTGCCGGTAAAACAAAAAAAAGACAATATTGGCCAATTTCTGTTCTGTCTCACGATGCTCTATATCCAGAAAAGCTGTCTGAAGTCAATGGGGTTGCTCTGATTTACGCCCAGCTAATTGAGAGCAGACTTTGGGTTTTAGAGCTTGGAAAAGTTGACCATAAATGCGAAGGGCAACCAGAAGAAAAACTTGCAGGCCTTTTTCATCCATTTGGCAACCTTATTCCAAGCTAAATGTATTGCTTTTTCATTTGTGGTTCAAAACAAACAAAGACCCAAATCTGCTTTGTGTTAAAATAGTTTTTAAGAAGAGTAAAACACAGCCTAATGTGCTTCTTGCTAAAGAAATAAATAAATAAGTTGATAATGACTACTAAATAGGAAAGGCTGGGGGTTGGTTTAGGTGTATGTAGCTGCTGCAGTGTATTTTAAATGCCTGTCCTGACCACCAGCAGGTTTGCTTTGCTCAGTTCTTCTTTCTTTGACCGTGGTGGAAAAACACCAAAAAGCCTGGGGGAAATTCCGTCCTGCTAACATGACATTTTAAGTGCTTTGCTGATGGCACCTCCTAAGGTTTTCTGCCCTGGTCCAAATTGAGTGCTCTCAATCTGTGGTCTGACATGTTGTTTCTTAAGTGGTAGACTTTTAAACAAATTCTTCCATGTTTTTGTTTTTGGTTTGTTTCTTTTTTTTTCCTTTTTAAAGTAAACCTAGCTTTTTCCAACCACACAATGGATGGAGTCAGGGAAAAATGTAAGGAGTGGCAAAGAACTTGCACTAGATTTATGTTGTTATCGTATGCAGTGATTTCTGGTTATATAAGGATTAAAAAAACCCCCTCCGTCTCTCATTCTTCCCTCCGCTGAGGGAGTAGAAGGCAGGTAGTTCAGAAGTTCTCAGTACTGCCTTGAGCACTAAACAAGTGCTCTGCAGGAGCCCTATATATACAAGCCAGAACCAAGTATTTATCCCAATTTTCAAATTAATGTGTTTCACACTTTTATGTGCATTTTTTTCATTAATACTGCACAGCGGCCATCCCTGTCTCTATCCCTGGGTGTCCCGTCAGAGCTGTGTTAGCCACACTTAGCAAACATTCTCAAGGGAGCTTCTGTGTGATTTACAGTGACACATCTTACCAGCATTTCAGTGAATGGCTCTGCCAAAGCTTTGTGGAATTTGCTACAATGAAAGACCGAGGTTTATAGAGTTTTTAATAGCTAGGATTAGGTATTTACCTCACTTTACTAGACTCTCTGCTTTCTTCTTTTTCATAGCTTTGATTTATTTTATGGCATCAAAAATTGCAAAAGAATTACTAGGATTGATCAAATAACACTATACACGTTCATCTAGAGATAACCAGTCCCTGGTGAGGACTTTGTTGTCAATATTCCTGTGTTTGAAACCTAACAAGCAGAAGAGCTGACTGCCATCTGAAGAACCCATCAGAGCAGAGCCTGCATCCTGAATCAGTGACCAAAGTTGGATTCAACAAGCTATCTTTTTTACACCGTGGGGCTAAAAAGGTATGAGGAAGACCAACTGTTCAGGTTCACCTGAGGCTTCCAGATTTTTCCATCTGAAGAAACTTGGCCTTCAAGAGAACTGCATTGATAAGGAAAAAACCAGCAGAGGTCCGAAGAGGGAATTATGTACCTATGAACTGTGCTTTTGTTAGGGTCCTGCCGGGAAGGCTGTTAGGACTCTTCCTCTGAGCAGAGATTAACACAGGAAATTCCAAAGTTTCCTGCAAATTTCTGGGCTAACTGGACACAGCATCACTGCGCGGTGCACAACAGGCTTAAGGGCTTTCACACCCTTACAGTCCTAGAAGAAAATTGGAAAATTGTTGTCTAAATAAAGAAAAGCTGTGCTGAGAAGTCATAAGGATCTGTTTGTTAGAAAATACATATTTGTGATGCTTGAGGATGGCTGAGAGGCAGGAAGAGATCGTAACGCTATTTTGGTTTTACCAGAAAACAATGAACACAGCTGAGCCTCTGATGCTAAGCGTTTTTTCTGTTTAATTTTGGATTCCTGTCGAGTTTCTAACCAACAGCACAGACCTTAGTTTGGCTATTATGCCCCATTAACTGATTATTCCAGTTGCTTCATGTAGAGCCAGGCCTGCAGGGGTGGTTTGTCCGAAATACAGCTGAGACATCTTTTTTTTTTTTTAATCATGATTTTCCATGTTTTCAGACATCCTAAACCATAACTAATCTTTGATTTTTCTCTAGAGCATTAACTATAGCAAAATTCTAGTTTTTGTCATGATGTTTCAAGTTCTGGTGACTTTCCACTACAGTATGTGAAATGTTTGATTACGTAAATACTTATGGTGACAAATATGAGTGATATGATAGGTATGAAACAGAAAAGTGGGGAGGCTCAACATCAGCATTTAATGCAGGACTGAGGCTGTGATATGGATTATTAAAGGCCCATAATTTATTTTTATTGATGTAATAGAAGGAAACTTTTTTCCCTAGACATTTACCTCTGGTTCCTGGCTTTGGACATCTAAAACAACTGAGGCATGAATCTAGACAAAGAAAAAACATCTTCAGAATAAACACGCAGTTGCTTATCTGTGGAAATATATGTGGGAGCTGAGCTACCTATAATAGCATTTGCAGGGGGAGCTTTGAAATAGAATAGCACTTGATCAGTTATAGGGGAGATAATAACTTTTTTGACAGTTACGTTGGTATGTACAAAAATGGAAATGGGAAATAAAAGCAATGGTTTTGGAAAGAAGATTTATCTATGAAATTAAAAGGCTTGGTAAGGTAGCATCTGTTCATAGCATCAGATCTTTATTAGTCTTTGACAACAGTAACATACCAAATCAGATCTGCTATTTTAGGTTTGGGGCAGGGAGGTCATGTTTATGTCTTTGTGCAGGTGGGGTTATTTGAAGCATGAGGTCAAGCATATTTGAAAGGAGAGAGAATAAAAATGTGAAATTTGTGATCTTACTCTTTGTAAGAATATCTTGGAAGTTCCTGTAAGGAATGCAGTAGAGGAAGAGACCTAGATGAGTTAAGAAAAATTTTCTTTCGAAGCCATAACAAAAGACTCCATTGATGTATAGATATGAATTGAACCACCAATGCATGAGTAATAATTAAAAAAAACCCAACCAAACAAAAAAACACACTAAAAGTTACACCTCGACGAGCATTTCGAGTACAGGTCCTATTACTGTTTGAGGCTGATACCAGCACTTTTTATCTGATTTAAAATATCTCTGTAGAATGTCAGGTTTTGTAGCAGGGGTATGTTTGCTGGCTATGGGCCTTGATGAAAGGAAATGTTTTATACTTGGTATACTTGGTTGGCAGCACTGCACTTTGCTGTAAAGACAATGGCAGATTTTCCCTGTTTGAATTTCAAGAGGAATGAAGAAATCACTGAAACTTAAATGAGGTTATAGCTGCATGGCAAATGAAAGCACAGTGTTACTTAGCCTAATTGATTTTACTTTTTTTTTTTTCACCTTTGTGTATGTAGCTTTGGTGAACTACCTGAGGAAACATAGTGCCAAACCATGGTATGAATACATTTCTCTAGAGATCCATGGTAGCATTTTATGCACTGGACTACACATGTCTTAGAGTTCATCTTCACAGTGTGTTTCCAGTGTTTGTAAACACAATCCTTTAAGGTCAGGAAAGTTTTTTCACATGTACCATGAGATGGGAGGAAAAAAAAAAAAGGCGGCAGTTTGGCAGGATGCCATTTCCAGATCCCTTCCTTTGAAGTAAGGGGCAACACAGTGACCTCCAAGTGTCAACCAATACGCAGTTGCAAGCTCTGAAAACACCATTTCTTCTCTCTTTCTGTGTATGTTTCAATATTTATTGCTCCTAAAGTCTCTCTACATCGTGATTCTGTTTCTTTACCTCTCTGCTCATACAGATGTAAAAACAGCAATGCTGTTCAATGATCAGAGAGTTGGGACTCTTGAAGTTTTTGCAAAGCCTTGCCAGTGTTTTATGCAAGACTCTGCTGTCTTGCTCTGCTTTGTTGTGCCCTATATAAACCAACTGCAGCAATGAAACAAGTGTGGAGGCATTATTTAGGTGTGAAAAGTTGTTACTAATCGCATTTTAGGGATAAGAGAATAACAGTAACCTAAAGAATGGTGTAACCTAAAGAACAACGTAATATGAAGGCATAGTGAATACATGTACTTTACATTACTTGTAATTTCCTCAACTTTTTTTTTTTTTTTCTGAACAGTTTTCCTTATTTAGGGCAGAAATACAAGGATAATTTTCCTTTTGACCTTTGCAATTATGCATCTTAGTTTGTCTTCTGTGCAGAAGGCCAAATTTTGACGCTTTGCAAGTAAGTTTTTATCCGTATTATTTCATGTATGTTCATCTTCACATAATTGTACTAACTGCAGTGGTCTGTCACATATAGCAGTGGAATAGAAATGGGCAGTTGGGTTAATATGTGGTTTCTTTAGTTTTTAATAGAGGAAGAAAGTATATGGTCATATCTTTATACAGAGTAATAAATGATGAATTTAGATTATTACCATTTTCAGCTTTCATGTAAAAGACTAGCTGAATCTGCTTTGGGAGATAGGATAGAAGAATGGAATAAGAGTACCAAAGCATTTGTTTGTTTTACAGGGACTTAGGTATTTGGCTATGAATTGTGCTGTCTAACCTGTGCAAGTGGAATTTCACTCATAAATTGAAAGACGATGGGAAGCGATTGCAAGAGAAAATAAAATTACATCCACTGTGACTTGTCAGGGTCACTCCTTGATGGAATATTTTTCATTTTCTATTTGCTCACCTGTGCCAGGTTCAGGGAAGCATCTTTCAAAGTGCTGTGCAAGAAGTAAAATAGGTCAGAGGTTTGAAGCGGAGCAGAAACAACCTTGAGAGAATAAATTGTGGGATCAACTGCAGTGTTTCATTTAGAATAAAACAGTGGAGTTGCTGATGGTGGTCTTACTTCACTGAATGTGGCGTGTAGGCCTAGTCAGAAGTGGCTCTTTTGAAAAGCAGTGAAAGTTTAAAGGAACGTAATTTAAAGAAGCTAAACTAAAAGCACTTGACTTAATTATAAAAAGAAAGGGAGAGAGAAAATTCCTCATCAGTAATTAACGGCACATAGGGTGATTTTCAGAGAGCATGGGAATAGTGACCGATAGCTTTACAGTTCCCCAGTCCTTTCTTCTCTGTGTTGCTTCGTAACACTAAGGCCCCTTTTCTCACTGAAGGCCAGTGTTGGTCTTTCTTTGGAATTTCTATATAATTCTGTGGATGGTTGCAAAAGGCTCAGGCATACACTGAGGGCCTTGTCTAATAGCCTACAGAATTAAGAAGGAAATATTTAGTAATACTTTAATAAAGGTTAAATGAGCCCTACGCTATTGGAATCAATCAAAACGGAAATATTTTAACATGCTATTATCTCATGAAATGTTCATGTGCAGAACAAAATCTTGTTAGCATAATTATGGCAAGACCATCCTGTTTTCTGTTCTTATGTATTCACACAATTACAGTCAATTTTTTCCTGGATTAAAATAAAGTATATCTTACCATTTAAAAATTTCCTTTGAGACCAGGCAGAGCAGAATGTGTTCTGCACTCATGCTTATTTTCTGGCTTTCCTTTTGTTGTTGTTCCTTCAGCACAGCCTTTGATTTTTCTATCAGCTGTATCTTTGGGGATTTTTTTGAGAACTGGGATGAGAGACTTAAGTTTCTGGGCTCCAAGCTAGAACAAAGAAAACCTGAGTTTCTTCCAGGTGCCTTCATCAAAACTCTACAAAGGCAAAAGTTTGGGGGGAGCCTAGAGAGGACAGACACTGCATAACCTTGTGCATATTGTTCAGCTCTAGGGACCAGTAAGACAAAGAGCATTTTTTGGTGCTTTTGGTTCTTGTGGAGTCAGAGTCACTGTCTTGAACAGTGGTGCCTTAGTTTTAAAATCATCTACCTCAGGCTATATTAGGTGTGCATTAGGTATGATGCCCAGTATCTTGCAGACTTTGCCCTTGCCTTCAGCTAAACTTATAGATGAGTCCCTTGATTATAATTTCCTTTCATCAGTCTGTGTTTGTTAGTGTTTGTGTATCTGCAACGCAGAGTAGCTATTTAGTATCGGCGGAACAACTTTGATTGGCACTCTTTTTATTTATTTTTTTTTTTTAATTATTTGATTAAAAGAGGAGAAAGGTTAATCCATTCATTATAGAGCTTTTGCCTGACTTTCATTTTGATGCACCAGTGGTTCTCTGTACATAAACTGCGCTTTCTTAGTCTTGTTAAACATACATGTATTTTATGGGCTGATACTTTCATGTCAAACTTTACTTGAAACAACTGAGAAAAACCTGTGTCCTAGTAGGTACTTGTTAGTTGCCATGATTGAAAATAAATTTTATAAAGATTTGTGGGGTTTTTGGTTCTCATTTGTTTGGTGGGAGTGTTAGTGGTAATCTATTTTAAAGATGGAAATAAACATGGTGATTTTTTTGATATTTGTTTTCACTGCTATAAATCTTCTGTCTGAATAGTTCTAATCTGGTACTTTTATCATGGAACTGGAGTAACCCAGCAATAGCCTTAAGGTTAGCTGAATATATGTGATCCTTCAGAATGAGCTAAAACCCCTACTCCCTGCTGCAGGATAAATATTTGCCTTTTGTTTAACAGGAAAGGTTCCTCGGAGCTACTGAAAAATGTGCTGGCTTCTGCAACGTAGCTTAATTGAAAACCTCCCTATGAATCATTTCTCTTAATTTAATTCTACTATTGCATTAACACCAAATTTGTATGTGTATGTGAGAGGGAAAGTGAGCTTTTCCACATCATTCATTCTCCATTGCACACAAGAATGAACACATAACCCTGAATGGTCCAGATGAATTCACAAATCTGACTGCTGTTCTTTTCGAGCATCCAGCTGTTTGATGTTCTTAGCTTTAGAAGAATGTCATCTATCTGCAGTTGGTGGTTCACTGTTTTAATAAATATTTGAATTGAAATTTTGCTTTTCTACCTTTTAGGAAAGGTTTAGCTAGCAGATACTACCTGCTTTCATGGACAGATTATCTGTTCTCTGACAATACTGAGAAACAACTGCTACTGTTGGTTTGCCTGAAAGAAGAGTACACTTGATTCTTGCCTGTGAGCTTGCCCTTTTCCTCCAATCTAAATCTGATCAACACTCTGGTGATAGTCCAGGGTCTGAAACTGTGAGTTTACTTGCTGAAAGAGGACTTTTCAAGCATGGAGCATGTCCTGTAAACCCGCATTTATTTCCCCTGTGCAAGTTTCCCTCGACCAAATAGGCTCCCCCGGGTAGGGGAGCGTGCCTGTGGCTGCGCACACCACCAGGTGTCCCTGCAGCCAACACGTGCAGAGCCAACTCCTTCCTTGGGCTTTTCCGAAGAATTGCTAGGTACATGCTGTCCTCCTGGACTTCATATTAGCAGAAGAGAGCCTTCCAATCAAAGCTGCCTCTAAGCTTTTGATCTGGAAGTCAAGAAGATTTGAAGAAAGAGTCCCTGGTCTGGCAGAAGAATGCTATCACTGGAATCTCTGAAATTAATCCACCAGTTAAGGTACAATGGTGGGCCCACAGAGCCGCTTAACAGTTCCTAGACATCTTGAGGGAAGCGAAAACATGAGTTAACTTCCAGCTACTGTCATAAGAAAAGCTGAGTCCAGCGATTATAGAGGTCTTCTTTTTGGGTCAGGAGTAAATAAACTAATTTTCCTGATTTTGTCCATCTCAAATCCCAGCAGCCAGCTCTTGTGGAGCAGGCACTGCTGTCAGCAGCCTCCGAAGTGCCAGTCCACCGAGCCAGTCACTCTAGCAGTTGTGTAACACATCCTTGGGGTACTCCATGAGCTCTGAGAAGATGGCATGTGTGTGTGTATGATTTGCAGATGCTCACTTCTTAGAGCCCACCGAATTAATTCAGTTTTCTTTGGTATTATCCTTATTTAAGATATATGTGCACAGATCAATAAGAGATTAACTTGCAACAAAATATTCAGCTTGGAAACAGTACCCATTAGGGATGTGTTAATGTCATATTATAGACTGTAAAAGCAAGTGTGCCTCACAGGGTTGCTGTACATGCATAGGTCTTTTGAAATATGATATTCTCAAACAATGTACAAATTAAGGAGCAGTTACTTTTGATCTGCTACTTTAGAGTACAGCATGGCATAACATCTGAAAAGCGGGATCTTGATTTTTTTGCTTCCGAAGATGAAATTGCAGATAAACATCACAGGAGACAGAAGTATTTCCTCCATGTGTCATTACTAATAGTTCATGACCCATCATGAAGGGGGACAAGGGCTAAACATTCCCTTCAGCTCCATATAGGTCATGTCACCTCCTGCTCTAAGTTCTGTTTCTCGTTGTAAGGCAGCATTATGTCTCTACGTATGGACTGAAACGAAAAACCTTACATGTCCCAAACTGGTCTTTATGTGATAAAGATTTTCAGTCCAGTAACTAACTTAAAGATTAAAACAATTTCCCATTTTATAACTCAGCCTTCAACACATGGATGTATTGCACAGCTTACCAGAAAGAAGCATGTGTGTTAAAAGCTATGGTCCTTTAAGCACAACTATCTTATATATATTCTGAAGAGCTATTCCTATTTTAATCATGTTTTTAAGTGAATGCCAGTGCTTATGGAAAATATGTTATTGATGGCTTTGGAAACTGAGATATCACAGTTCCGTTTTCTGGTTTGTTTTCCAACTATCAGCTTGAACTTATATGGACTTTTCTGTTACAATTCTAAAAGCTGCTTGGTTTTCAGGATGGTGGGGTTTTTTTTGCAGACAACTAGTCCTTCCAGGGTAAGGTGCAGTCATTGGTTGGTTGGTTGTTTTGTGAGAGATTGGTCATGTACCCTAATTTTATGAAAGCTATTGTATATCGGCTAAATTTAGGGTGCTTTCATATTTATGATTATTACAGTTATGTGGGAATCAGTTTTTCCCAATAATGGATTAGAACAATACTTTGAACATCAGTAAGAAACCCAAAGGACAGTATTTTAATTGATTACTGCTCACCTGGAGTATTTAATATATGGTTCACTTGACAGTTGTGCACTTTCTACACAAAAGCTCAGCATTTCCAAAACCAGGTACTTAAAAATTAGTTAGTCCCTGTTTAGTTGCAAACTTCAGCTGGCTCTAGGGAAATAAACTGTACAGTAAAAGTAGATTGAGGCCTTTAGGAACCAATTAAATATCCTAATCTGATAAACACTGATTACAAAAACTCTGAATGGTGGGGAAGCTAACAGCTTTCACCGCTGTTAAAGACTTGATACAAAGACTTTAGAGCATAGGTTCAGGGTTAAAAACACAAGATATAAAAATAGGATGGCAAAACCTCAAGGAAAATATCCAAGATGTGTTGCTCACCTGGGAAGTGTTAGTTTAGGGACCTGATGATCCTGTGTTATGACGTGATCCTTAAACATGAAGGTAATTCTCTCCGTTCAGTGCAATTATAACTCAGTGGTTCCCAGTTCAACCTGTATTGTATAAACTCATGTCCTTACTACCATGCACTCATGTGAACAAATAAATTCTCAAAGAATCCTTTCTGAGATCTACCATATCAGATGAGTACGGCACTTACAATTTTGGGCATTTTGAGACAGTTGAGGAGGGCGAGGAATTTGATGTCACCAATCTGGAAACCTGGGGAAGCTTATAACACAGTAATAACAGGTCCACTCTAATTCATATAAGCAATAGCTGTAATATCAGCATTACAGGGTGCATTGTGCTCTTATCAGAGAACAATGATCCAACAGAGCTTCATGAGTTATTTCTCAAATGTGATTGCTGTAGGACTGGCAGAGGCAGATGTTTATCCTTCACAGGAAATAATAGCAAAGCCAGACTTGAGCTCCTCACTAATAAGAAGGGATGACGTGAATGCTCCTTAGTCAACTCCTTTTTCTTCTTTTTTTTTTTTTTTTGGTATATCAATGCATATATGTGTGTGGAAGTCAAGAGGTGTCTCTATAGGGGAGGTATATGTTTGTCAAGAGGACAGAGAGAGAGATAACAACTGAGATGGTTATGTCACTGTGATACCTTGGGGATTGTTGAAAGTGTTTACCTTGTAGATGTTTGCCAGAGTATTGGAAAAGTTTCAGGTGCTGCCATTTTCTTGATTATTCTATAACTCACTCCATATAAACACAACAAATCTTGGATTGACCCTTTGCATTGCACTCAATGAGTTCATGATCTCACATTGTAAATTTTCATTATTCTTATGACATGGAAACTAATTCTAAATGGAAAAAACATACACAGAGCATCCCTTTAGAATCAGAGAAAAGAAAACCAGCTTTCAGGAAAATGTAAGGAATATGATTCTTAGGAACTTTATTACTGTTTGTATGCTTTATTTTATGCATGGAGCATAACCTAGTGGTATATATCGTTAAATCAAGTATAGAACTGGATCACCTGCAAATGCGAAAGTAGTCCAAACAGAGAATATTTTCTAAATCTTCTATGAGTCTGTTGGTTTGGGGAGAAAAAGCATAAATGGGAGGAAGAGGGGGCAGACAATGTAGCCTTTTTTGGTTTTGTTTTTGTTTTTTAAGATAGTTTTTTTAATTCACTTATGTGGTTTGTAGGTTATGGAGGCTTTATGCGTGACTTACAGCTCTTCTCTGCCAGAATTACTGCTGAACTGAAGCCTACTTTGACCATACTAATGACTCTTTACTGAAATAATTCATGTACTGGCATCCAATAGCTTAAACATTGCTATTTCCAGGAGTCCTGAACTGATTTGGTCTCTCTGTTATTTCTAACTGAATGGTTCACCCTGTTCTGTTTTCCAGTTGAGCTCTTGGTTTCTTAACAGGAATGTTTTATTTGTGTTAATTTAGAAAGCGTGTTGTCCAGTGCCAGCTGTCACATGCCAGCACAGCATGTACGGTCCTTTTAGCAAAACAGGCACAGCTTAATGACTAATGAGTTGAACACTGGTATTGTCATGAACATTTTCCATTAACGTGTCTGCAGGTAGGACAGCAGCAAATGGAAAGCCAAGAGGGAGAAAAAATAAATGGCATCTTTGGGGTCTTAAAAATCAATCATAAAAAACATAAATAGGGGAGAGGATATTAATAAAATATTTGGATTGGTAGCTACCCTTGCACCAACACATACTTAGAAGGACGTTTGAGGTGTCTGTTCGTCTCATGCCATAACTTATATCCTCAGTATTTTCCTTCCATTTCTAACTTCATTGGATTTCTTGTTTTGGGGACTCACCTTATTTTCTCTTCCACCTTCTCTCCTTCCATCCCACTGCATGCATCTTTCCTTGGTCTGACCTCAGAGAGGAGGAAGAGTATGAAGAGGAGGATGAAGAGCAGCCAGTCACAGAGCCCAATACTGAGGATGAGGGGGAGGAAGAGGCCGGTAGGCAGGTCACAGCCAGGTACCAGGAGTTGGCGTTGTCCCTCCAGCTTTTCCTCAGCCTCTGGTGTGAACTCACCAGCACAGTGTGCAGCACCAGCTACCTTTTCACTCACATTTATAGATCACTCATTAAAACCACACCCAAGGAAATCTTTTTGCATTTAAAAGCTTTGTTCACGTGTGTGTGTGTTAATGGAAACATGTATAATTATGTAGGCTTAATGCACTAAGAACTGTACTCACTACCTTTGTACAAAATGAGTAACTCTCACAAATCTTAAGATATTTAGTAGAAAGCATAACATCTAAGCATGGCTTAGGCTTATCTTGTTAGTTAAGGCAATGGTGAAATGTTGCAGTGCTTTGCTGAGTTAGGATGTTGCTTGGTTTCTTAGGTTCTCATCTGTGTTTTCATGATACAGCCTTATTAGCAATATCTGTCACTATGAAGACTGAGATTTTTTGAATGCTGCCTATGATTTCCATCAAGTTTTGTTCATGTATTAGTAGGAAAGAACTACTTAAAGGCAAAGCTGATAGACATATATATTTTTATACATACCTGCCCATCTGTGTATATATGGATATAAACAAACCACCTATCAAAACAATATTCTCATGTAAAATTTTCCACTTATTTCTGAAGGATATATGGATTTGGCATCTGCCAACTTTATCCTAATAAGTTGGAAGAAAGAAAATATGTTCTTTCTTCCAGACAGCCATTTGATTTAGGTTAAATTGTTTGGCTTTGCAACTCGACAAATGAGATTGGATTTTTTTTTTTAAATAAACCACATTCATGCAGACACTATACAGCACAGAAGGAAGAAAGGAAACTGTTTAATGTGCAAATTCCAAAGAAAATACTGTACTGTTGTTATTAATATCTTCCAGTCTGCAAATCTTGCCAATGGCTGCCTGAAATTTCAAAATTAAGTGATAATTTCCTCAAATCCAATTCTTTAAAGTCAAAGCTAAGACACAAATTATTAGTAAATCACATGAATATACTAAAATTCTGTTTAAAAAATGTAGAAGAGCCATATACAGGGTGTGATGTGCTTTTAGGTCATTGGTGTTTTAAAATAATAGCCACATTGAGATAACTGGGTGATGTTCCTATGGCTTTTCTAAATACCTCCTTTTGCTGCCAATGTCACGTAGCAGAAGCGGTCTGTACCCTGGCCATTCACATCAGATGCTGTCAGCATGGGCAGGACCAGCCTGGCTTCAGTGACTCCTGTCACCCAGCTGGTGCAATAGATAAAGGTTTCCAAATTGCCCACCATGCTTTTGATGTGAGAACAGTTACCTGGTATATACCTGATGATTAACTTCATAATATACAGACATATATAGCATGTATTATTTTTTTGTTGCTTACTCTGTGCCAAACCCACACTCCGCAGATAAGGGCCGTGACTTGCGTGCCTGGAGGTGGGTTACAAAGGTGGTCTCAGGAGAATGAAATCAGCCATCTGCCAAGTGATCCAGCCCAAAGCCCTCACACAGTGTTTATGCTGGAGACACTACTGAAAACAGATATCCCAAAGTGCAGATCCCATGGCTTTTCACCTGCTTTGTCCCTTCTGTCACACTCACCAACATCTGCCTTCACTAGAGCAAAGCAGATGTCTTTTCTGTTGCACTCGGCGCAACTCTGAAAGTCTCTATCTAACACCAACGTGGGTTGCTGACACTGAGTGCTTTCATACCAGACAAATGATCTGTTAAGGCATTGCCTTTGAAATAATTCTCAACCTTAATTTTGACAGAATAGTGCTGAATGAGTATTTTTTATTTTCATCTTGGGTGGATGAGCGTTGTTAGCAAAAATATCAGATCATCAGGGAGGATGGTAATCTGATATCTGGTCTTCCAGAGGCAGTCATGTAGATTGTATCTTGAAGCGTCTATACTCTGTGCACCATGTCATCCAACATGTTGAAACATCTTTGTGCTGCTCTGACGGTGCTTACAGCCTAAGTTGAAATACTTGAAAATTGTTCAGAAAATGGTTGTGAAAAAGTTCATGAAAATTAATTCTGAAGCCCGTAAGCTTTCCTTTAAGCTGAGTCACTTCCATTCCTCAGTATTTGCAACCTGCAGGAGAATCCCACTGGCATACAAAGATGTGGGGTTTTTTTTTTTTTTTAAAGGTAATGATTGTCTACATTTTGGAAGTTTTTGTTTGTCTGGCTCTCCTAGACTTTATTCTTTTTCCTCTAATCAGTATGATCTCTTGATCTCTCTTTTCCCTTTTTTCCTCTCCTTCCCCTTCCCTTTCTTATGATGTTTTCCTCCTGCAGTGGGGTCCCAGGTGCATGGGAGGCTGTGAATGAAAACCTTTCACGGTGCTCTGATTCTTCAGCTGTCTCCAGTGCCATTTCTCCAGCTGAGAGGCCTCTCTCCAGCTCTAGAGCAAAGAGCTCTTCTAGCAGCTCCTCTTCTGTGCCTGACTCATCTGTCTCTCACCATAATTCTGTGCTTTCATCACCATCTTCACCTGGAGCAGCATTGCTAAGCTCTTCCCAAAATTCATCAGCATCCATTACTCCAAAGGCATCTCCAACGGTGGAGAAATTACCTTATGTACCACATACTCCATTTCACCTCTTCTCGTATGACTTTGAAGAGTCTCCAGCGTCTGTGAAAGAAAAGGAAGCAGAGGTGATGAGGGAAAACAGGTAGATTTTATACAGCTGACATTAATGTTTAGATAAATGAATAACACCTTTCAAGAGCTTTATAGTGGTAATAATGCACTCTCTGTATTGTATTATTTCCAGAAGATACTGTTTTAGTCTTGTGAGCCTGTATTTTGATTTTATTTATATTTTCCCCTTGCCTTTGTTGCTTTCATTTCATCTTATTCCTCTTCAAGATCTATAGTTAATAAGTGTCCTGGCTTCCTCTATACAGCAGTAGATAGATAACCTGTGATTTGGGAGATCACAGAAGGCAGCACCACTTTGCTCTCATTTACAACAACGTAATTTGCAAATGTGATTTCATGAAAATTAATGGAGCTCTTCTGCTATAAAATCAAGAGAGATCAGATTAGCACTTGGAATTCAGGGGCAAAATCCTGGCTTCAAAGACTGAACTGCCAAATCCTGAATTTGCTGTAAGATTACAGTGCATATCCCTGTCATATGCAATTTCAACTCATGCTTGTAATAAGAGAAGTAGATTAAACCCTTTAAAGAGAATATGGCAGTCAGAATAAATAGTTTTCCCTCCACAACATCTGGTCAGTTCAGTTGCTCCTTATGCTTTTCTCTTAGTTTTTAGTTTTAATTTTTAATTTCCACATTCCACCCATTTAAAAACAAACCAAACCAAACAAACAAACAAACAAAACAACAAAATTGTTTTGTCTCAATCTGTTTTCAGGTAAAACAGATTGACAATAGCTAGCACTAAAAGCAACGCAAGAGAATCACCTTGAAAAGAAGCTGATGGCTTTTAGCTGTCTTTCCTAATGGTCGGTGTTGTTTGAATTAAGTGATGAAAATGTACACGTATATTTTGAGCATATTTATTTCTCCCTCTCTCCAGCAGTCCTTCTGAATTTCTGCATGTGAACAAATATTTTTATTTCTTTGATCCTTTACATTTTTGATCTTTCTCTTCTAACATGTGGGTGGGTTTTGTTGCTTTTTCATTTTGCTGAAAAGCCTGTAAGTCCAAGTAGCTGTTGACAAGGGACTTAGTTCACGTGTCTCTCCTTACCTGCAGCTTGAACACTGGGATTCCTCTAAATTTACTTTTTCCTGCATATGTGAAATTTTCCCTTAGGCCTCTCACTTTGGTGCTGCTGTTAGTTATACTTTTTAGAGAGTAGTTTCCTAAATACCTCCTGTTTCTGCAATATTTAGTATTTCTGCAGTTTTTTTCCTCTGACCATGCTTGTGCTTCTAGTTATCACATAGGATCAAGGATGTGGTGTGGGGAAGGATTGTGCTGGGTTTATTTGGGGGAAAATGAGAGCAAAGCTTATGCAATTTTGGCAGTAATGTTTTCATAAAAGAGGTAAATGTCTAGGGTTTCTTCAGAGTGAAGGCTTCTAGGTCAAGGTCATTGCATCTGCATTGGTATATGAGACAAGAAGGGAAAACAGATTGTGTACAGGATGCAGACTTACCTGGTGTGCTGGTTTTGCCTTGCTACTTTTCCAGCATCTTTGTCTCCCTCTAAATTAAATATAGAGGGATGCCATGTCCAGGCCAGACCCTCTGAATTTGTTTTTATTAATACTTGTATGTCTGATTTCACAGAAGGTGTATTCTCTTCATTTTAATGAGAGTTGTCTTTGGACTAGTTGAAATTCCTTGCTCTGAGAAAGGATTCTGCACTGTGTCAGCTTTTTCACAGGGCAGAGAAGAAGAAAAGCAAATTTAATGGTTGATAAGGTCTCCTTTCAGTTGATTGAAGTCGAAACAGAGGTTTCTGAGACTGTCAGGAGCACGCCTAATGAGCTCTGAGCTGTTCTCAGGACAACATTTTCTCGTTGCTCACTCAGTATGAGCACAGGCAGGACTTTTTCTGACCTGAGCCAGCCAGAGAGAAGACCTGTGCCAGGTCTGTGCTACCAGGGAAGCCCTGCAATGCCCAGCTACACAGCCTTCCGCCAGGCCATTCTCTTCAGTTTCTGGTTAGATTTCTTATGGGCCGTGAATGCCAGGAAGGCAGTTATCTCCCATTCTGCAAAATTCCTTTTGTAGCTCAGAAAAGTGCATGTTAGCATTTTTTTTCCCACAATGATTCCCCTGCTCCTGGGCAGTCAGTATGGTGCCTCAAAAATAGATGGTGGTGGTGGTGTGTTCTCTAAAACATAAACCTGGAATTGTTGCCAAACGGGGAAGAAATGGGCATGTTCTCTAAACCATGATCCCTTCTATTATAAAAGCTCCTAACTGAAATTTATTCTGATTTTAACACGGGCCTTGGCAGGCAGTAATGCTGTTTTACCCAAAGGAATGAAGCTTGAAACTCTGAATGAAATTTTGCATGACTATATGAGTATGCTAAATGGAGCTGAAGGAAACCAACCAGCCTTTTCAAATAGAATTGCTGAGTGAAATTACTGAGTGCTGATGTGTGTGGGAGAGAAAGCAGCAAAGATATGGTGAAGTAGGATATATTATATCTTATGATTCATAATAAGGAAAATGATGTTGCCCTTTTTCCTGAAGTGAATTTTATCATTTGGATGAGTTACCCTTGTGGAATACTTCACCTGCAGAGCATCATATGCTTTCCATGTGGGAAAATTGTATCATCTGTGAACAGAAATGTTGGTTTTTTTCCAAATCGGGAATCTCTCTTTGACATGCTGTTTAAGTGCTATGGTTAAAAGGCATAGCAAAGCAACGCATATGCCTTTTCTATTCAGTATGGGAGCCAGGATGAAAACATAGATACAAGAGACTCTGGGGAGGTGGCTGTTCCAGGAGTCCTGGAAACAATTTCTCTTTGATCAGCAAGCTCACATTGAAGTCAAGCAGGTTTTGTTGTTTTTTTTTAAAGGAGGGAATGGCTGACCAAAATTCCTACAGCCATGCTTCCGGAGACATGACTTTTTAACCATGGTGATGATTTTTTACAGACGTCATAAGAAATGGCACATAAGTGATGACTTATGTCGGGGAGGGGAAACAAAATACTGCCTCTTTAATTGAGAAGAATGTGGATGCTTTTCATTTGTAATGCAAACATTTGCAAATCATGAATGTCCATCTTCAGATTGTGTCTCAGGAATGCGGCTGTTTTCCTTAATTTTGCTAGATATTAGTATTGCTGACATGGACTGGTTTGGTCCCTCTTCTAGTGGCTGGGTATTGCCTCCCAAAACAGCTAGTAAATTGGAGTAACTGTAATTAAAGTATTCTTGCTCTGAGTAGTCACTTGGAGGGCCCCATTCTAAACTCTCATTATTTTCCATACCAACAGCTCACTATTTGAGTGACATGACATGGTTGATATTAAAATGAGATCATAGATTGCATATTTTGAAGTTGGGATTAGAGCAATATTTTCAGAAGGATGTTTGAGAAGTTCTGGAGTATGGAAGCACCACCACCCCTAAACAAGAGGATTTACTTTTGCATGCCTGCTTATTGACGGATTCTTTCTGTCTCTCCCTTTCTCCTACTTTCCTTCCCATTTCTTCAGATACAATAGCTATGGCACCAGCTCATACTCTTCTCCACGATCTTACTCTGGTGTGAGTGCCCCTACAACACCCACCACTCGTTATGGGACGACTCTCTCACCGCCTCAGGAGACCAAATGTGACAGGTTTGTAAACTAATCAGTGTTTTGACAACAGTTTCTTTATAGACAGGTTAAAGGAGGTAAGTGTAAGATGTTGTGAATGGGTACTGAAAATATCTTGTAGCCAGATCTTTTCTACATTGGAAAGAAAATGGACAGAAATCTAGACATGTTCCTTTCCCACTCATACTCAACCGTTTCTCTGAGTTGGTGTTAAAGATTGGATGTATTTTCATCCTACTGGTGCTTCGTTCACTCAAATGGATAAAACAGAGTTGCTTCACATGTATATTGTTCAAAGTGTTAGAAGGTGAACTAAAGCACATTTTTTTCTTTATTTCTTTCAATTTTTTAATATAAAATAAATTCAAACAGATATATTTTTGCTTTTATTATCTTAAATCAAGTATAAAATCTTGGAAATGTGCTTAGCTCAGAATTTCCTAGACCACAATTTTGTCCTTCCTTGAAAATACATGATATATCTCATATTTCATCAAGGGCAAAATGTTTCCTGCTGTAGGTAAAGCAAACTCATAATAACTACCAGTTATCAGCTCACTTGAAAAAAAAAAGGGGGGAAGAGTGAAGCCACATCAGAAAAAAAAAAAAAAAAGTGTTATTTTGAATAATCAAAAATACTCTTTTGAATTATGTAAGGTACTAGGGGAAGAAAAAATATAGGAAAATTTGATGGCTACATGGAAGAAATTCTTCCTGGCAAGAGATTTGGACCAACAGAAGTAACCTAACTGTTACAACCTGAAAGTAAATGGTAGATTCAAAGGTTGTCATGTTGAGTTTCAGGAGGAAAGGTAGAAGTTTTTAATTCTTTTAATTAAATAATATAATTAACTTGTTTAATTAAATAATTTCCAGTTAGGCCAGATGGGTTCTGGATTGTTTGTTGGCAGACTGGCCTTTAATTTGTAAAAATTCCATCTCCCACCCTTTTTCTGAAGTGAAGGCTTTTTCAAGATTCTATGTCTATACCCCATTTAATATTTTTTTGTCTATTTCTCTATGTGTATAGAAATAGATTCATATATGTTTTCGTGTGTATGTATGTACATTTGAACCTACCTGATGCCTCACATCCTTTCCAGTCTGCCATTCAGAATGGTTCAACTTAGGTTCTTCCAGCATGCATGCATTTCTAACCATGAGGTATTGATTTAATCCTTTTTTTCAAGTGAGTAATTACATCAGGTTTATCTTTGGAGAAAGGCATGGGTTTTCATTTGCTCATCTTCCTAGTGTAATTTGCCTTGATTTGTCTTTCCTGATCTGAATTAAATTATTGCCGAGTGAAACCATAATTAAACAAACAAACAAACAAAAATAAACTTAAAATTGGCGTTTTTGCCCCCTTTTACCATCAGCAAAATAGATAGTCAATAAGCAAGAATTAAAGGTATCCCACTGTTTTTGAAGTTTCACCATTCTAAGTGCCCACTGTTGCAAGCTTGTGATTGCTTCTGCAGCAAAGAAGCCCCAAAGCGGTCAAACACTGAGATGGGTTAAGATCCTTGGGCCTGTCCTGCAAGAAGCTGATCCCCCAGGCCCTGCTCCAGCAAAGGAAGCGAGTTTTCATTGCAGCACGCACGTAAGTGCCTTGCTGGTTTGGAGCCAAAATGCCTTGGCCCCACAAGATGAAGCTATAAAATTCACAGATTCATGGAGAGTCAGGCCATATGGGAGCCCTGTAATCATCTGTTGTGACCTTTAATGGCTCTCTCAGGAGCTAAATGGAAGCCCCCTGTACCTTCACGTGCTTTCAAATAGTTGCGTATGACTTCTACTGGATAACATTCCCGTATTTATCATCACGACTAGGAAAATATTTCATATTTTGAGGCCAGTTTGTCTAGCAGCATCTTCCACCCATTGCACTTTGGTCTACTTTTCTATGTGAAACTGGAAAGCATTTTGCCTTCAACTGTCAGATCTCCCTTACATGTTTTTAAGTGTCTGAACACAATGCTTGAAGTTGCATCTCTGTCTTTTCTTCAGGTTGCACTCATCACTCTTTCTTCCTGTGTAAATTTGCAGCTGCTCTTCATGGTAGTAGAATTCACCAGGATTTCTGCATTCTTGTATTTGAGCGCTTTTACAGCCAGATGCTTTTTGTACGTTATTCTCTGAGAAGTGTAAAAAAATGTGTGTATGCCACAGCTGCTTGTTGTCTCTAGAACAGATGCAGTTATTTCTCAAAAAACAGTGAAATTTACAGATTCAAATGCCATTTTGCATGAAATCTTGTTCTCTTTGAGTGCACTGCCATTGCTCACGGATAGTTCAGCAGACTCCAAATGACGTGACTGCTTTGAAGAAGGGCAGAAGCCTGATTTTATTTCATTTCCCCAAAAGACATGGGTTGCAGAAATGCCCACGCAGAGACTGATGAATAGAATTTTGCACACTGGAGAGTAGGTTGTGTAGTCCATGAAGCAACGCTCAGCGCTAATTAGTGAGTGGAAAGTATTGTGGAAGTTTTCAGAGTCTTCTGTCAATGGTGTTTGCCTCACATTATATAAACATTATTTCCTACCACCTGAAGGTAAAAATTTACACAGATTCAAACACACACACAAAAAAAGTTAGAAGATGGGGGAGGGAGAGAAAGACACTTGATAAGAAGCAGATGCGTATCTATGGTTAACTCCAAGGTGAGTTTTACGCTTTCAGTTTACGATTACAGTTATCCAAAGCCTCCACAGAAAGAATCCTGTCTTTTATCATGCAGGGAAGAGCTTCAGATGCAGTTCCTGGTACTGTTTATCTAACCTTGGAGAATGAGGAGGAAGGAAGAAGCAGCACTTAGAGCAGTGCCCAGCAAAATGATTCTTGCTCCATTCAGCTATCCTGACCCTTTCAAACCCTTGGCTGCATTTTGCTTATGTAAACAAGAGCCACAACTTAGGTGCGAAGAAGCAGCATGGTTGGCGTTTTGACATTCATACTTTTAAAGCCCTCTTTGGCTAAGATCAGGAGGGAATTCAAAAGAGCAGTATAATTCAGTGCAACAGAAAATAGATTTTGTTCTTTGAAATCCACATAATGTATATATTTCTAATTGGACAGCAGGGAAAAAGGCTTACTTGACTGTTTCTCAGTTTCTAAATTCAGCTGCAGCCTTTTGCCAGCTTCTTGCAATACTGCAATACTGTTGTTTTCCCTCATTTCTCTGGGCCCCCTGTGGAGATCCATGTTTCTGAAGTGCATATTGCAGCCATGGAGATCCTGCTGATGGAGAGCAAATTGCAGGGCATTTTCTATTCAGCCCTTCATTGGGAGAGATGAAAGGGTATATTGATTCTCTCGTATCCCTCTGGTTACTCCTAATGCTTGAGAAGTATAACCCCATCCTCCTGTTTTCAAGACTGCTTTAATCCATAAATATACCACTCCCACTCTTCACAACTTAAATCACCAATTAACTCTCTCTCCAGTTCCTAAAGGAAGAAAAAAAAATAGTATCGATCTCGATTTTTTTAACCTCATAAATTTTGACAACAAAGAGCAAGATGTGGCTGGAGCACACCAGGGAGAAAAGCATTTTTCTGTACCTCTGACTTACTGCCTTGTCTGGGGAAAGAAGGTGTTGTAATACTCTTGTATATTTCCTTGCCTTGTGCTCACATCTAGGATATTTCTGTCTAGCCCAGGATTGCCTTCTCAGACTCTGAATCTAAGATGACCAGTCAAATTGAAAGCTACAGCCTGGAGTCTGTAGCTGGACAGCAAACTCATTACTTGCAAAGCTTCACACGTCCTAATAGTGTGGTTTTGGTGGTGAAGTTTATGTGGTGTTGATCATGGCCGTAGTTAGAGGAGACCCTGAAGGAGTCTAGCTTCTAAGGCAAGAGCTCCTCAATTCAGCACCAGCTTTCATTCATTCCATTGCCAGAAAAATATCCTGCTGGTGTGTTTGCCAAGGTAGGTTTTCTCTGATGCGTTTGCCAGGAGACCGATCCCACTGGGCTTGATAGTCGAACAGTAGTGCAGTTGGCCTAGCTCAAAAAGCCTTCTCAGGGCACTGTACCAAGAGAACAGGGCTTTGTGGTCCCCATTCTCTTGCCTTTATCTGTTAAATCAAATGCCAGAAACTTCAGTTTACAAACCTCCACTTCTGGATCCTCTTGGCCAGTCACTGTGAATTTAGTCTCTACCTCTGGCTGATCTCTCTGAAGTTCTTCCAGTTCTCCAAGACTGGTAAGGGCCTGCTACGGTGTTTGCAAGTTATTCCTGTTTGATGCACTCTCCAACTTTTCCAGACCATTAGAAAATAAACTTAAGAAAGAAGAATTATGTTTTGTATCCCTTAATCTGTTTTTCTTCTTACTTCCTTTATGATCTACAATGGCACATTACCTTGGACTCCCATGATCCAGAGCCTTGGATGTTGAGCATTCAGCTCCATGTTCTTATGAATGTTTTAAAGAAAATGTACCTTCAACCATTTATTTCTACAACAGGTGCACACAGACAATGACATTATCATGACTAGATTATAGGTGTTTTTTTTCCCAGTGGTTTTAATGGCACCTTATATACCTGAAGTGTAAACATGAAGTGCAGCAAAAGTCTGCGAATACATTTCTTTTGAGTTTTATTCCCTCTCCAGGTGCTTGAAACAGTGATTTTCTGGCAATTTGGCGTTTTCAAATTTCTGTCCCTTATAAGCAAAACAAAAGAAAAAACAATGCTCGAGAATGCTAAACAGCTTTTCAGTTAGACTTTCTACTTTCCTTGTAGTTGTCAACACCAGGGGGGTGCTGCTGGATGAAGTTTCTTGGCAGGTTCTCTGTTTGTTTGTTTGGCATCTATCACTAATCTGCTTTCTGGAGTTACCTTAGTCTAGCTGTTAAGCATTAACAGAGAATCAAAAAACCTATGAAACCAGAAACCCACTAGACACCCTACAAAGCTGCTGCTCTCCCAAGAGCAGCTCCTCTTTTCTTGGCTTTCTATTCTTTCTGCTTCTAACATCTCCTGTGTTTCTTAATACATACTTCTGTGCTTTCTAGACCAGAGACCGTGGCTATTTTTTCTTGTGGTAAATGCCAAGCACTAAATAACATGATGAGGAAGGGATAGCTTGATAATAGCGGCCCAGGGCAAAAGCCTCAGTTTTATTGCTGAGATTTTACTAGGAAAAGTGACCTTAGGAATTGCTTGATGATTTACAATTTGGGAACCAGTGGTGGCCCACACTGGCTTAGCTGCTTGTCAAACTACTGTGTAAGCAATATTGTAGATTGCAGCTTTGCAGGCTTCTTCATAGGCCATACGTTTAAACAGAAAGCGTGAGCTGGGTTCCAGTTTCAGACCGCAACGAGTTGCCGCCTGAATACACAGCGTGCAGGCCTGATGCTCAGAGACACGAACCTTAACCTGGATCTATGGGGAGAGGGGGCTCTGCAATCTGCTTCCAGGCACTTTGTGACACGGATGAGGCTGAGATGCTGCAGGTTGAAGAAAGACAGAAACATTATGCAAAACCTGTAAACCTTTGGCTGCGAGAGCAGCGTGTGTGTAGAATATCCTGGTGCATTGCCCTGGCTCTGCACAGCTCTGCCCTGCTGTAGCTTTATTTTATGCAGTCCCTCAGGCCAGTTAAAAGTCTAACGTTAATCATTTCTTCTCTTGGTCATTCTCAAATTTCTTTCTCAAAGGAAGCAATAGTCAGTAGTTTTATCTCTCAGTTTTGTGTTTATTTTTGAGAGAAGTTTTGTAAAGATTCCTCAAGTAATGTTTAGTCTGTTTGCAAAATCTTATATCAACACGCTTTTGAATTTGCCATGTCATGTAGGGAGACATAACACACAGAGAGTTTCTTTAACTGTGAAAAGCAATATGGCTCTTGGCAGCTTTGCCTCCTCTTTTGTCTATTTCTAAGCTGGAAAGTGGATTTATTTTGTTAAAGCCAAGAGACATTTAGAGTTACTTAAGGCCTGAGTAGGAGCTGCTGATTTGTTCCTTCTCTGTAGCATTCCCATGACTGCTGGAGCAGGAGGACTTTGGAAAAATGGGTAATTAGTGCTTCCTTATTAAGGTTATTAATGATTCTGACCCTTGTTATATTAAAGAAAATCCTGAGTATTAACCTTATGACCTAAAGAGATTTCCTCTCATAAATCATATGTTAATTTTTTTTAGCTCCTAAAAATATACATTTGTAATTTGAACTTGCGCTATAGATATCCATTTTCATTTAGGGAATTTTAAAAATTCAACTAACAGAGGAAAAAGCAGCTACAAAAGAAGTGTGTTTCGGAGTTAAAATGAATGAAGAACACTTGAAGATGATAATTGCAATTTTGCTGTAACAAAGTCACTTAGACTAAGACAGAAATATTTTCTTCAGTTTTCAGTAAGATTGGAGTAATTCAGGTCACATATTTCCTTTCACAATGTCTGTAATAGAGTACTGTCAGAAAACTGCAATTACTGGCAAAAGAGTGTGAGATATATTGTGTCTTCCTAAGCTTGTTTTTAATAATGATTGCAATGATTGCTAATTCACTGCTGTGTTAAATGCAGGTTAGATTAATTTTTATTCAGAAGAGTTTTGACTTACAATCAATATTTTGGCCTTGTATCCTCTGCTCTGTGTATATTTTTGTTGCCTTATTTTTAATTCTTTATCTTTTTACATATTTTTTTTCTCTTTCCTATCTTTTTTAGATTCTAGATTGATCTCTTTGTCCCCAGGTCCTAATGTCATGGTGTGGAACTATATTCACAAATCCCTAGACTCAGACATATTCTTGCTGTGTGTTTTCTTTCTGGAATTAGAGTGTAATAACATAGCTTGTTTAACTTTTGCTCATTTTAACAGCAGGCAGAAGAAAGCTTTTTGTAATATTTTTGTATTAACAGTCCATTCTGAATAGCCGTGTGTTCTCTAAAAGACTAAAAATAGTAGTCAGAGCAAGCATCTTTCTGGATTGTATTTGTAGAATTGAACAATGGTTGATATAACCAACAGGTTATTTAAAATGCTGGCATATAATAATTATAACCCTGTTTTGTGAGTGATCACTCTCTTATGCTTTTACTGAGTATTCCCATACTCTTTTTTCGTAAAATCTCTTACTACCTTTGATTCAATGCCAGATTTTATTTTTTTAGCCTTTTCCTTGCTTACCCATTTTTAAAATGGCAATAAGACTTAAATATTCCTGAGGCCCAAAGGTACTGTCACCCGTTAAACAGTGTCAAAGCACCAAAATTACCTGAAAGCCCAAGCCTTCCTGCCAACTGGTTTGGCCAGTCCTGCTGCCATGTGCAATTCAAGTATGAGTTTAGCAAAAGGGACTGTGTATTGTAAGCCTTATTGCCAGGGGAATACAGAGACCAAAAAAACACCAACAAACAAACCCAAACAAACATAGACAAATCCCATTTCAAATTGCTTAGAATATTTGAGGAATACCTCTTACTGCTTGCCTTTCCTTCTGGCTGTTTTACAAGTTTGTACACCCTAGAAGTAACACCTGTTTCCTCCAGTTTTAGTTTATGCGCATGTAGAAAATTAAGGATAGAGTGTACTAGATGGTAAAATCTGCTCATTTACAGCTGCAGTTCACGTTAAAAACAAGACTGATCGATGCACCTGAATGCCAGTGTTGGATAGCAACAGTGAAGCTGTGAGTCTATAATGTTCCATAAGGCAAATGCTCTCAGCTTGTGGTGTGAGGTCTGGTCCTCACAGAGCAAAGATGTGTCCAGTCGAGTGCTCTGGGCAGCACAGGATGTGACCACTGAGTGAGGATGAACTCAGCAATATCAGTGCTGTTGCCTATTGTTTTCTAAATGTGACTAAAAACCAGAAACCTGACTGGATTTTTTTAAGAAGTTAGTGCCACACAAGGAGTCAGCTGGCCATGTTTCTCTCTCTTTAATTAAAACCTGTTTCAACAGAACCTTCTTGCAGCTTTGACTGTTAATTTTGACCATTTCATGCAATAAACTGTTGTATGCAAAATGGCAGTCCAGAACTGACTGTGTTTGAAACAAATGAATTGAGCTGGGTGTTGTGTACGTGCTATATTCTAGCTTGTAACTCAGCTGAAGTATGGACTCATAAAATAACCACTGGGAAATACCAAGTTTAGGCTAGTTATTCTTGATTTCATTAGTTTCCAAGAGGTGGCAAGCTAATACGTCACATGGATGTCCAACAGTTTCTTAGGCCTTAGCTTTTTTCCTGATGACATTACTGTCTGACTTTTATTTAGATTGCGAGGCTGCAGTTCACACATCTGCAAATTTTAGCCAAGTGAGCAATACTAGCCAAACCGTGCTAGGACAAACCTCCAAACAAGGTGTTTTGGCATGTGGAGATGTTTTACTACCAGGATCAGGTTAGAATCCTGTCTGTAGGACTAAGCTGCACTTCTCCATGTGATTCTCCTGTAATCCATTGGATAAGAATGTGTATTTTACTGTGGAGCCCTAAAGAGCTTAGTCAGAGCTGAAGGTTCTGACCTGTGAGATGCTGTGCAGACCTGCAATCTCTCTTTTTGTCTCTGAGCATCACCCATCCTTCCCCTTAATTTTCCTTCAGATTTTATCAAGTCATAACTTCCTTTGACTCCAAATGGAGTTGGCAGATTTCAGGGCAGCTGGATGGGATGGGACGGCATGGGATAGCAAGCTAAGTACACAGAACAGGTTACAAGCACAGGCTTCAGAGGGACCTTCTTTTTTGCCATCTCTTCCAATTTATTTCCAGATGTCGTCATGTGGAGGCATTCTCCACTTTTTCCCCTCCGAGAGCAATTTCTAATGATACATCCAACCTTATTGCCATGGATTTTCATGTTTGAATCTTAGTACAGTGGTGCCAGTGTTTCTGCTGAGTTTTCTCTTGCAACATGCACTAAAAGGTCAAAGATTAATATAAATTTAAAATATGTTCAAGGGAAAATTCACCACACATACTTGATTGTCAGGGTTTAAGGATTTTTTTTCCCTTTTCTTAATGCTGAGGCATATTAGAGATTTTTATGGTTTTGAGTGTGATCCAGCATTGATACTGTAGCTCTGGAGGAGTGCCAGCAGGGAGGCTTACAGAATATCAAGTTTTATACCATCTTGTGTAATGTTTATGCGGGTGGGATATGACATATTGAAATTCAATTTATTGAAATTATATTCATAGTGCCCTGCTGCCAGTGGGGCTGTAATGGCTATGTTTTGTGGGTTCCTGCTTGAACAGATGCTCAAGGAAGCATTAATCTTTTTTTTCTTCTCCTGCCTCTATTGTATTTTCACTGGTGAACTGATGCCGTTACACTAATTGCCTAGATTGTGCAACCATAACCATGTAAACAGATAAGCAAAAGAGTCTGAGTTCTTAACAATGGAAATTTATTCAGGTTTGCATTCCTGGTTTAGAAACCTTCCTTTAGAGGGGATTTAATTTCTTTTCAGAAAAGGCAGTATCTATTTCTTTCATTAATCCTTTCATTGCAAAACTCATGTTACAACAATGCACAGAAACCGCTCTACATGAGTTATGTCTTTTTGATTTTATCAGTCTAATTCAATCAGTGTGGATACATTTACATCTGCTAAAGCTACCCTGTACAACACGGATTTTTCCTGTCTAAGACATAGAAAGAAAAATGTGTTTACTCTGAGGTCACTCTGTTGCCATATGAGAGGCTGGTGGTACCAGTACCAGCATTTGGGGTGAAAGTGTGAGAAGAACCACTCTCCTAGCCAGAGTGGTACTTGCAATGAAAAAAATAATTAAAAAAAAAAATCTGTGTCAAGACTGAACTGTAAGTGTATGTAGATGTGGATTTTTGAGGTGTATTTGCTATTCGAAGCTATTTCATCCCAAAAGAAAAAATTGTTTATGTATTTGAGAAGTCTTTACTATAGAGGCTGCCATTTACGGTGAAAAAGTTCCACTTTTTTGGCTGGGCATTTACCATCTTACCTCATGCATCTTAACAGACTCCTGAACAACAGCTTAAAGTTTGATGTACATTGCTTGTGGTTACATTGAGCCTCCTTCATAGTAACCTATCGTGGAGCATCCAGTTCATAGTGATGGTCATAGAAGAGTGCAGAGAATGTCCCATTTGGGACAAATTCTTGCTGAGCCATAACTGTTCTCTTTGTTTACTGTGGACAGACAAAGACTTAGTGGATCTAAATGGAAAAAGCCTTTCTTGCTGGCAGATGTCGTTAAGCACTGAAATAGATGGGTGTGGTATGTCCATCATTAAGGATTTTTATGGCAGATCAGACAAACCGTTTTCAAGAACTATTTGAGAAGACTAAACCCTGCTCTGGACAAGGAGAGGAAAATGGTTAATCTATTCTCCTTCAGCTCCATTTCCTCTGATTTTTTTAATAGTAATTTTGATGCCACTTGATTATTTTAACTAGGTGTGCTGTCCCTGTGTATTTTATTGGTATGTTCCAATTTGTGATTCATTTTGTGCTTGGAGCACATGCAGTGAAGAAATAATGATAACAGAATTTCTTAATATATAAAGGAAAAATATACCCCTATTTAAGAGAGTGTTCAAATTCAGAAGGGCAGTTCTTAGATCTTCTTTTACTTTTGTTTTTCTGTGTAGAGGATTCTCAGGTGTTTACTGATCCGTCTGGTTTTGACATCATTGTGTAACATGTTTGGAAAATGCTGAAAAAGTATTCCAGCTTTTTTTTTTTCTTTAACATTTGAAAAGTCCATTGCAGGATTCAGCTTTTTAGTTGACAGGATTACGCAGTAGAACAAAAATTTTTACACAATATTGCAGTTGAAATACACTGAATAATTCTTACACGTACGTTATTTGTGCTTCAGAAAATTGGCAATTTAAGAAGCCTACCCTATCTGTCATTCTTAAGCTCATCACAATATCTAAAATGAATTCAGCAAGAAGATACTTAGCCAATGCTTTGAAGCATCCATACATAAATATTGCCATGTCATTCTGTTGGTTTGGATTATGTTACTTACGGAATGATTGCTGCTCATTTTTTGCCAGTATAATCAATAAAAGTGACACTGAGAAATCTGATCTTTCTTCTCTGCAGGCCAGCTTTGGGTGGTCTCCTTACATCATCTTTTCGGCAGCACCAGGAGTCCTTGGCAGCAGAAAGAGAAAGACGACGTCAGGAGAGAGAAGAAAGGTTGCAAAGGATAGAACGTGAAGAAAGAAACAAGTTCAAGTAAGAGCCAGATTTGCTCTCAGTCTCTTGCTTTAGTGTGTCAGTCAGTAAATCATTGAGACATTCAATTGCAAAATAATTGAATTTGTGAATAGTTTGTGTGTTTCTTTAGATACCTTTCTAAATCTAAGTATCTTAACAACTGGTCTGTTAAACATATCATGATGAATTTTGGCATTTAATAAACCAGTAGGTTTTTTGAAGACAGCTATGTATTTACCAATTATACTGGCTGAATATCTCCAGAGGCCAGATTTTGTTAGCTAATTTACTCCTTAAAGTATAATCTCAGTAAGGCATAGGGTTTGAAGATTAAACAGTGGGATGAAGGTGTCAAGAAGGGAGGAAAAGACAGCACTGAGACATGTTTTTGCTTTTATGTTCTGCAAAGTAAAAGCATTTAGAGGTCTTGGGATGTATGGTAGTGTTTTTAAACTTCACTTTTTCCTGCTTTTCTGAGCATGTCTCTCTTCCTCCTGGAAAGAACAACTGACAGAAAATAATTATCAAAATTATTGCTCAAACTGTGGCCAGACAAAGGCTCCAGCTGAGTACAGGACTGTCCGTTTTCACATCTGAAACCATGTGGTGTCATGTGGGATCTCAGGGTGTGCTGCCTGGGAATAATAAGAGGCAAGTCCTCTCCTCCTGTTAAACCTGTGACTGGAAACCGCAGCAGAGGCATTAACAAAGACTGCATCAGCCTTAGGGTAGAGAAGGTGCCTGTACCTGAAGTGGTTTGCCTACTGTTTGAAGAATGTACACTCAGAAACCAATTTGTTTCCTTGTAAACAGGAGTGAAAAGTAAACATATTTTTAGTAGTTAGAAGAAGACACAGTGTAGTAATCTAAAGAATGGTAAGATAAATGTTTTGTAGCCCTAGAGTTGGTATTTATAGCAAAGATGGCACTGGGATTCATGTGAGCCTGTTTATTAGTATGCAGGGTTGTTTTCACTGTAATCATCTCTTTAGTAAGAAGTGGAAATGGTCTGTGTCACAGTGAATTTGGAAAGAGGAGTAACTTAGTAGTGGTTGGGTGAAGGAGATATTCTCCTGGCTCCAGAAGATAGCTAGTTTAGAAGAAAATGAGAGGCGGAGGGAAGGTGAAAGAGCACCATAATAGGATCTTTGGCAGCCAACTGCTGCCCAAGTTCTCCTGAAACAGAAACAATCAAGTCTCAGTCTCCAAGCTTCTTCCAAAAACTCTCCCTCTAAGTGGTATCATCAGGCAGCAGCAGGCTGCCATGGAGAGCCAACATGATCTTTCAGAAAGGAAACTCCCAGACCAAATAAGCCACCAGGACATTTGGCAGCTTGACCTGTTTGAAGAACAGCTCTGCACATTTCACGAGACGTTGTCTACAGTAGTTGTTCTGTCTCTTAAAGAGCTTCCTTACATTCAGAAAAGCAATTTAAAAAAATACACATCTCTATCGCATTACTCCACAGTCAGAAGCTGGTTAATTAAATATGCTTGTGTTACATATTTAAGATGTTGATTTTTCAGTGCCCGGTGTTTTAATCTTCTAGATTAGAGTTCCCTGGTCACCCAAAAGCTGTAACTTGTGTTTCAATAGAGGGTCTGCAAAGCCACCAATCTTTGCAGACAGACAGCATCCCACAGTTGATTAAACAGTCTGGCAGGAGGACGACAAAGCCACAGCAAACAGTCATGGACAGTTTCTTAAGAGTTCTTGGGATTACATTATCGTATCATCAGTTTGGCCAGAAACCCGGTCTCTGAAGATGTATTTTTGATTAAAAATAGCACTTGCAATTCACAGCCTTTAAACTCGTGAGCAGTACTGGATTTGCCATCATGACTCATTTGTTATCTCATTCTTTCCAACTCTGCCTCGAGAACATTGCACTAGTTCTGGCACCATTATTGACACATTGAGGACAATTTAAAGGAGAGCATCTCCAGTTGTGAAAGAGCTTGGTTTTAGGAGAGGTGTTAAAAAGCTTCATCAGCTATTGGTAGCAGAAGGAATGCTTTATATAATGAACATTTTTCTCAGTAGAACTATTTTACCTGTTGCATATATAGAACAATGTGTCCTATAATACAAGGATTATTCTTCAGCTGTAGGGAAGGGTGAGAGTTGTCAGACAGGGAAAGAGTAATGTTAAGATCTGCCTGATGAAAAATTCCTAGATTTTATTGTTTTTCCCTTGGAGTTTTTCCCATAGCTATTGTAATTCCAAAGAATACTCTGAAAATATTACTTTTGAAAAGCGCTTGATAGCAGATGCTTGATAGCTGTTGGTATAGTAGATGATAAGTAGTTCATTTGATGACACAATGTAAAGAGAAAATAATAGTGTTTTATTCATAAATGGAGTAGTTCTGAAAATCATTCTTGAAGTCACAGCTTACACTGTAGAAGAATCTAACAGATAAGGTGAAAGTCTCATCTATTTTGTGCACTAGATTCAACAAAACATTAAAAATATACTGTAAAGACCTATCTTGATGTGATGTTGAGGCATTCACTGGGTTCTGCTGTGCTCCCACTTAAATTTCATCCACATTCGTGGGTGTGACAAACCTGCCTTGAGATCACAATGCCCAGGCATCCAGCAAAGTTTACCTGGCAAAAGCTAAATATACGAGTTACTTGAGGAGCTGTGGGAGGGGCAGCTGAGGCAGAGGGAGGTTTGTATCTGAAACTCAGGGTGAAACATAAAGAAGTGAAAGGTCGTTACCTGTCTGATGATCCGACTTACGCCCCATGAGAACGAAGAATTGTCCTACCCGGTAATGCCAGTCCACTGTCCCCTTTCTGACCATGGCAACTAAAACATCCTGGAGAAGGTTACATCAGAAAGAAGGATGATACACCGTGGCCCCTGCCTTGATCTAGCCTGCCAGGTGCCACAGTCACTCTTTTGGGGCATTCTAGATGGAGCAAATGAGGAATGGTTTAATAGCCACTAATACACCCACTCCTTATGGATGAGTCCAGTTCATTGTATCTAATTTCAGATGCCAGGTTTCAAAATATGCTTCAAGTTCTTAACTTTTGGGTTGTTTTTTGTTTTTTTCTTTCCTTTTTTTTTTTTTTTGTTTGGTTTTTGTGGGGTTTTTTTGTTGTTTTCATTTGTTTGGTTTTGTTGTTGGTTTTTTGGTGGTGGTGGTTTTGTTTTTGTAATTATTCGTAATGACCTTCCGAACTACATACGTGTGATGTATGCGTGGGTAAGTACACACATACTTCTCAGGCTTTTTTACAAAAACAAACTAATAATTTTTGTCTCTGATCAGCTGCTTTGTACCGATCTTGGTTTCTCCAGCGGTACTTATACTTCTGTTACTTACCTTATTCTTCTGGTTTCTCCTGCAATTCACTGCAATTCTCTTTTTAGCCGTGATTATTTAGACAAAAGAGAAGAACTAAGACAAGCAAGAGAAGAGAGGTTTGTATATAATGCATCCATCCTTCCCTTTGGTTGTTTGCACTTCCTATATATTCTTTACTGTGGAGCTGTCGTGTATTTACGTTTTTAACTCTGCATGCATAGAATACTTTTATTCTGAAAGACTTCTGTAAGAAAGCGTTTGTTTCATTAAAGCGGACAATGAAGTCCAGCTGTAAGCACAGCAATAAATGAAGAGCAGTGGGACTAGAATGCATAAGAATGATTGATGATCTATCTTTTATCTAATTGTGTGGGAAATAAGCTTACTCTGTTTGCCTACAGAAATTTACCCAAATTTAGTATAGTTACAAATTGAATAAGCCTGTCCTTCTCATCCAGTGGGTCCCAAGATTTGTGGAGGGTCAGGAGAGGCAACTGAGGATAAAGGAAACTGGGGTCACACGCATTGCAAAACTGCAGTCACAGGCTGATGGAATCGGTTCTGACCCACTCCAAGTGTATTTTTATCTTTCAGGGCAAAGTTTTCTTTGCCAATCTCTCTCAACATCAGCAAGTAAATTTTAAGGCTTAGCAGTGTTTATGATTGCAGCATTGTTTTAGTTTTATTTTAAAAGCGTATTTAAAGGGACTGAGGTTTTGGGGTTTGTTTTTGGTTTTGGTTTTTTTTTTTTGTATGGATGGCTTGGGTTTTGTTTTGGTTTTGATTTTTTCCTTTTTCAATTCAATTAAGTAGTTTAGAAACTCTGGGCTAGGCTGGGAGCTATGTGCTTATGAAAGCACATTTTTCAAGGACTACTTGATTAAAGACCTTTGCCCTTCAGTAGCTTCATCTTGACCTCCACTAGTAATTACACACTGGAGGGAGCTTTTGGTTTTACCTGGAAAGTATGCGTGTTACTGAACCAATAGCAGATGAAAAATCATCCAGATTGCTCTTACGGTCCTCCAGAGGATACTTTCTGGAGATACTTTTGGATTGTCAAGAATTGGAATTACACTGTCAAAGTATGAGAACAGTCATCTCAAAAATCATTGTGTTGCTGCATTTTGGTTTTGATTGTCTGTTTTGGTTTTTTGTTTGTTTGTTTTTTCACAAAATCATCACACAGGAGGCAGTTTGTTTCTGCAGACCGAAGTCTGGTCTATTGTGGCTGAAGTGACTAATATTACAAAGTGATTTTGACAACTCTAAGAGTAAGAAAATGTGGATAGGCTTTCTTTTGTCCTTCAAGCCAAAACTATCATGAATAGTGTAAAGCATTTTCTGAAATGAAATGCGACTGAGCACATAAGCATCATACACTGATCTTAACTGAGTAAAACCTTTTGCAGTGAGCATGATAGTCAGCAAGATTTGAAACAAATTAGAAATGAACTCTCCAGCACTTTCAAGTTGTAAGGGAACATGGAAAGTGAATTGGAGTATTTCTGGGGAAGCGTTCACCAGAGGGACGTCACTGCTATGCAATCGGAGACGATTTCACTAGTTATTAGGAATGTGTCATTATCCTTAGGGCTCTTTTGAATTGAAATGTTAAACTATCTGTTCTTCCTCATAAGGAGGAAAGACATATGTTTGCTTTGACAGCACATGAATATTGGAGAACTCTTCTGCAAGCAAAGTCTCACATCAGTAGCCCATTACGTTTGTCTTCTCTAAGTTTTTTTTGTTTTAACAAACACTTTTGCACAAATGAAGTTTCATTTCCTACAGTAAGCTGAAGGTTGACTTGTTTTGACAGAATGCAAGAGTTATAAGAAAATGCTATATCCAAGGTGCTAAAATTCTAGCTAAAATCTGAATTGTACTTTTCCTTCATATCAGTTTGGAAAAGCAGGAGCTGATAATATTGAGCATATAGGAAAGGCTCTGTTAAAAGCACTGGTTTGACTAAATTCTGTAAAATCTTTGGAGCACTCTGTGTGCTATTGTGTCACCCTTGAGCACCCACTTTTCCAATGACTCTGGGTTGGCCTCAGTATAAAGGAGAAATATTCCTGCAGTTTCAAGGCATCTGAGTGTAACATGGTGCCATTCTTTTCACGTTATTTTGCTGTTTGATGATTTGAGGCCTCTTTTACTTCGCTTCGTTTTGTATTTTCCAGTTGTGGTTCGAAAGTAACCCCACAAAGGTGCGCTCCCAAGCCCTCTCTAATATGATATACAGCTCAAATGCTCTCAGCCTGGTAGCTTTGCTGGTACATAGACATTTTAAGTCATGCTCAGGGCACTGCTCAGAGACCTAGAGAATTCAAAATGATATTTTTGTCCACCTGAAAATGGTAAGTGGAATGTCATGTTCATGAGGCATACAAAATGGATAGCCCACAATTTTTTGGCTCTTTCTAAGTAGAGTCAGCATGGGCATGATGATAGCTGCAGGTTTCCATGGTTTAAAGGTGATATATACCAGGGCAATGCATCAGTCCTGTAGTGGAGAAACTAATTGCAACAGAGGGGCGGTAGCTCCACCTTTCAACACCTTCAGATTTTGGTCTTTAAGAGACCTTGTGTATTTGATGCTGGCATTCGTTCGCTGTTAAGACATTGAGCAGAAACAACGGAAAAACTCTAAATAAATGTCATTTATGACGTGTGAATTTAATATCAGTTAAATTGCTATATCTACTTATTAAGCTTCCCATTTCCTAAGTAGTTACGCTGATGTGGTGCCATGAGATTTGCTGTTTTGTTTCCCTTTTTTCTTTCAGTATAATAAACAGATATATTTTGAGAAGGCATATCTTGGTGATAGTACTCAGCTTTACTGGCTGGCCATGCAGCACACAACTCCGGGAGCCAAAATGTTAAAGCAGCTGAAAAAAAAAAGAGCTGAGAACAATAAAACATTGTAGGTCCCCCATTTATAGAGGGATCCATCCAGATCTTTGTTGTAGTCTCTTGGCAAACTGCAGAACCCTTCTCAGCGGCAGCAGCCAGCTGGGCTGTACCTGTTGGAGCTAAGTGGTCAATCTGAAAGGCTCTTTATGAGCCTGAAGTCCCATCTGCTCTACTTGTGAGGAGGCGGAAGGCTCAATACGTAAGTGACCAAAGTTAAAAGAAAGACAGGCTTCATGAGCTGTAACAAAACATTATGCTAATGCCAGCAAAAGTCTTTCTCCTCTATTGAAAAGGCAAAAATCATTCTTGAGAATTGGCTTCATGTTGGAACTGTAAACAGTTCCTATTTTATAACCATACAAGTATGTGGCTTGTTATATTTTCATCCAGAGTCTGTAGGGGTTCTTTTTCTTGCAGGGTTTGTTCAAAGCCTGTGCATACCTCTGAAGGAATAAAAGAAAATGAGTTTGTTCTTCATTATTGCTGTTTGCAACAAAGCAAATTGCCTCTGAAAACACAGGGACTGCTCTTCAAATACATGTTTTTATGCTCTATATGGATGTTTGCAAATGTGCATGCGTGTGTGTCTACCATATGTCCTAAGCATGTTTGTTACCTCATATGGCTGACTTCTTTACCCTGCCTGCTTTTAATGCACCCTTGTACAATAATTCGGGCTGTCAGTGAGGCAGAAGAGGGGAGGAGAGGTGTTCCCTGTTGCGAAGTGTTTACAACAGTGGGTTATAGGAGGACAACTACAGTGTTTCGGGGACGTAAGCAGTAGTCTTCATTAACCTGTTTAACAGTTCACTTGTGGGTAAGACAAACAGTCTAAAGCCCGATCCAGCTGTGTTCATGAATTTATTCCTTAGCAAATAATAGTGGATAAAATTAGCAGACATCTGGAAGAGGCACATAATTCAAAGTTATTTTGGTCGAAATGTATAAAGCACACTATGAAGAATATGATTGGTAGCTGGTCTTAATAAACAGTTAGTGAGTTCTGCCTGCCTAAAATGCAAAACAGATGTATCTTTGTTCTTTTAAAGTGACTTTGATGAATAAACTACATGTGACGTCAGGTCCAAGCTATTGGATGTCTGAGTCCGGCAGAGAAATTTTTTAGAATAAAAAAAAAAGAAAACTTTCCATTGTAGACTCTGGAGAGAACAAAGTGAATTCCAGTGCATTGCTCTCAGAGCAAATAGAAGCAGGTTCAGAGGCTCTAGATAGTCAATCCAAACGTTTATTATTGGTATTATTTTCAGGGAGATCTGTTTTTGTCTGCTTCACTGAACCATTTTCCTCTCCTTGCAGCAAGTCTCAGACTTTGGCTATTTGCATCAGTATTAAGGGGCTCTGGCTTGGGATTTTTTTTCCTTTCTGTCTTTTTTTTTCTCTCCCAGTTTAGTTTTGGGAGAGGGAGGGCTGGGAGAAGGAGGAGGGTGAAAAGGAGGAGAGACAAATGCTTCCAAAAGGAGAAAGGCTATGCAGACGCAATAATGTATCTAAGGACTCTTTAACTTTGCTGGTTTTTGCTTTTGTTTTGTCATGAGCATTTTAACATTTTTCAGGGCAATAGTCTTTGCTTTAGTGTGGGATTTCTGGCAGATTGACCAGGCAAGCAGTTTAGTGCCGTACCCCTTGTGTGTCAGGAAGCCGGCTTATTCTCTGCAGGTGTTTCATCCATAAACAAGCGTCAGCCACAGATTTCTTTTTCTTTACGGAAACCCTCTGGAATTCAACTTTCAGATACAAATACTTGGAGAGGTTGGCAGCGGAGGAGTATGAAAAGGAGCTGAAGAGTCGGAGCTTAAGCCGAGGCAGGAGCGAGCTGTCCTTGAACCTGAGGTCGCCTTCAGCCCCACCCTCACCTGTACCCAAGTGTGTCAGCCCAGCATCCATAGAGTCCCAGGAAGAGCTGAAGACCCCGTCTACCCCTGGTGAGACCCCTCAGCCCTCAGAAGGTAAGTGAAAAGGAGGGCAGGGGAAAGAGCAATTGGTTTTATCACAGTTTCTCTCAGGCTAGCAGTGATTTTTGATGCATGAATCTAAGCATATAACCTCGGAGGTGGCAAAGTAAAGGATCTTATATTGTTTCATGCTGTCTTCCTGAATTTTCCTTTTTTTGTGTAGATTTGGATGTCTTCTAGTCTATTTGAGCAAAGAATACTCTGCTGATTGTTGCTATGATTTATGTTATCATTGTCTGTTGCTATTAGAATGGAATAACTGGAAAATACAGCATACAGAGGGTCTTAATTTTAGCATCATGTTCCTTATGTATTAGAAGTTACTGAATACTAAACCAACAATGTTCCTGCCAACAGATTTTGCTTATGTGGATTCTCTGAAATAAATGCAACAGATGAATGCCAAGATTGTAATAACCTTCCAGCAGAGCACAGGCTGAATGGGACAAACAGAAAAGGTCTTGAATTGAAGGCAGGGAGGGTGTGTTGGTTATTTTTAACACCAACAAAAACTCTTAAAATTGTAGCACAAGTAGTAAAGGACTTAAAAGAGACCACAGACGATTAGTAAGAAGGAAAGTATAATTAGTGTTTGCACGCTTGGTTTGCTGTCATATAATTTATTGGTGTACAGAGCAATGTTTTCTGTGTGTGCACGTCATTCTGCCACTTGCCTCATGTGCCCCTCCTTCAGTCCTCAGAAAAACACCCACCATACAGATTTATATTTGCACCACAGGATGTTGCATTAACATCGGGAGCTAGAATGCATGTCGAAGGTGAATTATCACAATAATTTTTATGTGATTTCCTGCTATGTGTTCTTGGTGATAAATGCATTTGTAACTTGCACTGCTTGGTTTTATTGTTATGGCTGGTAGCATGCTATAAAGCAAGGCAATTTAAGAAAAAGTTACAAATACTAAATATTGAATATGTCTGTCCTCACCATACTAAGTAAATGAAGTTTCTTTAATTAGAATTTATATATTTTTCCAAATATATTCACAGTTTTCTTGTCTGGCACCTTAAAAGTCTCAATGGAACCATCTGAACTTCGAAAACATGAGTATTTTCCTATAACACTGATATTCAGAAACATCCAGATGCCCATTTCTTTGGAGTGCACTATTGCTTTTAGAGCAAATAAGCTGAATTTTTCCACCATTAGGATTTCAGAGCTGGGTAGGGAGCAGGTATCTCTGTTATGGTGATTATTTTAACATATTTCTCCTGGAAGCATTAAAAAAAAAAAATTACGGCATGAAATGGAGCAGCACAATCCATTTGGAGAACGCATTTAGAGCAGGTGTACGGGGCAACTTCAGGCAGCCAGAATATGGCAAAGCTACCACCATGTGGATGGGGGGACACCTCTACTAAAGCTCCTGGCAATACCAGTAGGCATCAGAGGGCGTCACCTGGAATCCTGGCAAATGGACTATGAGGAGAGAATATATGGCTGGGGCAGGGGGAGCCTCCAGCCATAGGTAGCTGCAGACAGGTGGCCAGGACAGCACCAGAACAGGGGCCTGAAATCTACAGACTTCAGTGGGAGCTGTGTGTGAGGAAGGACCGCACTTCCAGGCCTACCAGAAGCATTGGAAAGGTCATACGAAGAAATGAGTATGTGGGCAGGGCAGGCTTGCTCATCTGCAGGTGGCCACATTATTGGATATCAGTCAACAACAGGCAGGCTTATTTAAAGATTTTGTGCGATGGCCTCTAGACTGTTGTCTGAGTTCCTTATGCTCCATAATGTATTAAAATCTCAGCTTCTACTGTCCTTTATAAATGTGATGAATCTCACTTAAAAGAGGGAGAAACTGAAGCGTTAACTTGCTTAAACCAGTTGTAGGAAAGCTGAATTAGAGCCATGGACAGAACCCAGATTACTTGCACCCCAAGCAGTTGCTTTGAACAGGGGTGTCACCATCTTCCCAAGCAAGAATAAAACTGTGGAAGGAAAACACTTCCTTGGTTCTGTGCATAGGAGACTCCAGAGACTCTGCAAGAACAGTGTTAATGGATGTGTGATATTCGTCTGCAGAACTCAGAACCTGAAGTCAAAGAGGAAGTGTGTTCCTCTACTAACAAAACAATACGTCATTTTATTTTATGCTCTTTGTGCTGAAGTATCCTTTGGCCTTCCAGTGTCTACTGAGCTTAAGACGGAAATGGATTTTGTCTGTGGAACCTTGTCCCACGCTGTGAAACGTCTCAGTATCTTTAGCCCATATAAAAATCTGGACTTGCTGAGCTGAAGTGTTTTCTCATATAAAACAATTGGTTCCACTAGAGTAATCAAGTCTTGTAAGACTTACTCTTGTAAACATTTGGAGTATGGCATTCAGAGGAAATGAAGGCAGTCCCATAACTGCAAAATGGAAGTTAATTTTTTTTTTCAGAGACGCTACTTCCTCTTTTGTCATTTCATTGGAGAATATTTTATGAAGTGCACATGTGCAGTAAAGGAGAGCAACAATAACCAAGACATCTCTGAAGTCAGTCCACAAAGGAATTGGAGATGAACCCTTCTCTGAGAAGAGCAGCTTTTTTAGCACTTGGGGAAGTAAGCAGGCCAGCCCAAGTACACATTCTGGACAGTAGGAAACCTTCTGAATAAATATGTAGCTGAGCGAGTTTCAAATATTGCCTAAAGTATGACCAGTGAAACCATCTCAGCAGATGGAGAAGTACCAGAGCATAAGAGTGCAGTGAGGCCACAGCAGCCCCAGTTGTAGAGCCAAAGGAACCACAGTACAGAACGTCAGAGAACGAACTGGGGAGGGGGATGAAGAAAGATCATTTCTGACTTGAAGAAAGAGCCAGTTCCCTACTGGTGATCACTCTGTGCTAGGTTTTACCATCACAAGGAAGAGGAAGAAAAGATTGGGATGGGGTGGAGGAGAAGAGAGAGTCCCTGCTGAATTCACAGCAAGAGGAATCCTGTGCTTCAGGAACTGAAGGGAGATAACAACTTAAGGCAATGCCTGAACAATTGAACCAAGAGGGCTTGGATAGGCATAGCCATCTTCAGACTTACTGTATGCATACTCAAGAGACACTTAACATCTGTATCTCCCAGCTTCAAGTAGGGAGTAGAGAAAATAGATGAAGATGCAGTTGGCTCATCTGTTACCCTGGCAGGGGATCAGATATGGGCCCGGAGGGTTGTTTGTTCTCTTCAAGGGCTTATAGAACTGGTGGGTTGAGGTCTTATCAGCAGGTACTAGGGATACAACATCTTGTGTCTGCTTCAGAGTTCGTTTATAGTTGAGTATTGAAAGCAAAGTTGTTTCTCTCCATGTCCCTGTATAGCATTACAAGTTTGTAGCCAGGTGTTTCAGAAGAGAGCAGCTTGCTGCTCTAACCTCTCGCTCAAAAGAGGGCTGTTGCCAGATCTGATCAGATCATAGCAGATCAAGTCACTAGGGCTTTACATGACTAAGTCTGGAAAATGTCAGAAGATGCAGATTACACCGTCTCTCAAAACAATGCAATCTTTACACGTTCATTGAGGGACCATGCTACTGTCTCTTTTAGTGATGAGGTTACACAGCTTCTTTGGGAGATTTCATTCTTCCAAGAAGTCCTTGCACTTTTTTCCAATAATATGTTTTTAGAGATTAAGTTCTGGCAGAAACAAAAAGTGAGTATGTGACTCAAAAATTAGTCCTTAAGGCCACATTCAATTCTCCTCCTCCTGACTAATTCAATTGCAAGTAAAACTTCTGCTCATTTAAAAACCTTGACTCACTCATTTGTTTTAATGAGGGGCAGGGTGGAAGATAAGCCTTGAGAGAAGTGTGAAAAATAGCATATGCAAGGGAAAAGATATTACCTCTACTACTGAATCTGTCAATCCCAGTTTACATTTTAAGAACTGTATATGTGTGAAGAATTAGGTTTAAAAAAAACCTGTTACTTTTAACGTCTTCAAACTTTTTAATGTCTCAGGAATGCCTTCTTTGCTGTTGGTGCTTTTTGATAAGACCATGCTTGCTTCCCTGAGTCTTTGCATTCTCCACCAGCAGAAGCCTGAAGACAGGGGACAAAGCCTGGTCATTTCCCACCTGCAACATTGCCACTTAAGAGTAGTGTTTTGTCTGATGTGAAGCCAGATCCAGTAGATATAGCACTGGAAGTTCCAACTCATTTCAAATAGGCCACCCCCAAGCATTCACTGAGAAGTGTATTTTTAAACATCTTTAGAATTTATCAACAATACCAGCACAATGGACTACACAATGGAACAGCAGGTGATGGACACACGTCTAGCTTGCTGGCTTTGTTGCATTGCTAGTGTTTGCTGACAGATTTGATTTTTGAACCACATTTTAAAAGAAGTGCTACTGGACTTAGCTTACTGCTTATAAGTTATTTGGGTTAGAGGTGGATTGGTTGATATTATCTCTAAAGAGGGAGACGGTCAAAATGACTGCCAACATATGCTTGTTTTCTTCTAGAAGTGCTCAAATTTTGATACTCTTTGAAGTCCAAAGAGCAGCCTGTGTCTGTATATTGCTCTTTACTCTGTTATGTATTAGATTCTGCTAAGCTACTGTATCTTCCTGGTATGTGTGGAATACTCCTTGTCAGAAGAGTATTCAGAATTCTTTTGAACATTCTCATTTTCTCAGGCATTTCTTATGTCTACCCTGACTTTATTCCATTGAATCTTCAGTGCTGCTTCATGATGACAAGGGTGCCATAAGTATTAGCAGTCCTGGCCACGTTTTAGTCAGCTTCTTTTTCTGCACCTGAGCTGCTGGAGTTGACCTTTTTGGTTATTGCATGGCAGCTTTTGCCTATAGAGAGAAACATCTAAAATTCATACGAAACTGTCATTATTCAAGGATGAATTGATGGGATTTGTATATATAGACCATTACAGTGTGACAAGCTCAGTCTTTCATGCTGCAGTACCATGTTAGTTCCAGGAACTCTTGAAGGACTCCTAAGCTTCCATCTCAGTTATAGTCAGATCTTGGCTTGACATTCAAATGCTCTTGAGCTATACCTACGCACTGACAGCTGTGGTCAGAAACACACCAGTGGCATTCAGAGTGTTTGCCAAATTCTTGCCAGCTCTCTATAATGTTGATTCTCTCGTAGGCAGTGTCTCAGCCACAGTCATAGGTAAGGTACATTTAGAAAGACAAGGCATGTGCAGACCTGCACATCTTTTAGTTGCTCTCTGTGTAGAAGAGGTAGAATAGTAAGCTTCTAATTCGGAGTGTTTTAAAACGTCTTTGAGGGATTCGAATGAGCAGGGACTATACATGTACATTTATATTAATGTATTATATGTGCATGTGTGGTTATTTCTCTAACTACACATTTAAAATCAATTGCAAAAGTGTAGAAGTTTAGTTCCAGTTAAATCAGGGGGTGGGGAAATGCAGTTTTGTATGCTTAATTTATATGAAATTAAGGGGGAATAGTGTGCTACTGAAGATGCATTACCAAAAGCTAGTTTTAAAATGTGTGTGTTATTGTAAAGATAGGCACAGGCATTGTTAGAAATAATTATTCTTTGGGTGGGTGTCTCAGAAAATAGGATAGGCATGCAACATGAAATAGTCTTAGGAAAACACTGTGACCTTCATTATTTTGGCTTATACTTTCTTAGGGTGAATCTTTTTACCTGCTCCCTAGAGGCCTGAAATATTTGGATTGCATTCCAATGTGATACATTTTTTCCTTCAAAGGTTCCTGTAGTTCTTGAAAAAAGTCATTGTATATCATGTGATCCACAGACCATGACAAGTCCAGAAGGCTCTTTTGCAATATTGTGATGAAAAATAGTTAAAAGGGGGGAAAAAACAAGTATGACTTGGTCATTGTAGTTTAGCCACCCAACACAAGATTTAGTACAGAGGGAATTTGGGAAGTAACCAGAACTAACATGCATGCCCATTTTTAGCAGTCTTGCATGGCCATTTCAGATTTCAGAAAATTGTGAGCTGCTTGATGTGAATATGTGTGGATGCTCTTCAGTTTCTTTGCAGCATGCAGAGGATATTTGCATGTGAAAATCTGCTGTTATAGCTGAGACCCCTAAAGATTAATGGATTAATTTCACTGTCAGTGATAAAGCAGGGAAGAAGAAACCAAGTGTACTATCAACAGTGATTGCTGTATGCCAACTGGTGAAAAAGCTCATCATATGCCATGCAGTTGGAAGCTGTGTTCAGTTTTAATGTGGCTATTCTGAAGTAAATGTGCATGAAAAAAATCCATCTTTTTTTGTCAGCCAAATATGTGACAGTGCCATTTCCAGACTGTGCCATTCAACTGTGTTAATAAATCTAATATTTCTATTTTTTTGTTGAAGTGTTCCTCATCAGGTGAAAAAAGGAATTCTTCCAGAACCCAAAGAAAATGCAACCAAAAGCCACAATTTCCCTCCTTTTTGCTTCTTAAAAGATCTCTTCCTTCCTGGCTCTGTCTAGGCACTGAGTTGTCAATGTCGTGCTCAGGTGGGATGCCCATTTTCTGCTGGTTTGTTCAAATCCTTATGCGAGTCCAACACTCCAGCTGCGGAAGTATGTATAAAAACAGTGGTCTGGCTCCAGGCAGCAAGCAAGGGGGTTTGCCAGGCCACTCGCACATGCAATGCTGTCGTCACACAACATCCATCAGTCTGTTGCTCCTAATGTTCAGCATGCCATGGACTTGCTTTTTCTTTTTCTTTCCATAAGGCACTTGTACGACTTCCACGTGGCTCTCATTTAGAGGGGTGAGCCTGAGGCGACTCCATCGTTAAGTGAATCTCTTTCTCCCCTTGTTCTCTCCACCAGTGAGTGCCAGTGAACCCGAACCAGAGACAGAGACAGAACCAGAACCAGAGCAGGAGGCTGAGGCTGAGCAGGGAACGGAGACACCCAAGGAAATAGAGGCTACAGAGGTGGGACCAGAGAGTGAGGTGGAGCAAGGACCAGAGAGAGAGACAGAAGAAAGTGCAATACTCAGTGAAAAAGAGAGGCAGAATGAGGAAGTGAATGAAAAAGACAACTGCTCTGCATCCAGCATATCCTCAGCAAGCAGCACTTTAGAGAGGGAAGAGAGAGAGGACAAGTTAACCAGTGACAATGAAACTGGTAAAGTGAAGTTTTTTCAATAATGAAGGGTTTCTGTTTGTTAAAAAAAAATGTTAAATGAGAAGCTTTGTTGTTGTGTTAATTAGCTAACAAATACTTTGTGCCTGAGACTTTCTTTACCGTGGGCAAGCCTGGTCTACTCTTTGCTTGGAAATCCACAGACTTTGATGGGGTTTCTATGTTTGAGGGACAGTAGGGCCTTAATGAAATGAGGATTCCTTTGATTCAAGACAATTTTCTTCCCCGAAGACTAATATATTAACTATTGAATCATCACAGAATAGTTTGGTTTGGAACAGACCTTCAAAGCTCATCTAGTCCAACCCCTTGCAATGAGCAGAGACATTTTCAACTAGATCAGGTTGCTCAGAGCCACGTTCAGCCTGGCCTGGAATGTTTCCAGGGATGAGGCATCTACCACCTCTTTGGGCAACCTGTGCCAGTATTTTACCACTCTTTATCATGACTTCTATCTCTAGCCCCTGGAGAACTTATGTGGGTTTTCTACACAAAAAACAATGAGACAAGGGTCCAGGTTGACATGATTTTTCATGGGATTTCAGATACCTTTTCTCATCCTTTCAGTGCAGGAGGAAGAGCAATGGGGGCTGGGATTTTTGTTCCTTAATTCCAGTTCTCCTGTCTTGCTTAGGCTTCAGAAAGCAGCGAGAGATACAAAGGAGCTGATGAAGATAGGTCTGGGCTGTGGCCATCTTTAGCTTGTGTGGAGGAGGCCCATGAAATAGACCTTGTCTGGAAAAGACCAGTTCTGTAGTGACCAGTGCTTCTGGTCAGTTATGCCACCAGGCACCTGTAAAGGCCCTGACTGGAAAACACCTTAAGAACTAATTTGCTGCCTGGAGAAATAATAACAACCAGAGATCATCATGCAGGAGGGACTAAAAGGCAAATTTTGAACTTTGTTGATTAATGACTCTTTTCCATTTTTTTTGGGGGGGTAAAGGAACATAATGTAGTTAGGGCATTTGGTTCCCAAGTTTTCTTAGGGCTGAACAGTGGCACGCATTGTCCTAAGTTTGCTAGTTTCTAGATAAGAACATAAAAGTGCTTCACAGTGTGAAATAGTCTTGCTCTTTCCTGAAAGAGTGAGGACTCTGAATCACAAGGATTTCCTCACAGAGATAAACTGTCAGATTGCACTGTTCATGTTTAAACCCTATATATGTAGGAAAAGGAGGGGAGGTGTGACAGATGAAGGATGTTTTTACACTGTTGCATAGTCCAAGAGGGTCCAAGTACAAGTAAGGGAGAACAGGTTATAGGTTTTTTCCCCTCATCTTGTCTGTTACTAACCTGTTACCACTCTAAGTGTGTTTATGTACTTTTTGTTAAAAGCTAAGAAATGTACCCTGTTGGCAAAAAATCAACATCTTAAAATTGATCTACATTACCAGTGGACCAAAGATTTATTAGGTTGTGCTATGTAAGAGTTCTCATGTAGTGAGTTGTTTGCTCTCTGGTAGGTGAGGACATTGGGAAAGCAAAGGAGAGCGCTTTCCCCAGTAGTTCTCACATACCCAACAAGCACTTTGCCATTTCTGAGGTGGCCCATTCGTTCTGCCCAGATGTATTAGGGACAACAGAATAAAGCCTTTGGTGCTGACTCCTCCTTACTTAGTCATCCTGCTGAATTTGGCTTTCAACAAGTCTTGTTTTTCCAATGGTATTTCAAAGATTTATCTGTGGAGAGGAGAGCAGAAGAGGCCACCAAGGCAGCAAGAGTATTCACAGCAATAATGTTTGATCAGCTAGAACAGATGGAGGCCAACTCGGGGAGCCCAAATTAGAGATTGTGTCTGGGGGAATTTTGATGAGAAGTTTTCCAAAGGGATTAAATCCTGGAGGATCCCAACTGGTGAAAGTAAGAGAGTGGGTAGGTCATGTGGCATTTGTAGGAGGGATCCTAGGAGTAGTCTTGAACATCTTTGAAGGAAAGGCTTGGAGCAGGGGGAAATCCCTCTGGAGGCTCAGCTTGGTAGAATCTATGGTGTAGGGAAGGAGTTGTCTAGTCATGTCTAGCAATACTAGCTCAGAGATAAATCTAAGAGGCTACCTCAGGTGACAAATTTTGGTGAGAAAGCAATCTCATGGATGAAGTCTAAGGAAAAATAAACAGGTGATGGAAGTAGTCAAGCATCCTGCAGGAAAGTAGAAGGAAATCATTGTAGAGGTTGTATCCATCGCTGAAAAAAGCAAACAAACCAGCCAACCAAAAAGGTCTTTCTTTTGTCTATGGTTAAACCTCTGGGCTCATCTTAAAATGTGGTTTAGAGGTTGAACTGAATAAAGGTGAGAGTCATTGGTGTCCACATGCTTTGTACTGTGGCACTCGCCCCGCATCTTAATGTGATGTTATTTTAAAAGGGTGGGGAGGAGTTGTGAGGGCCTGGATGTGGATCTCACCAAGGGCACGCATTCTCAGAGCACAGAGCTAGATATCACGGTAAGAAAGCAACTCCATTGATAAAAGAAGCCATAAAAGATGTTCAGAACTCTAAAGTATTGAAAAATGTGGGAGCATACGGGGAGAAACAAAGATAAAATGGAAGTTTAAGAGGAAGGGCAACTGACAGATATAAAAGAAAATCTTTAACAATAAGGGGCCAAAAGGAAGGCAGGTTAGCAATCAAAATGCATCTAAGAAATAGAATTTATAAAAAATATATTAATAAAATGAATAAAGACTATGGGGAACAGAAGGAATCCAATGCAGGAAATACAGTAAGTGTAAAGAATTATTTTTGTCCATGTTTAATCACTTCATCTGATGCCACTGGAAAAAGAGGCACCATATTTTTTAGATACATTATCCACATTGGTTAGCAGTATTATATTCAGGGGAATGTAGTTAAAGAGATGCTTACATCATTTATTTTTTACAATTTGACCACTAGAGTTTGTTATTTATGGTGCTGTCTCAAACATGGTATTTTGCAGGTTATTGCTAAGAAAAGCAGGAGGCAGAAAGATGAGGCTTTGTTATGGTGATGTGTTAAATGATTGTGGTGTGGGAAGAAGACCATTAGGCTTTCAATGCCGTTATATATTACAGGGAGGGTAACAGTGGTTGATGAGCAGTGTTTTCAAAAATCTTTTATAATGGTGCTCATATTCCTAGAAATAACTTTAAAAATTTTGCTTATGCTTATACTCGCTGAGTTGCTCTGAGAGCTGCATCTTGGGTATGCAGCCTGCTCTGGGATTCAGATAGTCCATGTTATGAAGATGGCCCAGGTACACAGCCAGGAGGTCTGAGGAGCAGCCAGACATGAAAGGTGTCCTCCCCTAGCCACAGGGACGGAGGAGAAGCAGGAAGCAGTTACATGTTGACCTTGACATCAGGCAGTGGAGATCTCTTTTATAAGGAAGCTCCTGGGGTGGTACCAGTTAATGGCCAAGTGAAAAGTATGGAGATAACCTATTTTGTGCCATTGTCATGATATTTAAGCCCCATTCTGGATTACTACAGGTTCTGAGCATTTATGCACTGTATAGAATCTGCTGGGGTAGTAAGTACAAAGTGGAACCTGACCTATTTCAGGAGAAACCTGACCTTGAAATCCTGACAGTCCCTCCTGAGATACACTGATTATTTTCTGCTACCGTTCCTTTTTTGATAATTACTCCCAGCCCATCAAAATTGGGCTGTATATCAGCATTGACACTTATTTCAAAATTTTCAAAGCTACTGTTTGCCCAGTTTCAGACTAATTGTGCATGCATACCTCAAATTTTTTTCTGGTGGGTTGAAGAATGTTCTTGGTGCTCCGGCTCCCGCCCCTTGACTCTTCCCATCTGTGTGTGTGTGATTGCAGGTCCATGGTCACAGACCATTCAAGATGCTGGTGTGAATGAGCAGTGCAGCAACATCCTCAATAACAAGCGGTTTATGCTGGACATGTTGTATGCGCATAACAAAAAGCCTAAGGATGAAGAGGAGAAGGAGCTGGAGGCGAAGGAGGAAAAGAAGGAGACGGAGGAAAGCGAGGAGTCACTCACTAGCCTAGCCAGTAGGATCTCTATCCTTCAGGCCACGAAGCAGGCCAAAGATGAAAGTGTCAAAAAGATGGAGATCGGAAATCTGGACAACCAAGGCAGCGTGAAAGCCTTTGCAGAAAAATTCAACAGTGGTGAGCTGGCCAAGGGGACAGCCATGCCTGAAGATGAAATCAGTGAACAGGTCCCCGAGAAAACACCAGCACAGCCAAAGAAGGAATCTGACTACATCTGGGATCAGCTCATGGCTAATCCTAGAGAACTGAAAATCAAAGACATGGATTTTACAGACTTGGGGGAGGAGGATGATGTAGATGTGTTGGACATGGATATGGGTCCTGGGGACTCCCTTGTTCCCCCTCCTCCACCTCCGCCTTCTTTTCTGGGTTTGCCTCCTCCACCACCTCCCCCGCTGTTTGGATGTCCTCCTCCACCTCCACCCTCTGCTAATTTATTGGCTCCTCCTCCGCTGTTCAGCACTCCTCAGGGTTTAGGGTCACCCCAGGTTTCCAGGGGTCAGCCAGCATTTATAAAGAAGAAGAAAACCATCCGTCTGTTTTGGAATGAGGTACGGCCATTTGAGTGGCAGTGTAAAAACAACAAACGCTGCAGAGAATTCCTGTGGTCGAAACTGGAACCCATTAAGGTGGACACTTCCAAACTGGAGCATCTCTTTGAGTCTAAATCCAAGGAACTGCCTGTCACAAAGGTACAACTCATATTCAGCTTGCTATTATTTTGCTATTTTATTGGTATTCATTCTGACTTAGATCTAGGTGATTTATGTTGTTTATATGAGAACAATGGAAAAAACTGGATGTGTTTCTAGCTTGGCCTATGACGAAAGATATTCCATGGCCTGAAACTAGGAGATGAGGCTAGGGTGACATACGTGCCAAGCTACCCTCTTATCTCAGGTCTACCAAGTTGTAGGATGTCACTTCAGGAGGGGAACACCAACAAATTTTACATTAAGTTGTTTGTAGCTGAGTGCCAAGCTAGGTATTAAAATCTGAAATATTTTCTGTTACATTCATCTAAAGGTCACAGCATGATGACTCATATCTGTGTATTTGACGGTTCTTCACTTGGTAATATCTTCCCAATCATTACATAGAAAGGCCAGAGTATCAAACTGAATCTCCTGCAAAAAAGCCTACATGTGTGCTTTGTTCTGAAGGATCAGTTTATCAGCTGGACCGAGTTTACAGCTGAACTCTGTAGGTGTCTTGGGTTTTTGTTTTATACCGGCGAACAGGCCAGTTTTAAATCTTTAATCTGTACAATGTGGCTATCCAAATTTTAAGATAGAAGCTGGCACAGGAAATACCTCTGTAGCTGGGTATCCATCTTCCTCAGGAGCATTGTGATAAAATAAATAAAATAAAAGGCTGGTGACATGGCTGTTTAACATTAGGCTCAGCAACAAAGGGAAGTCTTTTGTAGCTGAATTTAGTAGGAATTTGAAGAAGCATTAAAAAAGTTATTAGCTCAAACATTTATTTTTCATGGCTACATAAACTTTTTCTCTTAAACAGAAAAATTGTTATGAGGGAAAATTTGTTTTGTTTTGTTTTCCAGTTAAAATGCTGGTAAATTATGTCCATCTCTCTTTAAATAACTAAACCACTTGTATGTTTTCTATATGTGCCTGTATGTTTTATAGTGACATAAAAAAAATCACTACCTTGCATATTTTACTTCTCTTTGGATGGCAAAAGTTGTTATATATATTATGTATCATATATATTATTGTTTGCTCTTAATCTGGGGAGACTGGATGTCTTATGGTAAAAGTTCTCCATGTCACTTGTCTGGGTTATTCACTCAAAATTTTCCAATAGTCATTCTTGACCTTCTTGGCCAAGTGGAAACATTGCAATTTGAACTATCAAGCCCCCTATTAAGTACCTAGCAAACAACAGGTACATAAATACATGGCTCACATAGATCCTGCTGTCGCTGTTCTTAGCTGAATTTTTTGTGACACAGATGCATGCAGATGTGAAACATATGGCACGGCAGCTCAAAAAACACATTCAGCTGATCATTCATTTGGCCGATGTGGAGATTAATTTCTCTCTCTAACTCCTTCTCTGCTGAGGAAGGAATGCTGGTGACACCGTGGCGTGTTACTCCTCATCTCTCTCCCTGTAAATACAAATCTGCACAGATGGTTCATAGATGGAAGGAATAAGAGCGTTTTCTTAGATCCATAAAACACTTAATTCTTCCAATTGAAAGTGGAATTATGACTTATTTGCCATTTCCAAACTTAGCTTTGTGCTAAATGCCAGTATTGCAATGGATCAGTCTGGCTGATTCTTAATCTTTTATATTCTCACCCAACATTTTTGATAGAATGTTAAATTGTTGGAATTTTGACTTGTTTACTTCTTCAGTCATTTACTGTGCATGTTCCCCAACTCCCTTTGGCCATTTCCCCACCCGCTCCTCACGCTTGCTTCCCAAACCTGCCTGGGCTGCCTGATGCTTTGGCACAGCTTTTGGCTTCTGGCTGGAAGATGAGTGAGCAGGTTTCTTTGAAATTAGTGCAAGTCTGAGGAATGATTTAGGTGACTGCTTTCCTCTTGGAGCCTAATAACTGCTCTCTGCATGAGACATTATACTTTTGGCTCTCTTTCCACCCCATCCCATAACACAGACATAGAAGTCTCATTGTCTCTGTAGAGAAGACAGTGGTGACAAAGGATTACCATAGTGGAGGTCTGCTCAGACTTCTGAGACTCCTGCATGGTTTTGATGAACACCAGCAAATCTCCCAGGTTAGGAGGTGGTCCTTAGATCAAGCGAGAGTGGGAATAATTAAGCAGACCACTGAATCTGTAAAAGACTTAAGGTTTGGTATGAAGATTGCTCTCAAATTAGGATAGCTCTTGCTTTTTCCAGACTGCTTGGTTTATTTCCAGCGAGTACATTCCCCGTTGTGTCTAGTTTCTTGTGTCCAATGGCTGCAATCCAAAACAGGTTTATTCTATAATATCGTAAAGTCTGACTCACAGCTCAGTTGATTCAGCTGAAAAAAAGAGCACAGAGCAACAAATCAAAAGTCAAATCTCCAGATTTCATAGCAATAGATGGAAGCAGGTGCATGGAAAAGGAACAGTCCAGAAGGATGAGATGAGAAGTAAAAGTCAGGGTGTGTAGGGGGGGGCTTGGCTTTACTTCTGCGTATGCACTTTCATACAGCTGTAACCAATTTTACTCCAGTTTCTAATCCTTCACTGTGATTTCCACAACACACAGCTATAAACAGCTACATCCTGGCTTACGAGAACTTTTTCATTAAACACAATAGACTACAATAAAATAAAGTGGATTTTAAATTGTAGGATATAATATAGGAGTTGCGGGGGGAGGCTGGAAGGGGAGATTTTTGATTTTGGGGAAACTTATGCTACACTGGACAACTCAGACATTGGTTACAGTTAACTACAGTTACCTTTAGTTGCAGATTGTTTATTTTCTCAAACAGAGGATCACAGCATTCTGTTTGCAAATAGAGAGTGATCAGGTATCCCCTCCAAGCCAGTCTTCTCACTCTGCCGAACAAAGCAGGTATTTTGACAAAGTATTTTCTGTGAAGAGAAATGAAAACACACAGACACTACTGAATCACACAGTGTTCTTCTGCCCATCTGCCATCCACTTGGTTCTGCATGTCATTTGAAAGTATTATTTTGCTGATTCATCTATACCCGGTGGGACATGTGCCCACAGACAAAAAGCTAGTAGGAGTGAAAAATTAAGGAATGTGTTTTCATGTATATATGTCTAGACACTCCTTTTGCAAACGTTTGTTGCAATATAAATACATGCCAAGGCAAGTCATAAATGTGGACCAGAATTTCTGAAAAATATTATATATGTGTATCCTGGACAAAGTCAGCTGAGTGTTTCCATTTTAAATCCCCAGTGCTAAATCCTAGCTAATTGAAATGTAAAAAAATTACCATCTCTCTATTAAGGAATTGCCCATTTTTTTCTGTGCTATTGATGCAGATTGTTCTGTAAGTTTAAATACAAGAGATATTTCTGACTTGATGCTCATATATAATTGCTTATATGACCATATATAAGCATATATAATTGCTTATATGAAAAGTGAATTAATTTTTTCTGCTTCCTGTGTTATTTAAAACAGAGGTGTGTGTTAGACTATATACTCAGCAGATTGCAAATCACCTTCTGTGGGATGGAAACAGTTTTTGAATAACCTAACTATCTAAGCTTCAATAGAGACAACAGAATCTGGCCAGTTAGGTCTTGTCAAGGTCTAAATTCACTGTTATTGTTAATACATTGCAGGAACATTTGTTTGCTACAAATCATATCACCTGATATATTTTTATTTTATAATTAATTTTGTATTTACATTTCATAATACAATATTCAGAAGTCAGGGCTTACATTACATACTGACACATTAAAATATAAAGTCAAGTGCACTAGTGCACTGTTCCCTCAAGCATTTGAAGTCATTCTCTGTTAATGAACTTATAAAGCACAGTCTGAAGTCACCTGATGTTGTAATAGAAATTAATAGTCGTAGTTTAAGTCAGACACTTACTAATGTGCAATTTCATTGCAGACAAAAGGGAATTCTTTTCCTAGCAGTAGGGTAATAAAGTTCATAGCAGTAAAATGTTTGTCTTTTCTTCATCTTTTTATTCATTTGGAAAGGATTTCTTTGTAACTCAGCCATCATCCCCAGAATGGATTATAAATCTCTTCTGCCCCTGTTTTTGGAAAGAGCTACTTACCCCAGATTTTTATACCCCGTATGCAGTTATAGCTCTGGAAAATACCTACATACTTCCATCCCCTATACAGCTCATCTGTCTTCCATAACTCACTGTGGAGGAGCGAGCGCACTGTTGCAATCACAATCATCCCAGCGGTTTGCATCGTGTGTCCCTCAAATGAATATGTCTCTCTTGTCAAGCTTAGGAGCCTTAAAAACAAAGCTGCAGATCTGAGGCTTACTTACCCACACCACATGTGGGAAGCCTAAGTTTAACTCCTTGCCCCCAGCTTTTTCCCTTCTGCATAAATTCTTTGGAGCTGTGTAATTCTGTGCTGCGAAGAACAAGGTAAAAATTGGTGGTTTTAAAAAGGCTAGTGTGGTATAAACTCAAGAGGAAGCAGTCTCTGGTGAACCCCACTTGTTTTTTTGTGGTCTTGGCCACTAACTGTGGTCCTGAAAAAATGTGATTAATGGTCCTGGAAGTTAAAATGCCTGCTTTAAAGAAGCTGCCTCTGATGTCCATCAGGTAGCTCTCCAAGAAAAAGAGGACTCTTACTCAAAGAAGAGAAAGTTCAAGAAGGCTTCAGGGATGCTTTTAAGGTGTTAAGATAGCAGTTCCAGAGAACAGCCATACGAAAATTGAATACAAATATCATTTTTGCTCTCCTAAAATTTATTCAGTTTGCTGCAAAAGAGTTGTTTCCTTTTAAGTTAAAAAAAAAAGCCTCTTATTATTTTCACAGATCATACAGATGTGATAGTCTCCAACTCTTGCAAACTGTGCTTGCCTTTGGTCTCATCTGCACACAGAAGTTGCATCATGCTCTGTTAATCACGTTGGTACGATGAAAGGGCTGTTGTGGTGTACATGTGCTGTGGAGGCTACTGGGACCCGTGGGCACAGCTCTGCTGGGACTGGTGGGCACAGCTCTTCCTGTGCAGGCAAGGAGCTGAGCTCTGCCAGAAAAAGGCATCTTTGTAATGATACAACCGCCTTCCCGTTATGAGCTGACCCACCGCTGGAGGTACTTTGGTAAAATCGTATTTGCTAACTTAGTTCTTCCAACACAGAGGCAGCGTGTAGACCTGGCAGCAGGGCATTTTTTGACTCGATGGTGGCTGTTGAGCAGACCCAAAGGAAGTGGAGAACAAAGCTTCACGGTCTAAAAAGCTATCCTGAGCACAGATTGAGACTGAGGCAGCAAAAGTCTCCTTCTGGGCTTTCCCCCAAATCCTCAAGAGATGCAAGAGGTACTATGTAGGCAGCACAGATGATTCCCAGTTCTGAACAGTTGTATGGACTGCCACTTTGCAGCCTAGAAAGAGGAATTCCTTGGTGTCTCTCTTTGCCCTTTTGAGGTGCATCTGTGCTAAGACTGCTGCTGCCAGAGCTGGTGAGCACAGTCCAGGTAACAGACTCTACAGGGAGATCACAGTCACAAGCCTGTGCCTTGCTGAAATATGGGTTTATACACAGTGGAGCATGTCTGTGCTTGCTTGCATCAGTGTGCTAGTCTTCTCCCTATGCTCCTGTGCTTGACAGCATCCCTCATCTCATCTCTGACAGGGCAAAGGAAAGTGAAAGAGAGAAAACATGTTTCCAAAGTTTGTATGTGTGGAGAGGGAGGAAAAGACCCCTGTGTATGAGGAGCAGAGTCCTCTGCTCTTGCAGATGCCTGGTGTATGACATATGTGTCCCTATGTAGTTGCCAAAAAGAGATTTCTAGCATGGGATGATGAGGCATGCTGGGGTGTAAAAGCAAAGACCACATTCAGCATTGTGTTATGTCATATAAATGGTTTGTGAGTCACCTTGCCTAGTTGATTCACATTCTGCCACTATGCGGCAGGGGACAGAGAGGAAGAAATTTCTTGAGTCTTCTCTAGAATGGAACTTAAAGCATATGTTCTTAGTTCTTTGTTCTTTCATTACTATTTGTACAGTGGTTTATACTGGAAGGTAAGATCCAAGAATTATGTCTAGTCTCAAATAAAACTTTGAAAAAAGCAGAAGGGCTGAAATTGTTATGTACCCTTATCATGAGCAGTGAGGTAGAATACCCTTCCTCTGGCATCCAGAGGGCAGAAAACCATGCCAGTGTCTCCAGAAAGGCATCCACAACTCCTTTTCCAGTGCCCAAGGCGGATTTATAGCACAGGAGAGCACTGGCAGGCAGGTGGAAACCACCCTGTCTGTTTTCCATCCAACCATGGAGGCAAAAGAGAGTCAGTGGCCACTCCAGGTTGACCATCAGCTACCAGGCTGCTGCCCCACTGGCCCTGCGCCGGCCGGTCCTGCTGCACAGCAAAGCCCTCACCCGCAGAGACCGCTTCAGGCTTTTTTCAGACTGACTCTTGCCCCGAGCTGCAGTGTTCCCAGCCCTCACAGGGACTCTGGTGTCTCAGGCTAACTCGGTTTTGCACGACATCTGAGACTATGTTTAGCTCTCTGGTTAAATCCTGGCAGCTCATGCTGATACCAGCAAGGATGTGGTAAAAGAATTCAGCTTTTTGGATGACTATAAATTGTTTAGATTTACATTCAGTGTCAGCACCCATGTGTAGGGGAAATCATTAGTGAAAGGAGTGACTTTTTCTTTATAAAACAGGCTTGAGGAATAATATTCTTGTTCTCTTCTTTACCAAGAAAACTGCTGCAGATGGGAAGCGACAGGAGATCATTGTATTAGACTCAAAACGAAGCAACGCTATTAATATTGGCTTGACTGTGTTGCCCCCTCCCCGGACTATCAAGACTGCTATTTTGAACTTTGACGAATATGCCTTAAACAAGGAAGGAATAGAGGTAAGAAAGAACAGTCGATGTCTTCAAGTTGGCAATTTCAATGTGTCCTTTTATTTCTATGTTGCACATGGTACAGCACAGACTTTTCATGGAAGAGGGAAGAGGGAATGTATTATGTCATGACTGAGTGTTGAAACGCATCAAATCAGCTCAACGTGCTCAGAAGCATGTAGTATTCACCTGAAGTCGACATGCTCAGTAAACGTGGATTCTCTGTTTTGTTTGTGTCTGAGTAACAATGGTGTTAATTCCTGTCAAGATTTTCAGAGTATTATCTGTGTCTCTGGAGCTTGACTGAAATATTGTGAGCAGCAAGAATGGGTAGTGTGTTACTAGGGCTGATGCAACTGGTACAGGGTTTAATAAAGTTCATGCCCAGCTAGCTGTTGAAGTCACTCTAGATTGTATATCTAATGGAAAACAAATACAGTGACTAGCTCTGCTCAAAATAGCATTTCTGTGTTACTGTTGTTTGAAGAAAAGCAGTTGGTATAAAGATTACAGATGATGTAATTTTTACCATTACATGTTTGACTGTGCAGATATTCCTACCAAGATCCAAGATGAGCTCTGTTTATTATTTTTTTATCAAAACATTTTTCTTCTATGAAGTGTAAAAGAATCTTTCTGCTCCCCATTTTTTTTCATTGTGATTGTATTCATTTCAAATCTTTTTTGTTTCTTTTTTTTTTTTTTTTTTTAATAAGTGCATATCATCTAGTAAGAGTAATCTGCACAACTACAAATCTCAACCAGTGGCTGAGCTGCAGAGGTCATGCATTGATTCACGGTCACCTTTCAGTGGTTTTACACTATTTTTCATTATTTCTCCCTTTCTACCTTCGCTATGGTGTGACTACAGATGAAAATGAGAAAAGCTATCTGGAATGGAAATGGAGTTGCCAACAGTTACATGCAAAAGAAATACTTAAGGCAAAAGATCATTCTAGCTAGAGGCAAGGCCTGATTTATCCCCACTAGAATGTAGTTTCTTCCCAAAGCTATATTACATATTTGCTATATACATACCTTACTCATATTGTGAAAGTGACTAATCAACTAAAAAAGTAATTTTTCATGACTTAGCCCACGTACCCACCACTGCAGTTTGCCAAAGTGTTGAAGTGTCCAAGTTCCCCCTCCAGCCAAGCCCAACTCACAGACTACCAGGTGGATCTCAGTGCTGTAGACAGGGTTTCCATACAAAGTCCCACATAAAGAAGGACACATCTTCATTACCTCAAAAGTATCCTCTCCTTTGAGTTGTCTCTGGCGTTCGTCTGCTCTGCACAATTCACCCTTTCCAGTGCCCACATGTGTAGCTGGGCTCCTCATCTGCCAACCACCTGTGGTGTCCACAGTCCTGAGTGCCTTGTACCACCACACCCTCCTTTGGGTGGCCTTTCCATTAGCTGCCAGAAACCTGTAATTTCATTTAAAATATACATTCAGGTAGCGTTCAAACTGAAGAATTCAGAAACCAGGAAATGATACACTGGTGATACACTTGCCCGGCACTAAAGAAAATGGGATTTCGGAGTTCTGTGTCCACAGCATGGGGCTAAGGATGTGAGTAGTCTCAGATATTTAAAATCAAGACAAAGGGGCAAGTGGAACAGAGCCCAGGTAATTTCCACCTTGAGGGATGAAGCTTTCATTGTTTGGGAAAGATGATGTTAGTGGAGAAAAGAGCTTCTATTTCTCAGTGTTCCATATTTATTTACTTCTTATCAGGTAAAACCCCACACTGAATTCAGATTCTCTTTCCCACTCCCAAATTTATAGATTTTTTCTTATAGCGTGTTGTTATAGAGTTCGAGAGACATTTATAGCAAGATAGAGGGCTGGATTAAAATATGCAGAATTGACCAAGAGGTGCATAGAGAGATACAGAAATGCATCATTATGAGTCCCACTTTTTTTAGCAGAGCCCTGCTGCACTTTTCCATACTGCCCCTTTGATCTACAGCATAGGCAAACTTTGTTTGCTGTTCCTCTTCTCCTCTATATTCATCTGTTCATTGGCTTTAGCCTTAGAGTTAGCTTAGATGGAACAGGATTTGTCTTTTCAGTCTAGACTTTTAGAAAATTTTGTGGTTCATATCTACACTTCCTAAATATTAGAAAATAATTGGCCATGATGATGAATGAGTCAGTAATAGTGTAAGCATCAACTTCTTTTATGTAAAAAAAACAGAGAATAAAGCAAATTATTTGCTATATAATATACTTTATAGCTAACCTGTGGGCTGAATAAGGTAGGACTGGTATGGAAAAAAAGAATGTCTAATTGAAACACTGCCTCACAGTGGGTACTCAAAAGCCTTTCTGCGTAGTTAATTGCCTAGAAGAGATGTCACAACTAGCAAGCAGGAAAGAGAGATGTAAGAAGAGCAGCAGAAGAGATGTAATGTGTGTGGTGAAGATATAACATTCACTGCTAAAATTGCAGAGAAGCTGTAATTTAGGGTCATCAGCTTTTAGTGGATCCAACATGGAGCAGGGTACCAACAGAGTAAAAAGCCACCTGAGATGTCCATTGCCTTGGCTGTGAGCTCTGTGCTATATCTTTCTCTTAAGAGCATTGTCACTGTCATGTAAGTGTGCATGTGGCTTTCGTTCTGCACCTTGGTGGAGAAACTCAGATTAAATGGTGTCTTAAAACTGACCTTAGTGATTCCTTTAAGGACAGGGAACAAAAGTACTGCTGACAGTAGTGCTAGAAGCAAGGCAGTGATGCGGTGGGATGCAGGCTACAAGTTTGTGATGGACCAACTCATAATCAAGTTCATATTGACCCAGTAAACCCTGCACTACTGTCCAATGTTCTGCTAAATGCTGCTTTGCTTGTGCCATTTAACTGTTGTTAGTACTACATACTTTGCTTTTAACTTCAAATATATAACTAAGATAGAAGAAAAAATTCTCCAGGTATTTTAAAGCACTCTGTATATAGAGAGTGTCCAGAGGAGGAACACAAAGTTGGTGAAGAGTCTGGAGGGGAAGCCGTATGAGGAGCGGCTAAAGTCACTGGGTTTGTTCAGCCTGGAGGACACTGAGGGGAGACCTCATGGCGGCTACAGCTTCCTCACAACGGGGGGAGGAGGGGCAGACACTGATCTCTTCTCTTTGGCAACCAGTGACAGAACCCAAGGGAATGGCAGGAAGATGTGCCAGAGGAGGTTTAGGTTGGACATTAGGAAAGGGTTCTGCTCCCAGAGCACTAGAACAGGCTCCCCAGGGAGGCAGTCGCAGCCCCAAGCCTGACAGTGTTCAAGAAGTGATTGGACAACACCCTCAGACACATGGTGTGAATTTTTGGGTTGTCAGACCCAGGGATAGGAGTTGGTCTTAATGATCCTTGTGGGTCCCTTCCAGCTCAGGACATTCTGTGATTCTATGATTCTATTTTAGGCCATGTGTTTGAAGTGGTTAGGTATCCCTGAGTTGTGAAAAAGGGCAGGAAATGAGGCATGGTGCTAAAAAGGCTCATGTTGACCATTTAGTATGCAGAGCAGACACTGTTAGAAACATGTTTTGAAAGGAAAGCACAATATGTGTCTGCAAGCATGCATCAATCCAACTAAAAAGATTTTTGCCACCTTACGCTTGCCAAAGTGGTTGTGTTTTCCTTTCTTTGAAAGCTTGGCATTCATTGTGTTCAAACAACTTGGAGCTCACTGCAGGATAAAGAACTGCCTGCTTAGCATGGATGAGGGCTTTCTGTGAGCTAAGAAAAGAGGCGAGCTTAAAATCCTGGCACCTAATTTTAGTGAAGTGTATCATAGGCAACTGAGAGAATAGAGTCCACCAAATCAGTCCTTGCTGCTTGTCTTTAGTAAAGTAAATGAGTGGGTCCTTCTGTAAAGTGCCACTCAGTAAGGCAATATGGATTGAAATCAAATTATATCAAAAAGTATGATTAGTTTAGCAGAATAAAATAGGGCAATGCTGTGAGGAAATCGAGGTAGTTTGCTTTGTGCTTTAAAATATAGCTTTGTGATGCTACACAATATTGATTGCATTGATAGGTATAGCTTTAGTAAAACTATTTGAGATGAAAAAAAGCTCTTCAGGTATGCTAGGCCCTTCATACCCATATTTGTTAAGTACTTTGAAGTCCATGTGTGGCTAGGTAGCTCTGAGATGTAGAAAGGGGTAAGAAATGAGAGCCTACTGTTCAAAGGGCAGATGTTGACATGTATGAACAAAAAACAAACTTTGGTTTTCGAAAGTGATCAAGGTATTTAAGTTTTTGTTCTGATAGTTGCCACAGTATGTTGTAATTTGCCGTTTCCAATTTGTTTAGCTAATGCTTTGTAAAGGTGTGATGGGATGTTTCAAATTATGCTATTAATAGCTCACATGATCTGAAAGAACACCTCATTTCACAAGTCTAGACAGAAGAGAGAATGGACTCAGTGGTGCCTTGCTGGCTGTACAACTACGGTCAGCTTATTGCTGCCCTAACAAGTTTCAGACTTCACTTAAATAAAAAAGCTACACTTTCACATCTTGCAGCAAAGCAAAATGTCTTACATGGTTTCTGTGACCAGCAATGGTGTGCTTATGTATTTCATTAGAGAGCTTGAGGAAGTGGAGTGGTATGACCGAGGCAGCAGCTGTCAGTTCCCAGTTTTCAGAGATGGCTGTCAGGCATTTTAGATGTCATCCTTTCTTAGAAATGGGTCATTTTTGGAAGACTTCAAATAAAACTAGTGCAGGTGGCCTCGCTTACTGTGGAGTCCTGACCTTCACCAATGTGTCTCGCTCATAGCTGCCTGGAAAGCTGAAGTGTGAGAGACTTTTTGGAGCTGAATAGTCTGCCAAGGCCTGTCAACTATCTGGTGAAATACCCACTAATGTGTATTTGGTTATGCAGTTTATGAATTTGTGGTGTTCAAGCCACAGAAAGCTTTGGAATCAACAACCAGATATTTAGTTTGATAATTTTTTTCAGAATCCTGTTCACCTGGTAAAATCAGCTGAAACCAAATTGGAAAGCCAAGGCACTCATCATCACTGAGAAGCCCCATTGTCTCTTGAAAGAGATTGTTTAATCGCCTTATTTCTGCAGATGCTCTGGGCCATTTGCAGGCTCTGGTTAGTTGCTTCCTTGCATCCCACACTGAGACTCATAACCCTCAGGCTTATAAGGGTTATAAATTTTTCCCTGAGAGCCCTGTGAGTCTTTCCTCTCAGAAATTTTTGGAGATCGTATGTCAGGATGGCAGAGTCCAGGAAATAAACAGTTTGATCCCTTTGCTGAAAGTTCAAGCAAGTGGCTGGGTCCAGCAGTCTAGGAACAGAACAATTAGGATCGATTATCTCATGCAAATGAGATCTCCAAGATTTCCTTCTTTTTCTCCATGACAGGATTTGTGCACTGTTTTTCCTCCTCAGAAGTTTAGTCTCTGTCCAAAACCTCTGTGTGAGAATGCATGGAGATGAAATATATGTGTTGCACATCTTAGAGGATATGAGCATAGGGCTTGTCAATAACCCAATTCTTCTTTAATCTACCTGAAGACTGCCATTCTGGGGAGGGCATCATGAACTAATGATTAGATTCAAAGGTACTTGTGATTTAATCATCATATCAAGTGCCAGTAACCTTCTGCCTTACTGTGTTTTTATGCTCCTTTTACTGTCAGTGGTGTTTAAAAAAATAATAACAATAAAAATACTAATAAACTGGCAGATGGTCTACTCATCAGTTTCCAGTGCTGAACAAATGGTTTGAATTAGTCATAGAGTGGAAATAAAGAATAGGAGCGTTTTAGCACTTGCTCAGGGGCACATCAGGGGTGGTGACCAGCAGGATCAGAAATATTTTGCCCAAGCAGATTAGAATTGCTGGTGAGTAGGTCGTTGTTATGGGGACAGTTGCACCCTGGATGGTGTGAGAACCTGCCAGCAGCTCTGGTCCCATGGAGGCAGGGGGGATCCTCAGCAGCTGGCACCGCTCGTGCAGGCTCTTTGGCTTGGCATTCTCTCTTTCAGATACTACGGTACACAGCACAGCAGCCTCGCAGCACTTGGACTCAAACGCTTTTTGTCGGCTCCATCTGGCTTGCAGTGTTTACATAAAGCTTGAGGAGGAGGAGAGTCCCTTTGGAAATAAAGCTTACTGTTTCATTGCCATCTTTAAAATGCCCCAAAGCAGTGCAAAATCTCTGGAGTGAATGCCCTGCACCACCACAAAATACTTGTGGGATCCCTGGGTAGCTGCCGAAAGCCCTAGTTATTTGTAGGAGGCAATTGAGAATACTGCTGAAGTGTTAGCATTCAAAAGTGCATCAGAAGCATTTTTACCTCCATCACATGGCTACTGCTAAACTCACCACGTATGGATGTTCATATGATCCTATTTGTAAGCTGCCCTGGCTCAGCTGAGGGGCTGTTGCCTTCTTGTTGTTGTGGAAGGGAGGAGTATGCACTAGAAGGCCAAACTTCTTCAAAGGACACTGTGAAACACCTCTTATGAGTTTCAGACTCAGTCTCTCTTTTTTATGAACTTTTTTAGATGAGTGTTGGTTAAGCACTGTGAAATGCCCTGAAGCAGCTACTCATAAACCTCTAGTTAGATGTTAGATACGACCTAAGTTACAGATTTCAACATGTGAAGATGGATGGATGGATAACACATCTCAAAACATCTATCATGCTATCAATAAGAACAGGTATACATCAGAATATTTTCCGAACAGTCATTTACAGGGGAAGGAAAAGACAAAGAGTGTACTGAGGGATTGTCCTCCTCTTCTTTTTTTCCTTAGGATATTAATTTATAAAGGTAGAAGCTTGTAGTGTCTGAGTAAATAGGCTTTTTTTTTAATTTTTATTTTTATTTTTTTTTAATTTTTATTTTTATTTTTTTTTTAGCTGAAAGGCAGAGCCAACATTAACAAAAATAAATGCTTCTTTGTTTATGTTTATGGAAGTCAGTATAAGAAGATGGACAGCAAATACAAATGCTGTGACTGAGATTGAATAATTCCCAGTTCAACAAATTGAAGATTATTTGCTTGCTTGACTCTTAGTTCTTTGCCTGATTGACCAGGAAAAGTCTCTTACTGTCCACACTTAGCTCCAGCACTGTACAAGGAGGCAGATGAGTTATTGGTACTGGAAGGGGACAGTTTGCTACTTTAATGAACTAGCTATGTGCAGTGCTGGAACAAGGCTGTAGTTTGGATTGGCAGGTCTGATAGCTCTTTGGCTATATTTTTATTCTCTCTTCTCCTCCGAAACAGCTTCTATCACTGTAGAAGACTACAGCAAAAACATTTAGTTCTTCAGATGAATAAACATATCTTGCACTGAAAATCTATTGCTTTGTTTTAATGAGACATCATTGATCAACAAAGTAAAGATCTCAACTAATCTGATGCCTTTATGTTGTTTTGCTTTTCTTTTTAATTTTAAAATGCATTTGTTATGCTAAAAACTAATTAAGAAGAAATATCTTAGAGAGCAATACTTTGAGAAGGAAAGCTGCCACATGTGAACAAGCATGTAAAATCCAATAATTAAAGGGAAAAGATAAATGTTTTGAGCCATACTGACAGCAGAAACTGAAAATATTGAGATCCTTTTTCATCAGCATTTTAGACTTTTCAGATCAGAAGAGAAAAGGGTTGTATGTTATGCAATGCATAATACAGCTCTAAATTCAATGCGTCTTCCTTGGGAAGTTGTCCTCAGTTTGGGTGAAATTTTTGGGAGTAGGCTGCACTAGTTGTCATATTTCATTGAGAAACAAAATGGACTGAACAAAAAATATTAAATTATGAGAACAGCGAGGGACAGGAGTCCTCAGGTTATTCCTGTATACCTACAAGTGCGCTGGAAGATCTGGGGATGTTGAGGCTAAAAGGGACCTGCTATCTAGTCTGACCTGCTGTAAATCACAGGTCAAAAGATTTCACTCATTCTACCCTCACTTCTGTACATAATTTGCTGAAAGTTGGCCAGTTTTGATTTAAAGATGTGAAAGCTGAGGAGAGCAGTCTTAATGAGCCACCCTGTCTTTCTTCAGTGTTTGATCCTGCGATTAACCACATCTGCTGGCTACAAATTTTTCAAAACACATGTTAATGCAGATGTGTTTTTCAGCTGCAGATGTTCAACATAACAGGCCTTGTTTTGCTCTCTTGTGCAGTGGGTTGGTGCTTGGTTACTGGCACTGCTGTCCTGATTTACCAGCCGGTGACTCAGGACTTCTGCCGTTCCTGCTGAGAAGTCACCCGGTGTCACAGGAGCTCAGGCCAAGTCCAAGTGAAGCTCAGCACGTCAGCCTGTGCTGCAGGAGCGCTTGCTGCAGGAACAGCCCCATACCACTGCATCCAGCCCTTGCCTCAGCTCCACCACTGATATCTGCCTTGTCTCTCCCTTCGCAGAAAATCCTGACCATGATCCCAACCGAGGAGGAGAAGCAAAAGATCCAGGAGGCGCAGCTGGCAAACCCTGACGTCCCCCTGGGCAGCGCCGAGCAGTTCCTTCTCACCCTCTCCTCCATCAGCGAACTCTCCGCCAGGCTCCAGCTCTGGGCTTTCAAGATGGACTACGAGATAGTGGAAAAGGTGAGGGGAAGGCAGGGAGGCAGGGGTGGAGATGCTTCCGAGGCTTTGCTTAATTTTTCCCTGACCTTGTTATTATATGAGCATATATTTTGAGGAAATGGTAAATGGGTTGCTTTTGTTACGGTGGCCAACCAGGAAACAGCTAAAATGATCCTTCATAATCTGTTCCTTCTATAAAAGAAAATTAAAGATTATGTTTTCCTTCCTTTAATTAGGCAGTAATGATGTTGGAACAAAGAAGAGAGCTAAATCCTTACCACATCTTCTCCAGATGTTGTTATTCAGGAAATTCTTACCTCAGAGCAGTAAGAATTTTTCTTTGGATAAAGATTGAATGAGGACTACAGTATTCATCATAAAATGAGAATATTGATCTTACATCCATTTGAACTGAGGAAAACACCATCCATTAAAGTTATTTCTGTTTATAACTCTTTTTCAGAGTTATAAACAAGAGATAAGACATCCTTCAGGGGTGTTCTTTTTAGTTCAGTCACAGAAAGTTGTTGCCACTTTCTTCATGGATGGCATTTATTCAGAGAACACTGTAATTGGTTTTTCTGTCATGAATGATGAATCACAGACAAAAAATTCTAAATGATAGCATATAATTTCAATACATCAGTGAAGCAGAATGAAACTGTGTAGGAGATTTCAGCTACGTGCTGGCTTTCAAAAGCTCTTGCAGGAATCTCAGTCCAGGAACCTTCCTCTGTCTGCACTTCTGGCATACAACCCATTAATTGCTCTTCAGGCAGTTCTCTCCTGTATATATTAATTTTGTAGGTGTACCTGTGTATGTATATTAAAAAACTTTGTGTGATATGGATTCTGATAAGTGTGACATGCTTATGAATGCCTTATGTTTACCTAGCTGTGGTTATTTTACAAGTTATACAACAGTGGATTGATTTGCAGTTGATGCCATCAAGATTACTCAACCTCTGCTTTATTTTCATAGATTTGAGGAAATGCAATCACACTAATATTCGGGATTTTTTAACTGTGACATTTTAGTCTTAGACATTTACTTTTCTGACTTGTAAAACATGGAATACTTGTATATGCCTTGAATACTTTTTTTCCTTTTTTTTTTTCTTTTTTTTTTCTTTTTTTTTTTTTATACTGGTACAGCAATTTATTCTGCTTTGAAGTTACCACATGGCTAAATTGTTCCCTGCATGTTAACTGAGTCAGCTGTAGCTGTTAATCTACGTGTATACCTAAAATTTCCAGCCTCCTCTCAATCAAAAAGTAACATTTGAAGCACTGCTAAATGCTGAAGAAATTCTGATAGTTTTCCTTTTGTCCATCCTATAATATTTATGCCACAGAGTTAATGAGTTGCCAGCTAAAATCCATGTAGAATGGATGCTAGCATAAAAGGTCACAAATGTCTAAATTGCTCAAAGATCTCATAGCTGGAGTGAAGATAGGACCGATATTTTTATCACTGTTGAAAGGTAAATAGACCTAACTACACTAGTTACCATAAAATGATACAGGAAATAACATACAATAACTCTGATAAAAGGAGCATGTGATAAGAAGCGTAGGAGACAAGCATAGGTATGGCAGACACCTTGGGTCTTCATTTGGTGAAGAGGAAGATATAGGATCAGACACCAGAGGGACAAGGGAGAGCAAGCAGTTGAGCCTCTCCAGTAACAAAAGGTTAAAGGCAGTTCCAGGTAGCCAATAAACATAAGTGTTATTTAGACTGAGATACCATGAACATATTCAATTAAAAAAAGGAAGTAGTTTTCATTAATGATTGTGGAAATAAAAGAGTCCCAGGACCTGCTAACATTCTTCCATTCTTGAAACCGTGTTTCTTCAGAAGATCCATCTGCAAATGGGCAAACACTTTGTGAAACTCTAGTGCCAAATCACTTCCCTTCACAGGCTGCTCTTGATTAAATGTAAATATGGCAAATTACATTTTGGTCATCTCAAAGTTCCCATCCCAGCCAAATTTTTACCCCTCACAGCAAAGCAAGCATGTGAGCTTGTCAAGGTGCAGTAAACTAAACTTGTTACCAGTATAGCAGTTTGGTAACAACACAGATGGCAGATCAGCTGTACAAAACACGTGTGCTACGTTCTTCCTGTCCCGGAACCACTGAATTCATTGCACGCATATAGTTTAGTTCATTTGTGCACGCATGTCAAACATTTATCTGGCGCTATCAGATGTCTTGCAGCCAGAAATTTAGGACAAATCCACAAGTTTCATTCAAGCATAATTTCGAGGTGAAGAATAAAAACGTGGTAAATAAGGTTACGTGTTAAGGGTAAGAGATAGCTCTGCATTATGTCTCTGCTCTCTCTAGGTAGATGGCGAGTTTTATAGGGAGCAAGGATGGGTATATCATCTGTTAATACAGCATCTAGTGCATTGTCTTTTATTGTTTTTTTAATACTACAATGAAATAAAAAGTAAAGAGTAATTATGAATGTGCACTATATGGAAGAAAGTCTAAGCTTGGACAGCTTGCATGTAAATAGCTAAATGAAGGGCTACAGTATGGCCTGCTTGGAAGCCTTTTATGGTATCTTTTTATTTACCTTCAGAATGTTTTAAATTAACTTTTTAGGAATGATTTTTAGCAGGTTGCAAATTGATGCCTGTGTTTACAGCAGATGCAGAGCAGTTTGATTCATCCCCATAATGCAACAAAACAAACTAAATGAACCCCAGCTCATAAAGCAGTTAGAGAATTCTGTGCAGCAGTTTGTTGATTTTAGTTTAACTTGATTGACTTGGACTATTTAGCACCTCTCCTCTGATATATGAATTACTTTGCTCACTATGCCATCTCAATTTGTCTCATATTTGCCATATTCTTTTCAATAGATGAATTGTTCTGTACTGGCTAAAAATGTATGTTTCCTTCATCCTTGTGTTCTTAGTTATGGTAAAAGATCACTACAATTGTTGAGTGGCCCATGGTATTTCTTCAAGAAAGTGAAGTTCTTGGTTATTTGGCCTCTTGGTCTAAAATGACAGCTTAAATTTGGCTTCTTGGCTCATAAAGAACGTCATAATTTGAGAAAAGAATGCTGCTCATGGATGCTTAGGATGGCATTTGGAGAAAGAAACAATGTGGACTGTTACTGTGCATGCAAAATAAATAGCCCTGGGCCTTGCACAAAGACATAGAAATAAGCTCCATCAACTCAGTTACCCTCATTCTCTTCCTTTGAACTCTGGTGTAGTTCACTTCCCGAGGTAATGGAACAGAATTTGTCTGCAAGCCTTATCTGTTTACATACCTATACTCAGAATCTAACATGTGTGGATGGAAGACAAATTAAGTTAAGAGATTAAATGAGAACACTTGTAAATCTTGATGTTTGCAATGGGGTTTTTTTGGTTTTAAAATCGCACAAGCACTAAACTGTAACAAAAACTCAGAGGTGGCCATCGTTTGAAGAAATCTTTGGGGTCAGGCTGCAAACATCCAGTCAGACTACAAACATCCAGTCAGCCAGGGTTCTAACTTTTGTTTGTTTGTTTTTCAAATATTAGAAAAAAATAGTTATAAGAAGCTTTTTTATCAGTTGAGGCAGGGGGATGTTCATGCATCTAACTCCAGTGCAGCAGCCCCTTCTCTGATTCTGTCTCTCCTGTTTGGAATCACAGAATAATCCCCACGACAAGTAAGGCGATTGCATACATAAAGAAGCAACATTAGGAAAGTATTTTATGTATTTTTTTGCTGTCCTTGCATGTGATTTATTAGCTGGAACATGGAAGAAGGCCAGCACACATGGCCGGTTTGCTCTCTGTGAGACGCCAGTTCAGGAACTTTTTGCAGTAATTAATCTAAACCATAGAATTAAAAACTTAAAGCATCTTTAAAGCAACTACGACCTTCGCTTTCTTGTTTCTGTTCACATGGCAGGAAGTTGCAGAACCGCTTCTAGACCTGAAGGAAGGGATGGACCAACTGGAGCATAATAAAACTTTGGGATTGATCCTTTCTACTCTACTAGCCATTGGGAACTTTCTGAATGGAACAAACGTAAGCCTGATGTCCCGTCATTTCCCCAAAGGTTTTTCCTTCAGAATACCCAAAGTCAAAACCATTATGGCAATTGCAGTATTTATTTTGTACCAGAACAAAAATGTAGAAAACAGAACCTACTTTTACTTTTTGTTGTGTGTCAGGGTGCTCTTTGCCTCTGAGCATAATCTGGAGGAGCTGTGGAGCTAGGGATCCTTCTGGTGTACCTCCCGTGAGTTTAGCATTGATGGTTTGGTTTAGTATTTGAATGGGGAACCCATTCAAAATGTGAGCACTATGCTGTTAGTCACTTCACTGCAGACAGAGTGATTTTAGGCCTACTCTTCAGCAAGTTAAAAATAAATAAGAGCAATCAGTTTCTTCTCCTTTAGGATTCTTCTTTCCCCTCTGCCCCTACTTGGTAATCATTTATATCTACCAATCTGCATGGGAAGGAGTAAACATTTTTAGTTTTAAATTTTTCCCTTTCGTCCCCCTTACAGGCCAAAGCTTTTGAATTGAGCTACCTCGAGAAGGTTCCAGAAGTCAAGGACACAGTGCATAAGCAGTCCCTCCTGCACCACGTCTGCACTATGGTGGTGGAAAAGTTCCCAGACAGCACTGATCTTTATTCTGAGATCGGGGCCATCACTAGGTCAGCCAAGGTATGTCTAGTGGGTAAATATATATATATATATGTATATGTTTTTTTTAAATCCACTTTAAAGTGAAATATTTATGATTTTATTTTATTGCATTTTGTTCCTTCACTATCATAACATGTTTTATGGACTTGGATTTGTTTTGTCATTCCCACTGAATTTCAAAAATGCAAGTAGTCTCTCTTCTGAGCTTTATCTCTATCTGTAAGGTGGTTTCCTCATCAATGTACTGATAGGCAGTCATGTTATGACAGCCATTTTAATGTTATATACATTACTAATGTATATAATATTAGGAGCAGTTTTCAGGTTAAAACTTTATTTGGCCATTATGTTCAAATATATTTCCTCTGTGGTTTGAGAGAACCTCTTTTTCAAGGCAGAGGCTTCTCTGACTGTCTTTTAAGGGTAATGGAAGGAATGAATTTTTTTGTAATTAAATTGTTTCCAGAATGAAAGTGTCCTTGAAATATTTTGTTTAACTCCTGTTTAACTCTTCCTGATAATAATTTTGATGATTAGGAGTTAGGGAAGATAAATAGAAATAAACGAAACCTGTGGCAGCACCTCTTTTTAAAAGGTTATCATCCCTTGGCTAATGCGTAGGTCTGGTCAATGGCTTTATTTGGCATGCAGATTATTTATTATTACTGCTACCAGGCAAGATAAAAACACTGTAACCTCACTCTTGGAGCTCTCAGAGTATGAGGTTTCATGGGTGACCCTTAAAAACAGCACATCAGTCATTACTGGAGTAAACATGACAGAATATAATAAGGAGATAACAAACATGAAAGTTCTGGTGTGGAGTCATGTCTCATGTGAAAATGGAAATAATTACAACAGATAATACTGATATCCATCAAGTCCAGTGTCTTGATTCAGATAGTGGTCAATACCAGCTCCTTGAGAGGAGAGCACAAGAAGTTTTGAAAAAGGAGGAAGATCTCTCCTAGAAAAGAATTATTTCATGAGTCACAATACTAATCATGTGCATCAAACGGAGGAATGATTTCTTTTCCAAAAGCCACTTTGTTGGGATATTTGGAAGGTGAGGGAGGGGGAGCCCTGTGTATTCCAATTTTTTAAAACCGCGAAAATTAAATCTTATTTTGTTTCCTCGCGCAGTTCTTGTGGCAGTGAATTCATAATCTAATTTTGTCTGCTGTTGCATTTGCCAGCTTCAGGATTTACTGTCTGAATATGTTGAACAGTTGAAACGTTTACTATCTCTCTATTTCGTAGAATAAATTAGGTTGGAAAGTACTTCTGAAGGTCATCTGGTCCATCACCCTTTTCAGTTCAAGATCAAATTAAACCAGACTTCTAAGATCCTTGTTTAAGTCTCAAATAATCTTTCTACTATATTTTTTTTTGGGGGGGGGGAGTCCCTTTCCATATTTTTTCTCCATCTTTTAGAATGAATCTGGTCCTGCCTGCAGTGAGCACTTGATCGGGATCTACAGTAATGATGATGATCTGCTGAAGCAGATTTACTGCTTATCTCTCAGACCCCTAATAATCTTAAATCAGGACTAATCTGAATAATTTCTTGCCATCTGTAGATTTTACCCTTTCAGTGTTTTTCCTTGTTTCCAGATAATTTTGAAATACAAAGTAAAAACCACGAGACACCTACTCTTAACCCTGTCATCAGATGAGAATCAATGTCTTCCTCCTTCTCTTTTGCTCTCTTAAACTTACATTTCATAGGTGACCTGCATGAGGCTCCGGTAAAGATTTTAGAAGTCTAATTGTCTTTACTTGCTCTTATCTGTCCACTCTTTTATAAAAATATTCAGAATCCAGTGATTATTTTGATGTTTTTAATATTCTGTTATTCAGCCTTCCAGCCCGGTTAACAGATACAGTGATAAAGCTTGGAGCTCTACAGTCTCTTGAATCAGCCTTGCTGCTTTTGTACAGATAACTGAAACTTTTTCTATCCTCTGATTCTTTAAGTTACTAAGTGTAGTGAAAGAATACTCATTCAGTAGCTCAATTTCTTTAATTATTGTCAGAATTCTTGTCTTCTGCTTGTTTACTGCTTTGTAAGCTATCGTCCTCCTCCAACACATTTGTTTCTGCCGGCAGGTATTCAAACCTTGCTATTAGTTGACATCTATTTAAAAAAGTACAGGAAAATAAAAGCAGGTACAGGATGCATTTCTCCCCAACATCCTTTGTGATGAAGCTGGATAAAATAAGTCATGTTGAACTTTTGTCTTCCTCAGTGGCTTTCATGTCCAGTGATTCAGGACCTCCTACATTTTTTTGATAACATAAAGGAATTTGTGGCTTTTTTTTAGAAGCTTAGATATTTGCTCTTTGGATTCCATCTCTGCTCTCCTGATTTTCCTTTTGTACAGCGTATGTTTAGGCTCTGTTTTATTGCCTTCACTGAGGTTGGTTTCTCATGTTTGGAAGGTTTAAATTTTTGTGGTGGTGGTGGTGTTTTAGTTTTTTGTGGGTTTTTTTGTGTGTGTGTTTTTTTTTTTTTTTTATTGGAGTGATTCTTCATCCCTTAACATTTAGGTACATTGGTTTCTCATTTCCCACTTTTTCTCTTTGTTAAGAAGTTATTTCACTTTTTTTTTTTACATTGGCATCAAGTTAGTCACTAAACTGAAAATTACCATAATATAGAAGAGCCCTCATTTTCCAAAATCCACACCACCATGTATGCTGTATTCTCAAATGAATCTTCTACTTTTCAGTTTTAGAAAGTGGAAGATAGCTTAACCCAATGTTGTCACTTTAAAAAAATGTTTAGGTCTAAGAACATAAAAAATTGAGCACGGTCTTTCAGTCTGTGGTTTCCTGATGTAGTGTCCCTGCCCAAAGCGGACAAAATCCTGAAAAGGCCAGACAAAATCACATTAAGAGAAATTATAGCCTTAACCTTCCCTGTGACGCCCAAGGTCTCCCTCCTTGGGATGTTCCTGCATGTGTTACACCACTGATGGATTACTGTAACAAGCCCTATTCCCACTTGATCTTAGCAGCCACAAATCAGAGTTAGGATATGGAAGCCATCCAAGCTGCCCGCTTCAAGGGAATGTTCACAGACGAGGCGAAATCGTGGTTTCGGAAAGCTGACAGGAAAGGAGAACTAATATTTCACTGTGGATTAGGCTGTATTTTGAGCTCCGTTTTGTCTACAAACGTTGTTCAGAAGCCACAAAGGATAAACAATTTTCATCCTGTAGATAAACAGAGATGCACCTTCCCCTGAGATGCACATCATATGAGAATTTTCTGAGCCTTAGCTCATAAAACTTAAAAAAAAAAATAAAAAATAGCCTGGCTCACCAGAAAGGACTTAGAAAGACTAGAAACAAAATGATATAGTTATTGCAAAACTTGTGGCTTTTTGTTGAAGGACTGAAGTCATAAATGGCCAAAAAAAAAATGCAGACACAAGTAAAATAATGACCAAAAAATAGACTTCTAGATAAATAAAAGTATTCATAGTTGTATAAAAATATAAAAGATCATGGAAGCCACTGATTGTTTAGTGTCCCATGATGAAAAACTTTTTTTTTCCTTCTCCTCCCCCTTTTTTAAGCATATTTTGTTTTGTTTTGGTGTTTGTTTTGTTGGTTGGTTTGTTGTTTGTTTCACTGCAGTTGTACCAGAACTGATGTGCCTGATACTGAAGCAGAACCCCACATTTCTGCAGTTAAACTCAATATTTTTCCTAGAAGTTTCCTTACTAATATGGCAAGGAGGGGTTGCATCAGCACTAGTATCTTCTCAGTTAGTGAATAAAAACACATATTCTTGTTAAAAATGTTAATCTTCTCTTTCACCCCCATAAATATTTTTCTCCATGCATTTGAGAGCTGATCAGCTCCATAGAGCAAACTAGTAAGTATGCTTTTCTCTTGCTAATTTTAATTTACTTACAAAATGCCAAACTTGTGGCTGTTTTTAACCCTTGCAGCAAGACACTTGGATTAGTTGTGGACACTAGGCAATGGAGAAGCAGGCAGCTTTTAAAAGTGAGCACTAGAAAATGTTAGTAACACAGGAGAGAAAGCAGGGATCGCTGGTAGAAGGGAATTTAGGAAGAGACTAAGACGTACACCAGGGAGAAGGATGCCTGCAGCTGCCCTCTGAGGGACTTGGCAGGGATATGTGGGGAGAAAGGAGGTGGCTGAAACCACAGTGCTGTGCTGACGTGCTGGAGCTTCTGCTTGATGTGCTGGAAAGCAGAGAAAGGAAAGAAGAAGAAAGTAAAGTAAGGAAGATCATGCTGCCTCCTGCACTGCTTCAGTGGGGTTTCTCTTGTCTCGCTTGACAGGAAGTATTTGTGTGCAATTATCATTCAAGTATGCTTTCCCTATGTTACTTCAAACAAAAATATATGCCAATATAATTTTCCATGGGAAAAGGGAGCTGGGGGTTGCAAGGTTTCTTACGGTTGTATCATTCCTTGTGGTGTCAGCTGCCAGGACGGCAGCAGCTGGGCCAGGGCCTGGCGCGGGCTGGTGGGAGCGAAGGTGAAGCTGGAACGGGATGAGGCAGAGCCGGCTGGTTGCAGGGCAGGCTGGGGCACAGGGGAGGGAGCTTCAGTGGCAAATAAGACTTCAGGGTTTTTTTTCTGAAAGAGGACAAATGAAGTTTAGCAGATGTACCAGACAGCATTGCAGTGTTTCACCGATGTTCCAAGTGAAATGACTGCACGTAGTGTTGCAGGTGCCATATCCAACTGAAGTGACCTGCATCACCACTTAGTGGTATTGCTCCTCTTCATCCAAGATTGTGGGAGCTGTCATACAGCACCTGCAAAAAGATCTCCTATTACTGTGTTTACTGTAGGTTGTTCGAGGAACTAAAATGCAGTGGAGGTGCGTATATAATTGGACAGTCTCATCTGGTCATACCTCAGTAAGCACCTCTGTCCTTTAATTTTTAATTTTCAGTTAGTGGATTGATTCAGGTGTTCTCATTTCCAAAATTATTTTGGCAGGATGCCACCTCTTACCCTACAATTAGAAGTGTCTGGACAGAGCCTCCTTTATATTTTTCTAGCTTTTGAGAGCTGACATCTAATGTGTGGCCAACAGTGTGCAGGTTGGTCTAACACTGGTCTTGGGATAATTCTTGTGACATTCAGTGAAGCAAGCCAGTGTGGAAACACTGGAGGAGACAGAGTTTTGAACGTATGCCACAGAAGGTCGCTGCGCTCAGATGACAGTGTGTTTGCAAGGAGCAATTCTCAGAATTTCCTTTGGCGCTGAACCAGTTCAGGAAAAGAGGAAGATTTTATGTTCCCTGCCAGAACGCATCCCTGTAATAATGTGAGAATGAACGGTCCGATCCTAAATTATAAACAGCTCAGACGAGGCTGTGGTCTGCTGCAAAAACTATCTTGAACTTTGGAGAAAGATTTTGACTGTGATTATGTATATCTTTCTATGATGTGTGATAAAATACTGTGAGTTTAAGACAACATTTGTCATTGTGAAAGCATCCTTTTTCTATTTAATGCACCTTGTGGGTAGAATAAAAATGCAGAGATTCAGGTCTTGCTTAGAAAATATCTGGATTTGATATCTTCACCATTAAAAGAAAAAAGCTGTAGCAATAAACAATAAATATAGTATCAAGCAATAGAAAACTTATACAAGGATACTGAGGCTACACAAGTTTTCATGGGCTACAAACAAGTTATTCACTGGCCTTCAGAACAAAACTTTGGATAATTTACAGTGATTTTTTAAAAGAAGCAGAAACCTCAGCTTCACCAGTTTCCCTTCATTTATTTCTTTTTGGGTTTTTCTACTTCAGTCCAGTTGTGACATTTTTACCCTGTTCAAGGACTGAATGTAAATACAGGGAGCAGGAAATGTCAGTGTAATCAGGTGCAGCATCTCTGATTTTAGGACAGTTCAGTACTCCCAGTAGCAGTGGAGCTTAGGCCAGAGACAGGAGGAGATTTAGCTGGAAGAGGAAACATGTGTGTAAAGTACTTTCCAGCTGAGGGAATGCTGAAGAAAAATGACCTCTTATCTCACAGCAGCTACAGCTGTTTGTTGTGCATTGCAATGCGTACCTTGAATTGTATATGCTGCCCTAGAGAATATATAGCGGAAGGCACTTTAGGTTTGAGCCAATACACTTAATCCCCAATGTTGCCTCAGGGCAACCCCTTCTCTCTCTCCCAACAAATTATAAGAGTCCAATTCCTGTGTTGCCATGAGATATTTGTGATCACACAGAGAAATAACATCCCAACCGGAAGACCAGAAAGCCTCCTTGCTATGTGTCCTGCCTGAATGACTAGGGCATGGTCTCGTATTGCATGAATTAAAACGTTTTAAACTCGTATATGCAGCAGGTGATATTGTATGTATGGCATGGAGTTGAACTTGAAAAACGAATAGGACTTTTGAAGAACTGGTGTTCATGGAACCTGCATGGGCAGGGAAGTGCAAACACTGAGACAGTTGATGGTGGTGGTAGTTTTTTGAGTACGGTGAAACCCAGAGAGAACAGAAGTCATTTGGGCTGCAGGTGTATCGTGCTGTATTGAATTCTCAGCCTAACAAAGTAAGAAAGCTGGTAGAATTCTTTTTTGTGGTGTTGTTTATGGCAAACTCATCTGTTACTATGGTGGCAAGCAATAAATAATGATATAAAGGGATTAAAATTAGTTCTGGCATCGCTGGCATGTGGTTGGAAGGTTTTATTCTTGGTCTGAGTGTTATTTGTGCAAAATATGGTGGTGTGTTAAATTGAAAAATAGTTTATTTTTTTTCTAAGTTGCCCATTAATGAGTTATGGCAATCGTTTCCTGAATACAGGTGACCCCTCAGGGCTTATGTCATATAAACTAGTCTTTGAGTCCTATTTGGATGGACTGTCTCTGGCTATTCCACCCTGATGCAACAGTGTCTACAAAGGCACTTCTCAGAAGACTGAACAGTAGCCATAGCAAGAGATTTCACAGGCAAATAACAATTAGTTGTGTTTTTCAGCTACTGAGCTTGTGAATGGAGAGGAACCTGGCAGGAGAAAGGGGAAAAATACCAAATATATCCCAGGAGCATTTACAAAGTTGCTTTTTCTAAATTGATTTACGAATGCAAATAAACATTGCACCATGTCTGAAAGAAAAGTAACTCTTTCTTACATAAGAGCCTAAGATCGCTCATTCTTTTGCCTGAGGGAAAAAAAAATATATTTGTTTTTTTAAGTTTTAGCAGAAGGTAGCAGTAAGCAGGGCCAGCAAGCTGCATGTCTTTTGCACATACGTGCACTGAGTTGAGGAGGAAGAAGAATGTGTGTTTCCACCTTCCTCCAAAACCTGGAATTGGTGCATCTTTCCCTTCAAGAGAGAAAGAATGAATGAAAGAAAGGAATAGTATCTTTCTACTATTATGCAGCATTAATTCTTTTAATAATGTGTTGGAAATACATAAATGAAAAGGTGTGATCCTTCTTCCCTTGGGAATGCTCTGTGGACTGGCAGGGACGTGGTATGGTATAATATAAGCCTTTTCATGTTTCCTTTATGCGTATTAGGTTAATTGTCATTTTTACTTCACACAAGTTTTTATTCTCCTTACCATGCAACAACATGTCCCTATGATCATTTATCATCATTGCTGTTATAACACTTTCAGTGTTAGAAGACATCCTAAACAGAACAACAATAAAATACACTCCCCCCAATAAAAAGGTAATTACAAGGATATTGGTAAACAGTGTGACTACTTTTGAACGTCTGTGCACAAATATTGATCTAGGTTTGGACCACTGTGCTCATCTTTCATTGTCAGTTATCTCAATTAAAGCGAGGCTGAATTGTTGCTTTTCAGAAGGATCTGAATTTTACTTATATTTTTCACTGATGTAAGTACCTGCTGTTTTATGGCATAGATGTGTATATAATGGAGAGGCTTGTTGGCCACATGGTCACTGGACTGCTGCTGGTTAGAATGCAGTAAGAGCTTCTTCATGTCTATGATGCATTGGGCTTCACTGTGAAGAGAGAAGAGGATCTGAGGATGTCAAATTCATCAGGATCCTACTTGTCAGTGGGATCTGGTGCTCATAATTAAGGGAATTAGTAGCTGCCTGTCTTGGTTAATGCTCCAACAACTTTCCAAGGCTTAGAAAATGTAAGAGTTCGCAGAATAAGAGCATCTTACCTCAACAGTATTTTGGTGTATTTTAGCAGTTAATAATACATACTGCTATTTCAGATAGCTGTGGAAAGCCAGTCCGTGTGAGGGCTGATACCTACACTTAACATACACTAATAACTGGATATTATATTCCACTAGCCTAGAAAACACCACCACCTGGATCCTGTGTACAAGTGTCTGCAATTGCAGGAGAGCCCAGTTACAAGATCAGCTCTCAGTGGATCTTTTGCTTTACCGTGCTGTGAGGTTTATGGCCAATTTCTTATCTGAACACGAGCACTGAAGAAGAAAAGGGGGATGGCAGAGGAAATAAGAGGGTAGGGTATGTAAATGGAGGAGAGAGGAGATACAGTGAGAATAACTGTGCTTGTCACCTTATGCTGTTTCCCATGGGAGAGCATTACATTCGTACTATTGCTGTTAGGAGAAAAAGGTGCTGGGCGGGGGGAAGCTTGTTTTCTGTGATTTGAAATGTCACGCAGGTATTACTCTAAAGCTACAAAATATCAAATGTTTTGATACATTTAGTAGCAGAGTCCAAATATTTTTGACTTGAGAATTTTCACTCTGAGCTGATCCAGCCTAAATGTTTACATCCCACTGCAGTGAGATTAGTAGGAAAAAATCTTGCCAGCAGGCTGTTTGGTTGCTTGTGTTTTTTAGAAAGATCTGCAGACTTAGCTTTGTCACCTGGTGCTCTGTTGGGAGGCAGTTTCTACACCTTGGATAAAGGAAAGGGATCCTGTATTGTATGTCGAGTATGAAAAAAGCCTCACTTAACTCCTTGCGTGTAAGAATTAAAGCAGACTGAAATGCGATGGATTCTGTGCCTACCTGCAAAATTTGCTCCAGTGGAAAAGCACTTCATGAAATATCAGATAGGGTGCATGTTTTTCTCTGAAAAATTTTGACTTTTAATATTTTGTATGTGAATACTTTTCTGTGTGTTCCTTTCTGTTCACAAAAAAAGTGACCAGGAGTAGTTACGTTTACACGGTCCTAAAATTACATTCGGCCCTTTGAAAGCAACCATGAGGCTGATGTAGCCTTCAGTGAAAACGGGTTTGACAGCCCTGAGATATACCATCTAGGAGAGTAGCAATGTGTTTATCATCAACAGTGAAAATACTGACCTGGAAAAGATATTTTTTTTGTCTTTTAGCATACACATTGATATGGATATAAGGAAAACAAAAGCCCCACAGCTGCTCCGCATGCAGGGCTCTTCTGAATAGCAGAATGGATCAAAGGATGTTTATATTTCCTTGTGAAGAGGAAAAATACATCACTTTATAAATAACAGCAAAAACAAATCAAATCAATACCAGGAGCTTTTTAATAATAATGCATTTCTTATGGCTGGCCTCAGTATAGGTCTCAGCAGTGGGTGAGACCTAAAAAGAGTGAACTAAAACCTCTCCTGACACTAGTTTTTGTTTATTCTTAAGGAATTAACTGGAGTACCAGACTGTGACATCCTGTAACGCTGACACATTTGGAATCTGGGGGCTAAGTCTGTATTATATAGCTTGAGTTCATCTGCATTGTGAAGTGGTATTATGAAATAAATTTTTCCTTTCTTCAGAAGTGAAGAACGTGTTGGGTAGTTTTACTTTTTTCATCTGTTATGTGCTGTGGCTGGGTCATTAATGCACTTCAGTTGTTAGCAACGCATCCTGAATGTTTTCTGTAGACCATTGCAGTCTGAACACCTTTTTTGGTTGATGAATTAAGGAGAAGCTCTCTCTCACCTTCCGTGGAATGTGTTGGCTTCCATCCTGATGAATGTTGCTGTAGGATGCAGTCATTTATTTTAACTGTGTTGACTTTCAAAGCTATTATATGATCTTGTTACAAGCCAGCAAATTCGTACTGTATTTCAAGGGATGAAAGTTAGTGCTGAGATCACCAAATAGCACTTACTTTCAATAGAGCTTTAAAAAATTCTTGCCCGTGAATTTTGTGATTAGAAGTAGATCATCTATTAACAAGTCAGTGCAGGGGTAGGGAATAGATCCAAGTGCTTCCTAAATTGGAGAAGTGTTGGCTGGGTGCAACAGTGAGCAGTAAACAGGGTATAAAAAGCTATGAGTAGTGGAGAAAAGGATTAACAAAAAGAAAAAAAAAATAGAAAGTTTTGTATTACCTCAGACATAACCGAGTCATACAGTTGCTTGGTACAGGCATGAAGTTATTAGCAAAGGAAAAAACACATCACAATGTTTTATTGTCTCTTCTTTAGATATTAGGCCTCCAAGACTAAAACCAAATATCTATGTATATCTATTTATTTGTTTTCAGTTTTCCTTACTAACATTTCATGTCTAGATGAAACAAGACAGAGAAACTTTTTCTTAATTATTTAGTAGTAATTAATAATGTGAGCCAATGTTGTGCTGCCATGACACTGACCCTTTCTTATACATACAGTGCATTGTTCAGATATCCAAGGATACTACCTCAGTGTTTTCACTTAAAGTGTTCCATTTTCTTTTCCTTTTATTTTTTTTTTCAGGTTGACTTTGAACAACTCCAGGAAAACTTGTGTCAGATGGAAAGACGATGCAAAGCATCGTGGGATCACCTTAAAGCTATTGCAAAGCATGAAATGAAGCCATCTCTAAAGCAAAAAATGTCCGAGTTCCTTAAAGACTGTGCAGAAAGAATCATAATCCTGAAGATTGTTCACAGAAGAATAATTAACAGGTACAGAATTAGTTTGGTGGCAGCAATATCTTGCTGATAAATGACTTACTGAAATTATACGTTATGACATCATAAATATGTTTTTTAGAAGAGTTTAATGCACATTCCAGCAAACAATGCTATCAGGATGTATGTGATACATGCTTTGTTATAAACGCCATTTAAGAAAAATCCCCACTCCAGAAAGTTTCTGTATTTCTGATTAAAAGAAGCAAGGATCAGAATCCATTTATTCTCAGGGTGCAATAACTGGGTCTTTTAACTCCTGATCCCCAAAAGCTAGCAGCTTCATGGTTAAGTTGGCATATTTTCTGTACTTCCCTGAATACTTTTGAGGGGGATTGGCTTACTCTCTGACAAACAATAGCAGGCTGTCGCAAAAAAGAAGTTGCAATGACAAATTTGTTATATGCAGAAGTTGTAATGAGTCTTGTACAGCCAATTCTTCTATAGGCAGCACCACTCCTGTTTGCAAGATCTGCAACTATATGTTTTATGCTGATGCAGCAGTAGACAGAATTAAGATTTCTCTCCTTAGGACTTGCCATTGGGTTTAGTTTAATCCAATGGAGTTAACAGTAATTGTAGTGCGTTCAAATGTACATATCCGTGATAATTCTGCAATATACCTGAGCCTTTTTTTTTTTCAGATTCACAAATGTAGTTTAAGTCATCTGAGTAATTTATCTGTGTTCCTGTTTATTAATGAAAGCTTTAGAGATTTTCCAACTTGCGACTAATTTCCAAATTGCTGGCATCAAAATTAGAATGTGGATTCCAAATGATCCCAAATTTGAGGATATACACTTGAAAAGTTGATTCAGCTCTTATTTTGTTTTCATAATGACCAGGTTTTTATGCCATAAGTGATCAGAAATCCTAATTGCAGTGGAAGAGAAGTGAATTCGCTGTTTTCCTGTTATATTTACTGTATGCATTGTACAAATAAGAAAAATATTAACTTTTTCCTATTATGTCCTGCAACATCTAGTATAGTTCTCAAAAAATGTATCCATGTACATGCATCTTTTTAGGATTGGGAAGACTATCATCAGGGATGCAGATGCATTTAAAAGGAATTCCCACACGTTCTTAAACATTTAGTGTGCAGTTGTAAATCATGCAATATAGAAACAATAGTAAAAGCTGCAAATAGTGTGAAAGTTTCGAATGCCACAGGAGCAGTAAAACAGCAGATTTAGAGTATCCCAAACTTAAGCACTTGGTAGATAATATAATTTTATGGTTAGTTTTGTGAACCAGAAATTCTTTCCTTCTTGTGTTTGTTAGCCTGTAAATCTTCTTGTCTAGACTTTCCCCAACAACCTAACAGCCTCTTTGAAGTTGCTTTATACACATAAATAGAATTGAAACTTAATAAATATTTTTTCTAGAACTGAAATGAAATTGGTCATTCACATGTCAAATTAGTCATATAAAGTAGATGGAGTTCCATAAATATCTTATCTCTTGCATGAGCCTGGGAAAGTGGACTGGGATGAAGTTATCATGGACAAGACTTCCATGGTTTTAATTATAAAACATGCCAGTGTTATGCAAAGCATCCCTGAAAATTCTGTAGCACAAGTGAAATGAGGGGAGCTAATAAAGTAATAAATGCATTCACTGAAATGTTGGTTTTTTTCCTCCCGGAAACCATCAATAGAGATTTTTTTCCCTTTGCTTTTATGAACTCATTATTTTCCAGGTTTCACTCATTTTTGTTATTTATGGGCCATCCTCCCTATGCAATACGTGAAGTCAACATCAATAAGTTCTGCAAAATTATTAGCGAATTTGCTCTGGAATACCGCACCACCAGGGAACGAGTTCTGCAGCAAAAACAGAAACGAGCTAACCACAGGGAAAGAAACAAGACCAGAGGGAAAATGATAACAGATGTAAGTGGCAAAATGTATCTTCCACAACATGGGTTTTTAAAACTTTCTTTCATTGAATGTCATATATGAAGTGTTGTTACTCTTTATTTTTATTCTTAGGAGGTTCTTCTACTGTAAGTTATGAACTCTGTTCTCTAAGGAGGCAAAACTTGCAGGACGTTGAATGAGAATATTTTTTGCTTCATACCAATTTACAGAATGAGAACAAACTGAAATTAAACATCCAAAAAGAGCATTTCTGTGTGTTGCACAGACAGTGCCTAAAATATCTAGAAGACACTGGAACTATGTGTACCTGATCAGACAAGAACATGAAAAAACCTAGAAATTAGGCTCCTAACTGAGGATGTGATTGAAATGGTCAACCATTGTAGCCACCTAAGTGATTACAAATGAATTTAAATGGATTTTTTTCCTCCATCTTTGAATATCCTAATATACAGTGTTTAATCTCAGTGTTTTATCTACTTTATATATATGTGCATGCATATATATATATGCATGCACATGCACAGCAATTTTCCTCTTAACGTTAAACCACAGAACAGCCAATTTTAATGGAACAGACTATTTTGGAGTTCTGAAAGAATGGACAAATTTATGTTCACAAAAGATGTTACCCTGTGACCTTTTTGACTGTATATGTGCATACTGATAAAATAAATTAAAACAAGATTTGTTTTCTCAGCATAGTAAGATTTAAAATTCACTTGATTTTTTTTAATCTTCATTTTTTCTTTAGGTTGATGTAGTTTGACTCAATCCAAATAAAGTTTTAAGAAGTGCCAGTACTTAATAAAAATTTCCAGCTGTCTCAATATCCAAATCTGGAGTCTCAATTAGATGCAAGTGGTTCACTGCATATGAAGCTACCCCTGCCTTTGGCATGAAAAGCCCTAAGCTGATTACAGTTTTATGGCTCAGGCAACATAGGTCAAAATATACATATATATCTATGTGTTGAGACCGATATAAATTGAGCTTGTATTTAAGTCATTGACTCACGTTCATTTGTAGATCTTTCCTGGCAATATCCTCTTTAAATCTGGAAATCTGCCCCATCTAGAGAAAATGTTGAACCTGTATTAGTATCTCAAAAGATTTTCTTTTTGGTCTAGCCTCAGGTTAAGGAAGAGGCTCTGATTTTATATGAAGGATATAATATAGTCATAAAAATTTTGAAAACTACCACTGGGGAACTGAGATCACTCTCTTCACTTGCTTCTCAGTTTTTCTGCCATATTCTAGAGAAGAGAAAAGCTAGCATTAACCAAAGAGACTGGTAAATTAAAATGTTCATTTCCTCAAATAGCTTCAGTAGTTTTGAGTAGCTTAGGTGATACTGAGATGTGACGAAGCTCTTGTTTTCCTGCTATATGATGTAGTGTTTCCTACTATATGATGTAGTGTTTCCTGCTATATGATGTAGTGTTTCTGTTTCTGCCGGGCTATGGCAGGGCTGAGAAGGCTTCGCTGTGTCCTGTTCCTCCAGGAAAACTGAGGGGAGAAGGAAATCTGATCACTGGCAGCCGGGTTCAGGAAGCAGAGAGAAGGGACCCTTTCAAACCAGAGAAAGGCTCAGGGCTGACAGCCAGTAAGTGATGAGCAGAGCCAGAGACAATGGCTGGTTTCTGAAAAATGTAGGAAAAGAAGCAGCTAGGCCTTTCCCAGAAAAACTATTCTGGGCAGAAGATGTCTGTTCAGCTCAAGATAGTGTTGAGATTTTACAACAATTAAATGGCACCTAAACGTTAGTATTCCACCCAAAAATATCTTTGAGGTCCGCTGAAAGGGAGCATTTTTACCTGTCACTAATTTATAATTATGTAATGATTCTATTAGCTTAAAGAAAAAAAAAAAAAAGACATTCTTTAAAACTCCCCTTCTTTAAGGAAGTTATTCATGCGGCCATATGGTTATTTCAGGACTTACTAAATCTCTTTGACTGTAGCCCAGTAATATGGTCTCGTTTACCATTCATTTGATTGCAGTACATGGTAAAACAGAATTAAAGTTGCACCAGACTATTTATCACAGCTTGCTTTGACAACTTCAAAGTCAGATCTACCTCAAAACAAGTTTCCAAATCAGCAGGATGAAAGATATTTATGTGTGAAGAATGATGAAAAAGGGGAGTTTTATTGTAGTCTTGTGTTGGCTGCGGTTTGTATCTGGTTTTGATTTTCTTAGTGTTTTGTATTTGAAGGCATTGGAAAGGGAAGAGATATCAGTAATGCGTTGACAGTATGTTCAACTAGTTTCTAAACACTGATAGAAGAAAGTTTAGATCTTGACATTGGAAAGAAAGTCATTCTACAAGGTAATTCTAATAAATAGTAGTCATGTGGAATTTTAATTTCTGCTTTTGGTGACCTAGAAGGATTGTGCAGTTATTTGATATTTACCTGCCTGTCCTTTTGAAAGTTTCCTGAGGATCTCATTTCTGTCACCTTACATTGCTTCTAGGCAGAAGAAGGATTTTAGCAAAAATGGGAAAGGAGTAAGCCAGAACCATCCCAGTTCTTAATGAGAAGGCACATATCTCTTAAAGCTTGGTCTCCCCTGCAGATTTGGAAGGCGGCGGGGTGCTGGCTCTTTGCTTGGAGAGAATCTGCTGGCTCTTTGAATGGAGAACTTGCATCAGCTTCAGCAAGTGCTCATGTGGAGCAGGGCTGAGAAACACGATGAGGAGTATTTCTTTCAGCCTTTTACTGCAGAGCTCTTTGTATGTTCTTTAATAGCTGAAGCGGACTGGGCACTGTCAGTTTAAATCTCAGTGAATGTTGTCTGCATGAGAGAGAGAGGGAGAAAATTGTGGAGGATGGAAAAAATAGGATAAGAACAGTGAGTTGCCACAGTTTCATAAGGAAAACTGCCTAGTCTCTGTAACCTTATATCTGACTTTAGCCAGTGATAGCAGTCATTAATTTCAGGCACACTAAAAATAACAAGTAAGCAAAATAGAGAAGAAATGCAACTGTAGATACAACTCTGAGCTTTTAAATTATTTTTAATAGTAGATAATATAAGCATCTGTCTTACAGATTTATGAAGCTCTGCTTTTCATGATACTTAAGAGTTTCATTTCCAAAATTGCTATGTAATAGAAATAGTATTTTGAAACAGCAAATCCACCACATAGAAATGCTAGCCTAAAGGGAAAATGGGTGGCAGGGAGAGAGCAATGGAAGGAGAGAAATCTCAGATTGTCCTGCAATACCCAATACTAGATGAATCAAACAGCCTTTTTTTTAAAAAAAAAAATTAACATCTTGTACCTGCAGGAGGTATTCAGTACAGCAATATTCTTCCAGTGCTTTTTGGTAATATTAAATGTGAAAAAATCAAACAGAGAGGAGTACATTGCCCTTAAAGTATGTCCAGAGCAAATGACTTTTAGGTTGATTAAATGGACAGGAAGGTCAGCAGCTGGGACTTTCCCTGTAAAAATCTAGCCTGAAATAAAGTAATAATATAATACTTTTTTTTTTCGGAATACACTCTTTGCAATGTGTGTGCTCTGCTCTTTCACCTTTCCCTGAGTGCTTTTTGCATAGTGTAGCTTAATTTGCTCTCCTCCTAGTTTTTATTATATAGATGTACTTAGGGATTAGGATACAAGTGTGTTTTTTCTTCCCATTCTTCTCCTTTCTGTTTCTTATTCATGCCAAAAAGTGAAGAGTGGCCTTCTTCAGAGCAATTGCTTTATGGCGTGACTCCCTGCACCACAAGGGATGGAAAAAACAAATGGATCTTTTCATAATGTAAAGGGAACATACCTGCTGAGGTCCCTCTGCAAAATATCTGCCTGTGCTTCTGTCAGTGCCACTGTGTCCAAAGAAAAATAAGCATCTCACTCTTCGAATAAAACATACCCTTAAAAAGTAATGTTAAAGTGCTGCTCCGTACTCTCACAGCTAATCTTCTTATGGAGATTGTGCTGAAACTAAGCTGAAGGCCAAAGTAAATTGGGCTTTTGTTTTTAATGATGAATGTTTCTGGAACAGAACGTATCAATCCCAGACAAAAATCATAACTGAGATGGAGATAAGGTCAAAAATATGTATTAGTAACACCAGGGAGGGGAATAGCATTGGTGGAATGTTTCTAAAAAACAAAACAAAACCCACAAATGAAAAAAAATTCATCGAATTTCTGGGCTATGTTTACACTTTATAAGGAATCAAACTGAAAATTATGGAAACAAGCAGCCCAGATACTTGAGAAACTTGTGTTTTACTTTGGGAGCCTTCCATGTGGGGCATCTTGCAACCCGATGAAGAAATCCCCAGTCATTTGGGAACACAACTCTAAATAGTTTGCTAATTCCCTATATGTCCCCAAATCTAAGAACACACCATATGCCACAATATTTTGATATGCCCATTGCATTTAATGTAGTGTAAGTGTCAAGATAGTTTTACACGCCTGCTGTCACAGGGGGTGAAAATCCTGATGAAAAGAATAATTGCATCTCTCTGATTTCCCAGATCTGGTATCAGGCAGCTGCTGAAGAACTTGAATCATGTATTATTAAGCATTTATTCAAAGACTACTCAGCACTTGAGTGCTCTATTAAATTGGAAGTTGCAAAGCTCCCGCTTTAAAAAAAAAGAAAAAAAAAAAAAAAAATTGAAAAAACCTCTTAAGCGTAGAGAAAAGGAATTGCCAAGAAGCCGACCACACCACTGGAAGAAGGAGCGTCCAGGACCTCCCTGTGCTGAACAGAGCTGGGAAAATGAGTGGGACTCCTTCCTAGTGCTCTCAGTTTCCGCAGGGCAGTTTCTGGGGCAAGCAACCATGTGACTCAAGGGAGAGAAATAGGATGGGTTCAAGGGTAGATTCAGTTCAGAATTCCTCTAAGAAAAATCAGGAAAAGTTTATATACCTTACTGACAGTGACAGTCTGTTCTACATACAGTTAACTGAAGAAAAAAAAAAAAAAAACAAGTTAATAATCTAAGGAATAGACTCCTTGTATGTTTTGTATTTTTATGTCATCCTATAATTGCATAGACAGTATCATGGTTGCCTCTTATTCTGTCGTGGTTTGACCATACTGTCTTTCCTAAATCTTGCTGTTTGTCCTTCTCCACCCTGTTTTTTGTTTCCAGTGGCAGACCGATGAAGAGGAGGATGCTGAGGTAGGGTTCTCTGAAAGAGCATGTCATTCCCATGTCCCCTGTGTGCTGTGACATCTAATTTCTAACTCAGATAGTATGGACTGCTCAACTCCATTTGCTCAACTGGAAATCTGAACCATGACATTTTGCTCATGGCTTTTTGGCTCAATCATAAGAATGCATTTTTACAGTCAGCTTTAACCATATGCATACCTGCTCTCTTGAGTAAGGATATCCTGACCTGAGGCCTTAATCATTTTAAGTTTCCTCATTTCTTTTCCTTAATGTCTGTTTACTAAACTGCAAAGTATCCCCACTACCCAAAACATCAGTGATCGGAATGTTATCGGCATCATCAGTTATCTTTTACTATGGATTACCATGAAAATTTCATACTCATTATTAAGCTGTGTAAGTCCAAATAGTATTAATTTATAGAGTTCCAAAGCATCAGGATATAGGGATGCAAAGCAGATTGTAATTGTTCTCCTCACTGTATGAACTGGGAATAAGATAGTTCAGTCACTGTAGAGGTGAGCCATGGAGTAGTTCTTGTATTTGTCATAAAGTGCTCCTAAAGGTGATATTGAAAATGAATAAAGTAATGAATAAAAAAGTTCAGAACTATAATGTGTTAGCTATATTTATAATAAAATAATGTATTGGTTTGAGGAGCATCTATTGTGCAATGCATTTTTTGTTCAGCACTAGGGCTTTCTTCAATTTGCTGAACATAAACGATGTGGCTTAATGCTCAGTTTCATAATGGCAGTCATTTGCTCAAGAATCTGGGGTTTGGGCACTAATCTACAGCCACATCTGAAAATTAAGGAAGTGAGATAAAACTTATGGCTACAGAGCTTCTCCCTCAGTGATGATTTTTGCTGTATAGCCTGGGGCGCAGAAAGAAAATTACATGAATTAGCCTGTTTATGCCAACATTTAACTAACCTGCGTGAATAGCAACTAACAGTTATGTGAAGACTTTATCCTTTGTTTTTTTTCTGAGATGGTATTGATTAGCTTTACAACCCATTGTGTGTAAGAGAGTATTCTTAGTGCAAAAATGGCATGCATTTCCATAGAAGTTTCTCTTTAATGGTTTTCTATCTTTAATTTCACTTGTTAAACTCTAGCACTTGTATACTTTCCACAGCAAAATGTTGCAAGCTAATATTTTAACAAGGAAACAAACTTCTCACTATCAAAAACAAATCTCACACTGGTATATTTAGCTCAGTGCCTTGTAGGGATTATTGTTTTGCTACTCACTTAACTTGCTGTCCTACCCTGAAAAGTCATTATGTTAAAATAGAATCATCCTGTCATTGATTTCCAGATTAAATATTTTCAGTTTTTTATTGTCAAGTCTTGACAGCCCTGGGGACTTAATCAAACCTCTGAAAGTAGGACCTACTCTTTTCTTTCAATTTACCATTCTCTGACAGAAAGGCTCTGCAGGATTGCATCCGTTTAACTGACTGGCTTGATACCATCAACTGAATAATTAATGTTGTTTATTATGCGAAGGGAGAAGAGAATGCAGCACACCTTCTTTCATCTGTGTTGGTCAGAGTGAGAAAGATTAAAAGGAAAAAGGAAACGATTTTCAGTTTCTTATGCTAGACTGATAAGACTGAGAATACCAAGGGGTATTATTATCTGTTGATGCCTGTTTGCTCTTGACGGAGCTGATATTTTCTGCAGCCAGGAGTGTCTTTTAAATGTGCTTCAGCCTTTCTGTAGGTAAGAGCAGAAGAGTGAACACCAACATCTCAGCCCTTTGTAGGCAGGAGCTGGGCAGAGAGAGCAGCCCAGCAACACAAGCTCTTCTCCTTAGAAAGTATCAGTTTCTGCTGTTTTCATCCATTTCTAGATGGCTGTTTTCAGCAGCTGATGGAGCTGCTGCATCCACGTGCTGTGCGTGCCCAGCTGATGTGGCCGCTGTTGTTCACGTAGTCCTGGTGACAGGGAAATCACGGGGGGGCTGGGGAAGCAGCGGGCAGATTCCTAAATCTCTTGTAAGGTTTTGTTTGTTCTTCTAACTGCTGACTGCAATTTTTGTGTTTTGGCCATGAAATAATTTGGCTGGGTGTTTTGGGACCAGGGATTTTTTCAGCATTACTGGTAATATGTTTTAACGTTACTTGTAGGTATTTGTGTTTTAGAGCAATTTGAGAGTTCTCTATGCAGGAAGGCAAGAGACAAAGGTCTGTCTTCCTAGACGAATCTTCCCATTTTGCCTTGCTACTTAAAGGTGATTTTACAGGAAAATAAGCAGTTTCTGAATCGTGTTGGGTCCCATGCTGTCCCCGCAAGGTGTCATACCTGACCCCAGATCAGGCCCAGCCTGGGTCAAACATTTCAAAGCAAGTCTTTTACCTTATACTCTCAGACAGAAGGTCAAAATTATAAAGCTTAAGCTAATGCATCTGGTTTTTCTCTGATTGTGTCCGCTCCCTGCCATCACCCTGTTTCCAGTTTATTTCTGCTCAGGGGGCATGTGCTGGGAGAGAGACAACTGTTCTCTGTCTCTTTTGGGAACAGCTGCACTCCAAACCGAGCCCAGGAAGACACCTTTCTCCTTGCAATTCACATTCTTGACTCTGGCCTATTCTCTGTACTATTTTGTGTTAAAACAACAAATCCGTTTTCCTCCCGCAGTCCGGCAAGTTCTCCAGCAGCTCCCCCCCGTGCCAGAGCCAGCCCCAGGGCCTGCAGTACGCTGAGGATGCTGCCGAGCACGAGAACATGAAGGCCGTGCTGAAGACCTCCTCCATCGGCGGGGAAAGCACCACAGCGCTCGGGGTCCGCACTCGAAGCCGGGCCAGCCGAGGTAAGTGCCAGCAGTTTCCTTTTGGCTACCCTTCTTGTGGCGTGGTAGCTACATGCTGGCCCAAAGGCAGGTCATGGCCCTGTTGCATAGCGCTTGTGGCAGAAAGGGTCGAAGGGGAAGGAGAAGACCCCAGTGGTGTTTCCATGCTGGAAGTAGTGATTTGAGGCATGGGCATGTAGAAGAATTTACCTGAAGTTTTACCATGTGGATCACAGCCAAAGCCTGCAGAAATTCTCACCTCTCCCCACACTATGAATGTGTCTGCCCACTAACACCTCAATTTTTATTCTTATTCTAATAGTGAAAGCAAAATGGGGCATCCAGGGAACCCATGATGGGGATTTCTTTTTATTTTCAGTAGAAGCAAGTGGAATGTAGCAATTCAAACTGAAGTTAAAGGGTCTTGCAGCATTTTAGGGATGATTGGGGAGAGAAAAATGGATATAGAAAAGATTGATCTTTAAACCACCTCTTCTCTAACCTGCAAAGGTGGTGGACCTCACCTAGGCGTTCCTGCTCCAGCAGGGGGATTGGACTAGATTATCTTTTGAGGTCCCTTCCAATCCCAAACATGCTGTGATACTGTGATTAAGTGGAGCCTAGGAGCGTTAAAATCTCCTGTGGACAGCCTCACATGTCCTTGCTCTCTTGCCAGATACCTCTGTCTCAGAGGTTCACAGTGCTTTGCTGTTTCCAAGTGTCAGCACAGGTGATTGCTGAAAGCTGACAGGGAGGAAATTAAAACCTGCCCCAATCTGCCAATTCCAACACCTGATACTCTGATGGAAGAGGTCACTGGTACAACCATTCTTGGCCATGAAACAGCCTTGTTTTTTGTCCAAGACGTGATTCGCTGGTACATCTCTTCATTTAAGCAGCCACTAAACCACTTCCTTTATGCTAGATCATTTTACAGATGCTTGGGTTCACAAGTTTATTTTCTTTCATCTTCCCTTCACCCACTCCCATACATGAGATACGTGCAAGATGGTTTTGGAGTACACGTGATGCACCAATTCAAGTCCTCAGTTTTCTGTTCTGGTATTTCTTTTTCCTCACACCGCAATATCTTACACTTTCTTGATTCATTTTTTATACCACTGACAGCACATCCGAGCATCCACCACTAGGTCTGTGTGTGTGTGGTTTATTAAGGCCTGAAACAATTATCCTATCTAATCTAGAAGTTTCACAGCTCCAATTTAAGAAGCAAGGCAACTAGCTAAATACAAAGATGGAATAATTCAATCTTCACTGCAACAAGCTGAATAGCTGAAGTAACCTACTAAATGCCAACAAGCAGTGTGTCCTAAGAATGGTACTCACCTTGTGTTTCCCTTGAGGGAACAGCAGAGGCAGAGGATCAGTGAGCCAGACAAACGTTTGTCAGGAGCACTATTGTAATACAACTTCTCTTGTTGAGAGCCAAGGTAGAAGCAGAAGAGCAACGTGCTAATCAGAGCTCCTGTTTATTGGCACTGGGGACATGATATGAGTAGCTTCCCCCATGTATTTTGATCTGCTTGCAGTTCTACCTCACCCACTCTTTTGCAAAGCTTACTCTCAATGTTCACACTGCACACTAGCCTTTAAATTATTTAAGAACAAAAAGCACATGGAATAGTTGCCTGTAGTGGAGGAACCCAAGGATGTGTCTGACACAGCTCTGTGAAGTAAGAAATGCTAGAGTCTTGAGTTCAGAGACATGGCTCACTTGTTTGTTTGAGGTTTTAACCAAAATAGCTTATTTAGCTTTGCAGCTTGCCAGTGACTCTTACTTTTCTGCTCATAACAGAGAGGACACAGTTGTGCCAGGACGCATACAGATTTTTGATGAGAAGGTGAATTCTTAATTGTGAAAGGGACAACTAGACATGTTGAACCACTTTTTTTTTTTCCTTTTTCGTGTCTTCTTTGCAATAGGCTCAGATACAGATGCTTGGAAATTGATTGCTTCTCTCTTTTGGTTCAAAGGACCTGTCTTGCTGATTTGAACCGGTTTCTAACATGTACCATGACTTATAGTCTCTGTGTAATAGGAGCAGAGGGAAGCATGGTCACACAAGACTCCTGCAATCCTTGGCTCATAGACAGTCTCTAGCAGATATTTGCCAATTGTATGGTCAAGGATAAGACTCTGAGGCTGAAGGGAATAGAAAGTTATAATTGCATTTGAGCTCTCGTGTCTCTGCTGATACAGCAGAGAGTCTAGGGTATTATTTAGAAATATTCTCCATTAGCAAGAATCTTCTACTTTGGCCACTTTGAAGCAGCAATGACTGAGCTGCCTCTTGTAATTCCCAAAACAAGCTCAAATGCAAAACCAAAGTGACGCAAGAGATTTCTGTCTCCTTGTCCCTCAGTTCATTTGCTGGACTTTTCTAGGCCGTGTCGGTTCGTGGAATGCTGGCAACGATGATTCACCTAATGCAACAGATGACGCAGCAGATGAGATCATGGATCGCATTGTAAAGTCAGCCACCCAAGTGCCAAGCCAGCGAGTGGTGCCTAGAGAGAGGAAGCGGTCACGAGCGAATAGGAAGTCATGTGAGTATATGGCTATTAAATTTCTCAAAATAAGCAAATGTGCAAATATTTGTGCATATTGGTGTAGGAACCAGGCCTTTAGAATACAGACATGCATTGTTACTTCACAGAATTCATAGCATTGGGACTCCTCTCCTATGAGGACAGGCTGAGAAGGTTGGGGGAGTTCAGCCTGGAGAAGAGAAGCCTCTGGGGAGACCTTATTGTCACCTTTCCATACTTAAAAGGGACCTATAAGAAAGACAGGGAGAGAATTCTAGCAGAGCCTGTTGTGATAGGACAAGGAGTAATGGTTTTAAACTAAAAGAGGGGAGTTTCAGGGTAGACATGAGGAAGAAATTTTTTACAGTGAGGGTGATGAAACATCGGCACAGGTTGCCCAGAGAGGTGGTAGATGCCCCATCCCTGGAGATATTCAAGGCCAGGCTGGTCAGGGCTCTGAGTAACCTGATCTAGTTGAAGATGTCCCTGCTCGTTGCAGGGGGTTGAACTAGATAAGCTCTGAAGGTCCCTTCCAACCCAAACTATTCTATGACTTTATGATTGATTCCGAGCAGCTTGAGTGTATACTTATGATTGGTGTATATTCCTTAGTATTGTTTACACAATGTATACAGTGGATGGACTCTATGTTCTACAGAAGTTGAAATGTACTTAGCAGTAAGAAGGATATTTTACGGTGCTTTACAGCTTCTCTTATGACAGTACTTATTCATAACTAGATAAGTCAGATCAAGACCTCAAATGGAGACTGTGAAGGTACTGTGAAGTGGCATGAAGATTAATAGTTGTATCGGTAGCTGGGTTTCTTCATAAAGCAAAAAGTAGTTTGAAAGATTTTGCCTCTTAAAATTTTTCTCTCTTGTGCTGCGTACACTCCTTCCACAGTCCTGAAAACAAAATCTCTACTGCTGCTTGGCTGCAAAGTGGTGATAGAGGAGCTTAACTTCCACTGGGAAGAAAAGGTAGCAGATTTATAAGGTGATCTTTCAGTGGTGTAGTGTGGCTGCAGAGCTGAGCTGCAGCACCCAAGTTTGAGCAATTTGATTTTGTGCTTTAGTAAATATGATGTTTAAGAGGTGATGACCATTCTAGTTCTTTTTTTTCCCTATGTGCAGAGACTACTGTGATTACCATGAGAAAGATAAGTACCCAAAGAACGTAAGATTTTAGTGTTTAATGTAATTCACCATATGTGGCTTTTTGACTACCTTTCCATCCATCTTTTTAGCATTTCTGGGAAGTTAGGACAAAGAGGAGACAACAACAGTGAGTGAAAAATCACACTGATTTTTGGTTTTTTGTGGAATTATTCTAACATAGTGGATGATTAAAAACGTTTGGTATAAGCAGTGATTGCTGTAAACTAGCATGTGCTGAGAGCATTTCCACTTTCCCCAACATGCTGAGAAAGGGACTTCTGCATGTGGCAAGAGCAAAAGCAAAGTGGACACTCTGGTTAGATGAGCCAGACTCTAAGCAAAGAATATGGGCTGATACTGGATTGTCCGTCTTACTTTCCGTCATACACTGTGCTGTACCTCTGTGTGGCATCACCTTCTGCTGCTGCTCACTTCCCCACATGGTTCTGGTGTTCTGCACGTGCTGACTGCCCTTGTTGGCTTGTGCATAGCAAATAAACCTCCTGTATGTTTGCCTATTTCCATGGTTTATCCCATGCTAAAATATTTCCTCTGTTAGCAATACTGAAAGTCTGATTTCTGCTTTTTACTGGATACCTTTTTCTCAAGGAAGCACTTGCTGCAGTAAAAACAAACAAACAAACAAAAAAAACCCACAAAAAAACAAAACACAAAAAACACACTACAGGACACAGGATAATGAAAGCAAAAATACTGTATATTTTCCATTGTCCATTGAATTGATTTTTTTATTCAGTAAAAAGATGAACAGGGATTAAGCATTCAGTAAACATTTAGGCTGGGACTGTTTTACATTGTAATGAATCATGATAGAGTCCAGCTTTTTTGCTTGTTTGTTCTTCAAGATCTGGATGAGACTTTTAAGTGGGTTAAAAGGCAGTTTCAAAACAAACATAAAGTTCAGTAGTTTAGCATCCCTTTCAGCTGACGTGCTGAAAGAAAGTATGAAAGGAGAATATCTCAACTGAACTGTTTTACTCTGATATACCTGGATGATGAATAGATGGAAGTAGTTTAGCTCTAAAATGCACTCAGCTGGAGTGATAATATGTCACCTCCAGGAAATGATCAGCCCTTTTCAGTGCATGATGTGAGTTAAAGGAGCAGAAGATCTTCCAGGTAGAAATATAACACAGGTCCTTCATGAACATATTAGAAAGTAGATCTTAGGCGTACTTCAGTGATTTACATTAGCAGATGCTATGGTGTCTGTTACCTGCAGTGCAAAGACACCTTATTATCTGATGAGTTTGATTCACCACTTTCAATCTTAAGGCCCCCATATATATCCTTTGGCTTTTGCTGTGAGCTTTGTATTCAGTCTGTTCATGGACATCAAAGTGAAACTCAGTTAAAAGGAATGATTTTCCCTGTGCATCATGTTGCATATGTCTCATTGCTTTCAGTGCAGAACTGGAAATCTTGTCAGGCTTACTTCGCATTCAGCAGAGTTTTTAGCGAGCCTGAGCTGAGATCCATGTTTTTAGCAAAATAAGGAACTCAAAAGATTTATATGCAGTTGCACTGTAAACATTTCCTGTGGATCAGGTAGAAGATTCTCATAGGCAAGGGATTTTTTTGCCAGGAAATAAAAAGAAAAGGAAAAAAAAAAAAAGAAGAAGAGAAGTAAAAAGCAAGTGGTACTCAGGTCATTTATAACTAACGGAAATCGGAAACAGGAATATGAAAAAGGTTAAGTTACATTCAATAAACTGTTGTAATGGGAAGATGAGACATTTTGTCATGTTCATTTGAACCATTTTACCTTTTATAATTGTTGAGCAGCAGGACTGCATGTGGAGAGCTTATTTAGATCTTTATAACATGGAAGAGTTTGAACTCTCAGAGCAATCAGCAGAACCATAAATTGGGAGGAGGAATGAAGCAGTGAGTCACCCAACAAAAGACAGATGGAAATGTCTGTGTCTGTTGTCTGAAGATACAAAGGGTCACTGATAAACCCAGATTTGGCTGAAGCCAACTGAGACCTAGTAGGAAGGAATTTGTTCAGTGGGAGCTGAAATGGACTACAGAAAACTAAGGTGCAATAGAAAGTGCATGACAACTGAGTTTCTGTGATGATCTACAAAGAGGGAACTTAATTTTGTGCTAGACCTCTGCACAGTGGAGGTTTTTAAAGATAAAATTTGACATTTAGAACTACAGTAAGCAACTGTAAGTCATTGCCTCATAATGGGTGTTCAGTGACCTGCCTACCAGAGACACTGGAGTGTTGTTTTATATGAGAAAACAACATTACAGTTGTATTTGTTCATTAGAAGACTAAATCGGAAAGTCACGGGGTTGAATGAGCCGCAGAAGCTGAAATGCTCTGTCACCCCTCGAGGTGGTCGTTCAAAGGCAGCTTCAAGGCAAGTTGCCATAGGAAGCGTCTGCTATATTTTTTCTTTCTGATGTCTTTATTCCGTGTGTAAACAGCAGATCCCAGCCTCTAGAGATGTCAGTTCAGCATATTTTAAAAGCATAAAAACCAAATTATGTTGAAAATATACTGTCACATTCTTGATGAGTGAGAGCAGCTTTCTGTGAGAAAGGTTTTTATAACATTATGGGGAGCTGTTCAACTTAGCAAAGGAATAAAAAAAATAATATAATTAGGATTGTCTGGTTCTCCCATAAGGTTAGGATGACCTTCACAAATGGTGCCATAACAAACAGTGAGTGAAAAGGAAAATTGGGGTAATGAAGTTTTAAGATTCACTCTATCTGATAGTCCAAATTCCAGTGAATACAATTGCTAAAGTTAATTTTAGCAGCTTACAGAACAGCATTACAGGCATTGAAACTGTGAGTTTGGGGGAATAAAAAAGAAAATCTGTGTGAGATGCCACTGAGATTTTGGAAAACAAGAAAGGAGGTTATTTAATACAAAGAGAGCTGAATTATATACATAAATATAAGATAGATAAGCAGAGTTTGCAGTGAAGATTATAAGAAGTGAGTTAAGAGAAGAAATTATATAAAGAAGAATAGGACCACTTAGAAAATCCTATTACTGAATGAGACTTTCACACCATGATGAACCAGCCTGTGTCTATTGCTTCCACTTGGGGGAGGAACAAAATAGGACTAATAGCCGTGGCAGCTTGGAGGCAACAGAAGACACTTAAAGACCAGTCGTATCATTCATAGGAGAAAAACTTTACTTAAGTGTATTTAATTAAAAGAATCCCCTAAAACCCCACGATAGACAAATAGGAAGTTAGTGCTGTTTTCCTTCTTGTCTTGGCTGTTTATATAAAACAGGCATCTCCCAACACAAAATCATTCTCTCAGGAATAGAGTCTTCTGGAGTTGCCATTTCTGTGTTGGTCCCATTGAACCAAACGGATCTGTCTCAGGAGCATGATATAATTCATATCAGTCAGTGTCACAAAAATCACACTCCAGTCTAATAATCATGAATCAGCATATGGAAGGTATTTGCATGGAAGGTATTTGCACTAATTCTGACATACGCAGGGCAATGCTTGGGAATGTTGAGCCAAGGAGGGCTGATCTCTGACCTCAGCGAATGACCATGGCAGGGATCTGAAAAAGACCCCAAGTTTATCTAGTCTTAAGGATTCATTACCTTGTTCAACTGCTAATTAAGCCATAGAGCAGCAAAACCAGACCAGCTGACTAGCGATTACCTTAAGGCAATTAGGCTAAAACATGAACAGAAGGAGGGAGTATCTTCCTCTTTCTTTATGAATCATTAGTATTAACAATCTTCATGCTGGAAAAATGTGTCTCCTTGTTCTCTAAAGTCAAGACAGTGGTCTGAGAGTGGGGATCTCGACATGGTCTTGCCAACAAATAATTTCAGATAACCATACCAAGGAAATAGATCTTTAAAGGTCTTTAAAGATGGCTTGACTTTACACCACTGTTTGAATATGTGTCTTCAGCTGACCCTGAATAGCAAACCATAGTGTAGGGCCCAGATGTGACTGATGTTTGACGGTGAGTAGCACAGTGGTGGCTGTATTGGATTCATCTGAGGGACACAGTGCAGTGAGAGGCTTGTTTTCCCCTACATCATTTTATCTCGGAGTGTCTCTGTGTGTCTGCACTTTTATTTCTCTTACCTTTTCTTAAAATTAAAAATCTGCTTTATATTTGAGGTGGAGAAATGGGTTTGGAGCAGATCATAATTGAATCAGAATGTAATCCCATATTCTAATGAGTTGACTTGGTCAGAAGAATTTGTGGTGTTTAAAAAAAGAGAGAGACATGATAATGCCTTGTTCTTTTATTAGGGTTTGGAATCACATGTTAGGCTAATAATATACCCTGTGACTGACCCCTGAGATATGGAAACATCTCATAAGGGTTTATTGATTTATTTGCATAATGACTTGCAGGGAGTAAAACATTCTTATAGTCACTATGCAGAAATGGGTCTGAGGCACCACTCAGCTAATCTGTCAGACTCATACAAGTGGACTGTGAAGAAGATAGAAATTAAATCAAGATTATCTGAATCCTAGACAAATAAGCTCAGGGCCAGTGGATTAAGCTTAACTACATAACATCCCAGGTCAGGTATTTCATACTAGATTCCACCTTCAGTACAAGCAAAATGGGAATTAGCACACTGACATTAGGTGCCAAAATGTGGGAAAGAGCTCTGCCAAAGCCCCAGGCTTGGAGACAAGCTTTAGATGAGTTTTAGTAACATGTGCAGTGCTGCTTTGGAATAAACATGTTTGTAAACAAAAAAAATACTAGATGGGAGACTACTTGATTCCAAAGCTGTGGAATTTTTGTTTGGCATTCATAGGGTGCTTCAGTTAACTTTTTCTTCTTTTCTTTGTTTTTTTTTTTTTTTTTCATTATTTTTTCATTTTCACGTCTCTCCACTTTTTCTGGCTATGAAAAGATACAGAAGTGCCAAAATACCAGGAGCAAGACTGTTCTTCTGGTATTTATAGCCTGACTAAAAGCAGGAGTTAATGGAAATTATGCTTTTAAAAAAGTGAAAACCTTACAAGAAGAAAGCCTGTATAAAAGTAAGCAACTTCACTTTGAATTTGCAATTAATTATTTAGGATTTGAGTCACTGGATCCTATCAGGAGTTGAGAGAAGGGGAGAGAGTAATCTGGTTAGTGATGCACATTTAGCAAAAATTCTTTGCTTTTAGAAAAAGTAAACGTATCACCAATGGTATTCAGTATCAAAGTCTGTCTGTCCTCACACAAAGCACTGAGCCTTCAGAAGGTCAATACCCAGTTAATAAAAATCTAATTACTGAGTGAAAACAGAACGTGAGATAAACCACTTAAAGCTCTGGCAGCGGGAAGGTTATCTCCATTAGATGCCAAGATAGCTAGTGTCTTTTGGATGCCTTTTAAGTAACACATTCTTTCATCCTTAGGGTGGTAAGATCTTTGCAAAAATGACAGAACTCTATGATCTACAATAAGTAAAAATGCAAACAGTAAATAATTATTATTAATGATAGTTAATGAATGAATAATAAATACAGTTGACCACAGTAAGCCATAGAAATTGATGGACCTGACCAGGGTGAGACCTGTGTGGTCCCGTATCTCAACCCTGCCAGAGGCCAGGAGAGGTGAGATTACTTGAGTAACTTGAGGGTCTCATAATGGGTTTTAATAGTTGTAAATCAGTGTATTTATTTGAAGTATGAGGCTGAATGCCTGGTTCCATATTTTCAGTTTTATCAATTGTAATTGATGAAATAATTGTTACTGTTTATATTAATACAGTTTCTAAGTAGGTGCGTATTTATTTATGAGTGTTCAGTTTCTGCTTTATAATGTGCATCGCATTCATTTTTATGGCTTTCTTTTAACATAACTGATCTTGACAGACAGGAGTAGACATTCTGCTTTTAACTGTTCAGATGTGTAGTACCTACGTGTTTTGTTGGCAGTCTCCATGAGTTGCAAACTGTATCTTTCGTATCTCAGGTTTTGTTCAGGAGTGTTTACCTGGTCTTAACATTGTGAAAGTGAAATTGTCATCACTCTGTACAGTTTTGCATCATGTAGCCTTCAAAACAAAAGGGTTTTTGAAAGCCTGGTTTTAAAATCCAGTAAAAAAATTGCTTGTAAAAGAGTCTTAAATTCATTTTCCAGTCACTGTTTTAGAGGAATCTATGAGTCCTTTCTACAGTTAATATTCTGATATTCATTATTTGGTTTAGGGCTCCCATCTTCAAACTTCCTGCTTGAAACAGCTTTGTCTTTTTATATACGGAAAGTCAGACATAAAATTAACACAGCCTGCACCATTAAGTATATTCCTTAGCTTTGCATTGGATTCCACTACCAGTATTTAGAGATAGTGTGGAATCTAAAAGTCATTGCATTGATCTGAAAAGTCAAAATTGAATATGGGATGTTTACAAAAGCGTGTATCTTTTGTCCCTGTTTATTTCAGTACGCAGGGAGAAGACAGCGATGTTGAACACTACACATTCACATGTTATGTTATATTACCCAAGCACAGAGGACATGACATAGGTACAAGGAGAAAACTGCTGCTATGGTGGGCTGTCCTTAGTGATTTTAGAGTGGCTGTCACCTCGTGGGATTAAATGCCCGCCCAGACATGCTGCTCTGTGGAGGAAGAGGTAGCCACAGCTCAGATTTTGCTGGTAGCAAAGAGTGAATCCTGCTCGCAGGTGGGTGAAGCCTGTGTCCCATCAGGATCCTGCAGTGCAGGCAGAACCATCAGCGCAGCATCCTGCTCTGTCCCCAGCACAGGGAGAGCCAAACAGAGGGACTGCTCTGCAGCTCTCCATGGGCTGCTAGACAAGGATTTACAAGTGCTGGAATTTCTCTGTCCATCTCTTCTTAGCCATATGGCACTTTCTTTATTGTGGGAAAGAACTAGCTGGAGGTAATCTGGGAGAAACTTGCAGGACATGAGCAGCTGAAAAAGAGCATGAGATGTCAGTATATGCGGGAAATAAAGCTGTTAAAGTTCCTAAGTCACAGAATATTGATATTGACAGTTTCTATATAAATACAACTGTAGTTCTATAGAAAAAAAACTAACTTTACTTCATTTGTGCACATATTACAAGAGATATAAATAGTTCTTTTCACTTTTGCCGGTTTGCCATTCACTGCATCAGTGAATTCATCTGCATTACCCTCTATTTTCATTTTAGTTGGCATATTCTGAAGATAGTAATATTATTATTATATTATTTCCATATTAAAGTGGCTTTCAAATTTATCTCCACTCAGTAATATACTTCTTATTTAAATCATCCTTCTTTCCTGAAAGATGATGATTATTTTCAGCATCTGAGTGAGAAAGCAGCACCAGTGAGTTGCTGGCTGACAAGATCATGGACTTCTTATGGAAGGCGCTTCATGTGACAACAAGAGAAGACAGGGACGTACAGGGTTGCTTTTCAAGTCGCCTTGCAACAGGCATGCAGTAACAACAGCGATCTCATGTGTGGCTTTCCAGAAGAGCATCGTGATACCACAGCTGCCAAAGAGAGCCCTCTGCTGCCACCAAGGAGTTTTAACACAAGGATCTGCTAAGGCAGAGATTTGACTACGCTGGAATGAAAGTGTCAAGTGCATTTGGAGGGAAGTCTCACTTAGACAACGAACAAAAGTCTTTCACACAAAGCTGCTTTGAATTTATCTTGTCCCAGCACTATGTCAAAATATATATATATGTGTGTGTGTGTGTATGGCTTACTCTAGGCAGAATAACACCACCTGATTAGCGTAATTACAAGATTGTTTTGATCATAGTTATTTTTAGTCCGATGGGCTTTTAGAGATCATGCCTTTTACTGTTTTATTTCCCAGCACAGATTTCCTAATGGGGGTAATTAATTTGCATTCCACAGAACTAGGTGGTCAAACATGGTCACACTCCTCTGCCGAATCACTCTCCAACAGGCAGCTCTGCGGTCATAAGCCTGAGCTACCCCTTTAGAGAAAGTCTTTTATCTATTAATAGATCACTTTAAAATAGACTTAAAGTCATTTTAAAGTTTCAAATGGAATGAAAAGGCTGCATGCCTGAAACATTTGTGTTAGGTGGCTTACTTTCTATATCCCATTTCCTGCCTCTTTTTTTTTTTTTTTCCTGTCCTGTGCATTGTTAATGTATAGTCTGCTCTTGAAAGCGGTATATAGTGCTTACGTGCAGATTCAGGTGTTGGTGAGCTGTATGGTCATGTTGCTTTACCTGTTAATAGTGGAAAAACTTCTGACTGGTGAGGTTAAGTGAGAGAAGTGGTAAGAGAGATGGCAGCAGGATTGCTTCTAGTAGTAACTTTTTACAGTGGCATTCACAGAAGTCCTAAAAATTGTGGGGGAGTTGCCATTAAATGTTTTCAGGGAAGGAGTTATGTCTTTCTTTTTTGTTTTACGGTTGGAACTATATAAGTCAGGGGTGTCTAATTCATTTTCCCTGGGGGCCACATCAGCCTTGCAGTTGCCTTCAAAGGGCCAAATGTAATTTTAGGACCGTATACATGTAGGAGTAGTTACATTTCTACAGTCCCAAAATTACATTTGGCTCTTTAAAGGCAACCGCGAGGCTGATGTGGCCCCTGGTGAAAATGAGTTTGACACCCCGATGTAAATGATGATCTGTGAAATACCTGAAGTCAGAAACCTGCTTAATTCAACTTTAACAGTTTAAACTACATGTTAAATATTACTTTAAAAACAATGTGTGCTTCATGAAGCCCAGATTCTCTAAAGCCATGTTACTTTATATTCTCTATAACATAAGCTACCTGGAGATGAAACCCAAGTTAAGCTTTCCTTACAAAATGCCACTTCGTCCTTTTCTACTGCTAGGCTGCTCTTTATGTCACAGCCACCATAAGTTACACCAGGAGACAGTTGTGAACTACAGAATTTCTTGTTAGGAGAGACTTTTGCTATCTGTGAAGTGCTGACAGGACTCAAAGCAAAGCTGCAGGGCAATAATAATACATAATATTATGTTGTTTCCTGGAGCTTTCCTTGTGGCTGATGCAGACAAAGACTACATTTTAGTTGGCTGTACTTCTTCAGGGAAGTGCATGATAAAATCCAAAAATGTACCTACAAATCCCTGTGAGAAAATCTCTACACATCATATTTTTGTATCTTTATTAAGCATTTAGATAGGCCTACTTGTACTAAGCAATGCTACACGCATAATTAAACATAAGTATAACATTTAGAGATAGTGAAAAAAAGATACACAAATGCAGAAAAGGGATAACGTAAGAGAATATGAGCACATCCATCTGGATTGAACTTTTGGGTTGAAAATTGCCATTGCTGGACTCATTGGTCCAAGAGAATTTATTAAATGTAAACATATGAGAAAATAGACTGAGCATGCAAGCTAGGTGTGGATAAGTAACAGGAGATAAAACGAAGATACATAAAATGAAATGAGGTGATGGAGCTGGCCTGTATTGCCTCTTATAATCTGCCCTTCCTAATGTCCTGGCTGTGTAATTTGCAGCCACCTGCGATTTCTTTGTTCCAAGTCGGCCACTAGCAGCTGCATTACCTTTGTGGCTGGAACCAAAATAAAGTTTTGTGGCTGACACATCTTTTTGTAATAGGAATGACACTAGTTCTGTGACTTCTTGACTGCTCAAATCTGTTCTGCATTTCAAGTTATTCATCCATACACATATAGACACACACGCCAAAAGCCATTGCAAATGCAAGAAAAAATGGCTCCAGCCAGACTGATCCTTACTGTTCATTGCATCTTTAAAAAAACATATATGGGGGATGACAAATTAAGAATGCTCTTTGCTCTTCAAAAAACAGCTAAACCGCAATTAATTATATTCTCTGACAAAGCTACACTTAGGGAATTACTCTTTTTTAAAACATTCCCGGTGTACTGTGGGGGCTGTGTATCGGTATACATTTTGACCCAACAGGCCAAGTCAAATTCATCGAGTTCATCATAAGCACAATGTATTCTGCCAGTATATCAAATAAAATTCTAGATTTCCTGATTAACAAAGAATATCTTGCCCTCTCACCCCAGAAAAAAACAACATTTAGTTTCTTGGTTATGGGATCTCAGCAGGCTTTGCTTGTGACAAGAGTAAAAGTTATTTTCTCTCTATGTTATGTTTCTTTAGCAAATGTTTTAAAAATTGCTTAAAGAACCTAAAGGTCATTTGAAAGTCTCACTTTTATTGTCACTGCCTCCAAAATACATTCCATAACTCAGTTTAATGTAATCTGCAGCAGGCCAAAAGCTTTACAAGCCAAGATATTATGTCGAGTCCAGTTAGAGACACGACAGAGTTCAGTGAAGAGGGGAGAGTGAAGATCTAGTTTGAGAAATGCAATTTTTCAATGCCTATAATACATGAAAGGAAGATATTTCTCTGCATTGAATTTTGATGACTGAATATGTTCATGACCATCTAAGGCAGAAGAACCCTACCAGGTGCTTTATGAGGAAATATTAGAGACGATATCTGAGGAGAGCTTTTTAACAGCATGTCCAGACAAGGTTCACCCACCTCCCAGAGTAGTCCCTGCTCCTGTAGATAACTTTCTCTTGGCTTCACCACCTACAAGCCTCCATAGTCCTCAAGCAAGTGCAGGGTTAGTGGGGCAGAAACTTGTTTTACTACTGATACCCCATCTATCCACTGTTTCTTCAGATGCGGATATGTACTGTGAGTAATTCGCACATATTAGTTATGCTCTTCCTGTAAAGAGACTCTTTATCAGGCCACTTTCATCTCCATAAGTACAAAATACTTCAAACTACAAGTGGACTCTTCTGTGTCAGACTGGCCTATGTCATTGTAGGTGCAAGAATTAATTGATTTGAGTCTGGACGATGATTCTGTCAGCTGTTACCCTCCTGTTGCCTGTTGATGGTGGACAGCTTTAACCTTGCCAGCAGTCACAGTAGTTTGCAGTATTTGGCTCCCCGCACTTAGTTTATACAAGTCAGCAGCTGTCACAGTTTATGGCAACCATTCTGTCACTGAAAAGATTCTTCACACCTTTGCTTTTTATTAACTATTTTCATGACAATCTGATTATGACTGCTAAAGTCCTACATTGTTTGGAACTCTTTTCTCCTAACTGCTGGCCCTAAAAGCTTAGGTCACTGGAATGTCTTAAATCCAAGTTATCTTCTGCCTATATTATAAGAGAGTTAAGTTAGAACAGTCAACTGAGGGATGGAAAGAGATTGTTTCTTTTAATTACAGCTGCGTATGTCCCAGCAATCAATAGAGTATTGTCATTCCTATTTGTTCTGCAGTGACACGAAAAATATAAACTTAGGGTTAGCCTCCATTGTGTGAGTAATACAGCAAACCTAGAACAGGGCACTTGTCACATGGTGCATAAAGTATTTCTTTTTTTGAGTCATCTGAGGGTTATACAGGAGGTCCTTAGTATGTTTGACAGGTAGGTGTCTGGAGATTCAGATATAAATCTTGCTTATATAAACAAGACTCCTTGGGTTTTGTTCTTGTTTTTCTATGAAGATGGTTTCTACCATGGTATTTTAACTCCCAGTTATGACTTCTGAATATAAAATCCTGTAATTTTCTTCAAAGAGACCTATATGTTATTGTAAAACCATTTGGCTTTTCTTATTAAACTAATAATCCTGTAACTCAGGCTGAGGGAGGATTTTAAGCAACTGTATTCTGCTTGGTGGAAGTTGTTTCCGTTTCACTTGTTAGACAGAGTTTCAGCCTCAGTTGTTTGTGCAGTAGTAATAGAATTGACCAAAAGAATGTTACTCTAGATTTACATTGTCATAAATAAGACCAGAATTTTGCTTATTCCGGTACATGACCAGCATTACCAGAGCACCTCAACTGTTTACAAACAGGAATAACAATTGCTTGTTCCCTCAGTCTTCCTGGTTTACCATCTGATAAGAAAAATTGCTTTGTTTTACAGTGGTTATTGTGCTCAATTTTCAAATATGAGTGATCATGGTCTGAGGGAGTTGGGGGTATGTGTGAGAGCAGATTATACGTTTGGTTTGACATTTCTGCAAAAGTGTCTATAGTGTGGAAATCTGTTCTGCATTCAGTTTCTCAGTTCACTTTTGCCTTCAATGGGAAGGTGTAGTGTTGTCTCGACAGCCATTCTGTGAAAGTTCGGTCTCCTGTATGCATGTTTTTTCTCTAATGATTGACAATTTCCTTGGTTCAACAGTATAACTGCTGTGGGTAATTCATGTTCACAGAGGAGAAATACTCTCTTAGGGGGCAATGTCCAATCCAACTTTGAGTCTAGTGACAGAGACTTTTGGCTGGTCTCCAATAAGCTCTTCTGAAAATCTTTGGTATTTGTCTATGTTAACATGATGCTACTGTTTGGTGGCCAAGCTAGTTATGGTCTGCATTTGGCTGCATGTTATAGAGGGTACAGAAAAAAAGCATGTTCAGGGGAGAGGCAGCACAAATGGGAAGCAGGTGAACTGCACAGGGAAGTCTTTGCTTTTAATGAGACAGAAATGTTCTACAGCTTTCTTGTATTTGTTCTTTCACTCCTGACATATACTTCATTTTTATATAGAAATAAGCACCGAGTGATTCAATGAGACCTTAAGATCCTAAAGTATTTGTTAGTTTATGTCTAGAAATTAACATTTGTCACTGTGGACATTTGGATATCAAATCTGGAAAGTATAAAAGGGTGCTTAGTGATGAGGACTAACATGAAAGTCCATGTTGGGTATTCTACACCATCGAGACCAAAGCATTGCTCTCTGGTAGTACCTTTTAGTCTTTCTTAATTGTAGCTTTATCAGTTGCTTTTAACCTTGTATTGCTTTAAGCTAAGCATTGTTAAACTTGGAAGATGTTGCTGATTGGTGTTGTAGGAAAAAGTGGATATCGTAAGAGGCTGCCACGCAGACTCCTTAGTGGTCTTTAATAAGTATGCAAAAACTGTAGGAGGAAGACAGAGCATTGAAGAAAAACTTTCAAGTAAGGATTTTATAATGGAGGAACTATTACACCTGTGGCACTCCCAGCTCATTTGATTAACCTCAGTAACTGATTAAAGTGGTTTGACGATCAAACAGAAATCACATTTGTCCTACCTGCATGGTATCAACTGTTCAACTACACCATATTTCCCCTTTCTTTTATCCTCTTGTTTTCTATATCGATCCATTCTCTCCTCTCCCTCCTGCTAGACCATTGGATGTGACCAAGCAGTTTCAGTTACATGGACTGGATATCTTAATAAGTTAGAAGTCTTAATTTCGCTAGATGATAGCAATGCAAGAAGTCCTTAACCTCTGTCTCAAATTGTTTCCTCTAGACTTCAAAGAATTTCCTCTAGACTTCGTTATTTTGGAGCTCTGGATATATTTTGTTCAACATAAAGTCATTGTTTATGCTTTGCATGCAGCTTAAACTTCTGAATGTGCATTTTGTACTTGAAGAACATCAAGGTGTGGAGTGAACACTCCATTTTTATCTTGAACTAAAGCCCATTCTCCTGAAAATTATGGCACCAGAAAAAACAAGAGGACACTAATGCTCAGTGTGTGCAGTCACATAGTCACTTGTTCCTGAATAAAAAAGGCAATCACAAACTTTAAAAGTTTTATGTTGGGGCTACTGATCAGAACACTTCATAGAAAATACAGAAACAAGATTTGGGTCTAGATTTATTATTTCAATTCAACTAAAATGCCACAGACTACTAATGGCAAAGGTTACACAAATGGGGCTAGGATGGGAGAACACTTCAAAAGAAAAGGGACTGTGTATGAAAACAATAGTTTTAATGATTTGAATAGACTATGAAATAGTCACATTTTTAATCTTTTAAACTTTTGGTGGTTTTTTTACACCTTTAAAGGGTCACATAGGGTTTAATAGTGATAAATTAAATTGAGCCCTATAAAGATCCAAAAGCTATTTTAAAAAATCTTTATAAAATTGTAAATAATAGGGCAGATGATACTTTCTGTGTATGGAAATCAAATGATACCATTTCAGAGAAAAAAAAAATCTTTAAATGCTGTGGTATTTTTCCTTAAAAGGCTAAATGTGAATGACAAATGTCTTTTTGTCAGACTCTTTGGAGTTGCTGGGTACTTGATGCTCCCATGGATTTGGCATAGGACAATACTCAGTATTTCTGAACTCAAGGCCCTGAGTACATAGAAACTTTTGATTTGACTCAGCTTGCATGGTAACAAGGGTTTTTTTTCAGTGGAAAGTCTTGTGTAATTATCGCTTCTAATTGTTTGCATTTTCTTTGTTTTGTTTTTCCTGCTTTTGGAATTCATGGCCATCTAGTGAGAAGGACACTAAAGAGCGGACTGACACCAGAAGAAGCCAAAGCACTGGGCCTCATCAGCACCTCCGAGATGCAGGTTTGACATCCCAGAGGTGGCGACGAGAAGAACCATTCACCTGAAGCACACAGGCTGACAACCCTTCGGTGTGGCATTGACCTGCCAGCCTCCTCTGCTGCTCCCAGCATCCCATCCTCTGATAGTTTGATTTTTAATAAGCAACAAAAAGCAAAACCCCACAGCCAGGGCAGAAGAAGGGTGGGCCGCAGCTCAGCACGACATTGGGACAGTGGCTGAGGAAGCGTTTGAGTGCTTGTAGGTGAAAGCATATGGCTGCTTCTCTCACGGTGTGTTGATGTGGGTAGGAGGGGCCTCTCTCCGAGTTATCTGTCACGTGAACTGTGTTTACGTTGGCTTTCCTTTTGCCCTGTTTTGGTCATTGTAAATGTATGGCATTTTGTCAATGCAAAGAACAGTCCTTAAAGAGGCAAAATAACTCCTGTTACAGCGACCTGAATTTTCCTGAAGCAGATTCGTTAAGCAAAGATGCACAGTCTGTGCAACCCTGTGGTTTGTTTGGGTTTTTTTAATTATTATTTTACCACCAAAGAATGTAAAAATGTATGTGTACCTTTGTATATGTACAGAATGAATGTGTGGACATGTGTGTGTATCTATACACATGCAGTCATGGTGTGAAATCATGCTTCTGCTGAAGCTGGCCAGACCATGATTTTCACTCTGGGGGCTTTCCATTCCACCTGGACAAGGAGGAAAAGAATGTATTTTTGTAGGGACTCAATGTTATTCAATGGGATTCACCCTATGGGGCAGGAGATGGCCTGCAGTACAAATGGAAAGTTTAGGATCCTGAATTTCATGTGTATTAGTACACACTCATACTGTACATAGCAGCATGCGCATAGAGGAGAGGACACAGAATACCTCCCTCTTATTGAGCTATGGCTGTACTGTGCATTTGTACGGTTTCAAAGAGATCTATGCCAACAATTTTGCATACTCAATAAGTGCATTCAGATGCTAAGATCAAGAAGTTTTCTTCACTTGCCTGTGCCCTTCATGCTGCTTTTCTCTGCTGCAAGATAATGTGGTGGTGATTTTATTTAAAATTATTGGATCTGAATATGAAATGGCCCTGCTAAAAGCCTGCTGTGGTTTTGCTGTTCTTCACTCTTTTTTTGTGATTATCCTTGATGCAAGTAGAGAAGGTACCACAGTGAACACTCCAATATGTTTGCCCTTATCTCGCTGTTTTATAGCCGACTTTTATAACTGCCCTCAGCATGTGTGTTTGAAGAACCTTTAGTCAACTCATCTGCCTTTAAGTGCAGGACATGCACAGCAGTGAAGATTAATTGAACACAGTCACCCTGGCCCAGTGCTGAAGCATTTTGATGAGAACTTCAAATAACAATAACATAAAAGGGAACTATTTAAGCCAAAGTCTGTATATGACCAATTGATCCTCAAGGATGCACAAAATTCTCTCTTTCCATTGCCTTAGCCTCTATGATTAAGGGTGTATCTGCACAGCAGTAACAACTGGGGCTTCCTTCAAGCTAGTTAGCTGGGGAACTAGTTAAGTAGGGTAGCTAGTTATCTGGGTTCAGTTTTGGCTGCTAAACACACTTGAGAAGTAGGATTAATGAATAGTCTCTGCTGGGCTCCTAGTGCCATAGTTATGTTGCTTCTGGCACCCAAACTAGGTCAGGTATGTCAACAAGTTATTCTACTCGGCTCTCATTAAGGACAGGATAATTGCTGAAGATTGTTCAGGATAGTTGAACCAAACACAATAAACCTTTGAAACCTTGGTCATCCATGACATTGCATTAAGCAGAGCATCCAAGTGCTGAGAGAACCAGATAGCTGACAACACTGCAGTGAGATCTGTGGTGGAATATGCTGTCTGTGCTGTCCTTCTCTTGATTGTAACATTTCGTTCTTTAGTTACCATTGCCTTGGGTCTTCTCATGTCAAAGTCCATGGGTAAAAAGTCACTAGTGAGCAAAGATTCTTAAGGATAGCATTGAGTTTGATCTGCCCTTCCCCTTGGTTTGTTGAAAAGTCAGTGGTACAAGTAGGCAGAAGGCAGTAGTTGTATAATTAATAAAATGTGTTGTGCATTTGAAGGCTAGGAAAAGGAGGAAGCTAGTTAGGAAACAGAAAGAAGTGGCATATAATTAATCTCACTGTAAAATAAGCAAGGCCTACAAGCATCTGGATTTGAAAGTGGATGTTTATGTGCTGCTTACCATTATGGACTTCAAAATGTCTCTTAAGGATGCTTAGAATAAAGAAGGTATTGGGGGTTTGTGCAGGTCTTGGAGGTCTGAAACAAGAGGAAGACACCCTGAATGTAACGATTATGTTGAACTGTTATACTGGTTAAGTGATAAAAGAAACCAAAATGTAACAAAATGCATTTACATTAACATGTCCTATATTTGATTGGAGAGAGAAAATCAAATAAGTTTTTAAAACTGAATATTTTAATTAAAATATGCTGAATGTGCAAAGTAGGTGGCCGTTCATGACCACTTGCTAACAGGAAACAAATTTGTGTTTCATCTAGACATAGTACAGCATCTGTGTCTGAAACATAACATAGCTGATGAATTACTAACAGTTGGGCATATGTGTTTTCCAGGAATTGTACAGAAATTGTGCAAAAACTTCATATACTCCTTACTGAGGAGAAAATTAAATAAGGGGAGTGGGGTTAGGAAAAGTTCAGGAAAAAAAGCTGGTTTCTTTCAGATTCTTTGGATGCAAGTGTCTTACGTGTGAAGCATATTTTTCCATGTCCATTTTTCCATTATGTTTGTTTTTCTGTATTTTTGCCTAAGTTCCTGCTCTCTATCTGTAAAACTGATACAAATTTTTCTGAAGGATAACTTGGTCTTGTTATGCGGTAGTACACACAGTAAGATTAATTCCACTGTCCTCAGTGTGTATTGCAACAAGATCATCAAACACAGTAACAATGCAATAACTACAGAAAATATTTCCGTTTTGATTCATGATAAAGATGGCCAGCAGCCCAATGTGCTAATCTGTAAGGTGTCAGTATTTCCTCCAGAGTCTGCTAGCATGTCCTGGTTGTGGGAGTAACATTTGTTCCCTTTCATCTAACTAGAGGATTCCAGATGAAACGGAGGAATTGGTTATATTTGCATGCCTCAGTCTGTCTCATCGGGTTGTAACCTTCACAATTTGGGGTGCTGCCTGCCCCTCCACCATGAAAAGAGCCCACCATAAGGATGTAACAGTTGTTTTAAAATGTGTGAGATATGGATTGTTTTTGCGACAAATATAAAGGTCTTGGAAACACAATGTAGTAATGCATGTTCCCATTTCTCACTTAAAGATCCATGAAGGCTGTTTTCTAAACACTTGAAGCCATAATAGCTACCTCTCTTCTTTCTCATAGTACCCGTCAGCTGCAAATGTAATGCCCAGAGTTTTGTATCTCCACCAAGCTCTCAGAGTTGCTGCTGGTGTTCATTTGGGCACCCATCTGCTGCCAATAACTTGTCTGTCTGCCACCATAATGCCTTCCTGATTTGGACGTTGAGGTAGACTTTAGCATATGAAATGGCTGCCAAAAAGAAGCTATCCTATTTTCCTTTCATCTCCCTCGGTGTTTAAAAGCAGACTGCATACAAATACTTGATATTCCCTTGCTCCCAGTTGAGGAATAATTTGCAGTAGCGGTTATGTAGCTGCGGTGAAGAAACGGCCCCAGGGACTGCTGTGTGCCACAGCTGAGAGTGAAAGATCCCTCACAAAAATCAAATTCATCACTCTTCACCTTTCAGTTAGGCCAGGCACCAGGCTCATGGATTCCAGATGTTTTATAGCCCCTTGGCTGCTATGTGTGACCCTTCTGTTTGATAGATCTCTGTCCATAATCCAAAATCAACAAAAAATGGTGATTTAGTGAGGGTCTTTCTTGCTCTGATAAATACTGGAAACAGCGTCAAAAGCAGTTTTCAAAATACATTTCTTTTTCTCTTCTGACCCCCTTTTATTGTAAATCTCTGTAGTGATTGATTCTGTCAGCAAAATAAGGCATCAGATTTGTAGACAGTCAAGACTTTGGCTTTAGCTTAATAGAAGGTCACATGTGAATATCTAGATAATCATGCTCCAACGTAACAGAAATTTGGAATCAGAGTCTTGATGTGACTGAACAGCAAGGGCCTCCTGCACGGCGCTCCTTTCCCCCTCAAGGTACTCAATAATGTGGCAGGACAGAACCTTAAATCCCCAGTGTGCTGTGCTCTAAACGTACCCTGGCGAATACTAAAAGCCATTGAAAAGTCACAAGCGAGAAATGCAACATCTGCTGCAAACCTAAGGGGCGTGACGCTGCCATAGGTGCAGTTAATGGTTCCTTTTCTCAGGGGTGTGCTCTACACCAGTGTCCCCAGTAGTGTAACAACAGCCAGCGCCTGTCTGAAACGCTTTAGAAACTCTTTGGCTGAAGGTAGTAGTCTGGATCCAGGTGCATGCGCGCTCTGTGGTGTTTATTTTTACAACAGTTTGATTTTGCTGAGATGAAAGGGGGGCGAGGTGGCAGCCTACCAGTTTCACATCCTTTATCCTCCCGCTACAACCCGCATACAGACATACACACTGCCCGCTTTATCTAAAGGACATAAAGGAACGTGGTGTCAGACAGAAGCACGAGCATATTTCCCCTCTGTCTTTGTCGCTCCTGTTCGCTCGGTACACACATACTGCTCCTCTCATTGCCTCCGGGCCTGGTTTTTATGTGTGCAGAGTGCAGGGCCTGACCCTGCGCCATGTTCGGGCCGTGGCTCCACGTCTCCAGCATCCAGACACAAGAAACCCTTTGCTAAGCTGTAAGGCTACAACTGCTGATATTCCTCCACAGGGAAAACTGCCAGGTACTTACAGGCTCTGAAAGAAAATAAACTGGAGCATTTTTGAAACAGAAACTGTTTGGTTATAGGTAACTGTTGAAGAGTATTTGCAAACACTCAACGTGTGAGGTTTACCTTCCTTCTTTTTGACTGGGGCAGCAACTGGCTCAGTTGGCATTTCAGATGCGATCCCAAGAGGTTTTTGGCAAGCAGTTTAATAGTTACATAGCGAGTAATGCAAGGAGATTCAGAGATGTTGTATAGTTCTATGTTTATGCAAAAAAAAAAAAAAAAAAAAATTATTTCTAATTAGTCCATTTCACATTGAGTGGCAGATAGAGATATATTTTGTTTAATCACTATCTAATACAGAGGCTTCTGTGAAAGAAAAGGTTTATTTGTAGCATCGGGTGCATTTCTCCTTTTTAAAGACTGTCTTTGTGCGTATAGTGTCCTTTTTTTGTGAGCTGGGAATTGTAAAAAAAAATGTAAAGTAGAAAAGGGCGTGTTTCTTAGACGGAGGAGAAATACTGTAAAATTGTGTAAATGTCACTACTCATGTTTTTTCGTGTTCTGTGTAGCATAGTGTAAAATAGGCTTTCCAGCAGTGTTATTCTGTGAATTGTAATTTAAAAAACAAGCCATGCATGGTCAGAGATATTATCTACAGGTCTTTTGGGTTGAGTTTTTGTTTGTTGTTTTCTCATTTTAGGTGATTTTTTTTTTTTAATGTTAAATTTAATTGTCCGTGAAACCACATTCATGTTTCTCAGTTCTACTTCATAAAGAACTTGAATTACTCTTTAAGATTTTATAACACATGAAGCTCACCTGCCGTTTGTATTGATCCTTCAGAAGTTTTGTCACATATAGCATTAAACCAGGGGGATTTTGTTTTTAACACACCCCTTATCTGCCTCTTTTCCCCCCATTCTCCCCACTTTGCTGTCTGGAAAGATGCAACCACACTTTTTTTTCTGTGCCATGCAGGGTCAATATGGCAAACTGACCGCAGACCTGTGTCCAAAATTTCTTGATATAAGTAGTTAAAAAGCTCACCTCTACAGCATTATGTAAACACATCTTGCAATAAAGCTTTATAAAGCACTGACTGAGCTGGTTCTGATTTTGTTGATGAAAAAGATCATGGAAGCTTTGGTGGGAAATGGGTGGGAAGACAGTTCATGGGTTGTTTTTTTCTTACTCTCTAAGTACCTGCAAAGCCACCATGGGGACAACAAAACAGTTGCCGTTAAACCATATGGGTGGTCTGATCATAAAAAGCTGATCTTTTACCTTAGCTTCACAGTTTGAACCTAATTCCTAATCTTGAGTGAAGAAAATGAAAACGTGTCTGGTTCTCAAGGATTTCAGTAATCCAGCCCTACAAATCCTCACTAAATGTATACGGTGACTGCTTGCTGCGTTGGCTCAGAGTTGCCTTAAAAATACTCTGTGTACAGAGCACATTGTGTGACGATACGAGATTTATACAACCAAATAGAAATAAAATGCAAGACTACCTGTGTGTTGGGGAGCATTTCAAATGGCTTCTGCATCAAGACGTGAAACACTCGCCATGTCTGCCAGGGCTTCATAACTGCAAAGGTGGCCAGTAAACGAGACGTGCCTTTTAACTTGGCTGAAATACATTTCATGCGTCACTGTGGTATGTAATTTCTGGTGGCCACCTATGAGTGTGCCTGGACAGGCAGTGGTCTTGCAGTTTTCTCTATTGCTGGTGTCTGATTCTTTTCTTGCAATTTCCCAGCATTTGAGAGAGACCAAGTTGGCAAAGGGACATCTCCAGCCCTATGAAGAGTGACACATAGCTCAGGGACTCTTGCATCTGCTCTGCCTGCAGGTTGTGACTGCAATGAGGAGGGAGGTCAAAGTGACAAGTAGAAACTCCCAAGTGCTCAGATTTCTACTGCTAGTGCTGCAACAAGCTACTCACAGGTAATTGCTCCTTAGAGCTACACAGATAATCAGGTCAAAATACATTATTCAAACACAGCTACATGTGTTTATAGCAACATCCTGGGAGATAAAGTAGGTTAACTGAGAGTCTGAGAGCATTTTCACCTATGGTTTCTGAGATGGTAGGAGCTGATATAAAATGCTAGGTATGTAAGCCTCCTTAGGGAAAAATACCACCTACCTCCTTTTTAATTAATTTTTCAAGTTATTTCAAATAAAAAAAAAAAAAAAAAGATGCCTTTTGGGATATGTCTGCATCCCTGAAAGAGCTGCTTAGCATTCCAGATGCACTGGTGTAAAGTCTAGAGGATGAAAGGCTACTAGCCAGAAATGTGGTAATGCTTTTTAAAATAAATATATAAACCAAGTTTATTGGCCAGACACTTTTCTTTTCTATCACAGCATATCCATTAGCAATTCTAAATTCCAGATGTGTGATGACAATGCGTCCATATATTTTTCAGACCTGGTGCCCAGTCAGAGCTCATGTGTTGTCACAGAGAAGCCTCTGGCCTGTAGTCAGAGAACGAGTAAGTATGCAGATTATCCATTGCACAGCTGCATGCCCTGGTTTATAGACCCTTCAGAACAGTTTGAGAACACACAACTAAAGAAAAAAATTAAAAACCAACATTTTTTTCCTATTATAACTTCTCCAAGTTTTCTGATGGGAATGCAGTTCGGAAAAGGGACAGGGCTGTTTTTGAAGCTTTACCTCTTGTGAGTTTTTTCACAGGAAATCAAGAATGACAGCTGTTCTCCATTAGTCAACTATCTGATGAGATGGACCTCTGCTGGGAAATCCCAAAAGGAACACAGTCTACGTGAGGTGTCACGCCAATGAGGGCCTCTCTTCCCAGCTTTTCCCAAATGATTTCTGAGCAGGACTCATCCATCTGCAGAGGTATTCTTCTCAATAATATTGCTTTTCAGTTCCCAAGAGCTGGAAGGGGCTGTTCTCCTCCCCAGCACCCAGCGCTCTCCCACCGCTCTGCCGAGCTTGCTCTCTTGCTTGAGCCGAGTCAGGAGCCTTTCATTTCATTTATTATGTATCTTGATTTATCTGGAAAACACATGACAATGTACAGAAGATGTTTACCAGCACTGTGGAGGGTGAGACCCTTTCGGCGTCCCATGTGGGGCCCCCAGGATTACTGAGCACAACCTGCACCGTGATGTCTGTAACGATGACCAGAAGTGGTTTAAGCGTATCTCTTGATAAGTGTTCAGATCTCTCTGCCTAGACAACAGACAAAATGACCAGTCAACTTTTATATTTATTTTCCTTTGTTCAATTCGTAGTTAAGGTAATACAAGAAGAGTGGCAATTAATAAGCAAAGAAAAAGAAAATATGAGTTAAATCCAACAGCAATTGAAACTGGACAAACTTGAAGGCAAAGGTGGGGTCAAGGCCAGGCCATAGCCTCCAGTAAGCATTGTACTGGATCTGTCTCAAGGCAACATTAACCAAGCCTGTCTCGGCAAAGCCTCACATTTACTTAAGAGCAGTGGTTTGAAATCTTCTCCCTGGTACAGGGAGCACAAAGCCCTTGCTGAGCCAGACCAGGCTCAGGTGAGGGGCTGACAAGTGGCCAAGGCTCTGGAGTGTATCCATCACCGCAAAGGCAGGTGCCGTGACTGCATGTTGGATATGTTTGTACTAAAAACCGTGGAGTAACCTGTGAAAACATATTTCTTCCAGGTATCCAAAAGCTACACCAGGGTGAAAATTCTCGTTTTCAATAAAGCAATTAAATATTCCGACTCCTGAACGAGAGCTCAAAAAAATTAATCCTCCTTCCATCCTTGTCCAAACTTCCTATAAATATGCACTGGGAGGCTTAAATAATCTTGGCACGATATAGCAAAGGAAAATTATTGTTAAAAAGAGGCCCTGGATATTGTTTCAACAAACTTTTTCCCCACATAAACTTACGGAAAATTATTGACCTCATAGAAAAGTCAAGAAAGAAAGAAACCTCTTCTTGCAAAATGCCAAGATACCTATTTGAAGGCAAACTAGACAGACTTCCTGTAGGTTTGTCTGGAACACCTCCCAACTATGCTGCATTAATTATAGAGAACAATAACTGCTCAAGTTAATAAATAAAAATCTAAATAATCACAGTGTCAACAGTGATGATCTAAATAAAGCTAGCTGTGAGTATAACGATAAAGAAAGCATATTGAATACCAAGTAGTAGTGACCAAAGCCAAATTAAAATTTGATGCTATTGGCTCTGTAAGCAGTGGAAAGAGCCTGATGGACTTCAGTGAGACTGAGTTAAGCCCCCAAAGATAACTATTAGAATGTTAAACTTGATGGAAAATGGAATTGTTTCTTTGACAAAAAGGCCCTAAATCATTTTAACCTCACCAGTTTCACTAGGGAATTCTCTCTCAAGAACGGATAGCACACTATAGCCTGAAAACCAAGAGTGAATCCTTGTTTCCAGAGAAATTATCTCAAGCGTGTTCAGATTACAAGCATGTGGAACAAAACCCAGCTAGCATCCAAAGTTATATAGTCTGGAAATTCTGTGTTGTCTTATAGGCCATAACACTGCAAAGTCTGAAAACAAAATGACCTGAAGCAGTCAGTTGCAATTTATTTTATTTTTTTTTTACTATCAAACCTGACAATAATTAAATGTCATAATAGGAAAAGAAAATTTATTAGAAACTCTTACCATTGTTACAAAATTTTTTACCAAATCTTTACAGACAGAGACTGGTAGACAGGTTACTAGAAACCAGTAGGTTTAAGTTTAAGGCTGGTCTTAAGAACTACTGGTGAAAGAAGTTTCTTGCCATGCAATTCTGCTTAATGTACTAATTCCTTCTGCAAACCTGCATTCTCTGTGCAGTGTTAACTTACACCATCTTTAAGGTTTGGTGGGGTTTTTTCTTTCCTATGGTGGGAATGAGTGTAAATTTTTCATTATTCGATAATATCCAATAAATCTTTCTGAAGATAATCAGGATATTCATAAAGTTGCAATTACTTGATAATAGTTCATCTGAGAGTGGGCTTTACATTAAGGTACGTACTAGCTAAACATTTATATTTTCATGTACCTCTCCGCAACATTATGTAAATTGTTTTCAAGGAGTGCATCTGTGTGCATGTTTATGCTTATGGTATGTCATAAGCGGATTTTTGAATATGCAAGTGGATTTTGTAATCTTGCAACTTGTTATTTTGACTTCTGAACATATTTTTGCAAGGTGGAAAGGCAATGAGATTGTTATATGAGTGCCTTAACTTCTGCAAAGTGCTTATTGGTAAGGAAGGTTGACAATGTCAGAAAATAGCAAGGCTTATTGCTCTTTCTGTCTTTCAGAGGATGAGCTCTCTAACCAACGATGAGACAGAAAACCTACTACATTGGAATATGGATCCCCTGAAGAACGATTACCAGTTTGTTACCTGTTTCTTAATGTCCACTTCTACAATCACAACTTCTTACAGGCTTAGACATCATAAGCTCACAAGGTTTGTGTACAGGGGAACACTGAGGCACAGGTGAAAACTCTGACTCCATCAAAGAGCACTCCCTCCTGCAGAAAGGACACTGGGGAAGAAGGAATAAACTAATTTGAGTAACAAAAAAGAAAGCAACATCAACACCCATATCAGCAGTAGAGGATAAGAATAAGCCACAGAATGCCTTAGTGACAAAGACAAGATTCTTATTTTGATATGCAGATGAACCGAGCAAAGAAAACTGAAGAGATCACCTTAGCAGCCCAGACACAGTAGTAAGTTTGAAGGCTGGGAAGGGGGTGTTTAGCTGAATGTGCAAGGTAGAAAGGCTGACTCTTAGAGAAGTTGTGTATTAATTAAACTGCATGAAAAGAAGAAGGGGATGGATTATGACTTGTGTGACTATAAGGAGAGAGGGCACTAAGTACAAAGAGAGAGGATAAGAAAGGGGACATCATACATTTCATGAGTGTTAAGTGGATTTGCCTTAAGCGGGCTACCTAAAATCTGATTTAAAAGAATTTGATGATTTCCCAGATTTATTTTTTTTGCAGTGAGCAGCAAAAATAAAAATGCAACATGAATGAGGCAAGGGTCATAGAAAGGAGCCATTCTGGGCCTTGCTGCCTTCAGACGAACACAAATTACTTCAGTGCATGGCAGTGAGGACATCACCTCTTGTTAGGCTGTAGTAAAATCCTGACTGTGGTCCACGATGTAAGCTGTGGTCCAGCTAGCGTTGCACCTCTTGTCTTTGGCAGAACAAGCTTGGATTGCTCAACTTTCGGTATCAGTGTACAGGACTTCTGCTGGGATGGGCATCACCAGCTTTGTGGCCTGTGAATCTCTTGTTTTCTACGTCTACATTGAAGCAGCAGTGGGCACAGAAATGACCAGCAGCTCTCCTTGATATAGGATACTCTTCTGTTGTCCTCACATCAAGGAGTTCCAGGGCCCCTTCAAGTAACATTTTGTACCCTTAGGATGGCTAAAATGTTGATACAGTGCTACTAGAACTCATGAGGGCAAGGACCAGAACAAGTAGGATGCTGCAGACAAGATCCCTAAAAGCCTTTTAAGCCCAGCAAGAAAGTGCAGAGAGCTCTCTCAGCTCAAGAGGGGTTGGATATTGTGGAGAGGGCTGCACTGTGCTTCATGTTGCACAAGACCTTGGTAAGAAGTGGTTCAGTCATCAGCTGGGAGGATTTTTCAAATGCGTATCTCCGCTTAGCAAGCAGAAATTAGAACAGGATTATGTCGGCGGTTCTGAATGCTCAATGAAATGAGCAATTGGTCGTTTTCCTTGTAGTCAGGGATATCACAACAGAGACTTTAGTTAAACTTGGGATCGTTTTCTCCTTTGTCAGTCACTCTTTGTCCGACCTGATGAAGTTATTTTCTCTTAATAAACCATCTGGGTCAGCAGATACAGTCGAAGTTTAATGTAATTCATCCCCCAGCTGCCAAAACTGATCAGAGGAAATAGGAAGATGATAGTCAAATAGCTCTGTGGTCCCTCCAGTCAGACTGTTAGCAGCTTAACATTCTCCTTGGCAGTGAGAAGGGTGTAATTGTGGAGAAAGCTGGCTTACTGCAATGCAGAAGATATGTGTGCTTTCTTCATATAAGGACCACAATTTGCAGGAAACTCTAAAATAATCTTTACAGAAGGTATATTGTTCCTGATAACATTGCCATCTTTACAGTATTCAGGGATAGTTTTCTTGCAAAGTCAGAGGACGAAGAGAATAAATGTCCTCAATAAATGTTCTTAACTCCAGGCAGGTAGTGTTTGGCTTTCTCTTTGATCAGCCTAAAGGTTCTAGTAACTCACTGTTCTATGTTTTTGTTTCTGTTTATTGTTTTTGATAGTAGGTTTCAGGAATTCATTGCACATGACCTATAAATTTGCTTGTATGATTTCTGATGCCACAGTACTGACCCAGGAGTACAAACAGACTCCTCGGAACAGAACCCTGACAACATGCAATTTCCTAACTAACATGACTGTATTCCCTGTCTGTGTGTCCTTCCTAGGATCCAGAAAAAAGTAATCACATACAGGCTCACTGGGTTGAAATACTCATTTTCTAATATCAGCCTGATATCTAACATGGGAACTACTGCTAGCAAGTGAGGAATATAAATAAGCTGATGGTCTTTTCTATTTCATGCAGAAAATTTTCTGAGTTCTATGATCACTGGCACAGACAAATGTAGAGACTTTGAAAAGGAGAACTTGAATGTAAAAGTCATCAGAAAACTCAAAATGTTAAAGGGCAGAAGGTAAAAATTTGGCATGTGGGGGGTGGGAGACATTATGGAAATCAGTCAGGGTCATCGAAGTAACTGGAACTGGTTTAGAATTTCTTGATAAGGAAACTAAAACCAGCACTGTTTGGAAAGATGGTCCGTCATGGTCACCTTCCTGGGGGACAAAAAAAAAAAAAAAAAAGAAAAAAAGATTTATTTTTAAACTTATTTCTATATTCTCAAACAAAATTTCCATTTTTAAAGTTCAAAAAATATATTAGTTTTGAAATTCTGATAAACATAAAAGTGTTAAGAATTTGGGGGGGGGGGGGAAGAGGGGTGTGGAAATCCAAATCAAGATTTTAATTTTCAAAATATTTGAAGCTTTTTACTGTCTTTGTGCTAATTAAGACCCTGGGACCATCCTAATACCTCAAAGGTATTAGAGGTATTAATGGGACAGAAAATAGATTGGAAAGCTAAGCCAATGTTGATATAAGGACATAATGGAGTATGAATTGCTCGTGTAAAGGAATAATTACTTATTATCTACAGTTTGCTTATTGACGTATCTTCACTGGGAATTTGAGACCTAGAAAAATTGAAGTTGGAAGAAAAAAGGTCAAATTTAGAAGTCCGTGTTGACTAGACTGCAGCAGTTGAAATCTAGTAGCAAAATAGACTTCCATAAGTGAGCAAAATAGACTAGTAGCAAAATAGACTACCATAAGTGAGCAATAGACTTCCATAAGTCATCTCTTTATTTAGTCTGAAACAATGTGGAAAATTATAGGTAACACTAGTGCTTCAAAACGAGTATAAGATGCCCATACTCATAGTAAGAGTTCAAGAACTCTCTCAGAAAAGAGTTTAAAACAGATGACTCTGACATCATGTTTTTGGACTATGTAAATAGATGTATAATTTTTGAATAGGTGACGGATTACATTTGGTAGGCAATTACATCTACTTAGCTCTGTTGACTTGGCAGATAAGCAGAAAACAGGATTTGAGTTTCAATTACTACTCCTTTATTTTGATATCATAAGATTTTCTTCCACTTTTATGAGCTACAGGTTGAAGTTGAAATTTGACCTCACAGCACAAACTAATGGAGAAGTTCTTACTTTTACTTTGAACCGTATTAGACATCTTTGCAGTCTGGAGCTGTAAATGCATTTCAGAGCAGACTGTAGTACTATTAGATAGAGAGTTGCTTGTATAACACTTACATACGGTGAATTATCATGATTACTTATTGAGAGCCTGATGCTGAATCAGACTGAAAGATGCTTGTACTCAGTATGACTACAATATACAATAGCACTTTGCTACAGCAACGAGGAAAAGAGGCAACCTTTGCTTGTTCCCATTATAAAACGTGAAGGCAGTCTTGAGTGCACAAACGTCAGGAAATTTCTGGCTGTCGCTAAAGCCTATATTATTCTTAAGTGGACTTTCCACTACAGATATTTTTCTGGGATGTTTTAACTTTGTAGCACAGCATAGCAAATGTCTTCTTAAGAAATACATGATCCTTAAGAGCAGCCTTGTCAACATTTCAAATTTTGCAACCAACCAATTGAGAGGACTGTGTTTGCAGGATGACTGCCTCGTGCCATGTGTTTTCAAAGTCTTTACTTATACTTGGCAGAAATGACATTATCCACAGCTTTGGAAAGAATTTTTGGCTGAAGTTTCTTGGCTGTGCTAAACCTCATGAATATAGTTATGCCTGGAGAGTAGTTGGAGTTGAAGTAGACCATGAGACTTTGGAGACCTTTTTTTTATCTGTCACCTCTGAGGTTTTAAAGTTTGTGTGTGAGGCTAAAACATATCCCTGTCATCTAAAATGTATGTCTTTAGATTACAATGGACTGATTACTGCTGACCTGTCAGCTAGAGGAGTTGCAACTGCTACAATTTCATTCTGTGTGTAAACAAAATATTTAGTATTTAATTATAGACCAGTTGCATCTCAATACAATATGCCGGTGATTTTTGGAGCTGTGTCTTCTGTTTGCCCAGATGTTCATACAGAACAGCTGAAATTTAAGAAAAATAATAAAATAAAACAACAACATCAAACCAAAACAAAAACACCAAACGTAGCCTAACCAAACCAAATAATTCTAGAATAAGGTTCTGAAAACTCACACCGCCGTATACTGCCCATTTGATGAACTTCTCATTAAGGAGGCTTCTGAAAAGCAGAGCTGATGCCAGACCTCACACAGGTGGCAGGACATTTCAAATCATCTGGACATCACCTGGAGGAGCACCCGGTAGAGCCAAGCTAGAGGGTTTAGGCAACGCTTCATGAAGCTGAAAAGCAGCTGCCACCGTGTGAGTGACACTCACTCTGCTTATGCCGCAGATTGTATTTTGGCCAGGGACAAGCAGGTGACCACAATTTTCTGTGGGTGTATGTGAGTAGCTCCCAAAAACCTGAGGAAAGCAAAGAATGTGTGTATGAAAGAAGGGCTTAACTAGTGCCTTTAGAGCATGACAAGTCCAGCTCAGAACAGGTAATCATCGCTTAGCATAAATGAATGTTTTCTTTGCACCTACTCAACCTCTGACGTGTACCAGCACATGATCTGCACACATAAAAACACCTTTGTAAACAGGCATCAAATGCACATGGGGCTTGGCACTGTATAGGTACCTAAGGCAGAGACACTTCTTGCCTTTAGGAGTTAAAAAATATGATAATGCATCTGCTTTGCATGATAGCCAAAAATCAAGGAACTACCGCTGCCCTCACTGTTCCAGAAAAGCTTAGGAAAACAGTTATGGGATGTGGAGCAGTGACAGGATGGTTCAGTCCACTTGCAGGTTACAACAGCACGTTTACCTGATGTAGCAGGGAATACCCCAGGGTACATATGGGAAGTGGGTAGGACAGTGGCTTGAGATACCACTGGTCACAGATACCACTCTGCTATTTTAATGCTTTACTGTCACATTTAGAGCCACATGTTTACTTTGCCACTATAGTGGCAATCACTGCTGCATTGATATCCTAGTCTGTCAGAATATGGCACATCAGAAAACTGGTTTATAATGCATTTCAAGTGCTCTGTTGATGCTATAAAGCAACAACTTCTATTAAAATGAAAGGGAATGCATTTTAAAGAGTTAAAAGCCTTCCTGAATGCCTGATACAGATCGTATCTGCTTCATTACTTTCATAATCCAATCTTGTTGTCTCATCAAGTAATGATCTGCAGTTTGTTTAAATGAACTCATTTACTACAAATAAGCACAAATTAAATATATTACTGTCCTTGAATACCTCCAGTTGGAGCAATACCATGTTAATTTTTCCAGTTATTTTGTGGGGGATTAACAGGAACCTGCTGTAGTCCACAGGGTTATCCCCCTTGCCCTCCCTAACTCCTGCACAGTGTTTGCACCCTGGAATCCTGCCAAAATCCAAAGTATTATTAAAATTTCAGTCCCCTGGACTAAAGATACCCCAGCAAAAACTTTCAGGATTTTTGCATTCAAGACATTCAGGCCTGATGATTTTTTCCTAGTTTCTCTCTTACTGAAAACTGCTTAGCAGAGTGGTTAAAAACTTCTACGAAATTAGTATCCTGTTCTGTTTGTTTCCAAATGCAGAGCAGAATTACTAGTGCCATGCTTCTGTCTTTTCTCCATCAACATGCCCACATTAACAATTCTACTGCTAATAAGCTACCCTATTTCAAAGATTAATGTCTAAAATATGCAAATTTATTCTTCAATTTTGTAGCTCTGCCAGTCATCACTTCTTTTTCTACCATAATCTTTTTTTTCATTTGCCATTTATCACCTTATGGATTTCACTTTACTACTAAAAAATTATGAGCTTTTAGCCAAAGTTATTTTCTTTCCTCACTGGAAAATCAAGAAACCAAATCATTTAACCAACATCTCTTACAGAATTTCAAGTTTTCATTCACAGTTTTCTCTCTAAATTTTCCGTGTCACTTTTTCCCTCTTGCAAATTTTTCAGACTTAAATACCAAAAGTAGTATTACATGGAGCTGTTCTTCCTGGATATATAAGCTGGTTATGATCACAGTGATTTAATGTATTTTTATCTGTCATGAAAAGGTTCAAAAGTTAGAAAGAAAAGTTAGAAAGTGTTGGAGAGTTATAGGGGCAAACAGGGATTTGGTTACTACAAACATCCAAAAAATCACAGTTGTAAATAATGAACATGGCAAGGCTCTTAAACAAATTCCCATACTTATCTGTTATGAGATTTATTGGGTAAAATGTAAAATTGCAAAAATATCAGTAATCACAGCGCACTTTTTTTTAATATGGCATCACATACATACTGTCTATCATAAATGCTGTAACTACCCATTTTCAGTCCAGTCAATTTGCAAGCCCACCAGTTAGATTCATACATTTTGTGACCCTGTTGACTTGAGGAGAAGGTGGGTTAGAGAAGTAAAAGCTTAAAAGATGCATAGAGTATCACTGTGTCCTCACAGAAGGGTAGAATTGTTTTTAATGGTCCTTACACGCTGACAGAAGAAGGTGTTATTAAAATCATGCTAAAAGCAAGTTTCTCTTTCTGTGTACCAGTTCTATATAAGTTAGAATTGCACTGTGCTCATGCAGCAAATTAAATCTTGATGTTCTTGTCTTTGCTTGAAAAAATGCTGCTGCAGAGCTTATCACCAAGGTAAAGCTTTAGCTTCTGTGCACTGAATGAGATGGCACTCAGTTACACCCGGCCTCTTGGGTACAGCCCAGGCTTGCCTGTGCAGAAATTGATGTGCACTTGGGAAGGCCACTGATCTCGCTCCTCTGCCCAGGGAACCCAGGACAAGATGAAGTCCTCAAGTTTGGGCTCTATACCTACCTAATGCATATCCTAGAGTCTAACTTAGAATTTTTCACATTTAATGAAAAATGTTCTTATTTTTATCTCTTGTTCATAACAGTACTTCAGTAACACTTCTCATCAGTATTCTCATTCCATTGGTAATCCCTTTACTTGTAAAGAATCTATAAAAGGGATGAAATAAGCCTTTTCAAAGTTTGGGGGTTTGTTTTGTTTTGGTTTTTACTCTCATGATGTAGAGATGTAGCAATTTTGGGTAGGTTAGCTTAGTCTAGAGAGCCTCCTTCTCCTAGAAATCTAGAATCCTACAAGTCCTTTTCCTATGAATATGGAAAAGTCTTCAGACTTCCTACTTTTCAAGCCACTTAAGGAAACCCTCAGAAAATATTTTAATCTACACTGAAATGTCTGCAAAATGTAAAATGGTGGCTGGGAATCCTGCGATTGCTGTAGGGAGCTGTGGCTGCCTCCTGTCTTCTTTGCTTCTTCCACTGAGGAGAAGTTGGGTCAGGTGTAAACTCCTTGCTTCAGAGGCCCCAAACAAGAAATCTGACTCAAGACCTGCTTTGCTCAGCTGAACTACAGTCACCCAGAGCCTGGAACTTACCTAGCAGCAGCCAACCTGCTACCAAGCCCAATCACTCATTATCTAAGTGAACCCAAGCTCTCTGCTCCTGCCCTTCCTTCTGTCATCTCCAGCTTTTTATTACTCCCTCCCTCCCTCCCTTGTCTTACTCTTTCCCAGCTTTTGGCTGCTGGCAGAGATAATTGTCATGTCTTGCCTTCAAATGGAAAAGTGTCTTCTTCTCATGGGGACATCAGTGTGGCATGTGGGATGTGTGGATGGCACGCCAGCCAACTCAGAGGCGCACCTCTCTGGGAGGGAGAGAGGAGCATGGCACATACTCGGGCTTTTTGGCAGGCTGCAAGCTATTTCTTAACTCCAGTGCTTGCTTTGGAACTCCTTTCCCTTTCTGAATTTTTCAAGTGAACGCTTCTGCAGTTTGAAATGCATGAGGGAAAGTGGATTCCTTGCCCTCTGGGCAAGATAGGCAACTCCTTCTGCATCTAGTTTGAGGACGGGGGTTTTTTAAAAATGGCTCATAAACTGATTGCTTTTGTACCTTTCATTCTATCTGCACACTCACTCAAAGTCATCCAAACAGAATATCAGGACCTCTGACCACCAGGCTGAGAATCCTTACTCTGTTTCATCACCATTTGACCACACTGACTGCCCAAAACATTATTACCAAGTTGATAACAACCTGCTGACTTTTGATCCCTCCTCCCAACCATTAAGTTTAGGATTGGACTTTTGAGCTTTCAGTTAGGAGGGTGCTTGTTCTCTGTTGTGTTCCCATGGCTGCCATTCCTGCCATAATGGCAAAAAAGCAGCCTTACATCTCAGGAGCTCAATGCTTCAGAAAGCACAAGGCTGGAGAAATATCCATGTACAATAAAGGATGTTTCCTATCTGTGACAGCCTTTGAGATCTTCTTTGGCTTTTGGATGAATATCACCTTAATTTTACTTAAATGCTTACCATCTCTGCCACTCAGGGCATTTAGCTGAGTCTCCCACTGAATATTCTTGATTCATTTACTCTGGGTGAAGCTGGCAAACCAGGCAGAAGGATCAGTCTTTTGCCTTCCTCCCCCTCTTTTTCCTTCATTATCTTGCAGGTCTATACTGCAAGAACAATACAGTGTGGCTAGAATTAAAGAAATGTCAATATAAGCAACCTCATCTTGTCCCTCCTCATTTGAGCACTTCCCATTGCACTGATGATTGCGTTCTGAGTGTGCCCTTGGCCAAGGATATTCCAGGCTGGTATATGCAATGAAGCTTGAAGCTTCTCTATCTGCAAGCCCTGAGTATTTGAGGAAAAAACTTTTCATCTTGAAAGCTAGAGAGACAAAATAAATGCCTTTAAGCTATTTAATCAGCAGAGAGGGGATGTGGTGGATTACTGAGTAGCACGGAACGGCATCTCCTTTGGAGGGGGCAGCTTTAGGAGAGGAGTGAGCAATATTAGTGCACTCATGAACTGATGTTGAAATCAGATACAACTAAGATGATCTCCAGGCTATTCTTCTTGATCCTTTTTATTACTTTATTGTCAAAATTGTTTTCTAATATTATTTATCGTCTCAAATATCATGTTCCCATCTCTTGAAGAAAAAAGGCTGCCCAGTCTTTCATCTTCTTCTGGTTGTATTTCTCTGCCTCATTACACATTTGTTTTTATGAAGCATTTTATCATATTTTCCAAAAATTATTTAAGCTTTTGGTATCTTTCTTGAAGATGTTTTTTAGTTCAGCCAAGAAGTTATGGGCCTAAGGCCCATCTCTGCAATGACAGAAATCAGACAAATTAACTATTGTGATGGATGTTGAGTGGGCCATAGTAATGTATAAACACACTGCTGACCTTAATATAAGGTAGTCACCGTATGAGTACATTGATTAAGTCTAAAAAGAGGCTGTAAGGAAACAATGACTCAAGATAAGCCATTCCACAGGAATAGGATAATAGGAGACCAACTGGCTCCAAGAGCACTGGCGTGATTTCCTGCTGAGACTATTGGACTGGTTTTGTCTAGAAGGGCAACAGCCCAAGAACTGACAAAAACAAAAGGAGTCCCTCTTTCCAGAGAGGAGCTGGTTATTGGAGAGGGAAATCATACTGATCTCAAGACCCGCAAGGCCCCATATACAGAAAAAAGGACAGTTAAGAGCAGATGGTAAGGTGAACATAAACATAGCATGTTTAAAATAAATGCATGTGCACTTTTTGCTGGTTTTAAAACAATTTGTGAGGGTTCTTTTAATTCCATCATAGCTAAGGAAGCATTATGCACATCTCTAATTTGCTGTGACCTATAAGCAGATTCTTTGGTTTAGTATCATTTTTTATGCCCTCCTTTAATAAATCTTGTTTATAATGAAGCTGTTGGGGTTATTATCTGCAATGCACCAGCAAATGGAAGGAGTTTCTGGAACAGTGGCACTATGATGTGGCTCTAATGTGGTGATTTGTGGCCACATTACTGGCATGATCCACTTCCTCTCCTGTCACTCAAGGTGTTTTCCAGGAAATTTGTCATCTCTTTCACTATCGCTCAGATATGCAAACTGAAAATTGTCTACATATACCACTTATGAACTCACATTTCTCAGGTATTAGGGAACTTAACCCCTAAGGACCATGTGTTTCTGAATTGTAACTGTCCTTTGTATATGTTTGTGTCAGTATTTAGTGGCATAACAAATCTGATTTTTGAAAAAGCTCTGTGGGTACAATTCATTTTTGGCTTTGCAGCCTGGAAGCTGTCACCTCAGCCTCCTGCTAGACTCTGAATATAAGTCTGTTTCTATATATAAGACAAAAATCTGGAAGTTTAAATATTTTACCTGGTTCCTCTTTTTGTATGATCATTCCTTGATCAGGTTGCCTTAGTTACCACCAAAAGTTATCCAGATAACACACGTATTTGATTACACTTTTACTGTTGGTTATACATGGTATAATGAAATTTTGGCATATGTGCTCCTTACATTAAAGCTTGACATCTGATAACCTCCCCTACTATAGGTCTGTGCACATGGATGCTCTTTACCTTATTACAAGCTGTGGGGGAGGCATTATCATGCTCCATGAGAATGTCTAAAGGGGTCTTGAAGGAGGAACTATAGCCTGCATCTGCTGCTTTGACAAGCTTTGATCAACTCAAAATCCGCAGTTGCTTATTTTGCCCAGTTGCTAGGAGAAAAGCCAGCCACTGCTCTCTGATCTAAACCATGCGCGTATCCTAGACTCATCTCAATTTTCACATCTGCAACCTCCCATGCAATGCAATGCATCCATTCCTGTAGTAGCAGTGCAGAAGACTGGCAAAAAAAAATAAATCAGTCTGCACCTTAGAACCCATCTGGAGAGAAAAATACCAAACATCTCTGCAACAGCAATCACTGTGAAAGGAAGCAGGGGCTTCACAAAATGTTGGTTTATTAGTTACTCTTCAGAGCAGAAAGCAAGTGCAAGGCTACAACTATCTTCTGGTTTTATGCTAAGGATACAGACATCCTTGTGTGCCTGAAATCTGGGGCCTAGTACACGTCTGGGAGCTTTTCAGGAATCCTGTTTAATTACAGTTGTGTTGTGATAGCCTCTGACTGGGGATTGTTAATCTTTAGCAAACTCTGTCACATCTTTCTAATGCTTTTATTAAAACCCTCACTCAAAAAAACAAAAATATCAGGGAAAAGAATGCTAAAATTCAGAGTGTGTATATATGCTTCCAAATGTACAGCTGTATTGCAATGTTCTTTTTCTGATATTTTGACAGCAACGGCAGAAAATTAACGTAAAAGCTGATTTAGCTTTCCAACGCTTGTGTAACTGCCCTGAAAGATGGCCTTGCAATTTCCTCATAGAACAGATGGATGTTCTCAGTGCACTCTCCTCAGTAAGTAACACGTCCTCTTAGTTACTCTGCTACAATCTGGCTTTTGTGAAACTGAATTGTCCATACTAGACTTGCTTGTATGGCTAGGATTGTCCCGTGCCAATGTCAAGTGTTAATTTAACTCTTTGGATGGCAAAGACTGTTGACAAACATACAAGTTGACTTTTGCTATGTTACTATCTCACAGACAAGTGCCTGTTTGCCTTGATAGTACTGAGTGCAAGCAGAAGCTCTGGAAGAAAATACACTTTGGCCAAATCATTGAAGAAGACAGGGCTGCTGAGGTATGGCAAATGTATTCACATATGATCCAACTTAATGTTATCTGTCATTTGTGTGAGGAAATTAATGTATTTCTTGTAAAGTTAGTTGCTGTTTTGAGGTTGGAATGTAACTCCAGCAACAGAAGGGCAAATTCTTACTCCATGACTACTGGCAAAATAGACCTGTATGAAACCTAGGATGCAAATGTGGACATGGGCCTGTTTTCTTGTGCTGAGCTCTACATGAATAAGGTCCCTGATTTCTTCTTACATTTTATACTTATTAACTTTAAATTATGGTATTTTCTCTTTTTTTTGGCAGTAAGCAGTTGTGACACGCTATTTTCCAATGCATATAATTTCTGTAACAAGTCCATATGCCCGATACTCAGATCTCTAATTCCACTTTAATCAGGCAGCTCTAGTATTATGAGTAGAGACAGACAATTTTTGAGAGCACATGCTTAAGTACATGTGTGTAAACATAAATGTACACACATACACACATCAGTGTTATCACCTCATCCTGTTCTTAATGCAATATCATTCCAGTGGGGCAAATATTACAGCCTTTTTACTGCTAGAATTCATCTCTATTTCTACCATGACTAAATTTGGCCATACAGTCATTTATCTGCCTTATGTTTTTATATTGTTCCTGTAATTAAGATGAAAATTGGTCTGCTTCTTTTTTAAGATATTCTGAAGAAAACCATAAACCCGTTTATCTGCGTACCTGACACCATGTGCTGTCCTCTAATTCCTCTATAAGGCCCCCCACCTGGAGCCAAATTTTTTCCTTTCCAAGTTTTTGTTTCATTATAAAGCCTTCTTGTGTGCAAAGGGTCCTTGCTATAGTTTATTCTCACGATAAGGTAGAAATGAGGGACTCATATCATCAAACATGTTTGTCAAATACCTTTCCACAATATGGCACTTTCTCTTTTACCAAATGTCTGGGTCTTGCAGAGCTTTAGGAAAAATTAATACACATACATACAGAGTCTGGCTATGGTTCTTAAGGATTCCCAGCTACACACATGCAGTATGGAGAAATAGGCCCTTTAGTCACCCCATTCAAGTAATGTCAGGCTATGCCAAAAGGGTAGGCAAGAATTCCTTGGAGCAAAAACTTTTTCCATGCCAAGCACTGTAAAAGTCTGCATAGACCAAAGATTTTCTGAGCTCTTCTTGAATTCCCACACCAAGGTTCCCTACTACCATGTGTCTTTCCCCTAAGCTCTACCGGCAGGATTCTTGATGGCAAAGATGTATTTCATCAGGTATGTAGTTTTCATGGTTGCCTTGCAAACTTTTGAACCAGAAAGTTCAGCCAGCCTGATTTCGCCTGCTGGTGTCTAAAACATATGGAGAGGAAGAGGAGACTGTCATAGTAGAAACTTGTCATTAGTCTTACAGAAGCGGGACACCTTGTCATCCATTATCCCACCACAAGGATAATACTTTTCTCTGACCCATTTTTAGATATTCTTGCAGAAACGTCGTCCATGAACAATCCGAGTTCATCAACATCCTGTAACCCTTTCTCTTACATGTAATTCAGCCTACTGCCAGCTTCATTCATTGATACAAGATATATCTGTCCAGATGACTTAATAATACGGTGCAGACTTTTTCATTTTCTAGAAAATGCTCAGCTTTTTATTTCTCTTTTTAGATGCTACGAATCTTTCTTCTTATTGCTGATGTACTTTGTCTTTTCAGACTTACAATAATAATCTTAAGAAAGAGAAAATAAAACAAGGGGGAAAATTGAAACACAGAAAACAAATATGTTATCCTAACACACCATGATATACACTTCTGATAAATCGTCATGGGTTAGGTATTCTTGGCTTAGTCTGGTGAATAGTTTCAGTTTCTGAAAAATCATCTCTCTGATCACTTCTGTCAGGCTTTTGTCTTTTACAAAACCCTTCTCAATTTTATATGCTGCATCATTGCTCTGACAAGTTCTGTGATTGCTATTAAATCATTAATTTGCTTTAAAAAGCCCACATAACAGCGTTCACGTAACTTGCCTAGCTTCAGTATTTTCTGTTAGAATTTGGTAATAAAGTATATTGCAGTGCATAGTAAAAAAATGCACACATCAAAGTTGTTTTTTACAGAGTTAAGAGAATGAATCCTAATGCTGTAGGCAGATATTTCTGGAAGAAATAAAGTTTTCATATAATAATCCATTCCATATTTACAGTAGCTAGTACATCATCAAAGGCATCTTCATAACTTATTTTAAAGTAATTAGCATACATACATGTTTCTATGTGACCGTTTATGGATACTATGCTGTAGATGTTATTTTTTCTATTTGTCTATATATTAAGAGGATAGCCAGATTTCAAACCTACCAGTACTCTGCCATTTTTTTTGTGGCTGAAAAATAAAGGAATATAACTACCTGTAAATTTGTTGTATGGATTGCAGAACATCTGGTGAACACCTGCTTTCTGAAGACAAAGTTATTCAGATAATCTCACTGAATAGCTTCAGGGTGCTGTCTAGCAACAAATGGCAGACCTGACCTTATTATGGCTCATACCTAATGATAGCCAAAATGTCTCTTTTCTTAAAAAAAAAAAGTACTTAACACCCAAAAATATGTAGTAGGGCATGTTTCCTGGGCATCTTCACAGAATTAACACTTGCAGTCCTGATGCCTGTAAAAGCTGCTCTGAAGTCCATTTGCAAAATGGATTGTTTCTCATTAAGGACCTACATTCCCTTTGGTTGCTTGCCATGAAAGGAAACAGCAGGTCACAAGTTATGTGCAAAATTGGTAATAAGCTTGTTCAAAGGAAATAAATACACCACAGCATGTTGCCAGCAGTTTCTGGAACCTTGTTCAGCACTTGCACATCATATCTTCAAAGCTCTGAGGAAAAACATCAGGGTGGGGGTTGCTAAGGCATAACTCAGCACACTTGTTCTCTCTATCTTTTGCACTATTTCTTTAAAATGAATGGAAAACTGAAGAATAGTCTTGAAACAGTTCTCTCCCATTTAAACCTCCTGCATGCTTTATCCTGAATTTGAAGAAAACTTTGGGATAGGAGACGTAAGCATATGGCAAGCTCTCACCTGTTGGTACTTCCATCACAGAGCTGAGAGCGGCAGTGTTTGCATGGAACTGATAATGGAAGTGGAGAGAAATAAAGATGGAGCTGAAGTTTAAAGTGCATCTGAAGCACTGTTTTGTAGAAGTGAGACACCAGATGAGCTGATTAGGAAAATAAATTTGTGAACTTTCATCTCAATTTTTTTTTTTGTGTAACCTGGCTGGTGGTATGAAGTAAATCAGGATGCAGCAGAAGTAACTCAGATACTTTTATGTTGCCATAGAGAAAACTGATTAAGTTTATGGAAGCATGAGACAAAAAGTCGTAGAAAATATGAAAAACCCTCCAGAACTGTCCTGTCTAATCTAATCTCTGCCCCACAGCAGGACTGATCTTTCCTGAACTTTCTCTGGCAGAACTGTCTCTAGCCTATTCTCTTGTCTCCAGAGATGACACAGCCTCCCAAACAAATCTTTCCAGAGCTTTGTCAGTCTCACTTGTAGAGTTGTGTCAATGACTAACTTAAATTATTGCATTTTTATTTACTATAGAGATGAAGATGGTGCATTCCCCTAAGTGTCTGAAGACTACTCTCCTCAGACTAAGAAATCCCAATTTTTTTTTTCTTATGGGCCATGTCATCAAGGAAAAGCACACAAGACAGGGTTGGTGGAAGCTCTGGAAAGCTACACTTCACACAATGGGACCTGCTATATTGTGCTGTAAATCAGCCAGAAGCTGCACTTGAGGTGGTGAAGACTCATTTGAAGTCTGTCTCACAGACAATCTGATATCTATTGCTTCTGCATGTAAACATATCTTTAAACAAGCTCATATCCCAGTATACAGATGACCTATAGGTCTACGGTAGTTTTTATTAGGATATATTATGAAAAAGGGCAGACTTTGTCTCATAGAGTTTAAAAAAAGAAAAAAAAAAATACATATGGCCCCATATGTGTCTCAGATCTCCAAAGGTAGGGAAGCGCTGCTGACGCTTCATTGATTCTGTGCCAGATTCTCATGTTGAATCTTCACATGTGTCGCAATATGATGATAGGTCTAAAAGAACCTCAGATTCAGTTGGTTTAAAACTATTCTCTTTTGAACGCTACCTTCAAAATTAAGGCAATTTGACAGCAGAAGAAACAATCAAGTAATAGGCTACAAATTGCACACACAAAAAATCACAGTCCAATTTGATTAACTTCTAGACAGTGCTTCAATGAAGTGGATATTGTGAGCACATTCATCCAAAAGAATAAGCTGCATGTGGAAGAATGAAAATCACTTCAACAGAAGGCTACTAGTGCCAAATTACAGTTGCAATTTGTCCCTATTTCTTTTGATATACTCACGGACTGATTAAAAGTCTCACCTCCGATTTTCCTTGCTTCTGTTAGGAATCAGACTCCATAGTAACACAACAAACGTTTTGGTTTTTTCCAGTGGTTTAAATTTCTTTTTACCTCTCTGGTGAGGGATTCTTGAGAGCTAAGACATGCCAGTGCATGTGAGTGATACAGATAAATAAGCCTTCACTTCTGTAGTACAGGCTATTGCTGAAGAAGTTTGAAAATAAACGAGACACTATGCAGAAAATTTACCTTTTTAAGAATGTTACTCCTTTCCTGTAACTCAATGTAGATGTAGCCTCAAAAATATTTTCAGTGATGGATTACATCCTTATTTTTATTTTATAATAAACATTATACTTTTGCCTAAATTAAATGGGTGTAGGTCAGCACTGGAGACTGCTTCAGTAGGCTACTAGATCGAGAAGAAACATCCTACTGACTTCCAGCTTGGCCTTAGAGAATCATATTTAAATTAGTATTAAGATTGCACAGCAGAACAATATTTTCATTCTGCTGAAGGGACATTTTTTCAAACACAGTAGCTTGCTTCAGGGCTCAACCATTTGTACGTACTGTCTCCGCTGCCATCTCACTGACAGCAGAGCTAGAATGACAGCATTTGGAGTTCACAGCCACATATTTTTGTTGCTATGACACGTCCCATCTGGGAAGTCAGTTGCACAGCAACATAATGAAGTATTTCCAAGAAGCATTCATCCAGAGGACAACTCGTTTCAGAGCTGCTTTGACTGAATTTTGGGCCATAGGGCTGCTCAGCTTCCTTTGCTACACTCAGTCAAGGCCATTATGGGCCATTCTACTCTGTCAGCAAGTAAGGATTCTAATTTCAAAAGTGCTAAAAAAAAGGTCTACCTGCAAATCCCTATTTTAAGTGTTAAGAATAATGTGAAGGAAAACAAGAGTACACAGTATTTACTGCCATAGAGATGCAGACAGACGTCTACGGGAGCAAAGTGTCTACTCAGGTGCAATACAGATTTGTGTGCCAGAAAGCCTGGCCTGAGAACAGAGGTAGACAGTCTGTATTTTGAAATGTGTCAAGGAGTGCATATTCATTTATTGTAAGTTGTCCATCCCAGGGAGGTTCAGCTGGGCAGGATAAATTTTCAATTTAAGACTGAAATACTCACAAGAAGTGTTAAAATAGAAAATGTTTGCCTTACTAAATGTATTCTTATTCTTCAGTTTAAAAAAATCTCTAAATTATTTTTTTTGTCTGCTTCAGCTTCAAGCTGACCTTAGGCTAATGAAAAAGCATTGTTCTCCTTGTGATGCAGGGGTCTTTTTTCAGGTGAAACATGAAATTGCACATTGTAGTCTCTGTACTGAACGTTGCATCTGTTATGAAATGTGTATGTTCCAAGGTACCTCAACTCTACTGTCTTAAATTATATGCAGCTGAATTCATACTCTTGCTAGGAGGAGAAAATAAATGTTTCTTCAGGTTTGTTTAGGCCCATACTTTTTGTCCACAGCAGACAAAAGTCTGACATCTTGCTTGTGGTTAGAACATAAAACTTTCCCCATTACATTTTTGATAACATATCAAAGAAACACTTCTTGTTGCAAGGAATTCAGAGTTGTGACTTAAGCAAAATAAATGGGAATTAAATGAAACCCCCAGAAGTGCAAAACTAAATATTATAAAACCACAGTGAACAAAACAAAAACTCTGAGAAACATAAGTCTTCCCTAGGGACAGACACCAAGTGGGACAGGAAGTAGTGATATACTGTGTGCAAATGTATATTAAAGGACACTTATTCCTTAACACAAGGAGGCAAGTTAGATTTATACTTGTTGGGTTGGGGTTTTTGTTTGTTTGTTGTTTGTTTGTTTAGGGTTTTGTTGCTTTGTTTTTACTTTTAGCACTAATCTGCCTCACTCATTTTCACCATAGATAAATCATCTTTATTTTGTTCTGTAGATTTCAGCATTGTTGAGCCTACCATATTTCTCCCATCTGTGTGGACTTCCAGGGGAAAATGTGGAACTGGAAAGCTATGCTCTTTATTTCAAACATGTTTTTGTCCCTCTCTGGAAGAAACTGATCCAAGTTAAAGGAGATCCCTACATTTACTGAATGTACCGAGTAGACATGTCTCTAGAAATACTTCTCCCTACTTGAAAAACATTAATGGTGGGGGGAGGTGGCAGGTCCAGGTCCAACATACTACTCTGACCTACTAACCCCTACAACTTCTGTCCTGCACCGGCACAGCAGAGGACCCTCAGACCCAACAGCAAAGGCAGGTGTAAGAGACACAAGCTGTTGCTCCCTCTCGGTTGTACAGCCAGTAGCTGAATGGGTGAACAGCAGGGCCAGGTAAACAAAAGTGTTTCCCTAGGTAGCGATGCATGCCTAGAGATCTGCTTCGGTGGCTGCAGCTGTAAGGAAGGCTGCAGGTTATCTGTGTTTGCAACCACCTAAAGATAAGCATAGCCTTTGGGTTCAGTGGAAGTTCAGCTATATTTTGTCAGTCTGTTTCGCTGCTCTTCATTTTCCCAATGGGTGATTTTATATGTTTATATACCTCACCACAATGAGACACAGAAATATGTGTCCTATTTTTCAACTCATGATTAGAAAGCATGGAGCATATTGGCTCCATGTAACACATCACATTGGTGACAGAGCCAAGCATTAAATGCAGAAAACTGGTATCCCAGGGCAGCCTTTAACTCACAAGGTCTTTGTTGCACTTGGAAGGAGACCACAGATCCAATAACATATCTGCACAGTATCGCTGGGAATTATAGATAGCCATAACCTTTATCATTCACTAGCATGGCTGGATGTTATTCTGAGTGTATTTGAAATGTGACGTAGAATAAGAAATGCTACATGGAAAGAAGTTGGTTTTCTGCCATAATTCTGATCTATATTGCTTTATTGAAATACAAATAGCTGAATTTTAATGTTAACAATGCATTGTCATTTTTCCACTACACAGGATTATTGTTGCTGTGATGATAGGATATTCCCAGTTTTTACTAGAAGATATAATTTTAACAGCTGAAAGTCAAGAAATCTAGGAATTTGTCGTTTAAAATAACTTTTTTTACTATGGTAAACCTATAAACCATTCAATATGACATCACGCTCATTTCATTCCTAAAGCTGAGAACAATCTCGCTATATGACCTTCTGTTTCTCCCCTCTATCTTTTTGGCATTTTGGGATGATTTGAGATATACATATATATATTTCCCCTCCCCTGGCATTTTATATAGTCTTTGCAATAAAAGCCTTAAGACTTTCGAAGTATTAAACCAAAAGACATTTGGAAAAAGAAGTTGACTTATGTCCTGTATTATAGACTCTCACAATATTCAGCAGCAAGGAACATATCTTTGATCATACTTCCAGATGAAATATTTTTGTAACTTTTTTTTTTTTTTTACCATATGAAGTATTAATTGAACAATGATGCTTTAAAAATGTGCATATGGAGACAGTTAGATCCACCCATGTTATTGTAAAGCGACTTGTTTGATGTTTCATATTGTTCAGCACGAGAACATCATTAGAATATCCTGTCTGGCAAGAGAGGCTATCATGTTGAAAATGAACCTTTGCCTCAATTTTTATTTTCTCTTCATTTTCAGTCTACATCTGAAACTCCTCAAATACGCTGCTGAACTGTATGCACCAGGCTGAATTCACAGATCTCTGCTGCTTCATATGGACCAGACTGTCTGTGCCCAGAGAGCACTGCAGACCCTACTGTCCCTGTCCCCTGGGGCTCCCCCCATTACTGCCCAGGGTCCAGGACCCCGTGCCAGCCCCCACAGCATCGGCCCCTGCTCCAGTGATGCTGCAGCATGGATGGTCTCCAGCTCCCCACAGCTCTGCCCTGCCCAGGGCAATGGACAAACTGGTGATGAAGAAATACACAGCAAATTATTATCCATGTCTTATATATATTGTATATAAAATACATATAATTCAATATATATTCCATCTTGCATATGGAAAACACCTCATGACTTGATATGCAAATATGAAATCCCAAATGAATTTTTTTTTAAAGACAATTACTATTTTAATGTTACATTGCAATCTTTTACAAAGCAGGTTTCAGAAAAGGAAGGGGAGTTGAGAGGTTGAAGGTCACACTGGAGCTTTTCCAAATATTTTTACAGGCTTTGGTGGTTATCTCCTCTTATAAATACTGCACTTGGGAAAGTTATTTCAGATATTAATTGTATAAATTCAGTCTGTCACAGTTTAATAGACTAAGGGTAGTCACTGAGATGGCTCAATGACATATTTACCAATGGTGTTTGACAGACGTCTTAATATTTATCCAGTTCCCTTGGTACATTGGCTTGTGTGTAGACCACATCCCATCTGAAGATATTTTGTCTAGCTCATAGTATTTTGGATGTGGACAGTGCATGTATTTATATGGTTTGCCTGAGAAACAGCCTACTTTCTAGATAAAACAAACTTCCAGGTATCCGTCTTTGCCACTGGCTGGCAATTGAGCCAATGCATGTGATATCAAAATGCAGTTTGATGATTTTTCATGTTCTTGAACTGGAAAGAGTCCAAATTGCCCAAATAAGAGCTTCTTAGCAGACATGGAAATGAAAAGCCTGCCTTACCCTCCTTTGCAATCAGTGTTGACTCAAGAAATGGGTAAGGTATTATATGGGTGCATAATATACCCATATATAAGGTATGGTACTATGGGTACTGCCTATATAGAAGCCCACAGATCACTTTAGCCTGCCTATCCTTCTAGCCCTAGCAACCTGCTACTGTGTCCCCAAAATAAGAAGGTGGCTCAATTTGCAGCAGCAGCAATTGCCCTTTCCTCTTACCCCACCAACAGCAGGAGAAAAATCTGCTTTATGTAAGGATCCCTGCTATTTCCTCAGACTTAATGCTTTCCTTTACAGTTGGGAGCAAGGGGCACTGGGTAGGAAGGAAGACAGAAGAGTTGCCTCTGGAGACTTTAGGGCAGGGGTGTCAAACTCATTTTCACTGGGGGGGCACATCAGCCTGGTGGTTGCCTTCAAAGGGCCAAATGTACTTTTAGGACTGTATGAATGTAGGAGTAGTTACATTACACTTGGCCCTTTGAAGGTAACTCTGAGGCTGATGTGGCCCCTGGTGAAAATGTGTTTGACACCTCTGCTTTAGGGAGTTGTTGGTGTGGGGGCCTGAATCCTGAAAGTCTGGCAGGGTTCTTTTTATGGAGAATAACAGAGAAGTGTTGAGCTGAGAGAAGACCAGACAAAGCAGGTGACTCTCAATTGTCACTCCCTTATTGTCACTGTCCTCTCCTGTCTCAGAAGCACTTTCCCTTCAGATTTCACTACCCCTTTTCACATACATCATCTGCTCTTCCTCCAACTGATGTTACCCACTCTTCTCCCGAATGAGATCCCAGGATTCTGCCACCACAAAACTGAACTTCTCCCTTTCTGGTTAGACGATGCTAGCCAGCTCGATCTTATACACTTGATCCATAAATCAATCAGCCATGCATGTGGGATAAATATCATCTTCTGATCTTATTTTAGCTGTGAAGTTTCATTCCATTTCACCAGGTTCTACAGATTTTGACACTCACTGACACAGTCTCTACTGATGCAAGAAGCTCATTTGAGCTCTTAGAAGCTTTGTGTTTCTGTTTCCCATATTCTGTACTGAATTCTTGCCTTCAGTCCTTCTGCCTTTTGTTTCTTTAGCTTTTGCTGAAATGGTTTACAAATTAATAAACTTCTTTCTCATTTCAGGCCATCCTTGTACTCAAATTTGACTTGGGCCTTGTCAATCATCACTAAGAACAGGATGCAATTGCATGTCATCTCACATTTATTCTGATAAGGTGCAACATATGTAGCTCATTTTTAATTTGTTCTGGTTAGGTAAATGAATCTGCAGTATCTGCTAGTGGATCTGAACCAATTTAAGTTTCCTGTTTCCAAAGGTGCCACAACTGCAGGGCTCTGATCCCCAGGTAAGACTACAACCCATATAAGGCAAAATACTTTATTCCACTTCTCCTCCACCACAGATATGGAAATAGATGAAAATCCACAAACACTGTAATGTATTTCAAAATTTTCTTAGAGATGAAGTCACTCCCTCTTCTTTTCTTCTCCATCATTTTTGGTCAGACTAGAAACAAAATCTTCTAACATCACTGAACAAATTGTTTTTAATCTTCTTTTGGTGTAAGTAGACAGTAGGAGTCTGTGATTTGCATGGCCAAAAACGAACTGGCCAAGACAAATTGCTAATTTCAGGGTACCTTTACCAAGCAAATCTCTGAATTTGCGAGAAAGAATTCATCCCTGAGAATTATAGGGTGTTTCAAAAAGATGGACCAAATTTCAAGGCTCAGTTGACTTCAAATTTGGTCCATCGCTTTGAAACACCCTGTACAGAATGCACATTGCGTCTCCCTCCTGACTCCTTTAAACACTTTAAGCTCCTCTGGAACATAAACATAAACTTATTGTTTGATAATAAAATAATTTTTAACAATAGAAGGCTTGAGAAATTGCTGTGATACTCCAGTGTTACATACTGCAGATCCATTGTAACTACTTGGACCACAGAGCCATAAAGCTAAATTATAATTGACGAGCTGTGCCGTAACTTGTGTATATTAAGCTTTTAAATAAGATTATGTTCAGCTGCTGATTGTCTTTTAAAACTATCCTCAAACCTGAAGAACAACCATTAAAATAACATTTCTCTCATAATTTATTATTTTATGTATTCACAGAAGCAGCTACGTTTTTTCAAATGGTTGATAGCGGATGGTATTTCAGGCCTGTTAATCCAGCAGAAGAAACACAGGTTTGAGATTCCGAGCTAGAATATATCCAATTTTGCCTATCAGCAGCAGAAATATTGTCAATTGATGGCTAGCTACTGGTCACAGAATTTTTAATGTTGATGATGAATAGCAATGCTTGAATGTCACATTCGTCACTGGACTTGTGCAGCTCTGTATGTATCATTGTGATGGTGACTGTGAGGCTGTTTTAGCTCTAAGCTTGACACAAGCTTAGCTCTGTGATGAAGCCTAGAGAAATACCTGTTTGTCAAGGAAAAAAGACAGTAACTGGCACAGGCCACAGAAATAGTTCTTCTATTACTGGGTTTGTGACAGACATATTTCCTCTTTAACTGAGGGGCGTTGACTGGGAAGCTATATTTCATGGTTGATGGTTAGAGGGTTGGTTAGAGCTTTGAGTAAGCAAACAGAAAATATTTGAATCAGAAGGAAATGAAGGGCAATAAAAAAGGAATTCCACCACATCTTTCAGCTGGGTAGCTGCTCACAGTAGAACTGTAAGCGAAGGAGACTCTTCCAACTGAAATATCCAGTGCATTTATTTCATAAAAAACCTGATCCTTAATGAGGCCTTACCCTGGCCTCCTTCAGTGTAGGAACAAATAAGGGGGTATAAACTGAAGCTGAGGGAAACTGTCTTGCAGGAAAGGAGGGATATTGCCTTGAAAGGAAGCATTAGCCTTGTCTTTTGAAGGCAAACAAAGCTGCCAGATTGCCAAAATGATCACGTTCACATGACTCAAGCAGTAGTTGTCCCACACAGCCACTCATGAAGTGCTGAAAGCCTGTATGTTTTTTCTAGCTATGCCTTGTAGCCTACAAATATATTATTTTGCCCTATGAATCGTTTAGATTTGGTGATGTCAAGATGGGAGGCGGCCTGGGCTGCAGTGATCACACACTGATGGAGTTCACAGTTCTGAGAGACATGGGTCAGGCAAAGAGTAAAGTCAGGACCACAAATTTTAGGAAAGCAAACTTCCAGCTGTTCAAGGAATTAGTCAATAGGACCCACTAGAAAATTGAGCCGAGGGACAAGGGAGGAGAACAGAAGAGGAGGCTCTGGGGAGGCCTTATTGCGGCCTTTCAGTACCTAAAGGGGGCCTATAAGAAAGATGGGAACTAAATTTTTAGCAGGGCCTGTTGCAATAGGACAAGGGGTAATAGCTTTAAACTGAAAGAGGATAGATTTAGATTAGTTATAAGATATTCTTCACCATGAGTGTGGTGAAACACTTTCTGAGCTTGCTCAGAAAGGTGGTGGAGGATCCATCCCTGGAAACATTCCAGGCCAGGCTCAATACAGGTCTCTGAGCAACCTGATCTAGTCGAAGGTGTCCCTGCTCATGGCAGGGAGTTGGACTAGGTGACCTTTGAAGGTCCCTTCCAACCCAAAGTATTCTATGATTCTATGATTTTTTATTTGATAGGCTATAAGGACAGGATAGCTGCATACATCTGTTGTTTCTCACCAACAGCAAAAATATGCACAAGTAAAAGTCTTTTTTCTAGGTGAATTCTAAGCCTTCTCAATATAGAAGGGCAGCTTATTATAGTCACCATAGCCAAATTGTTTTCATCAACATAATTTCAGGGGCAAATAGTTATTCTCTGGGTTAATCACCAAGTTCTGCCAAGTATTACCTGGCTGTTTCCCAAATTGTTTAGCTAGACCTCTGAACATCCATAATTTCTAATCCACAAAGCAGTGAACATGATAACATCTAATTGTGATACCAAACAGTATTCTCAAACAAGTATTCATAAACTACTTTCCCTTCTGCAAAGAACAGAGAGTGGGGCAGAGCTTTACTTTTACAAAGATAAACCTATTTTGTGGAAAACCTGAGGAATGTTTTCTTTTTAGCTCTCTGATGCTGTTCATTTCAGAAAGCTTGCAAGGTAAGGGCTCATCTCCACCAGAAAATTTTCCCAATACAGTTTAGACAGGCCAAGTTTTGCTACTGATGACATTATGCAATCTTTCAGCTGAGGACAAGTTTGTGCCTCACTAAACCTGAACAGAATCTTACTCAATACTTAATTTTCGTTGCCATTAGCAATGTATTATGTATGGAGGGGGAAAAAACCAAAAACCCACCCAGTATGCTTTCGGCTATCAAAGCAAGAATGTCAAAAGGAACCAGAATAAGTACTGCTGTTGCCGTAGAAACACATGAATTGTAAAGAAATGGCTAGCCCTCTAAAAGCTTAAATGCATCCATATGCAACAGCTTACATGTATATGTGATTTAAAGGATTTTTGGTCTTTTCCCTGGTAAAATTATATGTCTGCAATTGGAGGTCTTTTAGTATCTTTTAGTGTCTCTAATGGAAACCAAACATGCTAGGAAATGGCACTTAAATTGCCTTCACCACATTATACCACAAAGAAGAGTGTAACTAGGTACTAATGTAGGTCATGTAAGGTAAAAAGTAGCCAGAAGGGACATCTAGTCAGCTTTCCTGCAAATATTTTGTCTAGAGCAAAGAGAGCCTGGGAAAATCTGTGTGGTGAGCTAGCAAGATATTTTAGCAGATAAAGCTTGCCAGCCTCAAAAGCTTAGGGAATGAACAGCATCTCCAGAGAAAGCAGGGGAGGGGATAATACTCCATTAGAAACTAAGGATAGGAGATAGAGCAACAAGAAAAAAACACACAGTATTCTCTGATTGAACACATTGGCTGGTCCTTCCATGAGTCACCTTTTAGAAAACCCAGCAAAGGAGCTAATCTACCTGGAACCTTCTTCAAAGGCAGAATGGCAGAGGCCCATATACAAACATGCATATTTTTATGAAGGTATCTAATTTTTAAATAACTGGGGAAAAAGGTTACTAAGGGAATAAAACTTCTTTTTACCTACAAAGCAAAAACAGGCTGTAAAATTCCTATTGCACATGAAGCTCCATTCTTGGTCCAAACCAGCTATTTCCTATATTTACCCTTTCCTGGGTCAGAAGTAGATTCTCTGAACTTTTCCACAGTTAGATTTTAACTAGCCAAATATAAATGGGAGTCTATGGTGCTTTCATTTTGTCATAACTTTTCAAAATGCCTAATGCTCTGTAGTTCTCATTACACAGCTCACGTCTTTCCACACAATTCAGCATGGCCTGTCTGGAAGTCTGGATTTACTTAATGATAATTACACAAGTAGTCAGGGGTGCTCAGTTAGGACAAATTGGGCGGCAGGCTCATGGCAACCTGGAGGCATTTGGCATATGGGAATGCAGACTTGGCACACAGTGCTACAGCAGGCAATCCCAAGGTTGTGGAGATAGATTAAAAGTGTGTAAGCACCCTTCTTTTGTGTTTCATGCCAGAAATAGGATATAATTATAGGCCAGCTGTCCACATGATGATCAGCAAGCTCCATTTGCTGTCCTCTGCAGCACATTGATCTCCCATCCCTGTTACCAAACTGTTATTCTCTCCATGGCTACAAAAGTTCTGCTCAGTAGGTTGTTTCCCTCTGACACACCGTTTCTGTATACACTTCTTTTTCTTCCTTCATCCTTCCTTCTTCCATTCACGTCACATTTGCTCCCTTTTGGACTGTTTCCCCTCTTCTCAGCCCTCAATGACACACAGCTCCTCCAGAGGCAATGAGCCCAAAGCCAGGTGAACACAGCTCACCTGACACCAACCCTGGATCCAAAACACTACAGCTTTTCCCCAGGCCCTCTGTTTCCATAAACACATCCCTCTCATCCAGCACTTCCTAAGAGTATTGTTTTTTCAAAGTCTCCCATGCAGTCATAGGCAAGAGTCCCTTTTGGAATCCTGTCTGCAGCACATTTCCTTTGCTGTATTTACTTAAGAGAGCAGGTTGTAGCGGTCATGTAAGTTATACTTAACATTCCATCCCATGGATGTAGATTTCAAAATCCCCATATTTTATAACTATGAATTGGATATACTGAAGTTGAAAATGTACTTTATTAACCAGTTCTTCGTTTGCTGGAGCGGGCAGGTAAACACCACAATATCACAAAAAATACCATGTGTACCTTGCAAAGAGTACTTTGCCATGGGTTTGCATCCTTGACCAAAGATTTTTTTGTGGTTTTTGTTTATTTGTTTGTTGTTGTTTTGGTTTTTGTTTTGGTTTGTGGTTTGCATTGTTTTTTTGTTTTTTTCCTCCCTGTTTTCCTGCTGGACTCTTTTGAGAAGCTACCATTGCCTTAAGACACCTTGTTCCTTTCAGACCTCACCAACCAGGCTCAATGGAGCATATGGTTCACCATCCTTTTGTCTGTGCTTTTTATCTTGTATTTTCGGGTAGACTTTCCAGGGAAATACATATTATATCATTCATTAACTAATTCTATAGCCATTTGCCATGCAATTGCATGGCTTGCCCTAGGAAAATAGTATGACTTGGAGTATCCTGCCTCATTTGTAGTTTCTGGAGTATTTCATTTGCTGGTTGCAGTAGGTTCTGCTACTATTTTTTTAATTGTGTGGCTTCTGGCTGTAGCTGTCTACTCGTGCTGCTCTATAAACATCAAGCCATATGTATGTCTTAACATAATGTGCTGTATCGGACTGCTGCTAATGCCTTGGGATGGAATGCTTCTCCAAGCTGGAGAGGCTGCTGGTACTTTTTTCTTCAGCACTCATTAACAGAATCAGAGCAATCGTAACCGTCTGTTCACCTTGGCCTTTTGCCTGTCTGTGTATGCTGATGATGTGATGTGATTGAATTCCCATTCGCAGGTAAACTGTACAAATTCTCTGGAATTACATTCCTCTGGGTTGTATTTTTGGGACTGTTTTAGTAGCTGAAAAGCTCTAATATTTTCTTTAGTGCAGGAGTGTCTGACAGCTTGTCTGATTCCCCAAAGCTTGAATACGTGCATTATAGCGAGGATTTCCCACTTTTCCTTCAAAGCCAGCTACAAATGTTTATGCTGGGAAGAGAAACACTGGGTGTTCTGATGTGTCGGTCTGTATTTTCTCTGCTGCCTGCATTGCCCTACATAACAACTCTGGTCAGCTTTGATCACATCTGGAGAGTAGGTAGTGCATCTGTTTTTTGTGAGGAGCTTCCTTCTCTGAGCTGGCTTACAAGTATTTTTGTGATTAACTCCTCTGCCCGGTGATCTAGGTATGATTACTCAAATGCTTGTATATATGATGCCATGTTGGACACTTGATTTCTTTTAAGAGTCCAGTATCCTTGGGCAGCAGGCAAGTATTCTCTTCTGCTGTCTGGCTGTTCTAGAAATACAATGGACATGAGCACTTGTAAATCTACCTTGTATGGTTTGCTCTAACATTCCTGCCAGCCACTGTTCAGAAACTGGCCTATATCAACGTTTGCTACGCACATTGTATTACATGTTGATTTTTATCACATTGCAAGTCTTATTTTCCTTTCTTGTCACCATATTTCCATCCACAAAGCTAATTAATTTCCAAATTCTTCAGCTGCTCGCTGCTCCTAAGCTATGGCATTGCCATATCAGTAGACTGTAGTGAAGCTGGTTTTGGCAATTAGCAGTGACTTCTGAACTATGCTCCCTTAAGTTTACCACCTTTCCTTCTCTATATCATTTCTTTTGCTTCAAGGGTTCAATTCACATTTTTCATGTGTAAACACTATCTTGCAAAATATTATTCTTCTAGTCTGGACATGCCTATTGCACTCTGGGGATAATTTTATACCTTAATACTGGTTTCTCTCAGGCATAGTGTTCTCATCTTCCTTTGCCTCTGGTCCTAGTTTGTTTTAAAAACCATTTGGTTTTGCTACTTTGCACTGCACTCCTGCCAGCTACAACTAAAACCCCACCTTCTGAAAACCTGCATCACCTCTCAGCATCCAGCATTTTTCTCTTTCGGTGAGCATTGATAGAGTTTCTGCTGGCATAGTTACATGAGCTAAAAGCAAGTCATTTATCAATACCACCATTTCTCTAAAAAACATATAGGTCTTAGTTTTGTCTCTTTTGCTCCTAATTGTTGATTTTGTTTCATTGTGCTTTTTCTAGTAATTTCATGCTTTTTCTGTGCTACTTGATGAATTCCAGCTGTAGCTGCTCCATTCATGGTTAGACTTTAGATGTGGTTTGTTCATTGACCTATCTCCACACCCAGTGATAGGTTTCTGATAGCTCTTTGAGTTTTTGCATATTTTATCTCTATCTTCATAAGTTAATTCATCTTTCTCTATCTGCTAATTTCACAAGACAGGCCTCAACCATTTAGCTTAGGGTGGCTGTTCTCTTGCTTTTCCAGATTTTTGACCTTCAGTGCCTAGAGGCATTTTTCATTTCTTACACGAGACATTTCTTAGGAACATCGTATCTTACCTCAAGGATTTCACATGCCATATTTATGTCTTCTGCAACATCTCTTGTCCATTACACATAATCCTGTCACTGTTCAACTTCTCATTTTCTAAGGGAGGACCCAACCCAGGGTACCGTTCCCAGCTGTCCCCTACCAGCACCTTCAGCTTGATGCCACAGTATCTGCTGCTTGCCCAAGCAAGCACTGTTACAGCAGTCTTCTAGCTGTTTTAAACTAAATAAGCTTGAAATTACAATACTTGAGGTGAGAAAAGATAGTCCAAGATGAGAATAGTTTTGCTCTCTCCTGAGTTCTAACCAGGCCTGTGTGTAAGAGAAAAAGAATTTACAGTTATGAAACACCCTTGAGTTTTCACTTTGGAAGAAATTCATTGAGTCCTGAGTCAGGTGCATTTGTCTGTTTGATGCTTTTCTTCAAAATCCTTGGCCCCCAAATTAGAGAGGTCAGAATGGAAGACAGTATTGTAGAGAGCTGGTGTGTTTTAAATAGTCAATTTAGAGGACAGGAAAAAAAAAATCCTTATTCTTTGCCTGGACCTGGTGCGATTTTATTTAAAGTTTTCAGTACAGTTTTAATATTTGGGGTTCCAGTTTAGTCTAGGCTTTTTTCTTTTTAAATTTTTTTCTTGCTAGCTGCACAAGTGTCTTGTGATCTTTGGCAGGTGTTCTCGGCTTGTTCCTTAGCACAAATTCTGTACAATGAGCTCGTGCATTCAGAAGCATTTGCTTGTCTGAGTTGGGATCTCTGGCTTGCACCTCATTCCAGCACTAGTGCTGGTGCCATACAGAACTTGCTGGCTGGTTCAAAACGATGACACAGACAACAGTATGTGCTTAGAGGAGAGTCAGTCCAGGCAGGAAAATTAGGTCACAAAACTGACAAAACCAGATCTAACCTGCAGCTGAATGCTCAGGGCCAGATCCTCTGATAGATTAAATCATCATTAGGTCATTCATGTTAATGGAAGGATGTGCTGATTTACCTCCTCTGAAAGTTTTAGCTGGCCTCTATATGTGCCTGTTGAAATGAAGAGGGCTTTCCAATAAGTGATGTGATTTTGAGTCATTTGTTTGGTACATTTTTTCTTTTATTACATTTTCATTGTCTGTCCTTCACTTACCAGGGCACAGTCATCCCCTCATTGGTCCACTTAGAGATTATAACTTTCCCCTTTCTAGGTCTTGGATGATCAAACATTAAACAGTCACTACTACCAGAACGGTATATAGATTTTTAATATCAAAAAGTAACCCTTTCTGGAGCAGCTCTTATGGCTTTCCTGTAAACAATATGAAGCTTAAGTCCTTTTGTCTGAGCCACTGTCCAGGCAATTTACACAGAGCTTAGATCTTAACCACAAGGTTTCAGCTACAGAAGAGAACTGAACATATTACTGCTATTCAGGTTATTTTTTTTTTGCTTCACTTTGCAAACAAGTGTGAAGATAAAAGAGCTCAAGATGATAATTGTTACAAACAGTTTAGAAAATAATAAATGTTCCTTGTACACTGGATGCCTCCAGCTTTCTGCTCTGTCATTGTGAGAATGTAAAGAAAGGCAACAAATGGTAAGGCATCACATTTACCCTTGACAAATAACACATCTTCACAATTCCTGATTAACTCATGGAAGTCACTGTCATATAGAATCATAGAATCATTTGAGTTGGAAAAGACCTTTAAGATGACTGAGTCCAACCATTAACCTAACACTGCCAAGTCCACCTCTAAACCTTGTCCCAAAGAACCTCATCCACGCATCTTTTAAACACCTCCAGGGATGGTGACTCCAGCACTTCCCTGGGCAGCCTGTTCCAATGCCTGACAACCCTTTCCATGAAGAAATTTTTCCTGATATCCAACCTAAACCTCCCCTGGTGCAACTTGAGGTCATTTCCTCTCATCCCATCACTTGTTACTCGGGAAAAGAGACCAACACCCTCCTCGCTACAACCTCCTTTCAGGTAGTTGTGGACAGTGATAAGGTCTCCCTCAGCCTTCTTTTCTCCAGGCTCAACAACTTCAGTTCCCTCAGTCAGGACTTAATAGGGCTCACAGGACTGTCATAAGATACTACTGAAGATTCAAGAAATAGGATGGTTCCATTAAAAAAGCCAGACACATACCAGAACGAAAACACTCAGTACTTCAGAAAACAGCAATGGAGCACCGAGCAGGCTTTTCTGCCCATTGTATTTGAAATTTCTTTCTGTCTAAAGTATTTGGTAGGGCCTTCTCAAGAAATTAGTTCTATGCTATGATTCAGCCTGCCATAGAAAGTCTTATATTTCTATATTTTGATATGCTTATACAGTATAACTTTGCCAACTAAGTAGCAGAACAGTATTCAGTCTTTATATAAGACTTTTTATTCATATATCAAATTACTTTCCACATAAAATTTATGGATATAGAAACTAAGACTTAAAGGAACAACTCAGTTATTTCAGTGTTATAGATCACAAATAAAATACAGGTTTCTTAAATTAATCCAAAGACTTTTTAATTTTTTTTTTTTTTTGCCTGAAGATTGACTTGGAAATTTCATACACATTCTTAATTAACTTTGCTTTGAAAATCACATTATTTTTAACAAACTCAGTTTAAGATATAATATGTTTTTCAAGACAAATTAATATTCTTAAATGATGCTAATGGTAACTAATACCTTATTATGTAACTGGATTATCTTTTGGAAACGTGAATATTTCCAACGTAAAGGTGCAGTGATGCAATGATAAAAAGTCTCCTTGAGAAAATTGTATGGTAGACTAACAGGCTTTTTTTAAGAGAGGTTCTAGGGACATCAGAAGGTAAAACAAGGGGTTAGAAAACTTCTGGGAATCCACAGACTATTGTTAATTAAGCCACAAGCTGTAACTAAGAACAATAAGCCTGTTATCAGTGGGATTATATGCTATACAGCAAAATGCAGCTCCAGTGGAAAAAGTGCAAGGATCTGCAAATCAAACAGGACTGCTCTAAACAGATAGCATGTTCCTGCTCCACAAGAGGCACAGAATTCAAGAGAGCCACAACCTGGTTTTTTGTTGATTTCGACTTTCAAAATCCAAATCCTGGCTGCCAAAGGCGGAAGATTCACTAAAGGCTATGAAGTGCCAAGAAAGAGGTAGTCATCTGTAAATCGTTGGAGGCAGAGGAGACGTGCTGGGGAGCAGCAGCACGTGATTGTTCTGCTCTCATTCTCCTTCCTCTCGGCATCTGCTGAGGCCACTGTCAGGGATGGGGTACTGCAAAAGAGAGATTTCCAGTCTGCCCTGATAGAGCTATTCTTGTGTTACCTGCCTTCACAGATGGGCACTGTGGAGTGAGAGTCTTCTCCTACAAGGAAGCTGTATCACTGGTTCTGTGCTCTGTCTTCTGTGGTTCTGTTTTGCTTTGGGGTTTTTTGTAACATTCTGTCCTGCCCCATTTCTTTCAAGGACTGGAGGTAAAATCAGTGTTGTCTGTTGGTGGATCAGTGACATCTCTTTGATTCTGTTAATTTCAGAGTGCCAAAAGCCTGAGAAATGGGATGACAGCAACATTACTAGTAAGGAGTTTTCAAGTGATAACCGCACACAGTGGCCGACAAATCAGGAAATCTGGCAGCGGTCCCCTCAGTGAAATTTGCTTGACATGGCAGTACACGCGTGGCCTCTCAGAATAGATCTCATAGTGGTGCCAGCCAACTTTCCCATCTGAGGTAACCCATTTTGTCACTGAAGCCGTTCCTCCACATTGGGCAGTATGTCAGAAAGTCACTGTCTCTGGACTATTTGCTGAGCTTTAGTCTAGACTTAGAATCAAAAGTCTCTAGTTTCTGTGCCGCTCTCATAAAAGTAATTTCCTAGAACAATAAATAACTAGTCCAGGGTCTCAGATACTTTAAAAGCTACACTTACAGTTATAGTTGGACAAATACTGTACACTTCAAATGTAAATAACTGAATAAAGTTTTAAATGGTGCATAGGTCAATCTCACACTCCTTTTACATTCATTTCTTTGGAAACATAAAGTGATGAAGTTTCAGCAGCACTTACGTTTGTGGGAACAAATTTTTGAGGTCATATATACTAACATATTGGCATTCATGAGAACTAGACTGCACTTATAACTACTCAGATCAAAAGCCCTTTGGTTCACATCCCTACTCCAACCCAACCCAGTATTTGTGTGCAAAAGTCTTTTGTTACCCTAGGGTGTGCATAAGCACCTAGTAAGAACTTCAAGAAATTTCAAAAAATACCACGTAGTTTTTGGTCCTTAAAGGACATAGATATTTGAAGAATGGCTTAGATACTCAAGCCTAAAATGTAGATTCTCAAAATCCTCAGTAGATGCTTATGTGTTAAAGTCTGTCAGTGCTCAACCTTCTGATATGAAAGCTTCACAGGTGCCCAGAAAGCCACCTGCTGAATTAATAACCATTCTCTGAAAGAGAAGCGTGACTCTCCTCTGGTTTTCTGACATATGGCCTCACACACCAGTCTTCAAGAGACTGCAGTGTAATGAATCCAAAGTAGAAAAGATCAGCTCATCAAAGGAAGCACTCAAGACTTGCTGCTGCCTGAAGGTCTTTAGATTGATGAGTTTCATTATTTTCTTGATCTGAAAGTCCCAACTCTGCAATATGTGAAGAGTCCCATCATCTAGCTTGAACTACAGGTTCTGCTTGAAGGGCACTCTTGTATCAGATGCCATAGTGCCCACGTTCTTTAATGGACTTGAATCTCCGTACCCACCTGCATCTTGAGGAGCTAAGTGCCTATGTGCATCCAACGATTCTACAAAATGTCTTTCTGCGTCTTTAAGCACCCTGTTATCTTGGAAAATATTATTAGCAACCTTGCCTGTATTTGATACCCACAAATAGATCTAAGGGATCATCTTCCTTCCTCACAGAGTTCTTTCATTTCTTCATTACTTTTATAAAGCACTAAACTACATTTCTGATGAGAAGATGGGGTGACCTAACAAATACTGAACTGAACAGATCACTACTGTGTGCTAAAGCATTAAAAAAATGTTATGATGATTAGATACATTTATTATAAACTATTCCTCAGTTATTATCTGTATAAATGCACCAGTGTGTAGTCTTTCCATGATTCCCATCTGGTCTTGTGGATGCTTTAGCACAATAAAAACAAAAGCAAAAGTCTCTTTAAGATTAGGTGCTAGTGGTGAAACCCCTCAAATAAAAACTTGCATTGACATTAGTCGAGCTGTTATTTTCCCTTCCAGGCTTTTGTGGTCTTGACCTAAACACAGGATCCAAAAATTGCCGACTGAAAGGACATCAAAACCGTAAGATGTAATGGCTGGTTCTCAGTGTGCTGTGATGTCTGTAGCGTCCTGGCACAAAACACGTGGGCTTTTAGGAGTCTAGCACCTTGCTGGATTAATCTGAAAAACGAAGAAGGAATATACTTCTACTGAATAAAGAGCCCAAGTTCACTTCCTTGTGTGTTAGTAGGAATTTTATCAAACCACAGTGGAGAAAAATTAAGGGCTAACCCATGAAGCCAGTTAAAGAGCAAAGTGAATGGGACATACATGTGAATAGTGATGGGAGTGAGGATCAGAGTGTAGTTTTGATAAGGTTTTCTAAATGTGCTGCAGACATTCTTGGCTGCCTGCTATCATCAGATAAGAGCCTACATAAGGATGCTGAAAAGAAGAATAATAGCCACATTTAGAGGATTTGCATGCCTAGATTAATAGCTCAAGGCTAGAAGAAGGTAAGTCGATCTGTAAGTGAGCAATATTTAGTAGGTGTGAGAAAACAATTCCAATCGTGTCTTGAACTGGAACACAGTTCAAAACCATGAAAAGCGACCAATGACTCAGTACCATCAGCTTGGAAATGAAATGTAATGAAGCACTGAAGTTCAAAGAAATCTCCAGACCATATTGAAGAGATCAGGCAAAGCCAGAAAAAGGTAATACATGCTCTAGCAGAACTTCATTGTAAACAGCTGAGCCTCAGCTATCATCCGACATTGAAGACAGGACAGCAAAATAGCAACTGTTCTGTCCAAAGTGAAAATAAATGTATGGTTTTATTCAATTTGAAGTGGCATTTGGTTCCACGATCAAACAACATGAAACTCAAAGAGATGCTAAAGGTATATATACAGCTGGATTTACTACATATAACAGTTCAGAATGCCTAGAGTAAAATGACTGTCTACAGAATGACAAGACACCAGTAAAGCCAAGAAAACTATCAGATGTGAGTCACAATGATAGAAAGACTCTACAGTTCTTGTTATTTATTAATTTAGAAATTTCCACTGCTTAAACTTGCAGAAGACCTGTGAAAGAAATAAATAAGCATTATTTTTTTTCCATTTGACTGATCTATAAACTCAGGCAGAAACAGGTTTCTCTAGTTTCTCTCATCAGTAATGTTGTTCCCATATACACATGGCTTAGCACAGAATCAGTGCAACAGTTTTTTTGTGGGAGCTCTTCAGTAAATTACTAGTGGCATAACATTGCTTTGACCCTGGTTATTCAATGGTTATCATAAACCACAAAATGGTCTGGGACATGCAAGCTAATATTACCTTCTTAATCTTATTTTGCCTCAGCATTAAGATACCTGAGCCAACAGCTATTCTTTTCTGTCAGGAAGAGATGTATCAAAATGAAAAACTCCAAATAAAGTTCATAGAATTTTCCTTTTAAAAGGGCCAAAACCAAGAGTAGTGGGGAGATTTTTCCTTTGATCTACTGGAGTAGCCGTTGGAAAGATAAAATACTCTACTCCAAACTGAACATGTTGCTTCAAATCTCCATAACAATGTGAGAGATAGGTTGGCAGAACCTGTTTTGCTTCTGAAAAATAACATCCAAAGAGTGAAGTCTTGACAGTTCTTGTTTACATTTTTCAGCAGAAATTTGATTTGCCAAAAATTGCACTACAGAAGGCCGCAGTAACTTCAAATTTAGCCTTGTATTCATTTAATGACTTCTCCTGTCTCCCAGATGCCATTTTAAATACCTCCATCCCTTATATTTTTAAGTAATTTCTAATATTTTAAAATCCTATTAATTTATCTGGTTGGGATATGGAAAAACAGAAAGCTGCACAGTGCAATGAAACTAAGGGGCCATTAATTTTGCAAAGTGATTTTCTGCAAATGCATCCATTTCCAAGTTATTTTGTCCATGCTGAAGATGGTTGACTGGCTGCAAGCCTGATCAAAACCAGATTGGAAAATCAACAGGCAAGCATGCAGGAGGTGGGTAGACGAATGACAAAAATCACAGAGGTAGTAAGGTAGATAGTTTACATTTATACAACATGGAGTCTGGTTTAAAGGCAGTCTCGCTTGGAAATATCCACAGAGCATAGGAAGCGATGTCTCTATACTCACACATACACATCCCCCTCTATATATATAAAGTAGTTTTTCATACTGCAATATGTTAAAATTCAACTCTGGTAGCCACTGTGTAAAGCAAACTTCTGACTTCTTCCCACAAGGCTTGCAAATCATTTGCAGGCCCTCATTAAAGAGAACTTTCTTTAGCACAGTATGCTAAGAAAGTATTGCCACTAGATGAGAGCATACTAAAGCAACAGCAAATCATTAGAACCAGGTATCACTTTTTCCATTTGCAATACAAGATTTTCCAAGTGAGTGTCTGGAATTCTAACCCAAATACGTCTGAATCTCAGATGAGGCTTTTATCTGCAGGAAAAATACTCCTACAAAACAAGATTTCAAACCAAGAAGGGGGCAGACATAAAAATCAGGAATTATTTCCCTTCAGTCTCATCTCCATACTGCCAGGATTGCAAAGCCTGCAGTATATCACTGCAAGAAACAACAACAAAAATGCCATGAGAATACTGAATACACAAGACTTTTTTTAGTACCTGTGCCTGTTCCTTTGCAGTTTTCTATGACTGAATTCCAAAAAAAAAAAAAAAGTAGAGTGATGTTGGCCCTAATCATTGTAAGCCCTACAGCCTGACAGCTGGTTGGCTTCGTGCTTATGCCTCTGTATTGGGAAGGTAATCAGTACATCACAGAACACACACTAGAGTTCAACCTGCTAAAAGGGACTTTAAGAATCTGAGAGAGTTTCCCAGAGAGGGACTGCAGCATGGAAAACTCCTGCATAGTGATTTTAGGCATTTGGTCAGGACACCAGTAGAGAGAAAGCACTGTATTCCTCAATCTCCCTGTAAGTTTGCTGCAAGACTTTAAGGAAACATCAAAAGCTGCAAATGATCTGCTAAGCCTTTTCCCAGTATTTCTCCTTTTCCACAAAAAAATTGGAAAGACACAAGATTATACAACGATGATTTTTCCAAAATGAAAAGTGTTCTTTTCTCCCCTATGAAGTTGTCAGAAAGACTGCATGGATGCTGGAAAAGTCCAAAGTCATCAGAAGCCCATGGCAGAATGAAATGAGAATGAGCTGAAAAGCAATTCCCAAATTCCAACTGCACTCAGAAACTATAAAACAACTCAAGCTCCTGCTTTCTTGATGTTTGAGAGTTTGCATATAAGAGTTAGCATAAGAGCAGAGTTGAGTGGGGCAAAGCTCCTTCATGTTCTCCAGTGTATGAGGGAAATGGGGAGAGACTTCTCCCTGGAGCCAGTTACTGGTTCCAGACAGCAGGGTTCATGCTCTGGCACCCATCCAGACTATGTCAAATGATCAATTCAAAAAAGGGAAAAATGTAACACTGTCTTCCAGAGGACAAACAGCAGGTCTTGGAAATACAGGAAGGAAGGGGCCACATGCTGCACCACAAAAAGGCCCAGCCCTATTAACCTACCCCAGCCTTCAGGAGAGAAATCTTTCTGTGGTCATAATCACACCTCACTGTTTCAGGTAATCACCTTAGATCCCAAAATTCATAGTTCAAGGACTTCCTAGGTGTCTGCAGTTGATAAAGAAAGAGAGTTTCCCAGAGTGCATAAAATGAGTTCCTCCAGTGCCTTGCTCTGGAAGACCTTTCACCTTTCTCTGTTGACTACAGAAGGAGTCATTGATGATGAATTGATTGATTTCTTCTGCTGAGCTTGGACTAACTTCTTTTCTACTTCTGCTCTGTGCAATGAAGACAGAAAGAGATTCCAACTGAGACAGTGAAATCAATATGCAGTTTCATAAACATTTCCACACACTTAACACCTTCTTCCCTCCCCAGCCCACAATTTCTCAAGGGTATTCCAGAGTGTTTTTGGGGTTTTTTTTAAGGAAAGCATATAAATGTTTCTCTTCCAACAGACTGTCCTGACTTAACACCTTCTTTTGCAGACCCCGGGATGGGAAATGCAGAGATTTCTCAAAAAGTCACTCCTTCAGACTGAAGAGATTTTGCTCACAGCTGAGTGCAGCTGTTGCCCATAGGACTCAGAACTGCTGTTTGTGAGATTGTATAAACAATTTTAGGTTGCAGCAAATTGTGAGTCTTATTATTTGATATTTAAAAATACATAATGCATAGCTTTACTGTAAGGCATAAATACAAGGATTGGAATTAAAGCAGAATTTTCAAACTTTATTCTGCATTTCCTGCCTACTTAACAGTCTTTGCTTTGCTTTAGTGTTGGTTTTGTTTAAAATAGAAGGTGCCATATCCTGCTTGGTCAGCCCCAAATTTATAGTTTAGACCTCCTTCTCCCCCAGATCATTTAAAAACCCTGTTATGTTGGTTAAAAATCAAAATACTTAAAAAAAATAACATCACATTATCTTTTCATCTGCCTTCTTAATTTCCAAGCACTTACTAAGCCTTTCTCAGTTGGATAGGTGGCAAATTCCCAAATATGTTCAGTGCTGGCTGTACTCCCTGGTGTCAGGGGTGTTAGGATTCACACAGACTCAGAAAGGACAAGCTGAGGGGTAGGAATATAGTGGGATAAAGAAAAATCGTTCCTAGTATGCTGTGGACTACTTGTTGGCTAGAAACATGTTCTACATGTTTCACGGGACAAGTTAAGACAGATATAGGTTTCTGGAAGATGTTACATGTTTAGGAGAATATCAGACTTTTTATGATCGGTATCTGCTGGTCTTGGAAAAGGCGGTGCACAAAGGCAAAGATGAGTTTCACAACCACAGGGCTGCTGAGGGAATTTGAGAGTAACTCCATCTGAAATTTGATTTTTTTTTTCAGGGATCTTTGAGCCCGCTTAGTGAGATGAATGAGGGATAATAATATTACAGAGTGCCTGGCTAACTACTCTCATCTCTTCTTATGTCATTCAAGGCATCTAAGAATGTTCTCTAAGACATCCTAAGAAGGATGCGGAGGTCCTGAAACATGACCACAGAAGAATACAGATGATCATTTGGCATCCTTGCTGTGCTCTGTGTATCTCATTTCAGAAGGTGAAACTATTAGATGCTTCACTCAAATTCAATGACTGATCTTCAGCAAACTGGTATGGGGCATACACAGGGAGAGCTTCAGCGAAGACCCTGCAGTAGAACAGCTGCAAGTGGACTTCACCTCTAGATCTTAGCGATTTCTATTAATCACTTAATAACTTAGTGTGTTTGAGAACTTAGCCTCTTCAATAGGTATCAAGGCAAGCTGGTAGCAGCTTGTGCATTGAGCTAAAAAGCAACCAGACACTTGGCAGTAACATTCTCAGACACCCAGAGCATTGGTGTAGTCTTATAAACCTTTATTTATGCTTTGTTCCACTCGTACTTAAGGTAAAACTGAATGGGAAGAATACAGCACACCCTCTCCAAACTTAAAACAGATGTCCACGTGACATTCCCAGACAGCCTAAAATGATCCAAAAGGAAGTAAAAAAAGGCTTATTTTAAGAATATTAGCATCCTTCTTTTCATGTTTCTTTCCAATCGTTGATACTTTCAAACTTTGCGTAGTTGGACTGTCATGGACCTGAGCACACCTCCTTCCTCCTGGGGGTTTGGTACCCAGGGGCTCAGGGCCAGTTTTTGTAACAGAGATGTCCAGCCTTAAACCAGTGCTGTGAGAAACTGTGGTGGAGGCCTGTTCCTCGTTCAGGTAGTACTTACTCAATGACCCAGCCTCTTGCTCTCTGCCTGGGCTACATTGCTGGTTCACCTTTGTCTGCTCTTGTACCTCCCCAATTCTGGCCCTGATCCTTACTCACTGGCTTGTCTTTCTGGTTTGACCTTGAACCTGCCCCATCTCTATGGACTTGCCTGGTGATCTGGACTGTGAGCTGAATCTGGTTGTCATTGAAGGCCTGCTCTGTGTGACAAGAGAAGATGAGGTGGGAGCCAAAAGTCACACCAAGACAGGCAGTGACTGTAACCCCATGCAGGTGCAGATCCACAGCAGTCAAGCAGGAGGAGCAGAACAGGTCCAGTGTTGGCAAGATCTGTTACACAGCATCTTACTTTACTTCAAACATGAACAGCATTGCCTTCTGGTTTCCTCTGTGGTTAGTGAAATACAACATCTAATGGATTACACTGGTCAAAAGAGGGAGTTGTCTCATACAAAATCTCATCTATATCCAGCGCTGATCCTTAGATCAGGTCATTGTACAGACATTTGACCTGCCGGACTCCTTTAACTATCATACGGGAACATGTCTTTCGGATAGCCAAAAATAATGGTGATAATATACAAAAGAGCCAGACATTGTGTCATTTCCTATAGGGCTTAGAACTAACCATAATGATTCAGTTACTAGGAAGCCATAGAAAATCAGGAAGACCCATACGCTATTTGGGATATAGCAACCAACTTGCTATGAGAACAGGTTGCTTGGAAAATACCATGCTACTGCTTTCTCCTACATTAAGCCCTCAGTGTAACAGACTCACATTTAAGATATCTGTCCTAGATATGTAAAGCTTTCTGTCAGTTGAGATGTAGATGCTTCAGGTACTATCTCTCTTCCTATGACTATCAGTTTCCAAGGTAGTTACGTTCCCCTAGAATTATAAAGCCATTTGTCTTGCAATGCACACCGGAAAGTATGTACTGAAGCTACTTTCTGCAGTTTATTCCCATAAAGAAGGAAAAGAGGGCATTATAATCTGAACTCACTCTTTTCCCTTTATTTTCTCTCATAAAGAACTTCACTTGGGACACTTGTCAAGTGTCCTGGAGAATGTTAGAGCACTCTTCTTGCAGCCTCAGAGTTAGGACTGGGCTCAATAGCAGATACTGTTCTACTAGAATGAAGCAATTGTTCTTTCTCCCAGACTTTGTATTTAATGGCCAAAATAACCCTCTGTCATTAGACGAGTATGATGTGACTGCTCTGCAGTATCCCATAATTCTCTTTCTGGGCCTTGAAAGAGTAGAAAACATACTCTGAAAAATACCTTTAGGATGAACCTTAAAATATTTAAATGATAAATATTTAAAAATATTTAAATGATAAATCATGAGGACAACATTTCTCTTTCTCTATTCCATTTCTTTTTGAAGTGAAAGTTTATGATCCATCCATTAAAAATAACTGCATTTCCATGTTAAATACAAACACTTATCTGGTGCTATCTGGCCTCCATACATCTTTTAGTCTAGAGAGCATTTGATTATTTTACGGAATGAAAGAATAACCTAACATGTTAGCTTATTAATCAGCGTGAAAGAGATTGTTACCTGTGTTATTTTGACACATCTGTACCTATGCTAAATTAGTTCTGGTAGACCAAAATACTATTTTGTTTTTGATCTATGGCATTTCAGCCTTTCCCTTTCAGCAGTACGTGCAGGACAGAATCTTATTCTAAAAAACAGGAAGACTCAAAAAACCAGTAATACTATTTGCCCATCAATGTTATTTCATTATTAACTTGGCCCAGCCTGATTTTTACAGCCGTGGTGTTGAGCTTGATTCTTTTGTCATCCTTCTCTATTTACTTCTCCAACAGTAAGTTACTCATTGCCAGAAATTACATATGTTGGACAGATGCAGAATCCAGATATTATTGTGAGTTTTATTTCTGCAAGCCTGATATCTGATTTTACCTTTTGCTCCCTCCCTTGTTTGTTTGAAAGCCCTTCTAATGCCCTTTTTTACTGGTATCATGGCTTTGCAACAACAATTTCATGTACAGTGCCAGCCTCTGTGGTCAGATGTAAAGAATCTGAATGCTCTGACTCAAGACCATCTCTGAAAAAACAGATGCATAGCTGAACTCTCTGCCTAAACATGTCAGAAGCAGCCATTTTGAGTTCTGCTCTTGTTCAGATTAATTAAGAGACAATTTTGCTGCTAATTTTTGGGAAGAAGGATGATCCCTGTATGGTGTAGTTTCAAACTTTGGGGAAAGAGTTTTCTTACTGTTTTAAAGAAAGTTCAGAGGAGCCTAATTATGAAGAACAGGTACAGAGGAATTTAATCAACAATCTTAGTCATCTCAAGTTCTGTTTTTCCTTTATGGGCTCTGAAACAGCCTAAGCAAGACACATGAATATTCTGTCACAGACCGTTCATGTCTGTTGTGCAATTATATTCTGGAGGGCATTTAAGAAAATAAATAATCTTATTTGTGTGTGCTTGCAGACAGCTTACTTGCTGTTTACTAAGTGACATAGCTAACTTGTTAACTGATACACTTCATCCCAAGTAATGGGTACTGTTACAGCAGGCTTATACCTTTGATATTATTTGTTCCATCCCTCCTCCTTTCTGAATTCTGATGACATTATTGATCTGATGATATTGATGCATCCACGCTGTTCCAGAGTAAGAGCAATTCTGCAATGATCCTTAAGTTCCATTGATTTTGGCAGGGCTATTTATACTTACGCTGGGCACATGCTTGAATATCTTGCTAAATTAAGACATTAAGCCACTGCATTCACCTGTTGCTTTCTTTTTATCCTTGCATAAAAACACAAAACCTCTTAAATCTAGTATCTGGGGCAGCTTCTGTTATAAATGTGTCATTAAGCAATTCAGTGACTGGAGTATTACACAGTTATCCTAGGCAGTTAATAGGTTTACTCAGCTGATACAACAACCCGTACATTACTCTGCACTAACTTCACTGCTGAGGAGTGAATATCATAAATCGTTCATATTTACCATTGTCTAAATGATAAATGGCTCACCTCCAATATGATGTTCTGAAGCAGGAGTGAGAATCTAAACTTCCTCCCTGTATCCAGGTGGATCTGGAAAAGTCACACCTGGAAAAGGGTTATACAGAGAGGTGTGAGGAACAACTGATATAAATATTGCATTGCTTAATCCTTCTAATGCAATCCGATAAGAATGCATAAACTATTTGAACAATAATGCTCCGAAAATTGTTGTTATTAATGGCATATACTTATGTTGGCAGAATAGTAAGAATGTAATTTTGAACTTTTTGGATTTGTTTTAGCATAATAACAGGTGTAACCACAAGTAAGTGCTATTGAACTTGTCTTATCATGAGTGAATCCAAGATACAGAGAGTCAATTTGTAGCCAAGAGTTATATTAGTTTTCCTGATTCCCAGTACGACGACTAAATATTGAAAAAGATCCTCTGTGTTCTTAAGTTCCCATTGTGGCAATAAAAGTGGAATAACAGGTGTCTCGAGGAGGCAAGCCAGGATCACCCTCCCAGATCCATCTCTCTCCCAAAGACATGGAATCCTGGACAGAAGGCACAGTCAGATATCTTCTGTTTCCTATTAGGGCAATCATTCCTGGATGCTTTTACCCTTCAGTAGGTGCCAAATTTTGCTTGTTTTAGTAGAAAAGACTTTATCTCAAAATTAAACTATTATAATTTATTTTCTTTTATGCAAATTAGCTAAGACAGCTGATGTAAAGCTTAGTCTGGGTTGTGGTAGCTCTCTCTAGTGAGTCTGAGTCATCACCATCAGCCTCAAGAGCAAAGCTATCAAACCGTTCATTACAAAGTCTTTTTTTTAATTAAAAAATTACTTCCCACTTTCCCCATGCTTTTCTAAATTTTCACAGAAATAAAATTCATTTGAACGTCAAGTTGGTTTTTTTTTTCTCTTTTTTCCCATCTTTTTGCCTCCTTGTGTAAGAAATTGTTGCCTACCATCTTCCCACTGTTCCTTTACTTTTTAACACATCTTTGCTGTGCTGGGAATTTTTCAGCACTTCCATACCTTTGGAAAAAAATATGTGAGTGCAGATCTGATAACTGTTTCAGAATTGGAGCAAGTTTGAATAGTTGTAGAATAGCAAAGAAAAAGACTAATTGGAAAATAAACCCAAACCAAATTAAACCTTGAACTTTGTTCATTTTTTATGGAACTCAATGGAAAAAAGTAGAAACAGGAAAAAATAACTATTTGAATAATCTTTTCTGAAAGGTCACAAATATGTGGGTGGAAAAACTAAAGTCTTCACTTGAGCCTTCAGAATCAAAGAAACTTCAGAATGGCAATGCATTTTGCAAAATTCTTTTTCCATTATTTGAAGTAGGTCAGGACTAAATGTTCAATTCTGGACAAACTCACGTCAACCACGGTAATAATGTTCAATGGTTAGTGAACTTGTATGAATCACAGTATGATTTATACCTTATTATGTGCAGAGCAGTTAATAGGATACTGGGGCAATTGTCAGGGAACTGGTACAGTATCTTTTGTGTAGCTTGCCAGCAGGACTTAAGAGTTTGGATGATGTGTTAAAATACTCTTACTCTAAATCATAGAGATACAGCAATAAACTGAATAGTCCCTATCCAAGAAAAGAAAATGCCCAACCAGATATTAATGACTAAATAGTATTAGGTATGTTCAGTCCCAAATGTCATTTTTTAATGAGTACAGATTCATGCAAGATGGGCAATTGTCAAACTTGGGATTCAGACTTCCTCAAATTCTGCAGCGTTTGAAATCCAGATCCAGATCTGAATTATACAGTTCAAGCCTAATAAAACAAACACAGGTGAAGTCCATGAACCTTACAGAAATCAGTGGAAGTTTTATTACGTGCTCCAAGTGAGACAGATTTTCACTCAAAGATGAGCTTGGAATCAGGAAGCCTCATTATAGTAAAATTAATGCAAAAATATAACTGCATGACTGTGAATTGGTCTGCAATCAGAGAAATGGATGAAGAATTAAAGATCCTATTATCTTTTCCATTAAAGTCCAAAAAAATGCGTACGGACTACATCTGTTACACCCAGGCTTCTCTAGATGAATGAACACAAGGATTAAATCAAGCTAAATTTCAGAAAGCTACATGTATATGTAATGGCAGGAATGTATCTAATTGTGCATTTTCATTGCCAAAGGATTTTGGACTTCTGCCATTTCAGAAGGGTCATCAGGCAGTAGCATCCCATAAGGGCAAACTGAAAACTCAAATAACTGAATTGTAATAACATCTTAGCAGTTATTCATCATTATTCCTGTTAAGAATTCACAACAAAACATTTTTGATTGCAATGTATAATGCAAAAAAGTCCATGGAAAAATGTGAACAGTCCAGAAATCAAAACAAACGGAGTCTGGCTTTTGGTGCAAATAACTTTGTCTGTAATTTTCTTTCTGTCTTGTAAATAATAAGCGTATTTCTAACACTTGTAGGATTTGGATTCCCGTTGATATAGAGCTCTAAGAGCAAGCCATGTGTGACTCCAGTAAGACATGATAATATTCTGTCAGCTCATCAGTCGGACCTTTATACTGGAAATACCTGGCTCAGTCACTATATGAGAAATCATGCCAAGGCATGAAAATAATGTGATTCTTTTAAAGACAAAAGTTGTTTAAAATGTTCTATCCTGGTTTACGGGCCAAATTCCCGCACTAAAGCATCCAAAAATAATTATACTACTTTGGAGCTATTGGAAGGCAGATAAGCTGACAGCATGTTTATTTTTAAATGGTACACTACATAAAAAGCATTACACGTCTCAGTGATTTTGACACATCCCTGTTTATTTTGAGTAATGCCTTCTGCAAATTACTTTGTAAATGCTAATAGATGTGGTGTTTTGAAATCAGTCAGAGCCAGTGAACCCGATAAACAGCTTCAGACTGTCTGGGTGTACATTTAACAACATTTTGTGACAACGTATGCTGTCCTAGGGCATTTTTCAAGAACACAATGATTCATCTTATTTACCTAGCTCAGTGTAATAGCTAACAACCAGTAGTAACGCCGTGCAGTACCGCAGCTGTTGTACACAGCATGTGACGAGACCCCAACCCAGTCAGCGTGTTAGTCTGGAGCTGTGTCACCGCCTGATGCTCACCCAAAACCACCACTCAGGCAAAATGAGGCCTGGGCAGTATCTGCCCAACTCTAACTGATGGCACAATTTTGGCTGGTTTGCACCCTAAAGATATGGATGCACAGACAGTTACCATATTGGGGGGGCCCTACCTGAAAACACTGCTGAATGGGAGGTGACCTGCATCTGCACTGTCCAACAGCTTAGGTATGTGTTGGGAGAACCAGGTAGTATGACATGTGGAATGAATATGACTTCTTTTTCCCCTTCTTCTTCTTCTTCTTCCTCTTTTTCTTCTTCTGCTTCTTCTCCTTGTTCTTCTTCTGTCAAAGAATACTATCTCCTAAAGCTAAAAACTATCTGTTCTTTCACACTCATGGAAATGAATTATTTTCTTGGTTGAGTTTTCTTACATTGAAATAAAACAAGTAGGGAGTGGAGAAATATGCTGCAGTTGGCTTTGGTTGGTTGGTTGGTTGGTGGATTTGGTTTTGGTTTTGTTTTTTCTGTATGTGTACTTAAAATGCTGTGGGATAAATCCAGCTTTCCTTGTACAGCTACACATGAAACCAATAATACAATTCACATCCTTAGCAGGATCTGACTCTCAATCTTCTATGCAGGTAAACCAAAATTCATATGTGAGTAATGTGGTTCAGCAGAATACATTCTGCACCTAGTCTATGCAGACATCTGCCTTTGACAAAAATGGGATGTGCTCACTGAAAGTAGAGCACATAGAAAATTTCCTCCATAAGATGTATTTTTTTTTCACTGCCATGTAGTCTCACTAAAATTAATGGAAATTAAATATAGCAAATGAAAGAATATTTTGACTACAGCATCACAGGGAGGAATGCCTTGTGAATGACAGAGGAAGAGGATTAAATCTCCGAGTCAAAACACAGTATTTAATTTAAAGCAGTCACAATTTTTAACGTATGTTAAAATTTGGGGCTTTTCTGTTGTTGTTATTTGTTTGTGGGGTTTTGTTTGTTTGATTGTTTTTCTCCCATGTTTATTTAAAACTGACATTTTTCGTCATTACTTTCCTAGAGAAAAATCCAGCTAAGCATATTTACAAGGATGATTACTCAGTACCTTGTTACCAAATTATGTATTTTCAGCTGAGACCTAAGGCAGAATTTGTTTACCAAAGATGAGATTGTTTCCCTAGTGATGGACAGGATACATCTCTCAAATTGACTGGTGTGGAAAAACAGTAGTGTACACTCTATGCCTTCAGGTTTCAAGCTGACAGATACATCTTGTAGTGTACATCACACCAACCTCGAGTACCAGCAGTAGCAACATAGGAGCAAGTGTGGGCATCCAGAATGATGTTATTGTTCGAGAATGAACTACAGGCTTTGGATAATGTTGGCATTAGGAATTTTTTAAACTGAAGAGGTCATATTCCAAGGGGTTAAATAACAGGAGTTGTTAAAAAGGGAGTGACTTATTTAAAGTAACTTAGGGTCTCAAGTGTAAATGAGTTGGAATTAGTCTTCCAGGTGGTTTGTGCACTGTGAGTTATTTAGGTTACAGAGGTTTAGTATCATTTTAGTTTTTTTGACAAAAACTTCTGTACCAGAGGTATATAGGCCAGGATTTGCCAGCTTGGAAAAGTGATGACAGGGTGGTGATAAGAGAAGTCTGCGAGCAGTGGGAAGAGAGCAAATGAGTAGGAAGTGATTATTTATGGTTCCTTGCAATATAAAAAAAAAGGAGGAACTAACTGAAGTTATCAGCAACTTAAAAACACACAAAAGGAAGTAAGCTTCAACAGAGAGAGTAAAACTAAACTCTGGAATCTGTTATTATAGGATAACTGTGGACATCAAAGTAAACTTTGATTTAGAAAGGAATTAGAAAAATTCAAGGAAGAAAATCCATCAAACACAAGGATATAACTTCAGATAGGTAATATTTTATTACTGAAAAGGTATTTGCACACACTATTTAAATAAAGAATAGATATTTTCTCTTTGTGATTAGATTATACCTGTTCCTAAAATTACTTCACACTAGATAGAGATATTTTTGTATTACATATTTTTACAGATCTCCATTTTTAATGTCTAGCTGAAGGTATTTCTTAAAATTGTCTTCTGGGGACAGGGCTTTTTCTTCTTTTTTTTCATTTTTTGCTACTGAATGTAAAGAGAATAATATTTCTTATTATTTCTTCCCCCTAATTTTTACCATTTTTTCCCTATTTTCTTAGGCTTCATTTGGTTTGCTTTGGGGTTTGGGGTGGGCTTTTTTTTGACAATTTGAATTTTTTCCAAAAACTTGTAACTGGGTAAAAGCTACCACAAGAAAAGGAAACAAGGGTGGTGTCTTTTTTTTTATTTTACAAAATCAAAAAAAATCACAGTGGAAAAGAAATATAATGGTACTGATGGCAGAGGAAAGTCCTAGTGGACCAATCTTAACTGTAGTCAGAAGAGAGGTGCCAAAATCATAACTCAATCAGATGTTGACAGAGAAGGAGAGGAGAGACAGACACAATCAAAAAAGACTCCCCGGAGAAGATGATTAAAGTCTGTGGCCTGACGGGGTCCTGCTCTCAGGCTCTTAGCCTTTAAACCTCTTGCACTGTTATTAGTCATTAGTAAACAGATTGCTCAGAAGAGGCAGAGGAGGAGCACGACAAGAACAGGGCTGCGGGAGCCAGAAGCACCATGATTAATGATGTTCTGCAGACATGCAAAAGCAAACGCACTCCATGTTCACAGCATCAAACTCAGCTGCAGTCTAACAATGATTCCTTAATTGTCCTCTTGGCACACAGCACATGGCTTTGCTTCTAAAAATCATTTTATATTAAAATTCCTGGTAAACCTTTTATCCAGACCAGAGTGAACAAAGTAGTGAAGCTTGTCTTGGGGAAAGAAATAAATAACTTTGAGCGAAATGGCTGGCGAAGTGGTGGAGGCGAAGGGTCTGGCTGGAGCAAAGACTAAATATCATGCTGTAGCCAGCTGCACCAGCTGAATCGTTTGAGTAGGGAAGTGAAAGAACAGTGAACTTCACATTCCCTGTCCAAGGAGATCATCTTCCTGCCAGTGAAGGTTTGCCTCTGGAAAGTGCAAAGTTTTCTCCTGAGACAAGTGTAAAGGGTAAAGGTAGAAGTGACAGGGCAGTACCTGACCTACTCCTCTGATACCAAATCACAGCAACCTTGCTGCAGTGGCAGGTAAAGCCAAGGTCTGCTTTGCTGCCCCATGGTTGGGAGAAAGAATACAAAGCCTTAGTTTTACGTTTATATTCACCAGAAAAAATAAAAAAAACTCACATCTTTGCTGTCCTTTTGGTAGTCACGTGCCACCAAGACCGTTGACAGTTTGTGTTCATGGCAGAAAACAAACTTTGTTGTTGTCCTGTCATGATCTTTGCCAGCATGGCTATCTCACTGTAATTTTAAGGTATCTGAGTGAGTTCTTTTGGAAGAATAAACTGATAGCCCTACCACACAGCCCACAAATTGGGAACCATTTTTACCCTTTGCTAGGCTAGTGCTTGGAGCTTCCACCACTACAGTGTGCAATTCCAGTGAAGCTATTTAACACAGAAAGCTCTAAAATACTCTGAGAAGAATCTAGATGCAGAACAGTTAGTCAATAACTTTAGCTTTCAACTGAATGGTTATTCATTACTTATCTTCAGATATTACAGCGTCGGCTAAAGACTAAAGAAAAAAACTTGCTTTTCAATCTGCTGTCTTCCAAAGAGGTTTGCTTGGAAGCTCTTGCTTTTCTTCTGGGATATTTTGTCCAGAGACTGCTTTCAAGGCCTCTATTCTATTGTTTCACCATAAAAGCTTTTCTCTAGAATAGCTTTTTTTCCTTTCTTAAAGCATAACTTTGCATTGCTCTGCTTCAGACACAAAGGTTAAGAAGCGTGTCTCAGGTCCGATGCCAGACGTGACACTCAGTCTGCCAGTGGGGTTGGCTACAGGTGGAATGAGAGGGAGGAAACAAAGTACAGCTCTACCAGAAGGTGCGAGCAAATGCTCACCTCAGGAGCTGGTCTGTCTCACTGAAGTTAGACAGGAGCTGCTCACTTCTCTGCTTCTTTGAGGTGGATGCTTGGTTCTGGCACCTGCTTTCCTCTTGGACTGAACAGCCATTCAGGATTGACTTTCCAGGCACGCTGATCTGCTAAGCTTTGGGAGGGCTGTGATAGGGTCTGGAATTTACTGGTGAAGGTAATGACAGTTTGGGATTGATTGCATCTCAGGCTTGTTGGTTTCTTATACTCATCTGTGAAAGAATTAAGCAGATGGCTTTTTTTTATTATTATTATTATGGTGGTTTTGCGTAGCAGTATAGAAAAGCACTTACAACCCAGAAAAGATCCATTTTCTTATTAATGGAAAAAAGGTAAATAATTGATAAAAAGGCAAAATTTACAATCTATAAAGCAGTACTTGCAGAACAAAGTGAAATACCAATCAGTCTTGCTATAGACATCAAGTTTCCATCCAGCACTCCTTAATGAAAATAAAATCCACTGGCCACATTTAACTAATCAAATGATAACGTGGAGCTGCAATCAGAAGTTCTACCTGAGTAGCACCTGGTGGCACAGAAAGTATTTGTCTGAGATGAGTCATCAGAACCTCTTATTTACCACACACACACACACACACAGAGTAAAAAGCATTTGTTAAACAAATAAGAGTAGAAATGGGAAAATTTATTCTGGAGACTGTTGAAAGCCTAACAGGAAAGCAGATTTTATTCTTATCAGCTGGGAAAACAATTGCAAAATATAATCTTGTTTTGCCTGGCTTTCATTTTGCTCTCTTTCTTTTAATTTTCAAGATGATACCAGCTCTGACTCCTGTGCAACTTTTTCATTTGTTTCGCAGTCTATTTTTTTCAGAAACTCTTTCACTGGCAGCTACTTTTATGTCACTTTTAATTTAAAAGGTGATGCTTAAAATCTATTCTGTGGAATCAATACAATTAGTGGCATGTTGACTGTTATTCTTTCTGGTTTTTAGTACTCTATCAGATAAATTTTACAGTCCAAACAGAGGATATGGACCTAACCAGGTCTTTTTACAGCAGACTGGAAGAAATACATTGCTAGCAATGTTACTGTGACTATATATATACTGTAATGTTAAAGGTCTATTTTAAACTGGGAGTAGTTGGTAATCAAAACAAAAGGTAAATGTAAAAAATCAGTGAATGTTAGGCGTACATAATTTGAACCTCTGCAAAGTATTTCTTAGATTATGCACCGTGCAATTGCAAAATAGAAAAGACAATCACTCGCATCAATAAGGGTTAATTTGAAAAGCTTATTCCTACTGCCTTGGCAAGTACTGCCAGCAGCAAAAGCCAAAGCAGGACCCAGTGTGCCTCAATGTGCAGCTCATTGCACTGCAGTGCTCCCAGCATCACACGCCTATCTGCGTCCAAATCAGAATACTAATCTTGAGAGTAGGGAAAGCTCCAGCAGTGTTGTTTGAATTTCATTTTACCTTAAATCTGGCGGGCAAGAATACGCATGTAAGATGTACGCTTGGCAGTGACTGCATACCGATATCAGCAAGAAAGGCATGGGCTATACAGACACTGCTGTAGGACTGCCATGCACTGGTGGTGTTCTGCTGAGGTCACTGATGTTATATACCCTCATTGGTAACAGTATAAGAAAGATGAGAATCACCTTTGCTGTAAATAAGAAACTCAGATCGTGAGTTTATGAGTTAAAAAATTGAGGAAAAAAGACTGGAGATCTCAGTCTGGCCTTGCCATGCTGAAAATGGATTAAAATTTCATTTACAATGCAGACCTTCTGCATGCTGCCACAAGCTTGGTGGCCTTTTGTTTCCAAATACTTGTTTCAGTGGTTTATCAATCCTCAAAGTATACTAAGACTGAAAGCATTTGGCTATGTATTTGAACATCACAGGGATCTATAAAATCTCCAGCCTTTTTCAACTATTAATCTAATACTTATGTGTTAGGGTGAAAATAGACTTGCAAGTCATGTTTCAGTGCCTGAGTGATTCCCACTCCAAGCAGCAAATTGGTCTTAGGCTGTTAAATTTTCCACTCTAAAAGGTCAAAGTCTGAGGATAAGAGAGGGCAGCATCGACTTTCTGGTATCCTTTATGTTGAATGGGAGTTTAGGAATTTTCAGCAGGCCCTATTAAGTCTTGACGCTATGCCAGTGTACAGCTGATAGGTGGAGAATGGTAAGGAGTAAATGCCATGATGGCAGATAGCAAAGATAGACACCTCAGAGTGAAGACATTTGGCAGTGATGCATTAAATCCTGAGAGGTACTATGCAGTAAAATGAGGTGCTTGCCATATAGACACAGGTGATGTCAACTCAGGATGAGTGTCTGTGGTATGTGGTTACCCTCAGTACACATAAGCAGCTTCAGATTTAAAAAAAAATAGTCTTTCAGTTGTTTCAGGGGTGGCGTTTCAGTTCATTTTCAGTACAAATCATACAGGTAACTGTAAGCAAGCACTGATTGATTTGGGTGAGTCAAATTTATTGGTGATATCACATGAAGTCTGTTGGCATAGTCCTGTTACCTTATGAGACCAATAGAACTGATGCAGCTCAAGGCTGCTGGAGCTTCTTCCTTATAAAAGCAGCAATATAGGTAGTTTTGGCAATCAATACTTCCCTGTCCTGCCAAGTTCTTCTGATGCCATTTCATATTCATAATACATAGGTGACTTTCTTGAGGTTTTTTTGGAATATCCAGGCTGGGAATGGACGCTGAAAAGATGGTCTGTTGAGTATGAGCAAACTGAGATCTGTCTTAACATGGAGAAATTATCTACTTTATGTGGCCAGTTGTGTTATCACTCTAAAGTTTTGTGTCATCTATTAGAATATGTATTTATCTGCATAAAATCTTATCCACTGATACCATGAAGACTGTGTTCAAACACATAGTTGATCATCCTTCTTTCTCAAAATGGTTTGAGTGATTTCTAAGTCAGGCAGTTGGATTATATCATTAATTTATTTATGAAACAAAAATAACTTCGATCACAGCTAAGTAGGTCTGATTCAAAATACCAGGCAATAACCAAGAACTATACAATGAGGAATTGCTCCTGCATTATTTAAAAATGCTTTAAAATATTTTTATTCTTTCTGTTTCAGCCCTAAACAGAGATGGGAGGTCTATCTGGAAATCCATTCTAAATTGCTGAGGATCAGTACCGTCACTCTGTGCAAACTGAAAATGTGAGGAATTGATTAAATTTGCATCACTTATATAAATTTCCCCTGGGAGGACATTCTTTCTGACATTTTCTGCCTGGACCAACCACAGTGAGAGCGGTATTACTACAGAGAGGTGATAGCAGATGTTGTTAGGGACAGAAGGTTACTTCAGGCACTTCATAGCCATGGAGTTCCTTCCTGCAAAGAAAAAGCAGATTATATGTATCTTAACAGTGTGAATCATTAGTGTGCACCCATCCCTTGATCATACAGAAGAATACTCCAGTCCATAGCACTGTTATTTATGCTTTATCGAATCTGTACCTTTTCTCTGAGGAGTGTTAAATAAATATATTTCTACCCACACTACGAAACTTACTGAAGGAATTCTAGTACATAATGATTACATGACAAGTTCCTTACTTAAAAGAACTATGCAGGTCCAGGATTTCTGATATATTCTGACTTTTAAAGTGATCTTTGATAACCTACCTCTAACACAAGAATGTATTAGATGACATTTCTTATTTTCAGTGCCATATAGTACTCTTATTGATGGATATCCACTCAAAGGGCAAGACAGCAGGGCACAAGAATCCAGGAAATTTTTGGAGTTTAGATACAGTCCTTTAATACAGATGCTGGATGCATCAAGCATTGGAGGTGCCTGTTGGATTCCTTACTCACGGATAAAAAAGTACTGGCTGAAGATGTGATACTCAATGACAACCTTGGCCATGATCAGGGAATTGGACTAGATGATCTTTTGAGGTCCCTTCCAATCCCAAACATACTGTGATGATTACCACAAGAGGACAGAGCTTGAGGTTCCTTCCACATTGGAAAGAAAGGGGAAACTGGGCAGCTACCTGCTGCTCAGCCTAATCTCAGTCTCCAGAAAGCTTATGGAGCAAATCCTCCTGGAAACCACATCTAGGCACATGAAGGTCTACAACTCAGTATCCCACAGCATCTTCCTAGGAACTCGGCGAGGCACAGACTATAGAAGCAGACTGCTAGGTGGCGGAACAATGGCTGGATTACAAGGCTCCAAGGTTTGTGATCAACGGTACACAGTCTAACTGTCTTCCATAATATACTCCTGCAAAAGCTGGTAGCCCATGGCTTGGACAAGTGTACTCTATGCTGGGTTAAGAACTGGCTGGAGGGCCGGGCCCAGAGAGTGCTGGTGAATGGGGCTGCATCCAGCTGGCGGCCAGTCACTAGTGGTGTTCCCCAGGGGTCAGTGTTGGGTCCAGTCCTGTTTAACATCTTTATTGATGATTTAGATGAGGGGATTGAGACCATCATCAGCAAATTTGCTGATGACACCAAGTTGGGAGGGAGTGTCGACCTGCTGGAAGGCAGGAGGGCTCTGCAGAGGGATCTGGATAGACTGGAAAAATGGGCTGATTCCAATAGGATGAAGTTCAATAAGACCAAGTGCCGGGTGCTGCACTTTGGTCACAACAACCCCCTGCAGCGCTACAGGCTGGGCGCAGAGTGGCTGGAGAGCAGTCAGACAGAAAGGGACCTGGGGGTACTAATTGACAGGAAGCTCAACATGAGCCAACAGTGTGCCCAGGTGGCCAAGAAGGCCAACGGTATCCTGTCCTGTATCAAAAACAGCGTGGTCAGCAGGACAAGGGAAGTGATCCTTCCCCTGTACTCTGCATTGGTGAGGCCACACCTGGAGTATTGTGTTCAGTTCTGGGCCCCTCAGTTCAGGAAAGACATTGAAGTGCTGGAGCGGGTCCAGAGAAGAACAACACGACTGGTGAAGGGACTTGAACATAAGAACATGGGGAGAGGCTGAGGGAGCTGGGCTTGTTTAGTCTAGAGAAGAGGAGGCTTAGAGGTGACCTCATCACTCTCTACAACTACCTGAAGGGAAGTTATAGCCAGGTGGGGATTGGTCTCTTCTCCCAGGCAGTTAGCAATAGGACAAGGGGGCATGGGCTTAAGCTCTGTCAGGGGAAATTTAGGCTGGATATTAGAAAGAAGTTCTTTACAGAGAGAGTGATCAGGCATTGGAATGGCCTGCCCAGGGAGGTGGTGGACTCGCCGTCCCTGGAGGTTTTTAAACTGAGATTGGACATGGCACTTAGTTCCATGATCTAGTCAGTGGACTGAACTTGGACCAAGGGTTGGACTCGATGATCTCTGAGGTCTTTTCCAACCCAGTCGATTCTGTGATTCTGTGATTCTGTGATGGCCAGTCACTAGGTGTGTCCCACAAGAGGGACCTGAGGCCAATAACAGGATCAATACTGGTTAATTCCTACTAAAGATGTAGGCAAGAAGACAGCATGTACCCTTAGGAAGTCTGCAGCTGATCACCAGCACATTGGTGGTAAGATGGAGAGGTGAGGGAAGACAGTCAATGCACTGAAGGGCTGGACAGCCTTTCAGATGGGCCTCAACAGGTTGCCAGAAATGTCATGAAGCTCAAGAGAGAAAAATGCAGAGTCCTGGGGCTCTGAAACGCAGGTACTGCAGAGTCCTGAGGCTGGGGCTGGGCTGGCTGAAGAGAATCACTGCAGGAAAGAACTTTCAGGTCCTGATGGCAGCAAGTGAAACAGCCATGAGTAGTGAGCCCATATGATGATGGAGGATCATCCTTTATTGGGCAGTATTATTGCACCATGGCCAGGGCAAGGGATGGTATTATTGCTCCCTGCCTGGGAATTGTGTGACTATGCCTGGAAAACTGCATCTGGCTTTGGGGTTCCTCAGTACAGAGAGAAAAGCAAAAAAATAGAAAGTGTCTCAATGGGATACCAGGATGTTTTTTCTGACATCTAGTCAAGGAAGGAACCTGTTCTTATTTGGCTTGATGAAAAGAAGGCTACAGAAGGATCTAATTTCAGTCTTCAGTCACAAAAAAAAGACAGCTCTACTCTTCTTTGGAGGTGCACTAGGTGAGACCGAGAGGCTATAAATGAGTTGCAAGAAAAAGGAGATTGGAGCAAAACTGTATCTGCTACTTCTAAACCACTAGTGACATCTAGTTTCCAAAAAAAATACCAGCGGCTATACTAGCACTGCAACTTAGAAAAATGCATCAGATTATGTTTATGATGCTACAGGTTCAGTAATTTGAAGGTGCTGGATAGCATAACCCATAAGTAATAGATCCTGACAATAAAAATGCGTCCATTAAATCTCTGCTCCAATAAAGGACACAGAGTTTGCAGGTGTGGCCTCTCAGTAGAAGACACTGATGCTGTAACATATGAGAGACATTTCCATGTCTTCGTCAGCGCTATCAGGCTGAATCATTCTTTTCTAATTAAGGATTGACTGCCTGATCATCCACAATCTGTGTGATGTGCACTGAGACAACCTTTGGGGTGCTACCATCTGGCTCCTCAGGTGGGAAATCTTGGACTCAAATTGGAAGCAGGTTACCCACATGCAACTCCTACTCTCACAGGCAAAAGGCATGCAATTGAGACAGGTCTGGCTTGAGCTGCTCTGCTTAGAGTATTTCAAAGACACTAGAGTACTGGGAAGGCTGTGAGCCTTCTTTCCTTCATGCTGACCCCAGTTCAAGTTAAAACAAAGGCAAAGTGACTGGCCACTCTGGGCCCTGGAATACTGCCAAGGAACAGCCAGGTTCTCCTTTTTGGGACAAGAGCAAATCTCTGGAAAACATGTTCATTTGGAAATTCTGCTTGTTGGGGACAGAAAGTAACAGGTGACACAGCATACAGGTTCAGATGACAATGCCTTTGCGCAGCCACAGTCTCCCAGAGTTGATAGAGCACTCTTGGGTACAGCATCCTTACCTCACTTCTGAATTTTTCAGCCTTCTGCTCACCATTTCCCAAAAGAAATATCAATCACACTCCTATAGAAACGAGGGGAATTTACCCTAACTGGGCAGCAGCTGTGGCCAGATGTGACAGGACAGGAGAGCCACCTAGCAACAAAGCATATGGTGGCCCTGACCACTACTAGACCATGAAAGCATGTCTGGTCACCACTTTACAATCAGCAGACATCTGAAGAAACACGGACTTTCCATTGCATTCACAGCTGACTCTTGCATACAACTGCTTCTCCATCGCCAATTCTGACTACATTTTGAGTCATATATGACAAAATGATGCCACAGAAAATGAGCACAGCAGCAGACCACGTCACTAACAACAACTGGCAAAATCAGCGTGCTTGAGTCATGTTCCTGAAGGCGTTGTAAGAGCAAACTACATGCCTGCGCAATTTTTCTTCTACATAGCCTCTCCTCATTTATTGCTCTTTCCTCAAAAAGCTCAAAAACACAGTTTTGAGGTGAACAAATAAACATGCCTGTGGAACAGCCACCTATCACTCTGGCAATTCCCAGTGTGATTTTAGTGTAAGGAAGGTAGAAGAGCTAGTATGCCTCAAAAAAATACATGGATTTTAATTAGGGACCCCTCATACATTTGGGGAAACTGGTTACTGAAGTAATTGATGTTTTTGATGACATAACCGGTGGCTAGCATGTAGAAAGTATGGCTGTTGGTTGTGTGGTGACAATTTTCATGGTAGGTTTTTGCATTCCACTCTGCCTGCTTGTTGATCAGTAGGAGTTTGGGGGTAAGAACCCTTCAGAAGACAACAAGTACCCTCTGTGCTGAAGGATGATGCTGACACACAAGTTAACCTAAGGTGCTCTACATGATAAGGAAATAAATTGTGTAGCTGGACAACCTATCATGCTCTGCAGATCCAACTGACACAAGCCAAGCAAACTAAGCCCTACAGTGTAGATTTGTACTTGCAATTGTACAAGTACAAAACCATGTTGTACAAATACGTTGTACAGAAAATGTCAATAGAATACTATATAGACATAGTCTAGAGCACTAGTGCACCATCCTCCTGCTCAAAGCAGGGTCACATGTGAGGTCAGACCACAGTGCTCAGTGCTTTATCTAGCCAAGTCTAGAAAATCTCCAAGGATGGAGACTGCACAACCTTTTTGGGCAACCTGTTTCACTGTCTGACTGTCCTTGTGGTGAAAAAAAATATTTTTCTTTATATCTAGTTGGAACTTTCCATTTCAGTTTATGACCATTGCTTGGCAGCCTCTCATCATGCATGTCCGTGAATGGCTCCTTTTTCTCAGTAACCTCCTTGTAGGTATTGGAAAGCTACCACTTGGTTGCCCCAAAGCCTTAACTTCTCCACGTTAAACAAGTCCAGTTTCTACTGTATCTCCTTCTGGGTTCTGTGCTCCAACCATCTGACCATCTAGTTGGCTTTCTGCTGGACTTGCTCAGGTTTAGAAAGATTTTTTCTGTACTAGGGGAGACCAAAACTGAATGCACTATTCCAGATGTGGTTTAGTGAATGCTGAATAAAGGTGAATAATCATTTCTTTCAACCCTCTGGCTATGCTTGTGGCAGTACAGCACAGTGTGCTGGCAGCTGCTGTCTCCAAAGCAGTGAGCTGGGTACACAGTAACAAAAATACAGTGCCTCCTTCCTACAGTTGAGTGGTTTCTGGGACATCATAATGGTGAATTAGCCCATCGCCTTTGATTTAAAGTCAAATTTAAATTTGTATTTTCAGAAATTTCAAGAAGGTTCTTCACACCATATCAATACATTGCAGAGTTTTCCTTTTCCTTGCAAAGATAACATTATTTATTGTTAGGAATGTGCTTTATTACTTTTATGCTGTGACTAAGAGTTATATACACTCTAGGGCACATATTAATGATCCATTAATATATTGCTCAGATGTTTAAAATCACTCAGCCCAATATTTCATGCCTTTCTGCACACCTGAGTTAATACATACCCTGGAGTGCTTTCTTGCCTAGTTACAGCACCCTCTCTGCTAAGGAAAACTGGGACTTGATTGTATCCATATATTAATCACAGTGTATGCTTACATAGTATGACTTCACTTAATAGAGTAATGATGAAGAAGCCGGATGTACATAACTGTCTGGCTGAATGCCTGACTTAGGAAAAAGAGAAGGTTTTCTACAAACATCTTTACATCTCCACAGAGGGCCAAAGAAATCACAGAAATGCTAGAGATGGCTTTTTTTTTCAGATTGCACAATCTATCTTTCTGCATAAAATATGGGAAGGCCTTGCTGGATCATATATATGTATCTCAGTAAGTGGTTTTTGCTAATCTCCTAAGTAACAAATAATTTCTGCCTTTAATGAATTACATTAAAAGGTGAAGTGCTTAGTGGCAGGAACTCATGTAAAAGAACCATTATTCACCCTGAGGTTTTTGGCTGCAGTAGGCAGCTTCTGTAAGTGACTTCAATGGGCTTCTTCCTTCCATTTAATCTTTTATTCTCTGCCTGCAGGACTTTGCACTGATTCAAGTCAATATTTATTTATTTATAATTTCTGCCAGAGATGTGCCCTCTTGTTAAGCAGGTGTCAAATGGGATTTAATGTTTCTGAAGAAATGCCTCTCAGTCAGGAATCCTTTTACAGCTTTATTTCAGGGTCTTCTTTTTGTGCTTCAACATTTTTCATGCCCTTACTGGGATGTGGAAGTAGGATCATTTACACAGAACTGGGTCATGAGATGCATAAGCATGTTGTGAGAGAAGGAAAAATATTGTTAAGTATGACACTGCAGAAATTGTTACACTGGATGGACTGGACACTTGAAACAATAAAAAAGAACTGATATGCCAGTGTTGTATTTTTGAGATTCAGGTAGCAATTACTGTGCTGACTAACACAAATTCTTAGAGGTGAAACCAGACTAGAGAAACCTCAGTTCTCCTTTACTACTCTTGCATGTCCTGAGTGGGACTATTTGAGAATGAGCTAAAAGAGGTAAAAATGACAAAAGGCCAGTCTCATACAGAGAAAGATGTTGTCTGTTCTGAAGCAAGCGCTAGTTTCAGCTCAAATCCCACCCAGCCAATGAGCAATGTTTAGTAAACCAAGTGGTATATTTAATTTTACAAAATAAGCATATTTTCACTGTATATTTGTCGCAAGCTTGCTTTCTTGTTCGGAGAACAAATGAAAGGATCTCTGATCTGCATGTGAAACATTTCATGTTCCTGGGCCTTCTAAACAACTTGAATGTTTGGTGTTCTGAATGATATCAGAAAGGTATCTTAAACTAATTGGCACACAGACTTTTGGTTGTTTGTCTTAATTAACATGCACAATACCAGTTCATAATAATCTATAATATTAATGGTCAATCCTTAACTTTAGCATTAGCATGATTTTACTTCTGTGCTGTTTTACTGCTCTATGTGGCAGTGTAAAAGAAGGGTACCTAAATAATTCCACTGAAGCACAGGATTTTACAAAGGATAAATAAATCATCCAGTTACATCTATGGCCTTCAAGAGAAAATTACTTCTAAAGGTGACAGCTGTTTGGGGGGAGTACCAGACTGGAGTGCCCTGGAGGAAACATGCAAAGTTAAAATTGACTCTGAAACTAAGACATGTTCACATTATCAAACTATGCAATTAGATACATAGGCTTGGTGAAGAGCAAAGTAGTCATGTGTTGGATGTTTTTAACATAGTCTAGACCTCTTGGTAGAGTGATGTTCTGTAGAGCAATAGTGGCCAGTTCACACTGAACTACACGATGACTGGGGTACATACAATGACCAGTTTCACTACGGCTTTGCCCATTTTGCCTCTCTGAGTGCTCTTCTAACCAGCACAAACTGGCACCTTTGCCATTCCTTTGGCCCCATCTGAAATATGAGAAATAGAGACTTGGTATAGATAATCTGCCTTATCCATCTTGATGCTGATCTCATTTAAAATTTTGTCTTTTCTTGCCAGTTTCAGAGAAAATATCTAAACCTGTTATCTTTTGTTATCTTTTAAATGCTTAGTGATAAAAAAGATCACAGAAACATTTTGGTTGGAAGAGACCATCAAGATCATCAAGCCCAACTGTTAACCCAACATTGTCATTAAACCATGTCCCTAAACTCCCATTCCATGCTCCTATCTTGTGGTGGTTTCATTTTGATGGCACCTCCAAGAGCAGCAGGAGGTAAGCCCAGCTAGATTTGCTGAAGGACAGTCCCAGAAACAGGGCTCAGTGATCTGATGATAAGCTGGAGTGGTTCAGGTAGAGAAAGAACACACATACAGGTCTGTGGCTTCGAATAGCTGCTTTTGAGAGAGCTCTGTAGTAGAGTCAAGATGTTGCGTGCCTCAGCCACTCAGCAGAAGCAAGTCTTCTCTTTGATTTAAGACCAGAGAGTAGAAATGCTTGCATATTGGGATGGGGGGTGGGGAGTTGTGCCCTGATTATTATTTATTTTTTTTACCTTTCCCACAAAGCACCATAACCATTGCTATTTAAGACACAGATCAGCCCTTCTAGTGCTTAAACAACTCCTAGGATTCCCTCAAGGTAACAGAACTTCAAAATCCCAAGTGTTACAAGGGTTAAATTCCCCTCTTCCAAAAGATTTTATGTGTATGTCCTTGGGTAAGGCAAAAAGAGAAAAAAAAAATCTGCAGCAGCACATGAAGTGTACGGATGCTGTTAAAACTTGGTGATGGAAGCCTGAAATGTAATTACACCTTTGAGCTACCTAGAGCTTCCCAGTTCACTGGAACAGGCTGCCCAGAGAAGCGGTGGATTCACCATCCCTGGAGGTATTTAAAAGGCATTTAGATGAGGTTCTTAGGGACACGGTTTAGTATCAGAGTTACGTTATGGTTGAACTCTATGATCCTGAGGGTCTCTTCCAACCGAAATGATTTTGCGATTCTGTGTTCTACAAAAACACCAACCAAGTGATTTATTCACAGTCATTGTCTTACACTTGCATGGGGCTCCTTCCTCCAGAAGCAGAACACAATAGACAATGACTGACCCATGGTGGTCAGGCAGGGAGGAGCAGACCAGAATTTTGTTCTTAGGAAATCAGAGGAAATATGTTATTATGGTTTGAACGCAGGAATGGGTGGAACAAAGCTTGCCCTCTGTTGGCAATTCCACCCCTGTGGACATGGGTGATTTTTTTTAAAGGCAGGTGAATAATGCATGAATTGTTTCTGAATGAAAGCTAAGATTTTCAGATCTCTGCAGCAAACGAACCCTCCATTGAGTTCTTCTTGTCTGACACTCACTTCACTTTGAGTAAGTCTCATAGTAAATTTCCATTCACTGGCTGGACAAACATAGATTTTAAAATTAGAATACTGATGTAAACTTTTACGATCACAAATCTAAAATGTGCTATAGAGATTTATGGGGAAAGTAAAATCTCAGTTTTGCTGTATATTATATTATACACAGACAATAAATCATTCGGTATTTAAATATAGTTATTTACAGAACAAATATCTATCATCTCAGAGGATTTATTCTTGTTTGAAAAGTGTTATGATAATCTGGGATGAAAGATGCAGAGGAAGCAGTAATAAACATTTCCACAATCATTATTAAAATTCTGTACCAATTTCTTGTTCTTTTTCCTCACCTTTTTTTGGCGTTAACATCTAAATTTCACTGCTTGTTGCTAGATACTTTTTAATCTAGTCTTGTATGAATGAAGTGTTTATTTTTCCATAGTTGCTCACGAGTTTCTCCTGCTAATATCCAAATATATGCCTCCAGAAAACGGCATTTGAATGTTAGTTATTAGATTACCATCCACATCTCATTTTTCTAATGCTTGCATCCATGTTAGCTCTGCCTTAATTTTACTTCACTGGCCAGTTCTACTTAATGTGAGAGTGTCCTCTGCTGTACAAAGCAAAAATAGCAATTTATTACAGGTTCTTTCACTCATGACGATCAAAATGCAGCCAAGTCATAGAAAAAGAGACTCTGTAGGGATCTGTGCAGCTTTTCACTTAAACTTCTCTGTCAAAAGCATTTTTGTAAAATCCCTTCTAGTTCCAGAAAAATAATTCATGCTACAGATTATTTTGTAAATATGGTTCACATTAAAACCTCTTAAAACTCCTGCCTTGCCCTCACCAGTGTTTTATGCTTAAAGGGAAGATTTTACTAAGAAACGGTATTAGGACATTGCCTGAAAACAATCTTCTGAGACATCTGTTCTGAGTATCAGACATGAAATACGGTAACAATTTTGTAAGATTTTAAAAATACTCTACAGATTTTATTTCCTAACTAGCTTTCTACTCTTTGGTGAGGACAAACTGGGTGTGTGAAAGGTTATAGGAATACTCCTTCTCGAGGGCGGATATTTAACCATTGCCAGGATGTCCCAAGAGTACGATATGTGCATATTTACACACATAATTTTATAGAAATAACAAAAAAATACTACCAAAAATGACATTAACTATAGTCATAATTATTAGCTACAGAAACATGATTCAGGATAGATCTGCAGGAGTTAAGGTGGATAGTTCTCTGAAAATGACAGTTAGCTGGTAATGTTTAAAGTAAGAAGTTATATCAGGTGTTTAGTAACAGAACAGGAAGGCTAGTAATGTTCACATTTAGAGTAGAAATGCTACTCATGTCCAGCAGCATGGAGCATCTTCCATGTAAGGAAAACTGACTTGGATCCTTCAGCTTGGAAAATGACTCAAGATGATAGGATACCAAATCTATGAAAGAACACAAAGGTGAGCAGAGAACTGTTTTTATCCACTATCTCCAAAAAAGCAAAAGTAGCAAGGATTCAATAAAGCTTTCAGGGAACAGGTTTGAAGCAACCAGGAGGAAACACTTTTGCACATAATCTTGTCATTGAACAGTGGAATTCTGTCACAATACTGTCAATACCTGAACTTTTTTTCTAAGAAAAAAGAACAGACAGCTTTTAAAAATGAGGCCAGACACATTTGTGGAGTGTGCATCCCTCTGAAAATATGAAATACCATGCACCCCGTAAGTTCCTCAGCCTGCTAGGTGAAAGAAACCAGTAGGCCTGGGTTGCTGTGGGGCCCTATTTGTGTCTTTTTATGTTATTTCCCTGGGCAAAATGTTGGCGTATCCGGCCTTTTGTAGTAACAGCCCCTAGCTCTGATGCCACTCGCCACATCCTACAGGCCCCCCAAGAACTGGTGATTATTATCCAAGATGCGATCACATTTCTTCTGTGTTCAGGACTGAAAATAACATGCCAGTGAGCTTTAATGACATGATCAGAATTACTTCTGCTGGTGTAAACAAAATATTTTATAGGAAATCAATTACACTCTGATATAGTAATATCTTTTTTTCCCACTCTGTTTATACAGTTTAAAATCCCAGCAGGGTCTCTTGGTGGGCTTCTCTGCCTTCCCACAAAAATGTATAGACCTGCTTCAGCAATGCATTCAAAAACAGAACAAATATATCCCAATGTAGGTAAGGAGTGAGACCACATCTGGAATATTGTGTCCAGTTCTGGGCCCCTCAGTTCAAGCAGGACAGGGAACTGCTGGAGAGAGTCCAGCGCAGGGCAACAAAGATGATTAAGGGAGTGGAGCATCTCCCTTATGAGGAAAGGCTGAGGGAGCTGGGGCTCTTTAGTTTGGAGGAGACTGAGGGGTGACCTTATTAACATTTACAAATATGTAAAGGGTGAGCATTATGAGGATGGAGTCAGGCTCTTCTTGGTGACAACCAATGATAGGACAAGAGGCAATGGATTCGAACTGGAACACAGGAGGTTCCACTTAAATATGAGAAGAAACTTCTCAGTGAGGGTGACAGAGCACTGGAACAGGCTGCCCAGGGAGGTTGTGGAGTCTCCTTCTCTGGAGACATTCAAAACCCGGCTGGACACCTTCCTGTGTAACCTCATCTAGGTGTTCCTGCTCCAGCAGGGGGATTGGACTGGATGATCTTTCGAGGACCCTTCCAATCCCTGACATTCTGTGATTCTGTGTGAGTCAGTCCCGCTCGCACGCTCCCGCTCGCACGCTCCCGCTCGCACGCTCCCGCTCGCACGCTCCCGCTCGCACGCTCCCGCTCGCACGCTCCCGCTCGCACGCTCCCGCCCCGGGGCCGCGCGAGGGCTGCCGGGAGAGCTTCAGGACCCGCCTCCCGCCCCGCCTCGTTGTGGGCGTGTGCCGGAAGTGAGGACCGGAGGAGAAGCGGGGCGGCCTGGGCGGCTCTCCGGGGGGCTCGGCCGTCGCCATTTTGTTCGCGCCGGGCTGCCGGCGAGGCGGGAACGGACGGGGTTCGCCCGGCTCCTCCCCCGCTGGGGCGGAGAGGCGGGGACGGAGTGCGGCCGGGCCGGTGGGGGTGGCGGCGCTGAGCCGAGCGTGGCCCGGCGATGTCGGCGTTCTCAGAGGCGGCGCTGGAGCGGAAGCTGTCGGAGTTGAGCAACTCGCAGCAAAGCGTGCAGACCCTGAGCCTGTGGCTCATCCACCACCGCAAGCATTCGGCGCTCATCGTCAGCGTGTGGGAGCGGGAGCTGCGGAAAGGTGAGGCTGGCGTGGCCGCCTCCGCCAGGCCTTTTCCCGCCCTCGGGTGCCCGGTGGGGCCTTCCTCGGGGGCAGCGGCCTGCGCGGCCGCAGGAGAAGGAGCAGGCCGCCGCTCTGGGGTGTGCGGCTCCTGCGGGGAGGATGGCAGCGCTGCTCGGCCTGTCGGGCCGGGGAAGGAGTGCGGGGCAGGGGGGGCGGCCCACCCCAGCGCCTGGGGAGAGCGGAGCTGCTGGGACAACTGTTAAACTCGGGGTCTGTATTTCGAGATGACTGTGGGCTGGGTGATGCTGCTTTTTTTTTTAACTCCCCTGGCTCCTCTCCCTCCCCCATTCTCCTTGTCTCCCTCAGTGAGATGCATCTCAGGAGGCTGCTTCTCATGTTTTACTCCCTTTCTTTGTGGAAGGAGACAGGAACGTGGGAGAAGGGAAGGAAGATGTCAAGTAAGGGGTTTAGGACTTTAAAATTTTTTTTTCTTTAAATTTTTTTAATAGTGATAGTTATGGCTCTTCCAAGATGACCCTTTTTAGGCACTGCCTTTCATCATCTATAACTATAGCTAGATGTAATATTGTTTGAGTTTCCTGAGATGGTGGCTTTGTCCATTTATGCCAGCAACAATTCTTGTAAGGCAAGTAAGGATGGAAATTCTCGGGGGAAAAAAAGCTATTTAATGTGTTCAAAGCGTTTTTTTTTTTACTTCCTGGTTTTCCCAGATGGCTAATACCGATGTTAGCGTAATAAAGATTATGAATTTCTAACTGTGCCAACTATTTGATGTTGAGCATGCAGGCTTAGATTCTTATGTGGCTTTCCTTGTAATAGTAGTTCAGGTGACTGAAAGACAGAAATAGCTTATGAAGGCTTATTTGACCTGACTGGAAAATAACTTAATCTGACTCATTTAAGAAAAAGAAAAATCACTTGCTAGATCTCTACCTTGCTGTAGGAAATGTTACTGTCTTCCACTAGCTTCCTTTGGATCTGCATTAATATGTGCCTCTTTAATAGAAAAAGTAGAAGAGTAGATTTTCAAGTGGAGAGGAACAATAACACTAAGCTATTACAGGACTTGTGGAATAGAAACTACTCCCTTAGTTTTGTGCAATTGAGAGGAAAGAGTGCATGGCTGGATCACAACTACATCTTGGTTAGGGGGCATAACTTCATAGCAAATGGATTCAACCACCCTTAAAATAAAAATCTTGAGTATGAAGTAATGCTAAACTTTGCACTGTACTATGGAAAAATGTTCCTGCTGTAGGTTTTCACATGGCCACTGTGTTTTTGTTTATGCTTTTTGTGTGAAATGTTATTGTTTGATCTTCCAAATGTGATGCAAATTCTTTATTACATAAAGAAAAATGTATTTAGTCACATATTACAAGTAATTACAAGTATCCTTACAAGTAAGGATATTTTCAATATATATTTGTTGGAAGCTTTTTTGTTCTGAGAACAAATGAAAGGATCTCAGATCTGAATCTGAAACATTTCATGTTTCTGGGCCTTCTAAACAATTTGAATATTTGGTGTTCTGAATGATATCAGAAAGGTATCTTAAACTAATTGTCACACAGCCAGAGTTTAGGTGGTCATCTTAATTAACATGCACAATACCAGTTCATAATAATCTATAATATTAGTATTATAGTATTAGCATAATTAGAGTAATTATATATAATTAGTATTTAGTATTAGCCTAATTTTCCTGTAGAGCTGTTTGACTAACTGGAGAAGTGAAATATTTGAAACATGGACTGCGTGTTTGTACGTGGCATTGAGAAGGGCAAGGACAGTGGTCTTAAGAACCCATGATTTTTCTCAGCTTTCAGTGTCTGGCTTACACTTTTAAGCCTGTTTTGAGGATGTAGCTCAGGAGCTTCAGGTAAAGCATAGCTGCTATAATTGGTTTGATATTCAATTTGTTGAAGTATTTGTCCAGCTTTTGCTGCTTCAAAGTAAGATTTTTCTGGTGACCTCTTTTTGGAAGCCAGCCTTCAAGGATCTGTGGAAGCATGCGATAGTCTGTCTTCAGTAGGAGCAGGTTAGTTGCTTTCCGGGTCCTGCACATTTTCTTCTGGGCTTTTAGGCCTTATGTGAAATGTTTCTTCTTTCTTATGTTCCTCTGCTACTTCATTCAAAGCTGGCATAGTTAAGATACATGGGATATATTTTAATTTTCTGATAATAATACCTGAGCTTCATGCATGTTATTTGCCCAATACTAACTTTTTGCTAGTTGCAGCAGAGAATTGTAAGATGGTCTGTAATCCCCAAAGGGTGGATTTAGTGGTCTAAGCAGACACCATGTGGAAGATGAGGAGGAAAACCAGTATGCTCTGGTGAAGTGACTTGCATAAAATGTCACAAAGCAGAATGCTGGCAATGTGGCCGTAAATAGAGCAAGTTTAAGGCTCCTGACCTCCCTACCATCCAAGCTGTAGAAACATTATTTCCCTCCTACCTGAGAGGAAAATGATCTTTATTTGGGAAATATGGGCATAAAAATATTGGCGTTGTCTGCTACTATTGCTGGTCAGTAGTGTACTGGACCTGAAAATGGAACCTTGCCTTTCTAAATTTTCTTTTCATTGTATCCCTTTCTTATTGTCACTCCCATCTGCAGGCCTTCCTTCCAGCCTACTCCCTTTCGGGCTTGTAGAACACTGTATTGTGTTCAACTCAGCTTGTTACACAATGTGATACTACATTTTTTTCCTGGATGCTTTCAGTTTTGGTTAAAGATCCCTTGCGTCAGATCAGCTTGCATGAACCTTTCTGAAGATGTCTTTAGTTATTAATGAAAACAAGTGCTAGGATCTCAGCTCTTTTGTTCCTGAATATTTGGTTCTAATTATTTTGTTTTTAAAACAGTCATTGCCTTTATATCCTGTTGGAGTAGAAGCGAAGAGGCAACTTTTCAAATGTGCATAGAACTTGAGCAACATAGTATCTTAGTCCCTTTCTGTTTGCTTGGATTCATTGGTGGTGTTCAGGTCCCTTATTAGGGCATCTCTGCAGATCATTGGTTCCATACACCTTCCTCTACAGGCTTTCTACAGTACAACAGACTTTCATTGATTCTCTTGGTGAATTCTTGCACTTAGATGTAAACTTGGAGCACAGGCAAAGCTTGCGCATCTTTGTTATAACTTGGAGCAGTGACATAAATTTCGATTTGTCTTGCTGAACTCCAGTGTTGCTCAAGTTGTGTCAAGACAGTTGATGTGGCTCTGGTTACTGAAGGAGTATGCATATATGATTTTTTCCATAATACTGCCATAACCTTAATATGTAGTTCTTAAAATACAGGCATATAGAATTCATGGGGTCATTCTTAGAAATAATCAGAAATTAGAGGCGAGCTAGTATAATGTATTCTGTAATTGACTGTATTGTGAAAGTACCCTGTTCCCCTGAAAATAAGCCCTAGCATGTTTTTTCAGTATTTTTGAGGATGCTCGAAACATAAGCCCTACTCCAAAAATAAGCACTAGTTATAGTTAGTTTAAAAAGTCAACTTTAATTTTTGCTCCAAAAGATGCCTTTTTTACATGTACAATAATTTATGTAAGACCCTGTCTTATTTTGGAGGAAACAGGGTACTGGTAACTCTGCATTGTCCAGACACTCCTGGTAACTGTCGCAAATATTAAAGCAAAACAACCAGCGGTTTGATGAAATTATGATAAGGAGTTGTGTATTTTATGCTTCAATAGATACAGGGTAGAGACATGCTGTTAAATGACTGACCTCATATAACGTGCTAATGAAAAATGTATGGATGAACTGTACTACTAAGGTGAGGCTGTGGCAGAGCTGGTGCTCTGCCTGGGGTATTAAGTATTACTTATTCTGCATCTGTGCAAAACTGCTCAGATGTCACTCCAGGTACTCCACATTTTGGCGTATGTAGGGTTTTTCTCACTATCTATTGCTATGTTTAGCAGAGAATAGATTCTCTGTTTCATTGATCTTTTGCTCGTTGATGAGTAAAATGGTGAGAAAAGATTAATAGAATGCCTTAACTTAAATAACAACTGTAATGAAGTAACAAAGATTTCTCCTGTTTTGACAGATAAGCAGAGGTCTACAATGACAACAGAACAACTCATTTTATGCTCTGCTGTTGGTTAAATATGCCTCTACATATTTCTGATCTCTTTTTCTTGCTGACAGTATCTTGTGATGTGCTGCTAATGAAAATCCAGAAAAATGGATAATTAATTTTGAAATAAGTGGGTTCCCTGATGGAAAGCTGATGTTGGCACAAAAGGAGACTGTGAGGCTAGGTTCACCTCTTTAGGCTGCAGCCTCTGTTAGTGCTGGCCTGACACTGATCAGGAGTCTGGATTTTTTAGAATTTCATAGTTTATTTATGGAATAAATAATGGGGGGGGGAGGGCTACTCTTTCACTATTTCATTTGTAGTAAATATCTTACTAACGTGAGAATCTCATGCAGTTTAGATTTTTATTCTAGACAAGGGTATTAAGTACCATGTTTTCTTTGGTACTTGTGGTATCACAGCTTTGTGATTTATTCAAAGGAATTTGTGTGGATTAACTTTTGTGATAATGTTGTCACACAACCTAGTGATTTTACAGAGACCTTTTGGGGGATTAGAGAGAATTTTGTAAAGGCTTGAAGAGAATGCACTGAGAAAATTATTCTACTTCAGTTGTATGAAATGTAACACTCAAAGTTAAACAGTTAATTGCTTAGTAGTCATAGAAACATAGAATCATTTCAGTTGGAAGAGACCCTCAGGATCATTGAGTCCAACCATAATCTAACTCTAGCACTAAACCATGTCCCTAAGAACCTCATATAAATGCCTTTTAAACAACTCCAGGGATGATGACTCCACCACTTCCTGGGCAGCCTGTTCCAATACCTGACTATGCTTTATGTGAAGATTTTTTTTCCTAATATCCAATATAAACCTCTCCTGTCACAACTTGAGGCCATTTCCTCTTGTCTTATCACTTGCTACGTGGGAGAAGAGACCAACACCCTCGCTGCTACAACCTATTTTCAGGTAGTTGTAGATAGGAATAAGGTCTCCCCTCAGCCTCCTTTTCTCCAGGCTGAACAGCCCCAGGTCATAAGCTTACTCAGTATTTAACTAGCTAAGTAGTACTAATTAATTAATTGTAATACGAATACATCAGCCATTCCCAGAATGCAACTGGTAGGCCTGTTAAAACTACATCATTTTGTGTATTCATAAAGGGACTGACTTAAAGGGGGGGGGGAGGGGGGCGGCTGTTAAATTAAGTAGTGGCATTACACACACAGCTTTGTTGTGTAAACCTGCAGACACTGAGTGGCTGCTGGAAAAACCTTTAGGAATCCCCTTGAAGAGGTTCTTCAGAGGTGGAGGGTATTGAGACTTATTTTTTTTGTAATTTGAAGATCAGGTATGCTCTCTTGCATACATCTCTTGGTCCCTGATTTCAGGATTCTCTGCAGCTGTAGGGATTTGTTGTTTGTGTGTTTTGTTCTGAAGTGAAAAAATTCAATTTTGTAATTCAAAGCGTCAGCCTTCAAGGATTAATAGTAAGCACTTGTTCAGTAGGCTTCATGTGATATTTGCTATACTGGGTTAAAATGTGTTCTGTTTAAAAGGGGAAAAAATAAAACTGCTAAATGCTTGAGTTTGGTAATACGGGACCTTTAATTTCAAGCTCTAGTTAGTTGTCTGTAATATCTTTTTTTCCCTGTCAGCTCATTTTATGTATGGTTTTCCGGTCCAGCTCAGTCACTTGTTCAATATTTACATTTTAGTGATATTTTGATACTTGTCCTGTCGTATCTTTAACCTAATTTCACATTCAGGTATCTGTTTCCTCAGAGCTGGATGTGGTATCTCATAGATTAGTCAGTCTCAGAAACCGATGCTGAACACCCTCCTTCCCCCTGACCTGCGCCTTGATCACTTGACCTCTTGTTTTGGCTGTCATCTGTCACCCCACCCTGGGTCACACTGGTCATTGTCTTCACCGCAAAGCTGGTCCAGGTTAGCAGAGCCATTGTATATTTTCTATAAGACACAGACACACAGTAGTGTAAGTACATCAGGAATGCTGCAGAGAGACATATTTTTAGCACTTGATTCTGCTTGTTTACCTGCTGTGCTAATACCTTATGCTTGAACTTTTTGGTTTTGTGGTGTTGAAGTCATTCAGTGGTATAAACAGCAACTATTTTTGCTTATTTATGGCTCTTTGTTTACAACTGCTGCTGCTGGGACATATACTACTGTCTAGGTCCTCACTCATAGCTGTTGGCTTTGAGGCAATACATTTTTCTGAAGCTAGTGACTGTTGTGGCAGATTCTCAGTGCTGCTGACAATTGGAAGGCGGAGGATTTCAGTAAGTGAATTTAGAAGGCCTAGCAATATTGAACCCAGAGTTGAAAGTTGTACTACATTGGAATGGCTCTGATATTCAGTCTACTGCTTTGGAGCAGAACCACAGCCAAAAGTAGTAGAAATATGTTGCCCTGCAGATGTGAAGTAAATTTTGGGAAACAAGTTCCTCATTGAAAGCAAGTATTTTCTGTAGTATGTAGTGTAGTTCTTCTGTCAAGAGAAGGAATCTTTTGCTACTGATGGTTGCAAGCTTATTTTACTTAATGGTAGTATAGTGTCACTGGCCTATGTAAAACACATGAGAATAAATAGGTATTATTTTCTTGAAAGAAATAAAACTATGGCTTCCTGATTTCACTGGTTAGATGTTCTTGAGGCCAGTTAGATACTTAAGATTGGGGTGCTTGTTGGTTAGCTTTGTGCTCATCCACATGAGTCTTCTCATCTATGCAAAAGGATTTGTAGATCAACCAACAGCAGACAGAATTTCAGGTGAACACAAGTTGTTGAGGTAAGTTAGAGAAATGTATTTGCTATATATATTATTTACAAAATGGCCTACAGTCCTGAGCAACAGACTAGCAATGTAAGAATCTTTAACTTAAAATAGTCACATCTGAATTGTGTAATCCAACCTGACTAGTTGACTCTCTAATATTAATCTTGAAAGAATGTAGTGTGCACAAATCTGTATTCATTTATTGCTGTGCCTCTTGTATCCTGGTATTACACCTGTACATGATTGTATTTCGTCATTCTTGTTCTGAGTAATTCAGTAATTTCTTATCTTAGAACTGTTGTTGCTATTGATTCCTGTCCATCTTGGTGTTGTAGCGGCCAGGCAATGAAAGGAATTTGTTTGTTTCATGTGTTCAAGTAATACAGCATACACTAAGTGCAGTGGGAAGCTTTTGCAGAGTAATAATGTTGGAATGGTTTCCTTGGTTTGTGACCAAGTTTCTCACATCCCCATGGTAATTTGATGCTGATGGCCTCTTTCCCAGCAGTAGCTTTGTGTTCTATTCCCTTTGTCTGCTAGCTTCCACACTCAAAGTCAAGGTACTTAGACCCTCAAATGTTGAACACACTTCTGTGGGCAATCTCATTCCCCTCTTTGAAAAGGAAACACATCCATTTTCAAACCTTGGTAAAATTCACCAGGAGAATCGGGTGACTGTGCAATGTTGAGCACTTCATTAACCTTCTGTTTTCAAAAAGTTAAACTAATTTTAAGATAAAGTGCTCATTGTACAACATACCTTTTATGGATTATATTATCTTTGAATTGTCCTTTTTGGTGATAGCCTCTCAAGTGACTTTCTACAGATATACTTTCAGACATCTTACAAAGATGCTTAAAAAAATAAATAATAATAAAAAAAGGATTTGGTCTTGTAATAAACAGATTGAAGGTTGTCAGATGTCTACAAACATGTCACGTAACTTCTCATGCAAAGATATGAAGCATGCTGTAACACAGGTAGTGTCCCAGGGGTTCTGGGGGAAGTTCTGTAACTGTTGTTGGATTTTAACCTACTGATGGTCTTTTTCTCAAAACCTCTTGTTAAATGATATTTTCATTCAAGGTCTAGCATGTGGGAGGTTAAAACCTGATGTGACATGTTCAGATGGGTCAACAGTTTATATACTTGAAGTGGGATGTGATTGAAATCCCTTATGCCTCTCTTTCTCTGTAGTTTCTTCCTATATATCTAAGATTAAAAATATCTCTCAGCTCTGAGGAACAGGTGTAGGAACAGCATGAAACTAATGGGTATGTTTCTAGCAGTCTTCATGGGAGCTCAATTTCCAATACCAGGAGGTAAACCTGGAGGAGACAAATATGGGTGATTATTCTGGCTTTGATTGCCAAAGTTAACCTCAGTGGAAAAAAACCCCACCCTTACTGCCTTCCAGGGTAAAACACTAGAGTTTCTTGTACAAAAGTGGTGGTTCTTCGGTGTCATAGTTCTCTAAGCATTATGAACTCAAATATACAATGGCAGGGCATCTATATTGGGCTGGTAGAGAATGAAAAATACACAGGCCAGGCTATTGAGTATGTGTTCCTAAGAAGATTGCCAAAAACTAAGGCTTGATAGTGAGGATGCTAAGTCTCTCTGCCATAGATGTCTGATTATGCTAGTTGCAGGTGAAATATGAGTACTTGCACAGTATTCATTGGCATTTGTATGTGTCAGATACATTTTTGTGACTTAGTTTCAATAGCAAGGTGCCAATCCCAGTTAGTGTCATTGTGAATGCTTGAAGAGTAATCTGTTTAATATGGCTTTTATATCAGACACCACCATTGAACTGTTAAAATATTTCAGAATCCAGCACTTCAGGCAGCTGCTTTGGAAGGTAAATGTTAAATCTAACTGAAACCACCAGAAGGGTTATGTGAACACTACACAGAGCTTCTGAAAAGATGTCTTGGTCCTACATAGATGCTTTTTTAGCTGTTTTGTGTTTGCAGACTGTACTGTTAGTGCACCAGAGATGCTGTGGGCTAGCTGCTTCTAACACAGTATACTCTGGCAGTATGTGCCTTTCAGATCCTTCTTTAACCTAAGATCATACCTTTTTTCTTTCACTTTCTTCTGACGACAAGAGTGCTTTTTGCTGGTAGCCTTGCCAAGTGTTGAGGGCACCTTTTTTGTTTAAATAGTCTAATTGTTCTTTGATCCGTTTTGGTGTTCTGATGGATATCAAATCACAGGGCTAAAAAGTTAGTGTCACTGCCACTGAAGAGAGTTGCTTTAAACAGATAATTTTTTTTTAAAACAGATCTATCTGATCTAGAATTTAATTTTGTATTTCAGACTTCAATTTAGTCATAGTAGTAATAAAACACTGTTTGCTTTTCATCTCAGAGTTGTCACCCTCAGTTGCTAAAGGTATGTTTCACTTTAGTCTTGTGTGTAAGACAGAGTGGTCTACTACTGCTGAAGGTTCTTCTTCTCCTGAAGATTTGTGAAGTGGAAGGGAACACTTTTTCAGAGTAGGCATACTTTTTAGCTTTGGAATCTTATGCAGATAATTTTTACAGCAAGAGGAATTAAATTCTACTTCACAATGTGCTTTGTGAACATAAGGTAAAATATTAGTTGAATTTTTAACCAACACCACAGGTAGCTTAATAGTGTTTTGAGGATTTTTGTTTGTTACATGCATCTTTGTTTTTGTTGAATTGTAGTGATAAGTTGCAAGATAGTACTAGAGGAAACAAGCTTGAATGTGACTGTGTTTTAGCATGCTTTTCCCAGATAGGGAATATTGATCTGTTTAGTATAGTCAATAGATAAAGTCTAGACTTAAGAATCAACATCACCTGACTTGGTGGCATTGCATGCATTTCCTGTCTTTACTGGCTTAATTGATTTGGCTGCTTGTTGGCAACGAGGAAGTTCAGGTCTGTCACAAATTCATTATGTTACTGAGGATTAAAACATGACTTTGTGTGTGAAATGGGTGAAAAAGGTCCTATCTTGCATACAGTTCAGGGGATGTAGTATGGGGAACAGTCTGCTTCATTAGATTTTAAGTGCTAATTCTAGCTTCACTTATGAAATGGGTGGCCAGGGTCAGCTTTGGTAAATGCTAGTTCATTTTGGTGCACCCATAAGACAAGACATATTTACTAAGATTCTCTCTTTGAATAATTCACAGCTTTCTATGTGTCAGAACTATGATTTACCAGAAACACCAGGGGGAGATGTGTTGCTATATTGTCAGTTTTTCATATAGAAATTAAGTAGCATAAGTCTACAAAAATCTACATTTTAGTTTAGCCAGATTTTGACCCAAATAGATGACTTTTCTGCTGTTTGCATGTAATGACTTGACTGTTTGGAGGAGGCTTTTAATAGATCCACCTTGCGTCCATCACTTCAAAACTAATTCTTTTTTGCTACTTTTTAGTTTGCCTTGATTCTAAGAGATAGGTGCATTTTTACTTTGAATGAAGGTGGGGTTTCTTTTTTTTTTTGTTTTTTCCCCGCTTAACCCAGAACTCTTTTAACTTGTCCAAAAGGATGAGGAAAATTCAGTAGTCCAAGAAGTCCTTCAGAGGAGTCTTTCTATAGTTCAAAGTCTCTTATCAAAAACATTTCCTTGGAATAGAAGCATATTAACATTTTCTCTTTGTATGTGAGGGTGGTGGTTCCACATGTTTGAGAGCATTGGAGCAGCAGTTAACAAAATCAAATCATTTTGGGAACTAAGCACAAGTTTTAAGAAATCTTAGATTGGTATGGTGCTGCTTTCTTTGAGAGGGCAGAAAAAACTTACATCTTGTCTTTCAAGGGAAATGTCTTTTTAAAGCCAGAGCATACATACTGAATCTGTGTGGTGGTAATGCATATTGCAAGTTTTTCTGGTGTTAACACAAGGTTAGAAGTGTTACAGTAAGAGTTGTAGCTCTGAGAAACCTGAAGACTAATGAAGAATAGTTGAAGTTTGATGGTAAATGAAAATACCTGAGTAGGAACACATAAAAAACAAGGAATAGATTTTCAAAAGCAACTTGTAAATTGAAAGCTTGTAATCTATTGCATGTTAATGGGAATGAGGTAAAGTGCATATGATTCTGGTAGAAGAGATAAAGCATAGCAGTCTGAAGGTGATTTTTGAAAATGTTTTATTCATATTACTGCTGTAGGCACATGAGTATTTTAATGATTAGGAGATGAGAGAGGGGAGTATCACAGAGATATGAGAGATTGACTAGGGATTGACTGTTCAGTTTGCTGAAATACAAGAATGAGGAGTTGCTATATAAGAAATTCAAACCAAAAGGAGGAGGTTCTTCACATTGTGATGGGTCTGTGAAGCTCCATGTCAGAGGACTTCATGGGTGTAAAAAATTTATGCAGGCTGAAGTACCTGGAAGAAATCCATGAAGGCTGCCAGACTGACAGATCACATCAAGTTCAGAAAAACATCTGAAGATAGTTGGGGGCTGAAGAACGCTTCGGAATATCATAGTTTTTTATGTTTATTTTTTGGCGATGGGGCTAGAGGGAACTTGTGTCATACTATGAAGGAGGCAGCGTCTGAGCAAAGAGTTACAGCAAAAGAGAGGAAAAAAGCCAGTGGGTCACCAGAGTCTTTTCACATTTTTAAATACAAAATTAGAGTGAAACGTTGTAAGTAGTAATAAGAATAGGAAAAGCACATTTGATTTGGGTTTTTAGTATAAATGTGGATAAATAGGTATTAGTTGAAGGAAATACAATTTCTAATTATTCTTGTTTATCACTCTTTTTATTAGCAAAACCAAATAGAAAGCTGACATTCCTGTACTTGGCCAATGATGTCATACAGAACAGCAAAAGGAAAGGACCAGAATTTACGAAAGACTTTGCTCCAGTAATAGTGGAGGCTTTTAAGCATGTTTCAAGGTACAGTAAACTGTTAAGTGTAGTGTTCTTCATACTGTATTTGAGGGGCCTTTAGAGAAGTCCTCAGTTCATCTCTTCTGTCCCAGCTAGTCCTTGAGTGCTATTTCTATACTTGAAATCTTGTTAATTTTTTTTTTATCTTGAATGTCTTAATGCTGTTAGATGAAGTTACACAATAAATTCATCTGTATTCAGTTCCTTTTGCCTTATAAAGCTGCTAGCTATGTCTTGAATTAAGACTTGCTTTCAGTCTGTGTTTGTATGCTACAACAATTTGATATGTTTCACTAGTAGTGTTGCATTATTTGTTTTTCCCCAGCAGCTATTCATCTCATTGCATTAGGATGCTAGACCCTTGATACAGAATTATTTTCACATAGTACACAGCTGTTGAAGCAACACAAACCTGTTTGCAGTGTTTGCATAATAGGGTTACAGACCTACAGATTTATCGGTTGAACAAGCAAACAGAATAAGGGAATTGGGCTTTGGCCTTTTTTTTTTTAATGTGCTTGCTAAGACACCTTGAACTGATCTTTGCTTTCTTTAAATCATGATGTTATTATTTTCTGAGATTGACTTCTGATACTTTATCTTTCATAGAAGGACCTTAGCATACCCTATCAATAATCACGTGGTACTGCTGTACCTTTACCTACTGCTGATTTTTTGCTTCTTTTTTTTTTTTTTTTCTTGTGACAGTGAGTCTGATGAGAGTTGTAAGAAACACCTTGGCCGAGTGCTTTCTATCTGGGAAGAAAGGTCTGTTTATGAAAATGATGTATTAGAACAACTTAGGCAAGCTTTGTGTAAGTATTATGTATGTGTGAAGATTCGGTCTCGTGTTTGAAATATTATTTCCCTGACTCCTCTGTTTTCGTTTAGATGGAGACAGAAAGGTGAGAAAGCGCACATATGAACAGATAAAAGTTGATGAAAATAACTGTTCACCTCGAAGTTCTCCCACTGACCCTCCACAGGTAATAGAATGTTTGTAAAAGTCTATATTTTCATATGGTTTGATATCAAGTTTTTCAGTAACTCTTGTTTTTGAATGGTCTCTTTCTTTTTAATGAGGTACTGTGTCTGAGCAAGGGTGACTACAGCTGCAACATTTCTTCACAGTACTTAAAGTTACAAGTGGAGCTGGGAAGTTGAGCATGCTGTAACTTCAGTCAGTTTGACACTAACCCACGATGTGTGAACTATATATCTAGCTTTGTCCACTTCAGCATTATTTTCTACAGTGTTTTAGGTTCTCATTCAGTTTCCAGGGTGGTAATGAGGAACACATATATTGGAATAAGATTGGTTTTTGTTTATCAATAAAATAGTTCTCAATGTTGCAGTCACACTGACTGGGAAGAGGTCTTGTTGACCTTGCACTGTAATGGCTTTTATTCTTGTGGGCTTTTTATTATGATTCTGCCCTATCTCAAAAGGCTTTTTGTTATGGCAAGGAATGACTGTCCTCAAATAATCACAATTTAGTATGTTTCTCTGTAACAGACATTTGTGCTTCTATGAGCATCAGCCCTACTTCCAAAAAAAGTACATTGATGTAGTGTGATGCAATAGTGAAGCAAAACAACAAGAAAAGTAATTTCAAAAGTGTGTAGTAAAATAAAAGGTACTGTAAAAAAATCACTCCTGTCAAAAATAAAAGTTCTAAGTAGTGCTATACCAGGAATTTAAATGAAAAATCTATTTTAGGAAGGCAACCTTTAGGAACACTGCAATGTTATTTGGAGAATTAATGGCTAGATTTTGTTTTGTTTTCTGTCTGAGAGGGGATAGAATGTTGCTCTAATGATGGTATGGTAAATGCTTTTAAAATTACCATGAAATTGACACCATGAGCTTATTGTGAAAGACTGTTTTGTACTAGGATCTGTTTATTTAAACAAGTTCTCAATCTCGCATGCTTTTTTCAGACCACAGATCTCATTAGAGCATTACAAGAACTAGAAAACGCTGCCTCTGGGGATGCAGCAGTTCATCAGAGAATAGCTTCTTTGCCTATAGAGGTCCAAGATGTGTCCCTGTTAGACAGAATAACAGGTGAGGGCTGGGGATCCAGTAACTGAAATGTTGTTCTGAGAACTTAACAGTATGTAACAAAATCATGCTTTACCTGTTTTTCTCTTCTTGCATTTTAGATAAGGAATCTGGAGAGCAACTTTCCAAAATGGTAGATGATGCATGTATGTTGCTGGCGGATTACAATGGCAGGTTGGCAGCTGAAATAGATGATAGAAAACAGCTGACTCGAATGTTGTCGGACTTTCTCCGATGTCAAAAAGAATTCCTTGCAGAGAAAGAACATAAGCTGGAAGTGCGTAATGATTTATTTAGTCCATTCTTCGCTAAAGCTTGTTCTTGCAAATGTTTTTAGTTCGTCTAAACAAATTTTCTCTCCAAAGGTAAATATTTAATCACTGTTAGGTCTTTGCTTCCAGCACATTATTAACAAGACTTCTTTTGGTTCTAGTGTTCTAAATCTATTAAACCAGCTCAACATTAGGTAGTGTTACAATTGTAATGACTTCAGTGTTTATCTCTCTGTTTTTCAGCTTATTCAATCATCATTATATGTACAGAGTTAGTTTTAGTAGTGCAGATAGAGTGTCTTATCCTGAATGGTGCAAATTTAATTTGGACAGTAAATTTTTTCTTATTCTTTTCATTCATTGGTATAAGTCTTAGTTGTGTCATACATTGTTTAATAATAGGCTTTTTGTAAATAGAATAATCTTTCTGCTAGTTGTAGGCTTGTGAAGCCACTTAAGGGATAAGAATTTCATTACTGCTTTCAGCACAACTTTTTAACTTGACTCAAGCATTCATTAAACCCAGTACACTGTAGTTTTAGGTTTTACAGCCTCCAACAGAGCTGGTTAGCAGCATTTGTAGCATTAGCGTCATTAGTATAGGAGAAGTCATTAATAAAAGGATGCAGAGTGAACAGCTCATTATGAACAAAGGACCAAGTTATTCCTTTCATCACTATTAGCAGTCATCTGTTTTCCTACCCCCAAATACTGTCAGGCCTCCTGTTGAACATTGCACGTGTCCTAAATAGGTCCATAATTTCATGCCCATTGCTTCCCAAATCCCTGGTCTCAGCTTTGAGACATAGGTTCCGGCTCAAACTTGTGTATTACAGTAATAGAGCTGAAGCTGCATCCTTTTGCAAGGTGATATAGCTGAACAGTTGTGATGCCCTGTAACTGCAGCACACACTTGTAGTCCTTGCCTGTTGTGCAAATTGATTGCTTTTTGGGTTTCACATCGTATAGACCTGTCAAGAACACTTTCTTCACTCTGTCGTTTCTTTACACTTTTATGACTTGTTCAGATTCTGTGTTGTCTCTTCAGGAAACTGCTGTTCACAATATATCCGAAGTGATCGTTCAGATCAGTTGTGTCATTCCTAGGCTACTCATTTCCTGACTTCTTTCCTTTGCTCTATGCCTCACATCAAAAAAGCTTCTTCCTATCAACTTCACTCTGTTTATCCTGTGGGAAGAATATCAACCAACTTTACATAAGATAGATGGTATACATGGTAGTGCTGGTTGCAGTAGCAACTGATCAAACTGCACACTGGAACCAGGAAGATTAATGAAGCCTTAAGCTTTTTGTCACTGCCCTGCTTTCTGTCTGTGTGTGGGGGATGTGTTTGAAGGAGAAGTTGCCACAGTACCAGTGTGACACTCCTTTTGTAGATCAATACCAGCAATTAGACCTTGTTTAGATATAGTAGACCACTGGGACAGTGAGTTGCTTGAAAGTCAGTGACTTAGTTCTTCATACAGATTTATACCACTGTAAAATCAAAACAGCTCAGTTAATATGAAATTAAAAGTGGGGTGCATCTGCAAACAGTCTTCTTGGTTGTTTTTAACCAACACAAACCAGTTGAATTTCCCAGTATTACTAGATCAAAGAGTTTATAGCTGTAAGAGAAAGCAGTTGCTTATTCCCAGGCTGTCATGGTCTTTAAAACTGGGTTTCTTGGCTGAATTATTTTAACTGTTAAAGAATCTCATTCTCATACAGCATGCTTCCAGTTTCTGGATTTATTTCAGAGGTCTTTCTTTAGAAAGCAGGAGCCTGTTTGAAGTATCTATAGTAGTGTCTTAACCAGATGAAGTCCTAGGACGTTGAGGTATGCTGTAAGAACATTTTAGGCTCATCAGTGTGGTATAAATGCAGGTTACTAATAAAGAACTGTGAACCAAGGTACCTTCAACCCAAGGTACTTAATAACAAGCTATGAGCCAAGAGATTGTAAAGAAAAGAAACGTAAAATCGAGCTTCTAAACTTAATGTTGAGTGGAGTGACTTTGCACTCACTACCATTAGTCCCTTTTGGTTTGGGAAGTGCAGGCCGATAAACATTCTGAAATTTTGAAATGTAAGATCAGGATGTCTTCATGATACCTTCTGTAGGGCCACCTGACTTAGTTTCTCTGTTTGGGGGGGGGCGGGGGAAGGGGTGTTTATTTGTTTGGGTTTTTTGTTGTTGTTGTTTTGTTTTGTTTGTTTGTTTTTGTTGTGGTTTGTGTGTGTTTGTTTTCAAGAAATGGCTATCTCCTGATGTAAATACCAAAGAGCTATAGCCAGATGCTCTTTTTTCCCGCCCCCCCCCGAAGCAAGGAAAGCAAGGACTCTGTTTTTACAGTCCTAGGAAAAAACATACCTCAGAACTGAGCCTTGCTTCTTGGCTTCTCATTTTAAATAGCACTGGGGAAAGGGCCTGTCACCTAATTCTTTGAGAATGTATTTCCTGAATGGTCTTTCTCTAGGTTTTGCTGCTGAAGTTTAATTTCTGATGAAATCAATTTGTTCTAGACAAGTTTGTTTTCTCTGTTAGGCCTCCGGCTATTGACATTTTTTTTTAGTATGACATGGTCTCTGGGTGATAACATATCAAGCCTTCATTTCTTTCTGAATTGCTGTCATTCATCTCTAAGTATATTGCTGGCATCCTACCTTAATGCTTTGTCAAACACCCAGGTATGGTAAGAAACAAGCAGTTGTGTTCCTAGTGGAATCTAGAAATATTACCTACTGTTGACCTGGTTTAACAGTGTTAGAATTTGAATTCCCAGAGAATTCTATTTAAGTGGGAGCTTTAGACCTAAATTTGCAGGTCATTTATCTTCTGAAGAAAATTTATAGGTAAGTAACTTTGAATAACCAGTCTTTCTCTGAGTAGTTTGTTTGTTTGTTGTTTTTTTTAATAAGAGTTTCTCTAATAGTTATTTCTAAACAGAAGATCTTGATTCCCATCAGAATCAAGGTAATGTATGCATTAAATCTTGACAGGAAATTTTGACCACAGATAAATAATATGAGCTAACATGTCTGCATCAAAGCTAACTGTACTGCTTTAGTAGGTGACTTTCATAAGTCTGATCTGGGTAAGTAGTGTCACCTTTAACTCTTAAATTGTTTTCTTTAACATCTGTCTAGCTTCTGTTGCAGGTGGTGGACATGGACCTTTCTTCTAATGATGTCACCATCCGTTAGTACACACATCCTGATAAAAATAAATTTAATAATCAAAATCTTGTATTGTCTGTTGTTTTTGAAAACTGAAGAGGAGGGATTCTACAAACCTCTGCTATTTTCATCTGTGTTCTCACAAAAATTACTGAGTTTATGCTTGAGATGGATAAGTATTTATCCAGTGTCATTCCCTTTTCTTGAAGATTAAAACTTTCACATAGTTGTTCCTAAACTCACAAGTCCTTTCAGTTAAATCATTTAAAATTCCAAATGCAGAAGTTTGGGTGTCACTTGCATTGAAGCTGCCATTACTAAAAGGAAAGAATTGTGAAAACAAGGCTTTTCAGACTTTGCTTTTTAACTTACACTCTAGTTCTTGGGTTTACATGAACATCAGAAATGAGCAGTAGTGAATGTAGAATGTGTCCTTCACAAGTACAATAAAGGACTTTTTCTTTATTAATGTACATCTTTTTTACATTTTATGTAGGTAACAAAGAAGATGTATTTTATGATTGTTCTTCTGCCCCTCTAGATGCCCCCTTCAAATTTAGAATTGTCCTATAGAGCGTTTTCCATTCACTTTTTTTAAGTTTTAAGGCATAAATATTTAAGCTTCAGTGGTACTGTAGGTGTATCTGGAAACTTTTATTGGATTGATAAGTAGATGTGATTCTGTCTGCTAGAGAAAATGGAGATTTTTGCATTAAGGTTTTTTTGTAGGAACCTTTTTTTTTTTCCTTGGAACTTTGAGAACTAATATAATTTCCTGTTTTCTACTATTTTGACTGATTTTTTTTTTTTTTTTTTACTCTCTGCTTCCTTGTTGTGACCCATGTCTCCCTGCCCCCCTGCCTGTTCCCTAGTTTTTGGACATAAATGTTGGCTGATTTATTGATCTCACTGAAGGCTGATAAAAAAAGAGCTTTTTATGTTAGGCAGGAGTTAGATGTAGATTAGATATACATAATATCCAGGTAATATCCAGGAGTAATATCCAGGTGTGTTCATCTGCTTGTGAGAAAATAGTGTCCTGTAGACATTCTAGAATTAAAATGGCCTTAAAAATACAGGGATTACATGAACAAGAGAAGTACTTGATGTACTGTTTTTTTCATATTGCTTTGTATGTGCCTTTTCTGGAATCTTATTGATTACAGAGTAAACTAACTCTTACGAAATTTCACACAAAGGCTTTGATAATTCAAAATCATACGTGACTTGTTAAGTGTGGGCAGGCCGTCGTACGACCTTTTTCTAGAAGAACAAGACAGCCTGCTCTCATCATCGTTTTGATGTTAGGGGAAAACATTGCATCGCTACACTTAGTGTGTGCTGGATGACCCAGTTGCTTACATAGTGTTTCTATCAACTTACTGTTTTAAATTGGGGAACATTTGTGTCACTAAATCAAAATTTTTATGAAGGAAATGCTGCTGCCGGAGGCGTGCCGTGTTTTAGCAGCTTGAGTTTAATTAAGACACTTTCACTGATAATGTTGCCATCTTGCATTTCTTGTTTTCTACAGCTGTATAAAGAATATCCATATCCTTATATTCATACATCTGTTTTTAATTGTTTGTGGTTTCTTAGCATGTTGAGAGAATATATATTCAATGCAGTTTTACTTCATGATTGAGCTTTATAGCTCAATATAGCTTGGTTTCTAAAGAGTTTAATTTTGTCATGGGATTTTGTGGGTAGATGGCAGGCAATTTGTCTTCCTAGTCTGTAACTCTGGAGATGAAGCTTTTCAGTTCCAGCTTAATGGTTTCAAATGCAGACAAAAACGTTAAGCAAAGAACGTAGGGATGACAGTGGCATAACAGGCCTCCTGTGTTTAGGTTTTGGTTTTCAGTGCCAGATTGTCTGTCTACTGTTTCCTTCCACCATGGTCTTCATGTTGTCACAGGGTGTAGTGCTTTCCTCGCTGCTTTTTGTTTGTTTGTGGTTTTTTATCCCTTACAGGTACCTAGTACCTTTGTATGCCAGCTTCCTTTTTTTGAGTGCTAGATGAACTGTAATGCATTCAGTCATGCTTCATGCTTTTCAACTCCACTTAAAATAATTTGGATTATTTTCTTCATAACCTTGCAGCTGAGCAGCTAAAGTATTTTGGTGAGCTTTGGTTGAAGTTGAGGAAGATGGCTTTGTAGCATGAAGCCTGCACCACTTTTGTCATAGGGTGGAGTTTGCAGCATTGTAGGTGATGTACAACTCCCTGAGTGTGACAGCACCACAGTAACTCAATCTTGAATTAGAACTGAGTTGTACTGTACCTGCTGTTAACAGTGCAATGATTACAGAATTGGTATCTGGGAAATATCAGGAAGTGGGCAATAAGGTTCATCCATACTTGTCAGAACTACTTTTAAGATCTTCTGATACATGTTAGGCAGCAGAAGACTCACTGTAAGTAATGATAGCAAATAGACCATGTTGTGTCATCTCTTTTGACAGTATGAACCATTGCATTCATTTCTGTTCATGATTACAGCTTCAGAAATTGAAGCTGGCTTGACAGTGCTTCCAGTTCAGGGTAGTATATGACCTTTACCGAAAGAGGTGCTTGATCTTGGTATTTTTGGGCTGAGGGGAACATCACTCTGGATCTCTTATTACCAAAAAAATAGAGGAGACCTTTTGCCAGAATTTTCTTCTTGTGGGCCAGTTTCAAGTAACTTTCACTGTTCTTCACAGAAACATATGTAACTCTGAACCATCAGGAGGGAAATAGAGGCTCAGGATGTCTAATGGATGGATTCTCTTCATTCTTGTTCTCCCCATCCTAGCCTGTCCAAAATGGAATGAGGTTCAGAAACAGGTCCCTGTGCTTAGAGATTTGTGTAGGTTGGTTCAAAGCCCTTGGTCATCTGCTGTTTTTGAATGATGTGTAGTGTAAATGCTCCATTGATCTTCAAGTTGAGTTGCACAGTCCAAGTCCTTTAGTGAATATGGTCACTGTTTTTTTGTTTGTTTGTTTTTTTTTTTTTTTGTTTTGTTTTGTTTTGTTTTTTTAAAAAAAAAAAAAGCCCCAACCAAGCTTAGTAGTTTGTATTGTCTACTTGAAGATGACTGGAGAGAATTAATCACTGTAATGCTCATCTGTCCTTAAGCTATATTAGGCTAGAAGTTAACGTGAGGTGATGTTTAAAATGAGACACAAGTTGTATCTCCTATCTGCAGTAAAAGTAGGCTTGCTAAGCCTGCTTACAGGTTGCTAACTTATCTTTTTAAATGTAGTTGATTTGTTTCCATGAGCATTTTTTTCCAGTACTGAAAAGTGACAGGAGATGCAGTTGTATAGGTTATGTAGAAGTAATTTGCTGGGCTAGAGTGAAGAACAGCAGCCCTTATGTCAAACGCAAAGTGTTCAGTGCATTTTGTTCCTCTGTGCTGTACTTATTTTATGAGAATAACGCTTACTTGTCACACTTCTTACAACCTCTCTGTACTTGACCAGTAAATATCCCTTTTTATATCATCATCTAATAATTACAGCTCGGATACCTTGATATATAGTGTCTCAATCCGTACCTGAAAGAATATTAGACTTCAGAGCTCTGTGTTGTCATTCAGAGTAACAGAAACACTTTGAAAGCTCCCACTTTCAAAATTGAATTAGCAGATGTTTGAGTATAAATCCTGGCTTTTCTAGTAGATCAGGCAGGTTGTAGGTTGTACTCTGCTCATCCTTGTGAAGTAAGGATAACCTGTTGCTTCAGTTCATCATGTTCTAAAAGCATTGGTTGTCAAATTGAAGATACTGTTTTTGAAACAGGGTAATAAAAATGGTATAGCTTTTGTATTTACAGAAATTTTACCAATTTTACCCTTATTGTTTGTGAAGAACAGGGTGTTTTAGCCTTTACATTCCAACTTACCAGTTATTTTTTTATTTAAGAAGGGAAAAAAAAAAAAAAGAAGGCAAGTACAAGATACTAGGTACCCTTGAGGTAACTTTTGAATTCCTTGTTATAAAAATACCAAGAGAAGATACTGGTCTTATCTAACTAGGGCTTGCTGTTATTCATAAGACTTTTAGACAGAATGTTCGTGGCTATTGCAAGCCAAAAACTTGATACTGTTAACCAAAATGAATGAATTTAATTGTCTCATCCTCAGAAGAACAAGCTTTGCAGGTATGTAATGGATTGGGGTTTTTGTGCAAACAAATATCTGAGAGGGTCGGAAACTGAAAATGGAATAATCAGTGCTCTGTTTAGAACTTAAGTTTTTGAAGGACAGCTGTAGATTGGCAAGTTACTTTGGTGCTTTCTGCAGCAATGTTCCCTTTGCTTTGATGAGATGTTTACTGGAAGAAAAAAAAACCAAAACACTTGTAAGAAATATTAAAACTGAAGCACCTCTTTATGTCATTACTCTTTCAAGCGAAGACTGTGCCCTTGCTACAAGCCTTAATTTTCCACAGTAATATTGTTGCTGTTTAGACTTTTTAAAATTCTGTTGTTTGTGCCGTTCCACCTCTCAAATTTTAGGTACATATTTTTTTCATCTTCATTGTGAATACAAAGTCAGCAGAACTGTAAACCCTGTTTATATGCTTCCTGCAACTAGAAACTTGCCTTTGGAGTTTGCTGAAGCAACTGTAAACTCTAAATAGAAATGTAAGACCACACTGGAATGAGGCAGTCTTGTTGGGGAAGACTCAGCGCAAAATGTAACTAGCCAGAAAGAAACTCAATGTTAGATGTGGAAAGGAAGCGGGAAGGGAAGCTATTGGAAAGCTCTGCTCCACGATTTGAGATGGCTTGTATAAACAAACTGAACAGAAATCTCTTATTTTAGCTAAGGTCTTCTTGTACTTTAACAGGGAAATAAGCCCATGTGTATTTGAAGATAATTGTGTTTGACTCAAATGCTGTGCTCCTTAGTGTTCTCTTTAAATTGTCCTAATTAAAGCCTGTGCCATTAGACCGATACTCAAAAGTTGCATTTGGAAAATTTTCCTGCCATCATTAAGATCTAGAAACTTTTTTTTTGTCTAACAAGCTTCTATGTGCAATTAAGAAGAAGCACCACGCTCAGGTCACTCAGGTTTCACTTTATTGTGATGTATATTGTAGTTAGATTGTTGTTGTTGGTGCATTTCTGATAATGACCTAGTTGGTTGGAAGGGCTGACAAGACGTGCTTCTAGGAATCTCTGACAGAATAAGAGAAATGGCTAGAACATCAGCTTGCTTTTTCTCTCAGCCCTGCTGAAACTGCACAAAGCAGATTTCATTCTCAGATACAAACTTTTGATGTTTCCACTTAAAACTAGTGTAGCATTAAAAAATCGATATGCCTAAAATCTGCTGCAGGGCATGGTACCCCTTGTGCTTTGTAGACAGGGCTGATTCCTTTTTAAAGAGTGCGTGTGCAGCAAGGAAACAGTCCGCAAGTGGACAACAACTGGCTGTTGGTGAGACAGCATTTAAAGAAAGTTTTCATCCAGTGTAGATACTGTAGGTCTTGGGCAGACTGCTCATATTTACTTGAGTCCTCATATATACATAGGGAAATAATTAATCTGTTTCTGTAGTAGTCTAAAGTGGCAAATATTTTCAGAGCCTCCTACTGAAATAATAAATTAGGTTTTGTTACTAGTTGTATTTTAATGTCAGCACAGGGGAAAGTAAAGTTCTTGCTGGAAGAGATGTTAACTGGCATAAACTAATTAGTAAGTCTCGATTATGTCTTTATGACAAAAAACCTGTTTGCATTTTAAAAAAGTTGTATTAAGAGTGAAATATTCGTGTTTCAGAATACTTGAACAATTTGCGATATGTAAAGACAGTGCACTTGCAATATTGTGGGTTGGTTGGTTGGTTGTTTTTGAAACCCAGAGCTTGAATTAAAATTTGTCTGTTACCAAATCCATCAGTTACATGAAAAATATCACAGAATCACAGAATGTCAGGGATTGGAAGGGACCTCAAAAGATCATCCAGTCCAATCCCCCTGCCGGAGCAGGAACACCCAGATGAGGTTACACAGGAAGGCATCCAGGTGGGTTTTGAATGTCTCCAGAGTAGGAGACTCCACAACCTCCCTGGGCAGCCTGTTCCAGTGCTCTGGCACCCTCACTGAGAAGAAGTTTCTTCTCAAATTTATGTGGAACCTTTTGTGTTCCAGTTTGTACCCATTGCCCCTTGTCCTATCATTGGTTGTCACTGAGAAGAGCCTGGCTCCATCCTCGTGACACTTACCCTTTATACATCTGTAAACATTAATGAGGTCACCCCTCAGTCTCAAAGTAAAAAGAACCTGGAAGAATTCACATGAAACTTGCATGACCAAGATAAATTTCATTTTTAGTTTGAATAATTCTGTTGTCAAGATGATTTGAGTTCATATGAATCAGTGAGTGCGTTCATAGTTTAGTTGCTTTAATCAGACACCAAAACTATTTTGTTTCCCTAGTTTAAATTAATAAAGGTCTTGTGTAGTGGTACTACTAAACGAGTCACAAGGTTTGTGATCATTTCAGATATCTTTTTTTGGTTTGTATACTCTTTTTAAATAGCTACTGATGATCTGGAGGACACCTTCTACTTTTCTGTTAATTACAAATTCTCCATCTGAAGTTCTTAATAGAGGCACAAGCAAGTAGACAAATCAAATGTTAGCTGACACATCCTGGTAGTGAGGTCTTCTTGTTTGACCACTAGCTTTCCAATGTGCTCATTTTAAGGAACCTCTGGTTAAGTAGCAGATCATGGAAATGAGTAACTTCCATATCTTTTCAGCTAAGACTAAATGTAGAGGGTAGAAATACTGTTCAGTAGGATTGAAATGTGAAAATCAGTTTTACAGATCAAAAACATCACATACCAATGTCTAAGTCAAAAAAATAAATCCAGACTTTATATAAAAAGCTATCCCTGGTTATTAAAGAGCCCACAGAATAGTAGGCCGCATCATGGTGCAGTAGAGCTCCAGCTGATAAAACATGAAAATTGTTAGGGGAAAACAACACTTCCCTTAGCTAGGTTGTTGCTGAAAAACACAGTTCTTAAAAATGGTCTTTGTCTTTCTGATAAAGCACACAGGTTAAATGCAGAGTTCTGAAGAATGTTTCTTTTCATTTAGTAGTAACTGTAGTTTAATTAGTGGCCTGATTCTGAAAATTAATCTTCAAGAATAATGCCAGCCTTTTTCCCTGGAGAAGCCAGTCTGGAAGGCTTACCTCCATACACAATGTATGTCCTTGGAATCAAAATGCTGAGGGGAGAATGGGAGGAAGAGAAGTGTGGGGCTTTTACATGATGCTACAGCCACCTGGTAGAAGTGTTCATTCTTGCCTTGATTAGAATTGGAAGCTGAGATTTATTATCATCTATATATATAGAAACACATTTTTTTTTTTCCCTGGGACCTTATTTCAAAATGTGTTATCTTATGAAGGAAATAATCCAGCTTCTACCTACGTTTCCTTGATTGAGAGGGGTGCGGTGCAGATATCTGCAGGGGGGAATGACTTGGAAGTTAAGAATTTAAAACATGGTTGAAGACGGTGTGAAAACACTGGCACTGATTAATGGCCGTCTCTTGAAGCTGTGTGCATCAGTTATTCTGGGGTGTGTAATGGAAAAGTAAGAGAGCAATTGGGAGAGCTATTTCAGCAGCGGTGAGGAAACAGTGTAGTCCGTGCCTGTGCTTGCTGAGGAGTAGTTTCTTAGCTGTGGAAAGGGAGGAATGGAAGTTTTTTGTCACAGGAGTCTCACCGTCACCTGGTAAGGGTATGAAGTGGTCCTTACGCTTGCCTTAAAATTTAATTATGGACCAAAGGAATGGCCAGGGTATATTTTTTTGTGTGTTCACGCTGAAACAGCTGTGATCTTCAGTCCTGCCCCAAGTAAAAGAATACTGCATCGGTGCACTTTGGAGATGTTTGTGAAGTTTTTCCTCTGCCAAAATCTGAAATGCTGTGGACTAAAAATGATGGAAGTAAGGTGAAACAGAACACAGGGAAATTTAGGATGATGTATAAATCCTGTAAATGGGCTCTGTCTTGGAATTTCATTCTACTAATCTAGTATGAAGATACATCTCTGAAATAAAAAATACATTAAGTTGCCTTGATTAGAGAGGGCAAAACATTTTTCTGACACTTCTCAGCTACTGCTGGCAGTAATTGATGGAAGAGGGGAGAGTGAATTACTATTATAGAAGACTTATGTATTGTGCTAGTCTGATTTCTCAGGAGACTTGACTACTGTAGTCAGGCTGCCAGTCTATCAATTCCTCTTTCACTTGAAAATGAAACAGTCTTAAAAATAATTCTGTTCCTTAAGAGTTTGATGAAATTAATTTTGTAAGTGGATAGAAGAGAGGCCCAAAGAAATGCTCTAGCAGCTCTTCTCCCCTCAGACTGCTGTTCAGTCAGCCTGTGTAGGTTGGAACCAGCCATGACCTCTGCTGCTCTTTGCCAAAACAATGGTTGGGCAATGTAGAAGGTGTCAGTGGATACTAGGATGGGAGGGAAGAGTTGGAAAGGGTACACTGGGTTGGAGTTACTGTGGGATGGAGGTGGGATGTTTAGCTGTTTCTTTACAGGAATCATCGTTCACTGGGCAGCTTTTTTACCACTGTGCTACCGCATCTTGAATAAATGGTAATATTGAGAGTGATAACAAGGATGAAACAGTATTTCTCTGGAAGTATTAGTCTGAAGAGCCAGTGTTTGGAGCTGCTCTCTCTAACATCACTGGCTGCTTTATTTTCTTGCCTGATTTGCTATTAGATTAAATCCTTGTGTGGTTAGTTGCTGCTGTTTTAGTTTTGTCTTCACAAAAGCACCTTTCTGTTCAATTTTCTTCATTTGTGAATTGACCTCACAGCAGGATCTAAATTCTCAATGGCTTGGTAAATTTTAATTTATAATGTATTTTTAAATTATTAAAAAAGAAACCGAAACAAACCCTTTTGCACAGTTATCAAATCAAGTACACTGCTCCACGAAGAAAATGAAGAAAAGTCTGCTGTCATAACTTTTTTCAAATTGAAGAAGAGCCTCAGTATTTGAAGTGGGATGTAACATGTTTAAATGGGAATATTTGGAATGCTTTGTTGTCTAAGTGTCAAAAAGGAATTTTAGTTACTTGTTTTTCCACACCTTTAGGTTACCAATTAAAAAAACATACAAACGAAACAAGAAAAAACACCACTTTTTAAAAACCAATAAGAATGGTATTTTTGAGGAGCATAGGCAGGAGGGGAATGAACTGTGATGTTTTAGGCAGGAGATATAGTGGACCTGAAAGACACATTTTATATTTTTATTGGTGGACAAAATAATGAGATAAATTAACAGCACTATCTGGCCCCTGCCTAATCTCCCTAAATCAGGCTGGTTTCTTGGTGCAAGAGTTCAGTTCTCTCCCCATAGCTGGGTTTGTTTGGCAGAGCATACATGTCACTTGTAAGCAGGGGTGAGGGAGGGAGCTGACAAATAGGATGAATGCCACATGCTTTTTAAAGTAATTGTGGAAGTTCCGGTAGATGTGCACCAGAAGTCTGGAATATTAATTGGTATTTTGTGATTTAACCTAAGTCCTGAAGTATCTGAAGCTATTCTGTGAGTCTTTGCTTTCAGTGTAGGTCAGTGTTAACTAATAGATACTGTAGAAATAACTAAGTTTAGGAGATAAACACTTCCCACTGTGGGTTTTGTTGGTTGGTTGTTGTCTCTGCATACATCCGAACCAGACTTCTGAATGCTGCTCCTTCTTTGAGGCCCCGTAAACCAGATGTGGAGATTCAGTTTTGCAGCCAGCACATGCAGTGACTTTAACGCTCTGCTGCATGTGGAGTTTGGGGTTAGGAAATGTGTAGTGGCTGCTTTGTTACTTACTACATTGCAAGAGGGAGGGTCAAGTTTTGAAAGGCACAGAATTGAAAGTTGGAGATAAGCATTTGAACTTTTTTGAGTTCCACCACTCAAAAAAATCTTGTTTTGAAGTCACTTTTGAAAATACCACACTAACACCATGTCAAAAATGGCAATAAAACAATCTGGAGAAGCAAGGTTTACATCTGACTGTAGTCCTAGAGGTCAAGTAGATACTTTGTTCTAGTTCCTCAAATGCTAAGTTTTCATTACCCCTTTGCACTGATAATTATGTATTTCTTTTCATCCTTTTGTTTCTCTTATGTCAACAGCATTCAGACAAGGTGCATTTTACTCTGGCCCAAATGCTTCATTCATCAGCGAGCAAGGGAGGGACAACATCGTTTCATTGTTCTGAAGTTGTACCTGTAAACAAGTTATTGGATTTTATGTGGAGTGCTGAACTGCTTGTAACTCCTTTAAAAACAAGCCCCAGAGCTGTCCTGATCCTGATAAATGCGAGCCCTTTGATCATGAAAACAGTAGAAGGCAGAAGACTGAGCAGACGGCATAACTCCCCCAAGTGTTCCACTTGGCAATGTTTCAAACACACAAAGTTTTAATTTATTTCTAGGTTGCTAGTAACTACTAGAGTAGGAGGAATAATTCTGCAAGGGTAGGAGGCAGGAAATCGGTAGTTTGCTGCATTATATCCTAATTCACTATTTGTAATCCGACTTTATAGCTTTATTTCTTCATTTCTGCACTATCGCTTATTCTGCTTTTTCCTCAAACCGTGGTCACTAAGAAAACACTGAGAGTGTTGCATTTGTGTAGAATCTCCTCTTCCTTTCCTTCTCTCCACCTCCTCTTTTCTGTCCTACCTGTCAAGACTCAACAGTGAAGCTGAAGCTGAATCTCGTGCTCTTCATTGCCTTAGAGTTCAGAGTATCGAAGTGAATCCTGATTAAATTCTAGATGTATTCCAGAAGCATCATAAAATCTCCCATTTTAAATCGCCTGTTTTCTGGTTGAGATATTTGACATTCATCAGCCATGGTGAACTGTGGTGAAAAGGTGGTGGCTCATTTATAAGGTCAGTATATTTGACAGATAAATTGAGTGAGCTGTGCCATCACTATACCATCTTTATTCTGGAGTATTTGGACTCCCAGATACTGATAATCATTTGGCATCCAGGGAGTTAGTTAAACTGGTATTTGATGGGTATCTTTCAGCCGTATGTTTTCAGTCTTTCACTCTTCTATGATTCCATAATAACCAATGTGACAGATATTCCGTGGGTGCTAGTGAATCATGTTTTTCTCTTTCTTCATTTTCTTCCTTCTGCCCGAGGAGAACATTTTTTTTCTCAAGGCAGTGATTTTTTATGTTGATGCTGTTTTTTAAACCAGTGGTACGTTAAACAACCTTTTGTTTCAAACAAGTTAGATTTAGAAGCTGTACCTCTGCTAGTATTGTGTACACAGACTGTTAAGCAAAACAATTTAGCATGCCATCTTGAAAGCCAGGCATTTCTTGTGCTTGCTGCTACAGGTCATGTAGTGAATTGAGTGCCATTTCCAGTAGAAAACCCCCATCGTTTGGTATTGGATGATATTAGATGCAACTTCTGAGAGAATATATTCTATGTGTATACCTACTAACTTACTCTCTTGGCCTTAACACAATTACTGTGCTTAGCTATGCCATTATATGAAGATGTAGGAGTGGAAAGTCCCTATTTATACTATTCTTATCTGTGGAAGAAATCAGGCGTTCTTGCTCAGCAGTGTTAATCTTAAAGCCCTTTTATCCTGAGGCTGAAAGGTTGTGGAATAAAGCTGAGCAGTGATACAGGTACAAACCAAAAAGAGAAAGTACAGTCACTATGCGCTCCTTTGGTTCCAGGGAACCTGCATGAACTTTTTCAGGCAGCATGTTCCTCTCAAGAATGAATAATTTCTGGATTTCTTCTTGTGCCATAGTGTTGTCTTAGAACGCAGCAACAAGAAATTTAATGTGACTAGGATATTCTCCAGAAAGTAATCTTTAAACCACTACTCCTTTGATTTCCTCGTTAGCTTCTCACCTGTAATTTATAAGGATTGTCAGTTTATTGCTGCAAAGTCATTAAAAATGTAATTTGCTGTTTCTTCTGCAGCCACTTTATACCCATATTCTCAGCATTTTTTCTAAGCAGCACCCTGAAACTTGTTTTGTTTATTTTTTTATCTCCTGAATGATTAGTGTCTTCTGCATTATGCAGAGAGAAGAATTCAGGCCAGTTTTCTGGAACACCAAGGTCTTCCTTTATCCCCAGCCCACACTCCAGTAGAGCTGTTACACTTACGTGTTAACCCTGGGATCCTAGAGGGCTGCTGCTTTATTATTGGGCTGATCAGTGTTACTAAGATTGGACTCCAAAGAATCATGCGACTGCTTTCAAGCCATGTAGTTGAAAATTGTTCTGATGTAAATGCAAACCATAAAGTGATTGTTAGCTTTTTTTTTCCAAATCTTACAGTTCAACATAGAGAAACTTCCTGTCCCTGTGCTGGCTAGGAACATCTCTTTTATTCCGTTCATGTCCTCTGCCCTCTATGTATGCATGTACAACTCGGCAAATATCCTTCCCCAAAATCTTTGAAGCCATGCTGCATAACAGCCACTGTAGTTAGTGGAAAATGAATGTTCTTTTCACACCACATGATCAGAAAACCAGCACACTCAAGAGCAGCTTTAGGTTATAGCTTTATGCTTCTGTTAAATGGTAAGCAATAATTCTTAGCCTTCTGAGAGTGATTCTGTATGTTGGTTGTAGAATAATCTTGATGACTTGAACTTCAGTTTTGGAGTTACCTGTAGGTATTCATAGTCTTCTAGTGTCTGAATAGCTAACACCTGTTTAGGTAATACCTAAAAGAGCATGAGAGTTTACAGAAGCTACTCTTAAAAATACCAAAAGTAGTAAAGACCAAAATGTAGAATCTAGGTTTTAGCTTTCTCCAGATATAAAATGCTAAGCACAAACTCCAGATTTGCATCTTTCAATGTAATTGATAAAAACATAGCATTTGCATATAGAACTACAGGTTCATTTTGGTTGGAAAAGACCTTTATGATCATCAGATCCAACCATTAACCTGACACTGCCAAGTCTACCTCTAAACCATGTGCCTAGGTGCCACATCCATGTGTCTTAAACCCCTCCAGGGATGGTGACTCCACCACCTCCCTGGGCAGCCTGTTCTAATGCTTGACAACCCCTTTCTGTGAAGAATTTTTTTCCTAATATCCAATCTGAACATTCCCTGGTACAACTTGAGGCCATTTCCTCTTATCCTAATGCTTGTTACTTGGGAGAAGACACTGGTGCCCACCTCTCTACAACCACCTTTCAGGTAGTTGTAGATAACACTAAGGTCCACCCTCGGTCTCCTTTCCTCCAGACTAAACAGCCCCAGTTACCTCAGCTGCTCCTCATCAGACTTGTGCTCCAGGCCCCTCACCAGCTTCATTGCCCTTCTCTGAACTCTCTCCAGCACCTCAATGTCTCTCTTACAGTGAAGAATATTTGTTAATTTAAGAAATCATAATTTTATTATGTTTTAAGATTTAGAGCAAATTTATTTTCTGCATGTGAGCCAGTGCCCATGTTTCAGTAGGAGAAAAATGCTGGGAAATACTAAATTTCATTACAGCTCCAATAATACAAAAGCTATCTGTGAAAAACATACACAGATGAACTGTTATGGGGGACAGCAGGCAGGCTCTCCATGCTGCAGTGGGAGGAAGGGATACTGTACAATTCTGACAACTCTGCAAGGTCCAAACTTCCATTAAAACAATTTCTGCAAGAGACATGTTCTACACGGCCCTCAAAATGTCTAATGGCAGAAAAGCTTTCTCTTACGCTACTGCATACAGTTATTTGGTAAAGCGTGTTGCCCAATTTTCATGACATATGTGTTTAACAATACTTTTTCTTCCAATATTTGAGTACCTAGCATACTTTTATGCTATGACACACAGATTTTGCCATGTTGCACGATGAACTTTCTCCTCCAAAGTTCAGTTGATCTGGAAACATAATGTAACATGCCCTACACCGTTGCAGATTTCAACCTACATATGAGTTATAGTGGGGATGTTAGTTTTTTTTTCTTTCCTGGTTTTAGTCGGCTCCATTGTCTTGACTATTCTTGATAATGTAGCTGCAAGAAAGTCACTTTCCCTGAACAGTGGCAAAAGCGTGTTTTTGTGGTTTGTTCTTTTTAGCTGTAAAAGGAGGGATGGTTGTGCTTTCTCTGCACTGTCAGCAGTTACTTGTCCTCTGTCAGGGGCAACGTGCACTTCTTGCTGTGTTGCAATATCAGGGACATACTGGAGTTGGCTGGGAGTCACTCGAGCACTCCTTTGGGCTGCTCAGGCCCTTCAGCTTGCAGTGCCTGGCTGGCTTGATTTTTATTTTCAGTCACAAGTGGGTTTACAGGGTACCAACACATAGATTGCCTTTTGCTTTACAAGGCCAGCCCTTTAAATAAAAAAATCTGAACGCACAGTGAGTTACAGTCCCTCTTTAAGACGATATCTTAAGTTTAGGTGCAAGTCTTTATATTTTATTATGAGTCATGGTTAAGTCATAAATCATTTGCTATATGCATACCTTAGATTTAGTGCTTCTTATTGTTTCCCCTCCTACATTGGGGAAACATTGCCCTTTTGCATGGTGGTTGCAGTGCAGGGTGAAAGCAAAGTGACATACCCAGGCCTAATACTTGAGCCCTCTACCTCGTAGCAGGCTAGAAACACCTATCCTGGGGGCATCCCTGTGTAACCTCATCTGGGTGTTCCTGCTCCGGCAGGGGGATTGGACTGGATGATCTTTTGAGGTCCCTTCCAATCCCTGACATTCTGTGATTCTGTGATGTACGTTGTTCTTTATAAGCACTTACACTACCCTACAACTGATCATGTCCAGCAGACCAGAAATCTTAAAAACGTGTCCTGGCAGGCTGGTTTTGCTGTGCCAGCCTGTCAGTCCAGCTCTTGCCTGAACTTCAGCTGCAGGTTCAGACCTGCTGGTTTTGTTTCCCTAGATGGAAGTCCCAGTTGTCAGATGTTCGGCATGGTTTGTTTTTTCTTTTTGACTTCATGTTTGTGACAGATCGGGAAGCATGAGCTTATGGACAGACCAGTCTTAACAGTTTATTGAACAAGTAGGGAAGAGAGGGACAAGTACTTTAGAAGTTCTCGAATTGCCTTACAAGTCACATATATTCAATTTGTATTCAATTCAATTTGCCACAATGGTAAGCCTTTTTCTGCAGCAAGAGTACAGTGTCCATTGCTGCTGTAAGTCTTGTTTTTCATGGAATGCGGAAGCAGCTCACCAGCGGAATGAGACAGATGTAATTATTTTGCAATTTGGACATCAAATCTGATCAAAACTACATATTGCACTGCTTTCCTGGGGTACTGTAAGGAAAAACAACACTTTAAAATATTTTAAGTTCTTATTTTAGCCTATACAAATGGAAGTAGAGCCTGAGGTTTTCTGTGGAACCTTTGATACAAGTTTGTGAGAGTGGATTTTTTATGAATAAGAGAAATTTGGAGTGTCTGTCATACAAAAAAACCCAAGGTAATGTAGCTTGTGAAAATGTACCTAAGTGATTTGCATACTGACGTGCAAGATGCACATGGCAGAACAGGGAAGTTAATTGATTTACTACTTTGTGTAATTCCATTTTTTTCAACACTGTGGAAATCCAAATAAGTAGTTTAGGAAATACAATAAAGGAACTGATGAAGAAGAGTAACTGTGTTTAGATATTTTGTTACTGCCTACTGACAATTCAGAAATCTGAGTCATTAGAATCTTTATCAGGCATATCTGAAATCCTGTACTATGCAAACAGTGATTCTTCTGTGTTCTCCTCCATTACAAAATGGCACGTTTGTTAAAAGTAGGGTTAAAATTGAAGGAATGAAAAAAAATTGTACATTATTTTTATTTTTTTTTTACATTATTTTTTCTCTGTAACACATCTACTGAATTACTCATGTTTTGATTTGTAATTATCTTAGTAATAAATTACTTTACCAATATTTAATTTACTATATTCTCCTGATAACCTGATCTTCCAAGGTCTCTTCATCCACAACTGGATAGAAATACAGACCTACAAAACAGAAACCCCACAGGTGCTCTTAGAGCTTCTATGTAAACAAGGATAATAATTTTAAAGACCTTTTTAATGCAGTGCAGGCAGTTTGAATGGATGGAAGATGTTTTTAAAAGCTAAGACAGCTTAGACAGAAATGATTACTAACCTCTGATACGTGTTTACTTTTATCAGTAGATCACAGAAGGATGTGCATTAGTGGGGTTATTGCTTTTGGAAAGAAAATAGTTCATAATGGGAAAGAAAACTTCAGGAAAAACACTGTATATGTCTTTCCTTGTTCTTTTTAACGTTGTTTACTTGTTCCATGTTCTGTTTTCTCTCTAGACATTTTCTTCTCTCGTTGCTCAAAATTTCTGCCCTGACAACCTCTTTTTACACCCTTTTAATGATAAAATAAAACTAGCTATTTGAGCAATTCAGAATTGTGTAAATAATGTCAAAAATGGGTGGGTTTGCCAAATTTGCTGCCTGAATTTTTCTGTTTTGTTAAGAGACTTTAATATTGTGAATTTTTTCTTGTAGTTGCTCTGTGTAGTATCACCTGTTAGTATCACCTCCCTTATGCAAAACTTTCTCATCATAATATTTTAATCCTGAAGCTTGAGGGTGAGCACTGCTTTTTTAAATGACAGAACTTGTATCGATGTGCATTGTTAGGAAATTAAGATTCTCTCCTTTCTTGTTGCCTGTAGAAGGACTGCGGCTGTTTGCTTGCTTCATGCACAGTAGAGTTTTCATTGGAGATATTCCCACAGGGCATATGAGGGGCAGTTTCAAGAAATAAGTCAGAATATCTACTGTGTGGTTCTGCCCTTCCAACTCTACCTTTCTCACACTCCCATCACTGAACACTGCATTTGAAGTATCTATTTCACACTCACGAAAGTGAAAAACAGAATTACCATGTGGCATAGCAACAGTTGGTCTTACACAGGTAATTATTCTCGTTAGTCATGTAAAGGATAGTTTCAATTCTCAAGTGACACTGAGCACTTTCAACTACTGTTAAGGCAGATCAGGCTTGTGAATGCTTATCTTTGAGCTGTCACTAAATACTCTTCTTTAGAATCCATGTCTCTAAACTGCATTACAAGGCAAGCCCTTTAAAAAGCATCCATCTAAAATGGATGTTTCAGCCTGCTTAATTAAATTGTAAGAATGAGTTGGCAAGTTTGATATGAAACTGTCTAGCTGATAAAATTTGAGCATTCATGCATTGGGTGACACCCTGGCGTTTCTTGGCTTATTTTGAAAACCATTCTTTAAAAATCTCATAAGAAGCAGCTGCATGTTCTTCAGGTGAGACTGTTCTGACATTTGTAAGGTAGCTGTCCTTTACAGCTGTTTCTTCAGGTTGGATAGGAAGTCATTTATGAACTTGGAAAATAAAAGACAGAAACAATTTAAAAAAAAAAATAAATTAAGAGCTTATTCAAAATGTCTAAGACCAGTTTTGCAGAGACAGACCTGCACAGATAGATTTCTTAAATGAACAAGGTCAACAGCCTGGGGTCACTTGTAGCAGAAAGCTGAGGTCCTCTATCTGTATTATTTTTATTTATTTCCCTTGGAATGTAGCTAATACCCAGTCTCAGGTCAATAAAACACTTTGGATTGAAACACTTCTCATTCATTTTGTTTCTTGCTCACAGGTTGACACTGAGCGGCTCTACACTGCAGTTGCAAAAGCTGTATGTATATATTAGCCTGCTGCAAGCTCTCTGCTGCTTGGATTGGCCTGCTACCAGCACTTAGCCTTGCTACAATATAATTAGGTCTCATGCTCTATGTAGATCTGTCTTTGAGAAAACAAAAGGATCTGAAGCAGTTGTCTCTTGGCTAGCTATAGATGAATTCCCTACCTAGTGACCTGCAGTGTTAGTTTCATTCTCAGATGGACTTTTCGTCTTCAAAACAGTTGCTTGTAGTTTTGGCTTTACAGAATTTTCACACTTTCAGATGTCCATTTGTCTCTGTGAACTAATGAACATCACAGTCCATGTTTTTGTTGTTCAACACCCACAGCGTTAGCTTCAGAAAGATGAGTTGCCCATGTAGAATCTGAAGTTGGAACTGAGACTGTTGTAATGTAATGACCTGCAGAGAAGGGTTGTGTGAAATTGAGGGGTGTGCATCTGACATACACAACTTCTACAGTTCAGCTATTAGATGCAGTGAATATTTGAGCCTGAAGACTACACAACTGTTATCAAATGCATTGCTAAAGGTGTGGTTTTTCTAGTAGACCATCAACATTTTTCATTCATAGATTCCTTTAAAATTGAACCCTGGGAGCCATTAATTTGGATTTCCTTTAGATCATTTGTGCATAGGTGAAACTTCAAGAAGCTATTTCTGAGCCTGCAGCCACTTATTTTTTGTTCTTTTCAGAACTCTTCTGCTTTATCCCTTGTAAGTGTGTCTGTATAGAGTATCAACTTGAATATTTGTTTGAGCGCAATTGCTCACAATTGTTCTGAAGTGCCTGATTGCTTGTCACCAGAAGTTCTACAAAACTTCATTCTGTCAGCCAGGAGTTGAAACTTAAGAACTCCATGTAATTTAAGCATCTCTTGGGGTTGTGTAACTTAGGCTTTATTATAATGGCTAAATTTTCAACCAGATAAAAATGCTGTATCAGATAATAAAACACAAGGAGAGCAAATTTAACCTCAAGCAGGCATCATTCATTTGAGCTGCTGCTCATATCTGTCATCATGAAATGCTTTAAATTAAATCATTGTCCCATAGAGATCCTCTAATTAAATCAATGTCATTTCAGTGCTTAAAAAGCGCCTATTAGAAAGATGGGGACAGACTTTAGCAGGGCTTGTTGTGACAGGACAAGCGCTAATGGTTTTAAACTGAGAGGAGATTCAGGCTGGATATGAGGAGATTTTTTTACCATGAGGGTGGTGAAGCACTGCAGCAGGTTGCTTACACAGGTGGTAGATGCCCCATCCCTTGAGACATTCCAGGCCAGGCTGGACGGGGCTCTGAGCAACCTGATCTGGTTGCAGATGTCCCTGCTCCTTGCAGGGGGGGTTGGACTACATGACCTTTGAAGGTCCCCTCCAACCCAAATGATTATATGATTCTTTAAATAGTAATTTATTTTATAAATCAAAATTCATCACTGCTGACCTTTCATGTTTGAATGGAGGTAAATATAAACCAAGTAAGCCCAGTAATACTCCTGCTAATTAAACTTTTAAGTCCTTGGCTTACTTTCTTTAACTTTCCCAAATGTTGACCAATTTTTTGCCACCGCAATCTTCAAGAATAAAGCTAAGGACAAGTTTGTAGTAAAACAATCTTTAAAAATGACCTTTTATTTGAGATGATATAATTCATGTTCTTTTTCAAAACATTATGGAACGGGGAAATCCTTTCTGTCAGGAGCATGCTTTTTGATATAGTAATGAAAATCAACCTGAATTTAATGAAATTAAAAGCCTTTGGAAAAATCTTACTTTTAATATGGTCATCAGAGATTTCTTAAAACATTAATAAGTTCCATGAAGAGCTGCTCTGCCAGAGAGTTTTCCAGCTTTGCTGAAAGAAGACTTCTCCTGCAGTTGTAGCTGTATACAGTTGTTCTCTGGGCTGAGCATGGGCCAAGCACCTGACACGAGAGCAGAGAACTTCTTCCATGGGTGGGTTGTCCATGGCTCCACGAGTCTAAGTAACGGGGAGGTGGAAGCCAGTGGGTTTGAATGCAGAACTTGGACAAGTACCTATGGAACTTGGCACCAGAGGCTGCAGAGATTAAGAAGGAATCCAGGACTAGACATGACAGTAAAGAATGGAATAGGAGACCAGCTGGCTGAGAAGAAAGGGAGTGACTGGCCAGAAAAGCATAATATTGTGTAGGACTAAACTGGAAGGGACTAGAAGTCCTTTGGACCAAGAGAATGGAAGCAAAAACTGATATGAAGTCTTAGAGAGATCTGATGGGAATATTATTTAGGCAGAGAACAGGGACAGACTGAGTATGGGACTGGGGAGAAATAGGTGGAACTGGAACCAGACACAGCCAAAACTATAGACAAAGTGATAAGTGCAGTCCAGGGTTGGAGGGGGAAGAATTCAGACATGGAGCCAGAAAGGGTGGGAACAATTAGGCAAAAACCAGTTGTGAGTGTTTGTATTGGGTGTGAATGCAGATGTGACAGGAGTCTGTGAGGCATTGAACAGCCTTGCTGGACAGAGAGGTTGATTCTAGGAACAGTGTCCGAGGAATGCAGATGGACACCAGGAGTCAAGGCTGGGGTGAAGGAGATTTGAGACCCAGGTTTATGCTGGAAGCAGCTAGACAAAGAAATTGCATTTTCAAGGAATGGGAAGAATAGTTTGTGACCATTTCGAAGGACTTCACATTTCTCATAATCACCCTTCAGATATGAAATGTCCTGGTAAAATGCTTTGTTCCTTTTTACTACTGCTGCACTCAGGAATTTATAGTTTGAAGGTCTGCAGCGTATTCATGTCTGTACCACAGCATAACAGTTGATAGTAGACAAAGTCACTTAATCAGGCTTTCCCCAGATGGTCACTAATTTAGTTTGTGGGTTTCAAACTTTGGAGTTCATTACTTCCTGTTGCTTCATTTGCAGACAAACTGAGGAGTCTCTGATATTTTAACTGAATTTAGAAAATTTGCTTTGAAGCATCAAGTTCTTGGTAATTTCAAGTACTAAGAAAAATGAGATACTCAGAGGATGCATTTCGTTTTGGTCTGTCAGCTCAAAGAAGTTTTATGAATAATGAATTGTGTTTTGTAATGGTGAAGTATGCCATTAGAAAACCTAGGAGAATATTAGTAAATCTGCATACAGAGTAATGTGTGCAGTAAGTAATATGTGGGGCATTGCATAGAACAATAAGGAATAAACAAAGCAGTCACTAGGTATGTGCTCATTTCCTCACTGCTATTTATTTTGCTTTAAATGTGATACGACCTAATGGAAAACTGGCAGATGCCAACATACTGGAAAGCTGAAGTGTTCTTCCAAAAATCTGTTTTCTGGTGAACAGGCATAATGTGTAATTGAAAGTTAGCCAAGTCAGTCCTTTCCTAAGCTGCTCATAACTGTCCTTAATTTTTCGACTTTGTAAGTGTATGTGATGCATATAGATCTGTTCAGACCGTGTTTAGTGTCTTAAATGAAAGGTATTTCAGGTGTTTTGTTTTAAATCCATAACACTGGTAAATAGGTTGAGCCTTTAATCGTACTGGTGAAGAATGTGAGACATGCCCAATTTTTAAAGGCAGCACGAAATTTAAGCCCTGCTCATGTGTTTTCTAGAGCGATAGTGAAGCTCATCTGACTCCTCCAAGTCTAATTGTCAGTCTACTGTGCAGAAAAATACCCAGACTGGGTGAGACATTAGATTTTAACAAGATGGAGTCTATAAACAAGTACTGCTTCTGAACATCAGAACATAGATATCAGGGTATCACATGCTATTTGCCTTTGTCTGAGCCTTTGAAGATTTCTAGTGGCTTCTGTGCTGTTGGACACAGGTGGGAGCTGCCTTTGCTCTGTGACACAGCTCTGATGTCTGCACCTGAAATGGAAAGGTTGGAACGGACCTAGAAATTCAGAGACCTTTGTTTTAAATACGATGTACATACAGGCTATGGATGCTGATGTACACACACCCCCTCAACACCCTGCAGGCCTTTCAAGCCTTTGGGGTTTTGTTTTTCTGTATCGAGAGTATTGATTTCCACCTACCTTTCTTTCTGCAGCTAACAAGGGTGCAGTTGAAGTATTTGGTTTTTTCTGCAAACTATTTATTCTTGCTTTGGAATCAGACTTTGTTTCTTTGCTCTACTTTTTCTGCCCCACAGTATTTTGCTGCATGCCATAGCCTTAGCAATCAGAGGAGGGTTCAAAGTCATATTAATATTGTAAAGGGAAAGCATATCCGTGAAGTTCCAAATTGTTTTCAGCTGTGGCACCTCTCTATGGTAATTGCAGAAACTATATTAAGATCTATTCCAGCCTGTTTCAGTTGGAAGGGAAAATACTCTCTGCAGTGCACAGCCTGTTTGGCCTGTCCACAGTTTTATTATTTGTGATGATTGTAGTGTCTGATCAAAAATTATTTAGCTTTTTGCCTGGTACTTGTTTGATATAGAATGACTATTCATCTTGGTGTGGAATTGGTATGTTGTTAGCATTGGTTTCACAAAACATCCATATTCTACACTGTCAAGTAATGGAAACTGTAGTAATCAGTGGGATTCTGATGAGCAACATAAGTTCTTCTAATTATCTCATAAACCTACTTTTATGACTGAAAGTACAAAAATTATTACTTGAAAGTACTGTTATCTTAAACAACTGAAGAAACTGAAGAGACTTTAATTCCGTACATCAGGTTGCCCATAAATCCCAAGAGTAAGGTTCTCCATAGGTAGCAAGCGATGCAAATTATGCTCAGCATAGCAAAAGAAAACATCATATTAATACTTCTGCCTGTCCTTGACTGTTGGAAGTAAATAGCTTGAATTTTGCCTCATTTACACAGGGGTAATTTGAAGTATATCTTAAAATCAACATAGTGAAATGGAAATTGAAATTCACCATAGGGATTTCTGCAGTTAGAAGTGTCAACAATATGGATAAAGTGTGACTCAGTGATATAGGATATGACATTTCTAATGGAGCAACAACATGAGAAATAACACCTGGGTGTCCGCATTCCCACTCCTCTGCTTTAATTAAGTCATGCTCTCAGTGTATACACTCAGGAAATAGGTTGTAGGTACATACACATGCTATTATGATAAAATAACAAAGGTTGTACATGTAACAAATATTGTTGATAATGAGTACTTGATACTTGTATTCCAGCAGTCCAGGACTATTTGGGTGATTCCAGGACAATATTAGCAGCCTTAAAAATGTAAAAGCAAACAATTTTAGAAGTGACTAGTGATTTTAAATAGAATCGAGCTGTGAAAAACAACCCCTTTGGAAGTACGTCAAAACTCCTAAGTCAGTGTACTTGCAAATCGGACCTCTTTTGATCTTTCTCACCAGTAATGAAAACTAGACATTTCCAGTGATTTCTAGAATGGTTTTGGGAGTAATGGAAAATGGGGTACTCTGGATAAGATGAAAAATATTTCTACTTGTTGGAGAAGATTGTCATGGACATCTAACTTGTAGCTGCTTCGGATTGCCAGAATTGTATTAAAATTGCATTCTGTAGCTTACACTGCATCAGTAATATAATTAACTATAAAACCTTCTGTAATTTTTCATTTACTTCAGTTTTATAGTAAAAACGTTGAGCAAACTTTCTCAGAAGTCTGTATTTCTGAGGAGGCACAAGGAACAAGTTTTGACTGCTCCTGAGTGTGTGTACTGTGCTAAAGGTGTTGGCAAGAGGAAGATGACTGTATTGTATGGGAAACCAAAGTACTGAGAACATTTTTCTTAGTGAGGAAGAGGAGCCTCCTGACAATAATATCCATCAAGCTGATATTCACTAGGGAGCAAGTCCCAGGCAAAATTTATGTGGAAAATGCTGGATGTCAGAAATGTGGTGTTACTATGGAAAGGATTTATTATCAGCTAAGGGCAATTGTAAGTCAAGGAGCTGGCAATCCAATTTAATGCACATTTCAGGTTTTGGAATGAAGTTGTGAGAGAATATAGCTGTTAAATGTGATCTGTGCCTATTTGCCTAGCATCATGCTGCAAGCTTGTGAAGGAATACTGATATACTGCTTCGCATTCTTCATTGACAGACAATAAACTTGGTCAGAATTCAGCTGATTCAAGCACCATTTATGAGAATTTACTGTTGGAATTACTTTACAGTTATTTTATTTTACTGATTTTGGGCCTTTTGAGTGTTTTGATTCTGCTTAGAGTGCTTCTCATACTCATCTATGCAGTAGTACATTTTCCACAACAGAGGCCAGGTCTCCAAGCTTTCAAACTTGCTCAAAGCCCTTGTTGCCCAGTGTTCAATCTCCAGCCATCACGCCTCTGAAAACAGCGATTCTGGTTACCTGGTGTTCTGTATATTGCCAAATTGTTTGTTTTACTAAACAATAAAATCTATCTTTTAATCTGACATTAAAATCTATTCCCTAAAACAATAGTCATGAGAATATTGCTGCAATCTGGACTAGAACAGACAGTGAAGAGGTCAAGAAGTGTTCTGTTACTGGCTTTTTACATGCTGGCAAAGGACTATGACTCTTGCACAGCATCAGCTCACTGAGGCCTCTGGCTCTAGTATTAGCTATGGAACAGTAAAGTATTTGTGGCCTTTGGGCATTACTGTAAGGATATGGTATCAGGATACAGCCCTTCATCTCCTCAGCCATGTCCTGAAGTTGCTTGGGCCAGAGAGAATGTTTTGGGCAAGTGTGAGCAAGTGATGGTTTCATGAGGACCAAGGGACTTGCAGTTATAGGACTTTTTTGGTCATGTGTATCATAAAAGGAACACTGCTTTGCACTGTGCACCATCACCGAGTTTTACAGTTCTGCTGACAGGGCATCTGTAGTATTTTCACTATGTTTAGTATCTCATAAGATTCTGAACTGTAACATTTAATTTTTAAATATAAATGATAATAAAGAATTAATGATCCTAGATCAGGAATGCTCTTTTCTCTCTATGTAAAGATTGTTTGGTTTTTTATTGGTTTTTTTTAGCTATACATTACCTTCCTATTAAAAAGTTTTCTTGTGGTTCTCTTACTTCCCTTGGTAAGAAGACCATACTGCTACTAATAATCGCAAACTTTATTTTTATGTGTGTTGGACCTTGTCCAATAATCTTGATCATGCCCCAGGTATTTAACATTTGCACTACTGTATTGGGTTCTACTACCAAAGGGTCTCCTCATTGTCCTTCCTTTTTACTCCATGCTAGTAATAGTATAGAAAAAACGTTTAAAATTATGTTTAGACCTTGTAAATAGCATGACTGTTACCTTTTATAGACATTTGCACAGTGTTTTAATACTTGCTGGAACTTCCAAGCATTTATGTTTGGCACTTTTACAGGATGATGTTGATTTCTTTCCCTACTATTACTTAGAAGCGGTTATAATCGTGAGATCTTGGTTACCCCTGGGCTGATTATCCAAGGTGTAGGTTCACTATTTCGTGTTGTTTCAGCCATTCCCAGGCTGCAGGAAAACCTGCAGCTGCACTATTAAGTGCTTCTTTGCCTTCTAATGCTTAGTCTCTTCTACTCTAAAAAATGTGTTTCCAAATTTCTGAAATGTAAATGCTCCTGTAAAATGTAGCCTAATCTTCCTACATTTTGCAGAACTGTTCAGTTCTGGGCCCCTCAGTCAGGACAGATATTGAAGTGCTGGAGCGGGTCCAGAGAAGAGCAACACGACTGGTGAAGGGACTTGAACATAAGACCTATGAGGAGAGGCTGAGGGAGCTGGGGTTGTTTAGTCTAGAGAAGAGGAGGCTTAGAGGTGACCTCATCACTCTCTATAACTACCTGAAGGGAAGTTATAGCCAGGTGGGGATTGGTCTCTTCTCCCAGGCAGTTAGCAATAGCACAAGGGGGCACGGGCTTAAACTCTGCCAGGGGAAATTTAGGCTGGATATTAGAAAGAAATTCTTTACAGAGAGAGTGATCAGGCATTGGAATGGCCTGCCCAGGGAGGTAGTGGACTCGCCGTCCCTGGAGGTTTTTAAACTGAGATTGGACATGGCACTTAGAGCCATGATCTAGTCAGTGGACTGAACTTGGACCGAGGGTTGGACTTGATGATCTCTGAGGTCTTTTCCAACCCAGTCGATTCTGTGATTCTGTGATTTCATACAAGCTGCTATTCTTCTCCATTATGTCTCATATTCTTAATAGGTAAGCACTAACTATATTCTAGTGCACTGATTTACACTGCTAAGAACTTTATCTTGTATAATGTTGTGTCATGTGAAGAGTGCCTCATAATCATTAAATATGTAAATTATGTGTGGTTTGACCTGTATTCCAACACAGTGTGAAATCTTAAGTTCTCAATTCAGAAATTTTCTGAAAACTCAGGGTTAGACCCATAAGTGTACTGATGTAATCTGTTTTTTATTATAAAAGTTAATACAAAATAGTTATGATTTGCCAGCTTGGTGGGGCTAATCAACAGGCCTGGTTAGGTGGTATTTGGTTGTGGTTTATTCTTCATTAGTATGAGCTGAAAGTAACTTCTTTGACATCAGTAAGTTTATCCTCCCATACTCTGTGTATTGATTACCCTCAATTCGATTTCTAAGAATAACCCCATTCTACTAGTTGCATGGAGCAGCGTGTGTTGTGTTAAGTGGGATTGTCTTACTTGTTTGCATTTATGTACTTACAATTCAAAGCAAAATAATCCCATGGCTGTCCTTCTAGATGCTGAGAAAACGCTAGAGCTGATGCCTCTGCCTCCAGAATACCCAGCTCTCTGGATTCTCACCTACTAAAGGATATTTAGTCATCTAACTCACAGAGGGAATGCTTCTTTAGAAAATGTCAAGTGCAGTAAATAGTAGGGATGGTAGAAGCAAGAGTCTCATGTTGAATCCTTCTGTGTTACAGGAGTACAAACGCAAGCTTGCCAGAGTGTCCCAAGTACGGAAAGAACTCAGGTCCCGCATCCAGAACCTGCCAGATCTCTCTCGACTTCCCAACGTCACGGGCAGCCACGTACACCTGCCGTTTGCAGGAGACATCTACAGCGATGACTGATTACAAGAACATCCTTCTATAACCTCTACTTTTCTGTGAAATGAGGGGTAGGTCAGACTGATTGGTACTCTTGTAGTAATATTTTTGTATATGGTTGGAGAGTGTCAGTAAAAATACTCTAATAATTTATAAAAAATGGTTTAAAAAGTTGATTTGTTTACTATTTTATTGGCAAGTGAACATAAGGGTACATTTATAAAAGTGGCATCTGTGTCTATTACATTGAAGTATGGGTAATTATCTTATCTTTTGTACAGATTTTAGTTGGGTGCCCTGTAAAAAAAAAAAAAGCTAAGATTTTTCTTATGTACCCTATATTTAATGTAAAACAACATATAATCAACACATACTTCTAACTAGAGACATTTCAGTTGATACTGTGGGAGTGGAGTGAAAAGTGGAAATCACAGGCTTATGTTTGCAAGAAGGTTGATGCAATTTAATGCAAGGTTAAAAGTGATCTTACAGTCCATTACATTTAAATTACCAACTCCCAACACAAATCAGGTGGGGGCTTTTTTGAAGTAAATGTTACTAACCAATTTTGTATTGGAAAACATAAATCATGTTACACTGAGCAGATCTTTAAGTGACTCAAAATATTGCAACATTTTAGTATCATTTAAAAGGCAGCATAAGAAACTATGCAGTCAACCAGTTTAATTGTTTCAAAATTGTGTCTTTCTTTTTACAGCTGCTTAGTTTCTAAATTGAGGGACCATTCATTTGTAGTCTAATCCCTTTCTGGAACATCCGTCACCATCTAAAAAGGTTAATCTGAGAAATGTGAAGCCATTTTACAGCTTTAATTAAACTGAAAGGTCATTCTCTAAACTGTCCCAACTGTTAAATGTCCATTATTAAAATTTGACGATGCTGTGTAGCATCCATCCGTGCAGCAGCGCGATGATACAGCTGTGCTGTACATCCTCTTCCACTGAGAAACCCCGGAGGCCAGCAGGACATGCAGCCCCACACCTCCACCCGCTCCAGCAAACATTTCTAGATCTTGATCGTCTTTTCTCACAGAACAGGAGGAGACAGCTCAGGCCCGTGTGTAAGTTAAACTGTAGAAAATTATTGCCGAGTGTCTGTTTTTCAGGAAGTCCTTTGCGTGGCACAGGTGTGGTATTTGCCTACAGGTGGCTGAATTTGTGAAAAGTCCTTGTTATTATACTATGCACCAGCTTTTAAGTTCACGTAAAGATACAGACGGGCATCTAGCAGATTGCCAGAAAGTTTAGGCTTTTCAGTCCATCGGAATGAGGCACGTAATTGTTGAGAAGTGATTTACAAAATGCCTGCCTGTACCTTTGGCATTTAGATGACCTTAAAAACCTAAGCTGCAAGTGTTTTCAGTTGGATATATCATCAGAGTATCTAATGGTAGCATTTTGTTCTTGGGTTTGCACTTGCCAGGCATTGTTTTGCATCAGTTAAGTTCATAGTTTACAAGTTTAACACCCTGCTCATGTGAAAGCAATTAAAAAAATAAGTAAATAAATAAATCTATTCTTCCTTTTCAAAAACCATAATGATTCAAAATAGTCCTTGAGTGAAATTGTTGAAGATGGTCATCTGTCACTTGCTATTGACTTCTACAAGGCTAATCGCTAGAATACTTGCTGGATGTGAATGGAGAATAATCTTTAAAATAGATACACTTGGACATTAGCACCTCAGTCCAATTATCTTTTCTCGTGGAAGTTGCCATCAATTAGACCTCAGATAAGCAGGAAAACCCCCCACAAGATAAAAATACAAGCTTTTGACATAGCATTCCGTAGTATGCAATGTAGAATATTAATTTCATCAAAAATTTGGCCTGACAGAGAGGAATCCTGAAAATAGTTCATGAGAGCTCACTAACTGTCCAAAGATTTGCAAGTTTCGAGTGGCAATTTTCCACTCCATAGGAAAAGAGCTAAGTATAGTGGATCCAGAGGAATGTTTCTTTAAGTCTAATGTGTAAAATTAAAAAACACTTAATGGCATCTTTTCAGCATAGATTCTTGATAAGAAAATGTTCAGGTACAGTTTTCATATTTTAAATATTTATGTTCTAGTATGTTAGATTAAGCTCATGAATTTATATATGCATGTGTGTGCATTACAATGGCAGTTTATGTTCAGTCTTGCTCAAGAATAGCACCAAATTTCTGATAAATAACAAAAAATCTTAATCCATTAAGAATTATAAAACAAATATTAAAACAAGAAGGATAAACAGTGAAGTCATGGTTGAATCCCATCTATGGAAAACTTAATTTGTAGCCAGAGGTGATTGTAAGTGCAGCGGTGTGGCTTGTATAGGATCTGAGTCTCGGATACTCAAAACCATAGGGAATTAAGCTTAAGCTGTCTTTTGCTACGTTAATTAAAAATAATTAGAATAATAAAGCCAAATGCTGAATTTCCTTCATCTCTCAAGAGTATTAAAAAAGACACTTCACTAGATTTCTTTTTTGTATTCATAACTTTTAGTGAAAATGTTGCTTATCTACAGATAATGTAGACCTGATAAAAGAATGAGGAAAAATCTCAACTTCTTGATGTACATAAGTTTTAATTTTGAGAGAGTGCTATTTTCTGGATATATTTTTCTTTATTGTGAAATTGTTTACTTCAAGGAATATTTCATAGGTGGGTTTTTGGAAATGATCTCCCAACATTTGTTAGGAAAGGAGGACTTGTGGAAGGTAAAGGTCACTCTTACAGCAAGTGTCATATATTAGTGGCTGAATGGTACATTGTTTTTTATTTATATGGGAAAGGCATCAGTTATCAACTAGTTAGAAGATTTATATTGTGACTGTAATAATATAGCAGGAGATAACATGGTACAATACAAATGCAGCCCCTTAGTATCAAAAATACCTCCAAATTCTCAGGTTCCAAAGCTTAACATAGGGACTTCTGACATCTCAGGAAGAAAGGAGGGTGGCTGGGGGAAGGGAGAATGCCTAGGAGCTAAAAGGGAGAACATGCCTGAGTGGAAATGAAAAGAAAAACAAATGTCAGCTTTTGTCATCACAGAAATAACAATGTGGAACTCTGGGCAGCACAATGTTTTAGCTGTAGGTGGGATTATACAATAAAACTGCTTTGGGGTGTTGCCACCCTGGGAAAGGAAATGTGTGGGTGTACCCTGCTCCTCTGGTGTGACTCTACTCAAACCAGAATGCCCACCCTACAAAAGGCACAATTATAAAATATGTGAACATTTTTCATCTAATAATAAAAGCATAATGATTAGATTATTTGCTTCACTATATTGCACTTTTAATGAGCATTCTCTGAAAAAGCAGTGATAATCCTGCAGCTCTTTGCCATATGAGAATGCTTACCATTGAGGTCACTGGGACTGCTTGTATATTGTAGTGTTTGCAGGCTCAATCTGTGTTTTTGCAGAATGTTTGAAAGGTATCGGGAATATTATCCCATTTAGTGGTTTAAAAAATAAATGTGAAATCCTTAGTTACAAAAATTACCATCCTTAGAAACTGTGTTCCATTACTCCTTTTGAAAATTGAACTTCACCCTGCAGTGGCATCAATTTGGCCATTTCACTCCATTAATGTTTGTATTAATATATTAAAACACCTCAGTTAATCCCTAGCAACACAACCCAGACTATGTGCTTATTATGTATTTTATCCGAGTAGGCTTCTGAATGTTGAAATGAGAGCTTTCATTATGATAATGTTCCTGTTTACCTCAAGTTTATAAAGACAATGTGTTAAGACTTCCACAGACTTAACACCGCTCTCACAAAGTCAATGGTAACTCAGTCCAGTACTTCAGTGATGACCTAAAATACGTACATAGGATGCAGTAGCCCCCTGCACAGTTGACCATGGGAGCCATGGAAATCAGACATAGGCTTGATTTGCCCTCTACAGAAGAGCTGGATTTCAACCTTTTGAAATGTAAGCAAATAGATTCATGGGTGCGGGGTTTTGTCAGTGGAAAAATTAGTGAACTAGAAAACCAGCACATCTGAAATTTGACGGTTGCATTTATAAATATTTAGAGCCAGTTCTGCTCATTACTCATGCATATAATCAGTGACTATTCCTGCAAGAAAACAAATTCAAATGTATTGTCTGAAGTGGAATTTTTTTTAACAAATGACCAATTTTGTCTCAGATCCTATTTCAGTGTGTCATTTATCTTGATTAAGTAGTAAATCTCTTCCATCTTGTTAGTTAGAAATCTAATTCTGATTTCATCTTTACAATATTTAAACTATCCTACTAAGCATGATGTTTTTGTGGGAATTTGCAAAAGTTCAATAGCACTCGTTACTTGTTTGCAACAAAAATAGACTCATTTGTTAAAGCTAACAAGAAAAGTTTGAAATGTAAAGATGTTTCATTATTGTGCTTTTCTGACAGAATGTGTAATCCTTGTGTAATTTATGTCCTCAAAATAACACCTGTATGTACGCTCTTTCATATTTAATAGAATAAAATGTTGTAAAAACATCTTCGAAATGGTTTATTGCTTGCCTACTCAACCTCAGTGTGTGAAATGGCTTAAATATAACCTGCTCCCTATCTCATTGTGATGCTGAGAAAGTGGTCTCTATTAATTCTGAATTTTATTACTCCTTGTATTTGTATTTTGTGTGACAATTTTCAGTGAGGAAGTGGCACATTAAAAAGTCTGACGTCATATCTCTAGAACTGTAAATTTCTTAAAAAGAAATACTGTTCACATATTAGCTAGTTTGACCAAAGTTTGTGTTTCTTCAGAGGTGGGGCTGCATGTGAGTTGTAATATGCCAGCTTGAGGTGCCCTATGCTCAAAAACGGGAAAATGGCTCAAACTGATGTGTCAAAATAAAACACACTTTAGTTGAGCTGGTTATATTAAGACACACTTTGTAATATTTTCAGTATATGGTACAATGCTATTACTGCCAATGACACAGATACCCATTGCTTAAGTAGAATTTGTGCGAGCTGGGAAAGAACTCTTACTTTGTAATACCTGTACCCAGGGGTGCATGCTTAACAGAAAACCTTCTTGGTCTTAGTTTACAAAGCCTGAGTGAAATTCTGGCCTCACTGAAATCAGAGTGACCATTTCCTCTGTGTACAGAGTTTTTCTTGCAGCTCTCCAAACGCAAACCAGCAGCGCTGCACAGCAGAGGTTTGGGGGGCAGGCTCAGCAATAGCCTGTTGCAGCCAACAATTAATCTTCAGCGTTTCATCAAGTACAGGAATGGAATATATTCTGAAGGGAAAAGTGCATCAGATGTGTGTATGTATGTATGCATATATATACATATTATGTGTATGTATGTATCTACCTATATACATCTTATATATAAATATGTATATATATGTGCGTATGTCTCTCTGTATATGTTTTTCAATACATTAATTCAGTGAAAGGCCAGTAACAGACTGTACTAGCAGCTTAGGAAAAACACAAAAGCACCTCAGATGACAGAACACAACAACGCTTTCTGCTGAGCATTTTAAAATACACTTGTAAAACAAAGAACGGCACATACTGAATGGCTTTTGTTCCACGGTAAAGTCTGATATCTCGCAGTAGTGATCACTTGTAACACCATGTCTGGACATTTCTGACCAGCTCTGGTAATTACAAAGAAAAAGATGTTGTTTAGAGCATGACAAGGCTGTGTCTACATTAACAAATAGCACATTGCACCTCGAGTGCTGAATACCTGAAGCTCAGTGCTTGGCAGCCACACAACACTTTTTGGAGAAGTGTACTTCAGACCAGCTCTTTGCTGATCCTGCAGATGGATCGCTCCTTAGTTAGCCTTTGCAGCACCTTGGCTGTACCCCGGAGCACAGACTTTTATCCATAAAGGAACGCTACACGTACTCTGAGACCAGTCGGTATTGCCTAACAGGGACACTCAGGAGGTCTGCTTCAAAAGCATTCTCTTGATCTGATCTAGCACATTCATGTTGGTGCACCTTAAAACACAGCAGGTGCCCATGCTGGTTGCACATAACTCTCCTATGAAGCACAGCAAAAGAGTACATAATACGTGTACTTTTAATATAAAAATTTATTGCAAAACTTGTTTTTCAAATACTTTTTTATAATGCATATTTTCCATCGAGAAAGATCGAACTGGATCAGAACTACAGCAACAACAGATGAATTAATTCCAAGTTCTACAGTGGAAAAGGCATAAATCCAAGGTCTCTATTTTGATCAAAGAATGACAGTTAATTTGATCCTACACACAGGCAAGAAACACATGGCAGTGAACCTTTCAAAATTATTGTGCAAGTGTACAGGATATATAAAAAGGTTACATGCCAATCTTTGAGACTGTAAGTAGAATTTTCAACAAACTATTCTCTCCTGCCCTGGATTGCTTTCAAGTCTGCCAATTTGTTTGCTGATCCTATTCTTAAGCAGTGTCCATTGAGTCTGCAGACACTTAAAAGAAACAATTAGATTAAAAAAAAAAAAAAAAAAAAAAAAAAATGGCCTTAAAACTAGATAATGTAAATGTTTTTAACTGGTTCTCTTTTAAGAGAGCAAATCCGAAGCACTTCCTGCAGAACAGTCGCTGCAGACTATATACAGGGCAGGCTATAAACTCAGTCTTGATCAGTGACTTTCTGCTGTGCTTTCTCACCTCTGTGCCAAGCTCAAAATGCAAAATCTGACAGTGGAGAGCACTTTACCCTTGACAATTGTCTATTCACATCAAAACACTTTGTTTCAACGAGCTGATGATAGTCCAGTGCAAACCTAGTTTTCCAGATCAAAGTCCAGGAAGGAAGCAACTCTGACGCCTGATAAAATGGGAAGACACTTAAGAAGGACGCTCTCTCATTAGTCATTTCTGAATGAGACAAAAGTGACCCATTTTAGTAGCACCAGAGCAACTGGAAAGTAAGCACCCCATATTCCTTATGACTGTGCCACTCTCATAGCAATACCACATTGGTGTGCTGACAGCAGTCCAGAGTAGAGCTGTCAGTCAGTATCGGGAGCACCCCCCATAAGAGTGCAGTTTTACAGTATCCCGGGACCAGTATTGTCTGCAGTCCAAATCACAGACTACATTCTTAGGAAAATTAAGATGATGCATTATCTTAAAAATAGTGGGACAGTGAGGCGGAGGAAACTGCAACAAACTTTTTCCCCACTCCCCAAGCCTTCAAATTGCTTTCAGGTCTGCCAACTTCTCTGTTAGTCCTGCTGGACCCACTGATGGATCCAGTATTGTCAGCTTCCTCAAATGACAGATACTTTTAACTCTTAGGCCATTAGAGGCTGCAAAACATGTTCATGATTCTCAAGAATATTGCACTGGCTACTTTCTCCTCTCCCTCTTGCAGTCCTCTTAGAAGCAGAGCTTGCTTCTAAAAAATATGGTCTATACTTCCACAGGGTATATGCTGCTAGCCTGAGTTTAAAAAAACTTTGTTGATTTACTAAAACTGGAAGAATACTTATTGCTGTGATCTTTATTACCTTGAAATAATGCATAACTAAAGTGAAGTCAAGAAGGTTTTCAAATCTGCCTTCTGGCTTTTCTCTTTTTCTTCTAGGTTAAGCATCCGTTTTAGCTTAGAAAAGTGAAATTTGGAGTTTCGGGGAGTCTTGGAAGCAGAGCTGGTTGTCGCCTGTCCAGATAGATGTGTTCTGAAAAACAAAACACTCAAATGTCTTAAAGGTGATGAAATCAAAATTAACATAAAATAACTATGAAAGTTTACATATAAAATTTGAGTGAAACATTTTGAATATGAGTAGTGTATTTTCACGTGAAAGTTAGTAGTTAGGATGTCAGTTTTAAGCCAGACATTTCACATTAAGGACAAAAACGTAACTGTACACTCTTTGCACACAGTCGCTTTCTGTTAGAATCTTTGATTTTAAAGTTGGTAACTTAAAACTGATGTCCTCAACCAGGCCACTCAAGAAAAATACTTAGTTACCAATTTAAGGTTCATTAAGTGACAGATCTGAAATCAGTACATGATGCCCTTTCCTAACAAGACATAACACTGCTCAGCAAAGTTGCCTCTTCAAACAGGAGAGAAACAGGTACCTGGGAAGTGATGAGGGACTATTCCCCTTAGATCCCAACCTACTGCAGCTGACAGGTGTCACTTTGTTTGCAGACTGAAATTTTAAATCTGGTGTCCTCAGGCTGGATTTAATACTTGGAGTACCAGAACTGTGTGTCTTGGTAGACAGAAAATCCCTGCTTTTACCATCATGTCTTGTTGTTTTATTGCACGACTTGCAAGTAACCAGCTATGGAGAGAAGAAAGGAAATATTAACCATTCTTCAGTCTTCCCACCTCTATGTTATAAAGCCACTGTAAGAATTATCCAAACTATTCTCCGAATACCATGACACAAGTTAAATATTTGTTTAATGGAAACACAGAGATATTAAAAAGCAACATATGCTTTCCACCATTTACATTTTCATTCAGGCTTCTTATGCCACACACATCCTATGGGTTTATCTATAGATGACTCCAGTCCCCTAGCAACCAATTTCAGGAAACCCGTAACTCTGAATGCAACGTTGGACAGTGAAATATGGAAAACAACTCTGTCAAAACAGAAAGATGAAACAGCACCTGAACGAGATGTATGCTATCTTGAGTATACATAAGGAGTATTCATATTTTGCTAAAAATTAGGACATAAAAAGCACTCTAAATTCACTAGCATATTCTACCCCAAATGAAGTTATACTACATGCTTCCCAGAGAGTTTTGAGATAAAATATTTAAACTACCAAACTTTAAAAAATAGTAATCTATAACTAATAACAGCAAGTCTTAGTGAACAAAGAGTCTATTAGTGCAAAACTACTTACTACAAAACAGAGGAGGTTCTAAACAATGGGCACTTTCTCTTCTATCTGTTTACTTCTAGGCTGCAGGGAACTTCCAGCAGCACAGGATGTTGCAGAGGTACCTCAGAACAGATAATGTCAGACAGTCACAGAGACTGTCAGATACCCCCAATATCCCTGGCTGCTATGCCAACTACTCTGATTAATAGACATGAGAGTAATACAGCCAGACAACTTTCTCAGGCACACAATTACACTGACTGAAAAACAGTTACACGATGTCTCTGGTTAAGAAAACAAAAGGATGTCAGAAAAATGTCTAAGCCGTTTTGAAAGCATCTATACTGAATTACTCTTTGTGTAAATTTACCTAAATTCAGATTGCTTAGAAAGAATTACATTTAGAAATGCTGAAATGAAATGTTTTCAGGTAAGTGTTTTGACTGTCTCTAGACATTATTTTGTCAGCCTAACAAACTGAAAAAGAGAAAGACCATTAACTTTTACAGCTCAGGTGTTGATGTATTTTTAGTTGTTCTAAATGAAATAATATGGGGAAAAAAAAACAGCATCACACTTGGCACTCTACAGAATGTAAATGGAGGTGAACACCTTACAATACAGGAATTAGTGGATTAATCAGAGCACTGCAGTGCTGTGCAGTGTACTTTTTTGTGGCAGAAGCATTCTCAAATCAAGTTCTACTTGCTAAGAAAGGTATCAGAGGCACAACCTGTCACATTTTCGCTTGGTTTCACTTTCATCCACACTAGAATTTTCATTGTTGTAAGTATCAGGTATTAGATTATAGGGATCTGTTTCACTAATTTTGAAAGCTACCAGTTGTTGACAGTATTTGAAATACTTAAGATGAGAAATACTTGAATCATAATCCACAGTACAAATGCAAATAAAACTGAGCAGAACACAAGTGCAGCAAATTGTAATTACATCCCAAGATTAGAATGTTACCCAGAGTTTAAACTGGACCTATTTAAAACTGAATTTTAAACTACTCATATGAATGTATAATGTGTCCTACAAACCTCTTCAGCTATGGAATAAATCTAAGAACCAATCACAAGTCAGTAGGACAGTCCTCATCAGTTGTCTAAAGAGACAGTACTTAATGTACACTAAAGGTTTGTGATCCCAGAAAAGAAAAAAAAAAAAAGCAAAGATTCCAGCTTTAGAGAGAGAAATAGCAAAGGTGCCTTTCTGAAGTCCCTTATTTTATTTTCCTAGACAGTTGAGCACCTCTGTGATATTTCTTCAGTTTAATTTTGTGTTATTGACTCTTTAATAATAGTTGGCTTCACAAATTTTACTCTCAAAGCCAGCAAACTCTCATGTGAGAAAAGGCCAACTGTGCTGGCAACTGCTGGGCACAATAGGGTGCCATCTCATTTATTAAAACATCCATTCACATAGCTTGTTTTAATAGCAGTGTATGGCTTGGCAACCCTAGATTATATTATTCTTCTTCAAATAATAGTAATTACTATAAACATAGTCATTAAATCTTATATTCCTGAGTAATTTTAAGAAAAATAACTGAAGCCCCAAAAGCAACATCAACTTGTTTAAATTACCTATATGGTTTAGTTGTGAAAGGCTTCTTATAAAGGATAGTATTCACACAAATGTAAAAAATTCAGTTTGTACGGAAGTTAACAATAATCTGATGTAGTCATGATGGTCTGCTGAGATAAATGAAGCTTGTAAGTTGAAAAAATATTTTTAGACAACTGATAAAAGTGAAAAAAACTGACGATGAATCAGTCCCTCAAGCCCTTCACAGCTCAAACACAGGTATTAAGTGTCAAGCTAAACATACTGGCAAAACCAGTCTTACTTCAGTCAACGGCATGTTTTTCTTCTGAGATACCTTTTTGGGTATTCTTAGCAATGGATTTCTAAGGATTCTAATGGATTTCAGGATCTACATGGCAGTATTAAGGCTCTGCATCTAGCAGAGTTGCCTGCTCCCAGGTTCTACCACATTCATAGGAAAAAAGGCAAAAATCTGCCACTCCTACCATTTTTGCAAAGCTATACAAATTATATAGTAGCTGGCAGCTGAAATGCCAGAGCTTCCTGGAAGAAAGACATTACTTAATTTTCAGCAAGATCTTAGACATCTGCAGAATCCGCCCCGACTGCTGCTGAAGACATCACAGGGAGGGCAGAGCTGTTTGTGCAGCTTATCTGACATATGGGGCTGGGTTTTATTGGAGAAAGGATACAGTTCTTGTCATTGTGCTCACGATCTTGCCATTGTGAAGGATAGATTTTTAAAATTTTGATTGTGAATGCAAGTTAACCCAAAAGAAAGGAGAAGTTTTATGCTCATGAAAAAAAAAGAAATGTGTTAGGTGTGAGCTCCACTTCTAAGAGAAAGACTTCCATATCTATTTTTTTTTATGCCACTGAAAGGTTTCAGGGAAATATCAGGTATTTGGCAGTTCCAAGTAAATATCCTTACCAGAACACTTCTTGACTCCCTGAACTTTTTCAAAAGCTTCGTCTGTTTCATATTAAGTTTATGGTTCTTCGCCTCTCGTTTTAGAACTTTCTCTATCTGTGGAGTCACTTTCATCTTTGGTTTGAGACGCACCCGGTAGCTATCAGGAACCAGGAACTGGAAGCAGTAAGGACATATCCTTTCTAATCCATGTTCATTATCTACAGATTAATAAAGGTAAAAAAGTAAAACTTAAATGAAATAATTATGTTTTATAGGTAAATATTAAAATGGTATGTTTCTATTTTAATATTATCTAGGTAGATGTTTTTATGTTTCAGACACAACTAGAACACAAGAGGAAGCAGAACACCAGCTGAGCACAATTCATGGTAAGTTTACGCATAGTTGTAAATTTTGCCAGAAAAATGCAATTCCTTCCCAAAAATCTTTAACGATGTCAGCTCACAAGTCTGCAAGAGCTCTGTTCAAGCCAGATCAGTGACACTAAGGCCTTGTAAAGCTCTTCGCCCATTTTAAGCACAAGATGACAGCACCTCAGCAAGGGATAAATAAATGTTTGGAGGTAAACTTTAGACCTAATGACAAACATCGTGCTCTTTTATCTTCCTTATTACTTCCTACTGCCAGAGCCAGACTCCAACATCTCTCACTAAACCCGAGGAAACAGCTGGACCCTGCTGTCCAGCAAGTCTGTCATTTCTGCCAGCAGCCCCGCAGCATGCCCAGGCACAGCTTTTGTGAGGGCAGCGCACGGGGAAAGGGAAAATGGAGAGCAAGGGAAAGCCTGCTCCCCATCCTCAGGGCCACGCTTCTGCCTCTCATCTGCCCACGCAAACCCTGTACGCTGTTCCCCCACTGCAGAAGCCCCTGCTGGGCTGCACCGGGCTCAGGCGGCCCCGGCTCCCCCGGTGACACGGCGGGGACAGCGGGAGCGCCATCTCCTCCTCCGCAGCCTCCCCCCACCGCCCGGGCCCCAAAACTCACCTCGGCGGTTGCGGAGCGTCCACCTGCGCGGGACAAGAGCACAACGTCACGTCACATCACCGGCCACGCGGCGGCGCGCCGCTGCAGGCGCGAGGACACGGGGCGGGGCTGCCCACGCGCGTCAGCAGCCGGCTCGCTCGCTCCCTCCCCACACCCCCTCTGGCCGGCCTCCCGTCGCCCCCACCGCCCCCCGAGGGCCGCCGCGCCGCTCCCCGAGGCGCTTACAGCAGGAAACGCGCTTGGCCGGGGCAGGCGCCCACCAGCCCTTCTGCGGCCGCCTCCAAGAACCTCCGCTGCCGCCCCATGGCGCTGTACGCCCGCCCCGCCGGAAGCCGCCGCCAGCCAGGTCCGGCGGTCGGGGGCGGGGAGGGGACGGGGGACATGTGCAGCATTTCGCCGAGTCCCGATGCGCACCACCGGCTGCAGCGCTATGGTTCCGGGCTGGGGCGGGCCCGCACCGCTCCCTCCGGCTCGGCGCACCCCGGGCTGATAGGCCGGGTGGAGGCGAGGAGGCGCTGCCGTTGCGGCGGGGCGAGCGGGGAGGCAGGCGGCGGAGCGGCCCTTGGTTCGCCCCCAGCCGCGAGGTGCGCTGCGCGGGACAAGGTCTCGTGCCCGGGACGCCGCTGGGGCGGCACTAACGGCCGCGCGGAGCCGTTGGCAGCGGCGCGCGGGTGGCGGGACCCCGCCGGTTTGGCGAGCGTGGGCTGAGGGGACGGGGCCGCCGTGGGGGTGGGCGGCCGCCCCCCTCCCGCCGCCGTGCGCTGTGTTAAGGAGCGGCCGAGAGCGAGATCCCGTATTTGGACACTGCTTGTGATTTCCGCGGTGTGAAAAGGGGTTGTTGGGTTTTTTTGGTTTGTTTTTTTTTTTTTTTTTGTGGGGGTAAGAAAACTTTCACCTCAGGGAAAGGAAAAATAAAACACTCTCTGTCAAGAGCTGTCAAGTGGAAAATTTTAACCAGCAGCTCCAGAAGGCCTCTTGATGTTCAGAAGTGCGGAACATCAGCCATCTCCCACTCTGTTTAGATGGCTTTTTATGATTTTTGGCAACTACATGCTTTGCTTTATCACTCTGCAAATGTGTTCCTATTAAAAAGAAAAAAACCCTCAGCTTTTCAATGCTTGATATATGTTTTATTAATTCCCTCGGCCCCATTCATTTGCTAGACGCTCTTCTTCTTTGATCTATTGGTAATGTTCATTTAGAAGAGGTATTCAGCTGAGCAGGCTTCAATATTCTATCAAGGAATTTGAATAAATATAATTATTTCTTATTTTCTAACATGGAGTAGCCCAGGGCTTTAGAAGTAAAAAAGCATGGGAAGAATTGAATTTCCATGCTTCCTTTAATAGGAGAGCTTTACAGTGCAGTCAATAAATCCAGGCTTGTTAATGAAATGCTCATAATAGCTACAATTAGAACCTCTGCTGACTTTATTTTTTAATTAAAAACACATTTTTCAATGGACCTTTCAATATTACATTTTTTGTTGCCAGGTTGCTGGCTTTGTTGAGGATGGTTTTTGTGTGAACTGAACCTTCCCTGAGTAGAACAGGGATGTCACATCTATTTAAAACACAACCAGTGTTCATCTGTCAACAGACTTTTGGTAAATGAAATTTCCTATTTATTAATAGCAGTGGAAAAGAAGGAATGTAATTTTTGAACACAAGTAAGCAAAAATAATTTGAACTCTTTCTTGGGAGGTGGGGCTGTTTTTATGATTTTTAACTATGCGAGTCTGTTTGCTTCCTACAAGACTCAGTTGCAGAGGAGGAATGGTGGGGGGAGATAGTGCCATGTTCTTTGCCAGCTTCTGCCTAGCAAAAGGGAAATGTACTGGGAACTTTTCTGTTGTCTGGAGCTGGGACCTGACACCTCCCTGTCCCTGGAGCGATGCAAGTGGGCCAGAGCACATCAGGATATATATATATATTTTTTGGTGATAACAAGTGCCTGAGTGACTTGGTTAACAAGCTACTGTACTGTACTAATGAAGCAGTGGCTAAAACAAAAAGATGCATTTTTATTTCTTTCTCTTTCTCCCACCCTACTCTTACAGTTTTCTTATCCCTGGTTTTTTTTTTCCCCATTGGTCTTTTCCGGTCTGTCTGAAATTATATATATATATATATATATATAATTTTTTTTTTCCTGCTCCTAAAACTAGGATGAGCCATTCCTTTTTTTTTTTATGTTAGTTCACTAATTTCTCTTTGCATTATAGATCATCATTGTCCGAAAAGCAGCGCAAACAGCACCTCCTGGTGCCATTCACATACAGTAAATCATATGTCTTGTCCCACTACCTATCTCTTTATTACTCACATTACGTGCGGTGCTGAATGTGCTAAACAAATAAAACTCTAGAAATGAAGGGAAAATGACCAAGAAAGCATGGCCTCCAATTCATGGCTTTCTAATAGCCCCTTTCTGCAGGACTATCATCAAAAGCCAGTATTTCCGTGCATCCAGTGCTGACAGAACAAGACCCTTAAAACCAGATAACCCTCAGCTCCCACATGCAGTATTTATGGCATCACTGCGGTGTATTCACCCGCATTTCAAGGCAGAATGGATTTGTCTCTACTTTTTTCTTGCTTTTGTTCACAAAAAAAAAAACAAAACACATTAGCAGACCCATGTTACTAACTGCTTCCTGCTTTTGTTGTTCAGTTTGTTGTAGCTACCACGACTCACCAACAAGCTGTAAATCTTGCCTGGTGTTTTGTAGCAAAGGAAAAAATAGAATGATCAGTGTTGACTTTTGGTCATCGTGTATCATTATTGATTTAAGGGAGGTCGGTAGAGGAAAGCAGACTCTGTATCTGTTGCTTGCCGATTCCCCGGGAAGGCGGTGGTAGCTAGCAGTCAGTAGAGGGCAATAGAGAAATACAGTTTGTGATACCTAAAGGATTTGAAGCACTGATTATGTGTTTACGGAAAAGAAAAAGAAGAAAAGAAGAGCCGGGAGGATAGGTTGTTCAGTTTACTACTCGAGACCTGACTGTGACAGACCACCAATAAAACAAAAAAGAGAGCAAAGACGACCTTCTGCAGCATTTGCGAGTCTCTCCTTTTTTCCTCAGAGTTACGGAGGGTAACTTAGCCAGAACTTATTGATGACTGCATGTTCAGTGGACTCGGGAATGGACTGGGAGATGCGGAAAAGCACTCTTTGGAAGGAACAGAAGAGGAGGCATTTCAAAGAATCTGCAGGTGACTGAGGTGAGCAAACTCACAGCTTCTCTTTCAGGTGAGATAATAGGTATTCAGTCAGCTGTATAAAAGTCATGAGCAAACTGAGTGATTGAAATTAGATGAGAATTTTGCTTTTTCAGGCATGCTGGTGCACGACTAATTTTATCTTGGAAAAGAAAAAGATAGTCATGCTACAAGGATAAACATTTCTAAGCATACATTATTTTGGAGACATGCTAAAACTGGTGACTTGTTTTATGTGTAATCTTTTATATTAGAACTGTTTGAAACATGATCATAATTTTACAAGGTTTATATGCTATAGTTCCTAGACTCTAGTTTACAGAGAAATAGATAGAGAAAATGTGACCATTATTTTTCCTTTTAGAGAGAATTTTTTCTAAGCATTATGACAAATGGGGCTTGGAGGTTTGGAGAAATTTATTAAGAGATTTTGCATGTATGATGGAGATGCCATCAGATTCTTCAGTGTTTATTATCAGATAGATACTGAGAAATTATACTAAAGAATATAGCAATAACAAAAATAGTTAAGCCACAGAAATCAAGGGTCTGACAGACGGTTGGGAAAGCAGAAAAAAACCCAAGAGACTAAGTTAGGAAATAAGCATATGAAACACTTTTCTGTTGACAAGATCTCGGCTGGTGTCACCATAACACTTGGAAAATATCCTCAGGATGCTGGGAACCATTAAAGCCGTACAGATTATCAGAGGATAAACTTCCACTTCAGCTGCCACTGGTACCAGAAGTGACCAATAAGAAACACTTGGGAAATGCAAGATGAAGAATTGAAGCATTGACATTCTAGGGATATCACAGAGCAAGTGCAAGGGTATCTAGAGGTCAATCAGACAGTACCTATCTGAAACAAGGCAGGCTGATAAATAAAAAGAATAAATCATATTCCAAAAAATACCATCAGCTTTGAAAAGCTAATTAAAGGAAAAGTTATCTAGTGTTCCTCCTGAGCCTGGTTTTATTTTGTAAGTAGTATGATAGGGAAGGCTACAGCACAGTGATCTATCTGTGCTTTGAGTGCCAAAATATGTAAAAGATTAATATGATGATTGTTTGTTTATACATTGTTTAGAACACAACTTCCTTGAAGTAGGTACATGAGAGAAGTGAAAGATAACACACAGAAAGTATGTCACAATTTTCCATGAGGTTGGCAACACCCAACTGACAGAGGAGAGACTCAATGAATATCAGAATCCCTCTGATCTTGAAGGCAACAAGTTCCAGTCTCCAATTTTTCTTCCTTTTATTCCATTTCCAGTGCTCTGTATTTTCTAGCATACCTGCAAATCCCTTATTTCAGAAGAAAATAGAAATTAAATATGGTATTGAACAAAAACCTCAGAGAGGAACATACCTGCAGTTGAAGGAAATCCTTACTTGTGTACCAACTCTTCTTTAAAGCGGTCTCTGGTAGAAATGATTAGTTCTTCATCTAAAATGTGAAGCTCTAAGGCAATAAACATTCTCTTATAGCTGATACCTATTTTCAGTGAAATTAGCATGATTGCCTGTTGGTGTTTGCCGAAGTGTTTTCTCACGGGTCATATTTCTACAGATATAATGAAAGGGATTTATGTAGCGGGGAGCCACAGAGGTCAGCAGCTGGGGCTGAGAAATGGGAGTTACTGTTTGTTGAAGTCCAGGCTTTGCCTTGCCTCTGTGTGACTTTGTGATATCTTGGGCTTTTTTATGGTCAGCTTATGAAGTGGCCAGCCTGGCATCTTGCCCACGCTAAGGGCTAGGCTTTGAATAGCAGGCTGCAGATGTACATGGAGGCCCCCCTTACATAGAAGTTATGGGAAAGGCCACTGTCTGGTTGCAGTGTCCCCCCGTACACAGACATATATACTCCTATGCCAGTTCTGGATATGAGTCCTTGTCACCTTGAGTCCTAAGAAACTATTCCTTCATTTTACCTCACAAAACGGTTGGCTAAAAATGTTGAAATCTCAAGTTGAAGTTCCACCTGTGCAAGACACTGCTAGTTAATGTGCTAATTGTCATGTAAACTTCTTTGCTTAATGAGATGTGAAATAGCCACTACTGTTAGGAATATCATTGTGCAAAGAGTTTGTCCCAAGTACTCAGGGTCGTTTATTACTGTGCTGCAGCACAACCCAGGGCTGCTATTTGAGCCTCTTGCCAAAATAGGAACATTTTATTTTCTGATGAGTCATCTGGGTTTCACTCCTATCTCTCAAGTTTCCCCCACCCTGTTCTTCTTTGCTGTAAAGTCCAGCCCCCGCCCTAGAGACCTTGCTTTCCCAGCCCAAAGATGGGGTGGAACCCTCTTCAGCAGCCTTAGGCTCTGTTCCTTAATTAACTCGGAGGGGACTGCTAATGAATAATATGGAGCATTTTCTCTGTCACTGGAGCTGAACGTGCAGCATTCCTAGCCTTTTCCCACCTGGAGTGTGGCAGAGCAGTGCTGGCGGCTGAGTTGGAGTTTGCCACATGCTGTGCTAAACTTTACCTGCATCAAGACAGAAACGGAACTAGGTCAACCAAAGGAGGCAGATGTAGGTATTTTCCATATTGGTCATATTTACTTATGAGCAAGACAGAAGAGCTGCATGTTTCAGAAAAACATTTCATGCCTTTTTTTTTTTCTCCTGGTGCAGAGTGGGGATGGGCAAGTCTTCATTTTTCTTTTTGCTGTATTTTCTTTTCCTTTTAATTCTGAACAACCTGTTGTTCTAAGGTGGCACTGGTTTGAGCATGAGGTTGTAGTAGATGACCTCTAGGGATTTGCGAACTCACCCTGTAATTTTCAACACTCATGCTGTTATTTTATAGTCTTCCTGACTCCAAATTAGCTGTGAGAGGAAAAGAAAAAAAAGACTATATTAAGATTTTTTTTCATCCCCTCCGTTATTATTTAAATTCACTTGAAAATGAACCAGAGAGACTAAAAAACAGGTGCTTCTGATAAATAACTGTGTAATTGAATAGTTCTTTGCATTTGTTGGCTTCTGAGTTTTGTCATAACTGCTTCAGCCATCATGTTTAGTCTGCCTAACAGAATTGCTATTAAAAATTCAGTCAGCTGAGGGCTAAACCATTTTAGGGCTGTACTCCCTGCTGCAATCAAAAAGTGGCTTCTCACGCCTGTTTATAGTATCCAAAGTTGGTCTAATGTCTGAGAAGCTTCCATCATTGTTGATTCTTCCAGTTTTATGCTTGGTGAGTCTGATGGCAAGAAGGGGTGGAATATTTACTGCAAAAGTATGTGAAATAATATGAATTTGAAAGATTCATATCAGTTTTTCAGTAATCAATTTTGGCTAAATTCATTAAAAATTAAACTGTTTGCCCAGCTGACATCTTTAATTCATCACTCTTGCTGAGACAGGGATCTTCAAAGCCATTTGCAAGTGCTAAACAAACACATCTTCTTAAGCTTCGATTATAAAGACTGATAAAGTCCATGGGAGATCTAAATGTTTAGAGATGACAGTGATGGATATAATTTAGACACAAGAGAGGTAACAGACTGATGCTTGGTGTGAATGTTAAGCCAGAATTTCACAGATGAATATGGGTGGGTGGTCTGGTGCTCCTTATCTGTTTCAAAACTGCTGCTGAGGCACAGTGGTAGCACAGCATATTTTATCTACATTGGGAAGAGAGCACCTGAGTCTTACTGCTACTAATGTGGCTTACCCCCAAAACTTATTCCTCTTTTAAAGGAAAAACTGAAATGGAGAGGATGTAACTACTTTGTAAGTCAGAAGCAGCTACAGTAAAGAGGAAAAAGCTCCTCATGGCAGTAGTTTAATTAGACTGCAGTGTTACTGTCCTGACTAGTGATGCAAAACAGGAAACTTCTTCAGTGAGGTTTTTATACTATAGCTGCATCATTTCCCAGTACAGAAAGGAGCTAGCCTTCCTAAAGTTGGTCTGCATGCAAAGCCCTCTGCTTTCCTGTGCTCCTCAGAGATTTTATACAGAAAACAAAACAGCAAGGGGTAGATGATTCAATGGAATATTTTTTTTCTAAAACCCCAGAGGTCTCTGCTTAAGCAACCCAAGTCAGAAAAAGCTGGAGGTAGTTATATGCACATATGTTAAACAAACATCACCAGAGTTGTTGTTAACTTGCTACTTATTTGAAGTGTGGGGAGGGGCTGATGCAGTCTCCAGGCTTTTCCCAGAAGGCCCACAGACATATGGATTTATGTATTGTTTTCATTATTATTAGATAATGCTAACAGTAGTGTTCATGTATGGTCTGCACCAGTCTCGTGAAAGGTGGTTTTGGCCCTCAATGTGGAAAAGGCTTGTTTTCCCTCTTTAGAAAAGTCATTTTAAAGTGACCAGGCTCATGGCAGGCATAACAAATTTTGTAAGTTCATAATTTATCTTTGTTTGTGCAAATGAAAATTTTTTTCCTTAAGTGAAGTTTTACTGATGAAAATATGTGTGTTTTAGATTTCTTTATTAATCACACCCTTTCTTCTAAGCCAGTCTGGGATCTCTGCATCCCTTAGCACTGTTTAGAAAAAGAGATCTGGTTATCACGAGAGCATGGGTAAAAGACAGGACAGTGGAAAGCCGGAAGGAATAAAGGTCCAGATAGAGATGTACTGGCAGGTCTGTGAACAGCTTGTCACAGTGCCTGTTGGCTTTCTGCTTCTGTTTCGTTTGCTCTGCTGGTTAATCATTTGCTTGAGTGCTCAGGTACCGTAGTGGTGGGCACACTACCAGTGCCACAGACCCAGCATGCTGCATATTCATTAAAATATTATTTTTGAAAGGAAACCCAAAATAAATACAGCTTTTGAAAATCCTCAGCATAGCTAACATTGCCATGTACTTTCTTCTCTAATAATATGAATTAACATATTAGGTTTTTCATTCTGCTGTCGATAGCCACAGCTTTCTCATGAAAACATAAGTGGTTTGAAAGGCTTCAAACTTCTTCCATATGTTGAGTATAGCACATTTGTGCATTGGCCTTTATGTGCAGCTATTGGGATGTTTGTTCCAGTGTCATCAATATTAAAATCAGGGATAGGGCCTTGGAGTAAAAGCCAAATACCTCTTTGTTCTTTTAATCCCCACCAGTTTGCTAGTGTGACCTTTGTGAAACTAGGGGTAAATCCTAGGAAAATCCTGGCTGGCAACTAACTGCTGGAATGCCAATTGGCAAGCTATACTTCCTTCTCCAAATATGAATCTTTCTGCCTGAATATCTCCTATGCAGCATCTCTTCTGCAGTGTCACGTTTTGAGGTCTGATCCTCATACAGACCTCTGCTGCTGTTGTTACTTTTTATAGTGCAGTGCTATTTATATCTCTGTTTGAATATTTCTGGTGGCCACCACTGGAAAGTTAGCACTGTGCAAGAGTTTTCCACAGAGGGCTTTACTGTGCCAGCACCCCTCCAAAATAACTGCACAGAATGTGGAAAAATACGTTACCTCTTATCATGAGTACCTTATGAGCTTGCTCCTGGTTTTGGTATCTTGAATTGCTTCATGATGCTGCTCTCTGAACACTGGTGCCTGGAGAAGATTGAACTAGCATACTGGCAGTCTATGAACCCTCAGCACATGATGTTCCCAGGAGGCAAACTAAACCATAGAAGAGAGCGTCAAGTAGAACAAGATGTAAGGTATGCATCCACTGGAGCTGGATAATTGTTCCTCGAACTCCAGTGATCATAAAAGTTTACTTTCTTCTGCCCTCAGTATATGGAAACGACATCCATTCTCTTATACATTTCACTCACATGATAAGAAAGTATCAAATATTTTTTTCAGGCCTGTCTTACCATCTGCTTTGACAGCAATTAGCTCACCAATTGGTGCAGGCTGAGTTCCATTAATATATGTTAAAAGCATGGAGAAAAGCTCAAAACTCAGACAGTGATGCAAGGATGCTGTTTATGTCTCCCTGGCATAAGGTGGGAAGGGCCTGTGATGCAATGCTTGCCAGAAGTTGGAGGCACAAGCAGTGTGAGGACAAAGCAACACGATTTGAATCTCCCATTATTATGGATACAAAAAAAACAGTGTAGTAACGACACTAAATATGGCAATTCCATTAACATTTCTGAGAAAAGGGTGAGTGAGATTTGTGGGAATTGTGGGTCAAGATAGTGGTCTCCTCCCTAGCATGCTTCCTGTAAGATCTGAACTGACGTTATTGCAGGGATGGTCGGAGAGAAGCCAGGACTTAGCCTTGAAGGATGTAGTTTGGAAGGCATTGGAAGTGAGATCCCCTCCTCTCTATCCTTCTCAAGTATGGGACTGTCCATCTTGGCACCATCCAGTGCTTTAACTCTCTAGAATCCACAGATCCTTGTAAAATGTACAGCAGCTCTGCTCTGGTGTTTTACTGGGGAGAAACAGCAGCCCTTGAGAAAAGTGGAAGACAGGTGCTGCTGGTCTCCTGTGCCGCTCCTGACTCCAGAAGCCAGTGCAGATACAGTTACACCCCTCTCCTGGGTGGAAGTCAGGCCAGACAGCATGGGAAGGCACACAACACCTTAACAGCCCTGCTGCCTGTAGTAAAATTGCCAAACTGGGCTGTGGCATCAGAATACAGGCTACCACTACCAAGATGGCAAACATCCACGGTGCAGATCTATGAGTTGTCCTGTGACATGCTTTTGTTGCTGTGATATTGCCAATCATGCAGTCAACCCTTCCTGCCAACCATTTTCTCTTTTTCATTAATCTGCAGTAATTTCTTTGGTTTTTCTTTGCATTAAATCTGAGGGGTATTCATGGCATTCACAGGTACAGTTTAAATAACTCCCTCATCCTTCCCTTCCCAAAGGGCATTCCATTTTTGAGAACCACCCTAGGAACACATGTGACTTGAGCATGGATAGAGGCATCGCCTGCCAGCAGATCTGTGTGCTTGTTTTTTTCCATGGACTATTGTCTGGAACTTGGCAAGCCTTTGGAATCTTTCCTGGATGAGCAGTTCTGGATTATTGACCAATTTTTTGTGAGCTGAAGTGACAATAAACATGAGTTTAGGACTCTGAGCTCAAACTAAAACTCAGGCTTTCCCAGTGTGAGCCCAGAACTAATAGTTTTAATTTGGCCCTTTGTGGATTATGATCCAACGACAGAATTAGGTTTTGAATCTGAATGGCATCCAGTTTCTGTGATACTCGTGTAAATATCTTAGTTTAGTGCTTGCAGTGTGTTTGCAACCTGCTGTTCATTCCTAACTAGTGGTGTTTTCCTTTTCAGCTACAGTGGGAGGAGCTGTGGGCTTTAACGTTGGTATTACGTTTGGTGCCTTATGATGGTAGCAAAATCTGCAAATGTTGAAGCATTATAAATGCTCAAATATGAGGGTCAGAAATAAATCAATTTCTAAACAATCTTAACACGTGTTAGCATGGACAGAGCTTATGTAGGTTGCACAACTGCAGTCATCCACTCTTCACTTTCAGAAGAGTAGATCAATAATATTTGTGTCCTCAAACACTTGGTAATTTTGGTGTAAAACAATAGGCCCATATCCAAACTGAGTTCTAGTTTTCAAAGTGCCTAATTAACAACAGGTATTGGTACACCAGGAATTAGAAATATGTAGGGAAAGGCAAGCAATCACCTGGTCTAGCGCTGAAAGGGTTAATGAGGCATTAAGGAGACAATTAAAAAATGCTACTGGAGATGTGTTTTCCTGTCTGCTAGTCCTTAACATGAGTGCTAAAAAATTCATTTAAAAAAATACATTTTAAAGACCAGTTTAAGAAACTGAAAATACAAAACTAGCTTCAGAAAACTGCAGCTCTGTTTTCTTATACCCGTATGTTTGTGACCAAGGAAAAACTCGATTATTTCAGAGGATTGCTGGAGAAGTAGATGTGAATCTCACTTTATCCCATTTTCATCTTAACAGATTGACTTGGAAACCTTCAGTTTCAAAGAAGGTAAAGGTGTCAGAGTGAGTTCAGATGGAACAGATGGGTTTTCTGGAAAAAGCCTCCAGTTTGATAAAGTTCCAGAAAAATTTCCCATGACTAACAGGAGACAAAGTACCTTTGTTGTGAATGTTCGCTGGTCCCACTTTGGGAATTGACTTTAGCTGAGACTGAGACTTTGGTTATAGACTGGTGTGACTGTTGAAGATAAAGGCACTGATCAGTAAAGCTGTGTCAGCTTCTCAGCAGTGAACTGATGTTCTTTTTGGCTGAAGTTTAATGTTCTTTGAATGAGAACACTTGATTCACATTAAGTATTTCTCAGCTGTTCTTGTGGAGGCATTAAGCTGATGTCTTGCTACGGTTTCTGGAGCCACCGAAGAAACAAGCAAAAAGAAAACAAAACAAACAAACAGACAAACAAAAAAAATCCACTGAAAATACTGATTTAAGTTTGGTGGCTGGTGTTGAATGTGTTTGGCCTTCCCTCTTGCAGCTGCAGAACATACTGGCATTGCAGGTGGGTTGTCCGACAGCTCCCTTTCGAACCATTGCCAATCTTGCTTCCTGGATCAGCCAACAACTGTCTCCTGAATTGTGCTTGCACCTGTTTCCTCTTCTTCTGGAATAAACAGTTTTGTCTGAAAAGAGTACTGACAAAGGCCAGAGTTGCACACCCAGCCTGGCCCACTCTTATAAAGGAAATCACATTTTCTTGGTGCTTGTAGAATGAAAGTGGCAGCTGTTACCATGGAAATAGTCAGTTTATGAAAGAAGTTTTGAGGAGGCTGAACATCACCACTAATCTAAGAGACTACAGTCAAGACAAAAGGTTAAAGCTGGAGTTGTGCTAATTAGGAGATAGCTGTGTTTCTGATAATGTGAGGCGGGATACAAAGGAATTTGATTATCTTAAAGGTCTTTTCCAACCTAAATGATGCTATGATGCTATGATTCTATGAATTCTATTTCATAAAATTGCTGTTGTCCTGGCTAATCCCTTGAACCTATTATTTTGAATACACAGCACGGATTAGATTCATCCCTAGTATAAATCCACAGATTTGTGTTCAAACAGGTGTACACTTAATGGGTATAAACAGACACTATATCCTGGAAAGGTTCTTTTGAATATTTCCTTAAAATGTATTTTAAGAGTTATTTTTTTCACATTCCCTTTTTGGAGACATTTTCCTGGGTTTTGTTTTGTATTTTGCAAGTACTGATGTCCTCTCTGTCCTCTTCTCTCTGCTCAACACATTTTCTGAGGTGCATAAATTACTGTGGTTCTCCAGATTTCTCCTTAAATGTGCTAAAAATGTTATCAGCAAATAGAGAAAAGGCTTTGTTATTTCCACTGCACTTCCTCTGTTGATTAACTGTGCCAAGACAAAGTGAATAATACAGTAAAGTCATCATCTGCAAACAGGAATGCCTGGGCCAGATCCTCTCTGCTCACACAAAGTGCCAAATCTTCACTTTCTTCAGGAGAGATATATCTCTCCACAAGTTCTGAAAATACAGCAAAATACTATTTCTGTTAAATTTCTCAGCTTTAGAGCACTGAAAACTCATCTGACAAACTCATCTGAGCAGCTAATAACAATTTTAGAACAATTCCATAGTTTGTCCTGGATTATTTCACAAAAGGCTTAATTATTCTTAATTAAAGCTCCTGTTGATTATACTTGTGTGAGCCATAGCTATTCAAATAATCTTGGGCCCTACATTCTTCTGTTTATTTATTTTCACTTACAAGTAGCCTGCATTATCGCAAAAGCCTTTATCTATGTAATTAGCTCTACATGGATTTTGTAATGAAGACTCTATGTGAAAAACGGAATGGTAGATGTTGTTGGATATGTCCTCCAAAATGACAGTACTAACATCAAAGCAGTAAAAATATCACCACCACACTCTTTATGGAAAGAGCCAAAGGACATTCTTGCAGTGGACACAAGCAGTGGGCCTGGGCAGTTGTGAAGGGTGGTATAGCATGTGGTACATCCAGCTGCATCTCAAGCTCCAACTGGAAGGCTGTAATTTTGCTTTAACGTGTCTGGGAGACTATTTGAGTAACTCATAGTCTTATTTCTAGGTTATTCATTTTAGGATATATTGTCGGCACTTTTCCCCATTTGAGTTCATCTTTCTGAATGTGTATAGGATTCCCAGTGAGGTACTTGGGACATGATGTCTCCCAGGGTCTACTGAAAATCTACTGAAAATGTCCTATAGTCTCACTTGTCTTTTTCATTACGTTGCCCATTTAGTCATCCTCTCATTGGCAACTACAGTCTTCATTTGTTTCTACCTGGTCATCTCCCAGGTTACATTTGAATTTTCTTTACATGACCTTGCTGCTTGCCCCATTTCTGTGGCTCCTATCTTCAAGATGTTCTATTTGTATAGTTTCACTTCTCTTTTGTATTGACAGTACAAGAGTGCCCAGTTATTCTCCTACCTGGGCCACAATGATCAAGAACTATGAAAGGACAGAAGAAGCCCCAAGATGGATCCTGAAGACCCTCACTGCTAATGTCAATTGACTTGATGCATCCTATCTTAATGGCACTTAAATGGTACTTTTCCTTTAGCTATTTTTTTAACCACCAAAAAACTGTACTCCTTAGTCCTTAATAATGTATAATATGATGTCAAATTCATTCCTAAAGTCCTGAAAAATGAGGTCTATTACACTTCATCTGTTCAGATAATCACTTACCTCATCTAAGAAAACTAAATGGATAGTTTGTATGGTGATCCTTTGGTAAATTGCTGTTGCATTTTATCCCATTTTTCATTTATCTCTGGGTCTTTGTATATTGTCTCCCTCAAAATGTATTTTAAAGCCTTTCGTACTAATGAGGTCAAATGAAATAGCTTGTAATTGCCCAGCTGCCTTCTCCTCTTATTTTTCTTCACATTTTTTTTAAGAAAAGAAACTATATTTACTGTTTTTTCAGTTTCACTCCCAACTTGCTTATGCTATTAAAAATATTTTTCACTGGACCAGCATTACATGTCCGAAATTTTTAGAAGTCAAAAATAGTGATTAGCCAGAGTTCAAGCTTGATGCATTTCACTTTTTGAATTGAGCTTTTGTGTTAGCTGTGGTAGTTTCTATTTGCATAGCCACATTCTCATTGTTCACCCTATCCCCACCTCTACGTCCAACTTAAAAATTCTTATTGAAAACAGTGACAAAATATTTACTCATGGCCTTTCCTTGTGTTGTCTTTAATCTCTACACCATCCTTTCTCCACAGTGGCACAGTGTTTTTCCTTGTCTTTCTCTTATTTATACTACCAAAGGGCCTTTTACTATTTGTTCTCATATGCTTTGCAAGATATAACTCAGTTGGGTTCTTGGCAGTTCAAACTTTATCTTTGTACTTCCTGACCTCTCAGATGTTTTCAGTTTGTGAACAGTACATTTGGCATTCTGTGTGGACTCTGCTTATTTCCAGTACCTTCTTTTTGGTTATTCATCCAGGTTATACCAGGGATCTCTTCTTACAACGTGCCACTAGTTGCTGGCCGCAGCTTTGTAAAAGCAACTTGTCCAATTTACTGTACCTTTTCTGCACCACAGAACAGACATAACTTGTGAGAGCTTAAATGCCATTTTTATTGTCATTTTACAATGCTTTACTATGCCAGTGCAATTCTTAAGTTTCAATGCCTACCTTACTTCTCTCTTACATAAGTAATCCTACTCATGTAATAATCAAATCTATGAAGATTATTTGTGTGAGAAAAGGGTTGCAGGCCAGGGTCTACATTCCTTAAAGTACTTTCAGCAGGTGCAGCATTTTCTCACAGTGGTGCCTTTTTTAGCTGAAGTGTAAAAGCTGTTTAAGAGATACACGTGCAGTATCAAAAAAAAAGGGCAGAATATTTAGGAAGATGAAACTGCTTGGAAACTGAAGGATTCAGGGATTTGTCCAGGTGCCTAGTATTTCTCTAATAGCCTTTTGCCACTTGACTCAGGTTTCATTTCTGTCTTTTTAAGTAGATTTTATTTTGTCACCCTTGTGATTTGTAAATGTATAAATACTGTACTGAGTACTCAGGAAAATGATCTTTCACAGAACTAAATTGTTGCATGGAAGAAGTTCCTTGTTAATTGCTTACTACTTAGATTTTTGTCAGGTCTCAAGATACATCATGGCTGTGTTGCATTAACACTGGAAAAGCGTATTCAGCAGCAGGCTCTGCCCCAAAGAGCTTGCAGCTGAAAGACGTAAGATACATTCAGAGCTGAAGTAAGTAAACATTTTTTTACGGTCACTGTGAAATGTGTGAAATAAGCCCGTGTCACTTATGTATGGCATAACCAGTAGCTGAACCCAGTCTCCTTGACTTCTCAATTCCTCTCTCAGCTGCAGGAAGATTTTTCCTATTTTCATTCACTACAGTCATTAAGAGGAGTGGGAAATTTCAGTAGGATACGGAGAATTAAAAGAGACAAATTTTCATTTATTTTCCTGCTGTTTCACTTACTTTTATAATCTGTTACTACATGATGCAGTAGTTGGTAGAAGGAGAGAGCATCATATATTCTTTACTGGTGCCATTGCATTTTTTAGCCAATGCAGTAGGGAAGTACATATGAGCTATTAATCAGTTACAGAGAAAAGGCAGCAGATGGGTCAAAACCTGATTTGGCTATCTATTTGCAAATTTTGAGCAGTAGGCATGAAATGACCGAACAAAGAAGTAAATGCCAATGCACAAAATATTTTTTGGTATATAAAAAGCTGCCTTTTTATTGAGCCTGTTTGTAAGTAGCATTACACACAATTCTGAGAAAATATTAAGAAGTCTCAATACATTTAGATTTTCAGATTAGCTGGTGAGCTGCACATATGTGACCTGAATTATGACTCTTCTGTAGTTTCTACTTACAAATCCTTTTTCTGCTACAAATACATTATGAAATAAGTTTAAAATAATGAGTTAATGAAAAAAGTATATTTTTAAAAATGTAATGGACACAGCTACTTTGAATAATGATTTTTTGCTGTGGGAAAAAAAAAATAAACAACAAACAAACCCAAACTATCCAAATCTCTTTCATGTATAAATAAATCCATTTACTTCAGCAGCATCTTGTTGAATCTAAGTTTGATCAATAAAACTTAGCTGCAGCGTCACTCCTGTGTGTGCCAGAAAGATTCAGGAGAGATTAGTGAGGAATCTGCATGTGATTCAGTACTTACTGCTGTGTCAGCTTCACAAGAAGGCAGGATCCTGGGTCACAGGAAAGAAGAAGAAACAGAATTTTGAAGACTGTCGTATCATGTATGTACAAAGCTATTACTTCCTTCTCTGGCAGTGAAACTACGTATTGTATTTACCAAAAGAACAGCAACAAATCTCATGGAGGTGTTCACATAATGTTACATATGTTATATCAAGGAATTTCAGAGAAATTCTGCTCAAGATGATACGCAGAGTATGAATACCTACAGAATTGTCAGGTACCAGCACAGTGTTGTAAACAGCACTACAAGGGGATTTCCACTGGCACCAGTGTTGCAGTTACTCACCCAGCAGATCTTGTGCTCAGTAATTAATCTCAAGAACAACAACAAAAAAATCCACCTAATATTACCACCAGTAATGTTTTTTTCACAGTCCCTGTTTTGAAATATCCAACACAAATCTGTTTCTCTTGTTCTGATTTTTTTTTATTTTATTATTATTTTTATTTTTATTTTTTTTTTTAATTTCAGGGAAGGAGCCGCTATTCAAACAATTAGAAACTTTTCCATCAAGAATGTGGAGGGAATAGGTTAAATGGGGATAAAAAATCATGGTAAGGGAAAGCCGCCCCTTCCAATATATGTGCTGGCTTTCTGAGCAAGATTTTCACAAAACAGGATCTTAGCCTTAGGATTTGTGCTCCTGCAGGAACTTTTCAGGAAAACAATTCTACTGCATCAAGGATACTCCCTCTGTTAACCGCCTCTTAGAGTGATGGGTGTTGATTTAATATCCAGAGAGACAAAAATAACTGGTTGAATTTTCAGACATGTAAAATGTACAGGTCTGTGGTTGAAAAAAATGTATAATTTAACGCTTCTTTGTTAAAAATAACACATTTTTTGCTTGGCTTATATGTCCATGTTGATTTGTCTTAGCTGTGGAGAAAGAGCTACAATACAAATAATGTGGCATAGGTATTTACTCAGCAGTCTGTCCAAACAAACTGACCTGATTAAGGTGAAAATTTTTCACTGCAGCAGTTTTCTATGGGCGCATTAGGAGATTTGTGGTGACAGGCATGTTCTTTTTGTGGCTTTATTTTAGCAAAAAACAAAACCACTTCAAAACTCAAATATTGAACCACAAAATCATATAATTTTTAATTCCAAAAAGGCTCCATAATACCTTCTGAGTATTACAATTGAGATGCTTCTTGCTCATCTTCTACTTATGGGCCTGTTTTCCTGTCTGGACCTAATCTTCCATGACGTACTACTATCTCTGCTTTATGGCTAAAGACATAACCTATTCTCTGATGAATTGAGGGAAACAGAGTCTAATAATATAGCTACACAAGAGAATGAGTGTTTGAGTCACTCAAAGTTTAATATCTGTGAGGGCCAAAAGCTTGTATTTAAAGGTCCCCTGGAAAATTAAATTCTTCTCTGCAAAGGAAAAAAACACAAATATTTTTAATTACCTCTATACACCTAGTTCTCATTTACCGTTGAATACATACGGTGACTTCGATAAATGCAGCTCACAGGAAATGAGCTTAGATTTTCAGCTGTGCAGAAACATAGAGATCCACATGAAGGCTCAGTCTGAATTTATATACAAATTACTTCACCTGATAGAAGGAAGAGAGGGATGATGGTGAGTTAAGAGCATATTGGGCTATTGGTATTCTTCAGCCATACTCTATTTGTACAGAGAACTTCTTTGTTGATGGCTCTATTAATCCTTTCCCTGAGTTCGTAGCATTTGAGACAAAATGCATTTTTTACACAAGTGTCATGAATGTGGCATGGTACACACAACTGAAATCCATCTGTGAACTGCAGTGTCAGCTCGACATCAGTTACTGTCTGTGGCTCTAGGACAGGTATCTTTAAGGATCAAACAACAAGCAGAAGTTTTGTTTCAAAGCCTTAAAACCAGCTGCCAGTCTGAAAGCTCTCCGATTTGGATAGAATGGTCTTAGCTTGGATTGCTTAATCAATGCTTTGTTTTCACTTAATGGGCAAAAAATAATATAAGGATAAAACTCCTCTATTAACAAATTGTTTGTCATTTCCAAGCTGGCTGCAGGGGCTTGTGCAGTCGTGTCTGCTGAGTCGCTAAATCTTTCTGCCTCCTTCTCTTTGGAGCGTCATTAAGCTTAGAAGCATTAGCCTCTACAGGGCTGATCAGGATGGCTTGTTTTAAAACATGTCAAAACTGTTGGACAGCAGCATGTTAAAAATTTCCACATTGTGGACCATTCTGATTGACTGGGCATAAATTAGTGCCAGTTCTGCTGTTATTATTTTTAACACAAATTGCAAAGATACCTGCACAACATAATTGAGCCTTTAGGCTAGGGTCGTCACAGGTATTTATCTAGTGTATCTGCGCTCTTCCAATTCTTCTTTTTATTAACCCAACATTTTTATATAGTCTGTCTGTTAATTAGAAGTCTGAGTAACTGTTTCTCAGTGTAACTACAAGGCTCTTGAGAAACTGATTTTCAGAAAGGCCATTTGCCAATATCTTCATTGGCTTCAGTGCAGGTCAATAGTGTCACTACTTCTAAAGCTTGGGTTTGTAACCAATACACCACAGCTCTGCAGTTAACCTATAGCTCTTCAGACTAACACTTCAGACCAGCTGGGTTAGTCAGTGGTTCTTGTACACACACAGAGCAAATGGAGAGTGTGCATATATCTATACCCACCATGACTTCCATCAGGCCACCTTCAGTTTATCCTATTTCTGACCCAGTATTTCACCTGCTTTAAAATAATGAGTGAGCTGTGACTTGGAAGGTGTGCAGAGCAGATGCACATTTCAGCTGACATGGCCTCTGGCAAAAGGACAGGTGAGGGCAGCCTTTTGAAAACCTCTCTGTGATAATTAACTTGATGAATCATTGATGAATCCGTTTGTCCCTTTGGTGAGTACAAGGGGGTGGGAGGTTGAGGAGAGGTAAGCAATCATCCTCCTTTCCACACCTTGTATTTCAGGGGGATTAGTCCCTATCAGGAAGAAAGGAGGGAACAGTCCATGCCCATAGGAAGAGTTTGTTGCTCTGCCTTTGTATGCACCATGTGAGTGTGCGAGCTGTGTCTTTCCTATCATCCCCTCCATCATACCACAAAGACAGACCCTCCTCTTCTCCTATAACTAGGTTTTCAGAGTTTAACAGCAAAGGCGCAGGCCCATGTTCTGCCCAAATGTGACTTGAAATTTTGTTAGCACAAGAGAGAATTGGACTCTAGTATCTAAAGGCAGATTTTAGGTCTTTTTTTGCTCTAAGATAAATATTTTTTTTTATCTGACAAATTCAGAGCAAAAAATTACATCTGTTTCCTGTGTTGTATGCTATAAATACAATGTGAGTATATTATATTTATCAGACTTTGAACTTTAAGTGTTTCCTGCAATTTCCAGGAAAACTTCCTTTAAAAAAATCAATAAGCTACTGACCAATATATAGAAATTATCTAACAATTTCTTTTTTTAGTAATGGAAAAAGTCCGAAGAAAAAACTTCATGGCCTACTGGGACAATTTATAAGGAAGAAAAAAATAGAAAGAAAATAATCAGATAAATGACGTCATATGATCCATTCTAGTCTAATTGGTGACTTTCAGATTTTGAGCATTTCTTAATTTGATTTGCAGGTAATAATCTGTTGCCAGAATACATGAATCTTAGAAAATGCCAAGAATGCTCAGCCATTTCCTGTGATATCACTGCCACAAAAGGAATCTGTATCATCATCTTTCTTCAAGTATCTTCTCTCCTGTGGTAAGTTTTTCAGACACAGTCTTCTTCTGTTTCAGAAGTTTTGAGAAGAGGGAGTGAGGTGAGTTCTGAAAAGTCCAGCTCCGGTCCTTAATTTGTTTGGCAGAACAGGAAGCTATAGTCAGTAAACCTACTTGTACTCATGTTGAACACATTAACATTTGGTAAGGCTGTGGGGTATAGTAAATACCACAGAACTAGATTACAGGTGTCACTAACTGTAGTTTTTATTTCCTTCATCCCCACAAAGTGGACCACATTTACACAGTGTGTAAAGTTTCTCTACTTGTCTTATTATCTGAAATTATTTTTTAAAATACTGGCAACTGTATTTGCAACTTATGACTTTCAAAGTGGTGTCAGTCACTCTAATTTAAAAAGAACCTCTCATCTGGTATTAAGAACAAACAAAACAAAAATCCATTAATAATTCTGACAACTAACCTTTGGAACGGAGACCTAATTAGTTCTTATTGAGCTTGGTCCAAAGATCATTGAAGTAATTTGGAGTCTTTCCATTAAAGTTAATTGACTTTAGGGCAAAGTTCTTTCTCAGACACACCAGTTTAGCAACACAGGGTAGCAAACAGTCATCCTGTCACCCACCAGCAACATCACCCACAGACAGGGTGAGTTAGGTGTTCTGTTTGACACTGGTTTCGGTAAAGATGTTGGCTAAGTTTATGATGCCCCTGTGCGCATATAGAGGACACTGAAAAACTTTGTGCCCTGAGTACCCGTTTATTTGGCAGTCACCAAAGCCTGCAGGTTTCACTCATTCCAGCTTCACTGCAAAGTTTTCATCAGAAGTGTCAACATTAACAAGATTTTAAACTGCAGACGAATATAGAACATCATTTGATCCTGGCAAAGAACTGTTTGCCTCAGCACTTGTGGGATAATGTAGAGTAAGCAGCAAATCATTGATGAATCCGTAATGCAACACCAGTCCCAGGAGTGCTCAGGCAAAATTGCTGCAAAGAAGGAAAGACACCAAAAGTGATTAAATGTGGCGATAGATTCAGACCTTGGGAGACCTCTAGGCAGAGTCTTCCTAACAAAAAAAGAAAAAATAAATAAATGGAAAAATAAAAAAAGAAATCAAACAAACAAAAAACACCTGAAAAATATAAAGGAAAAAAGAAGAAGAGATACAGAATGATGTACTTAACCCTTTCATTCTGGCTTAATAACAAGCATAAGGAACCCACAGATGCTGAATGTTCACTGAACCTTAATTGGCCTGGAATCATCCTCTAGATTTATGCTTGTGGTAATGTTGACTTCTGGCCATTATCCATGAGTTTCCAATGAAATTTTTGCACATTCTAACAGGTCATTAATTTTCACCTCTGTTAAATACCTTATTGGCTTTTGCTGTCCATAGAGATAATTAATATCATAGGATAAAATAACATTAACAGAGCAAGGTATTTAATCTTTGTTCATTTAAAAAATGTAACACATTTCCTAACAATATCCAACAATACTTAAATGTTGATTAGAGAATTTCAGTGGAGGTGCATTGTCAAAATGATACAACACATCTGTCAGCACAGACAGCTGGTCGTTACACTAGGATCTCAGTGGACACTTACTTGCTCCCCATCTCTGTTTTGTCTTGTATCTGGCTGCCGTAATATAGATCAAATATAGATCCAGAGGGGTCAATGTGGGATCTTCCATAGTAGTGACTGGGACCCTTACTTAAGATCTTGGCACTTGGGAGATCCCTGCCCTGTTATGTATTTGCTCTGGGAACATAAGTGAGTTGCTCTTGGGCCTGTCATAATAGGGCTGACTTCTTTTTTATGCCCTGGCTACTTGGATAGTTTACTTTGTGACAGGGCTTTGTTTCCTACTGTATTTATGTACCTAGGAAGTAGGGTTCCAATTCCATTTGGTGCCCCATAACTTAACAGACTTAATTTAATCAGTTTCAAGTAATGACTTGGCTTAAGAAACCTCCCTATCACATTAATTATCTTCTGAATATTCCACTCCCTTTGCAAATTTATTTTGGAGGCTAAGCAAGGTTATACTGCAGTATTAAGTACAGTCATCTGTTTGGATGAAAGTAGTTGCAAATCTCTGCTTAATACTCATATGAAGTGAAGATTACATAGTACATTCCACCTACTGATACCAAAAATACCAAGTTAATGTACCAAAAATACACATTCATTTGAAGAAAACAAAGAAGCTTTTAAGTCATCATTCTGAATATTTCAATGTCATTTTGCAGTCATTTGCATTGCATGGTTCGTGCTTGAAATATTGTTTCCTACCTTCTCTTAAACATTGACTTTGTACTGGCTGTTGATTTCGGAGGTAGATGGAGGTGGTTGTTAGTCTTTTATCATTTGCAGCAGTGGGGATATCACTTCAGACTGTATTGGCCTGATATGATGTAAGGATCTATAGTTTCATGTTTATAGCCAGGTCAGTGGACATCTAAAAGAATTTTAGACTCCAAGGTATCATTTGCATTGCATGGTTCGTGCTTGAAATATTGTTTCCTACCTTCTCTTAAACATACTTTGACTTTGTACTGGCTGTTGATTTCGGAGGTAGATGGAGGTGGTTGTTAGTCTTTTATCATTTGCAGCAGTGGGGATATCACTTCAGACTGTATTGGCCTGATATGATGTAAGGATCTATAGTTTCATGTTTATAGCCAGGTCAGTGGACATCTAAAAGAATTTTAGACTCCAAGGTATCATCAGAAAAGTGATGGGCAGTATAGATGGGCAAAGAAGCCCATATGTGGGCAATGAGGCCCTGCCTGTTCCATGGCCCCACAAGGCTTTTCAAATCTGTAATAAAACACTTGCTCAAGGGATTAGGCAGGAGGGAAGATGAGAATCTACTTTTATTATTTTTTTTTTTTTCTTTAAACTCACGAAAGAGGAAATGTTCTATTCCAGGCATAGCCAAGATGGAAAGCAATGCCTTACTGACAGAGAAATGTATATTTAGCACCATTATTTGTTGGGAGTGTTTGTACTTGTTTCCTGAGAAATACATGGAGGCTCTTGATCATGCTGGATGATAGCAATCTGCCCTGTGGGCAGATGTGCACATAATAGATGGTGCCTGAGGCGTATTTTCCCACATTTCGTAGTGTATTCTCCTTTTGTTTATGTTGCCATATGATTTAGTTTTATTCTATTAACAGTTGAGAACAATATCTCCTTAATGTCAGAAATCAATGTCTTATTTCTAAGTATGCAGATTTTAATAATGCAATAATGGTAAGGACTTATTCTAAGTGTATGGTAAAAAATGGTGTGTCACTATTATCCTGTGGTTGAAGATACATGTAAAATTTGTGGACTGATCGTATGGATTTTGAAATAATCTATTTTTATTGTTGTTCCAGATGATATACATTCATGGAAAATAGTTTCAGAATCTGGCTGGACAATGTTTTTGCTTATTTAAGAGTCTATGTACTATGTTTGAGAGTCTTGCTCTATGCTCTCAGCTGAGATTGAGATGAGGTCGTTTTCCTTGAACTTTTGTTGTTAAGGTTCCAGATCAATACAGGACTTATGTTTGCATGTGTTCAAGTACACAAGTAGTCCTTCTGAAATCAGTGAATAAAGTTCTGACTTCATTGATGTCAATGCCAAAGCTTCCACTCACTTCAGTGAGGCCAGAACTAACCACATTTTTCAAAAGAATAGTTTTGGGGCAGGGGAAGGGAGAGTTGTTTTGTTTTTTACCAATGAATGAAAGGTAGTCAGTATTTTAAGGTTTTATATCAGATACGGTGCAGATATCCTTGGATAACTGTCAGAAATAACTATTTCAGTTTTGTAAAAATCTTCTGGTTTAGTAATGCCGGTTCTTTATTTCATCCTGATTTTTACATTATCTATTCATGTTGACCATATTACTATGATGACATGAAATGTAATCTAAATTGGTTTAAGTAGCATTTAGATACAATTGATGTAAAGCTTCTTACTACATCAGACTAAAACCATTCAATCATATAAACAGAAATTGTTTAGTCATTAACAAAATGCTTTTGGTTTAGATTCTTGAATCTCTTTTCCTCAAGACATTTGTTTAATGGGAAATTCTGAAGTAGTGGCATTCTTTCAGATTCAGAGCATAATCAGGTTTTGAATGGTCAAGATTTCCTGCAGAACAGAAATTTCAATTTTGACCACCTCTCAGTGCAGTGAGTACTTAATTCAATGTGGCTGTTTACCAGCTCAATGAAAAGCTGGGTGCTAAAGTGCTGTGCAAATTGGAAGCTTAGCAGGCTAACGTTATTCCTGATCAAAATTACATGAACGTATGATCATACTGCTGGTCAAATGCATTGTCTGTGGTAACTTGGAATTTTTGGAAGATAATGACTATTCTTATGGTTGCTTTTAATCAGACACTCCTCCTCATTTCTGGTTGACAAGATTTTTTAAATAGAACCCAAGCTTTTATAGAAAATAGCGTGTTTCTTTTGCTTTCCTACTGCACTTGGAAAACAACTTTATGACCTATAGTCATAAATAAATCATAATCACAAATAAGTTGTAGTTGTACTATTAGAAGCTTTTGCAATAGATTGATGTGCAATAAAGCCTCTTTTATTGACCCTTTTATTCACTCTTCCTTCTTTCTTACTTTCTTGGTAATCTCAGTTTCTTGGCAGAGCACAATATGCTAACAACAACTCTTTATGCACTTACCTGGTAGCTTTATCTACAGAACCACAGTGTTTGTTTTTATTTTACTGTAATGGTGATGGGCTGGGATTGACTGTGTCTTTACACTATTTTATACAAATATAGTGCCCTCAGTTTAAGTGGAATACATCCCAATTTACACGTGTGGCTGCAAAAAAAAGGAGTTTGGGACACCTCATTGCATATTGAAAGTGCCGAACTCTTGGATAATACAAATGCCTGGCTGGTGGTAATTTCTTTGAAATATTTCTGCTTGTTTCCTAAAATACCTACGTTATCAGTTTTGTTCACAAGAGTCAGGAGAGCCCTTTGTTCAAACAGGGCTGACTATAGTGTAATAACTATCCCCAGCTGCTTGTTTGGAACCTTTCACATACAGGCTGAGTGACAAGTGGCAACATAAACCATCCTCCACTGTTGTAACAGACCTGGAAAATCTACTAAGCCCAGGAGGACAAGGGCAGTCAAGGAGAAGCAGGATGTAAAAACTAATATTAACACATCATAAGTGGAAGCAAACATAACGAGAGTTTTGCATTTAAATGAAATTTTATATACTCACAGGAAACATCATCTAGTGGTTAAAGTATAGAATTGGGAGCTGAGCAATGCTGCTTCTATTCTTGGCCATACTGCTGCAGGTTTTGTTCCAAATAGAGAAGAGCAGAGGTCAAATATATACCCGTATAAAAGAACTTTCCATTTTTAATAACAGCATGAGATAAGGCCGTATCTCAGAGCACTAAAGAGAATCAGAACTTTGATTGTAGATAAGATTTTTATGAAAACCATCTCAGAATGTCAAAAAAAGGGACAGATTAGAGTTAAATGAAAATGGGTATAGGAGGAAAGTCATATTCAGTCTGAAATTATGTGAAGAGAGGTATGTAAGTATAGTTTGAGGTCAGCAAATGTAGAAAGCACCAAGGGTAGTAATGGCGCAATAATTAGTTAAGGGGTCATAAAATGTGTCCATCTCATACACCCATGCAATTTCCATAGCTACCTAGGACAAGATATTAAAAGCTTCCTTTTGTATGAGTGTAAAATTTCTTACATAGAGACATTTGTGTGGAATTCATGGTCTAAACAGGGTATGTGCCTGCCGTTGCATGCAAATGGATTCAGACAAGTTCATGCCCAGTTGTGCTCAGCAGCACAGGTAATGTACACAGGAGAAACCACCGTATGAAAAAAAAAACAGAACTGAGACAGCTTAGAAAGTTTGACCCCAGTTACGCAGAGCTTTGTCCTCATTTTCTATCTCCTAGCACACCTCCATGCCATCACCAGGTTCTTAATGTATCTGTAGTTTCCAGGGTCTTATTGAGCAGTTCAGCTTTTAATTTACAAAGCTCAAATTAATGTACCCTAGATTTCCCTTCTGTTTACAGCCTGCTGCTCTGTGTTCTAGGTTTGGAAGCTGGTGGTGCTTGGTCATTCTGAAAGTATATACATTTCCAAGATAAGAAAATACATAGGTCTTTGCAGTCACATATATGCAGAACCACTTGTCTTTGAATATCAGATGTAGCCTAAGTGTCTAATGTTAGGATTTTCCTGGTGTACCTTAAGGTTTGATCCTTTACATGCCTTGACATTAATGAGCAGTTCAGCATCTGTATTGCACCTCAGACCTCTCATGTTTTCAAACTTAGAAATGCATGGCTCACCCGCAGGATCCAATGTTGTAGATATTCTTTGAGCATGGCGCTGACACCCTCAGTCTGGTCTAGCGGTATTCATCCAGTAGTTGGGAGATCCCACTTCAAATCCCACCTCTGCCTGAGTAGATATGAATTTGCATTTGGCCATAAAATAAACTTTCAGAAAGGGTGATGTGACATGGAGCCAAGGTGGTCCCTCCCTCAGTTGAAGTTCTTCCAATTTCTAGGAAGTGATTAAATGTTCATTGGATTGGGGCAGGGCAGAATGAATACATTCAGACATTTGAAGGATTTGAAGCTGGGATTCTAGACCTCAATTGAGAGCTCTAAGGAGGTTGGAGGGGATCTATTCTGTATTTTGCGAGAAAGGGATGGTTATAGTGTCCATTGTCAGGAAAGGGTTCATAACTCTGAACTGCAGAAGAGAAATGCCAGCTATGGCTCAGGATGGCAGTTATGTTGGGGAGGAGCGGGAGAAGAGAGGGGCACCTCCATCTCCACCAGTGCCACTTGGCCAGCCTCAGTAGGTTGGCCTTCCATATGTCCCGTGCTGAGGCATGTAACAGTCCCCGTGCTCTATCTAATAGCACATCAGTATCTAAGTCAGGATATGGATTGTAAAATGTCAAAGCATCAAGGAATATTTTCCTGATTATATAGTCCATCATACGTTATACATCAATAATCCCAGCGATATCTGTAAATCTTGTTGTAAAGCTCTTTAAAATCTCCAAATGAAAAATGAAATGGCAGTAGTTTTTTGTTCTGGTTTCGGCTGAGATAGAGTTAATTTTATTCACAGTAGCTAGTATGAGGCTATATTTTGGATTTAGTATGAGAATAACGTTGATAACACATTGATGTTTTAGTTGTTGCTAAGCTGTCAAGGCCTTTTCAGCTTCTCATACTGACCTGCCAACGAGAAGGTGGGGAGTGCACAAAAGATTGGGAGAGGACACAGCCAGGGCAGCTGATCTCAACTGACTGAAGGGATATTCCACACAACATGACATCATGCTCAGTATAAAATCTGAGGGAAGAGGAAGGGAAGGGGGCATGTTCAGAGTGATGGTCTTGTCTTCCCAAGTAACTGTTACAAGTGACGGAGCCTGGCTGACCTGGAGATGGCTGAACACCTGCCTACCCATGGGAAGCAATGAGTGAATTCCTTGTATTGCTTTGCTTGTGTGCACGGCTTTTGCTTTACCTATTAAACTGTCTTTATCTCAACCCACAAGTCTTCTCACTTTCACCCTTCCGATTCTCTCCCCCATCCCACGAGGGGGAGACATGAGCAAGCGGCCGTGTGGGGTTTAGTTGCCCCCTGCAGTTAAACCATGGCATTGTTCTATACGGCATGAATTAAAAATCTGAGAAGCAAGGTTTTATGGGAGAGATTACATTTTACTAGATCATCTGCTATACTTGGAAGAAGCAGGACAGCTTTCAGGCATGAATCTCTTCATTGTAATCTTGATCTCTGCACAATACCACAAGGTATTGCAAAGTCAACCTCCTAGTTTGTCTTTATCTTTGCATCTCTTTCTCATTTTATTGCAGAAAGTTATTTTTTTTTTTTTATTTTTGTTGCTGATTTTGTGATTATTCTAGTTAGTCATCTTGCCTGAAGTGTGATATTCAGAACCTGGACTGCATTACCTTTTACAGCTCCAGGGACTTCTTTGCAGCAGCAGAATACCCATCTGCCATGTTCCATCTGGTTTCCACTTCTGCTTTAGCCACCTGAATGCAGAGAGCCAGAGAACTAGGCCCATCATTTTCCATTTTATCATGCGCACATGCAGGAAGTATATTTAACATTTAAATATTTAATAGTTAATAAATATTGTTTTAAAAATGGAGGTCTAAAAAGAGGAGCTGGTGCTTCATTTATTGAAATTAAGTTACCCCAATGCACTTGGGTTCATAGTTAAAAAAAAAAATGTGTTCACTGAGGACTGAAGAGAGAAGTTGGGGACAGAGGAGAAAAATAATGACCCTTTTTTCTGTATTTCCAAAATGACTGTCAGCTTTCTGTGGAAAGCCAATCTGCAGTGTCAGTCTTTGTGTCCATTCACCTGCCCTTCTTTGACTTCAAAGATGCTAGTCTGTCATCCACTAGTTTTCTGCAAATGCTTTGCAGAAGTGACTGTACCTGTTTCGTTTTCTCTACAAAATCTTGATTAAGCTTTCAGAACTTATACATAGATATACATTCATGAGAAAGCAGAAGTAGGTTTTTAATGAAGTTTAGCTGTCACATTTGCCCCCAGTAAACTGAACACTCTGTTGCACTCTATTTAAAGATGTCCCCGAGTTCAGTTTTGCATCTGTCCAAATTTAAGGACTTCTGAGAGAAGCTTTCGTCTTGAACTGAGTCCTCAGGCTGGGGTTCAGCTACTGAAGCACTGAAGTACATGTGTATTTTTTCCTTGTAAACAGTTTTCCTAAAATTTTCGTTGATATTTTTTTTTAATTTTCAGCTTCAAAAGACATGCAAGTCTTCTCCCAGCCCCCAAGGGTTCATGAATATACTGGTTATATCCATATGAGACTAAACTGTGACAAACTAACATTTGTACCTTACACTATGAGTTCAGTTAATTATTTATGGAGCAAAGCATTATTCATTTATATGAATAAGAGGAATGACACCCTGGCCTTTTGTTTTCCCCCTTTCTTTCTGGTCCTCCTAATAAACATACAAAATATAAGGAGGACTTCAGAAAACTTCACTTTATGGGAGGAGTCAAAATTAAGAATTGTGATGATACAACTTGAAAATTGCCAGTGAGAATAACACGGCATAAAAAGTCAATTACTTGCAAGACACTGGGAGCTTGCAAAAAAAGTATCATAATGATATCACATAATGGCTCCATTATAAGACTATAGATGCTTTGCAGAGCAACATTAATGAGCTCCTCTAAAACTTTGGGGAAGGTTGAACCAGTCTAAACTCACTTGCTGCTTTGCTCTAATTTAGGCATACATTTATGTCTCTACAGTCGCTTGATGCTAAGTAGTGGAAGGAAACCTACTATAATCCACTAAATATGCTCTCGTGTTCTATTAAGGAAACTATCAGAATTACTAAAACACTTTAAATATATCACAAAATCAGTTAAGATTTCAAAATAAATTATAATATGGTAAAGCAAAATAATAGCAAATGCAAATAAGTAAATAATAAAGTGAAATATTACATTTAAAAGTAGAAGATACTGAAACATTAACATTTTACATTGGTTTGATTTTTGGAAATTACTAAAATGATGATTTAGGATTTGATGCAAATCCTATTGGCCAATAATTGTTTCTGGAGCAAGACACCACTGTTTGTTCTACCCCCAATGAATGCATTACAAAGAAGCATTAGTGTCAAAATTTCTTGGATTACAGAATGCTCTGAGCTCAGATAGTGTTATTGGTGGAGCCCTCTCCACTCATTCTTCCATTTCCACTCCTTTCAGCATTGTAGACATGCTTTTACATGTCACCAGGACATATGAAAATGTAGCATATTTCTTAAAATCTATTTAGTTCCTTCTCTTTTATGGAGGTGCAAGAAAAATGCTTTTATTGGCTTAGGCATTGATAAAGTAATAGCAATTTCTGCAAGCTCAGCTATTCAGTTTCATTATTTGTTTGGAGAAACTTTATGGGATGTGGTAGGAAGAGTGCTAGAGTTGAAACAATTTGGTAACTATCACTAAATAAGAACTGTATTTAGTTACTGATAAGGTTTGGGTTTTTTTTATATGAATGTGCCTTCCTCTTAACAGATGTTTTCAATGATGCTATGTGATAGAACAGTTAGGTAATATTTTTTTAATATCATTATTAAACTCCTTAGGTCTTAACCTAAAAACCTTGATGTCAACAAGAAAACTGTTACTGACTTCTAGGGACTTAGGATCAGTACCTCAGTTGATTCCTCTTTCACGGCTAAAATGTATGTAAGAAGATGCTTGAATAGCAGTGATTGGAATTTCCTAACTTGGTTATTCAGCAAGCAAGGTTAGGATGCTAGAGACTGGCATTTACTGAGTGTGGTATTGACGCTTTTCTATTGACTGGCTGTATGACCTTTGCACACTGACTTGCCCCTTCAGACCCATTTGTTGTGAAGAATCAGAAAATATGAAGAATCCATTTTTTTTTCCTTTCAGAATGCAGCAGCTGTGAAATTTAAAATGAAGTGTCTTCAGGGATTCTTAGGGAAGGAGACCGAATGCTCGAAGGCAGCAAAGCAGAGGTTTCTGTGCCTGCAGACAGATCCACAGTGGCTGATAGCCAAAAGGAAGAAAAAAAATGCATGTGAAGATACTTACACAAAAAGATTTTTCGTCATAATAACAATATATTCTTCCAGGTACAATGGAGTATAGAATAACTGCAGTGAAGGTGATGCTGTTACTGCAAGAACAGAGCTGAGTTTGGCCCATGAGGAGCAAAGATCTTTCCCCTTTTCCCTTGTGGAAACTGCCTTTCACAGGAAAACACAGAGAGGAAAAAAGAGTGATGTTAAGGAAAAAGGAAGTTATAAGAGTAGGAGGCTACCATGGTGATGACCAACCTTCCACTGCTTTAAGTCCTGATGTGTATTACATTGCGTGTTCTGGGTTTAATTACAGTGCTGGAGTGCAGTGCTAATAAGGCTGCACAGTTTTGTCTTCTCCCTCTCTCCGAAGCAGAGCTAATTAAAATAGGCATTAATTAATATGTGCTTTGAGGTCTCTGAACTTTAGATGATTAAAATATTATAAATAATATATTATAACTTATAGCACATGGATCACTATGAAAGAGTTTTATATTACCGACTGTAAAATGTGACTAATCTTGAATGCCCTGTACTGTATGGAACAGAGCAGTTTGAAGTGACCACCTACATCTCCATGGCCCTGGAAGAGGTCAGTTTAGCTGTCAGTCACTGGGCTTCCTTCTCAAGCCAGCCATGGGGGACATTAATGGCAGAAACCTTCCATCTTTGATTTCACTACCTTTTTCTGATGGGAAGACTTTACTTTTTAGTCAGGTGCTTAACAGGCTATTGCTGGTTTCATAGCTGCCAGTTTTGAGTAAGGCATTTTTTTGTGGCTTTGTGCTTTTAGTTCTCTAATTATCCTACAACATGTTTCTCCTCTCGTGGGTAATACATATGAGATAATTAATTAAATATTAAAAACATTTTTACTAGCCTCACAGTGGCTCTTGTAAGTTTTGTCTTTGCATCTATTGGTGACTTTGTATGACAGTTACGGTCAGCCATGTGCACTGTCAGCAAATTAGGCCTCTTGGTCTAGAATACTTATTTGGAATATAAATTCAGTGGGAAGTAAATGTGGCAGTGAATATTAATAAACTCTGTTAGTATTTGGTATATGCATGAGTCAGGACTACCTTAGTACTAAATAGGGAAGGTCCTGGTCAAATGAGACAGCTTTTAAATGATCAGTCACCCCAGGGATGACAATACCTTCTTCTGCTGGCATGAAGTGGTTCACCTACTAGGAGTGTTCTCCTTCAGACAAATTAGTCAGTACTCTTGCTTTCAGGAAAAGGGTTAAAGATTTGCTTTTCAAAATGACCTCTGCTCCAGCCTTTCACCCCCACCCCCTCCACACACACAGTAAAAGCCTGATGGTAGGAAGGACTCAAATCAAATACCTTGGCTACTGAGAATTTTGAACCTGTATCTAGATTTCTAGGCTGCTGTTTGGTTCTGATTTCTTCTTATAATCACCATGGCAGCAATACTTAACTCATTCTGTTAAAAAATAAGCTTTTCAGATATTTTGTCTATGAAGCACCATGCCAAAAAAAAAAAAAGGCTTCAAATTTTTGTAATTTATTACATGACAACACAAAATTGGAAGCCTGCAATCAGTGGGAAGTAAAAGCTTTCAAAAATAAAGCTCCAAGTTGGTAAGTTAAAATTGCAGGTTGTCACATCTATCCTGCTTTTATCCATAACTACTCTGTTCCTTGTGTAAAAGCCTGGCTTTACTGGCATCCTGGGAGGCCTTCAGACACCATAAGCCCTTCTGGCTCCCAGGTTAATGACTGGTATTAATTACTACCAAAGTACAAATTTCTAAGGCTGCATACCAGTTGCTATGTTTTATCTCAGGTGCATGTAAAAATCCAGTCTCTAACTTCATTTAATGTCACTGGCTTCAGCACTGAGCCTTACTCTGAGACGAGGCCATTTACACGTGTCATGAATAGCTGGATTTGTATTTGACTGTAAAAAGGCTCAGAGTTTATTGCAGAAAAATGAGCTTTCACACAGGTTTCAAGGGGAAAAAGAGAACTGCTGCTTTGGTCTAGCCTTCCCTCTGAATGCAGTCATTCAAGGTCTTGCAGAAATGAAGGAACAGGATGGTTGATAACTTATATAAAGGATAAGAAATAAAGACACAACTTTCCAGACTTTCCTGACCTAGTGGTATCTGTTTTGTATTTGAAATACAGCCTGACTCTATATTGTTCTTCCTGAGTGTTCTTCAGTGCTATATTCACAGAACAACCCCTTCCTGGGAAGGTCTGAGGCAGTCATGGGTACCATCTCCCTGCCAGTAACTCAACACATTGGGCCAGCCTGCAGGCCATCTTCCAGAGTCTCTAAGGTTTGCAAACAGACACTTCCATGCTTTCTTCTCTGATGACCCTTATGCTGGGGGACTATGCTCTGCAAATATCCAATAACATCTACTTCACCATCAAACTTCAAAACTATTTTCCTCTGTAGTTCCATTTATGAGTTACCAACAGAGTACATGACAATGCTGACAGCCAGTGGGCTGACGCTGTAACTTCCCACTGGCTAGGGCTGTCTCATTCAGTTCTTCCCAAGACTTGTGAAATTCCTTGCTAAAGTATATGGTAGATACTAAAAATTTACCAGAGACTGAAGCTCAACAAAAGAAATCCACTGAGCATTGCAAAAAGCCCATAGTCAGAGAAATAAAGTCCTGAGCTAAAATCATTAAAGACAGAGTATTAGCAAGAGGTTTCACATATGGTTGTCCCATTCTTCCTGCTCAACAACCATCCACTTATGGCCATACTTTGTTGTTTTTTTTTTTTTAATTGAGGCAGCAGACCAAGAGATTGCCAGCATTCCCAGGAGCAACAGCTGTGTTCAGAGATCTCTTAATGTCAATTCTATAAAAACAGGCTGCTCTCCTGGAGTGGACAGAACTTTGGTTTAACCCACTGTGGCCATTCTTAGGTTTTGCTTTTATGTGTTTAAAATGGGAATGAAAATCAGAGTATTTAACTCTGTTACCCTTTTAATTGTTTGTTTGTTTGTTTGCTTTCATGTAGCACAACTAAATTAGTTACACACACAATATTAGAACAGTGGCACCAAGTGCAAAAAGAAAGAAAAAACAAAACAACTTAAGCTTTACCCCCACATGCCAATGACAACATAGATGCTCTAATATGTGAGTTTGAGAAGGTAAGTGACATACTGAGCCACCATCTTGTCTTGAAGAGCTGTTGTTTCGATCAGAAGAGGGTGAAGCAGGCTCCGGTGCATCTTTTACACAGAATTTTGTGATTGTTTCCCTGTGATTTATTCGGTGGCACAGTATGAGAGGTTAAACCCACTATGGCTTGTAGGAATTTTGTCCAGTCCATTTTCTACCAGTAGAATTTTAATAGAATCATTTTCTGCCTTTGAAATACCAGATGCCATATTGATCTTTACCTTAAAAATGCTGTTATTATGGATTTTGATGCCTCCTTGCTTATAACAAGACACAGAGATTTGTTGTGAAGCGTGTTTCTGTATATTTTTTGTAAATGAGCATAATTTTGAGTGATGGGTATTGCTTTTCTTTTATACTTGGGTTTGAGCTAGAAAAACAGTATTTACAAGCAGGGGAATTTTTGAATATTTGAACCCCAGAGAAGGTTTTTATTCAATAGTTAATTTCTCCTTTGCCTGCATTCTTTTATGTGGGACTACAAAGGTAATCTGTCTGTCTGAATACTAGAACAGCCACAGGGGCTAATTTTACCTGTCTATGGCCTCTTAAGGAGAAATACAAGTCCTCATTTACTGAATACTAGTATTCCCTTTATTGTAATTTTTTTGTTGCTTATATAAATCTATTATTTTACAAATTTCCCAGACCGCCACCTTCTCCTACCTCTATCAGCAATATTTCCCAAGCTGGAGATGAAGACTTCCCTGGGTGGACTGACAGATGACAGCAGTAATGCCATTTTATACACATATCCTCAAAGATGATTTAAGTACATATTCTTCTGTTGAAGCTGACAGGAGGTTGGTGACTGGTTGATTTTAGCCCGGCTTGCTGGCAAAAACTGAAGCAGTGTAGCTCAGCCCCAGCTCCATCACACAGGTGGGCTCTCAGCATCGTATTCCCCTGGAGTATCATACACACCCATAATCTGCACTGGTTGCCTCCTGCTGCTTCTCACACAGACTGCTGCCCGTGTCCCACTGAAAACTTCCAGTTACTCTCACTGTCTCTCAGACATACACAGCTGTACACCTTCTCCAGCTCTGTCCTTTCATCCGACTGACTGACTGTAGAAAATGTACAGAGCTCCACGTTCATGTGGCATCCCACAAAAAACTTCTCTGCTGTCCCTTGACATCCAGCTCAATTGTATTTGTTGTCACTGGACACCCTCTGCTCTGGAGCTCAGCCCACACTGAACGAAGCATTCTTAGCATGCTCTGGTCACCATTTACTCTCTTTAAATTAATTTACAGCCAATTCACTTGAATTAAAATCAGAACACAAGCTCTAATCTAGATTTACTCAGAGACTCTTTACACAGATGGTACATGCACTCTGTGTAAATGCACGATGCTGATTAATCTAAGCCATTTAACTTAAATACAAAGTCCAAGCAAAGTGTTTTTGTTGCTGCTGTTTTCTTGTCAGCAACGTTGCAGAAGATCTAGTGACATCTCTAGCAACCAAAGACTATACTGCTGAATGATTCCCTTAAAGAATGTATAGAGACTTGATTAGTTTCTGTTTTCTTTTTTCCATTTTTGGTCCCACAGCTAACTTTGGGAACCTTCTGTTCTATTATATCCTCATTTCATTCCCAGTATTGCACACTGTGCCTCCAAACTTGCCCAAAAGTTTGATATTTTCCACCCAAAGCACCTTTGACCCTGGCAAATGGGCAAAGCATTAAATGATAGTCAAGAGAACCAGTTCAGTGACTTTGATCCATCTACAGCACTTGGAAAGAGTTGTCTCCAGTGTGGGTGCAAGGGTGACATCCTTTGCCTCCTCCTCACGTCCTTCCAGGTGGCTGCCTTGGAGGCAGGCAGCAGAGGGTGTCTGTCCGCAGGCTGTGAAAGACCCTGCACTAATGTGCTGGTCTTGCCAGGGCACATATACTCTGGAAGGCATTTCCCAGCTGTACCAGCGAATTTCAGTCTCATCCCCTCTCCAGCAGACATGTTTAGTTTTGAGAATATGTAAGCTTTGAGGCTGCCCTTGCCAGACGCAGTAGCCACAGTCTGTGTGACTTCGGACAAGTTACTTACTATTTCTGTATGTCTGTTCTTCTTCTTCTGCAGCTAGCTGCAAGAATAGTAATTGAAGTATAAGAAGTGCTCAAATACTGTACTTCAATAACCTGAACTTCAAAAAATACCTCGTATGTTATTCTTTCCTTAAGTGAATGCTTTTGTTCTCTGAGAGGGCTGGGTAACAGAAGGGTGTCTATGGACAGGAGTATAGCATAGTCTTTCATGTTCTTAACAACTAGAATGGACATACTTGTGCTTTTTCAGAGCCAGAAGGACTTTGCACAAAAGTATCACTGAATGAAAGAGTAATCAAAGATGTGGAGAATACAAGGGGATGATTTTCTGGTAGCCAGTTGCATCAGGCTGTATCTGCCTACATCCTTCACTACTGAGCAAATGCAATAAAACAGGAGGTTTGCGCTGAGCAGACAGGTACTAGACATGCCCAGTGCAAACAGTTACTGACTTTGCCCCTTTGCCGATGTAGTACAGTGGGGCCAGTTCAAAAGCAAATACTGTAGTCAACTGTAGTGTAGACACTTGAGTAAATAGCTGCACCTGCATGACTTCATTACAGCCACAGTCACAGCCTAACATACCTAAGCAGCAACTAAGCCAGGGCTAATGTTTGCCCTGTGGGTAGGATTCTAGGTGCAATACTTGTACAGTGCAATAATTTAGCATACTTTTGTGTGTTCTATAATTTGGTATGTTCCCACACAGTTCAGCATAGCTGGCACTGATGAAGAACAGGCAGACGTGAGGTAATGGTGTCAGAAGCTGTTGCGCTGAATTTTGTAGCAGGTATCCAGGTTTGCCATAGTGTTGCTGGCAAGTCATTGTGTAAGCAAAAATTACCAGTAGGAATGTTATTCTCAGATGTATTAATTAGTACGTGGGTAAACACACAGCCACAGCCTGAGATGTAGCTGTACCATTGCAGTGGAAGAAGAGACGGGGAACACTTACACAGCAACCCCCCACCTTGGTGGGACATTTGCAGCTGATACACATTTCGTGGTCCTAATCACACTTTCCAGACTGATGAACAAAGCAGAGCTTAGAGAATGGAATAAGCTTTTTTAGCCTTTTTTTTTTTTTTTTTAATTCTCTTTTTTATCTTATTTGTGCATTTCTGTAAGAAAAGCGACTGCAGTCTCAAGTTTTGGAAAGGATCCGGCTATCAAAGTTCAATAGTGTAGTGGCAAGTAGCTACTTTAATTCAGTTTGAAGTTAAAGTAATTTAGCAAGAAGGGAATGTATTGCAAAGAGCTATTCAATCCCACACATACATTAGACAGCAAATGGACTGTACATTATTATATCATTTCAAATTTCTGTCAGTTGTGTTGTGGGAAAAAACTTTCATATAGAGTATTTAATTTTGGAAGAAATAGTCAGTGTTTAGTACTGGAAGGAAATAGCAGTGGACAAAACCACCTACAGACCAGCAAATTTAGAATATCTCTAAATTCATTATTGGCTCCATTATTCACCATGTTTCAATTACGTACCACAGACAACACCAACAGGGGCTTAACAGTGACTGTGGAAATCGGTTTCTGGGAAGGTGAGGTTTACAGGCTGTGTTTGCACTTCGGTTCTGGGGGCTGGTTGGGATGAGCTATAAGGCAAGTGCTGCATATGCCTGGTGGCACCTGAGAGGCTTGTTCGTGTGTGTCAGTGTGGCACACCCCGCACGCTGTGTCTACTGTTTTCTGGTGCTCTCTGGGCACCAGCTCAAAACCTGCAGAGGATTTTTATGTACATCAGCAAATGCCTGTTCAGTCCTAGCTTTAAAATCTTATTTTCATTGCTGATTCTGCCCAACACTTTCTGTATAACCGTAGATAAGCTAGTGAGCGGCAACTCTCCCAGACATAAAGTGTCTGTAATAGGTGCTCCGTTCTCAAGGAAGCAATATTCAGTGGCATGTCTCCAGCCTGTGGAGACGTTTGTCTGAGGGTCACTGTATCAGTGAAGACAACCACTAGATAAGAATTTTATATCAGTCCATGGGTATAGCTACCTGCCTTCCCCCAGTGCTACCTCATTTAATTTATTAGGTCAGTTTTAATAACTGAGTGCCTAACTCTGCTTTGTAAATTGGTACCCAGAAAGCAGTGGAAAGATGATGTTAAGTTTGGACTAGCAGAATGCGGATGCTGTTACACAAGTGCATTTCTGTGGGAGGAGGACAGCTAGAATCACACCTGAATAAGAAATGGAAAAAAAATTATGGCTTGTCATAATGACAATGACAGTCTCCTTGTTCATCTTCACTCCGTGGGAACAGGGAGGTAAAGCATCCTGAACTGTGCAAGCCGCAGCATCCCCGTCAGAGGGTGTGCACACATGGCAGCAGGCACGTGCCAGTGGCTTCCCAGTGAGGAGAGCACAGCCATGCAGAGCAAGCCCTCAGAACAGCACTGCCTGATGAGATGCAGCTTGTGTCGACAGCCTCTCTCCCAAACTGATCCTGGGGTGGAAGTGGCAGTTTTGTGAGATTTCCTCTGTGGTGAGTGGAAGTGCTGGGCCAGCTTCCCCTTTCTTTGTCGTGACTTAGGAAAGAGATACTTTTTGTTTAGGAATTAATGCCTGGCTCAGTTTTGGTTTTGTCTGTGGAGGTGGGCTTTATCTGTGCTACCCAAGCTGCTGGATAATGAATCACATTTTATGCATGTTTGCTGTGCAGCTGGAAAGCAAGCAACAGATCTTTTGACTTCCAGACTTTATTTGGAGGTTGATGCAGAATTTTGACAGATTTTCCAGAAACACAGTGGCCAGGGTGAATGATTCCATCAAGCATAACAACACGGAGAGATATCATGTGGATATGATGCAAACTGTCTCAGTTCAGTAATGAGGGCTGTCAGCAGAAGCCTCAAAATAAACGCGTGATTTGTTGAGACTGTGGGCTTTCTTTGGGCCTCTTTCCAGAAATTAACACATACAATGGAAATAGTCAAGCAACCTCTAAAACTCTGCAAAGTCACGTTGTATGCACTGGTGGTAAAAATGTGAAGGCTGACTTAACAAAAAACAAGTTAAAACGTTTGGCAAAAATCATAGTGGATGCAGGAAAAAAAAATATTTCCCAGAAGAGAAAACATCTAAATCAGCATAAACCCAGCAGAAGCCTTTAGTATTTTGTCTGGTGGTGCAACACCAGCTCAATGAAGTGTGAAGCATGACATGAGATGTGCAGGCCAGCTCCATACCACCGTTTGTTTGCCCCAGTGGGAATAGGACAGTATCTCCCAAGTTACCATTATACTGCAACTGTAACGTCAATGTTCAATAAGAGGCATCGAGTATTAAGCATGAAGGGAAGCTCCTGAAAATAAAGGCCAGATGAGACACTTACCCTAAAGCTGCAAGAGCCATTGAAATAATTGCTAGCTCCTTAACCTTTCAAGAAAAAATTAGCTGAACGGTAAAAAACGAAGGATTAAAAAGTGAGGTGGGAGGGAGAGAGAGAAAATTGTGAAAAGAAAGGCACTTTTAATTTGCAACCTGCTCTCTTCATCAGAATTACTTTAGGATAATCAGGCAGATGCGGATGTTTCCTGGAAGGTAATGCTTGAGTGGTGAAGGTAGAATGCGATGGTTGGATAAAACATGCTTGCAAATTTGACAGGTTACATTATCTTTTATTGACATCCGAACAGAACTGCCAGACTCAGGAGGCTTTATTTTTTCATCAGCCTCTTTTTTTATGACATCTGCCATCTTTGGAAATTAAACAAACTTTTTATTGCTGAGTTTTAGCGGATTATCTCAAGTAGTCTTGACTGCTTCTTGGTAAATTTTGTGATATGTGGTGTGCTTCTGATTCTAAACTGCATTTTTTTTCCTTTTTTTTTTCTGTAAAATCATTCAAAATAATTTATGAAATTCACCCTGTGGTATAATCTAACTTTGATCTGGGGAGACAATACCAAGGCGAAATAGAAAAAGATGGATTATAGTTCCCACATTAATAGACTTGCAGCAAAAAGACCCTTACACTTTATGAAATGAGAAAGATAGGAACATGAATTAATAATGCTTTAACAGCGGTGGCACAAAATCCTTGAATGGTAATGCTCCAAAACTACTCATATTGATTTAAAATCTATATTTAAGACAGTTAGGTCTTGAAGTCCCCCTTTAGCCACATCAGATATAGATTTTCAATTTGCAGGATTATTTTAAATCACAGTCTTTAATTCATAAAATATTGCATAATGCTTTCCATGTTTCAAAGTAAATATCTTGCCTTTCGCTCTCTCAAATTAAGCTAATTAATGTTTAACAGTCACCATTGATAAATGCTTGTGCATGACCATGTCAAAGCAGCACTGCTACGTGTCCTGCAAAGGCTTTCTCCCAGGTTGCATGGTTATAAGACTTTGGAGTCTGGAATGAAGGAAATCCCACAGTTAATACAGATTAGAAGAATGGGCTCATGGAGAGCTTAAGGTCACCGAGGGCCAAATTCTGCCTGAGGTGATGTGTACCTATTGAGTACAACAAAGGTTTGTGTTCATGCAAGGGCAGAGTTTGTCAAAAATGTTTTGCTAATAATAAACAGAGATTGATGTTCTTAAAAATAAAGTTAGACAATTCTTTGCTTTATATTGAAGTAGCAGCGACAAGAGAATTGATTATTGCTTTCTTGCATTCCAAAACAGCTCTTGAGGACTTTGCTGAAAATGTGCACTGCTCATTCAAAGGGAAATGATTACACCCTTCAACTACATTAATGTGCTAATGTGTAATTAGTGCAGTGTCACCTTAAACACCAAATTAAATCACAGTGGTTAGGTAAATTGTAACACATACTCACATTTATTATTCTATAAAATGACTGAAATTTTTAGCATGCCCCAGCAAGACTGTCCTCTCCAAAGAATAAGGTGAACTGGTGTGGAACAGATGTGAAATTTAATTAGAATAACAAAAGGATATTTGTCACAAACTCAAAAATCATAAAGAATGGGGGCTGGGAAAGTCGATTCCAACAGTGGCAAGAGATGCGTCCCTTAACTAATAATAGTAATGGGCCAAGAAGGTGGTATCCAGATCCAAAGGAAAGTGCTAGTTTACATTTAATGGCTTAAAGATGAAGACAAATCACCCTGGTTCAAGTTCAAATTCACATTCTGTGGCTTCAGTATCCCTGTGATGTGTTTTTGGAACTGGAAAATAACCCCCTTACCATTTTGGATCCAGCCACACCACCGAATTTTAAGCGTGGGTTTGGTGGTGGAAGTCAGAATTCCTCAGAGGTCCAGTTTAGAAGTTTGATTTGATGGCCAGGTCTGTAATGGCAGCTTCTCACCCCAGGGGAGGATCTCTTGGACACCTCTGTAGTCATATGAGCACATTGTATCCATTCTTGCTCCTGATGCAAACCACAGAAGTAATGACTGTCTGGCTAATGATACCATCAGTAGTTGTTCTCCAACGGCTCACTGTGAAGATTACACTGACCAGCCCACCTGAGATGCCAAATTTATATGGTCGTCCACTGCAGCTTGCCATACCAGCTTCCCACTCATTTTGGGGGAGAGGGAGGTGAAAAGCCAACCAAAAGTGATATGCAAATTTCCCCTTGCCCTCCATTGCATCGGCATTCCTCATGAGTTAAAGTTTATAGCCATGGAGTGAAAGACTATTGTACTGTCAGAGTAAGGAAATCCCAAGGAATGAGCAGGTTTCTCATTTATCCATGAATCGATTTACCCCTGTTGGTAGTATAAAACAGGTAAAAGGATACGTTGTATAGAGCAGGTTGTGGCGCTAATGCATCCTGCTTCCTATGTGAGGCGTCTTGCGGAGCAGACAGCGAGACCGTTCCAGAGAGGCTTGTGAATTCAGAATAACTTCTCTTGGAAAAGCCTTCAGTGAACAAAAATGAGGAGGCACAAAAGAAGGAAATACAGGCTAATTAAGGAGAATCTTCTCTAACTCAAATGATTTTCACGCTTTTTCCACAGGGCATCAGCGTATCTTTAAGGATGCAATTTCAGCTCTAACCTTGAATTTCCTTGCTGTAATGGGGATGGAGTGAATCTTTTAGCTTTATCTGAACATAATTTTTCTGTAAAAGCAAATTAATTCTGGGTCCCAAGTTTCTAGTACTCTGCGTTTTGATTTCCATTTAGTGCCTATATAGGCACAGTTTAGGGAATTGGTAAGACAGACGGAGCTTGGCATGTTTTTTTTTTCACGCTGAATGTAAATTTTTTTTTCATTTAATTTTTTTTTTTTTTACTATGCAGCTGAGATAAGAAAGGCAGGTGGCTGGAAATAACTAATGCCTAGATAAACTACATCGTTCATAGCAAAAACCTCAGAATACATACACTAAAAGATCTGAAGGTTTTTCAAGTTCCAAACTCATCATTAGACAACCTTAAGAGCTATGTTGTTGTCAAAAATATTGATGGTATTCCTTTTGATGCGCTCATATGGAAAGATCTTTTAATTCATATCTTTGTCCTTTGCCTAATCTGAGCTGTGACTAGTTGAACAGTACTTTATTCTATGCCAGATAAGTCTGGAAATGAACAAAGCTGATAGCTGTGAGTTTTATTTGAAGTAGATAAGAAAGGTAAAAAAATAAAATTAAAAAAAAAATCTTTTGAACAGAAGTTGTACATTTTACAGCAAACAGCTTATGTTGTTTACTAAATTCTATGAATGTACGTACTTCTCATCAGAGTGCCTGAACAGGCATTCAGTGGGTCACCTTCATAAAAATAGCAGCTAAGCACACTTCATTTCCTCTCCCACTTCTCTGAGTTTGTTTGGAGAAGCAGAAGTACCAAACAAAGTAGCGACAGCATAAAAGTGATATGTAGAGAATCAGGGGCAAAAAAGCAATAAATCTGCCGCAGATATTTCGAACAGAGATAGCAATAATCTTGTCTTGTATACCTGGCTCCAAGTTGCTGATCTTTATTGTAATGCACAGCAATATACTGTACTGGATTGACTTTTATAAAGAAAAAAAAAAGTATTTTGAAGCTCTGCCTCTTAAAGCATTTCAGTGGGGAATGAATTGTAAGTCCACAGAGAAAAGAACACTTACAAATAAACACTGAGCTCATAAGAAATTCAACAACAGCTCTGAATATTTTCATTAGCATTAATTTATGACATGAGTTGAGCAAACAGTAAAAAAAAATGCTGTCCTGTGAATATCTGCTTGGAGTCATAAGTAAATTTTGATTTAACTCTTTGAACCATTTCTAGGGATTATGTTCTGTGGATATTTGTCATGAAGCTTTATTAGCAGAAACAATTCTCAACAGTGCCCATTTTAAATTTGAAAGTTCGAATCTTTACCGAAAGTAATTTCTTGAGCTCTGTATCCACAGTGTCAGTTAATTAGACAACTAACCTCATCAGGAACCAGTTTTATATGGCTTACTTAATTAAGAAATGTGGCATGATTTGCAACTGTTCACAACTCCGTATAAGTGATCTGCAGACCTGGAATTATTAATTATAAAGGCATTCATACATAATTCTGCATAACAAATTTGTAAATGTTGTGATCCGTGTAAGGACAATTTGCAAACAAGAAACAAAAGGCAGAATTTGTTTATACATGATTAGTTGTTAATTATTTGCTTAGCTTTATCAGCCATTGAAAGAAGGGGTGCTGGCAAAATTGCCAAAGAAATGCTTTCAGTCTCCAAGTTCTGGAGGTCGCACTGGAAAGGCAGTAGGGCTTATTCAGACTGCTGAGAACTGGTGTGTCTTTGTTGAGGTCAACCGAATGGCAGCTTTAAGCCTGGGTCTGAACTTGACCTTCTGACCCAGGCTGGCAGCTACTTGGGTAGTTTTTCCATTTGCGATGTTGACAGTAGCAATAGCATACAGTGTTATCTGCGTGCTGTCCACATGCACCTGATTTCCATTCTTCTCTGCTTCTCTTTCGCAGATTGACACGTAGGTTGAATTCAAAAGTGCAGGAAAGAGCTCTGCCTGCCAAAGGAGCCTGCACTCCAAAGGGTTTGCTCTAAACTATTGTGAGACCTCCGGCTACAACACAGGACATGGGAGCTTTTCTGAACCCTCGTGTCTTGTGTTGCAGCCAGAGGGGCACATCTTTTCAACCCAGTCTGAGACAAGTGGAAGAAACCAACATGAAAGAGGTGTAAAGAGAGAGTGAGAGACGGGCGTGGGACTTCACTGAACATCTGAGAGAAGCAGACTCAGGAATGCCGTCCTTGGCATTAGCCTTTGAAGCTTTCTCCTAGAGCCAGAGGAGATGTCAAATCTCTGCCTGTTCTTGAATGCAGATTGGAAGATCTGAATCAGGTAGTAAAAGTTACTGTGCTTACAGTGCCGCTCGTATTGGTCTTTTTGTTTCTTGCTGCAAATTTGACTAGAAACACTGAATTAAACACTAAATTGTTTGCAAGTATCTCATGACCTGCCCTTTTGGAACTCAGTGGTTTTGTTTCTGTACTTCAGCAGTTGTAAGTGTGAGTTTTCAACAGAAATAGAATTAAGTAGCCTCACATGCTTGGAGCAGAGAACATGCTTATCATTAGCATTGTATTTTTTTGTTTCTCACTGGGATGAATTTTTCACATCTTCAGCAGTAAGCCTCAGCTTGAGCAGGAGCTGCAACATGATTTCTTTGTTTTGGCTTAACTTTACCACTTGTTTAAAATATTGCGTGCCAGTATGTCCCATCTAATCAAGTATTAAAGTATACTCAACTGAAATCTTCCTTTGTAATACTTTGTTAGACTGCATATTCTGGGATATAATGTTTTCAATATCTGCATTAAGCAAATGTGTGTGCCACTGAAATACCCAGAAGAGGGCTCTGGATTTGCAGCTTGAGTTGTTAAAATAAGGTGGGTGATTAAAAATGCTCATGTTCCAATCACGTTCCAATCCTTCCATGTTGATATATTGTAGGAAGCTACAAAGATATGTCTCCTCATGTGGCAATAAACATTGTTAAATTTTAGGGTAAGATCTGAATAGTTCAGAGTGTGTTTCCAGACAGTCTATGATCATTCAGACTTTGCCCCATTCTGTATTCATTGATTTCAGTGGCAATACACATGAAACAAAGCTCTGCTCAAGGGATTAAGAGTAGCAGGAGACAATCCTTGGATCATCACAAGGCAGATTTTTTTGAAGATTCCTTTACCTGATAAATATTGTGGTTTTGCAGTCAGTTTTAGATTGCTATGTCCCATGGGAAAAATGAAAAGGCACTTACAAGAAAGGTAAATAAATATTCTCACCGTCACTTCTCTGATCAGGCTCAGTGTTTCCTGCGCAGTTTGTGTAGCTATCATTTAAACGAGAGAGAGTGCTTTCATTCAGAAAGTGTCCTTCTGGGTCAGTACTCCTGGCTTAGTTTTCAATGCCATTTATGATCTTTGGAGCAAGTCAGTGGAAAGAATTAGCAAAATAACTCATGGGAGACACATGCTCCAGTGCCATCCATCGCCTTGTTAATTCCCATCGGGTTGAAAAGCCCAGTTGTTGCATCTCCGTGTGTGTCTGTCTCTGCCTTCAGCATCTCTTTCAATCCCAGGAGCATAAAACCTGCTAATTTGAAAATTCTTGCTAGAGAAGCTCCATCTCTCAGCATTCTCAAATATAAGTCATGTTCAGACATTTTCTGAGGAAAAAGAGAGTGAGAAAAACTTTCCCAGTGGAAGACATTGGAGGAGACAACACTTCAGGAGAAAACAGAGACACATGCACTTATACAGAAGAACAGGGGTCTGGGTATAAATATATGCAGCTGCACCAGTTTACTCCAGCCTGACCATTTTACCTAGTGGTTTTCCTCTTTCTAAATTATTCCCTATGGACTAGCAAAAATTCCAAGCCCTTTCAAAAATACTCAAATTGAAGGATGTACTTTGTTTTTTTTTCAGTGATCTTTCTTCAAATTCTTTACTTCCCATTGTATACATTATGTTTTGCACTAGAAATATGAACAAGATGGTTCAACAGAAAAATATGTCTATACTATGGAAGAGGGACATATTTTTGCTCTGGAATCTACCAGCTAGACTGTACAAGTTGAGACTTTTGTGAGTAGTTAGCCATCAGACTATAGCCAAACCCCTAGTTTAAAGAAAAATAAAACCCAGCAGTTAAGTATAGTTTAATTTTTTTTTTCCAGGAAGTATTGTTATTATAAACTGTAATTAGTGGTTTAAACTCAGCAGTATTTCATTTCTCTTAAAGGAGAAAAAGGTTCCTAGCTGAGCATCTTTGTTAGAGCTGTCAGTGTCTGTATTCATGAAAGGAAAAGAGCTGTGATCAAAAACAGGTAATTTCTTGGCAGTTTAGATGCACACCCCACCAATCAAGAAAGCCAAGGCCTCCTAATGATATTAAAATAACAGAAAATGGAATTTTGTCAAACATTTCAGTGTTTTTCAGAGAGCCTATTTGCTCAAGTGAGAAGTTTTATTTCTTGGCAGTGGCTGAATACTTAATTACAGTAGCTGTGCTAAATATCACTGCTGGTGCTTGAGATATATTTAGACTTGGCTCCCCCTGTCTCAGAAAACACAGCAATTAAAATGCAGCACTGTAACATAACGTAACTGATAATAGGTGTATGGCTGAGGAAGGTTTGAGATGTTGCCAAATCTGCTATGGAAACCATAGATGAAGCATAAAAATGGTGGGAGCTTTTTATCCCTGTACTAGTCAGAGCCCTTAGTCTGCTATGTCAGTGCAACATACAACGATGCAGGGGTTTTTTAGGGAATCTGAAGGAGTTAGTTGCTTTTGACACTAATAATCATTACAGCATTAGTCTGTCTATAATTTATCTGTTGCACAAGATTTGCTTCAAATCATGAACCAAAGCTTAGTCCCGAACAGACCTAAAGTATTCCTTTAAAAGGCTCTCTCCTCTCCTCTCCTCTCCTCTCCTCTCCTCTCCTCTCCTCTCCTCTCCTCTCCTCTCCTCTCCTCTCCTCTCCTCTCCTCTCCTCTCCTCTCCTCTCCTCTCCTCTCCTCTCCTCTCCTCTCCTCTCCTCTCCTCTCCTCTCCTCTCCTCTCCTCTCCTCTCCTCTCCTCTCCTCTCCTCTCCTCTCCTCTCCTCTCCTCTCCTTCCACATGAGGCATCTACATTGCTTGGGTCCTGCATCAGGGCATGTGATTCCCACCTGGTCTGGCTTATTGTACACATCAGCGCAAGTTGACACAATCATCCTAGCGGTCCCAATAGGGACTCTTATTTCATCTTGTGTTCCCAGGTGGTGACAGAGAAGGAGACTGAGTGTGGGATACAAAATCTAGAAGTTTATCCCAAGTGTGCCAGAGCCTTTTGTGATTTAATCTGTTCTCTGCATTTCCCCTTCTTCTTTCCCTCCTCTGGGTAGCCTCAGCCCTCTCTGATTTGACAAACGCTGAAGTTGTTGAGCCCTATTAAGGCTCAGACCCTCAGACAGTCCCAGCAGAGAGCACTAGCAGAATGCAAGCTCTACTACGTAATTCCCAACTGTATTTTTAAGACTGTCATGCCATGTGCGGGAAATCAGGCACAGTACATCTTGAAGGACAGAGTGGGAAGGCAATGTGTGCTTGGCAAATACTGTTTGACTTTGCTGGAGGAAACCTGCTTTGCAACATGCATGGAAAAAGCCTAAACTCCTACAGGCTCTGAACTTTCCAAGAGTTGCATTAACCATGAAAAAGAGATGTATTAAAGAAGTAGTAAGGACAGAACCCAAGGGAATGGCAGGAAGATGTGCCAGGGGAGGTTTTGGTTGGACATTAGGAAAAGGTTCTTCACTCAGAGGGTGGTGGAGCATTGGAACAGGCTCCCCAGGGAGGTGCCACGGCCCCAAGCCTGACAGTGTTCAAGAAGCATTTGGAAAACCCCTTCAGAGACATGGTGTGAATTTTAGGGTTGTCATATGCAGGGACAGGAGTTGAACTCGATGATCCTTGTGGGTCTCTTCCAACTCAGGACATCCTGTAATTCTAAGTATCCTTGTTGTCAGATAAGCTCCATTTATGCTTTAAAAGTCCCACACAGTTCACTGAAAGCATTTCTCCATCCCTCTTCAAAACATGAACTTATTGATTGTCAGAGCTCCATACTGACAGCGTGAGGAACTGACTTAGCCTGTTTATCCATAAAACAGTGGCACTATATAAGTTACTGTAACCAGTGAGTTGCTTGGAAAGGACAGAGGCTGTTCATATTTGCAGGATGATTCAGTCTGTGAACACGATATAGACCATGTAAACAAAATGGCAATTCACTTAAGCCACAAAAATAATTTCTTATCTGTCATTTACAGTGCCATTCTTTAAAGCTCCTTTCTTTCAGTGTGTTTTTTAAATTGAATTATTATATGTATGGTGTGCATGTCTTTGTTTCACTGAGAATTTAATTGACAAAAACCTCATTTTCGACTGAAAAAGACATCTTTGCTGGAAGCATAATAATCCATGCACCATTAGGCTTGGTTATAGTCAAAAAGAAACAGCAAAAATGTCACCTTCTAGCTCAGGTCAGCTTCCTGAGTGGATCACAGGTGGTGTTTGTTCACTTTACTGACTAAAATAAATCTTATTTCTCTCGGCTGTGAGAACAATGCAGTTAATGGAGATTGAGGTGGGCTTCAGGCTGCGTCGCATATATTCAGCAGAGATTAATTTAGCACTTTAATGAAGAACGTTTATCAGTAGTCATGATGCAGGAGAAACATCCGTTAAGAGCCTTGGGTGAACTTCCAGTAGTGCGGAAAGAGATTTTCCTTGCAAAGTAAGCTGAGCCAAAGAGGCACAGCGAGCACAGGTTCCCATAAGTGCTCCTTGTGCAGGGCCAGGCTGGACATGGCAGGCCAGTGGGTGGACATTCCTCCTCCCTCCAGGCGAAGGAGGGAGAGAGGTGAGATCTGGCAGAGCAGTCCCATAACTCTGACACGGGGCTGACACGAAATCCCGGTGGGAGTGATGGGGTGAGTCAGATCAGTGCCTGTGGCAGCACAAAAGCGGGGAGGAGATTTCTTCCCTCTTCACACTGCCCTGCGAAGCGAGTTTGCTGTGGGAGGACAGTTTTCAAAGTCATCTACCTTTTTTAAAGGCAGAGTGGCTGCCGTGGCAGTGCAAACCCTGTCATGAATTGAATGCTTCTGTGTCCTGCCGCTGGCTGACATGCTGACACCACGAATGTGGTACCAAACTATACCAAGGTCACTGGGTGCTTTCACCTCAATGGTGGGCTACTCTCTGGCCCCACTGCACTTCTGATGCTTTCATTCTCTGTTTCTGCTCTCCAAAGATGAGGCAGAGCCAGCAGCAGCAGGGGGATTGGTGGGATTTCCTATGAGGTGCTGTTGGTACATCTTTTCCTCGCCATCACTGTGCCAGAGAAGAGCTCTGAAGCACAGGGGGCTGGAGGGGGTCTGTAGGTCATGCAGTGCAGCTGGAGCAAGAGGGGAGTGTGCTGGAGTCAGGACATCCACAGCCTGGGAGTGGGCACACTGCTCTAAGGGGGCTGCGAGGGAGGAAGAGAACAGAGCCGAGACCCACAGGCATCAGGACTGCATTGCCTTCTCCTTTTCCAAGAGGTTTTGCTGTCATAATCAACATTATGGTTTTTTGGAATGCTGTTTGCCCTCAGCATTTGATGCAGAAATGTAAAACCATGATCTCTGCTTTAATTAGAAAAGGAGGTTGGGACTGTTTCAAATTCTGAAGCCATGACAATAAAAAAAAAGTTTGGAAAAGAGAATGGTGCAGAAAAGCAGAGAAAAACAGTGCATGTGTGGGTGTATGCAGGTGTACTCTCCCAATCACAGACTGAGCAGAGGTGCAACCATTTGAGAGCTGACTATAGATTCCTGTTACCCTTGTGTTCATCCAGAGCAACTCTATCAACTTCTGCTGAACCACCTGGCTTCCCATTAGAGTAACGAGTCATGAAACTTTGCTCCCAGTCCTTGCTGCATGAATCATTTCAATTTTTTAGAAGAGTTGCAACCTGCAAACTGAACTTGAATGTCATTCACGAAAGCTGTCCCCTTTACCTCTCCGTCATGTGTGGGCGTATGGCACCGGTTTACTCTGGCAGCACTACAGTTCAGCGTTCTCCATTTGAGCTTGATAATAAACACTGCAAAAGGCAAATATGTCTCACTGCGCTAGCAGGGTAAAAGCAAGGAGTGGAAGAGGCACTGATATAGCTATAGGTGGAATGTATGCACCAGGTGATGAACAAACAATATCCAGAATAGATGGAAAATACTTCCAACATTGTGGCAGGGCAGGGCAGTTACAACTATGGCTGTCAAGGCCATCCTGAAGAAACATCAAATCCACTTGGCAGGAAGTTTCAAACTTTCCATGGCAGCAACCTCCTCAGAATGACTCCATTGTATGTACTGGGGCGGCACCAGGCTGGGAGCCGAGGGGTGCCTGCCAGAATTGAGGTGAGTATCCAGCAGGCACTGGCACACTGCAGCCTGCCACCCCGCAAGGTGGCAGATTTCAAGCCCCTGTGGGTAGTAGCAATGTTCTCCGTACTCTCTCCCTGCTGGCAGAAGCCTCTGGGTGCCAGGGACCACAGCTTAATCACTCTGCAGCCTGCATCCCTCTTCCTCCTCTGGGGCAAGGGGGGAAAGGAGGAGAAATTGGTTATTGTAACCAGTAGGTTGTTGCCACCCAAAATGCTACTCCCAAAGGGCTGCCCTTCTGGAGGAGGGTGTTGGGGGGGGGTGGCTCTGTCCTCTGTGAGGAGAACGAGTCACACAGATGCTGTGGAAACTGGGTTGGGTGGAAGCAGCTACCTTTGAAATGCTTATGGGAAATGTAAACACTGGGCTGCCTCTAGAGCCCTCTCCAGGCTTTTTTACTTGTGGATTACACTGTCCTCCCCAGAAAGTGTATGGGTTCATGTGAGAGAAATCAACATTAATGTGGCTGTTGTTATTCTAATTTCTCCGTTTGTCTTGATTTTGTCAATTTTGTGAAAATAAAATAAAAATTCTTTCTTCCCGGGCCTTGTATGGGCTCTGTCCATAACAGGAGGCCAGTGCTGAGGAAGTGGCTGGAGCATGCCAGGTCTTTTGCTATTTATTCAGCAGCAGACTCCAATATAAACAAGTTAATTGGCCAAAACATTTTAAAACCTAGTCATGTGTACACTGCTGTACAGGCTAGGTAATATAGTGAGGACTGGATACAGTAAGGGCTAAGAAAGGGCTTGCAAACTATTTAAAGGGAGAGTCGATGATTCTTGCTCTGTGCTGCTTCCTTCTCTGCAACAGATCCATCCACACATATTGGAAGAAGAGCTGAATCACCACATTATAAATAGCCTCACTACGTATTTTTTCTCCCTGAAAAGAATTTCAAACTGAATATGCCTACTCTATTCACTTTGAATTACTGCTCCTGAGGAAAGAGAAAATGACAACATTTTCTAACTCTTTCTACTTTCCCTATTAGTAGTCTGACTTTTAAAAGCCTTGACTGTTAGCCTTTGGGATGCAAACCTGCTCTCATTTAAGTCAATGTGAGTTTTATCATTGACTTAATTGGAAGTGAGATTGAGCCACTGGGCATGTGAGTGGCTTTGAGTAGAGCTTGAAAAAAAATAATAAAGGAGACGGAGGCAAAATGTAGTGTCAGTTTTTTTCATCACAGCAATAACCCAGCTTTACCCAGCTTGCCCATAGTAATGCTAAAAGGAAAGCCTAGGCCAAAAGGAAGTGCTCATAGTATTATAGCTTAATTAGTTTAAGGGAGAAAAATGCTGAAGGGGACCAGAGCTCCTGTTGTTAAATATTTTACCATTGCAACACTAACGTTGTCTGCTCAACACTAAGTTAGCAAGAGTCCTTGTCCTGTTCTGCTGTAGCCTGCCCAGGTTTCTCAAGCCTTGGTTTTGGCTTAATGACAGTCATGCTGGGTACCTCTGAAAGCACAGAAAACATTTCTGTGTATCTAATTTGCCTATTATTAACATTATCCCCAGTCTTTTAAGTAGCTGATTATTAAGCAAAGAAATAGCAATGAAGCAAGGAAAGAATGTGATAGGGAGATTTACTGTGTGGGAGGCAGAGATAAAATTAGATTTCTTTAAGCTATGTAGTACAGTTCTTAGGAAGTTAGGCTAATTTTTCAAGGAGCTGTCACTTAAATAACCTCCTCTTATTTTTCATGCTGAGGTATTTACTACAGAAATTCTTTCCCCCAGGTCATCATTTTTTTCCAGTAGCAGAAGTTGGGAACTCAACGATTGTTTGCATGCCCAAATAATGCAACGGCATGTTATGGTAATGCAAATAGTAGATTATTAAAGGACACGATTTAAAAACACTCTGCTGTTTCTCATGGAATTTGTTTGTTTGGCCTCTTTTAGTATTTTCACTGTCTCTCTCCAAATTTTCTATCCACAGTCTCTCAGTAGAGACAGCAGTAATTTTTTCCCACCTTGATTTGTACTTAATGCTGTTTCTCATTATCTGCTGCCTTTTCTAAAGGTGTTGAGCAACCCCAGCATCAAACCCACTGACTGCTAATAGTAGCTGGTATCTCCACCACCATGGAGCTCCAAGAGTATGTTCTCTTGATTGCTTTCTTTTCTCCCCAGCTCTGTTCTATTGCTCAAACATCCGTGTTGCTCCCAGTCCTGTGTATAAATTAATCAGACTGACTTTGAGGCTAAACTATGGACTTTTAGGACCATGTGTAGCTCATAACACAGAGTACATTTTTCAAACCATGAACCGGCTTGGTTCCCACTTGTGGGTTTGGCAATCCCACAGCTAAGTCCTCAGACACTGCTTGGCCGAAATTGCCACTTACTCTTCTTTCAATAGTGTCTCCAGCTCTGCCCCTCTGTTTTGTTTGCTTTGCAGGACTGCCTCAGAATGTACTTCTCAACTCTAGTTTGCTGGCACATCACCCTGACCGCTTCTTCTGGCCTTCCCAATGAATCAGGAGAGGTCTGCATAAACCTGTGCAGCTCTTTACTGCAGATTCAACTTCTTAAACCTCAAGGGGACTTGAAGTCTTCTATAAATGAGGAACCTGGTGGACAACAGCAGATTATTGGTTTTATACCAGAAAACGTGATAAAGGGATCAAGGAGGGGGAAAAAAAAATTCATGTACTTTTATCATGCTTTCATTATTTACAGTCTTGGCATAAACTCTTGCAGCTGATGGTGTGCGAGTAAAAGGAGTCGTTCCTTTTTTTAGAGGGGACACTTTTTAATCATAGCCAAATCTGCTGTGTAATTGGCCAAGTGTGACTTCACGTGCCAAATGCTCAAGGTTTGGAAAAACAGTTCAGGACACCAGACAGAGCTGTGCTAGCTGTATTAGGCTGCTCACGGCACATGTACTTTTGAGCACAGGAAAGCAAAAAGTACGGAAATTATAGTAATCTAAACTCCATCAAAAATGGCTAAGACTTGGGAGCCTCCTTAAAGTTGCAAATCTGGACCTCTCCAGGTTAGGCAATGGAGAGACACTCTTGCCTCCATGGGGTATCAGCTGCTGGTCTTCCGTGTTGGAGCGCATGTGGCTGTTCCTCTACAAGTTTTAAGAGATTAGGCTATCACAGATTTCATTTCTCTAATTAAAAAAATGCTTGCTTGTTTGAAATTAGGAGGATATGAATGCAAAGGTGAGCAAAATGTGTCCTTAAAACATGGACTCTGTCCTAATCAGGGAAAGGAAACCTAGACAAGATCCCTAATCAGCTGCTGAGGCTGTTACCTCCAGAATAGCGACTTATGAGAAAAATCAGCCTTTAAAGCAACCGCTTTGATTAATGAAAATAGGTATCAAAATGCTGAGGAAGCTCTGGTAAGACAGAAAAGTATCAATATGACTGGTTGAGGCGGGAGTGGGAGGTGATACGTTTTTGAAAATGCCAAGAATAGGACAAGACAAAAATAGTGTTCCAGGAGATGGATTTCTCTCTGAAATCAGAGACTATGCAGTAATTAAGTAGCACCAAGGAACTTAATTTCAAGGCAGGTACAGAACTGTCAGAGAGCTAATGCAGACAGGGCTGTGTGCTAGTGATGTACATCCAGCTCTTCTCACCTCTGCCACTAACCCTTTGCAGCTGCCCTCGGTCCACATGCTTCCTCCCTTTCTCCTTCTTTTTGTATCTCTCTTTTCTTGCTCTTTGTCTCTTTTTCCCTCTCTCTCTCTTTCTTCAAATGAGACAAATAAGTGTGATTATTATTAGCACTGATAGGTGAAGAGACAGAAGTTGAACCTGCCTCTTGAATTTCCGTACAAGATTCACGAGACCATCAGGCTCCTTTCTTTCTCAGAAGCATCTGTCCTCAAAAACACTTGTAACAGAACTGACACTGTAAACAAGACACATGTCCCCAGAGATCAAATGAAGCTTTTCAGGATTTCATTCAGTAATATATGTCAGCATTCAGTCAATTGTCTTCTTAATTTGATTATGGCATTGCACTTCTTGTAAGAATAAACATTACATTCTTTTTGTTCTCTTATAGGAAAAGAAACTGGGGTTTAGGAACAGTGACCTTGTCCAGTTGCTTTAAGTTTCTTTTGCTGCAGTACATGTGACTGCCAGGACAACCCCACTTCTCCATCACATAAGAACAGGAGACAGTTCCCTTCAGTCTCCAACACTGAGACACACACACCGCTGTTCCAGACACTGCGTTTCACCGTCCCTGACGTGCTGGCGCACCCAGCGGAGCACAGCCCTTCTCTGACTTGGTTTGCTGTCTGCTCGCTGTGTGCGGGCAACGTCAGCTGTGTTTGCACACAGGGTTTCCAGTGAGGTTTGCTCTGTGACTACCCTGCTGGGGCTGACACCCACTGATGAGTGTGAGGTCTCCTTTTTCCTACTGGGAAAGCAGAACCCTAAAATGTATTGGAAAGGATCCGTATTATCACATTGTTCTGGTGTCCTTGGCTCCCCAGGGCCTCCCAGCTGCAGAAACCGGGGCGTGTGTGTTTTTTCTCCAGTCAAGCCCAGCCCTGAGAGCCTTGGTGGCCCACCCTGAACACGCAGCACACAGCTCATTGGCATTTTGGGTAACTGTTCATTTCCAGTTTTCTCCTCCTCCTTTGTCTGGCTCTCACTGTCTCCCAGGTGCTGTGGGATTCCTTCCACTGGCCCAGATTTTCCTCTATGCCCCTACACAACTCCTGCAGGCCAGACATTCAAAACTTCGGGGTTAACTGTTCTGCCTTTGTCCAAACACCCTGTGAAATAAGATTAGCACATATTTACCTAGGTGAGAGGCACATTGTGATGCCTAATGAATAGCTCCACAGTACCTGGTAAGATGTAAAAGCCTAGAAGAACCTGATAAGGAGGTGAGCTTTACTTAATTAAGTTAACCTTCAGATTAATTGAGCTGCTTGCTCTTGCTAAAAAAAATGCTGTGTGAGAGCACGCAACTTCTGCAGGGCTCTAGTCTTGTTTCTGGGGCTGCACTCATTAGACGCAGCCAAACACAGTATCTGTCAGAGGATATGTGGATTGCTGGGGAAGCACGCTGATCCTCCCTGCTAATTTTATGCTTTACAAAGTATAAATTTCAGAAATAAATAGTTGATCTGCTCTGCATGCAGTGAAACTTTGCCGAAGGCTGGGCTGGATTTTTTTTTCTGCGTGTCTTCTTGATCCTTTGGATCATGCCCACATGCTGCTATTTCAGTTCCTAACCTAGCAATTATCCAGCTACATGTATGTGCAGCAAGTGCACTGAACACAGCTACCTCCCTGGTGAGTTCAAGGAAACTCAGGCGTCTCTTTCCTTCCTTTCATTGAATTGACCCTTTGCACATTATCCTGTAATTCTTTTTCTTTGGGATTGAAATGTAGCAATTTATAGCTATAAAGGTATATCATTTTAAACCCCTCTTTCCTCTCTTGACAGATTGCATTTATATATTTTTTTAATGACTAATTAGCCAGGGGCTTTGTAGATAAACTATTGACTCTAGTGCGTCACCTTCACGAACCCTTCCCGTTCAAGTGTAAAAGACAGAGAGGTCGCAATAGCAGCGCTCAGCATAAATTCCCGCCCCCCATTGGAAATCTGTCACCCACCTCTTTAGCTCTTGACATGAAAAAAGGAAGGAAAGAAGCAATATGTGGGACAATCTCTGCAGTGTGTTGTCTGGCAGTCTGATGCGCTAATGTTTCTTTCTCTGGGAAACAGCTGACAAGAGAAAGGGCTTGCTGACTCACTTCTCTTGCCATCCACGGTCAAGCAAAAGAAGGCACAAAGTGGGAAACCAGAGCGGGCACAGCCAGTAAGCCCAGCCATGCAGAAGAGATGATAGATCGCCCATCGAGGTACAAATGAAACTCAGCAGAAAGTTCTCACAAGATGCTGAATACCACCGTGGTTGGAAGAAGACAGAGGACAAACAGTGTCAGCCGGTGGACCTGGGGCAGGAAAGGAGCCCTCAGTGATTGGCGTGAGATGTGGGGCCCCCAAGGGGCCTCAGCACAAGCCTCCTGAGCAGAGGATTGCAATAAAAAGGGCTCCCACCAAGTCTCTGTTCACTATGTCTGATGGGAAATTTTTCAATATCATATAATAATATCTCTTGGGGAGGCTTTGTTTTGTCTTCCTGGGGTGAAAAAGGAGAACGGAGCCAGCGCAATTCTAGACAGTGGTACCTGTTGTCATCAGGAGCTGCTTCACACAGGGTGGGGTTTCAACTGTTTAAACCTCTCGATTGTCCAATATTTTAAAAATTACTTGAACATCGTTGACAGAAACTACTGGGTTTTTTTTTCCAAGGAATGATGAAGACTTACTTGAGAGTTGATTTGAGGTTTGTAACACCATCTGTGGCTTTGGGTGAGCTATCAAATCTCAAAAAAATATGACAGTCTTAAAAAAAAGCAGATGTAAAATGGAAAAGTAAGTGCTTTACCTTTAAAGCAAAGCCCCTGTAGTCTAACCTAGCATAGGACTAATTTTCCAGTTCATTGTGCTTGTAATACACATTTCAGAGGAAAGAAAACGTGTAAGCAAGGAAATAAACTTAAGACATTTCTTATTTGTTGCTTTTGATCACTTCAGCTAGGAGGAAGCATCCTTAGAAAGAAGTCTTTTTCTCTTGCTCTCTGTGGCAGAGACTACCAGAAATATTCAGAGTGACACGGATGATAGTACACACCCTGGGGTTTGGCTCAGGCAAGTGACATATCCAAACAAACCACTTTTTCCTCACTGGAGAAGAAAAATATATATTAAAAAGTGTCATTTTACGCATTCCATAGTGGTAGAAAGTGGTAGAAAGGTATTTTTTGTATGGGGAACTGCTAATATATTTCCTTACAGACAACATACATCACTGTAAGCCACCCTGTTTTATTCTGTGTATCTATGTATACAGCCACTTTCTATTCTATTTTAATGTCTGGAAGATTAACTTCCATAGAGAGACTTCTTATGGGTGTGACGATAACAGATTTTAAAAGGGACCCACAGGTAATATTAAAAGATGAGAGAAATTTTCAAATACATCAAATGTCTCATTGGATGAAAGATTAAGATGAGTTTGATTTTATCCGGATTTCTGCAAATGCCCAAATTAGCTTTCACACTGTCTGAAGGGAAGCGGAGGCTTGAGGTTTAATTTGCAAATCTGAAGGCTGGGGCTGGCTATCACTTGGTGTCTGAATGGGAAACTAGATTATTTTTTTTTGCTTTGGATACAGCCCGGATTTCTCTAGAAATATGTTATTTTTCCATCCGGAAATTTTGTCCAGACACAGTTTGGAGATTTGGGCTGTTTCTCAGGAGTTTCTGAGTGCTAAACAAAGATTGCGAGGAGAACAACAGTGTACCTTGCGGTGCTTCACAGCCGGGTCTGCATCTGCGGCTTGTTGTTTTCCTGCATATGCGCCCAGGCATCAGGTTGCCAGCCCTGGCTTGACCTCTACTGGGAAGCTGTCTCTTGAAACCACTGGGACCTCTTGAAGCCAGCTGGGACTGGACCCAGTTTCCCACTGCCTCTTCAAATGGATGGATGGCTGTGAGTGTCTGCATGGGAAATATCCACGCTCCCTGCACAAAGAAAAAACATCCGTTCCCATTTCAGCCAAGGTTAAATGGCAGCATCACATGCAGGTACAAAAGGAAAGTATCCAGGAGGAAGTATGTGGTCTGTTGCTCCCATCTCACTTCTCTGCTGCTAAATCAAAACTACCTCTACAAAACAAACAAACAAACAATCAAAAACAAAAAACAGGCTACCAGGAACTCAACAGGGCAGCTCCTGAGAAAAACTAATCCCCCACTTGCTAGTGCTTGCTGTTTGGTGGTAAGGTTTGTGATATCTGATGTTTTCCCCAAAGCCCCAGTTCTTTAGGTCACACAGCTTGGTGAAAATTATTTTCTCAAATGTTAATTTCTAGAAAAAAATCCTGAAGATGTGACCAGAATCCTCCTTCCACAATGAGAAGTGAAAAGAAGAAGGGTCAAACTTACTGTTTTTAAGCAGTATCTGGATATTTAAGTTTGTTTTGAGCTTTCTGAGATCTAGTATGTCATTTTTTTTTTTTAAGTGTAGCAATAACAACAGTGTGTTAGATGCTCAGGGCTCCCTACCACCATCACTACCTCTTTCCCTTACTAAGACATACAAATCCTTTCTGCTTCTCCACCTTCTTCCTCCTGGATTTACTTCAGCCCGCAGCTCCCCTCTTCCTTGCCTCTCCCAGACTTCCCTCCCGGTGCTCCTCCCAGTCACTGTGAGCAACCAGTAATCCCCAACAGTCCCTTCGTCCCCTTCTCAAGTCCTTTCTGTTGGAATGGCACTTTCTCACCCCAGGCTTCTGGTGGCTTTCAAGGGCATAGAAGACAGAGTGGTAATGCAGCACTTGCTGCCTTCATGTCAAACACAGACCTCGCAGAGAGCAGTTTTGGTGCTGAGGGTCACAGCAGTTCCTGGAATATCTATAACAGCTGGGGGCTGCCATTGCAGGGGGTGCGCAGCTGCTGCAAGAGGTGCCGGAAGATCACAACTCCCAAAAATTGACCCTTCCAAGGTGGAAGCACCGTATGTCACCTATCTTAGCAAGGAGGAAGATCCAGGAGAAACAGATGATGGAGATGGTTTTATAAGAGGAGGATAAATGGAGAGGGGGAAAACATTTGGATTTCAGACCTATTGTTTTATAGTGTTTTACAAATTAGGCTTCATTTTTCACTCAGTTGAAGGTCTGTCTGTGGGGCTGTGATTGCTGCCTGTGGAAGGGAAGCGAGGCAGCTGTACTAGAAAACTTCTGTCCACGCTGGCCTGTCTCCCTGGGCTCCCCTGAAACTCAGTGGAAAAAGTTAAACTCTTCTGCAGGGAAATTCAAAGCAGAAAATTAACTCAATTTTCTACTTTTTCCATCCAAGGGGAATTAGAGACCAAGACGAAGTTCTCCTTCCTGAATAATACCCTCTAGGCTTTTCTTAATACATTGCTTTGTTGGATTAAGTGGGGCTCAGCATGCGAGTTGACCTGGACAACTGTTGGCAAATGCATATAAAAGCTACACCTGTGCGAACAATTGCAAGGAGCGTTGTCATGGGGCTCCACAGGCTGCTTTGGCTTGGAGTAGAAGAGAATTGGCAGTAAAGAGTGATGGCTTTATTTGTACATGAGGTTCAGTTGTAAACAACAACTGCTTTGTGCAAAACCTTCTGTCCATAAAGCTCTTCTCTTGCCTATGGAACCATTTAGCAATCACCAAACTCGGTTCAGGTGCAGATGCTGGTTTTCATTTTGAAGATATATGTGTATCTATTTCCTTTTGATAACTTACTGTTGCTACCAGCAGCTATCACCAGCAGCTGCGAGAAATAACTCTTCTGACCTATTTCTCTCCCCTGCTGTACACATTCCCGGTCCTACTGAATTTCCGTGTAACTACGGGCAGTGCTGGCTTGTGGCACTGGACTAACTGTGAGTCAAGCGTGAAAATGTGCCTGTTCTCAGGCAAGCAACAGTCGCACATGCCATCAGGTGCAGCTGTAAAGGAAAATTAGCTCTGTGTGTTGCCACTGCAGGAGAGACTCTGCTTGTACTCAAGTGTAACTCCCAAGGGTTGCTGAGGCGAGGTGCTGATCATCTTCATTTTGCAGGAATTCCCCTGGCTCGTGAAGCCAGGAGGTTTCATCCCTCGTGGAAGCTTTACCCTTTGCAATACTTGCAACTTTCGCAAATCACTCAGAGCCAAAGGCAGCAGCTCCAAAGGGGTACTCACTGCAAGCACTGCAGGGCTTAATGGTGCTATTATGTGGGGCAGGAGTTTGCCTTTATGCATGCAAAAAGTACCACTTCCACTAAGGCTCATGGAAGTCTTCCTGTCTCCATTTAAAGTACTTCTGGCCCTCTTAAAAACACAGCTTACCTCCTGGGCTATTTCTACAAGTATTCAGGACTCATTAGAAACCGTCAGTTCCTACTGGCATCACCAAGCCTCTGAAGCACAGATGCAAAGTTGCTTGCAAATCTACCTCAGAGCAAAACATAAGAAACCCAGGAAGATGATTCGCAAGCTCTGCAGAGGTATGCCCATGCCTATATGCATTTCCAAGGGATAGCAAAGCCAGGCACAGGCTGCACTAATGACCATGGAAGAAGGAGGGCAACTCAGCTGAATGCTGGGAGCTCTGTGTTCTGCTCTCAATTCAGAGTTGAGTTCAGCTTGCTTTAGAAGAGGATCTGAAACCACCTCCAGAGTAAGGCATCCCACCACCAGCCTGTTTGAGAGTCTCCAAATCACATTTATTCACACATACTTAAGGAAAACCTTGCCAGAGAATTTCTACTGTTCCAGAGGGTGAGCTGATTATCTGATGGGCTTCTCTTTCTGGCTGTCCCAGAGAAGACAGAGGAAGGATGTGAGTTCATTTAGCTCTGAGCAGCAGCTTTTTGAGGACCTTTCCCCACACCACAGAATCACAGAATGTTAGGGGTTGGAAGGGACCATGAAAGATCATCTAGTCCAATCCCCCTGCTGGAGCAGGAACACCCAGATGAGGTTACACAGGAAGGTGTCCAGGCAGGATTTGAATGTCTCCAGAATAGGAGACTCCACAACCTCCCTGGGCAGCCTGTTCCAGTGCTCTGTCACCCTCACTGTGAAGAAGTTTCTTCTCATATTTAAGTGGAACCTCCCACGTTCCAGTTTGCACCCATTGCCCCTTGTCTTATCATTATTTGTCACCGAGAAGAGCCTGGCTCCATCCTCCCGACACTCATTCTCCCTTGACTTAACGGTCTAACCTGGAGCTTTGCATTCTATGTGGTCAGTGGCCTCTGCTTGGAGTGGAGCCCCAGCCAGATGGCACTAGCAAGGACTCATTCAGTAGACCCCTGCAGCGAAAGGCTATTACCAGCCTTCTCCCCCTTCTGCTTTCCCCCTGGTACTGCCCCCAAAGCCATTTGCTATTACCAGACTGCTGTTGTCCCTGCAGCAAAACCAGCATGATGCATCTGAGCACCTCTTAGGACAAGGTGACTTCACGTAAACTACAGTGTTTAAACTACAGTATGAGCACCAATGTGGGTGAGGAGTGGGTGCCCCATAGCCTTTGTTGGTCCTGTGAAGGTAAACACTAATGGGGGTGGATGGAGGGAATTAGCATCTTACATGATCATAGTCTTAAGCTAAGTGAATAGGAAGCAAAGCCCTATATACCTCCGAGGTTTAAGCTTAAAGTGCTTTACAGGCTCCCAGGAAACAAATTTCATGGTGCCATTGGCAAGTTTTATAAGTAAGTTTTTAATTCTTGTTCTGTTAATGAGGCAGCTAATGCACAGAGCATGTTATCTTCCCCTCTGTTGTATGATGTACCATCAGCCATGCAAAATGTCCCCAGACCAGAATGGCAGTGTCTTGTCTGCAGCTCTGAGGATGAAACATACACAGAGCAGGACACCTGGTGTTGGGTAACAGAGGACAGAGAGATGTAAAGCCTCCAGGCATTACACAAGTTCTTGCTGATTTTGTTTGGCATGGGGTGCACTCAGGAGTGATCTGCCTGGGGTTGCAGCCTGTGCAACTCTGTCTGAAACCCATGAGCTGAGCTCAAGTCTCTGACTCGAGCTTCTGTGCTTGGACAGGGCTGTTTCCCTTGGCATAAACAAGGGAGTTCGACAAGCTCCATCGTTCCATTTCCCTAAGAACCAAAAAAGTTAATGCTTGAAACACTCTTTTTTGTAACATTTGTAATTGGCAGCTCTTGCCAAGTATTAGCAGGCCAGTAAAATCTCTCTACATAAATTGTGTTGTAATTAGCATGATTTGTTTAATGTCACCTTGTCTGGCTGTCTGAGAAACTGTCTCAAATGTAAAAACATGACGTTTTCCAGTTAAGGGTGTGGAGCCTGACTGCATCAAGACATTTTTATTTCTCTCTATTATTTTACAGTGGCCTTTTCAAATCACTCAGGCTGGTGAACCTAAGCCAGGTTAATCAAGAATTCCCAGATGAGGAAAATTGCGACCATAAGACATATAACAACAAGGATCAACATTTTCTTAATAAAGGTAATATGCTAATAATTATTAATGGATAATGCATTCAACACAGAGGGCAAAGCAGTAAAAACATCCTCATACCCCCAAAATACTTTGTATGTGTGCAAATAAGCCATTTTAGGGGGAAGCAACAGAAGGGGTGACAGAAGGAAGTAGTTTGCTTGCCAGAAAGGGGAGTTAAGACTCACCAGCCTCCTTGGTGTCCCTCTGGTGCTTGTCCTGGCCTCCCTAAGCTGCACACATCCAAAATGCAAACATGAGTGAGCAGTGATGATTTTCCCACCAGGTAGCAACAAACAAAGTAATAGGAAAGCAGTTGAGGGGTACTGGTTAGACTGGTGTGCAACTGGGAAGCGGCAGTGTGACTTCTCAGTGGACTCCAATAGATTAAAAATGCCTCAGCTTGAATGTGGCCACGTCCATCAGTGCCCAGAAAAAGCTCATGACAGGCACAGCAGGAGGAAAACCAGTCAGGTCTTACATGCACTTGGATGTTGCAACCTGATAAAATGACTCTTATCTCCCCCATCCCATGAACATCACTCACAGTCTCAGAAGCAGAAAGAGATAAAAACAAAAACAGAAACAAAAATAAAGCAAAACATCAGGGAGCCTTTTCAAGCACAAGAAATGTTTCAGGGAAACAAAGGTGCAGACAGAGCACTGAATGCCCAGCTCAGCACCAACATTTTTCAACTTTAATCTTTCTTCCAAGTGTTCTGCTTTTATTCCAACTAATTGAATGAATGTCTTAAAATTCACAACACAAACTGAATTTGATTTAATCTAACTTGGTTCATATGATAAAGCACTGCGCTTAGATTGCAGCTGGAAAAATACATTTTGCTTGGACAAGTAAGTATGGTTAACTTCAATAAGAGCAGAGGTAAATTGCTTTTTGTGTGAGATGTACAATTTTACCTCAGTACAGCTTTAATCAAAGTAAAATATTGTGGAGCAAGGGAAGAAAAATACCCTCACATGTAACATTTTTTCTACTAATCATTCAGTAAAACTTCAAGTTTGAATTGCTAAATAAAGCCAAGGCTGTATGTTAGCTTTTCCCAGTTAGTATGCAAACAATTAATTTAAGGCAATATCCAGCTGTGGACTACTTTATAACAGATCAAAAATCACAGATAATCAATGTGAATGCAAGCTGTCCATCAGAAGTGTGTCTGCCATCAAAACTTTGGAAGGGGAAGAATGGAACTAAATACAGATATTTAAGTGGAGTTTGTTTTGGCTGTGGATCTGGTGGAGAGAGACCGGGATTTCCTTCCAGGGAGGTTTCACAGCACTGAGGGCAGGGTCCTGTGCTCAGACACTTGCCCAATCAGAAGCTCCAGCCTGGGCATTAAGCATCCTCCCGGGCAAGTACAGGATACAAAGATAGGAACAAGCTGATGCCTCCTGTTATACAGAGAGGTCCTCAGCAGCTGAGGTAGACCAGCACTTACAGCCTTGCCAACGGACTTCTGAATCTCCTCTACTATTGATGGCTAGCCCAGGAAAGAAAAGGTATAGGGGAAAGGTGACCAGCAGTCTCTTTGCAGAGGTAGGTGAGCAGCTCCAGTTACCTCTTACTGTCCCCCGAATCTGTGGCACAGGCCTTGGGGACCATGGACACCACACCAACTCCATGGTTTGCTTGAGATGAGGCCACAGCCCACCTGAGAAGATAGGTGAGCACCAAGGGGAAATACATCTGATTTCTGCTTTGGATGAGCTTCTCTCCCTCCTTTGGTATGGACCTGGTGCCTCCTTATATGACCACATGCCTCCTGATTTCACAGGGAGCCCTGGACCAGTTCCCAGGAGGGAAATCGTGTACAGAGGTTCATGGGAGGTAAAAACTGAGAGCCAAATTGTTTTCTCTGCCGTCCTTCTCCTCTTCCCTGTGGCTTCATCCCTGGCACATGGTAGAGCACAGACCCTGCCTCCCTGTGCCAGAAGCCCAGTAGGGAGGGGAAGCAGGACCTGCAGGAAAAGCAGGGTTTTCTTGTGCTCCTGAGACATGGGCTGAGCACATTCAAATGGCAATTGCCCCTTGGGCATGATCTCTGCTGCCAGTACCTTATCCTCAGGCAGGAATGCCTCCCATGCTGAGGGAAGCGTTCTCACACAAGGACTTGGACTGATGCACCTTGTTTCTGCTATTTTTGGAGACTATCTAAAGGAGTGAAGCATGTGCATCTGGCTCAGGCTGAAATTCAGCAAATCTCATCAGTCCTCAGAATACATGTTTGTGCCTATAGGATAATTTTTAATCCGCCACATCCAGTGACCCAGTTACTTCCCCTGTCAGGATCAGGAGGTCTAGAGTGCAAAGTTGTATGTTAACTTCTGAATAGCACCTCCTCCTCTGCCTGCCTTCAGCAAAGGATTTAGCATCTCTGTCTTTTGGGGATCCACCAAGTTTTTCTGCTCCGTGTTTTCAGCTGTGATTTTATTCACATCCTTCATATTGGACTCAGAAAGTCATTTTTTCTCTTTCCAGCCCCTCAGTTTTATTAGTGTGGAGGTGTGTTGGTTGCACAGAGCGTCTCAAGTGATGGGATTTAACTGGGAGCACTTTACCCGGCCAGATCAGAACCTGCCTCTTCTTGACTGCACACATATCACTGCCTCAAAATACAATACTTCATGTAATTTTGATTTTGTCAGTAAAGGCTGCACTGAAAATCTCATCTGGGTTTGCTAGTGATATATTGACTTAAAATACCTGGTTTAAAGAAGACCAGGAAAACAAAGCAAGAAAAACTCAAATCTTCCAGTGAAAGCCAGTCTCTTCAAAAGACAATGAACAATTTGGGGAATAGAAGTATTTTCAGTCCAAAGGAGATAAATACTGTGTATTTCAACAAGCCAAAATATTTCTGGATTACGTAGTCTTAATAATTCAGTTTTTAGTAGGTGTATTTAGTACCACAATCTGAAATCACATCAGTAAAATCTGATCACTCATGTCAAACTGTCTATAACCAGATCTTTACTGCAGCCCCCAAACAGTTTAAGCTATGTCAGTTGTGAAACAACATAGAATATTTCCCACTGCAAGCAGGCTTGAAGAAGGAAAGATTCTATTGCAATCCATGTAAGTGAAAAACACATGGCATTAAGTTGCTCCCTGGAGACATTGCTAAATGAATAATGGATAAACAATGCCAGCGACCACCCTCCCCAACCCCCTTAGCTCAGACACAAATTATAATACACCAGCGGTTGAAGGTTTACTTCAGCCTGGTATGAAACTTCCCAACAGGATGAGTCCCAGGCAGAAAGAAGTATCCGCCACTGCTTTGTATGTGGATTACTTTCACCATGACCATTCATTCCCGTATAAAATTTTTCAGCTCTGTGGATTTACGCACTAAAAATATGCAATAGGAAAGGAATATAAGCTCTCACTTCGTGGTATCGCTGGCTCGCATATTGCAGCTCAGCAGTCATGGACAGCATCCAGCATTAACGCTCAAAGGGAGCTGCTGTATTTATGACTTCTCCAGCCTCAGAAGAGCAAGGAAGGCTGGCAAACCATGATTGAAGCACAGTTGAATGAAATGCATAATAGAAAGAGGGCAAAAATAAAATAGTTTTTGAGTCTGAATTCATAAAGAAATGAGGTTTATGCAATCCTGCTTGTCTGGGCAAGGATGTTTGTGTGGCAGGTTTCATTCCAGAAATCCCACACCAGAGTTTGATCCTGCTGACCTGCTGCCAATGACTTTTGACAGGGGGCTCAGGAGTCTTGAAGTCAATTCAGTTTGTCCATGCTGGGTGGAAACAGGCACCTCAGAGGTAGAAAGGCTAATAAACATTCATTATCAGGCATCAGACTATGAAGAGAGGGTAGAGGTTTTTGAAAACTGCACAAGCTTGTTCTGCAGCCCATAGAAGTTCCACTCCATGGCTTACACTGGCTCTTGCCAGGCTGAAAAAAAATCTCTGCATGTATTTCAAATGCATTTGCCAGTTGTTTTTTTTAAAAAAACATTTCTGATGTGCAGGCTACCTGGGAAGAGGTGGCTACAGACACAGAGCCTGATTCTGCCATCCACTAGTTTCTCTGAAACTATTGGCAGATGCAGATGTTTTTCCATGGTGGCCACCACCCAGCCCAGGCTTCTCTGAGGTTTATGTGTTGCATGGGGGAATATCCTCTGGCCAGATGACACAGACGGCTCACACGCAGCGTGCGCTGTTTTTTGTGAATTCCACCACTGCATACGCAACGTAAAGTGGGTGCTTGACTATAAAGTATCTGTTCTTTAATTTGTGGCAGTGAAGTTCAGGCTCCTCAGTTAGTGGAGGAAGTGAATGTGGACACATCTGCAAGGTGGACAAATAGCATTGGAAATGTTTTCCAAGATGTGCTCTGCCATGTACTGAATAATGTTTGTGTTTCATAGACCCATAACTGGCAAAACTGGGTTTTGGTGGAAGGGAAAAGTTTTCAAAACTCTACAGTTAGAGGGCTGCTTTGCAAGATCTACAATTTTATACATTCCAAATGGCACTGCTTCCACCAAGGTCCCCAAATATACTGATTTCCACAGAAGGCAAAGAAATACATAATGAATGCAAAGACATCAAAGACAGTAAATTACCTGTGTTTATAACTAATGTGACCATGGTGCAGCAGTGATAAGTGGATATTCACTGCTTCTTATTTCAAACGATAGCAGTGCTCAGGTTTCTGCAGCCATGTTCATAATATAATGAGGGGACAATTTTCATAACAGTGACTAATATCAAATGCCTCCTTCCAAAGAAGGCTGTGAGCACACTGGTCTTCAGAGGTGAAAAAGCACCAGCAGCTTTCATTTCATGACTTTGAAAATCAGATCACTTGCTCGAGGGCTGCTGTGATTGATAATGCCAAAGCTTGCCTCAGAAATGTCTGCGCTCACACCTCTGTGAAGAATATCCAGAACAGTAGCCCAGGACTATGAAAGAAGTTTTGGCCTACAGTGCATCTGAACAAAGTGGAGCTCACACCAAGGTACTGATTATTTTAGGTCTGTGGAACCCTCTTGTCCCCACACACAGCATCAGCTTTCACTCAAAAAACCTCCCAAACAATAAGAACTTTTGACTTGATTGCAGCCGCTAAAACAAGATTAAACGTATAACCAACGTGTAAACTGAGATCCCTTTGACTCTGAAGAGAGCCTGAAGCAATGATTCAAAAGTATGTGAACTTTCAACTTCAGCTCACTCAGGGCTCTGGACTCTTCAGTTGTGTGTGTTTTTTTCTTTTTTTTTTATTTCTACAGGGTTCATTGTTTTGCAGAGGATGGGTCTCTCTGCCCTGCGGGGATCTGTCTGCCACTGCTGACTCTCTGCGTCTTCTCCACATACAAGAAGTAATTGGATTTTACTTTCTGCACATGACCAAGACAGCAGGGAAACCAAGAGCTGAAGGCCAGAGAACTGAGCTGTCTAGAGGGTAGGGAAGCATCTGATACCTAAGAAAACTAAATTTTTGAGTCTAACCACAAGATCTTTCCTTGCTTTCCATGGGGGATCTGGGACATGCTGAACTGCACCCAGCAGACTGCACTGGAACTTGGGAAGGTCTTGTGAAGCCTTCAGGGAGCAGTGAAAACCATAACCACACAAATAATCCCTGCCAAAAACCAGCACAGGAGCATTAAATGTCTGTGGATGTACAAAACAATAATCTATGCTATGCAACACTAATAGTTAGGGTCATTTCTTAGAATTGCAATACAGAGACATTACTGCAATATATAGTGGTGTTTTCACAATGTTAGGGCTTCCATGTGCTACCACATAGCTGGGGTATACGACTAAGCAGGAACAACTGCAACCCTTCAGCCCAGAATTAAAAAAAAATATAAAAAAATAGCAGTTACTTCATACATATCCAGGTAGGGTAGTATTTATTATTATGTGATTACAAAATGCCATGTTGTAACCTGAAATGTTGTGCTGTTTATTTATTCCTAAAGACCAGAACCCTGACATTATCATGTTCCTTGGAGTGATTGGGGGAAAGTGATGAGATTGCCAAGACTTTATGCTGTAAGTCTTTAAGAGTTTAGTAGATTTATTCTTTTCCTTCAAATGAATTCCTGCTTGTCATTGTCAGCTCTCCATTGCATGTCCTGCCCCCCTTCTACCCCCTTAGATCCAAGCTTAAAAAAAGAAGCCGTTTGGAACTTGGTGTGTTGCTTGTAGCTATGTTAGGGAAAGGGTACTATTCTGGGAGCACTCAGGCTTCTCCAAACGGCTCTTCCAGCTGCAGCATGCATGGTTTTAATCTCAGTCATAAGGACTTGAATTGGTCTCCTACCAAGCCCCACCAGCCATAACCCAAATGCCGGCTGATCTTCTGTAAGGCCTAAGGAATATATGCCTGTGTGTGTGCGTGTGTGTTTGTGTGAACATGGGTGTATGCACACACACTCATTTATTTGCATGGAGAGCTTTAATGGTCAGCTTTGAACCCTCTCCAGCCCCGTTACAACAGATTCTTCCATCTGGCCTGATTTAGACCTGTGGACTCCTTGATCCAACACACAGCACTGAAATGGATTTGCAGACCTGAACCAACCCCCACCAAAAGGTGTACTAATGGGATGTGTTGCTTTCCTCTGGACAAGCCATCATCTTCCTCCCTCCGTCCCTGCAGTGGAGGCAGAAGAGGGTGGTACGTGCCCAAATTAAGGTCTATGCCTAGGGAGAGCCCCCACCTAGGCCATGCCATGGTAGACTTGCACGAGGGATGCTTTGCACAGGGGAGGGACTGTGCTACACCAGAAAGGCATCCAAAATCTTGGGCTCATCGACAGAGGCAGGGTTTCTTGTGCAGGACGATTTGTGCGTTTCTCCTCAATAAATATTTGTATCAATCCTGACAGGAATAAAAGCACTGACACACAGGCAAAACTGTCTGCTGTTGTTTTCCACTTATAAAGAACACAAATCTGCATTATGAGTCAAATTCTCCTATTGCACAGATTATTTGTTACATGAAACAGCTAGAGCAGCAGAAAGATGCTGTTCCTGGAATTTACAAAGAAAAAGATTGTTCTCTACAGCAGCCAAACATCACCATTGTCCCACTCAGCATATTAACATTCACAGTAAAAGATGACAGTTGCAAAAATGTTGGAGAGTACGATCAAATCAGTATTTCTTTAACAGTTTTGGAGTGTGTGAGCCGATATTTTTGGAATAATAATGGAGAGCATACAATGTTCTGAGTCGCCAGAGTTTCTGACGGGGCAGATTCAAAGGTCTGCATCAGTTAATGCCTTCTAAACTCCAGCTGAATGGAAGATGAACAAACAGGACAACTCAGGGTGCTGTACTCACAAGTTGGATGAGTTATGGTGTTTTTTTTTTTTCCTTTTTCTTTTTTAAGCAAATCCGTAATTTAAATGATGTTGTGATGGAAAACTAAAATTACACAGTACCATACAGAGATCTCCTACGGGTAGTATGAGTTGGCATGTACGCCTGTGCATGTATTTATGTTATATTTTAAGACATGCCGTCATCCCAAGCTAAAAAAGTTTAAGGACCTTCTCTGAGAGAAAGTCTTCACCTCAGAAAGAGGACCCATGCTAGCGAACATCAATGTGCATTTAAACCTTTACCAGCCAGATATGGAATGTGAAAAAAGTTAAACTGATCTTCCTGTCTTCCATCCCAAACATCACTGCCCCAAGACCAGCCTCCTTTTCTCTGTGCTGACAGCTGTATGGTCTCTCTTGTCCCCATCAGCATGCACTGCATGTCATCTTTGAGAGTACCCTTTTTCTCCATCTCCACACATCTGAGCTATAGTTGAAGATTTGGATTAAAAGGAACAGAATTTGGCACGGGTAGGGATGCTGTGAAATACAGTGAAACCGAAGAAATGTGGACCTTTAGCCTGTGAGCAGCCACAGACACTGGGATTTCAGTATGCAGTATGGCTGAGGCTAAACTTGGTATCATAACAAAGCATGGGTCTAAATAAAAGCAGCCTTAAACTCCCAGGAGATTTGCATCTTCTATGTGATGACAGCTGTTAGAGAGTAGCTCTCCTACAGAAACAACCGTACCAAATATAGCGTGCTGGAGTAAGTGCAAGAGGCAACGCTGGAAGAAAAAGAAAAATGTTTTGTTTGCTTTCCGAATGCAGCTCTGTTTCTGCAAGAGGCCACGGATGCCATATCTGAAGGTATTTGCGCCTCTAGCTTTGTGATTCCCTCCATTATTAATACAACACAGCTATTTTCGAAAGCTCCAGGTCTTTCTTGAGGCCATGCTTTGGGCTGGAAGACTTCTTCATGAACCAGCCCCAGACAGACTGGTAAGGAATTTTCTCTCCCAGGTGATGGCCAACTGCTTTGAAGGGAGGCCACTAGGAGACTCTATTTATGTCACCTTTTCTGCTGGTCAGCTATTGATCGGTTGCATAACTAATATTTATTTAGCGGTGTATTCATGAAGGCAGCAAGATGCAACTAGGAGAAGCAGCAGCCAAACACAACAATGCAGACATTCACCCACTTTACCACAATGATGCATTTTCTGGCAACTTTTCTGCTGCCTCATTCCTCCCACTCTGCTCAGGATGGCATGTAGGTCCCTCACGCAGCCACTGTGACCTACAGGAACTTTGTAGGTGTGTACAAGCTGCAGATCATGGAAGACAGCAAAGTGGTGACCTTGCCTAGAAGCCTAGATACACCAAAGCCAAAGGCAAAGCTCCCCCTGACCTCAGGAGGCCTGGATTTCCACTTGCAGGTTTCAAAGCACAGCATACAGCGACACTTGCAAGGGAGTTTCTAGGAAGATTCATTCCATGGCCTTTGTATTCCACACAGGCTTCCTCCTCTGCATCTTTTTTTTTTTTATGTTGCTGTGTTTGGAGCCACTCGAACTTCAGCACACAAAGCAGAAATCAGCAACCCCCCTTGTATGTAAGTAAAAAGCCCTAGAGAAATGGTTTTGATTGAAGCTGTTCAGCTTTCGCCTGCCCCAAACCATAACCCTTTCAGCTACGCCAAGGAGCGATCTCGTAGAAAAATGCTGCAACCAGCTGAGTCCGGTGCAGCTCCTTGGCAAGTCAGATGAAAACACAGCCACACTGCTGAGTGCTGCTGCTGGGCTGTGAGAGGGATAAAATGTCCAAGCACTTTTGTGTCCCCACAGAGTAAATGTTCCCACACTGCAAAATGTGGGTCTTGCTTGCTATGGGGCAGGGACAGAAACGGCCACCCTGGTGAGCAATACCTTCCCTAATGACCTAATGCTCTAACGTACCCCTGCGAGTGAGTGTCAGTGGGAGTTTTGCCTAAATAAAAGCTAGACTTTGGACTGCTACAGAACGGGACATGTCCTAGGGGAACCTGCACACCTCTGAGAGATGGCTGGGCAGCCCATGCTGCCTGTGACCGCCAGCACTGCAGAGCTCGCCTGATGCTTAAAGCATAATCAACAGGCCGTAAGCCTGCACCATTTAGTTTTAAAACTAAAGTAATTTTCTGAGTAATAGGAGCACATTCACGCTTGGAAACTGTACAGCATTTAGCATCTTTTTCGATTTCAGTGCTAGAAAAAAAAAAAAGTGGGGGGGACAAAGCGCCAGGAAATATTGTTTCAAGGCTAAAGTCTTGTAGAGCACGTTTCAGTCCAGAGTGGGGTTTTTGTGTGACTCGGTGGTAAATTTCTGCACAAAGAGCTTTATGATATAGAGGCAATACTGTAAAAACGTTTAACTCTATCTGTGCTGGAGGTGGTTATGAAAACTTCTGGCATATTTTCTTTCCTTCTCACAGCAGTGCTTGTAAATGGATTGAAACCTTCCTCAGGGATTTCTGTAACAAAGTGGGTAAAAATGTAAGTGCTTTGTAATCTCCATGGGAAGACTTAGTATCAGGTAGAGTAGATAATTTGAATTACTTAGAGCAATCATGCTTTTGAAAGCTTTACTTCATTCTTGTGAAAACTAGTTTGTAGCAAAATTACCTTCCAAAAGCTTCTCTGTGCACTCCCCTAATGAACTGCTGATTTACATGTAGTTTGTAGATATGACTCCTCTCTCCTAATGTAGTTTTCTTCCATTTATTCAAGGCAGATTTCTGTTTTAGGTGGAAATATTATTTAGTGTGGATAGCCGCTGTGGAGCAATTATTGCAAATATCTCATTTGTAAAGCATTTGTTCTTCCACTCAGAAACCCCACATCTCACTCCTCCACAGAGGAGAGGATATTGTGTTTGACTTATTACAAAGCCTAAAGCATTTTGAAGACTGGCTGCAACTAATCACTAAAATATGCCTTCTCATTTCAGAACTGCTGTGACTCTTCAACATGGGAAAAGAGCTTCCTACTTCAAAATCTATTTCACCTATAATTTTTTTTCCCCCATAAAGGTTAAATCTGGGCCTGTGTGCCTCCCTCATCAGCATGCCCATTAGTGTCGTCAAGACTAAGGTCATGAGGAGGATGAGGCCCCTAGTGCCAGACAGTGAAAGCGTGGTAGTACAAGGCTCAAAACCAAAAGTGACCAGACTTCATACAAAGAATGAGTAGAGAAGCTGCTGAGGTCTCCAGACAGGTGTCTGGCGCAGGTGTCCCACCAAGGCAGATGTGAAACTGTCTCACAACTCAGCCTCTTCTCTCCAGTCCCTGAGGATGACACATCCTCATGACACATCCCATCTTTGTCTCCATAGGTAAGGCTGAGATACCAATATGAGAGTTGTCAATTTTTGTCGTCTTTTGACATGCAGTAACTTTGCTATTTTTTCCATTCTGTTTGGGTTTTTTGTTTGTTTGTTTTACTTTGTTTTGCTTTTTGGTGGTGGTACTGGTTTTTTGTTTGTTTGTTCATTGTGGTTTTTTTGTTTGGTTGGTTTTCTTGTTTTTCATGACAGCCATTGCACTCAAATATATATGATACAGTTTATTTATGTATTTATGTATGTATTTCAGATTACACAGGACTATGGGCTGGAATTAGTAGTTCATTGGAAGATAATGCTGAAGAATGGGATGTTAGATGCTGTGCTGTGGTTTAGAAAACTGACCACTAAGCTGATGTTTTTTTCCAATAAGCCAGCCTGATTTACAGGATAGAATAAAAGTTGTATCAAAAAATTAAGTGAAATAAACTTGTGCTAAAGGGCATAAACAAGCTTTGTAAAAGGTTGGGATATCCCCTTCTGACACATTACTTTGTAATTACAGAATATGGGACTGTTTGCATCTTTCTCTGAAGGGTCTAGTGCTGCCATTCTTAGATACTAAGTAAGTAATTTTTAAAATTTATAGATCCTTCAACTTGTTTCAGTGAAAATACAGACTTTCAAGGACATTTTACACAGGTCAATTGCTATGTAGAGAGCAAGAACTTCCATTTACTCAATCACATTTCATGACTGCACTAAAGATAGTCCACAGATGCCCAGGGACCGATGAACCACATGACGAAAACCACAAGACAACTCAGACTAGGAATCAGATACTGCCTAACAGTTTTCTAGCACCTGATGTCTTTAAAACAAGGCAAGATTATTTTTTTCTTGCAGAAGACATGCTTCAGTTCAGTTAGAAAATATGAGCTTGAGGAAAGAACTTAAAAGTATGTGGCAAGCCTGTAAGGATGGATGTGCAGCATGATTGTAATGTTTAATTTTAGACTGAAAATCAATGAATCCACAAAGTTCCATATTTCCAAGAAAATAAAGGTGTAAATCTACAGCCATGTTGGCAAACAATGTGCAGAATTCCCCTGGGGAATATCTGCAAAGAAGCTCCACACCTGCAGGAAGGATATTCCCAAGATGATGCCACCTGCATGTGTCACGAAGGAATTTTCTCCTTTGCTGCTCAGATGAGGGTTTTTAACAATTGCCTTCCATTTACTCCACAACATTTCATTGCTGAGTAACTCGAGACTTCTTCAAACCATTTGAGTTTGATGCCATGTATAGAAACATCTGGTTCCTGGGGGAAATTAAGAAAACAATTAATTATTTCACTCAGTAACTCAACTGAATCCAATCTGGGTTGATTCTTTTAGGAAAGCTGTTTAGCTAATTCTGTCAAATTAAAATAGGAAAGGAAAAATCTTAATGATGCTGACCATCTTGACATCATGATTCTTTCTTTCATACCATTCTTGCTCCACTGGCAATTTTATTTTGCAGAGGGAGAAACTAGCAAAAAGTCTTAGAAGGATTAAGTCACATCCAGAATTTCTGCATATTAGTGAACACTGGCATGTTTATATGTACAGGAATCACAACCTCAACAATGCATTTTTCATGTTAATTTGGCTTTTTGGTTTCATTTGTGAGCTTTTATTTTTATTTTTTTCCTTATATTTACTTTAGTGTCTACTTGCTAGAAACATTGTGTGCACAGAAAAAGGTGTAATAACGGGATGGGAGTGTCGGCTACACTCTGTGTCCTTTAGAGACAAAGAACAAATATTATTTGGAAAATTCTATGGCACAGGGCTCTCCCAGCAGCTGCTGATCTCATTCCTATCCCTCAAATGCGGTTGTTAACACAGGGACACATAAGGGAGCAGCTGAGGACTGGAGAGGCCAAGACCAAAGTGAATATTGATTCCCTTTTTCCTCAGCGTGACTGGCTGCTGAGAAAACATTGATTGCTAGTGCAGCCTTGAGAGAAGGCTGGATGAACTCATGGAAGAGGAAACCCACTGAGAGCTACTAAAAACACAGAAAACGAGTCTGGCTCAGGATGTGTCTGGGCCACAAATGGCTGCAAAGTACTTGGAGGAGAGAGGAGATGTGTTTGCACTTGTCTGGTCTCATGCTCCTGCTTTCCACATCAGCTTTTGGGCATTGGCATTAGCTCTTCTTATTTCATTATGCTTTTATTTACTGTTGGATTATGCTTTTATTTACTGTTGGAAGGAGGCGAGGACTGGAAGCTGCCCAGGCTGCTGGCTGCAGGCTGCCGAGAGACCCCTCCTTCCCCGGGGCTGGCTGCCGCACAGAGTATTGACCGGCATTGCAGCTGCCCGGTAAGCATGCTTCATAACCAGAACAAATTTTCCAAAGTGCCTAAATGGCTTGAAACTGCAGGTTCTGTTGGCCAAGCTCAAGTGTCTTGCACATATCGCGGAAACTGCTTCCAATTAGCTTTCTCTCTTTTTGTCTCTCTCCCTGTGTTTATGCATTTTCAATTATGCAGAAATATACCATTTAGCTCAACTTCTCTTTATTTAAGCAGATGAGGAACAGTGAGCTTCAAACTTCAACAGAACTGCACAATGCCTTGAAATATTTTAACTCAAGCCACTTTTTCTCTGATGGAAAAGCACATATTTCCCTGCTAATTCTCAGAGTCACGTTTACTGGTGATTCTTTCTCCCCATAAGCATAGCACAGTAGGTGGACAAACTGCAGCAAAATGAGATATGTGTTGCATTTAGAAGCAAGTATCACCTTTAAAAATTTACCTGCCTGCCAAAACTTGGCAAAACAAGAAAGCAAGTTCTGCTCAGTACACAGAATAGCTCCTCGCTGCCTGACTCTCCTCCCATCTGCTGGGACTGCCTGGAATGTCAGGTCACACGTGCTGAGCAACAGCCAAAAAGCGCTTTGTTGCTTGTAAAAATGAAAAAAGATCTTATTGAAAAGAAGCTATTTTCAGAGGTACTGCAGCTGCAAATGATGCTGTAGCCGTGCTGCTCGGCCACCACGCAGGGCCCAGGTGCCTGCAGAGGCCACCTTTAAGCAGTGCCAGTATATACATGTGTAACAGCGACCTCTGCAATCCCAAAGGGAAAGGTCCAGCTGCCTTGTGCCAGAGCATCCTATGGCTACCTCTCCTAACATCTTCATTACCCAAACAACAAACATTAACAACAAACATTAAGATAAAACAAACATTAGCAAAATATACCTATTCAGTAGTTCATAGTCTGCTAATTCAGGAAGAGCCCCTGGGACATCCTGTGCTGTTTTGACATCCAGTTCTCCCCTGACTCATCAGCAGCTCTATTGTTTCATGTTGGTAAATCTCAGTTTTGGCTTTGCCCTGCTGGTAGCATCAACAGCATAGATGCTACTTTCTCCTGGTTGGACTGCAGTTGGCTACTCCCTAATGAGGAAGACTAGTGATTTTGGGGGGCTGTGGTGATCTGGTGTTACAGGGGCTGTACAATCTCAGATGGGATATCTCGAATAGCAGAGTTGCCTGTCTGTTCAAAAACCTTTTCAGCTGAATCTCTTTGTAAGCTCTTCTTGGGCTTGAGTGTGGCATCCGCTGCTCAGGCTGTTTCGAACAACAAGGTTTGTAATATTTGGCTGATGCCATTTGTTCTAACAGTAAATGATACTGCTTACAACATCTTCAGGATTTTCTTGGACTTTTCAGTCTTCAAATGGTTTTCAGGCTTCATGTGTGCTGTAGCTGTGTATACCACCTTAGAAATAACAATCCTGATGATCTGGGCATTGAGAATTCCTGTGAGGCTGGTGCAGAGGCTGCTAAGAGGCTGCCCTGCCCTGCTGGGGCCAGGAGTGTCACATCCTCTCTTGTGTTTGGACTGAAACTGGAGAGGCTTTAGAAGGGTCAAACAGACATGCACGTGACCCAGCTTTCTTCTTTGTGTCGTGGGACTTTGTGCACAAACAGCAATTACAGATGTACCCCTAAAACTCGCACCAATTTTCTGACTTGTCATCACACACTATTTTATGCAGTGTATTGTGTCCAAGATGACTGCAAGCTGTTTTATGCAGATCCAGCTCTGTCTCCTGCTATTTTAACTCCTCTCCCAGGAATTTCTGTTAGGCACAATTTTCCTTCCATTATTCAGGCTTAAATCACATTTCACAACTGTTTTGCCCCAGATCAAAAACTGTAACCTCTCTCCCTTTGACCTATGGCTCCCAAAAACTAGAAAGCTGCGCTGAGGCAGCTGGTCTCCATGGAGCTGTGGCAACAAGCTGTAGTGGCTGTACATATTCCTGTCATTAAAATCAAACAGACCTGTCCAGTTTTGTTGTTGTTGTTTTGTTTTGTTTTGTTTTTCCATGGTTCAGGCTGGGCTGCACTCCTGCTTGGCTGGAGGATGTGCTCCATGGCTCTGGTCAGGCAAACCTGTCTCCCACTTGTTCAGCATATGTTGGATAAACCATGTCAGATCTTTGCTGGAACTACTGGGTGGCTGTTTAAGAAAAATGCAGGGAGTTAGGACAGGCACGTCCAGCAGTGCTCATCGTGGGCAGTGAGCTGTAGCAATTTTTGGAGCCTCCCTCCTGGGTTGTAAAGGTTTTGCAAACAGACATCTGTGTGGTACTCTGCACAGCATGCACTGCTCAGTGTGTTGCCAGAAACATTGCTGGGCAGTACCCTCTCCTCACCCGAGAGCTTTGGAGTCCCAGTGACATGTGTTATAATTGTCTGAGCACTCAGCAGTGACTTCTTTGTGATACTGTCTAATTTCTCCAGGGCTGGATCCATTTCTCTCAATAATTTCCCATGTAGGCTGTAATCCCGCAAGCAGCTCTGTTTTTAATTAGGGGCTCCATAATGTCTCCAAAGATGCACATAGTGTCGGAGATCTTATATCTGAAACATAAGACTCCATTGACCCTTATTATTATTCTTCGTTTTGAGCACAATTACTGTGTCCCTCTACAATATTATTCTGTCTAGGTCAAGTCTTCAAATAACTTTGTCAATGGTTCAATTGTTCAAACTATTATTTTGAAAATAGTCTCTCAGGTCACTTCTTGTCCTCCTTGCTCAGTGAGACAGTTAAAAGTTTTACTTTCATGTTTTCTCACTGTCTTTCATGGCCAACTGCAATTACTGATCAAGATCTTCCCTCTGCTGAATCCACACTCACATGGAGACTTCAATCAGGCTTCTTGAGCTCCCGGTGACCTGAGTGCCTTCTGGTAGCTTGCCTGCTCTGTTTCCAGGCTGTCTGCCTTTGCCTGGGTGATGGGACAGTTCGTTAGTGAGGCTGCTGCAGTGATGCACATTCCACACTGCCTGATGACATGAGCTGTGTCCCACCTTTTATAAAGGGATGATTTATCTCCAGCTGCAGGTCACTGTCTCGCTGCATGCTTCCTGATGCCATCTCCAAAGGCTTCCTGCATAGTCCCTGTGCCGGGTCCTCCCTCTGAAGGAACTGAGGATACAGAAATACTTGAGTAAAATAACTAAAGAACAATTTCTGCCATCTACCATGGCCTGTAGGAAGCATCCCTCAGGTAGCTGTGGCAAATGGGAAGCATTTAAAGGTGGGCTGTGTCATCTGTTGGAAAGGACTTTGCTTTCCATATATTTCATGTTATTGTCCCGAAAGACTAAACGAGGAAACACACTAATAATTGAAGTGCTTATGGAAATTAAATCCATGATTAATTTAATTTAAAATTTTTAATGCAAAGTTCAGCAGCTAGAAGTTTCCCACCAACTTCTTTTTAATTAAAATTTATAAAGTTTCAAAGAGTTTTACTTAGAATAGACCAGGAAATAGTTGGGCCTTAAATGTGTAATTAAAATACAATTACATCCAAAGGAAGTCATTACTGAGGTGGTACCTCAAAAGCCTACCTAATGGGCTATTAGGAAAAAAAGTTTGTGCATTTGGTACACCACCTGTATAAAAGGATGTAGTCATCAAGAGGAAGAGATATTAGCAAGATCATTTAGATAAACAGTAGCAGTCCTCTTATAGTCAAGTCCACTGGCTATATTCAGCAAAGGATCTGCTTCATCTTATGTTGGGATGTACAAGGCATCTCGAAAAGTTTTGCTTCTGACACATTTAGGTTTTTTTCCCAGCCCTCTCCCAAGAGTGCAAGCAAGGGAAGCATCTTTCGAGCAATGTCAGACATCTCTTGACCAGGGAAACACTAACAGCAAAGAGCTCAGTTACCTCTATTTGGGAGCCATTTGACAAAGGTGTATTCAAAGTGAAGGGACTAATCTAGCCCTGGTTAAAATCAGGGAGGTAGCTCTCCTTTTGGTCCTTGGACCAGTCTGCATGAAGCCCTGACCAAAGCACCCAGAATTACAGTGTTAGTTCTGCACAGCTCTGCATTTGCAGGTTTTGTTTTTACTTTATTCCTATGGCACGTCTATAAAAAGGAGTTTAAGAAATATGACATTTCACAAAATGCACAGGTTTGGAAGGTAAATGTGGAAGTATGAACATAAAACTGAAGCCACTTAGTGTTCTTTGATGCCAGAACAACCCGTTATTAATTTGATTATTTTTTTTTAATATGTTATAGGTTTTGGTTCAAAGTCCACTGAAGTCAGTGGTGAGGTCCCTGCTGACTGTACGGAGATTTGATCTAGATTCATGCAAATAAATACATTATATTTAATCATAAACCATATAGGTCATCAAAGATGCAAAGGTCACAATTAATTTAATTGCATTGCATTGGGATCAGCTCTTTTTTGAAGGATCTGAATGATCTGGAACACTTGGATATAACCTTGAATTCAAATCACATCAGGAGGATTTGCTTGTAATCTTTTGATTTAACCTCGTCTCTTCACATAACTTCCTGAGTTTTTTAACTGTGATTTTTACAAGTACAGTAAGTCTTGCAAAAGAAGTTTGGGAGAGGTAATATGAATCTCTCATCTGCGCAGTGTCCCCTTTGATACAGTACAAAAACTGGTGTCAGTAGCCTACTGTTTTAATGAACAGAAATGTATTCCTGGAAAGGAAGAGAATTTAGCACTTAGAGGAAGACACTCTGCTGAACTGGTGGCATTCAATTCATAATCAAACTTTTATTGTTAAAGAGAAATTGCGGTCACACCCGTCATATTGAAGATTTAGTTCAATAAAATAAAATTCTGACAGTAATTTCTCTCTACCCTTCGATTCCCTGCAGCAATGCTTGTTAAATGGATAAGAAACACATACAACTTGACCTAGCCTTTCTCACACCAAAGTCAGATGCTTTCACTGACTAATACTCAAGAAGGATGTTTTCGAGCAACTTTTGTCATTTTTAATGTGATACTGAAAATGCGTGGTTGATATCTAAAACAGTTCCCACACCAGAGCTCCCAAAGAAGCCTTTGAAGGGGTGATTCTACCTTAGCAGCACTTGTCAACAAGGCAAGACTGACTGAAGTCAGGTTTCTGTGGCTGATGTTAATGGTACAAACACTTCCTTAGCTTAAAAAGTTTATTTTTCCTCCCTACAGTCTTGTAGTCATTCACACCTGAAAAAGCAGTCTTATATCTTCCTCAAGATACTTAAAATACAAAGTCAAGCAGATGAGCTATGCAATGTTGCAAAAGTGTCCGTTTGTTAACTTGTCAGTCTCTGAAGAATTTCCCATTTCAGTTGTGACTGAGGTAAGTGGCGGCAGAGTACTCAGCCATGGAAACCACAGCTGGAAAAAAACCCACCTCTCGAAACCACAGAACTCACAAAGATTGACATGGGGTAACATTAACAGAATGAAATAAACAGAGTGAAAAAACGTGCTCCCAATCACAAAGGTCCCTGAAAAGCCACAGAAGTTTGGCTTGTGGTGAGTTCTGCCTTTTTGTACCCATTTGAAACTGTGTTTTGTTTTGTTTGGGGTTTTTTAAGCTTTCAGGTCTGGGTGTTGAAATTTAGCAGAGAAACTAATGGTCTGAAGTATCCAGCTGGGACAGGCAAGGGGTGTTGCTTGTGTCCACAGACTATCAACATCAACATATTGCGAGTGTGACTTGCTCCTTGCAAGCCACCACCACCACTCCCCACCAGCCAGAGGCACTGGTCAGGCATGTGCTGTCACACAGAGAGCATCGTGATGGCTGAATCCCATCAGATAAGGACAGAGGCTGGACGGAGGCCATACAACTCTTCTCACTTGTATTTTGCACCAGATTCAGAACAAGATAGGTATTCACTGAAAGAAGTCTGTGTCATTCAACTCACAGTATTGTCCAGGTCCTTTTGATTTATATTTTGTATCCTCCATATCGCTTAAAAGATGTATCTTCTGTCTAGGCTTTTAATTTGTAAGCCATGTGACTAGAATGCATGAGGGGTTTATGTTCAAGAATTTCAGGATTTGCTGTCAGTTTTGCACAGGGATACAGAGTAATGCCTACTCCCTTTTTTCTTTTTTTTCTTTTACTCATTAAAGGCAAACCACAAATCTGTGCATTTTAAATCAGCTCTCTGAAATTGCATGGCCGTATAATTGCAATCTATCGGACAAAAAATTAAATCTAAAATTAGGCATAAAAATCACAACATTACCAGTCCTGGATTTAAGGCTTATATTGCTGTGAATTTCTAGGAAAATATTTAAGAATCAATTTAAATGCTAATGAACTGGTTTACCATAAACCTAGATAATAGTCATACTCAACAGCTGCATCAGAGCCATAGTATTGGTCTTTCCTTAGTCGGACTTCACTTATGACATTATGTACATAAATTCACAAGAGCTGCTTTGTATTGCAGACATATGTACCACTGTACAGCAAAAAGGGACTTCCCTGAATCCCTACAGGAGCTAATTTCTCAAAAACTGACATTGTCCACGTGGACTTCAGAAATCTGATTGTAGAGCCAGAGACAAACTTGAGGAAACCAGAGGAGAGGTAAAGGCAGGAGCACTTGTCCCTCCCCCACCATACCTGGTGGCTTGCTGTGTTCCCCATCTTTCCTGTGGGATCTTATCTAAAGCTTGGAGACCTCAAAACAGTCCTACTTTAATCCTTCTGCCAGCTTTGTGCAGTCCCTGTACAGACTTCTTTGAGGACCATAGATGCTTCCCACTGCTGCTGCTGGTGGGGTTACAGTCTTTTAGAGCCTCTTTTCATTTAATTGGGACCAGCTGCATTGTCAACTCTGAAAGGCACCACAGCTGGGCCCTGGGCCATATGATAGAGGTGACAACAAGGTGGGTCCTTCACCCAGCGTGCAGTGACATCGTTCTATGTTTGTTGTAAGACTCCAGGAATAACACTTTCCCACACATTTTCTGAAGCAGTCGTGAGCAGTTCTGTACAAGAAAATCACTCAGGGTCAGGCCATCCACACAAACCAGGAGCTCCTGCTCCATTTGGCCAGTCACTGCTAGCTCATTCTCAAGATGGTGACATCTGGTTTGTCATGGGGTTGTGTGGGTCTGTCTAGTGTCAGAAGAAGGCTTGGTGTAGATTCCTGGCTGTCTTCTATATGGCTGTTCATGTGTTTGATTTTCAGGCATGTCCACTTGGTTACATCCATCCTAGAAAACTAAGCTATGGCCATGGCCACATTGTCATCTACACAGCCGAACGGTGATGGTGATCCCTTGCCCCATTTTGGCCTGTGCTGACCAGCAGTCTCCCAACAACTCCTGGACAAGATGTGCAAATCAGATCCAGGAACATTCCCAATACACAATGTGGGGAAAAAAAATATTTAAATAACATGGGCAAGAGCTGTTCTGTGCCAGGGAACAGCTCCAGGAAAATTCAATTGATTTCTATATTTGTAGCATTCAAAGCCACTTCCATTTCATCAAACTTGTTTGGAAACTACCTAGTAAATCCCAAAGCTATTTGGGGAAGCTGGCAGGGAGGAAAAGGAGGAGTGAAGAAGCAACTAAACACATTTGCCCCAAACTTTATTTGCTAAACAACTGGGTTAAAAAAAAAAAAATAGGTAACATGGTAGTACCAGGCCACGTGCATTAAGCAGGAGAAGAAACCTTCCTGCCTTGCACATGTGCTTTGGGTCAAAACAAGGCAACTGCAGGCAACCACAACCATATCCATGATCTCAAAAATGTGTACATGAGGGAAGAAAAGTTCCAGGAGCGACAAATTGAAGGAATGTGAGAAGGTTGTCCCAGTGGAGCTGTTGGGGGAGGAAAGCTGCTCATGATCTGTCCCTATGTAGCAAAGTGCACTCACCGAGTTTGCTGAAAGGCCACCTGGACTTTCTTCTGCAAGAGGAGACGTGATTTTGAGATGCAGTCTAGCCTGAAAGAGGATGGAGAGGGAGGACAAAGACACAAACCTTTGTTATCCTGGTAGGAATACAACCTGTAGGACAGGGAAGATAGGGCAGTTCTGGAGAACCAGACACTTTACAAGCCCAGCAGCTGCACAATGCACAATGCCACCTTGTTTGTACTGTGTTTCTGCTGAGGTTGTGCCTGAGAGAGCTGCATCATGGGTGTGGCTTCCCTGTGCCAAGCATCCAGTATCCAGAACCAGCAGAGAAACATGGTCCCTGCCAGAAAGCACTCGCACCAGGGAGCAGAGGCACCTCTGCTCCCCTTCTGTGGGCAGAGGGAGGGATGGGGCACTGTGGCTGCCCCCTCCTCTGTGTCTCGGTGAGCTCAATAGCCTCTGATGGGAAAGAGGTGTGGGGACGTCTGCCTGCACTGCTCCTGAACAATTGGAGACTCATTTTCATCATGTTGATCATTCATCACATTGATTGTTAGTGGGTTAGAATTTAAATATTAAAGGACAGCTTCAGATATAAACAGGCAGAAACCTTAGTCCTTTTTCATTAAGAAAACATCTGGGGGCTTTTTTGCCCTCTCCCCTGAACAAGGTTTGAAAAGACAGGTTATCCTCATAAAATCTTATAAACGCCCACGAGACAATTTTACTTTGAAGTATCAGTGTGACAGGGCAAAAGCAGAACAATTTGATACTAATGATTTCAGTCACCATCCTAATGCCTCATGTTTTAAAGATCATTTTGCAATAAAGACATCATGATTTTACAGTCACATTGGAATAATAAACCATAGCACTTATGGAGTACTTTTCCCCTAAAACACAAAATAAATTGGAGCATTTTAGAGTTGGAGAAACTGAGGTCCAAGAATGTGACCTTCTCACAGAACAATCTGGGAGAACCTCGCTTGCCTCTTACTTCTGGGGCTGCCCTTTGGGTCACGCTGTCCCTCACCTGCTGGTTCAGACAAGATGCCTGATGACAACTCTCTGCAGGAGAGAACAGATGCAGATTGATGTTCTTGCTCCCTTCCTTATAACTGTAGGCAGTTTACTAAGGCATCTCAAATAGGAATGTTGAAACTCCCATTAGGAAAAAATAGAAGCAGAAAGAAGAAGTGACATGATCTATTCACAACAGACAAGATAAATACAATTCAGTAGAACACCTGATAATCTCTGGAGGGAAGCGGAGTGGCCACAGATTCACCTTTCCCCATCATTTTTCACTGGAACATTCTCTGTCCCTGCATCTGCATGAGAGAAGCAGCAATGTTGTTCCCAACCCCGGTGGCAGAGGCTCCGTCACCAGCATTACGGACACCATCAGGCAGGGACCACACAGACACACAGCTGCTACAAAGCATTCCTTCGAGAGCAGGGAGAGGGAGGATGTCAGGCTATGTCAGGTTTCTAATTAAGATTCACCAGCCTCCAACCTGGCTTGATTCATTATTCATCTGGAAATTTTCTTCCTTAACTTCTTTTCTTTTGCTGTCACCCACTAAGCAAAAGTATGCATTTCCCTCCCAGAAGCTCCATCGATATCCCTGCTAATATGCAGCTCTCAGGTTGTGACAGAAGAGAAAGACATGGTTACAAACCAGGTCCCAGAGCACTCATCAATATTTACAGGCATCTGACAATGACTTATCTTGGACCATCTACATTTAAACCATGGAAATGCAAATGAGGTGCTGTTTGCATTGTAAGTAGTAAGTGAGTAGTAGTAAGAATATTCTTACATATGACTTCACTAGCAGAAGGCTGTTACTCCTCCAGAAATATTTGCTTTTGGCACTGTCCTGGCATGTCACTGTAACATATAGTCAGGAAGTCAGTTAGGAAGGGCAATAAAAAATACAGAGTGTGTTTCCAAGCTCAGAAACACGTGTACATCGCTTAAAAATTTGTCAGAGGAGAGAGGAGAGGAAAAACTTTTTGCAGCACTTGTGCACCATCAGACCCTCTGCTGCTGTCTTTCATTGCAGCTACCCATCAAGGCGTAAGTGCTGAGCTGATTTAAGGGATTGATCTCGATAGAATATTTAAGGATTCGTGTGATTAAACAGGCAACATTCGAAATGAGCATTTCATCCTCCACCCTTCTTCTCCAGAACGGGATCCTGGGTGTTGCATGTTGCAGGTAGGGTGTGGTAGGGAGGTGTAAGAGAAGGAAGAAGGAAACCCCCTGAACTGAAGCAGTCACCAGAGGCTCTCATTGTGAGACTCCAGAGGAAAAAAAGCAAGCTCCTACTGATGGGGACGTGATCCCTGAGATGAGGTTTCATTTCAGAGTGCACGCTAGACAGGAAGAGCGTGGCCTGTGTTCCCACTGCCCGGTGGAATGGCCCCGTGGGTGCTCTTGCCTGCGATGCTCGTGCTCACTCGCAGCAGCAACTTGGCCCTGGGACACTTGTTGAAAGCCATCCAGAGCCTCAGATGGCACATCAGGGAGCAGAAAGCAATTTCAGCCATGGGATTGCTTCTGGTAGCGGCTCTCATTGCCAACTGAAGGCTGTCAGCCTCCCAAACTGACTTTTACTCTCTGCTAGGGATTGGGGTTTTTTTGTTTTTTTTTTTTTTTTTTTGGTTTTTTTTTTTTTTTGTTCTTTTGTTTTGTTTTGTTTTTAACCGCAGGAATCTTTATTCTAGGCATCATTTGCAGAGTTGGCTGGAAAGATATAGACCATCATTTAATCAGTTTCCCTGGATCCAAATCTTCATCTTTCTTTGTCCTCGCATGACTGAGAAATGCACCCAGGGCTGCTCTGGGAGCAGAGGCCACTCTCTGGAATAAGGCAAAGCCCCAGGAGAGCAGAGGTAATTTCACTACGTCTTGGATGTGTGAGACGTGGGAGAACAGCCTCCCTCTTTTTTGCCACTTGCTTTTGTTGCTGTGTATGAAAAGCTATTTCCAAATGATGAAAGTGTTTGCCAGGAGTAGATAGGTTGCTATGAATGGCATTGCTTTTGAATCCTGTTGATAATTAGCATCCTTCCCTGTGCACTTTTTCCTTCCTTTTCTTTTTTCTTTTCAGTTTACTTTTTATTTTTAGGGCCTGTATCTAATAAATTTCTTTCCCTTACATGAAAGGCTTAATAGTCCATTGCCTGATTTCCATTTTAATTAAGCACGTGGCTTCTCTCAATAACTGCCACATCTTTTCTTCCTCAGTATATACTTTTGTACTCTTAGCAATGATCTGATAACATTATCAGAGCAAAATACATAGAACAAGAAACCATGGGGATTAGATATCAAGGAGGACACTATAGGGATCATGTTAATTGAGGCAACCAGCAAGATTAAGATAAGTCTTGCTGCTTTCTCATATTGGTCTTAATGACACAATGCAGAGCCCAAAGCACTTTACCTGCTGTACAATGTAGTTGAGTCGCTTTCTTCCCCAGGGTGTGTAATCTAATCTTCTAGATAAAACACTTAGCAGAGGGAAGCCAGCTGGTGTTAAAAGCTGTATTTCTAAGATACAGCACGTGTGTAAGGCTTTAAAAACTACTAAAAATAGTGAAGGCCAATAGAAAAAAATGTATTTTTGTGTGTATGTGACTACACAGAGAGATAAGACAGAAATATGTGTGTGTGTGTGAGCGCATGGGCTGCCCTGAACTAGGTTGAAGCTGTTCCAGCTTCAACAGGGATGTTTGCTCAGGTGATCTCCAGAGGTCTCTCTAAACAATTTTTCTCTGACTTTCTGAAAGAAACCCGTGGGAGTGGAGGTGCTGCAATTTAACTTTATAATTTTTAAAAAGATTATTCCTGCTTTAAGAATATTGACTTTTTCCTTAAAAAAAATAACCCCCTTCTTTTTGCAATTAAAATAAAGATACCTCTGCAGCAAATGATTTTGCATAAATAGGCTTTGAATAATGGAGCTTTTGTCAAGAAAAAAAATAGGCACTACCTAAACCTTTTTCAAATCAATTCTTGACAGAGCTCTTCAAACAGAGATAAACATTGCTGGTGTAATGACTTGCCACATGACCTTGCACTTGAAGTGCCAAGCGAAGTGAAAAATAACACACTCAAACAAGAAAAAGTGCTGATTTTGATTCCCCAAATAATATTTTTCCAGCTGGAACTATTTCTGCTGTGGGCTTGCATGCACATACAGAAAGGAAGTTAAGATTTTTCCTTCAGCAATATGTGACATTTCCCCCTTGACTAGATAACTGAGAGGCTATTTGGGCTCCCTGAAAACACTTCGGCACTCTGGAAGCAATACAGCTCGAAAGCAATTCAGGAGGAAGGATAAGTCTTGCAGTTGAGGCAAAGGATTAAGGAGTCGAGTTCAGTTTGGTTCTGCCTTGCCTGACCCCTGAACCAGGCTCTTCTTCCCTCCAAGCCTCACGTTCCCACAGGGTTGTGGGTATCAGGGGCTCTTCTTGAGCCAGGGACACTCTCCCACCTCCTGCAACACCAGAGCCCTTGTTTTCCATGAGTTTATAGACCAACACAAGGGTTTGGGCAGCAAGCAGGAGGAACTGAAAGCAGTCAGTGATAGGAAGAAATCTGATATCACCAGCCTACTGAAACCTTCTGGAAGCTTTGAACAGTGGCAGTGTTAAAAGCAGTGGGTAAGACCTGCCTGGACAGGTGGCACATTTGCCACCGTTACCGGTCTGGGGACAGCAGACATGTCAGAGGCAGAAACTATCCACTGCTTGGTACTTAAAGGAACTAGTTTCCCAAACTGAGAAAAGATACAAGAGAAACTGAGTGTAAAAAAATTATTAGGGAGAAGCACATATTAAATGGCCAAAAAGCCATTACTTCACAGTAAAAGAGCTGAATAATATTGGTGAAAAGTCCATTCTCTTTCAATGGAAGAATGCAGGCAGGAATAACGAATTAAAAAGCAATATGCAACATATGGGGGAAAGAGGGAGGTAATAAAAATCCATATAAATAAGAGCTTATGAAGTGTAGAAAATTGATAAAGGATGCTAAAGACATGAGAAAAAAATCCATGGCTGATCAGGCTTTGTTTAAAAAGAAAGGTTTCTTGAAAACTCGTTAATAATAGCAGAAAAAATATCAATGCCATAGTCTCATTACTAGCTGGAGATAGCCAATTCATTAATAATGATGAAAAAAAAAAAGGCAGAATTGTTCAACAATTATTTCTGCTCTCTATTTGGAATAATGTATTTTCTGACATATCATTAATTAAGAAAGATATTGAAAACTTACGCTGGGGTTAAGTGGTTTTGAAATCTGAAGGTCCACAAAAGTGGCCCCCAGGAGACAATGCAGGATATTTTTAGGCTGGGTGTGTGTAAATTTTTAATAAGTCAAGAAATAATGGGAAAATTCTCAAAGGTCAATGTCAATATTGTGTAAAAATTCCAAGACAAATGAAACCACCCTAGTAAATATAGTCCAGTTCAGTTGATACCGATCCAAGGCAAAGTAATGGAGAAATTGATGGAAGATTTTATTAATAAAGTATTAGAAGATAGGAGTATAATTAATATGATCTTACTGAGAACAGGTCTGTGATTTCAGACTGATCACCTGGGGTGGGAGGTACAGTTGGCAGAGGGTAACCAGGAAAGACCAATGTGTTCAACGTGCAAGGCTCATTTGTGCAGGATACCAAGGACCAGGGCACAACTCCCCCCTCCATCTGTCTCCTAATCTGGCGAGGGGTGGGCAGCCCCCACAGCTGGGGCCACGCAGTGATGGGAGGCACAAAATAAAAAACACAAGACCCAGGGACACGGAGTCTGAAATTTTTCAGGGGAGTGGGAGGTAGAGGAGCTTGGTGGCTCCAGGTGGCAGGGGTGGCCCAGATGTCCACGGCAGTGGATGCAAGGGGGCTGGGGTTGTAATGAAATGAAGGACACTGAGATAGTCACAGGGGGTCAGTGGGGCAGGGGGCAGGAGTGAAAGCAAGGCCAGCAGAAAGGCAGTAGGATGGAGAGCTTAGGAGTGGAATGAGAAATTTCTGATTTTGGCAATAAATAATGATGTTGGAAGAGCCACATTCTGAGCAAGGGATGAGGCAGGATCCTGTGGGAGAAGCAGTGGGTGATTGTGCTGTGGCCAACTGCAGTGTCACATGCACCTCATGCAGAAGGCAAACTTCTGACTTGGGCCACTAATATTTACAAGCAGAGAGGTAGTTCAAATGGCTTTTCTGATTTGATTTGTTGTTCTTTAATACAGAAAAGTAATTCAGATAAATAAATAAGGTGATTATGCAGCAGCCTGCAAAAAAAAAAATTGAAACAAGGGGAGGAAACAGGGCAGTGCAGGTTGCTTCAGGAAGTGAGGGGAGCAGCTGCGTTGTGGGATGTTCAGTTGGCAAAGAAATAAAGGATTAAAAGGAGAGAAGTGGCATGTGATATAGACTTTAGAGGCTTCATCAAATGTCCTTAACCAGCTTTCATGAAAAGATGAGTCTGTGACTGAACTACCCTCCTAAAGGAGTGCTCCAGCAGATTAGCAGAGAATAAAATGAAGGATCATTTTACTCTTGAAGCTGTTGAATTCCTTCCTTTTATTGAAACAGTGAATTGCAGATTTTGCTTATCAAAGTTCCAGGTTCCTTTGGAGCTGTTTGATGAGGAGCCACATTCTGCCTTGACTTCCATCCCAGGCATCCCCACCAAGTTCAATGACGTCTCGTGGAGAGTAAAGCAGGGCAGACGTTAGCTTGATGCTTTTAACAGTGTTATGGCTGCTAATGAAGCGTGATCTGATCTGGTACATGTTCAGAGACTGTCGCCGGTGTCTGCAGCAGAATAGACCATCTTTAATGTGAAGATGTAATTGATTTGTCAGTGCGTCATGTATACAGGAAAGTAAAACAAGTACTCTCTTTTGTTTGATTTTGTTCTCGCTTAGGGTTTTCTTGGATAAAACATGAAAGAAATGGTCTGGGCATTTTTGGCAATGAAAAGGTTTTATTTTCCCCTGCTTCTGCCCCACCCAAAAGTAATGAAGCTGTCTGGCTTGTTAGATAGCACAGGCAAGTTTTAAGACTCCCATTATAAAATAAAGAATGGGAATTTTTCTTTTATAAGGAAGAATTGTAGAACTGGAAACGATCCATATTTGGGACATAAATGCAAGCTGTTATGCAGATCAAAGTATCTATTTGGAGATGAATTACTCAACAGCATCTATCTATGCCTCTTCAACACCTGCAGATTAGCAATGTAATCGTGTGGAGGTTGCTATAGCTACATCTCTAGAGCAGGTGGAGTTCTTCATCTCTTGGAGCATTATGTTCATTCTCTGCAAATAAACTGTATAAGAGTATATTTAAAATGTCACCCTAGCAGCGTCAGCCCCTGTCTGTAGCTTACACTGTCACGTCAGATCTGTCCTTTCCCTATTAGTCCTGATTGTTTTCTCTAGAAACAATGCCACTTCCATCTGAGCCTCATGCCTTCTCTCTAAATGTAAGTGAATGGGCACCAGGGCCTTGCCAAACCAGACCTAGTAAGGTCATACGACAAATGCTTGAGTTTAAGCTGAGGACGACTGCTCAACTTTATCTAGCAGATACGTAGTCTTGCCTCAGGGTTGATGGCATGTAAGACTGTAAGCTGGAGCTAGACACAGCATGTAGCAAAACTTCCAGCCTTCGGCAACAATACTTTGCAGGATCTGATCGAATGCTCAGGCTGTGGTCAGCCAGCAGGAGTGCTGGTTGTGGTGGTTTTCAGCTGGCTGTTTACCTAAGTCACTTCCCGAGCAAGGGCTCCGCTAGCCTTGTTTTTGTTGTTATTTTTGTTGCATCAAATACTTTAGCCTTCTTGTTTGGGCTCCCCCACTGTTTACTACAACAAAGGGTTGCCCAGATGACCTTTCCTTCTAGCTGGCTGTCTGCAGTGACTGGCATATGCTGCAACCCTTAGCCCTCTGCCAGTCAAGTGCCCATCATGCTAACCTGTGTGAAAAATCAACGGCAGTCCTGGTACAAAAAGCTGGGAGCATAAAAGAAGATCCGTGACAAGTAGGAAAAAAAAATTAGAATGCTTTGACTTGCCTAATTTTGTCATCCCCCTTGTTTGTCTTTTGCTGTAGTTCTTCATCAAGTGCAAGCTTTTCATTCCCCAGTGAAGGGAGGTAAGGAGAGATTTCTTATTAAAAATTGTCAACAGCAACAACAACAACAGAGGATGTTTTCTCTCCCTGGCAAATTTTAATTTTTGCACTAGAAAGCTGTATATCAGAAAATGGCCCAAACACAGCAATACTTCAAAAGCTTTTGAATAGAAAGCTCCAGTTTTCCCCAGAAAGCAGATACTTTTGAAAGTAAAAAATTTTGCTAAGCAGTAGAATGACCAACTTAATCTTCAGCACCATTCTGTTTCCACTTATTCCCTTTTCCTCCAGTTTGTTTTTGTCTCTTAAGTCATGTCTCTGATATGCTGACTCTTTAACTTTTTCTAAATTCCTGAAATATGCATGCTGCTTGGGGCCTGCTAACTTTTATCTGCCCCAAAAAATCAGCACTGAAAACTTTATTTCCATAAATTCAGGCAGAGAAAATTATGTCATACTGGTTTGAGACAAACCCATCTTCAGGTCAATTGGTGTATTACACGTTATGTCTGTATTTTTCTCTCTCTGTCTTCAGACTGTCACCTTTCAGGCAGTTTCTTCTATATGTTCTCCAGACTGCTGGCACCGATGACAATAACGAAGAGGCCATTCATTATGAAAGAGGCTGTTTAGTGTCCAGTCTTTCCACTTATTTCAGGAATGGCTGTTGAAAAAGTGAGCCACACGAAGGCAGCACGGAAGAAATCACTTCAGCCTTGACTTTCTTTTCTTCTGATGCAGCCTTGGTCATAGCCAGCAATCAAAATGTCACCAAAAGCGGCAATGTGTGTTCTGTCTTTGAAAAACGTGTGGGTTTAAATCCCAGAAGTGAAGCCAGCTACGGTGCCATGAGCTGCGAGAGGCGGCTCCTCCTCTCCAGGTGCTGAACTCCCATCAGCACCGACCCATAGCAGAGCAGGAATTAAACCTGGGTAAACATATGGCTTGGAGAAGGTGTGCCCAACTGACAGCTATGAAAATGGATTAATTTGTTTTTTCAAGCTTCAAGTCCAGAATGAGGGCTCATTTTTTCGCTCTTTGAGCCTTTTTTTCTGTTTTTTTTTTTCTCTGAGACCCATTATGATTTGTAAACTGTTAATTTTGTACTACACCAAATTGAGAGCAACATTTGTTCATGATTTAGCTGCCAGAACTTGAGCTTATTCTTGCCTGCCTTGCAAATAAAAAAGATACGCACATATTTGCTATACACACACATGCATGACCAATATTTTCAAAAGCAGCTGGCAACATGGCAGGCTGCGGTTTCCCACCCTGAGACTCCTGCAGTGGGCTTCCTTCCCTGAAAGCAAGCCTTCCTTAAGACATCTCCAATCAAGCAAATAAAATTTTAGATGTACCCCATATAATTAGTCACTTTTCAGACAAGCAACCTTAACCATCAAAAATGAAGGATGTGGTCCTAAGAATTGACAGTGTGCCCCTTTTACCCATGGTACCAGCAGATATTTTTCTGGAGGGGAAAAGCTCTTGATTGGAAGTCTCCTGGATGATTTTGTTACAGAGAAAATAAAAGAAAGTCAGTCTGTTTGAAGTGATAGCAACCAGTACTTAGGCTAAGGCCCAAGCTCTTGTTTCTTACCTAAAAGAAATGCAAAGAGAAAAGAAAAACTACAAAACATGGCATCTATTTATTTTTTGGGGGGAGCCAGGATAGATGATGGAAGCTTATCTCCATCCCACAGTACAGCATTGTGCTCGCAGCCCCTGTAACTGAGCTCAAACACAGATATGGCCCATGCCATGCTAAGCCCTGGGGGTCCATCGGTGGGACAGTGGTCCCACAGTAAGCTGGCGCATCCACCACCAGCTGCTGGTGGAGCCTTGGGCACGCTGGCCGGCACCTCGCTGCCGACACCGATGCGCCCGGCCATTCAGAGGCCAAGGAGCTGAAGCCAGTTCCCCTGCAATTCACGGCACAGCTTCCTCTCTTTTCCCATTGCTATGGAAATATTGTTTCTTGAGGCAGTGCTAATTCTTCTTTCATCAATCAATTAGGGCCGGGCTTTGCATTCGGTTGTGTGTTTCCCCAGCACTTTTCCTTTTGATATTATTTTCTCCATGACAAATTAACCACAGCTGGACCTGTCTTGAATTGCTAAGGATATTCGTATATAAAGTGAAGAAAAAAAGACATAGTAAGAATGAGAAGCAGGAATAAATTGATATTTTGAAGGGGAAAGCGTGGAAATACCAGGGACCTGACAGCTGTCCAGGGAAGAGGATGTCCTCTGATTGCCTGTCTGGTCAGGTCACACCGTCTACCAGGGTCAGGAAGGCTAACAGTGAAGGGCAAAACCCATACATAGCTCCTGGATATATTAGTGGTGACAATCCTTGTTATGCTGAGCTATATAACTATCCAGGAGCTCTCAGGAAAAGTCCAGTAATGAGGCTCTCCCTTATCCCTTTACCACAAACTCAGTAAAGCCAAGACTCTCATATTCTATGTAGGGACATGTTCTCTCAAGGAAAAGAAAAAGGAAAAAAAAAATCTTATTTTCTTTTTTTTTTTTTTTTACTACTATAACAATCTGATACCAGGAGCTTTGAAATTCTCACATCATGTGCTTCTTTAGTTCAACCCAACTTATTTTACATTTTCCCTCTGCCTTCCCCCACTTTCTGTGCTTCATTGCTGCAACAGTCTCCCATAACACATTAGCAGATTTAAAATAACCTTCTACTCTTCATCTACTTTGGCCAATTTAAAACTAGACAAACTACCCTAGGCACCATGGAGCAGATGAAGCACCACGCGCAGGTGTGTGTGTATATTGGCTCTGATCTAAAGGGAACAATTCTAGTAGCAAAAGGAAAGAGGTTATTTTTAGTTCCAAGATGTCTGATTTTGCACCCCTCTTTTCTGCTGATTTTTCTTCTCTTCTGCTAAGACAATTAACCAAAGGTCCAGAAAAGTAATAATTACAGTTATTGTGCGACAGGAGCAATAATTCATGAACAACGGGACATAAAAATCCCCCATCAGTGCATTCATCTTTCCTGAAATGGCCAGATCCTAATAATTAGAGCTGAGTGAGCAGCAGGGAGAGCTATGTGCAGAGACAGAGCTGTGTTTTGAATTGATCCTGGATGCAGATGTGTCTTGAAGACTGGTGTGAAAAGGGCTTTTAGCTGTCAGCTTTCGCCCCTGTGCTGGTTTTGGCTGGGACAGAGTTAATTTTGTTCATAGTAGCTTATATGGGGCTGTGTTTTGGATTTGTGCTAAAAAAGGTGTTGGTAACACAGGGATATTTTAGTTATTGCTGAGAAGGGTTTACACAGAGTCAAGGCCTTTTCTGCTGCTCGCTCCACCCCACCAGTGAGTGGTCTGGGGGTGTACAAGAAGTTGGGAGGGATCACAGCTGGTATAGCTGACCCCAAATGACCAAATGGATATTCCATACCGTATGACATTGTGCTCAATATATAAAGCTGGGGAAAGAAGGAAGGGGGGCACATTTGGAGTGATTGTGTTTGTCTTCAAAAGTAACCATTACAAGTGATGGAGCCCATCTGTCCTAGAGATGGCTGAACACCTGCCTGCCCATGCGAAGTGGTGAATGAATTCCTTGTTTTGTTTTGCTTGTGTGCACAGCTTTTATCCTACCTATTAAACTGTCTTTATCTCAGTGCACAGATTTTCTGACTTTTACTCCTCCCGTTCTCTTCCTCATCCCACCGGGACAAAAGTAAAAGAGCAGCTGTGTGGTGCTCAACTGCAGGCTGGGGTTAAACCCTGACAGCCCCCCACCTCCATGTGGATATTTTGAGAGGACCTTTGATTCGGAGACATCAGTGAGGGACCCGACACAGCACCAGGTACAGATGCAGATACAGTCCTGAAGCAAAGGCAACCTGCATGCTGGCTGTACATGCGTGCGAGGAAAGATGTAAAGAAGCTCAGGAATACAGAGGCTCAGAAATGTCAAGGAAATGTTAATATCATGGGTGTGTTTTCAAAATTAAAATTACTACAATGCCTGTATTAGCATGAGGAGGTTCAACAGGAACAAAAACCCGTAGGTCATGGGAGGGGAGGAGAGGAGCTGGGAGCTGTGTCATCAGCCCACACAACAGCTGAATAGATCTGGGTGACTGAGCTCTTGCTGTACAGTGGGCAGAGGAAAAAAACTGGCCAAAAGCGACACCAGCACCCTGCTGGCCCATGACACTCACCTGTAGAAAGGGCCACATAACTGGGCAATTGCCATCTCCCAGCCTACGAGCACTGCTGGTTTTCTTGTATTATAGAACTCAGTATTCACACAATGTTTTGTATGGCAACTTAAGATACAAAACTCTTTAGCAAGGAATTGGACCAGGTTTTTCTCAAACACTTAATAATTCGCCTCAAAGATCATTTGTGCTGGTTATTAAGCGGTCTTAACCAGGTTCACTCTATCTACTGACTGGACTGGATGGCAAATTATAGAAATTTCTGGGTAACCTGAGCTGACACAAAATCTGTTTCCCCACTGTGCTTCCTTAAGCACATGCAAAAATCAATAGCTCATAAAGCCCTTCAATGCCTCTGTCCCCACGTGAACTCCATTTTTTTCCCAGCTGCTACTCATTTACCTGCCAAGGCAGATAGATGCTTTCCTGAGAATTGCTGCTGATGTTACATCACCAAAGGTGAATTGATGTCAAGACACCATAGAGTACATGAACATGAGCCTATTCAGAAACCATGGTTTGTTTCCCCACATCTTCACACGTAATGCTAAAAGAGCAGCTGCTATAGGGAGAACTATTTTCTCCAACCGATGCATCCTGTCTGCTTCCCCCAGCCCACACCTTCTGCCTCCCTGCCCCCATGAGATGCACTAAATTTTGGGGCAGACCAAAAAATCCTATTCATTCGGACTTGTCCAAGAACGGAACACGATAAAAAAGGCATGTCTGCCAAACCTGTAAAGCGAGTAGGAACTGGAGTATTACTTTCTCCTCTGACTTGTTATAGAACAGTTCATTGCATGTGGAAAAACATGACATCTTGTTAGACAAGTCCTGGGGCTCTATACCCTCTTGTGCTGCTTCATGGCTGCATCTCTGGCATAAATCAAGGGCCCTAAGCTGATATAAAGTCTGTCTTATTTACTACATAGAGTTTTTAATGTTATATTTAGGATTGTTGTTGCTTTTTTCCCTTCATCTGAATTTGAAAACAGTTCCTGGCAATAGCGTATTGAACAAAATCTTAGAGATTGATGGGCTTGGTTGGTTTTGTGTGGGGAGGTAAAGGACATTTCAGCTATGACAATTGTACTTTAGATCCCCTACTTACTTACTTGGTAACTTTCATTATGATTTAAGTACTCTTCAGGATGGAATTAAAATTGTACTTTTCGAATTTAGTGCACTTTAAGACTTGTAAATTCTCCAGTGGTACTCTAGCTTGGAGAAAATGCTCATTAATCTCTGTTATTTTCTTACTATCAATAATTTTTAAGGCCTGTTCCACAAATACTTCGGGTAAAATGCTTAGTGGCTATTTTCTCAGAGCACTTAGGATCATTAGGGTGGCAACAGAAAACAGTTATAGCTTTGGCTTTTTTTATTTGCTCTGCCAAATCATTTAGCAAAAAGTGTCAGCATGAAAAGGGGAGCAGTAATCTCCCATTCCCTCGCTGTGCAGCTCTGAACCAATAGCACCCATGTTTCCTGCATGTAGGGGCCAAATATTTTGCATTACTACACATTATTTTAAAACTAAGCCTTGCCCTTCGTGCATGAATATTTCAAAATATATCTCAGCTTTCAGCATTGTTGAGCAACAGGTAGAGTTCCCAGCAACTTGGCTTTGGATAGCCCTGCTCATGGGCAGAGGTGGGAAAGAAGCTCCATAATCAATATGTCTGGAGAGAGGGAGCCCTTGTGGGTGGGGAAATGGAGAAGAAATGCTCACTGTCCCACCGCCTTCCTCTGCAGGTAGATCCTTCAGCTTGACTGGAATCAGTGGAAACCTGATCTCTGTGCCCACAGCAATCACACTGCAGTCTTCGGGTTTAATTCTCCTGGGTACACCAGAGGTTTCCTCCTGGTGGGCACACTCCCATGCTCTCTTTCTCCAGCAAGTAGCCACGATTCAGGAAACTTTTTCTGCTGGTTGGTACTGGGGTTCTGCAGTACTGGAGAGCTGGATGATGAAATGTCTGATCCATGTCTGTCCACAGTCTCATGCTACTTCCTCTCTGAAGTTATGCTCCAGCACTGACATCCACTAACCCATCTAACCACGGGTTAACTTTTTGTCTGTTTTCTGTAAGCTGTTGTGGGTTTTGTTTCCATTTCTCAAATAAGTTTCTTCACCCTTTGTTTCCCGAAGCAGAATCTCAGGCATGAGTTCCAGAAATTCCTCTGAAGTACTTTAAAAGGTACAGTGGTAGAGACCAGCTTGAGCTGGGTGCCTCCAGAGAGGGACTCAGAACAAAGAAGTCTCTGAACAATTACACCCTTACAATCTAAGTTTCCCACCCCTCGTGTGCCAGTTCAGGCTTATTGTAAAATTAGGGTCTGGGGTCCCTTGTTCTTCATCGGATCCCTTCATTTTCATCAGGCAGATCGTTTCCTCTCTCTGCAGTCAGTAGGTTGTCTTTCACTAACCAGCATTGACATCAGTCTAGGTGCTGTCCTGTCAGATGCCATGTGCACTACTGGAAAGTTTAAAAAGTCCTTGGTCTCCTTGACAAGAGCCAAAACATCAGTAAGCTTTCACATTCTGCTGTTTCGTGTCTCCAGGTGTACCATTCCTTTTCTTGTCTCTAGGGATGGATGCAACTTTTTCTGACTATCGTAGCTCCATTGTCTTCTGGCTTGAACTGACTCTGGGGACCATCCTTTGCTTAACTAGACAAAAATTTGACATCTAGGGGAAAGTTCATGGCTTGTGGCCTAAGATTTAGCAAATTTGGTTACTCATGCTGAGTTATGCTAAGCAAGATCTATATGAGCATTAAACGAACTCGCACGAAAGTCCTGTCCTATTGTGCTTATACAAACCTCTTGATTGTACGAGCACAATAAGCTAAAGCCTGGATACAGGCTAAGGCAGTCTATATTTCCTAACACCAATAGGCATATTACTTGATTAATGATCTTTCCGTTAACATTTGCCCATATTCCATATGGGATCTGATTGACTTATCTAAGTGCCCAAAATACTTAAAATTATAATATCTTTTGTTTCTCAGCTGACCTCTGTTTTTAATAGCACAATGTATTTCTTCCTCCTCCAAAGAAAAAAAAAAACAAACATTTTCTGGTTTGTCCAAACTCATGTTGAATGTTACTTGTGATTCGTGTTGTCACCTTGCACAGTATTCTAACGAAACAGAGCATGGACAGGCTCTGTCAGGTAGAGTTTTTTAATGTACTTGTCGTTACTCTTCTGTCTAGATTAAGAGATAAATTTTGTGATGGTAGATGAATTTGTAGACCCCCATCTCTTTGTAATCACACCGGCTATTCAAAAGAGGGAGGCTGCTTTTCTTTCAACCAACAATTATAGCACTTTCCTGGATGCAAGTCAAAAAATATTTACATCAGTATAAATAAGCAGTGTGTAACTATAAATAAAGAACACAGGTAATAAAATGTTATCATTGAAGTTGAAATTAAAATTGAATCCTGCCAAGCCCTAAACATAGATCATGACAGAAAAATCCAATACATTTTTTTTTTTTTTGAGGTGCTGTAATTATAGACTAGGTAAAGGAAAAAAAGATTATACAACAGACATAATTTGTAATGATTTCAGTAACATTTCTGTAACGGTGTGAAAAAATGGCTACTTGTGCATGGCATCTACATGTGCATGTATACCCCCCCACCGCGAGCTGCCATCCACAGCATATACTTACCTTTTAACACAAGTGATGCCATGGGCTGTGTGACCATGGGCTGTGTGACCATAGGCCTGTTTCCAAAGAGGATGCACCAGTGTCTGCTGCATGACTCCTGCCAGGGCTCTTCCCAACCCTGGCCCCTTGCAGCCTGGTCCCCTCACCTGGCAGAGCCCCTGATGTAAGACCCAAAGACAAATTGGGAAGAAGTTTCCAAACCCAGGGACAATCCCCATGTGACGAACAGCTAGGTGACAGCTTGCAGACCGTGATGACAGGGGGACACCACACCTTGATGGAGTCCCAAGGTAGAGTCCCAAGCACACCAAGGTGCTGCCCATGCGCCTTTGTCACAGTCTGACCTGCCTCTGTCTCCACTATGGACTGTCCTGGGGTGCTTGCTTTTGACAGAGGCCTTCCCCATCTTTGGGCCAAGAGCTCCACTCTTCTCTTGCAGGCAGTTTATCCATGCTGTAACTAGCTGCTAGATGGGTAGTCATTTACAGAAAGAGATAAATTAAGAAGCCCTCAGGCAGAGGGATATGTTGACTGAGCCTAAACCCAAGCCTTTCATCTCCAAGAAAGTTGCTTATTGCGGGGGCTTGGTCTGAGCACTGTGCCGTCCATTGGCAGTGCAGGGAAAGGTTCGTCTTCACCGGGAGCACAGCCTGGAGTGGAAAATCACAGGTGGGCTCAGAAATGCCCTCATAGCTGTTCACGGCAAAGCAGAAAGCATTCCCTTTAAGTTACCAGGAGTGGAGTCTCTGGAAAGCAAGGCTTGAGGCAAAAAGCAATTTCTTGTACTTCAATAGCTGAAAATAAAGCTTTAAAAAATCAGAACATGTCAGGGAATTAAATGAGAACCACAAATTTAGCAGGGCTAGTGATTGCCCAGGAGAATATCGAGGAGCAATGTATAGAAAAGAGGGTTTTTGAGACACAGTTAAGTGAATTACTGGTCCCATCCATAACATCTGTTACAGTTCTGGTTGCTGGGTATTTACTTTCAAAGAAATCAGCTTCCACTACTGTCTTCTGAGGAGCCCTAAATCAGGTGTGCAGATGCAATTACTGAAAATGGATCTGTCAGAGCAAATCTCTCGTAATCAAGGAGGCCTGTTTGGGCCACCCTCTTGAACCCACCTTTGCCTCAGGGATGACCTAAACCAATGTTCCTCAAAAACACTGGGAATGAGCAACGCAAGTACAAGGCAGACTTACTAAAAAGGTTAATGAAACTTCAAAATATTTGCCACAAGCTGGTAATGGCGTCTGGGAGTCAACCATCCACAGGGAACGTCAAATAGTGTTATCTTCGGATCTCCATCAAAACAGTTGGGATTACCTTAGTGCCAAACAGCAGACGTAACCTGATGCCATTTCAGAAGCACCAGCAGCCCCTGATGGGCAACGTATAGCCAGAGCTTCTTGCACCTTTATGCAGTAGCAGGTACTTGTTTTGATGAGGCTTCAGTGCACAGTGCATGACAGATGAATTATAAAGTGAGTACAGCTGAAGAATGGGCGTGAGATCCTCCTCTGCTCATCTGTGCTCAGCCCATTGACTTAGGTGTCTGAGCAATGAGGTCTTTCATCATTTAGCCAGACATCTATTTGGTTGTTTCTTATTATAGATGGCATTGCCACCAACTTGTCCTTTTGCTTTGACTTGTGCAAGTTTCCGTAGGAAATTACACATAAATATATCAAAGGTTATTGACCGTGTCAAAAATGAATATGCTAACATTTCTGGTTTTCAGACATATTTTGGGATTTTTTTGTTGTTGTTTTTGTTACTATTGTTGGTTTTGGCTTCAGTTTTTTTCGAATAAAATTTTGCTCAAGGGACTGCTGTTGACTGAGGCTCTGCAGCATGTGCTTGCTTCAGTCTCTGCTCTGCACAGCAAAGACACATGGAAATCCATTGATCCTGATTAACTTCAGGCAAATGTTTCAGAACTCTCCTGAAAGGGGATGAACTTTCATTTAGAGCAATGATTTCTGTACTGACCCTTCTGTGAAACAGGCAGAAAAAAACATAGGTATTGCCTTCTCACAGCCTTTGTCAGAATTACTCAGCCTTTACCCCTAAAGTCTATATAGTTCAGATGAAAATGCTCACATAAAAGTTTGGGTTTGAAGAAGATTTCCAACTTTTTTTTTTTTTTTAATAAAAGAAAATATTGGGTTTTATTTACTTACATTCTCTGTTTTTATTGTAGTTTGGGTAAAGGGGAAAATTATAAATACAAGTTTTATATTTCATGAGAAAAGACTGTATATATATATAGATATTTTCTCTTTTTAAAAAAATCATCCTTTCAACTTCCAAATATTTATCCAAATATTTTTATTCCCCTCTGTACGCCAGACATTTGATCTATATAAGGCAATGCTGCGTTTAACCTTGCTAGCACTGAAAGCGATAAAATGTCAAATGAATAGGTGAAAGGGGATAGTAAATCTCCATTGCTGAATTATCTGGCAGGTTCTGAGTCATGAGAAGATGTCAACAAAATATAATTTATTTAATATTGATGAATATGACCGTAATACACTTGGAAATAAATAACAATCAACACAGATATTTAGAAAACATTTATATAGGAAAAGACCTTGGGGTTGTAGTGGGTAATGAAAAGTGTAAGAGCTCACATTTCAAGGAGAGCAATCACCATCCCGGGGTGTACAGAGTAAAGAGGGCTCTGTCGTGTGATAAAAAAAGGAGTGATGAGTGCAGCATTATGCAGTCCGGGTAAGGCAGGAGCTGGAGCACAACACACATTTTCAAGCCTCACTTTCTAAAAAGGACACTGAAAAGTGGCAGGGGAGCTAAGGATGGGCAATGAGAATGGTGAAGGGAACTGCAAGGTGGTGGATATGATGGAATGTAACTACCAGGGCGGGAAGGAGTCCCAGCTAATGCCAGGACGAGAGCTAATATTTGTGTGCTGGTAGGACGGACCTTCCCTGCAGCAGAGATGGTAAAAGGTTCTCGAATTAAAAGTGGAACAATCTCATTTAGATACAAGAGAAATTACTTAATAATGAGGGCTGTTACACAGGCAATAGAATAAGCTGTCGGGTGAGCGACTGAACATGAGTCACTATCAGTAGAAAGTTTCCAAGGCAAGACTGGAAAATGTAGCAGTGGGATTGCCATAGAAGCCTCTCAGCATCATTTGAGCACAGCTGATCTACAAAGTCCTTTGCTGTCTTTTTCATCTGCAATTCTGGGATCTCATAGGCTGCAAAAATGACTCCACACACAACAGAGGAGGTGTTACGCCCAGTTTATTAATTAAATCCATCTGCCACACACAATAAGCTTACATTGTGAGTGGGACAACAGGTCCAGCCCTGCAAGCCTAACTCCAGCTGTCACATCTGCTTTACAAGCATTTGCAAGTGCAGGTCCAGAAGCTGGAGATGCTGTGTTTGGAGTCACCCGCAGAGGTGGCTTCTACCACACACATTTGCAAAGGAAGCTGGCACAGCTCCTGTCTATTTTGAAACGTTTGCTTCTGGAATTTGCAATGCTTGTACCAGTTAAATACTAAATTATCATAAATATAATTTACATGTTCCCCAAATAAGGGAATGCAAGTGGAGAAGAGGGTTTCTGAATGTTCATATTTCCAAATTAAAGGAATGTAAATGAGCCTGCTGTTCAATTCAGTGTGTAATGTGCTATTTCACGGTTGTCTCCTTGATATTATAGGCTCCTTTTACATAAGGCAATGTCACATCCCACCCAAATCACCATGAGATAAAGATGCTCCCCTTTAATGTAATAAAGGACAATGACAATATTCCAACAGAGAAAACAGCACGCATACTGATTTGGTACAAATGCACCATCTTTTGCTGGAAATACTCCACCATGTCCCCTCCACCACAACATGCAACGTTGCATAGCACCTTTTGTCAAAAAAGCCCTTCATGGCAAGGATCCGGTTGACTCCTCGTTCCTTCTTCGAGCACCCCACAGCTTACTGAGGATGTGTCTGCTTCACACGGAGTGGTCTGTCTCCTGACAGCACAGCCATGATGCTCAGGAGCACAGCTCAGCCTGCTTCTTGCCATATGATTTCTGCTCTGCTTGTTTTCCTTGTGTCCTTATAGCCAAGCAGAGGGAAATTATAGGATGGTTCAAAATTCATTCATTAGGTGATGGTGACAGCTGTTCCCTCCCACCCTGGTTATCTTTACAGGAAAAGCGAGTGCTGTGTGTAGCATGATTAAAAGGCCAGTGGGAGGAGAGCAAGGTAATGATTTGTTAGACTTTAAGTCAATCATAGCTCAGTGTGGAAAACCATAAAACATCTTTACTTCTACCAACAGGTGAAATTTATAGTGCTGTTCACTGAAAAGTGAAATGCTCCCACAGGGTGAGGGCAAGTCTTGAGAGTTTCTTATTCATTTAAAGGGAAATGTGTTGCTCCTGCTCTTCCCGCCCCAGCTTTACTTTCCGGCAGACAGCCCTGTAAATCTGTTTCAGTGACAGCCCTTTGGTGCTGTAGCAAAGCAGGGAGCACATCCCAAGAGCACAGTGGTTTAGAGACTAGGCAAACCTTTCTCCTTGCTGCTCATGCCAGCAATGCATGGCTGCTCCTGGCCCTGCTGCAGCCTCAGGGGTTGCCCAGGTGGCTGAGGATAGCCCAAGGAGCTGCTCTGGCCGCTTCCTCACCTCTCTGACTGCTGGACCTTTTGGGGTGCCCACAGCACCAGGGACATTGCAGCTGACCCTTGTCTGCCCCCAGAACACCATGGTCGCCTCTCTGCAGGGGCTTGAGAAAGGTGGGGCAGGAGACTCAGGTGCCCTTTGCATTTCAGCGTCTGACTCCCTCGCACTATTCACACCGTCCCTCAGGCAGATAATTCTCCCTCAGTAACCATTATCCTCCTCTCTCAGCTGGGCAGGGAGCACCCAGCAGGGCAAGCATGCATGTGTCCTCCTCAAAGGGACTGGCCCAGACTATTGGCCCCTTGTGCTCTCCAGAATGTTGTCGGAGGCCATGTTTTGGGAAGGAGGGTAGCTTCCTCACCCAGGAGTACAAAGAGCATCCAAAGCATGATGCTCTCATCTCAGGAAGCATAGGAAAATCCTGCATTATTTCCTTCAGCTCCTGACACCATAGGTAAGCTGTGTGAGGCACTTTCTTGGAAGGAAATAGGTGGCCTCCCAACAGCTTCCAGCCAGACAATAGCCTCCTGCTGTCCCCAGGAGCTTTTAAACTGAGGTGGGGCAGGAGTGTCTCAGTTTGGGAAAGCTGTCCATCTCCCATGTCTCAGCAGGAAGCAGCTCAGGACAAAGCAATCCTGTTACTTTGGGTCTCTTTCACTGTCTAATATTTGCTTTGGCTGTGCAAATATAACTTTACACAAACACAACTCCTACATGTGATTTTTTCCAGCTTCCTTTGACCATATCAGCAGCTAAATGATGGGGACTGCAAGGGGCACAGCCTACAGACATGCAAAACTGCACGACGCACCATAAACCAAATTCTGACTGGGTGACCCCGATGTAAATGCAGCCCCACGACACACATTCACGCAGTCTTCCAGATTCACAACGTTATCTCTGAAAACACTCGCTGCTTTTCATACTGCAATTTCTCTCCACAGTCAAGGGTAAGGCAACGTGCTGAAAGCACAAGGTACTGAGTGCTCCTGTCTTACGTCCAGCTCTGCCACTGGTTTCACATTGGTTTGTGATGTCTTTCCTGTCTGAGAAGATGATGCTAAGACCTGGGGGGTGGCTGGTTGATAATGTCTTCTGTCTGTAAAATGGTGATATGACAAAACAAGCCTTTCCTAGAAATGTATCTGTCATAACAATTTCTGTGTGGCAGGCAAGTTTCTCTGGTCCAGAGGGAGATGTCCCATTTCATCAGAGAGAGTGCTCTACTTCAGCTGTGGAGGAGTAAATGGAAAACAACTGCTTGTTGCTCCATGCAAGGTAACATGGAGCTGGTAAGTGTTGTAATTCACAAAGGAGAAGCAAGTGAAGAGCATTGGCCCCCACAATGTTGCTTGAATGGATAAAGGGGCAGCATAGCTTCTTGAGTGTGAACATCTCCCTAGGCAAGAGTAAAATGACTGCAAGCAGTACAGTACTTAGGGCACATTTAAATGCAAGGCCTACTCTGGGCCTGAAGGCAAATCCCTCTCAGCCTTGATGTGCTTTATATAGGGTGTGTTAACAGTCTCTTGGTTTTTATTAGCATTTTTGAAAGGCTGGATTTGCTTGTACTTCAGAATGAAAAAGCCCTGTGTTCTTGTTTGCTTGTTTGTTTGTTTGTTTTAATGAACCGATATCTGACTGGCCCTCATTCTGATCAGCATAAAATGTTTTGCCAGCTATTGATGAAGAGCACTGTACAGAGGTATTATTCCTTGGGCATCCTGGAAGATTTAAGATTTATTCTGTGTGCTTTAAATTTTTGTTAGTTTGCAAATTCAAAACACCGAATATTTCAGACAGAACAAAGGCGTTTCTCTTCAGCATGTACTAATTTCACAGGAAGTTTTAACTTCCAAGATTTATCCACATTTTAGTAAATGTCTCATTTGCAGTTATTTCATGCAGTTTTCTGCTTGAAAAAACAGTCTTAGCTTTAGGAGATAGTTTATCTTGTCAGCCTTCATAATGCAAAAAACGGTTAAAGCTATTACTTGGCTTAAATGCCTGGGAAGAGAATTTCTCCCCAAAGAAGTTTTGCAAAACTTAAAAGAAAAATGGGAACTGAAGTTCAGAATGGAAATAATTTTGCAGCCTGAATTGCATTGGAGGTGAATGATATGGGCTGGAACATAAAATCCTTATTTCTGCTATTGCAGTGCTGGAAGGCAGACGTTATTCACCAGAAAAAAGCGAACATCATAAGCTCCAGCTAATCAAAAAATAAAAAGGCTGGTTTCTGAAAAGAGGTTCACTTTCATAAACAGTACTATCATGGCTAAGTTATTCTGTAGCGTCGACTGACTGAGGCTCTCGGCTGCTGCATTCCCCATGGCAGCACGAATGCCATCGGACAATCAGGTTAAAGTGAGCAATTGCAAGTCTAACCCATGAGCCACCATTAGCAGCAGTACATTCCCACTGCAGTAGAGCCACCTGGAGAGTTTTGCTCCCACTCCTGTGAAACGGGAGCGAGACAAAATGGATTGAATCTGCTGCCCCTCGTTCTTCTGACAAAATTGAAATAAAGGTATCAAAACAGAACAATGTCCCAGGATCAATGCCTCCTGCTTTGAAAATAAACATTCCAGCTTTCCTTCTGTATTTACTGCGTTTACCATTTATGCAGCAGCAGGAGACCATTATCTTGTGACAATGTTCTTCTCTACTGACATTACCTCTTAATTATATCTTCATTAAAACCAAATTAGAAAGCGGTCAGGAAAGTTAAGCCAACTGAATTGCTCATTTGGCTGAAAATCCCGACACCTTTTTTTTAGAAAAGTGATGCTGGCTCAGGCAACAAAATGTTTAATGATCTACTTCACTGTTGGAAAGTGTTGATTTTCACTTTAAATGGTGAACTTGCTGCTCGGTCACACTGCATTCATTCTGAAAGGACCCTGCTTATTTAAATGGCAGTATAGTTGGTTTTGCCCATACCTGCGAGGTGATGATGCTAGATTGGATTTGCCACTACTGTCTCTTGACACCATTTCTTCATTAAAGCTGAAGGCAGAAATGATCTGTGCCTGATGAGTACAGAAAGAACCAAGATATTCTGCTCCCCAGCAACAGAGAAATTGAATTCCCCTGCAGCAGAGTTGGTACCTCCCATTCACTCTTCCCTTCCCTGCACTACAAGGAGGACAGCCATGGAAGGATGTTGGGAAAGACATCAGTTCCAGCAGCCAGCTGCTGGAAACCTCTCCTTCTCCTGAAGGGCAGAGGACAGGGTTGCCTGCCAGACCAGCTGCAGTGCTGCTCGCTGAAGCCCACCTGCAGGAGAAGGTGCCACATGCTGCTGATATCCCGATACTGGGCAGTCACATTTGGCACAGGGATATCTGGGCTGCCTGCAGACGTTTTGGCTGCAGGCTGGAACAGCGAAGGGCAACATGGCTCCCATGGCAAGCTTTTGGGCAACCCTCTCTCCTCTGCCTGTGTGGACAACGTCTCTTGTGCTTCATGTGCTGTGGGAGTTGAGTGAGAGAGACCCACACTTCATGTTCAGGGCTGGGCAGATATGTGCCACCAACATTGGAGCAGAGCTCAGACTTCCAGCCCTTCAGCTTCAACAGCTCGCAAGTCTTGCTCCTCTCCCCCAGGCTGCAGCATCCCCTAATGAAGATTTCTCCATAACCTACAACAATCAACCACTTTGGGAACGAGTTGCAACATCCAAACCTACAAGCTCAGTGTTACCTGTCAAGTGCATCCACAAACTATCTCACAAGTATCATCATCCAGATGACCCTCGCTCCACTGAGAAGACAGAGAAAACCTCCATGAATCTACAGACACAAAGTGCCACAATTGCCAGTGTTCAGCAGCACAGGGACATGGTTCCTATTATCCAGTGTTACGTCATCACAGTTAGCTAATCTTTAGGGAACAATCAAGAGTTAAGTGTAATATAGAATGTACCACACACTTACCATGTCTGACATGAAGAGAAATCTCTGCTGTTGTCCCTCTTGTCCCTCCGCCTCTTAGATGCATAGCTTCAAGGAAATTACTTCACCTGTCACTAAGTGGGGTGTGGAAGTCATTCTTGAAGGATGATGATCCGCCCAGGACCTACTGTATAGATTGTGTTGCATTTAGGGTGGGGAAAATAATCAGAAGAAAAATGAGCACAAGGAGGATGATACAAACCTATCAGTCAAGGAGGTATGGTGAAACTCTTCGGTTTGGGTACACTGGTATGGAGGATAAATATTATGTGTTCAGCCATGCTGTTGTTTCTGTAAGGGCTGTACCTTATGTTTAGTAGCTGTATTTTACAGATAATCTGTGCTTCGTTTTCAGCTCAAAATAAATGTGAATTAGCAGGAAAAAGGGAAGAGAGACAGAGAGCAAGAACACATGGCAGAAATGAAGCCGATGCAATCATTTCCAGTTCTAAAACACAGCAAGTAAGATGAGGATGCGTCTGGTATAGTGATCACTGTAATCAGCACAATTGACTGCTTACAGATGACTAATCTTCCAGTACTAGGGAGGTAAATTGAGATTTATATTTTAGCTTTATCCTAACACTACGGCTAATGTAAGACAAATGGTCTGTGAATTCCTAATACCAAAGAGATTTGTGGATTATAGAAGAACACAGAATGTAGACATGGGGTAAAGATACAGAAATACAGATTTGGATTCAGATGAAATTTTAAACAAGCCTTGAGGTGAGTTTTCTTTCATTTTAATTATTCCCAGGCTCCATTCAGGCCCATCTGTATTTTAATCAAAAGTGATCATAATGGTTTCGTGGGTAAATGGAAAATGGATCTTGATAAATGCTCATTATACCTTGTTTTGTTAACAGCTGAAGAACAAACAAGAGGAGTGAACTTAATACAGCAAGAAATGAGGTTCTGAGAAATAAGAATGAAGAGCAAGATAAAAGATGATTAAATTAAAGGAACTAAAGCTGTACCGGACATCCTAATTAAAACACACAGCCGAATGATGGAGCCGGGTACACACGAGTATCAATAAATGTGGATAAATAGCACAGAGGAGGAGGAGAGCATGGGAAGATCTGAAGTTATCCTAGGAAAACAGTGGTAGGACAGGACACAAAGACAAGGTACCTGGACAGAATGTGTTTCTTCTGTTGAACAAGAAGAAGGATGCAGGGAGCAGAAAGACATAGGGCAGAGTACAAGTTCCAGGAGTGTGACCACAAGAGCAAAGGGGTAGGTGGCAGCTTTCAGTCAGAATGAGACAGGTTGGAGGTAGGTCCATGTGCCAGCAGCAGTCTGCAGAGTCCTCTGACTATAATAAAACACCAGCACTCTTTTGCTCTCACTCCACGCTGATATTACAGCCCTCTGACTGGGAGGGGTTATGAGGTTCATCCAAGTGAAAGGAAGACATTCAGCTCTGTGTAGAGTAGAAGCACTTCACAGGAAAATACACCAGTACATGTTTTTACACTTTTCCTGAAAAAACCCCATACTGTATGAGTGCCGAACACAACTTTGCTAACACAAAACAGGAGCATACCTTTGAGAAACCTGAGCCTCCCTGCTGGGCACTAACAGCCTCAGTAACTGTACATCTATACTAGTCTTCTAGGTGGCCCCTGCACAAGGTCACATCAAGGGAAATCACTGATGTGTGCTGTTATTTACAGTCCCTACCTCACCGAGGCAAAGTCTAGTCTTCACCAAAGACACTTCTCAGTGGAGATGAGATTACAAGAAAAGGGGACCCCAGCTCCAGCCATTATCAGGTGCTCTCTGTCACAGCTCACTGGCAATGGACGATAGGCTGGGCCTTGCCACCAGTGAGCTGCAGAGGCACAGAAAATACAGTCATTTTGAGCTCAAAAACTCCCTTCTAAAGAGAGGAAGTGTCATGTGCTGCCACGACTGCATCAGGAAGGACATGACACTGCCAGCCTTCCAGAAAGACGAACGTCAGCTGGGGAGATGAGGTGGGGAACTGTGGTCCTCGAAAGCAGATGTGTCATGGCCCACAGTCAGAAGAGGATGGTGTCACCAGGTGCTAGATCATGCAATGTTGTATCACAGCAGAGAAGAACCAATCCAGCTGCCACTGTCTCACAGGGAGCAAGACACAGTTTGAAAGGTAGCATCAAAATAGTGGGAAGGGAGCAGCATTGGTCCATGCAGGAGGTCAGGGGTATGGGGACAGGATTGGGGTAGGAGGAAACAGGCTACCATGCCTTTGTCTTGCAGCTGTTGCCCTTATAATGAGATACTGAGTGGAAAATGAGTAAGAAGTTATAGAAGAGATCAAGTTGAATGGGCAATCTGTATGAGTCTATGATGAACTTCCAGTTTTACGGGGAGCACTTCAGGAATGGAGACAAAATCCACAGAAGAGAAGGGATGCAGAAAAGTGGCAAAGCAGAAAAAAATGCCACAAAATATTTACAGGTAAGGCAAATTAAAACAATGAAGTGGAAATGAAAGTCATGTTCAATGACTCCACCTTTTGAGTTGAAAATGCAATAAAGTCTATATGCAGCTGGTGAGCAAAAAATAAACTGGAATTATTATCACATCTTTATCACAGGATGGCTTAACAAAGCCCTTTTTTTCCTCTACTGTCTTTCCCCTAATCATAAGAATGCAACCAAGTCCTAGCCCCTAGGAAAAATAGTTAGGTTGCACATGCCTAAATTTTAGCTGTTGTTAGCACTGATGTTGCTGAAGTCAAAGGAGTTATTCCAGCAAAGCATCCAATTCCTGATGCTGAGCAGCTTCCTTCCTACACTGGTTCTTCTCTGTTTTCACATGAGGTGCTTGAAATATCAGTTTTAAATCAAAACCATTAGTATATTTGTACCTTTAAGTGATAAATGTCTACATTAACCTATTTCTTGAAGGAGGTATTGCAGCCAAGAATTTTTCATGTCAAAGCTAATATAGTCACCCATGGATTACATTACACTGTTGACAAAAAAAAAAAAAAAAAGATTAAAGAAAAACAATTTTTAGCTTTTAAAAAACAAAGTTACCTTAAAAAGCATGGTGAGGCTGAGGGATGGAGTGATGGGACAACATCACAACCAATCCTCCACACAGTAGGTGACTGAGATAACCACTGTTACTCTTTATTTTATTTATCTACACTGAACATTTCACCTTTAAATAACTTCATGAGGAGAGCAGTGCAGTACCATGATCATTGTCCTCAGTGGATGGCATGTATCACAGTAGGATCTCCTCTGCTTTCAGACTCAGCAGGGTGGCTCACAGCATTTGGGAAGATGAGGGCTGTGACAGGAAAGGACTCTCCGTGGTATCATGCTTGTTTCAAGCCTCTGAATGAGCCTTATTTCACTGGGGATGGAGAGTCAGGGCTCAGAGCAGGTCCACAAGGAGACTCTCTGAGCCTTGCTCCATAACAGCTTTGCTTAACTCAAAAGGACAGGGTGACGCCTACTCAACAGCAGAGCAGAATCAGTGGTGACAATATATGAGTAAAGGACATGCAGTCCTTAGTTCCTAGCTTATGATTGGAAAAGAAACTGAAGAAACAACATCCCACAACCTGCCCGTGAACAGGAGCAGGATAGATTTCCCCTTCTTAGCTGTACATTATTCTTACAAAGACAGCTTGTCTAAGTTTGGCAAAATTGACACAACAACCTCTTCTTGCTTGTTGTCCAATACAGATCAACTTATGAGTAAAAAGCTGGAATTGGCATATTTTTTTTCTTTTCCTTAATTCCCTGTCGTCACTTTTTCTTAATTCCCTGTCATCTTATTTCTTCAAACCACAACTCTTCCCATGACATGCCCATCCACTGCTTCCCATTTTTCAAGCCTGCTGTACCCTGACCTCATGCCTTGGTCCTTCACCAAGTCATGAGAATGCATTTCCTACTGGGTTCCTGTAGGCTCATTGGTAAAAGAACCATTTCATTTTCAGTGACACCTGGACAGGCCGGAGGACTGGGCAGAGAAGAACCTAATGAAGTTCAACAAGAGAAAGTGTAGGGTCCCACACCTGAGGGTTAGGGGTGGACCTGTTGGAAAACAGCATTGCAGAGAGGGACCTGGGAGTTCTTGTCAACAACAGGTTGACCATGAGTCAGCAACGTGCCGTTGTGGCCAAGAAGGCCAGCGGTATCCTGGCGTGCATTAAGAAGAGTGTGACCAGCAGGTCGAGAGAGGTTCTCTTCCCACTCTGCACTGCCCTGGTGAGGCTGCATCTGGAGTATTGTGTCTCAGTTCTGGGCTCCCCAGTTTAAGAAGGATGAGGAACTGTTGGATTGAGTCCAGTGGCAGGCTACAAAGATGATGAGGGGCCTAAAGCATTTTTCTTATGAGGAGAGACTGAGAGAGCTGGGTCTGTGCAGCCTGGAGAAGAGAAGGCTGAGAGGTGATCTCATCAATGTTTATCAATATCTCAAGGGTGGATGTCAAGAGGAAGGGACCAGACTCCTTTCAGTGATGCCCAACAATAGGATGAGGGGCAACGGGCACAGACTGAAGCACAGGAGGTACCTTCTGAATACAAGCAAAAACTTATTTCCTTTGAGGGTGCCAGAGCACTGAACAGGCTGCCCAGAGAGGTTGTGGAATCTCCTTCTCTGGAGACATTCAAAACCCACCTGGATGCATTTCTGTGCAATCTGTTTTAGGTGTAACTGCTTTACCAGGTGGGCTGGACTAGATGATCTCCAGACGTCCCTTCCAACCCCAACCATTCTGTGATTCTGTGATTATTTGGAGGCAGAACACAAAGAACCAACCAAATAATTGGTGCCAATTTCCCCTTTTGACACTGTTTCATGGGTCTTGAAGGAATTCAGCAGAACCTAGACATTCAGATACAGGCTGTCTCTTTCCTCTGTGGTAGCAGAGACTTCTGACTGTTCACAAATATGCTTGAAAAATAATCCATTGCTTTACCTTTGAATAAATATGATGCATTTTTGGGCTTCCTGGAACCCAGCATTGCTGCTTACAGATAGAAGGTGCTGCCATATTCCTGCAAGCATTTTTATTCCTGCAGAGTTAATTACAGCATCAAATCAAATTTGACTCTCCTCTGATACCTGATTTGCACCCATAAGCTAGCAACTAGACACCGTAACCCAAGTGAAGGGACAACAGCTCAACTACAGCTTGAGCTGACAAACATAAAGCTACATTTCTGAAACTGTGCATCACAGACAACAGTGCTGTGCTTCCTTTGGCAAAGGAAACCATCCTGAGGAACAATTTGTCTAGTGACTGACAGGCAGCAGTGGGCTATGAGCCTAGAAGACAATATTTTGGCTGCATCATTTCTTCTCCTCAGAAACTCTCTCCTGAAGAGCTCTGTGCTGCACAGCGCTTACCAAGGTAACCGGTAATGAGGTTGTGTTTTGATCTTGTTTATACTTTGTAGAGGTTTTCCCTGTATATAAACTTATTTTTATAGACTACAAAGTGGGAGTACTCTCTGATCATTCGGCTAAAAGGGTTTGCTTTTAATACGGACCCTTCCTGTGGTACTCACCACGTCTGGTCAGGACCCAAACCTGACTCTACATCCGATTGCCCCGGAACATTTGTGCTTTAAACATCACCACACCATTGTGTTTGTTAAACCTTGGTAGCAGAGGTGGATATCTTCATGCCTGCTCACTTTGAAATGTTCTTATCCAGATGTGCTTGTGTCACAACAACCCAGCAGAAAGGAACTAAACAGGGTAAGGAATGCAGACCAGGACTCCTGACAGCTAAGCATGAACCCTCATCATGCTGGCCTTACCCTTAACGAGAAATTATGCTGGGCACTGCTGTTCTGATGCAAAGCAGTCACATCAGATGGACATGACCTTCTCTTTGCTGATGAATGGTTGTTGACCAGGAAATGGCATCTCTACATTAAAAAGACTTTCTAAGTTATAACTGTCTGCCAAGTTTTGAATTAAAATGTTGCAGACAGTTGAGGAAAACAGACAGGTGGGAGTAAGTACATATTCCTAGGCCAAGATCTAGGCTGATGAGAGTGCTGTTGCCAGCACAGCCACACTAAAATCTGGACATGGGTTTCCAAGGGTTACACATCTGCCCAACCATGCTTTCATTTCTCTCTTCAAGGTGAGGCCTAAACAGAGTATTTAGGTTGCTGCACTCTGTCATATGACACAAGATAAATTAGGTTGAGGATACCTGAAGGAGCTGGCTCTTTTCTTTCTGTTAAAGTGCAAAATTATTAGCACTGTGTTAATAAAATCCATTAAGGTTATCTGAACAAATCTTTCTGTAATTTCATAAATCGCATACCAAATGTGTGAACTCAACTGTGCTATTTCTTAGTTAAAACACTTAACAGCTGACTAATATGCAGGCAAGCAACACTGCTGGTTAATGTAATTTTAATCCAAAGGGCATGTGGGTAAAGAAGAAGTCATCTGAGGAACAAAGTCATTAGAACAAAAGATGCTCATCAGCTGTCGTGAATTTATGAGGGTGTGGGAGTGGATTAAGAGAGGGATTTAGCCTCTTCAGAACATCTTCCATTAGCAGAAAGTAAAGCTTCAGTGAGTGGGCACCATGGCAGCACCTAAATTGCCTGATCTAAAAGCACTGTTTCCTCTTAGCTGTTCTCCTTTCCTCCAGCTTTACCTTGGCAGCAAGTGAGCACATCCCAGCAGCTGTTACCGAAACACACTGCTCTGTGTCTGTGTGCGTGAGCATTTATCATGTGTCTTCTTCAGTTTTCTCCAGCTGAAGTGCCATTTCAGGATGTGGAGTGGAAGAGGAAGGGACTACCCCAGCCAGTGTGCTGGGACTACTGTTTTCCCTGCTGGGTCACAGTTCATTGTTGTTTCTTTGTGCTCCTTCCAGCTGTGTCTCAAGAAGAGCTGTTCCTGCCTAGAACAACTTGACCTGTAAGCTGTATCAAATAGCGTCCCAGTTTCTGGGTTGGGTTCAGCATGAAGGAATTTACATGGAGATCTATCCCACAGGATTCACAATAAGGAAGAGAAAAAGATAATGAGATAATCTTCACCTATCCCTTACTCCCTTTCCTCATCTCTTGCCTCCCCCACTGGTAGAAAGCTCCAGGCTTGGATGATGGATTACAGAAAATATAAGCATTGAACACAGAATGCCACACTGGTACAAAGTTTCATGTGCCTGGTCTGGGAACAAGCCTCTCCTCACAGGACAGAGCATTACCTCAAAGGTCAGTTCAGCTATGGCAGTATGCATGAGAGGGAAGCCCTTCCTTTTGTGTACTCTCATCCAGAACAGTGTCAAAACAAGGAGAGATGAAACCTCTTGGAGGTGCAACTGTCCCCATGTATACAGAGGTACTGTGGAACAACAGGTCCAGTGATTTTCCAAATCCCACTTCAAGATAATGTGAATGAGCTAAGGGAGCTGTGCCAAGGTACACACGCATAACGTGGTATGCTCAGTGCACAACCAGACAGCTGGTTTCCTGAGGAAGGTCACTAAGTTGGACAGAATGGAGTGATAAGAAAGAAGATATTTTAGCAGCTGGCCAGGGGCATATAGGAAGGCAGACCACTTGGCACCATACAGCAGTGCCTTGGTGAAGAGACAGTTCTTGGTTGGCATTAAAAAGAGCAGTATACTCTGAGACAGGCTCACACCTCTCCTACACCTTCCTGCAGCCAAGAAAGTGTCTCATAAAATTATTATTGTACACCTGCATAGAAGTGATTTGGGATATCATTAAGAGGCTCACTTAATTATCAGGATTTAGGGCATGGCTAGGATTTCTCCAAGGTGATAAGTCAGAGTGTACCAATTAGAAAGAATCATGTGCAACAGCAGCTTGATTTAAAAATCATCTTAAGTGAATCAGAAAGCAGATGTGCATTTAGTTGATAACAGAGAGGAAATTAAGTCTCTAAGACTTCGGGTAGGGAGGTGGGGTGGAGGAGAAATGGAATTCACCAGCAGCAACACCTTGTGGCAAATCTCTACAGCAAAAACTCTTTTTTCAAAAATATCTTCAGTTGCCAGGAATTGAAAGTAAAATCTAAGGGAAGCTCATGTGGGACCTGAAGTCTCCTCCGATCTGGTGTATAGCTTGTTACACTATGTTTACCTACGTATAAGAATGGGAGAATGATCTCTCCAGAACACACACATATGAAGAGGGACCTCTCCAGAAACCTCATGAAGAAGAAAGAGGATGAAGCTGGGTGGAGGGAACAAGAGAGTTGATTGAGGCTGCCAACAAGCAGCAGGAGCAGGGCTGTGACATTAAGAAGGGACAAGTTGGGATCCAAGGGTGACTCAAGTGCTCTCAACCAAATGGGTTGCAGTCCCACTCTCCCCTAGCAGAGTAGGCAGGTGACAATGACATTTCTCCAATAATCTGGCGGCTCACGGGTGGTGGCACTGAATCAACTCCAGGGCTTATCCTAGAAGGAGGAGATAGAATCAGACACAGGACTAGGGACAAAGCTACCTACAACTTTGGATCCAGGCTTGTATCCAGGATATTGTGGATAGACTTCTGGGGCTCAACCAATCCCCAGAGGAAGACTAGGGAAAATGTGAGGTCCACTGTTGAATGGATCAGGGCTCTGGTGACAAAGGATGTGGAACAAGTCAAGGTACTCAAAGACTTCTTCATGTTGGTCCTTACTGGTAAGATTTGCCTTCAGGAAACGCAGGCACCTGAGACCAGGGGGAAAGGCTGGAGTGAGGAAGACTTACCCTTGCTGGAGGAGGATCAGGCTAGGGAACACTTAAAAAAATCAAACATACACAGTCTCTGGGACCTGGCAGGTTGCACCCATGAGTGCTGAAGGAGCTTGCTGATGTCATTGTAAGGCCACTCTTGATTATCTTTGAAAGGTCACAGTGATCAGAAGGGGTTCCTGAGGACTGGAAGACAGAGAATGTCATTCCTATTTTCAAGGTCAAGAAGGATGATCTGGGAAACTACAGGCTAGTCATTCTCTTACAGTCCCTGGGAAGGTGATGAGCAAATCCCCCTGGAGATCATGTTCAAAAACCTGAGAGACAAGAAGGTGATCTGAAGTAGTCAGCATTGATTTATGAAATGGATGTCATGCTTAGCTAATCTGACAGCCTTCTACAATGACATGACTTGAGGAGAGAGCACTGTATGCTGTTCATCAAAAGCAAAACTTTTGATGTCATCTCTCATAATGCTCTCATTGATACATTGATGAAATACAGGCTAGATAAATGGACAGTGAGTTGGACTGGAAACTGGTTGATTTGCTCAACAGGTTGTGATCAGCAGCATGAATTCCAGCTGGAAGGCACTTACTAGTAGCATAGCCCAGAGATCAACAGCAGGGCCAGTACTCTTTAACATCTACATTAATGACCTAGATGACTGGACTGAGTACAACCTCAGCAAATTTGCAGATGACACAAAAATGGGAGGAGCAGGCAATACACCAGATGGATGTGCTTCCATTTAGAGAAGTCTTGACAGGCTAGAGAAATGGGCTGACAGGAATCTCACAAAGCTCAACAAAGGGAAATGCAAAGTCCTGCACCTGAGGAGGAATAACTCCATGTCCCAGTATAGACTGCGGTCCAAACAACTGGAAAGCAGCTCTGCAGAGGAGGACCTTGGGGGCCTGGTGGACAACAAACTGACAATGAGCCAGCAATGTACTCTCACAGCAAAGGTGGCCAACAGCATCCTGGGGTGCATTAGAAAGAGCACTGACAGCAGGTCAAAAGAGGTGATCTTCCCCCAGTGCTCATCACTGGTGAGACAAACCTGGAGTCTGGATTCACCAGTGCAAAAAATATGTGGACATATTGGAATGGGTCAAGCAAATGGCCACAAAAAACTGTAAAGGGCTCCAAGTTTCTAACCTACAATGGGAGGCTGAGAGAGCTGAGACCATTCAACTTGGAGAAGAGATGGCTCAGGGAGATCTCATGTCTGTGTATATGTACCTGATAGGGGGCAGTAAAGAAGATGGAACCAGGCTCTCAGGGGTTCCTGGTGACAGTACAAGAGGCAATGAGCACAAATTTAAATACAGAAAAATCACTTTAAGCATAAGAAAAATAAACCAACAACAAACAAAACATTTTACTGTGAGGCTGGTCAAACATTAGGACATGCTATCCAGAGACGTTGTGCAGTATTTGTCCTTGAAGTTATTCAAAACCTGACTGGTTATGGTCTTGAGCAACCTGCTAACAGTTCTGATCCTGAGCAACCTGCTCTAGCAGCTGCTACTTTGAGCAGAGGGCGTTGCACTAGATGTTCTCCAGGGGCTGCTTCCAGCCTCAAACATGCTATTCCTGTATCCTCAGGGCTCTGACAGAGGGAAAGCTGACACAGCCATGCAGAGAGGAGAGAAGCTTAAGGGAAAAAAAGATGCTTGTTTTCTACAACATCCTTCCAAGTGGCGCTCCCAGCTGAGTTATTACACTGGTGGCCTAATTAAACCACATCCTTTCTGTCTTGTTGCTTTTCTTCCATGATTATGAAAGACAATGGTCTCATCTGAGTAGTACCATTCCAGTTACAAATCTGCTCCTAAATCCCTTCCAGTGCTACATACAATATTCCCTGTTGCCAGAGGAAGCTAATTGAAATGGGATTTTAATTAGCAGAGAACATTTCCTAGGCTACTCACCTCTACAGGGGCTGTCCTGCATCTCTAAGGGCATCTGTCTATCCATTATTTACAAGCACATAGGCTCAGAGATCTCCACTGGGGATCATGTTTCCAATGAATCAGAATGTTCCCAAAACCTTTGATAGCAGATTATAAGGCTCCAGAGAAAGGATCACACTTCAGATGAGACCTTTAGGGCCTGCCTTTCAAAACAGGGATGCCAACCTTGCAAAAACAAAAGGCATGCCTGGAAGGGCCTCATTCATATGAGGCTGGATCTTCACTCACTAGTCAGCATGTCTGACCTGAAGGCAATAGACCTTAGATGACACAGAGGGATCTGCTTGTTTGCCCATATAATTTATGTTTCAGTGTTGATGACTGTAGCAATTTTTACAGATTTTAGCTCCACTTGCAAGCTGAAGGATGAGAAGATGCCCCTTTGTAAAACAGAGCTTTGGACTTCACCAACAGCATAAAGCCACAATAAGCGAAAAATGGTGTGAAACATTGTAACTGGTTAGAAAGACCTGCTCCCAGAGGGAGCATGATGAAGCCCAGACTTAACTGCCAGTTTGTCACAGAACATCAAATGCTCTTTTGTAACACAGCACCCTTTTCATCACACTGCAGGGCAGCTGTGGTCCATAGGGAACAAGTAATAGAAAATGGACAACCAAAACAGCAATTTCTCATCTGTGGGATGGCGGTGATACCATGTGTTAGGTCACAGCCCTGGCTCTGGGGGAGCTATGCTGAACTCTCCTGCAAAGTTTTTTGGAGGATTTTTTGGCTTATTCTAGGCAGAAGTGACAAGGCTTCCTGCCACACAACAACATTTCCTTTGAATGCGTGTTAAGAAGTAATCTCCTCTTTGGGTGAGCAGAGTACTTAAGTAGCTTTTGCCAGCAAACATGAAAACTCCAGGAGCCTTTTGCTTTGCAGGCATTGTTTCTTCAGTTCATTATCTATTTATAGTTCTTGCCTTTGATCGATGTTTGTATTTAACCTTGCATTTCTTAATTTGTAGGTCAGTCTGCATTTACCATGGTTAATTTATTAGGGCAGATTCTTCTTCTCAGTCAGCTTGTTGGAGGAAGAAAGTGTATCTAGGAGCTGTAAATCATTCCAAACAGATCTCATCTAGTAACCTTAGTAACCGAGTTATATACTGGAACAAGTAATTTTTATGGTGATATTTTTTTTCAGTGTATATAATAGGAAAATAATAATGATAAAACAATGCATTTGGGGATGGACTTGCCAATAAAAATTGCTATACAAACATCAGCCTTGTTTCAGAGCAAAATTCTATCCAATCCTCCTCTAAGAACCTCTGTAAATTGTACAAGAGCAGAGCTTTTCTCCTGTGTACACAGTAAGCTAATTCCTCTATTACTGGATCTTATAATGCAGAATCCAAGCATATTTTATAAAACCTTGAGTCACAAGCTTCGTTAAAAAGTAATGCATTCTCCTTTGATCAAAAGGATCACATGGATTGTCACTTCCGTCAAATAGCACTTTCTATGACAAAGAAGAGGTGAATGTTTTAGAAGACATCAGAAAACTTCCTGCTGTATCAAGATAATTCTGAAAGCCTGGATAAACACCAGTCCTCTGCATTGCACCACATCTAAAACTCCCATCAGAAAAATTTTCATCTAGGCAAGAGGTACACAGACTACTCACTTCCAAAGTGTGATTTGTTCCTCACTCAAGTGTCTCAGATGCATAGAGTTGAGTTTTTTGCAAATATACCTTCCTTGAGCTTAACACCTGGTCTATTCCCAACTACGATCCCTAGAGGGAAACTAGACCTTTGACTATGATCCACAAGATGGCTGAACCGAGAGGTGTTTTCAGAATGCGCTTAACCCATGCCTCATGCTCAAACATCACTCTCTTTTCAAACTAAGTGATGAGAGGAAAACCGGAACTTCTCTTACAATAGCCAGATGGCCAGAGCCCCTCTTTCCCCCATCACTGCCCTAAGAGGCAGGAGACCTCAGCTGAGAGTCAGGCAGACCTACGTGTGCCACCACTCACATCCAGTCTACACCTCCTGATTTGTGTGCATTTGGTCCCTTCCAGGCAAATGAGGGAATAAAATCTCACCTTCTTGCCTCTTGCGCAAACAGCTCTAGCCATCTCCCCCAGGACCTCTGTTCATTTTTCTGAAGGAAAAGCCAGAGAAGCACCTTCTGGCCCATGAACACCACCAGTCCTGAGGGATGGAGGTGCCACCCTGCTGCCCCATGAGCACACTCGTAGGCTCAGCTACCCTTTTGGCCAGTGCAGGCCATTTGCTCAGCATGCTGGCCTGGGAGCCCTCATCAGAGGGATGACACCTGTACACAGGTGTCTAATGCAGGGCTTGAGGTCCTAGATTGCTCATCCCAGCATTGTGTGTTGCAACCTCTGACTTCAATACACATTGGTAGCTTTTTGGGTCTAGCCTGACGGAGCTTTTCTCAGCATACTGTGAGGTCTTGAATACAAACCACAGCCACAGTGGCTCTTCATGGACACAAGTACCCTGTTAAATCAGCACTAAGTAAAGTTTCATCACAGGTCCTGTCATACTGTTACGTCTGGGTTGAAATGGTTTGCTATTCAGTACCGTGATCCCCACAAGGACTGCACAATTATTTGGGCCAAGAACAGCAAAATGCCATGGAAACTGAAGCAGAAATTAATGCGTTCACACAGGGCAAGAGTCATTGGCTTTCTTCACACAGAAAGTGCCATCAGCTCTTGAATAACAACAGACATTCAGGTCTCCATTTCCTGCCTCATCAGAAAAATAGACCCTCCAGCAGCTTCAACATCCTAATACCATGCTCATCCAGGCAGACTGAAAGGCTTGTCAAGAGAGCATGGGAAGAGGCTCTAATCTGTTTTTGATAGCATACGTACTCCACATAAAGTTCACGATTACCCCCTGTGTGAAGACTGAGTCACCTGTGACTCATGTAGCAAAATATCTACCCATGCTTTCTCTGGGACACCAGCTTTTCCCTTTGAGCCCATTTCCATGCCACCCCCAAGGATGATCTGCTTTGAGGAAATACTCAACCCCACTTACCTTCTCTGAGGGAAGATAATGAGTTTCACCAGGCGTATCCTATATGAGTCACAGGTACAGCAGAAGGCCTCTGCCAGCTGCTGAGGTTCAGTGTCTCGGCTGGAGGACTGATCTTCCCCCTTCAAAGCCACCTTGTTCTCCTCTCACTTTCTAGTTTTCTACAGCTGCCGTTGCTGGCATGATAGCATTAATAGTGCCCAAGCACCATCTCCAGTGAAGGAAGTGAAGGATACCATCAACCCCTGCCAAGCCTTTTTTTTGTTGCTGCTGATTTACAGGCCGGCCTTTTAATCCTTTTTTTTCCTTTTTTTTTTTTTTTTTTGTCACTAATTTCACTTTCTGTCACTCCATTCATTTACTCAGTTGTCTTTATGATCTTCTCTATGTACAAGATGAGCATCATGTTTGGAATCAAAAGCAGGCAGCAGGCTCTGTGTCTTGACTCTGTACATAGCAGGTGGCAGGTGAGACCAAGGAAGGTGCTCTGCAAGAGGTAAGGCAGAAAGGAGCAGGAGGAGTACAAGTAGTCGTACAGCTAACAGCTTTTCTGGCTGGAATAGCATGGGTGCTCAGTGGCAGAAATATACAGAAGCACATCTACTATTTCCTAGGTGCCTTATGATGGCAGACAGAAATCACAGGAGTTGAGGTGATTTAGTACCTGGAAAATTTTGATTCTTTGAGATTCAATGCCAACTATATATATCTTTTTTTTTGCACAGAAGGGAAATCTAAGAGCTTCTCTCAGAGACCTCTAGGAGAAATAAGGGTGATTGGGGTAACTTTTAAAGGTTGGTCATTAGCCTCAAAGCTTTCCTAAGAGGCTTTCTTTTTCTCTTCACCTTTTACCTTTTTTTTTCTCTTTAAATCTGAGACTGAATTATATTTCACCATATAAATGTCAGAAAACCTTACATCAGACCACTTGAAGTATAGCTCTTCCATGATATCAAGACTGTGAATTAGTTTGCTTTTGGCGAGCTCACAGAGAGTCTTGGCCCCTATCTGCTAAATACATTAGGTTTCCAAAGAACTTCATGAGCTGTTCCAGATAAGTGTGCAATAAGTAGGTGAGGCAAATAGACTTATGACTTCTGTTTTTTCCAAGCCAAGTTTTTAATCTCAAAAGTTAGAGCACGAAATCATTTGGACGTTTCTGTTACCGGTGACTTCTACACTGTGCTGTTTTTCAGCAGCACACCAACAAATCACTGAAGAAGTACAAGGCAGCACTGATGTGGCCACAGCACCACAGAAATCAGTAATGCCCTGGAACTATACAGGGCACAGCTTTTGTGGATGGGGCACTGGAGACATTTGGGGTTTGATCGTTGTTTTCAAGGCTTACAAGTCAGGCTGGGACATTTGCAGTTGTTGAGTTACTACAACTGGCGAGCTGGAGAACAGCAGGTGTGAATCAAGGTGGGAGTTGCTTCTGAATGTGAGCGGACCACAGCTGCTGGTGCTTTCGTTCAGCCTCTAGCAGAGGATGCTAACAGCAGAGAAAGAGAATGCAGCTTAGAAGTTTAAGTTCTTAAATTCAATCATACATGATCAACCCAGAGAGCACAGAGGTTACATTTATTAGTTTAATATTTATGAGCCATGAAACAAGATGGTTCTGGTGAATAAAAGGTGAACTTCTATGTGAGCGTGTAAAACTGAACTCTGTTTGGCCTTGATATTTTGAAGATAAAGTGTTGAACTTGAACCCAGAAGAGGGATTTGTACAGACCCCTCTTACCAGAAAGGTGACAGATGCTTGCCCAACTGAATTAAATTACTGTCTTTAACCTCTCGGTGCTGCTACTGACACTGACATCACCACTTTGCTGCAAACAGTCCATCCCCTTCGCCAAGAAACTCCAGATCCTGTCATCAAGGGGCTCATTAGTTTGAAATGAGGAGTTCTGACCTGGTTCGGACTTCTTCATAACCCTGACCTCATTGTTCACTATAAAAAAATTCCCATTATTTTAAGTGTTTCCTTCTTGTCAAATTGCCTCCCCCATTACTCTGATCTGCCTCTTTTCAGATGCATCCTTCATGTAAGGAGCTAAATAGCTTCTGTTAAATGTGTACTATGATGTCTCCTCCCCTTTCCTTTCACATCTCCCAGGAAAATCAAAACCAAAGAACAGCAAAACCTGTTCTATCTGGCACACAGATCTGTCCCCCATTGCAAGTTGTGTCAACCTCCAGCGAGAGAGACTGTGACTTTTCCTGCTATTCGCAGGCAGAAGGGGGCCAGCACAGTTCCTCCTGCCTGAAATCTTGTGGTATGGGTGCAGCTGAAGGCCCAGGCCACCCAGCACAGCATGGCAGTGCCTGCCAGAGGGCTGTTTGGTGCAGCTCAGGAGCAGATTTCCATCATTTTTTTGCACTGGCTTTGGCTTCCTGAGAGGAACCACTGACAAAATGTAAAGTGTACATAAGTCCGGTCTCATTAAGAGTGGTTTCCGGATCACTGCCTGTTTCTGCTGGCATGCAGCTAAGTTTAAGGCTGCCATCCTCTATTCCTCATGAACATGTGCTTAAACAGGCGTGGATCTCCCAGTAAGCACATTGGGAGCTGCTGGCAATAACCGGCAGCCTATACCTCTGTGCCCAACTAGTGTGACAATTGCCCAGAGTATTTGTGCTCAGCGCTCCACAACCAATAATACTTCAGCACCTCTTTAACTGCTTTATCCATTTTTACCCATTTGTAAGCCTCAGGCTCCGGAGCACAAGTAGATGGTAAGTGTAGCTTGTAAATTAAAAACCTACACGCTGCAGGCTTTTAGTAGTACAAGACCCCAAACTTCCCTTAGTTCATACTGTCTTCCATTAACATTGACTCCATTGTCAGCAGGTAAATCTGGTGGTATTATTTGCCTATTAAAAAGTCTATCACAAGCTTCAACTCACTAGCACTATCACTTTCCAGTGTTAGAGAACAAGTTCAGAGAACTGCAAATATCCAAAAGTGTTCTGCCCAAGGAAGATAAATGTCCATTTTTAAAATCAATGTTTGGTGACAGAGAGCCAGAAAGGACTTAAAAGAAAGAAGAAATTTAATCTGTTTGTCCTGGGATAAACGGGTTGCTTTTAATGGGCTTTTCTGATAACACAGAAGAGGCAGTCGTGTCCAACCACAGCCCCGGGAGGTAAGAACTATATTCTCATTTCAGCTCAGCTATTGATCTGCTGGGTGTCTTGAGGCTTGCTGACATCTCTTCCTGCCATTTCTCTCAGCTGATGACAGGACCAGGAACCAGAACAAACCAAATGTATTTGAACAGCAAGAACAGTCATCCAAGTGGCCCGCCTTTAAAACATGGACCAAAACTTCTGCTTTTCCAGCTTTCTTCTGGCCTATGTTGTTCTCTGGGAGATGGTTTTCATTGCAAGTCTTATCCAGATAAGTTTATGATGATGGATAAAATGGTGATGTCATTCTCTTTCTGGTCTGTTATGTTTTCCAGAAAAATTGAGAGAACACCTTCAACAGCTTTGAAACAACAAAAACGTGGGGTCATCTTGAATGGATTATATGAAAACATTTTGAAGCTTTGTACTTTAAATCTTACATTTTGTAACCCACTCTATGGGACTATTACATATCCCACAGGAATATTATGAAAAGTAGCTAGGGTATCACTGAGACAGTGAATTGTTTTCACAGGGGATGAAATTAGGCCGTGTTCTGCTAGGGGACTTTGGAGAGCTCAATTACCATGTAAGTACAAAGTGCTATTAAAATGTCAAGCACGTGTGCCAAGCCTGGCAGGGTGGGCTGATTCAAAGGCACAGGGTAGAACACTTCTGGAGTGCCAAAGTAACATTTGGTGCTTTGGGGCATGTAAAAAGCACAAAATAAAACCCAGTTCAGATAAATAAGATCATCTTTCTTACGAAAGAGAAAGTGATATTTAGTATTTCTCCCTCAAGGCTTATAAACAGCTGCCACTCAGGCAGAATAGATAATACAATTTTCAGACTAATCCATGAAATCAGGAATTGGAATACAAAGCTTTCCAAATGTTGTTTTTTTTCTGAATACCTTCACTGCTCAGTGTGGTGGCTCCACTGCATAAAGGGGCTGTTGGCCCTCTATAAGATGCATTCGTAAACTGCAGAAGAAGAGTCTGCCTAAGAGGGGAAGGTAGAAGGACATGTCAGATAGGTAGAGATGTGCATGCAAAAATCACTGAGGATCAGCCTATGAATATGTTCTGGTGTTATTAAAGTCTCTTCAGGCATTGATGGCATTCCACAATAAAACCAGGTGGATTGTGTCTTTGTTGGCAGGGATCAAATCGAGTTACTAAGCAAATTCAGAGGCTTGAAAAGCCATGCAGGTCTTTGCTAACTGCTGTTTTTTTTTTCTCAGTAACTTAATGAATGCACTGGAACTTGCCAGAAGTCTGTAGCTGTAGTAAATGTGTGTGCCTCATGCTCCTCTTAAGATGGGTATGGAACCTTCACATCACACCAGCAGCCCATTCCAGTTCTGACCTGCTCTCAGGTTATCCTGCTGTCCTGATTCCTCTTGGCGTACAGAGCAAACACCATGTTTGCCCAGGCTGGGAGCGCGGGTGCCTCAACGCTGGTTAACATTAGGGATGGGCACATGGAGCTCTACATTCCCCAAAACTGTGGAGAACCATTTTCCAGTGTCTTTCAGAACTTTTAAGATTTGGGTGGGATCAAGGAGAGGAGATAACAGAGCTTATGCGTTCAGTGGCCCACCTGCTTACGTATGTGGGGAAGCATCATGGCAGGGACAGCCAGCAGCACTGTGGTGCTCGTGTTATCAGTCAGGCATCTGAATTCTGGCTGTTTCTCTGTTCCAGAGAAAGGCACAAGCACAGAAAAGCACAAAACAGCTAATTAAATTTCTCAGTTGGCCAGGGAACCAAACTGATAGGCTTCGGAGAGAATTGCAGCCTTCAGGCATAGACTGTGGGAGAGAAGGATAAAATGTGGTGAAGTAAGGTTTTCCATAAGAAAACTAACTTGCTGCAAAAAACTGATAATGAGTAGTGTAATTGCAGCATTTGGCTGATTGCCTTCCAACAAGCTCTGGAGCAAGCAAGCAGAAAGAGGTTGAGTCTATTTTTTCTCTCCCAACAGAAGTAGACAGAGATTCTTCCAACGTCAAAAGTGTAGAACTGGACTAGAGCAAGGTGGGAGCAAATTCAGTGAATTCAGGAGCCTTCCTTTGGTATCAAAGCAGCCATTAGCTTTCCTCAAGTTTCTGCACCTTTCTGTCTAATCTGCCATAGCCATTGATTGACTGCACTTTGGCCATACAGATGTTTAGAGAGCTTTGGGCTGGTCTTTGCAAAGCCTGTATTTATGTAGGAGCCAGAATACTTGTGCATGGGAAATATCATTCCCTATGGAGTCATCCTTTATCTCACGATCAAAACCAGCCATTATCCGTTCAGTGATCTGAGACCACACATAGAAACTTACAGGACCAGTCATAGACTGGACAGAATAAATAGGAAATTGATGAAGTCTGCAGAAAAATCTAGACATGGCTAGAGGATACAAATTACTTCATTAAAACAGGTCTGCGCCTAACTCCTGAACAAGAAGAGAAGCGAATAATTCATCATTATTTGCATCATAGTTTAAACAAACCTGATGCAGTCATGTGGGGAAAGGGAAACCTCTCATCTTTTTCTTGCAAACTGAGCAAATTAAATCCAGGAATTATGGAGGGATTACAAATGCAGAAGCCATGGTAGCATGGAAAAGGAGAAACATTTAAGATTAGCATTGTACTTCACACATAAAATTCCCGAACTTTAAAATGTTTCTTTCCTTTTTATAGAAAATTTGGCTAGGAACTTTTCATTACCTGCAGCTTTGTCTTAGCAGCCAGCAAGGAATCCCTGCAGCAAACTTCCAAAGGCTTCCTTGGAATATGTTCTACTAAATAAGTTGGGAATTTACTTATAAATATGAAATGGCAAGGCCTGGGTCCTGTGGAGGTCTTTAAAAGCAACAAAAAAGAAAAAAAAATAATAACACTAGAAAAGCATTTAATACACATTGGTTTCAGCTGACTTTAGGTAACATCCTTTAACCTGTGCTTTAATGTCCAATGCACATCATCTTGACTATACAGCGAGATATGTCCCCAAGCCCTGGGGGTCCCATCCATGCTCACTCCTGGCGAAGGCAGCAGCCCCGTAAGGGCCCCAAGCAACAGGTGTCAGCCAAAAGAGAGAAATGTGCTTACTTTTATTCTGGAGGTTTACTGTAGTTGTTCTAAAGAGGAAAGGAAAACAGAAAGAGAGTGACCAATTGAGCTACCAGCAGGTGGTTGTCATCTTCCACCCTATGTTGTGCACCACTGGTGCAGTGTTTTACTGCGCGCAGGTGCTGCACCTGCCATTCCTGCAGGAGACCTTGGCTTCAGAAATGCATATTTTGGATGCCCTGGAAACACAGTCAGCCAGGAGGAAAGGAAAGGTGCTTAGCATTGCTGGAGAAAGTCTTCAAGTGATGCTCACAGCCAAATCTATTTGTTTATTTATCTTCATGTTTATTTATTTATTCAATAAGCAGCCTTAAGTAATTAGCTATTAGATGAACAATCACATATCTCAGAGAAAGATTATCTGGGCCCAAAGGTGGAACCCCCAACTTTCAGTCACTTTTGCTTGTCTAACTTCATAATTATCACAGGAATGGAGTCTGGATCAAATGCATATAAAAAGGAGGTGAGAGCATGCTAACCCAGTGAGTTTCCTTTCGCTGGCATAAACCAGACCTGGGACATCACTGCAGCATAGTTTGCCTTTCCTATCTCATGCGTGCCTCTTCATGATAAAGTTTTTTTGGGGCACATTCCTTAGAGAGTGAGAGTTTTAGAGACAAAGAGCTCTCTGCTGGGCATACCTAAAACTACTAGGCCTAGACACAAAATAACTGGGACCTCTTACTCTTTGAGTTTGCCGGCAAACCCGTTCTAGAAGTTGTCAGTTTAAACAAAAACACAAAACTTGTCCCAGGCCTGGAAGACTGGGTTTCTTCTGAGTTCTACATGTTTGATTGTTTAAGGAGGATTCCAATCAGAGCAGGTGATTTTGGTAGGTTAAAAAATATCACATTTCAAGCAGGTGAAGCTGTGCCTTTAATAACTGGTGTTCCAAGCACTTAAAATCACATTCCAGCAGGTTCTCTGCTCTTGGTTACACTTTTAGTCATTACTCTTCTGGTGTGTCCAAGATAAAATGATAAACTCAGTAACTGGTACTTAGAAAGGCCTAAATACCTTAACTCACTATGCAGGGAAGATTATCTCAGAACAGCATGCCATCTCTAAACTGGATTTTTATGCAGCTTGAGATTCAGAACCGTATTAGACTTAAGATTATCTCACATTGGACCAACATATTGTCACAGAATCTATTTTAAACATTCAGAAGTGTCATTATCACTATTATTATTGCTCATTACCTAGACTAATAGGAGCTCCAAGCTCCTGCCAATTTTATGGAGGCAGTACAAAAGAAGCTTTACAGTTATCATATAATTGTACAGTTCAAAACCTCCAAAATCTTTCAAAACCATCTTTAAAAGAAGACAATCCATTTTTTTCAAATTCAGCTTGGAGCGTTTTTTTGCTTTCTTTAAAAAGAACAAAGAATCATATTTTAGATGATTTGCAATCAGACAAAGACCGAAAACAGATGTAGTAGTGTAACCTGCTGTGAGACAGAAGGTATAAGAAATTATTTTCAGAACAGTGTCGCAACAGAAAGCAATTTTGGATAAGATAAAGAGGAACCTTCTTATTAAATAACAGGACTAGAACAAAGTCTCAATCATCAGAGCTCACCTACCTTTTACAAACTTTGTCTCAGCCTTAACCTTGGCAAAACATCTACATTTCTTGTGGAATTATCTTTCAAGAAAGCCATAGCTACAAGTAAAATCAGGAAAGTAGGCACAGGTGGGTCAAATAAAATATGACACACTTCTGTGTGTTGTAGAAAGAGGGTCAAATGTTGCATGAATGCATCCCACCTCAGCTGCAGATTTGGTTGTGCAGCATCTCCCAAACTGGTGGCAATTGTCTAAAGGGAAAACAGTCAATAACCATCTTGGCACTGGTGTCTCAAGCAGGCAAAAGGCATCCACCTCCACAGCTGTTGCGACCTACAGGAAGGCTCGTTATCTCCATCAGGTGCAGTTTAACCATGAGCAGTCTCCCTGAGTCCTCCACAGCCCTACTGTGAAACAATCAGTCTAGGTAAGACTGGAACAGAGGCTTCAGTCATGCACTTCCTAGGCCTGAGGAGACTGCTGAACTCCTGTGCCACAACAAGGATGAGGACAGGGAACTGCCTGCCCTAGCCATTCTCACCCAGAAGTACTCCCAGGCAGTTTAAATCTAAGAGCTGCTACATAGGAACGAAGGCTGGAGTCTGCAGGAGGAGCTGAAGGGAGGTCCTGGCAGATGGAGTACATAATGGAGTGATGGTGATGGGTGTCTCAGGAGGTGAAAAAGGGGAGAAAAAGTGTTTGAGAGTTGGTACTATCAGCAAAGAGCATCGAGTTGTCTTGCTTCTACTCCACCTTTCCTGAAAATCAGAGTATAGATATTAATCCACAAGGTCTATACTAACTCCAGTGGTGCCAGAGGAAACGTTTTTAGAAAGACAGTAATCTAGATTTAAAATGTGTGAGCAAAAGGGAACTCATCACATAGACAAAGATGTTCAAATAGTTAACTGCTCTCATGATTAAAAATGTATTTCTTGTTTCTGATCCAAAGCCACATGGCTTCATGTTCTCAATGCTGGGTTTTGCTTAATGATTGTATTTGCTAAATTTAAGAGCCCTCTACTATCAGCAGTCTTCTCTTCAAATAGTTATCAACAGACCATGATCAAGTCATACCTTAACCTCTTCTTAGATAACTAAGCTCTTGGAGTATTGTGTCTTTCACATTCATATTGTTCTTCCTCTCATTTGTTTTTTAAATTTCTTTGCAGCTTTTCATCATTCCTTCAGCATCAAGGACACTAGAACTAGAAACAAGTGCCAGGACTGTCTTCAACATCCCTGCACACAGAGGCAAATCTCAGCAGCCACGACAGTGGTGTGGTATTTACCCAAAGCCAGTGTTTGCTTGCTCTCCAAAACTCACTAGCTTTTGGGGACTTTCCCTTCCTTTGGTCAGCCTCCACATCACCTCACACATACCAAGTGGGAGTGTCTAATGAATGGACAGTTTTTTGAACCAGCCTTATGGCTGACTATGAGGCAACATGGCAAATATTAATTTGGAGTCTATTCTTGAGCATATGAGACAGCAGGGAATAAAGAACAAAAAGTGGGTGAATTGCCTAGAAGAAAAGATGCTGTACTGACTACAGCAAGTCACCTACTGTGTTAATTTGCTGGACTTTTATTATTTTTTTAGGGTTTAGTGGGAGTTTCTTCCATACACAAAAACGTTTTCAATAATGCAGGAAAGAAGACTCCAACATTATCCACTTTTTTTCAGGGCAATTCAGATATCCACATAATGTGAATGGAATCCTGCTCACAAAACAACTGAAAAGTAGCGACTGGGCAATATGACCAGGGACCATCATTGTCATCCCTTTATCAGGGTCACAAAATACTTACTTTCCTCTTTTGAGTAGGGACCAAATTTAAACAATGTGAGATGGGACATCTGTGAGTATGGAAAGGCTTACCTGAGGACATGGACTGCTTCTGTCAGGGCAAGATGCACAACATGCATGAAACAGAAATATGGAGAAGAAGGCAGGAGACTTCTGGAGCAGTATGGTGATAGGCGCTACCCAGAAAAATCAAGACAGAGTACAAATTCAAAGTTTTTGTTGTTGTTGTTGTTTTTGGTTTTGTTTTTTTTTTTTATTTAATTAAACGCCTTGTTTCCAACTACACCATCTGTGATATGATGCTTGGTCTTTATAAGTTATTCTCAAAAGAAGGATAATTATGAATTTAGTAACAAGATATACTTTTACTATTTCCTGTAATATGTTTCTAAAGTCTTACCTGTATGTTTTCAGAAGACTGTATCAAAGATGATCAGTGGGAAACCAGGAACGGGGTAATAAAGATGTGTGGTAGAAAAGCTAATCAAAGGATCTTAAAGAGGAGGAGAAAGAAAATAATACTTCTTCCCCCAGCAACCTTTCCTTCACTCCCTCTAAGACAAATAGCTGGTAACGTCTGTTCATGTCCACATATCTCGTCACAGCAGTAAGGGAAGCAGCCTCCACCATGAGGAAAACGAGCAAAATAGAGGCATATGAACATGAAACAACATCAAAGACGATAATAAACCATCTCCCTATTTAAAATCATGGTTTTAAGATAGCAACAGCTCCAAATGAGAAGCAGGTTGTGTGAGCTGCCCAACACGTTGCACTGAATTACGTTATTCTGAGGACAACACGATGACCCATTCTATAAGCTTTACAGGCCAGTTTGAGAGCCACTGCCACAAGGAGCAGGACAGGAAAATATCTGCCCTAAATCTGGAAGAGTTTGTGACAATTATCTATTCAGAAATACTTCAAGCATGACAAGAATAGTGTCCAAAACACAGCTTGTAAACTGCCATCATTGATTAAAGTGAGGGCATTTTGAGAGCTGGGAAGTATAAAACTGAGCCTCTGGGAGAAAGAAATGACCAAGAAATGAAGGAGTCAGAGAGAGCTGCTGTAAAATGTAAACCATTTCAAAGAAGTTAAAGATGAAGAAGTCCTCCAAGGTCATCTAAGTCAATGTCTTTATGAGTGCACGAGAGAGAGACAACGACAAAAGAGCTCTGGGCTCGAAAATCATACACTGGCCGAGGTCACAGCAGAAAATTACAGTGAAAATGGGCAGCCACCTCCAAGGAGGGTCTCTGCCATGACCTCAGGGGAACTGGCAACACAGGGCTTGCTTAATCTTAGCACCTGCCTATTGCATCTCTATTGGAAAGAGAGAAGTATCTTGGAAAGTCAGTCATAAATGTCTGCCCTAAAGCTATTCCTTTTCCATTGCTGATAAATGAAAGGAAGTGAAAAAGTCCAGGTGTGATAGGACACCAGGTCAGCGTGGGAGAGGTGGGACAGGATTTGGTGATGGATTGGATCCTTCTGGCCCTGCTATGTTCCTAATTATTTGTAGGAAAAGGTCACTGACAGTGGCACAAGCTGCTTCACTTTAGAGATAACAGTACAGAAATGAGCAACTGCAAATAGAAAAGAAATTGGAGAAAACAGAAAAGAAATGACAAGGACAGGAGAAACCCAGCTGAATTTACCAAAGCAGTATTGGAGAATAAGAATGGCTTTTGCAAATGTATTGTTGGGTAGAGGAAAGCCATCCAGAAAGTAGTTTAATTAATAAGCTAGAGGAAGATGAAACAACTGGTGTTTCTTCAAAGGCCAGATTACCCCTTTACTATTTTTTCTCAAATAAAAAAAAAAAAAGAATAAAAAAGGATGTAGCAATTGGGAAATAATGAAAATCCTATACAAATAGCCATTCATGTAGTGCAGGTTAAAGGAATGGTTGGAAATTTTGAATATCCACCATACAGATCAATCAGCTGGTCTGGTTGCACTCATCCTAAGGTGATGAGGGAATTAGCCAGTTAATTTACTGAGCCATTGGCAATTATTTTTGAAAGTCATGGAGAACCATGGAAGTCCCAAAGGCTGAGAATAAAGCAAATATAGTATTGATTTACACAGAAGGAAGAATGATCTTGGCAATTACTGCCCAGCACTTTTATCTTCAATCTGCAGTGAAATAATGGACCAAGCAGTACAAAAAGAGCTATTAGAAAACTTCAAGAGGGCATTGGAAACACGAGCAGCAAGTGACATGGGATAAAGAAATAATCCATTCTAGAGGGAGTTATTGATGTTTTATACATATAAGACTAGAATCAAAAGGTAAGGGATAAAAGTAATAAAATTGAAACAGAAGCCTCCCTTCAGCAGAGCACTTAAGCACATGCTTAAATCCTTCTAAGTAAGTTTTGAGCAACCACTGAAGGAAAAGACGGGCTTATTTGCATTGTCAAAGTTCAGCAATGAGCATAAACTATTTGCTTAATCAAGACCTACAAGAAGAGCAACAGCAGAAGGGAAACTGATAAGGACCCCTATGCAAAACTGCGGGAGAGGGAGTGGTGAGGAAGAAGGAGCAAAATGTTCACAGGGTTCCCTCCAGTTTTGACTCTGAGTAATATCTTCGTTAGGGATGCAAAAGAGGTTGCAAAGTGCACACTCAAGTACGGAAAAGAAAGGGCAAAAACACAGCAAGACATATGTATCTAGAGAATTACGAGCAAGAAGTAACAAAAGACTGTTCACTGTAAAACAAAACCTGCATTCTCCTAACACATCCAGGGGGAAATAATCCAAAGTTAAGTCATTCAAGGAGAAGGACAAACCCAGAATAAACAGTCAGGCATTTAGGAAGAATGAATCTGGACAGCAAATTGTTCACCGCTTGTAAATGATGGAAAAAAAAACACTGCAAAGCCAGTAGATCATAGTGAACAGGAGTGATGGACTTTGTTGTCCGCTCAGTGCTGGGAGCCCACACTGAGAACCCTCATTAGGTACCAGAAAACCTAATTAGAAAAACTGGAGCAGATTCAAAAACAAAAGGCAAAAATGATTAAGGTGTCAAGGTACTGCATTTGAGAAGAAATTCTGACATTAAAGTTTCATTATACAGCTTGGCTGGGTTATGATAAGACTTCAATCCTGCCATCCACTGCATGTCCTACACAGAGAAAATTGCAGAATGGAGGCTGGGCACTGCTCACATACAATAACTTTTTCTGATGCCTGTAGTTCCATTACTGGCACATAGACAACTATCTGACAAAAGTTATGAGTTTACTAGAGCCCAAATACCTCCTTTGAAAATGGAAAATGGCAGGGAGTGAGATTTTGCTGTGCTGCTTGCAAAAGTAAACCTGAGACTTCGCAGCTTAGAGAAAAGGGGAGTGACTCAGATTTAAGCCATATATTCATCCTTCTAAATCTGGATAACTGCAATATATCATATGCATGAAATGGAGCTATTTTTGAGATTTTCCCATGGACAACATAACCCCCACAGCCCTACCTGAGACAGACACTAACTGCACGTTGGATGTGTCCCTGGTATCAGGGTTCAGGTCCCTCAAGAATATGAAGCATAACTTCTGCAATTATTTTCTTACTTTGTCTTGCTGACAGTAATAGAATTTTTCCCCTTAAATTATTTCCCTTATTTTTTGTCATCTCTCACTCAGATGATCCCAATTATTCATCATTACTCCTTGCTATTTTTAATGCTAACATCTGTTTAAAGAATGCTTACTCCGGCCTTGAAAACAAGCGACAAAGTAATTTTGCCAGTTTATTGAAGAAAATTATAGGTAAATAAAGATGAGAAAATAGTGACAGAGTAACACAGAAATGAGGGAACATACGTGGCGGGAAAAATCTGATCTATTAAATACTGATATAACAGCTTGGCAGGAGGTCATGGAGGTGATTGGCTATTATTTCTAGACCCCTGATTTAGATCAGATACATGTCAGAGTTGACGGAAATCTTAATATCCATTAATGACCTCTGTGCTGTCAGCTCGACTACAATTATTAGCAGGTAACCCTCTAAAAGAGGTGTGGGCTTACACACATGCGCAGAGCAGCCATCTGCCTGGTTGCCAACAACTAAGCAGGTCGAGACGGGTATGAAGTATCCTTTTGATTGTTAAACATCAGCCCCCAATATGGGACTCAGACATGTGCCTGAACAATGTTGAGAAAGAGCACTCTGGCTGCATTCACTCTCTGGCATTTCCCTCCGGAAGAGGATTTACCAGGGACATTACAAAAGACACAAAAGCACCTCCTTTTGCCTGCCCGCTGCCGCATGGCCAGATCCTGACATGGAGCTGGAAAGCAGCTGTGCTTCTGCAGGGTTCCCCATCCTTATCACGGCTGCCAGCCCCATTTCAGTCTTTCAGTAGAAATGTCAATCCCCCAGCTTTTCTAAATATCCAACTGTATCTTCCCACATAATAATTAAAGCCACAATAGCTATGCACAGTTACGGCTGCTGCAGAATTTTGTTTCCATGTTCTTGTTTTCATTTTCTCACAAATATCTGTATCTTGAGACAAAACTTTCCAAGATTGCTTTATGCCTGAGGCAGAATTTTTTGTTTGTTTGTTTGTTTTTGTTTTTGAAAGCTTGATCAAACGCTGTGCAGCCAGGTTTTTAAAACAAGGAGACAAAAATAAAAAGGATGTGGCTTTATTTATACCAAAAATATTTGCAACTTTTTTGAGCTTTCTTTAGAGTTTCAGCAGCAGAGAGACCAACTGCAAAAATGTTTGACAGAATAGTAGCTTTTACAGAAGATATAATGAGATTTTGAAAGTCATATTTAGTGATGCAGGGAATTTTGTGTACACGTTCTCCTGTCTCAGCACTAGCACCTCCAATGATACCACTTCCAAACAGTGTTCTCCAAGAGGGCTGCTCACTGTCTCAGTCTTTCTGACTTTGCCTTTTTCTAAATTTCGAAATGTTTCATTTTAGATTCAGACAGCTTTTGTGAGGGAAAGCAACATTCATATAACCTATCTGTATTCAAAACAAAGGACTGAGAATGGGAAGAAGTCCAAAAACATCATTTCACAAAATGTATTCAAATCCTCCAACACTTCTAAGGTAACATTATCCCAGCGGGTTAGCTATTTACTTTTGACACTGTTTGGCTTGTTCACTGCCTAGATGAAACACTAGCTTGTGACCAGTTGTAGTTCTGTCCTTTTTAGGTAAAAAAAAAAAAAAGAAAATCAGGCAATTGTTAATAAAAGCAAGCAATAGGTTATTCTCCATCAACTCACATGCTGTATTTCTTCAACCAAAATGCCTGACACAGCAGCCGTCATATTTCTGAGAACTCTACAAATATTCACAACAGTTTGTTCTCCAAAAAATCAAAATCTGAAGAAATGAAATCTGATTTTGAGAGAAAAGACATCGGGGAAGCAGTGCCTGAAGGATTAAAAGAAAAAAAAAATCACTGAAAGTCTGGGTAATAAAGTCATAGTCTTTCAGCTTCAGCCATTCATTAGTGGCATTTTCCAAATACACATATATTTTAATATTTTAGTATTTCTGCTGGTCTGTAAGCTATTACTGGCACCACCACAGTCTGCCATTCCTGACGAAGCAGTCTCAGGCCCCAGCAATGGGCTTCAGCAGCTACACAAGGAAACCTTCTAACTCATCAAGGAGAATTAGAATCCCAGCAGCACTGGTTTTCATATCCCCCTTGGAAAGGTGCACTTCTGTTAGCAATATAACACTCGGGAACACCTTCAGAGTCCCAGGCTGGAAATCCCTAGGCCATCCCATTCCCTGTGCCTTTCTGAGCTGGCTGCTCCCTTCCCTCAGACATCCTGAGGCAAGCATCCCGCTCCCTGAAAGAGCTCGGAGCTGTCATCTATATCTGGAACACTCAGCCTGGCGGTCTCTGATGCACAAATGAACTGATGCTGAGAAGAAAGATGAGAATTTTTTAATTGCATTCGATGAACTGTTATGATTTTGAATCCTTTTTACATGTTCAGCAATATTTTATTAACATCGCTGTGAGGAACGTTTAAAAAAAGGAAAAAAAGTAGTTCATGGATTCTTTTGGGCTTCACTCTAATTTTAGGGTTGAGCTAAATGTTAAATCACAAAGGACTAAAAATATTTCCTACCAGAGTTTCTTCAAATTTAGAATGGTGAATAACAATGTCATTTCACTCCTCTTCACTTAACACTTGTCAGGCTGCCTGGCAAATAACATGTCCAATTTTGTGTCCATAGACACAAAGGTGTCGACCAACAGAGTGAGCTAAGCAAAGGGCCACCAATATATTTGGGGTGGCAGCATTTGCTGCATGAGATGAGACTGAGGGAATCAGACTTGTCCAGTCCAGGAAAGAGAAAATAAAACCTCAAGGGACCTACCCTTCATCTTGCCTCTTATGAAGAAGTTACTGAGAAGAAGGAGCCAGGCTTTTCCCATGGTCAAAGAACAGGATAGTGGTCATAAAATGAAATAGGGAATGTCCAGACAGGATATAAGAGAAAACCTTTCCACCATGAGAATAGGCAGACTTCACAGCAGATTACCCAAAAATGTTGTGCAGACTTCAGCCTTGGAGGTTTCCAGTGTCTGACTGGCTAAAGCCCTGAAAAGCCCTGTCTTAATTCAGTACTGACTCTGCTTGGAGCCAGAGATAGGACTACTCTGAGCATTTTCCTTCCAGACTACGTGGTTCTGTGGTTCTCCTAGGCACCGCACACTAACTGACAGACATTGTGTCCGCTGCATATGGTGACTATACACAGTGGTTATCTTCATGTACTATAAGGCCTGGGGGGAGGCAGGGAAGTCCTCCTGCTCTTTTGTGTGCTGCACACCTGGGTGTTTCAAGAAACATTGCATTCAAGCCCTAGTGCTCCCATGGAGATCCTGCACGAGTCTGAATCACTTTGGTTCTCAGATTCTGTTTCATAAAGCAGGAACACCCACAGAAAGAAGCAGAAAACTTTCAGGGAATTTTGAATCCAGTGCCTCTCTAAAGAAATCTGCTTTTTCCTCCTTTCCATTGACACAGCCCATTTTAGCCCGCACACTCGCAGAGGCACAGTGTCCCAAAGGGTTGTGCAGCTGGGGCTCATAGGTATCACTGTTTCCCTAAGTATTTTTTGATGTGCCTTATTGCTCTGTTTGGAACCATGGGCCATTTCAAAATACTGTTATTACATGGACCTGCTTATGCATTAATCCAGTTCTACAAAAGGTGCTTCTCCAGCCATAACAATTCAACATTGAAATATGGAACGATGTGCACAAATCATGTCTGTGGTTCCTAAGCAGACACACACAGCACCACATCTGCCTGAAAACATATTGAAAAGGCAAAGATTTCCTCTTGATTGACTCATTCCTCTCATTCCTGCTTTTGGAGAGGAAGGGGAAACATCAGAGGCTTCTCTATTTAGATTGAGAAACTTATTTTCAGCATGACTACTCTCTGTCATACTAGGCAGCGGAGGTGGTGATGTTCAGGGCTTAGGGACTGAACTCCTCCATATTCCCCTGCAGGATGGGACTCAAATATCTTATCATCCAGGCTTCCTTATCCATCTAGACAACAATTTCTCCACATATCAACACACAGTGCTCAGCTACAAAATTAATGAAAGTCCCAGGGCTGTGGAGACATTCCTGAGGACCTCAAAAGTTGCCCTGAATTGTAGGCAGACCTGTGCCTATCAACAGATCTGAAACTGGCGCTTTCCCCCAGTCCACAGTTTACCAGCAGCACCAAGCTTGCTTTCCTGTTTCATCTGCATGGGGAGCTGCTGGCTGAGTGCCCAGACAGCCTAGGACAAAGGTGCCAAGAAGCACATGGGGATCCTACAACCAAACCCACCCATCAGGCATGGGGCAGCAGCAAGGAGGGCTCTGGCACCGGCTCTGCCATGAGTTCCCAGTGTTTGCTGCTCAGCAGCCTTCCTGCCAGGGATCTGGTGCAGAGGTTGGTTTGAGTTATCTTACTACAAAGTCCCAGGCCAGAGGGGACCATGACATAATTTAATGATTATTTGAAGTATCACAATTACACTTTTTGTGCAAAATAGAGAGTGGACCTGATTTTGGTTAAAGACACCTCCCCAAAGGTACTTGTGGCACAGAAATCTCTGCTCAGAGCCCAGACTCTGGCACCTCTGCTGTCTGCCCAGGACAGAAACCCATCTACAGTATCTGAAGGAGGAGGGAATAACAGCAGCCTTTTTTTTTTCCTCTGCCAGCAGAAAGGAGAGAAACGTCATAGCCTTGTGCTCATCCTGAGCCTGCTGAGCTGGATGCCTCATAGTACTTTCACTAAAGGACATGTAACTAAAAACAGCCATGTAGATTTTTTTTCTCTTTCCCCTGCTTATTTTTTTTTTATTTACCTCTTTTAGCAGACTTTCTGTGCAGTTGTTTAGATTAGAACAAATGTTTACAGCCCAGTTATATACTCTTGACAACAGGGTTTTATAATGAATAGACTTGACAGACCTCTAACTATTGACTCTCACATTAAAAAAAAATAGATTGAGATTTCCAGCAGAATAATTATACACATGTACAATCAGTGATTAATGAGCTTTTTGAGGAGAACTAAAACCACTGAATCATAGCAGGCGGCTTCCATATCGAGGGCAACAATCACAGCATCATGAATTTGTAGCCTTGCATAAAAACAAAAGGCCAAAGTCTGTATTCTTTTTACAACCCATGCAAGCCATCAATTTCTCTGATGTGACATGGGGTGTATGTCAAGGGGAATTTATCCGGCACAGTTTTATACTGCTTTTACCCTTATATCACCTTCACATTATAAGGCTGCCAGTTGGTCCGGCTGCCCCCCATAAAAATAAGCCTGCTCAGGTAAAATAATTATTCACCTTTTACACACTACCTCTATCGAGCTCCGAAACCACCCAAAATGTTCTTGTATGTCTCAAAAAGGACACTTAAGTTGGCTGGGATTTTTGTTGTTTCCAGGCTGGACTCCTCAGTGTGTTGATGACAACAAAGCAGAGAGAACAGGAGAGGGGACCTTGCCCCCACATACTGAAACCATCATGCTCTTTGGCCACTTCTCATTCACGGTGGACCGGAAGGCGAAATATGGAAACTGTACAGAAAAGGTCACTCTCAAGTCACTTCAAACTCAGCTGAAACTCTGATCTGCCAGATGTCTTACCAGACAGCTGAGTTTTTTTCAGAAGACTCCATTCTGATTTCCACATCAAAGAGGTTCAGATCAGCTTGCACCTCTGCCTGCACCTCTGAACCTTTTGAAGTTTGCCATCACTGTCATTTTCCCCACATACTACTGGTTTCTTTCACACTGGCCAAGCTCTTGCAGAACTACTCAGCCCTGATGACCATGAAGGAAACTCGACTCAAAAATAGAAGCAAAAGTAGTCTTTTCACAAATTACAGGCTGGCACATGAAGAAGTATGGCCAGCGGTTCCAGGGAAATCCTAATGCAGGATATCTGGTAAGTACGACTTTGAGCACATGTCATTAAACGCATGCAATGTTGGTGTTAACCCAACACAGACATTCGCTTATGTTATTTTATATCTCCGCTCTTGCTGAGCTGTTGTGCTCAACCATTTAACCTGAGATGATGCAAGACCGGGAAGAAGAAAGTTTGGGGCCTGAAGGTCAGGACGAGGCTTTCTATTTCTGGCTCTGTCACCAGCTACCTACTGCCCTGGGCAGGACCTCATCTCTTACTGTCCTACCTGTACACAGAGGAGTCAGAGGACTGACCTCCTTCATGGTAAGGGTTCACTCATCAACACATGTAAAGCATCCAAGACCTTCTTGCACTGAAGGTGTTGTCTCTATGAACGGCTGCTAGCATCCCTTTGTAGAAACATGAAGGTGGGTTAGTTTTTTGTGCTTTTATCCATCTTGCAACTTGTGAAGCCCTGTTTTACACCCTGAAAATCTAGGACCATCGGATGGGTAGGATCACCACCATTTTCTTTGGGATTGTAGATGGCAGAGTAAACTGAGAGAATATGAGTGAGGTTTTAAATGCCAAAAATAAATTAGGAAGTTGGACTGTTGCCTGCAAACTGGAGGCACATTTCCCTACGGTGTCTTTTTTCTGGGGCCAGGAGCACAATGTCTGTTATCAGCAATGATGTGCTGCTGCCACAGTAATTGAAACAGACTGCTCCCTCCAGAAAATGCCTAGCAGTAGTGCTTTTACTGGGAGGAGCGGCTAGACGAGTAGGGGGAGAGAGAAAAAACATGCAAAATACAGATAAATACAGGTAAAAGTACCCATCTATGGCTGAAAGCATGACCTCATCACATTCAGCATCTCAACAAACACAGCAATGCTGCAGGTGGCAGATCAGCAATGGCCATATGCCTGCAAGCAAGTGGCAGTTTTCCTTCCAGGAGAGCCGTGCTTGTCTTGTCACTCACAGGGCTCTCCCTCAGGCTGACAAGCTTGGCAATTGCAGCTCAATCACTGTAGTATTTTTCCCAACAGATATCTCCTGCAGCAATGTAGAGACACAGTCCTGGTGTCTGCTGGGGTTCTCTGGCTCTTTTGTGCTCAGCTACAGCCCAGAGCATGGTAAAGGGTGGATCATAACCAAAACTTATGGCTGGAAGACAAAAGGCAGATCTGCTTCTGACTTCTCTGTGGCTAGGACAAAGATGAAGAGTGTTGTACTTATCATAGTGTTTTGTTTTATGTTCTTTTACTCTCTTCCCCAGATAGGTCCTCTGTAATTTCATACTTCGTAGAAAAAGTGCTGTGGGTTTTCTTCATCTCTCTGCCAATACCCACAGAAAACCTCTGGATACATAAACTGAGCACCAAAATATGCACTCTTGACATTTGTTTTCATTGTTACTAATTGGGAGCACTGTTACTGCTTAGTGTCACAGAGGCATCAAAATGTGCTGGAGAATGAGAAACAAGAGCACAGTTCTGGCCCCAGGTGAGCACAGTCTGGGATGCTCTGCAACATCCAGTGAAGAGATTCAGAACTGGGCTTTGATGAATGGGTATCTCTGGGCCCTAGAGATGAAACCTGGAATCAGATGTAGACTTAACGTCTTCAGATGTACCTCTTAAAAATGGTGATTTTTGGACAAAAGAAACAGCAATGAATAGTTACAATTCTACGATTATTTTTCTTAATGCCCGCAATATTTAGTGAAATCCCAGAAGAGGCCTTGGATGCTAAATTCCCATTTCCTTAAAAAAGGCTGTTGGAGGAACTCATTGGTGGGGTAATGATGAAAGCAAGTGTTTTGTTTCATCCTTTTTACTTCCAAAGTGACAATAACAAAGCTCTGGGCTTCTATTTCATGGTGTTTCCAAATGAACAGCACTTGTTCTGCAGCTACTAAACTGGGAATTTGCTGCCTCATGCTAATCTGGAAACTCAGCAAGAGGCTGAGAAGCATTCTGGGTTTTTTCTTCCCCTCACATCTTTACTAATAATAAGTATTTTACAGGTCAGATTCTGGAGTGCTGCTTCCTTGCAATCACTCCACCTGTTAGCCATATGCAAGTCTACTTCTTCTGTAACAGAAGTGTGATATCTTTGGTGCTAAGAGGAACAGTTGGCAGCAGAAGTTATTTTAATTATCAAAGGTGGAGCACATTTGGAGGACAGATCCAAAGTCTACTGATCTCAGTGGAAGTCTTTTTCCCACTGACCTAAGCAGGCTTTTGATCAGGTCCCCAGCTAAGGAAAATGATGTTGCTGCTGCTTAGCCAGTTTTTACTGTAGGCTGATAGACCATTCCATTTCTCACTTGTTGTAGAGTTGGCCCACCAACAAACCTGGACAGAAATGCTGGCTCCTTGCCTACTCTGGTCATGCTGCCTTTTACATGCTCAGTTTTTCCTGGTGTTGTTCCTGGTTGCCCTGTGCTGTTTCTACCGACTCCCAGGAGAAGAGACAGATGTTTTACAGGGAAGCAATGAAGCTGAATGGCTGCTACTGAAAAACAAATCCCTGGATCTTACAGCCATGCAGAGCCACTGAATGTACAATCAAGATGAGAGTGGCGAAGAATATATAAAAATGGAAATAGTTTTAAAGGGCCCACCAGACTGAAATTGCTCACAAATCATGAGGGACCACCTTTGTGAGTGGCAGGGGTAGTTTCTCCACCCTGTAAGAGGATGGATGTCTACAGGATACCATTTCTGTAAATTGTGATTCAAAAGCCTGTCACCTGATGTGACTCCAGGAGGAAAAGCCAACAGTACTTCAATGCAATCCCAGCATGAAAAAGTTAATAAAATATATGTCACTGAGAAAACAGTTGTACCTGCAGGGTAAGAAAAGGTCACACATGAATGCATGAAAACTATGCATGCTGCATAAACTGTTGATTGAAATCTCCTTTCCACTCATATGTGAACACCTTGAGTGTAACCAGGATTGGCACACAGAGAGAAATAAGACTGACAACTTTTCAGATTAATAAACTTTGGCTGGATTTTCTTACATTTTCATTTTCCCACAGCACACTGGCTACTTAGGCATCAGGCAGGTCAGGCACTCTTACTCCTTCCTCTGTGAATTAAAATACTCAGACCAATATTTTTCAGGAGAAATAAAGTAGCAGGGGCTACTGGATGTTCTTTCATGATTTTAGACCCTGGAAGAATTTGATGGTCTCTCCTCTGAATTAAAGAAAAAAAAAGTTACTTGGTGCCAGCAGTTGGATCAGTCTGTTCTATAAATGCCTGAGTGCACAGCAACAGCACCGTTGATTTCATTAAGAGAGCTCCTATAGAACTGTATCATATGCTTTGTGGTCTTCCAAATGACAATTGTTTAAGCACAACCTGCAGTGCCTGCTGTTATATTATCTCCAGGATGAAGAAAGATGCATCTGGACTTCATGAAGAGAAAGCGAAGCATTCATTAGGACCATAAATGAAATAGGAAATTATCCCATCTAGAGCAGCATATTGGGTGCCGTTGCTTTGTGATCTTATTTCCTGTAGCACTGCTAGAGACAGCGTGTTTTAATTCAGGTTTTATATAGATTTTCTTGTAAAAAAGTTTTATGGAACTAGTCTCTGTTCTTGCAGTTCTATCAAAATCAAGGGGTTTTGTGGAATGTCTAAAATTTCCCAGAATTTCCTTTTAAAAGCAAGCTGCGGAAAAGCTGTGCTTAAAAAAATGCAGACATACTCTTCCTATATTTTCAAATGATACTTCAGTCATTCTGTTCTGTCATCCTCTTTCGAAAGAATTTGTTGTCTAACTTGTTAACAGATTTCGTTTTATATATTAGAATACACAGTCAGAACCATATTCATAGCGCTCCAGTTTGCCCTTTGCATGTTTCACATGTTATATAGTGCAAAACAATGCAAAACAAGAAGACAAATTTGTAAGAAAATAGATATAACTACTTTAAAAGCACTGGTTTCTATGGGGAATTCAAACATCTTTTAATGTAGATTCTTATTCACAAGAGTGATGTTCTTCAGCAGGTGAAAGTTTAATCTTCCTCACCGTTTAGATTCAAATCAGATGAAAAATGAAGAACAGAGAGACAGAAAAGCCATTTGAGAAGACAGGAAATATAGAGAAACATTTTTTCCTTGACATTGACAGAGCTAGAGAGGGACAGAAAAGGTTATGCGAGAGATAGTGTGCACACAAATATATATGCACGCACACACATACTCATGCAATATGGTACAACCTATACTTGGTCTCCATATATTTGGTCCCTGGCTCCATTTTGGTAGTTGCTGAAGTGACAGACATAAAAAGAAAGTGCTTTTTCCTGCAATTGCAATACACGGGATATGAACGAAACATCATTGCCTGGTGAAAACCAGACCCAGAAAAACGGGGCCCATATAATCCGTGAAGCCCCTTTAATCTCATGGCATCTGCTTGCCTAAATGTCTTTGAATATTTGCCCCTAAACAGCATAAAGGACACACAGGAAGCATATAGCTGAGGAATATATCTAGATGAGATTTTTTAAGTGTCCTAATTGAATGCTTTACCCACAAAAATCACTGTTTCTTCCCTGCCTGTACAAGACTTTGCTGCTCACATGGCATTCACTGCCTTATGTTCTCCACCGATAACGGGTTGTAATGGCATGCACAATAGTCTAAGCTGCTCTCAACAAAATTATCAAAACCCAAATAATGTTCCCTGCTATAGTCTGCTTCAATAGCCATAATTGTAAGAACAAAAGAAATCCTCTTTCATTTCTTATTAAATGTTTTGACGGTATTAGAAGAATGTCCTGATTTTTTTTTTTTATTTATTCTGTTACATTAATAAAGTGGAGAATTTTAGGGAACTGAAAAGCTTTGAAGAAATGCCTTTCAATCGCAGAAAAGATTACTGGGAATAAGCCTAAAATCTTCACCAAAAAAAAAAGTAATTTAAAATTACCAGAGTAGAGTTAATGTGTACTCTTATGGGCTGCATCTCTCATCGAGCACAAGGCAACTGCTGAATAACCCAAAGCTGTTAAGGACCAGATTTTGCTCAGAGTAAGGTCTTTATCAGAACTGGCAGAAGAGAAATGTGCAAATGCCAGCAAAGCATATAGAGATGATACGATACCAACAAGCCCTAAAATATTTCTCCTCCTAAGGTACGTGTCATGTTATTTGAAGGTTGGCCCACCTTCAGCTAACAGCAAAAACCGTAATTCCTTTAATAGAAGAATTCATTAAGCTCCAACTGAGAGGTGGGTTTTCATTAATCACTCTGAAACCACTAACTTCTCCTGAATCATCCTACTGGTATGTGGAAATGTTGTTAGACATTCCTTAAGTCAAAATTGTTTAAATTGGCTGCACAGCATTGACAGGACCATCCTGAAGTCTCCTTTTACTAAAGCACGCTGTTCTTTCTCATTGAATTAGTGCCAAAGGTTCACAGAGTCCTGTCCAGACAAATTAAACAGGGAAAGGGAGGAAGACCTGGCCCCTTCAAAATCAATTGAAACACCTGCACAGGCAACAGTGTGTCCAGGACAGTCCCAAGAAAGGTACAGCTGAAAGTTGTATTTATCCTCTACCAAACATAATGGGAAAAGAGAGCCTTTCCCAAGGCAATTATTTTGTTCCTAATGGCAGTATTAAATACAAAGCTGAGTTTCCCCAGGGCTTCAGCCCTGGACACCAGATGCAAAGCTGCTTCTCAGGCGTGGTATCATCCTGTTGTGTTTTATGCTTGGAAACCTCAGTGTTTCTGAGGAAGAAATGTTATTGCTGCAGCAGGCACATGGGTGAGCTCCTCAGACTTTGCACAAAAGATGCTTTGTGAAGGCTTATTCCTGGCATTACGCTGGCTCTGGCCCTTGCCCCAGCCTGCCCAGGGGCACCTCCTGCCCTTCCCAGGGGAAAACCCTTCTCCAGACACAATCCCATGACTGTTGCAAGGAAACTTTTATAACAAATCTGAGCAAGTTGTCTTCGCTGAGGGAACATTTCTGTTTCAGAGAGTAGAGTCAAGCTGCACAAAAGAAGGGTAACAAGTGATGAAAAAGTATTTTAGTCATAGGAGTGGTGAAAAGGTGTTTGGGAGGGATGCTGCAGCTTATCTCTGTTCACCAGTGATTCATGTTCACATCTTCAGTAGTGCAGAAATACGCTACAGCAATATACAAAGGAGTTTCAACCCATATCAGCATTGATGGGGAAAGAAGGGAGAAAAATTATTCTAGCTTCTAGTGAAGCCCCAATTAAAATTAGATTTTAAAGTAATGCTAAGTTCCCCATTTAATTAAAATTCCGTGTACACAGTTAAAATGCAATCTTGTTTCATGCAACTGAACTTCGCAAGCAAGATAAATTCTTAGAAACCTTCATATTTAGGGTAGGCATTTTCATCTGTTAATGAAAACATCAGGAAACTACAAGGCAGGGGACAGCATTTTCAAAACATCTCAGATGCATGTCTGAGATGCCTAGATCCCTCCACTGCCAGCCAGTTTTCAGCGTTGCCAATTATGCTTTGCTATGAAAATGTGTTGAAATCTGCATACATTCTGCAAATAGTTCATGCATGTGATCAGTTTTTAGACTCAGTAGTTGCAGGTCTTGTTACATCAATATCACAGAGCTTCAGGGAAGGACTCTCTGGTGCTCACAAGAGACATGAAACAGTCATTTAGGAGTAAGCATTGCTGTACCTGTCAATCACAGCCATCATATATGGAGCACAGCAAACCACCTCTCATCTCTCACCCACTCATCACAAACCTTTCAGCTCTTTGGTCAGCAGCCCAGCGCCGCCTGTTGTGCAGCAAGGTGACGGATGTTGCTGACCACCTTGCAGAAAGCACATTCCTCACAGCTGTGGCCTTCACTGTCACCCCTCCACCGCCTGCTGACCCCTCACAGGTCCCAGCAAGCAAAGCACCCCACCGCGAATTGACTGCTGAGATGTAGAAAAGCCAGTTTTCTTTCTCCTTTCTAGTTATTTGTCACTCTGTTTTATTTATTTATTTTTAATGCACCTCCTACCTCAGGGGGTTATAGCTCTGTGGTGCTGGCATGAACCAGAGGATGAAGACCAAGGATTCTCCCTACCACCGTACCCAGTGGCACAGCAGCACTCGCCCCCGCTGTGAGTGACTTCTCCATTGCTGGGAGGGGCAGGCTTGGAAGAAGTTTTCCAGTGCAATGAAGGGAGCAAGGACAGTCTGTGCCAAAAAAACACCTCACTCTTCAAAACAAAACAAAACAAAGTCTCCTTTAGTGGACAGTCATGCAGGAGATCGGTGTACACTGGCTTGGCTGAAGCCAGTTAGAATGTTGAAAAATACTATTGTGTACCTTTCCAAAATCAATACCTTTGACTTCATTCAGGAATTGCAGGAAGCAAAACAAAAATATGAAATCTTTCCAGACCCTATATGTTAAAATAAAATAAAACCTTTCTCAATTTTTACTTACAACAGAACACCTCTGAGTGACTTTAGGGAAGTTTTCCTTGAAATATTAACTTTTAGGATATTGTTTGAATTTGGGACTTGAAGTGTAATTGAGTAATCACATAAGAAAATAATCTGGAAGACTGAGATCATCCAATTGAGAATAAACACAGACTATGCATCTTGTGCATGCAAATAAGATTCAAGGAAATTTGAATATCAAATGCACCCCACGACTTGTTTTTGAACACCCACCTATAGCCTGAGACTCTGTTACATATTATTTTCCTCATATATAAAAATAGCAATGAAAACAGCAAACATAGAAATGGAAATTATTTCAAGCATCTGTAGGTTTCTGATAATATTTTCCTGTCTGAAGAAAACAGTCCAAGAATATCTACTTACTTTGGTACTATAAAATTCCCTTTTAAATTCTGTATTATGATTATACATTCTATTAAATTTGATACAATTTTTCCTGATGAGATAATTTAAAGAAATTATTAGTAAAATATTTCAAACAACAACTAAATTAGTCACAATCTATTAGTAGACATACTGGCAAAGACAAAATAGAAGAGAACTTAATTGAATAAATTATTCATTATAATTTATTCAGTGAACTTTGATTTAAATGCATGTTACTCCTTCGAGGGTTCATGTAGTACAATCTTATAGTAGCCCTGGTCAAGAATTCCAATATCTGAAGTGTGATTTTCTTCTAAAAAGCTGCTCTCTCAGATTTGCCATGCAATGCCAAAGATGGAAAAAAATTATTTGGAGCCCTCAGAACATTTGTTTTCTCCAGTAAGAAAATAATAATTTGTTTCAATAATGTCAAAACTTTACAGTACAAAATACTAATGTAACACAATAATATAATGCAGTATCATAGAAAATAGTTGTATAATCAATGTGTCAGATTTTCTCAAATGGAAAATTTTATCAAAATTGGTAGCTGTTCTGTGAAAGATTTGGACAGATCGAGCTGTCTCATGACTTTTCTGGACCATGCGGAAAGCTCATGCTCTCTTTCCATGTTCATACTTTATGTCAAAGAGCCACTGTGCAACACTAGTGAGAGATCACCTCCTAGACACCATGAATTGGCGTTTCTAAACTTCTTACTACAAAGTTTTGTCAAGAGAGCTCTCCACTTCCATATGCACCCTAGAAAATAGTATTGGCTTGGCTAGAGAGCCATAGTAATAGAAAAGTATCTTGTCTCTGTAAGGGCTGCCTCACACCTAGATGTGGAGTTCTTAGTTATGGGTCCATTATTATGACACCATCTTATAGCAAAAAAAAAAAAAAGGGTTAAGCTAGAAATAAAGCAAGATTCATGTTACATGGATTTAAATACAGATCACACACTTTAAAGCCCCAAAACAGGTGTAAGGAAGAGCACAAACTAACTATACGTATCCATCTGGGGTTTTAATTAGTCACAAAAGGGCTCACTCTCTCTGTGCTTCCTGCTGTTAACAAGCTGTCCAAACAGCTGTAAAGGCTCACCACAAGGATTCAGCTCCTAAGTACAGCATCTTTCCCCGAGGACGCTCCTGATCTGGGGATATATGTTGCCCATGCACACACTTTCCCTTGGCTGTAGTCATAGCCAAACCTCCTGCCTCTGATTTTCTCTAGTCTATAACTTGAGTAAGACGTAAGTAGTAACTCTCCCTCCAGAGGCTTATTGACTGCCCTCATCTAAAAATGAACAATGTTCTTGCCTCTTGGGTCTGCCCGTGTGGAATCACCTCCTGTCAAAGTGACAAAGGGCTCAACTAACTCCAAACACACCAACAGCTTTCAGGGACGTTAAACATCACCATTGACCCGTGGAGACCCAGCTCAGCTCCTTCAAACCACCACATCAAATAGACATGGAGAACTGAGGTTTGCAGGAGTCCATGTAGGAAAGAAATGCATGATGTTCACGACCAGGATCTGGATGCTGAAGATGGTGTGGACGAACACCTAGGGTGGTGCGGTGGCACCACTCCAGATGGGGAGGTGCAGGGGCCTCTGGCAGAAAATTGCCCCATCTGCTCCAGGAAAAGAACAAGGTCTCCTGGCTACCTGAGTCCTATAGAAAGGACCAGCAGACAAATCTCAGTGGCAGCCAGGATTTTTATTCTGAAGCTGTACAGGCTGGGAAGTAACACTCCTTTTTCCAAGGAAATGGCATTTCTCCCTCCTCCTCCCCTCCTGGGTCTGCTTATGGGGTCCAACAAGGACAGTGCAGGATGGCAATCAAAGACAGTCAGTGTGGGCGAGCCCTCACCTTCTGCATTCATAGCCTGGCACCAGCTGGGACTGTGGCATGAAGTGCTGCCTGCTGGGCTGAGATCGGGACAGAGGCAGTGCCTGGTCCTCGGCACAGATAGAAGGGCAGAGATGCTTGAGCTCTCGTGTGCGTATTGTATAATTAGGGCCTGACAAAGTCTGATATTTGAAAGCTCACTCATGCCATTCAGTTAATTATAATAGCTAATTTCTATCTTTCATTGTTCTATGAACTTGAAACTTCTATTTCAGTGAAAATGGAGGAACAGCTGATGCAAAAGGTGCTCCTGTAAATAAACATGGGTTGTTGCAAATGAAGAAAGGATGTTCAGCAGTAACAATCACTCTCAGTTAGGATATTGGAGGAAAAATTGCAGCACATTAAGAAAGCAATAACACTCAACAAGGTGTGCATTCATCAGTCAATATGCATGCATGGGGAGCATGCAGAAGCACAGAGAGCAGCCAACCATGCAGGCTTAGGTAATAATTACTCTGGTGGGGTGCATTGGGCCCTGCTATGGATCACACAAACTGGTGCTGAGAAGAAATATCTAGGAGCTCAGCTCTCGCAGACATTGAGTGTTGCTACGGACTCGCCACAACAGCCTGGGCAAGTCACATGCCGCCTCTGGGGTTCTACTTTCCTTAAGGGTGAAGTGGATTATACTGACTGACTTTCCCAGGAGAGTTTCTTATTCTGTACCAAGAGAAAGCAGCAGTACTTCTGCTGCTGCTCACCATAAAATAAGGATAATACGTCCCTGCAGTGGATAGTAGGAGAAATCCTTGTTAGCACACGTGAGTTACTGTGCAGGGCTGGTAGGAAGGGGGAACAGGACCGTCCATTTAGTAAGAGTGGTGTTAATGTCCAGCAGGGACTTTGCAAAGATTAGAAGACAGAGCAAGCCATTGATATCTACCCAAGGCTCCTGCTGGGGCTGATCTCTCCTGTAGCTGCCCAGAATTGTGCCTTTCTTGATTGTTCCCAAATGCTGGCTCCACAACCGTATGGTACCCAGGGATGTGGATTGTTCTGCCCCCCACCAAAGAACCACCTGCAACTGCAAGGAAGACCTTTGGGACACAGCCAGCACTCTCCACAGTCCAGTTCCTGCCCAACATATTCATCCCTTGCACCAGAATTCACATTAAAAAAAAAAAATCATAATTGAAAACTATTCATTTTAAGGTTCTGCTCCAATGGCATTTGCAATTGTGCTTGTTTAGAAAGAACTGCAGTTTTTAGGTGCTGGGTTTTCTCTTTGTTTAAGCAACAAAAAATTTGTTCTTTCTAAAGGGAGAGCAAAATAAGCAAGGTGCACCTTCGGGAACTGGGCAGGTAATCCACAAACAGCCTTCAAATGCTCTAGTTGATTATTTCTCACACCTACAATGCACGTGCACATGATGGGCATAAATCCACTTGCCTCACACAGAGAAAACAAAATAAAAGGAGCAAGCTCATGGACTGTTTTTCATTCATTTACCATACACATTTCATTACTGACCGTAAGTATGCATGGCACATAGGCAAAGCTGTAACAGTTATACACAGTGCCTGCTGCTGTTAAGAGCCTGTCACACTGCACTTCCCAGTGTTTGAACCAGTTTAGGCTCATTTGAAAAGATTTTGCAAACCACTCAGACTTTCATTTTGGAGAAGATGGATAGGACAGGGTTACAGGACAGCTATAATGTTATTTTTACGTACAGTGATGAAGTTAAGTTCTTTCCTTTCTCTCTCTCTCCTCTCCACTTAACATCTCAGCAGCTCCTTGACAGCAGAAATTGACCAGGAGCCTGTATCTGCCAAATAATTCTCTTTCTTTAACTGTATTCACTAACCATCCTTTTTCCCTCTATTCCCCTGCTCTTCAGGAACTAATTCAATGTATTCTCTTCAATATATTCCTTTACACAAACCACTTTTCTTTTAGCTAAAAGTAAGCCAACATCTTGAACCAGGAATAAGAAATTCCTCCTTCTGCTATCCTACCAACAGCCTGGCACGAGTATTATAGTTCTAATATACAACACTGTGTGTGAATGCAGATACAGGTGTTGTAATTAGTGGAGCACTAGGTCAGAATTTTAGAGTGCAATCTCCATATGCACAGCCACCATTTCAATGCTCTATTTCTTTTCCTTCCAACTTAGCTTTCTAGCCTGTTTTTATCCTGTTTTTAACACTGGCCAGTTTTCCACCTGCTCTTTTCTGAGGTCAGACACAGCTCATGACAAGGTGAAGTGACCTGCAATACAGCCAGGCCCACGCATCACTAAAAGGCAACCCAAACAGATTGAGCTAGCTGCTCCCCGGGCCTTGTGTAGCCCACAGAAATAGCATCAATGGGCTATAGCAGGCATCAGGATTGGCCTTAAAGTGCTTGTCCCATTCTTACTTCCAGATAGCAAATAAGTAGACTGTCACCTACTCCATCCATGCGCCAGGAAAATAACACAAAATCGAGGTAGATTATGAATACAACAATTTTTCTCCATTTTTAAGCAGATGTAGCTACTGTCCTTTTATTTGTTTAAATAAATAAATGCAGTGTGAATTAAAAGCCTCTGCAGAGTCAGCACATATTATACTGAGAAGCTAATTTCACCACAGTTAAGTAGGAAATATCCTGTCATTATAAGCCTGATCTTGTCTCTCTGTCTTTGCAAGAACTAAACTAGCCTCATTGAATTTTCACAGCCTGGATTTGATGAGAATGTGTAATTTTATTGTAAAGTTTGGAGGCAAATGGGACAAGACATCTAGGAGAAATGAGCATTTGTATTTCCTTTCTTCTCTTTGGTTGTCTTTAGATACATTAGCATGCTGCGAAGAGTGACCATTCTCCCTTTTCCCAGGACACCCAGTACCACTTCAAAGGAAAGGAAAATAATTTGGTTGCACCCTCTGCAAGTGATTTTTGACGTGGCCCACACTTAGGAGCTTCTGTTCAGGGAAGAACAAGCACTATTTTACTTCTGTGTTACGGACTTTGCTTGTGTAAACTGCACCTTCGCTACATGCATTATCGAGACACTGCCCCATTATAGACTTTAGAAAGATCTCACAGAAGCAGACAGGTACATAGCAAGTAGTGGCAACAAGGGATGCCACTGCAGGTTTATCTAGGAAAGAGGGTTTAATCAGGTGACTGGTCCATAACTGGTCACCACTTCCGTTTGGTCTGTTGTCATGACCTACTCACATGGCGGCTGTTGGTGGTTTGGTTTACGCTTGAATTCAAGATGAAGTGGAAATGTTATTTGATGCAGGGACAGGCATTTACAGTTATGTTAGTTAAGAGGTCAGCAGCCTTTCAAAATCCCAGCTACCTCAATCCATGCAAAGCTTCAGAGGATGGACCTGGTATAGGTAGAAGAGGAGAAGGAAAGCCATATGAAGAGAGGAAGTAGACCTACGTCGTGGTGCAGTTCAGTCTCATTTTCGCTATGTAAACAGGAACAGGATCCCTTTATGTCTTTCAGGTTTGGATAAGGTTGAGCTCAGATTTCTATTGCTCCAGGTTAGGCCCTTGCTTTCTGTTTGTAAATGCAATAAAGTGCAATGTTCTACGATTCCGTAACCATTTTAAATTACTTCATATATGGTTTTGAATGCTTGACAGATTTATATTAAATATAAATGCTTTTTATGAAATAACTATGTGAAAGTGTTTCTTTGTAAATCACCGTGTCGGCTGTGAGCAAAACTTAAACTATATACCAATCACAGCTTCAATTTTGTGTAAGGCTATCTGAAAAGCCTCTGGAAAAAACCAACCAACCAAACAACAAAACACACAAATGTTTCGGCTTATGGTCCACCAAGGGGTTAAGCTGAAGGACAAGAACAGAAGTGTAATTTTAATTGTGCATATTTTTCCTAGCTATTCTGGTAGGTTCTGCCTCATAAATTCTCATGACAATTGCATAATGCTAAACCTATCTGCCGAGAATCCCAAAAGGAAGGCTTAACCCTTTTGCCTTCTTGAAGTCTGATAATTAATTCTATTTTTTTTTCAGTGAGAAAAGACAGCTTACCCAAATGGCCGGTCCCGAAACAAACACTGACGTAGGTACTGTACTGTACGTGTTCTGTACTTTAAATTTCCTTTCCTGGGTCACAGAGGAATAGGCAAACTGGTTCAAGTAAAATTAGAATTGACCCAAACCTTGCCATTTAAATAGATTTTTGAGGCACTTGGGCCTATTAACCACTGCTTTGCAGGGCAAATTCAAGGGTTTGCATTTAAGCTGATGTCCCAGGGAAGTCACTATGGGAAGGGTAGAATTAGACCCTGGGTTGTTTGTTTTCCCCAGCAGTGGCTGCCAGCTAATTGCAACTGTTGAATGTATACATATTCATTACACCACAGAGCTTGGGAAGCTGCACAGTCTGCAGCTAATGCGCTGAATCAGATAGTAAATCAGACTGATGAAGATACAATGTTTAGGCTTAAAAGATACACTAATCACACAACCTTGTCTTTGGAGCTGACTTTCAAATCATAACAACACGAGGGATGCTGTAGAGAAGATGAGGACCAGCAGCAGTGGTGCAGGTCGAGGGAGGTTGAGTGTCTCCTGCAAGACTGACAAACAGCACAGCCATGCAGCAGGAGGACTGAGAATGCTCCTCTCAGGGAGACTGAGCACCCTCAGGTGTCCCACAGCCCCTCCTGGCTGCGACCACCCTCCAGCCATGGCACAGATACCCCCGACCCATACGCAGAAGCTCTTGGGAGTCTCCAGCAGGATCCTGCAAAGAAATCTTAGCAACCTAGGAGCTAGCCTAGCCCAGTGCTTGCCACTCCTGTTATTTTTAACAATATCCACCAGGGTTCTGGATGTGATGAAGCCTTGCTTTGCTGTAAGCTAGAGGGAGCCAGCTGGAGAAGGCTTAACCATATCACAGAATAGCTACAGCAGAAAATATACACACAGCTGATGCTGCAAGCCATGCCCAATACACAGAAGACCTGGGGACCTTATGGTGTGAGATTTTGGGGAGCATGTGCAGGCGCAGGTGTGCTGAGACCTGTTTCTGCTCCTCTCATCCTCTTTCTGTGCCACGGCAGACAACATGCATGAAGCTGCTCTGATGTATGCCAGCACAACGGGTCTCCTTTTCACCTTAACAAGCCTGTCTTTATTTGGCTCTCAGGTACATTGTGGGAGTAAATGCACTGTCAAGAAGTGACTGTGGAGAATGCTTGTGGTTTCATTATAGAGCACCTCTGGTATAATACCTGCACTCAATGTTAGCCATTTTGTGTCTCTTCATCCTGTAGGAAAGGAGCCCTTCCTTACACAAGTAGTTTTGCATTTGCCTGCAAGCCAAGCGTGGGAGAAGAATGAGACCTCTATAAATGCATTCAGCAATTTAAGTTGTTTGTTTTGTGATAAATAGCATGCTATGCTGATACCTTCAAGTGTTTGACATTCATGATTCACAATTTAAATCCTGAAGCACGTAGTGGTGTTTGCTTCCAGATTTAACCTTCTGAAACCCCTTTTTGCTTGTGCTCAAGACTCATTTAGTTTGACAGTTATGTGAATTCCAGTCATTGGGCTGAAATTGCCATCCTGGTTTGCATGAGCAATACCTCCCCTTTGCACAACAACTGCCTCTGAAAAGGTACATGCATAATAGAAAAGTCACACTGTAATTTCAAAGCCTGCCAAGTGTTTGCAAATACATTTCATTTTTGTGTGGTTCAGTCTCAACCTTCTCTGTACAGAAGTAAAAGAAGTAGGAGGAAACCTTCCTCTCCACTTCATCTCTCTGGCTATGCCATCATCACCAGTAACACACACAAAAGCAACGTTGTCTGTAAGGCAGGATTTGAAGGAGTCTGGGGGACTTCCCTATTCTGCCATAAGTTTCTTTGGACCCGGCAGCATTGCCTTATCTTCTTCTGGCTCCCTTGCCACACAAATATCCAACACAGAAGTGTGTCTGCTGCGCTGGTACAGAAGTGGCACATACTAGTGCAAACATGGTGTCAAATCACATTTCCAGGAGAGATCTCCAAAGTATCATTAAAACCACAACTAATACTATGAATTAAACCCTAGATCAAAAGAATCTGCATTTGGGATGAGCTTGGATCTCATTCTGAGTGTTAAGTGTTTTCTTCATGCCAGTTATCTGACACCAAACTCCAGTCTTAGCCATCTTTAAAGCCTGCAAGAGTTGGAAGTGGTACTGTAGCACCTCAAGCCTGTGTCTAGCAAGTACTAATACTCCTGGAATATATAATCTCTCATCTCCAATAGCCACCATGTCCAATGTCTGTATGTTACTCAGTTTTACTTTAATTACCCATAGTGTCAGTCTGGGAAGACAGCAGAGATGCAAGTAAATGAGAAAAAAAAAAAAAAAAAAAAAGCCAAATCCACTAAACATTTGAACACATTACAGTTAATTCACTCTGGTATCTGAAGCAAAGGCACTGAAAGCACAAGCTCAGACTTTTGTGGTAGTGTCAGCTTAGCAATCACCTCCAAGTGGGATGCAACGCAAGAAGATGTCCAGATGATATCCTCAAGGGTATGCAGAGGGCCAAAAGCTAAACCAATCGAGTTAGCAGAGACTACAGTTTCCTTCCTAGCCTCAACAGCACCAATGGCAATTTTGCACCAAATTCATTACAACATGCTTTTGAAGAAACTACTTGAAGCTGCTTTATGCAATTATATCACAGAATCACAAAACGTTAGGGATTGGAAGGGACCTCAAAAGATCATCCAGTCCAATCCCCCTGCCGGAGCAGGAACACCTAGATGAGGTTACACAGAAAGGCGTCCAGGCGGGTTTTGAATGTCTCCAGAGTAGGAGACTCCACAACCTCCCTGGGCAGCCTGTTCCAGTGCTCCGTCACCCTCACTGAGAAGAAGTTTCTTCTCATATTTAAGTGGAACCTCTTGTGTTCCAGTTTGTACCCATTACCCTTTGTCATACCATTGGTTGCCACCAAGAAGAGCCTGGCTCCATTCTCCTGACACTCACCCTTTACATATTTATAAACATTAATAAGGTCACCCCTCAGTCTCCTCTTCTCCAAACTACAGAGCCCCAGCCCCCCCAGCCTTTCCTCATAAGGAAGATGCTCCACTCCCTTAGTCATCTTTGTTGCCCTGCGCTGGACTCTCTCCAGCAGTTCCCTGTCCTTCTTGAACTGAGGGGCCCAGAACTGAACACAATATTCCAGGTGTGGTCTCACCAGGGCAGAGAAGAGGGGAAGTAGAACCTCTCTCGACCAACTAACCACCCCCCTTCTAATACACCCCAGGATGCCATTGGCCTTCCTGGCCACAAGGGCACAGTGCTGGCTCATGGTCATCCTGCTGTCCACCAGGACCCACAGGGCCCTTTCCCCTACACTGCTCTCTAATAGGTCATTCCCCAGCTTATACTGGAACCTGGGGTTGTTCCTACCCAGATGCAATACTCTACACTTTCCCTTGCTATATTTCATTAAATTTTTCCCTGCCCAACTCTCCAGCCTGTCCAGGTCTCACTGGATGGCAGCACAGCCTTCTGGCGTGTCAGCCACTCCTCCCAGTTTGGTGTCATCAGCAAACTTGCTGATAGTACACTCTATTCCGTCATCCAAATCACTGATTAATATATTGAATAATACCAGCCCCAGTACTGACCCCTGAGGCACTCCACTAGATACTGGCCTCCAACTAGACTCTGCCCATTGACCACGACTCTCTGGCTTCTTTCCTTCAACCAGTTTGCAGTCCACCTCACTACCTGATTGTCCAGACCACACTTCCTCAGTTTAGCCGCAAGGATGCTGTGGGAGACTGTGTTAAATGCTTTATTGAAGTCAAGGTAGACCACATCCACCGCTCTGCCATCATCTGTGGCAAACTGGCAAAAAATGGCAAACAGCAGCATTTGGCACACACTTTGGCTACAGAGCAGGTAGCAGGAACAGTCAGAAAGGAAATACAGTGGGAAACAATGCTCATGCAATGAGGTGGCAGAGTTACACATATGAAGGAAATCTGTGGATCTGTTTTTCTGTCACCCTGTTTGTGCCCCCAAGCAAGCAAAAACCCATGACTGGGAGGGGAACAGTGGTGTGTGAATACAAAGGATGACTGAGCATTTCAGTTACCTCTTGACAACTACGTTGCTACAGAGACTCTTTGTAGCAACCAGGAGGTGCCATTACTGATGTCCAAGTTCCCACCTGCACCGCTTACCTCCAGAGAGGATTGCCCTTTCTGTCAACCACAAGACACATTCCTGCACATTCCTTTAACAACTGGTTCTCTTCTTTAAAAAGCATCCCGATGATGATCTCCTGAGTAGACTTTCTTCTCCCCAGTGCTCACATCTTGAACTGCAGTCAGAGCAGCAGGGTTAGAAAACACTACAGGATGAGCGTTTTAGAGAGACGAAACAGATAAAGGATGTCCTTTATGCCTTTAGAGCCTCTCCCATGAAGTTCTGCAGGGTTGTAACAGCCACTGGCAGAGATACCTCACACTGCAGAGAAACTCTCTTCAGATTTTGTTCGGCAGCAGGCTCTGCCTCCAAAGCAGATTCTTGCACTTGCTTGCATGTCTCCCCTTTGCAAAGTGATGTTGCTGCTCAATGGATCACATTTAAAATACCACTATATTAAAATCTGCAACCTCACTGCTGCGTGCAAGACATGTTAGATATCTGTAGGAGGGAAAGATATCTCTTTAAGGGACTTCAAGAGCATGGTATCAAATGGGCAAATGCCACTTCCTTTTTAAGTTAAAAACGAAAAAGTGCTTCAGAGGAATTGGATTTCAATGTTTTATTTTCAACAGCAGATTTTGTAGGCTGATGTAGGTAGCATGTGTTCGTGAGAAGATATCATCTTAAGCCCCAGGGCAAGGTAAGAGGAAGAAGCAGCATGCTGCATAGGCAGACCCCTTGACAACTGCAGAGATTAACTGGCATGCAGATATATTTATAAGGGTCCAAATGGATGTTGAGCCACCAAGAGAGACTGCAGTTAAGTGGAAATAAGCTTTGCTGAATACATGAAATGCCAAAGGATCTGCAGAGGAACTCTTAGCAGAAAAAGCCATTAATCACTGTAGCCAGCTGCATCCCATATCCAGGGCTCACCTTGTGAACTTGAAAAATATTACTGTAATAAGAAAAAAAGATGCCCTTCAAAAGCTTCTTCAGGTGCCCTATGCAGAGACTGCAGTAACTCTTTGGGACAGATTATTTTGTGGCTGTATTTCTTAGTAGGCAGATTCCTCAGCTTCATTTCCAACAGCAGCTGACATAACTAACACCACTTTCATCTGTCGCAGTCACCTTCCTCTATCTTTTCCCTACAAAAAAGCTCAGACAAATGTGGGAATAGGTGGGGGGGAAGAGAAATGAATTGGTAGATCTAGCTGTAAACTTTACCACCTCCCCCCCACTATAGGTAGAGCTAAAATTCCCAAAGGCCTTTCATGAAGGGCAAAAATGGTGTCCTCTTTTTTCTCCAATGACTTTGATGTGGCTCTGATCCTAATCAAACAATAAAAAATAAAACCCCATGCATGGAAACAAGATCACCTCTGGCTTCAATCTGGCTTACATTTCCATCCCCTGGAGTTGAGTCAGCATCAGTCGCATCAGCTGCTTAAAGAAGAAAAAGGTGAGCCGCAAATATTAGTCATAGGCGGAGGCAGCAGCAGGCAGGGACGAGTGACTCAATTCCCAGTTGGCTCCAAGAGTTCCCGTCATCCTTTCTACATAAGCACATTTTTAAGTAGGTTCAACACGACCTTGTAAATTCCCCTCTACGTCACCACAGGAGCTTTGAGGACCTCCTCCTTCTTTAAAATTCTGCTTTCATCCCTCTCCGTTTCTCAAGCATATTACATTTTATAAGATGCTTGCTCTAAAAAAGCAACAAAAAGTTGTCTGTGTGTGTCAAGATGCCTGTAGAGAGATGACTTTTCTAAGCGAGGGTTCTCTAGCTGGAACTATTCACATTAAATCAGAAGGTAACTCCTGAGGATACCGGGACTGCTGCCTGGAACAGGCACTTAATTTTCTAAAAATAAATTGCCATTATTGCAAGACTGGCTTTCAGGTGAGGTGTGTCTGGGACACTGGTTCAGACAGACTGCACAGGGCAGGGCTCAGCTGGTTGCGCTAGCCTTGGGATAATCACATTCACCAAGATGTTTCTTGTAAAAATGCCTGGGGCATTGGAAAAGACAAAAAGCTGGAACATCTCAGCCACCTCGCATCCAGACAAGCCAAAACAGGTGTGGGTCAGGGTCACTGGGGCCTCTGTGAATTCCACAACCACACAGCCCTTGCAAGAAGTGGAGATTGCTGACAGTTTTTGTTCTTTCCCTGCAAGGTACCGTAAGCTTGTCTTCTTTTAAAACACAGATCCTCAGCTGTTGTAAATTGCTTGAGACCCTCTGGCTTTCACAGAACAACTCCAATTTACAGCAAGTGAAAACTGACGTGAGTTTCCATGCTTTTCACAAAAGAAAAAGAAAATCAAGATCAACAGCTTGCCAAGTGGCAGACACTTAAAAAAAAATATTAAGCTTAGGATATATCTCTGTAAACATATTTATCTATCTGGTTTTATGGTTTGTGTCATATCTCTCAAACCATACATCTAGTTTTGTCCACTGTCTAAGGAAGTCCTTGAAATGTCTTCTCCTTTTTGTCAAGCCTCTCAGAGAGATTTTGCTCTAAATGTGCTCTGCAGCTGTACAAGCTTCATAACACAGGAGACCAGACCCCATCTTACTCAAGCAGGTACAGGCAAAGTTGCTCATACTTTCAGAAACGGGATCATCTAGTGAATGTAGACACCTAGGTCTTGTTTCCCTTATTGACAGGTACCCTGACAGTTCATTAATCAGCTGCTAATTTCCCTCCCTCCTATTTATAGTGCCAGTCCTTAGGGGCATATGCTATATCATGATGTGAATTTGCTGGCCATCTTATGTACCTCTTTGTAATAAGCAGTAGCATATCAGAAAGGTCGACCTGTGTCCGCTGAGTTTATGGTGATGACTTTGGTAGTAGCACCCCTTTGGAAGTAACAAACATTTTATACCTAAGAATTATTACACACCTACCAGTGATAGGTTGCAATTATCACATTGCTGTACGCTTCCCCGAGGTGAATCCTCCCCAGTGACTTAATAACCAAGGTGATTGCCTTGAGCAATTAAAATCTCCAGGATCTATTCCAAGCTCATTTTGTTGCCAAGTTAACAATACAGTAGTGAAAGTAATTTAGAAGTATTAAGTGTTCTTCACTTTTCCTTTGACTTTTGAGTTTCACAGCACTCTGAGGACACCTTGTCCTGACATGGAATGTGAGGCAACTGGCTGAAGGGTGGAAGAGCTCTTACCTGGCGGAGGCACGAGGGGTACTCGGTACAGATGGGGAAGAGCTGCCAACTTCCTCTGGCACAGGTGGTGCTTTCCTCCCTTCGCATTCTACTGCCCTTTAGGAATGCAATTTTCTGACCTCACATTGCAAGACTAGAACTAACATAGCATGATCTGGTCTGTGACATTCAATTGGCATTTTTGTCTCATGTACACAAGTGCATGCTTTTTAGGAAAAAATAACCTGGGTATCTAAAATGCTTAATGGATCTAAAGAAGGACAATCTTCCCCCTCCAGGTGGCGAAAGTCCCTGTTCTGTAAAACATGAGCTGCTGACTAACACACAGATCTCTGGTTTTTGAGATGTTTTCCTCCAGCCTTTGAAGTAAAGCTGACTTGCAAATAAAAAACATGCCTTTTCGTACAAAAATTCAAAATGAACCTTTGAAATAGAGTGCAGTAAAAATGATTTTGTTGAAATTTGCAAGTTTTGAGGGGAGGTTAATAAAAAAGCTGTGGAAAGTTTCATTCCTGAGAAATTTCCATCTTGTTTTGAAATAAGATATTGTGAGGAAAAGTTACAAAAATAGTTAAGTAGGTCTACATTTAAACACTTGAAAAAGTCATTTGAGTCCAGCAAGCTAACACGGAGACCTGCAAGTTGATTACAAAGGTAAGAGTTAGAGGTATTCAGACTTGCAATTTTTCAATTAAATTTCCACTTCACTTGAACAAAAGTAGGATGTTAATTCTTTACATAAACATTATGCCACCTTTAGCCAGCCATGCAAGAGGCTGGAAAATTCTCAAGCTTTTTACAAAAATATCATACAAAATGTTATATTTAATAAGGAAAAAGGATGCATTTTTCTTCAACTCTGAACTTTCCAAGCTTTGTTGGAAAAAAACACATTCTGAAAGGCCAAATACACAGTTTTGTTAAACCAGTGAAATAATAATAATAAAAAAAAAATCTCTGAAATGTCTGCCACCTCTATAAGTTAATTACATTTTTAACATTACTGTGGCCTCCAGCCCTCACCATCATCTATCTCATCTTCACCAGATTTTAAAGGTGGTAAATATCTAGCTTCTCAGATTTAAGATCAGTGCTGTGGCATAGTATTTCCAGCAAAAATAATGACACAGCTAGGTAGCTCTGCTCACTTTTGCAAAGCACAGTGCTATTTATTTTAGGGCAATAGTGACACAAAGTGGACATGGGGCACATATAAATACAGACACAAGTTCACTTGTTTCTCTGTATTTATCCCCCCTTCTCAGTTTAATTTACTTTTTAAGTCACTATGTGGCTTTGTTCTTTAGGCTGTTTGAACCAGAGCAAAGAAGCACATATATTTTCCACCAGTGGGACAAGATATTTGGACCTTGCTATAGGAAGACAGGGAATAGGGTATTAATTTCCATCTCTGACTCCCCTCCCAGTCATTTAAAAAGGAAAAACACAAGCTGCCTATTACACTCCTATAATTGAGATGAGTCTTTACCAAATGTTTCATGCACCGATCTAACATACCACAGTGTAATAGTCTTCGGCACCTTCTTGCTTCTGCGGCTTTATGAAGGGTAGATTTGCACTAATTTGCAATTAAAGTAAGGCCAACTTTATGCCAAATGCACACTTTTGAACCCCAGTCGTGTCAGTTCTACAGCTGTTCAAATAAAGTTAAATATCCCTAATCATTGAAAAAGTGCTTCAAAAATATTCTGATGGTGAAATGTCTTCACTGTAGGCTTGGGATTAGTTAGACTATAAAGGAGTCAATTAGTAAAAATCTTTGTAACAGAAGTGAAACTGTGCAGTTGATTGCATAGATCATACACGTGAAGTAAAACATGAAGAGCATCAACACTGACAGATTGAGTACTTCAGGATAGGAATCAGCACTAATGAAATACCTAGATTTCCTCAAGCTCAGCCAGCTCTCCACTTCTCTAGAAAACAGAGAGAAAAGCTTGGTGAGGGGGTACCTACAACAGAGGAATGGTTTGCATTTGATGAAAGGACGAACAAACTCTGTGAAAAACAAATGTAAATGCACATTGTATGTAGTGGGGGGTAAGAAGAGCCAAAGTCTTCTGCCAGTTGGCCACTACCCATGTTTGTGATAGGGTCCAGCAGTAGTCTATGTCACTTGTAATATGACTAACAAAAAGAAGTCCTGGAGTACTTCTGATATGGAGTCCAGCTTGTGGCTAGAGGAATTAGGATCCTGATCACTGAGAGGGGCTTGCTCTGGAGTGAAAGCCAGCATTTGTTTTCTCTGCTCAGACCTTCTTTCTTCACATGCAGAGTCCAACCGGGGCCCCATTATTCATGGAATCTTGTGATACAGAGTACAGCTGTTCTTTCCCTGAAATGTCTTAAAGACAGCGTTCCTGAGTATAGATGTTCAACATTTTTCTGCAGATACCTGTGTCAAAAATCATTAGACATATTTTAATATCAGCCTAGACATAATGACTCTTTCAGACCAAAAACTGAAGTGTTCAGAAGTTTTTATCTGTATGTAAGCATGGAGTAGTATGACACTATCCATCTATAAACTCACAGCTGAGGACCTAGATGAAGAATGGTTGCCTTCAGTAGCCAGAGGACAGAAAGGAGGTTCTGAGTTATTCAGCTGCCTGCAGAAATAAATGGTCTTGTGCCAGTGTCCCATATAGGTGTTAGATAAACATCAGCCAAAATTTAACTTGAGACACCTTAGATGTAGAGGGCCATTGCACAAGTATGCTGGGAAGAGGAAAACATAAAAAAAAATCCTAAGGCTGTCCACTCAATGCTTCTTTCTTGATCGTTATTTTGTCCCCCAGCTTCTTCTTATGGGAGTTCATCTTTCAGCCAAATGTTTCTGAAAACCTAAAGACTGCAGGTCATGAATACCTGATCTTTAAGTAAGAAAGGCATGAAAACCCTGCTGGCAGCAGAGGGAGGTAGGCAAGGACTAAAAGAAAAAGGTATTTTACAGGCTTTAGGCTCACTCTCTCATACTTCATCAATCACCTGCTGAGAAGGCATTTGAGAGTCTTTACATGTCCTTTGCCCTCCAATCCACTACTCAAATCCAGTATTGACATGAGCTGCTACTGAGGTAAGAGTGCACGATAGTTCATTTAAGAAGAAATCAACCTGTGTAACTTCCTCCTGGCACCAGTCCCCTGCACAGGAACAGCTGTGAGGCACCTTCTACGAGCTAGAAAGAAGCAATTGGCAAATAATCCTGGCTTTGGGCAAATTTTATGAGGGTCTACACTGTGAGCATTGTGTGATTACTTCTGCACAGTGCAAAGCCTTCATGCCAGGAGTGAGCATCATCCTTTCCTATTGGAGCAAGAGCAACAATCAGCAATAGTGGACCACAGTTGATGGATTTGCTCCTTCAACTAAGCCCATGTCTGGAGTAAGCGCTTGCTCCATCACTTATGGAAAGAAATAAAATTAATTATATTTATTTCAAGCACAACTGTACTGACACCAGTCAAGTTACACCAGGATACACCAGTCTATTTATTAATTCTTGGCATAAAAGATATCTTGGCAACTCCAATGGTACCATGTACATAAGCAAAAAAGGATGTAGCAGAACACAAAGAAAATGCCATTTACAATACCAGTTCATTTGTCCTGAAGCAGGAAAGAATGGCATAGCTGTGCCTGCTCTCTAAGACGGCAAGAAATAGCTTTGACAACCAGTCTAAGGAGGAGTTCATAATAATACACACAGTATCTCAAACAATTTGACATTTTCTCTGGTGCCCCAAGTGTGTCCATAGTTTAGGAATAAGCTACCTGTAAATTTAAGAAAACCCAAAGCTAAACACAGAAGTCTAGAAGGGTAAATTCATGTACCTTTCCAAAACAAAGTCAAGAAAAGCAAGGTGCTGATGAAAATTCTGCCAGTGAAGGGGGTGCCTATATAACATACAAATTAAATGGAAACATTTAAGCAGATTAATTTAACAGTTCTAAGCCAGGTGTATTACCAGGACAGAATCTAGCAAAGTTTCTATTTTGTTTTGTTGATGGCTTTCAAATCTGTACCGCAGAGGTGTGATAAACAGACAGACAATGTTCTTTGACACCAGGACAAAGGTTTCCTCCATCAGTAGTCATCAAGTAAAACCCCTGACAAGGTGCATGAAGCAGGCTTTGGTGTGTTTTATGCTGTGGAACATTCCTGAAAGGTTAAATCTGCTCAAGCTGTAATGTGCACAGAAGAACTCTATCTGTAATTTTCATCATAACACAACCTCAGGTAGATTGCTCACTCAAAGAAACGTACACAGCTTCAAAAGCCTTCAAAGATCATGACCCAGTTCAGAGGTTTGATTACTCACTGAAATGCTAATGCTTGTAAAAAGAGTCTAAATCCAGTGTAACTATGCACTTTTCCCCTCCTGCTTCTCTACCGCCTGCTCCAATCACCTTTCCACATTTTACGATAATTCTGATAACAGCAACAGCTAATTTTGTCGCTAGTAATTAGCCCTTGCAGAACAAACAGAGAGGGCTGACCCTGAAATAATAATCACTGTTTCTAGCTTTTTTTTTCTTTCAATGCATGCTGTGATCAGTGTGAGCATAGATTTTCCCCTCACTCATTTCTTTGATGCTTTAGCATCGTAATGCTATTTAAATGTTGATGTATGTCAGGAGTATTTATCACAGAACTCTTTATTGCCATTCAATTCAAATGAGACATTTATTTAACTATCCCCATGCAGCAAAATGGCTCCTCCTACCATTCAGCCAGCGCCATCAACCCAAAATCTGGAAGAGTAATAGTAGACTATGGCTTTATATTTCAATTCTGTCTGTAAAGGGTGCATGAATGCCATATTCTAGCATCACTTCAATGGGCCTGAGACACAGAGGCTATTTGTCAAACTTCTTGAAATCGCAAGTGCTACAGTGAGAGAAACACTTAGAAAGGTGTCAGAGGTATTTATTATAAGAGCTAAGGAGTGTTGCTGAGCTTGATAGGTAAAAACTGCCTTCAAAAAAGTTCCAGAAGAACCATTACCCATATTTTGGACATTAGCATTTTCTTCAAGGAAAGAAGTTTTTGAAACTGACTACATCAGAGAAAAGAGATTTAATGCAATTTATTATGAATTCTTCAGGTTTTTCCAGCTCAAACCAAATTTACCAATAACAAGGGAAGGAAACTGGGAACAAGACTCTTAAGGACAAGATCATCAGTGAATCCTGCAGCACCATCCTGAGGTTCAGCCAGTCTCCCTCTCCTTTAGGTGATCCACAAACCTAACAGAAGAAACTGCTCAAGCCTCAAAGGGAGGGACCTGAGTGGTGCTTGAAGCAGATGGGGGACTACTGAAGGCCAAAAACCATCTCAGTGAAAATCTCAGCAGGGAATATCTCATAAATGTGTTTTGCTGTGCTAATGCAGCTTTGCCAGAGTAGGGAGAGGCCTCAGCACTTGCCTTCTCTCCCTAACCCTACTCTCCTTCTATACCCAGAGCAGGGATGCATCCACCATGGTGCAAGTGGCCCATCTTCTGCTTCAACAAAATTCAGCTGATCTCTTTATGTCTTAACAGTAAATGCAGCTGCAGTAGGCCAAACTGGAAGTCCATTTAAATTTACAGAATCACAGAACGCCAGAGATTGGAAGGGACCTCAAAAGATCATCTAGTCCAATAACTCTGCTGGAGCAGGAACACCAGGATGGACAAGGGATCAGACCCAGCCAGCATGGGTTTAGGAGGGGCAGGTCCTGTCTGACCAACCTGATCTCCTTTTATGATCAGGTGACCCACCTGGTGGATGAGGGGAAAGCCGTGGATGTGGTCTATCTGGACTTCAGCAAGCCCTTTGACACTGTCTCCCATAATATACTCCTGCAAAAGCTGGTAGCACATGGCTTGGACAAGTGTACTCTACGCTGGGTTAAGAACTGGCTGGAGGGCCGGGCCCAGAGAGTGCTGGTGAATGGGGCTGCATCCAGCTGGCGGCCAGTCACTAGTGGTGTTCCCCAGGGGTCAGTGTTGGGTCCAGTTCTGTTTAACATCTTTATTGATGATCTAGATGAGGGGATTGAGACCATCATCAGCAAATTTGCTGATGACACCAAGTTGGGAGGGAGTGTCGACCTGCTGGAAGGCAGGAGGGCTCTGCAGAGGGATCTGGATAGACTGGAAAAATGGGTTAATTCCAATGGGATGAAGTTCAATAAGGCCAAGTGCTGGGTGCTGCCCTTTGTTCACAACAACCCCCTGCAGCGCTACAGGCTGGGCACAGAGTGGCTGGAGAGCAGTCAGACAGAAAGGGACCTGGGGGTCCTAATTGACAGGAAGCTCAACATGAGCCAACAGTGTGCCCAGGTGGCCAAGAAGGCCAACGGTATCCTGTCCTGTATCAAAAATAGCGTGGTCAGCAGGACAAGGGAAGTGATCCTTCCCCTGTACTCTGCATTGGTGAGGCCACACCTGGAGTATTGTGTTCAGTTCTGGGCCCCTCAGTTCAGGAAAGACATTGAAGTGCTGGAGTGGGTCCAGAGAAGAGCAACATGACTGGTGAAGGGACTTGAACATAAGACCTATGAGGAGAGGCTGAGGGAGCTGGGGTTGTTTAGTCTAGAGAAGAGGAGGCTTAGAGGTGACCTCATCACTCTCTGTAACTACCTGAAGGGAAGTTATAGCCAGGTGGGGATTGGTCTCTTCTCCCAGGCAGTTAGCAATAGGACAAGGGGGCACAGGCTTAAGCTCTGCCAGGGGAAATTTAGGCTGGATATTAGAAAGAAATTCTTTACAGAGAGAGTGGTCAGGCATTGGAATGGCCTGCCCAGGGAGGTAGTGGACTCGCCATCCCTGGAGGTTTTTAAATTGAGATTGGACATGGCACTTAGTGCCATGATCTAGTAAACGGACTAGAGTTGGACCAAGGGTTGGACTCTATGATCTCTGAGGTCTTTTCCAACCCAGTCGATTCTGTGATTCTGTGTGATTCTGTGATGAGGCTACACAGCAATGTGTTCAGGCAAGTTTTGAATGTTTCCAGAGAAGGAGACTCCACAACCACCCTGGGCAGCCTGTTCCAGTGTTCTGTTACCCTTACTGAGAAGAAGTTTCTTCTCAAATTTAAGTGAAACCTCTTGTGTTCAGTTTGTACCCATTACCGTTGTCCTACCATTGGTTGTCACCGAGAAGAGCCTGGCTCCATCCTTGTGACACTCACCCTTTATATATTTGTAAACATTAATGAGGTGACCCCTCAGTCTCCTCCAAGCTTAAGAGCCCCAGCTCCCTCAGCCTTTCCTCATAAGGGAAATGCTCCCTTAATCATCTTTGTTGCCCTGCGCTGGACTCTCTCCAGCAGTTCCCTGTCCTTCTTGAACTGAGGGGCCCAGAACTGAACACAATATTCCAGGTGTGGTCTCACCAGGGCAGAGAAGAGGGGAATGAGAACCTCTCTCGACCTACTAACCACCCCCCTTCTAATACACCCCAGGATACCATTGGCCTTCCTGGCCACAAGGGCACAGTGCTGGCTCATGGTCATCCTGCTGTTCACCAGGACCCCCAGGGCTCTTTCCCCTACACTGCTCTCTAATGGGTCATTCCCCAACTTATATTGGAACCTGGGGTTGTTCCTACCCAGATGCAATATTCTACACTTTCCCTTGTTATATTTCATTAAATTTAGCCTAGTACCTTATCTCCAACACTAGCCAAAAGGAGGGGCAGGTCCTGTCTGACCAACCTGATCTCCTTTTATGATCAGGTGACCCACCTAGAGAAGACTATAGGGACTGGCCACAAGACTTTACCTGACTACTCCCTCATGCACCATACATAGTTCAAGAATTTTCTGAGCCAGGGCACATTTGTAGGTGTTTATGCCTTCATTGTGTTTTACCGACATCTGTGTCCCTTGTTGGCATTCCTTCTTCTTCTCTGTGAAAGAGAAGGTCTCCCCCAAGGCAGGTTAGCATAGCTGTGCTGACCTACCTCAATCTGCAGAGGCTGAAATGAGAAAGCAAAACAAGTGCCTTGCTTATCAAATTCTGCTCTGGGTTTGCTCTTGTTCACAAAAGAGCTTTCAGGAGTCTCTAAACGGGGAAAAACCTCCTCTGCTTCAGAAGAAGAATTCAAATGAAGGACAAAATGTTCCCAAGTGAAATGATTTGTCTTGAAGGGTAGATGTGGTGCCAGGTAGGATCAAGACAACCATTGTAGGGTGGGGATTGTAGGAAGGGATACGCTGGAGTGAGTGGGAATGACTGCTAGCCTTGAGATGGCAAGTAGTTGTGGGAAGAAATAGGTTTGAAGTTTGGCTATTACTTGCTTACCACACGTAGTACTGAAAGACCATGTTACAATGAGCCAGAGGAGGGGACACGATGTATGGAGTAAAGCTTTTCAGCTTGGAAATAAACTAGCTAAAGGTCTTAATGAGCAGCCCAGAGAAGGTGAACAAGGAACTGTTACTCAATTTCATAACATATCGCAGTGAAAGAAGCAGAAAGAAGCTGGGGAAATTATCAGGCGGCAGGTTTAAAAAGAAGCACAGGGAATTGCTCTTTCACACATGTATACATAAGCTGTGAAACTCACTGATCTGAGACATTGCTGGTGCCAAAAATAAAACTGGATTAAAAATAAAATGGTTAGACAACTTAAAAAAAAGGTTCAACAAGGGCTCTCAAACACCTGATGAAAATACATGTAGTCCATGAACCACGGACTGCTAGAAGGTAGGACAAGATCAGGGAAAATATCAGCCTGTGCTCCATCGCTTCTCGTAAGTTTTCCCTAAATCTCTGCTGCTAGCCATTATAGAGAGAAGATTCTGAGCAAGATGAACTTTCAGACCGACCCTGAATTGCTGTTCTTATTCCTCAAATTCAATATAATTTTTCAGCAACCACTTGTAACTGCATTTGCGTCTGCTGTCACTGTTCTAATGGAGTGTGCCAAGATGTATGGAAATTAATTATCCTTTTTTATTTCTGGAATGTAGGCTGTGGGGATGTGACATTTAATGCATCAAATGCTCTGCATACATTCTATGTCTGGTAAGTGCACTTCTCACAACTTCATCAACAAGTTATGGTTCACAGTTCTGATATGATTATAACATTAATTCCTACTGTCAGAGTGTGTTTACTGCACCAGCTTCATGAAGATGGCTCAGAGCCACTGAGTGCAGAGAAGTTCTGGTTCCTCTAATCAGTGACAAACCACAATCTAAACTCGGAAGAGAAAGTCCTACTTTTTCACTATCTCACATGTCAAGGGAAAAAATAACACATTCCTCTGAAACGACTGCATTTAAGAAATCCTCCATCAGGATTTAATAATGGAAGATGATGATATCTTCATCTTTCTGTTGTGCTCTGGCCCCAAATCATTTGACAAATGTTATCTGGCAGGCTGGGGGAAAGTCATATTTTTCTGCAGGCCAGACTCTTTGCAAGTCAAAATGTATTTTTAATTCTTAGGGCACATTTTTGTTCTGCTCCCAACCCTTGCCATTTCAGTGTCCTTCAGCCACTGCTCGCTGTAACCACTAGGTACTGTATCACAGATGTGCCTTTCTGCCCTGGTCTTCATCTCATCTCTTACTGTCTGCCCATGAAAGTGGCCTCTTCCCCCACCATCCTTTGGCTGGCTGTGTTGCCTTCCCCCTGCCCCATGCAAAGTGTACCTGGGCCATCCCTTCCACACAAGACCCTCAAGAGAACTGAGACAGAGCAGAGGTCAGGAAGCTCAGGTCAGGAGGTGCCAGAGGTGACCAGATGCATTGCAAGCTGTGTTTCCCTCTGTCACCTGTGGAAAATGCCTACCGTAACCACACCAGCCCAGTGTGCCCCCTGAGCCTAAGTTGGACACTTGAATTTGACCACGTACCAGAAGTTTTCTGTTCTTCCTCCTCTCTCCCTATTGCATGAGCTTTGTGTACTATTGCCCTGCCTCCCCTTCCTTTTGGGGTATCCTGGTTTTGTTAAAAACAAGACCAGTTTCTCTTTTAATCACTTTTTCTTTCAGGTAAGTTCTTCTAAGTAACTGTACTTTTCTGAAGTTGGATACATGTTTTGGTAGACATAGCAACGGAATGCAAGGTCTCTGATAAGGATGCACGTCCCATAAATGAGAAGGGCAAGAAGAAGCAAACTGAGCAGGTGACTAAAACTGACCAACTAAGTATTCCATTCCATCCACGTCATACATCATAAAAGTGGGTGATCACAAGGGTTATTCCCTTCTTCGACTGCGGCCGACATCTGGGAAGGACTCTGCCTGCTGTCCGTGCAAATCTGAGGCCTAGTCACAGACCCTGCATCCTTGAATCCTGTTCTTGTTTGCTGCAGAGTCCAACCCAGGACTTCTGGGTCCCTGCCCTGCAGTTGCTGGAGCAGTGCTGAGCTTTGCCAGGGAATTCAAGACCAGCTTTGTATATTTTGTATTATTTTCTCTATTTCATTAGTAGCATTAGTAAAACATTTTTTAACTTTTTCCAACGTGCAAGTCCTCTCTCTCTTTGCCTCTCTTTTCCCTCCTATTGCCTTTACCTAGTGGGGAACGGGGTGGCTGAGGGGGAGAAAGGAGTGGGGTTGACAAAGCATATTCCACAGTTTATTGTTGCCCTGCAATCAAACTGTGACATGGGGCATCCTCCAATTCTCTTCTCTTCTTTGTTGATGGCTCTGTAGATCCCATTTTCACCCAGCAAAACTATTTTTCTTTTCTCCATTGCAAGGGTATGCTATGCAGATGTGGCCTCACCTGGAGCACTGTGTGCAGTTCTGAGTACCACAGTATAAAAAAAGATATAAAGCTACTGGAGAGTGTCCAGAAGAGGGCTATGAAGTTGGTGAAGGGTTTGGAGGAGAAGCCGTACAAGGAGCAGCTGAAGTCACTTGGTTTGTTCAGCCTGGAGAAGAGGAGACTAAGATGAGACCTCATTGTGGTTTACAGCCTCTTCACAAGGGAAGGAGGGGCAGGAGCTGCACTCTTCTCTTTAGTGATCAATGACAGAACCTGAGAGAATGTCAGGAATGTGTGCCAGGCGAGGTTTAGGTTGGACATTAGGGAAAGGTTCTTCACCCAGAGGGTGGTTGAGCACTGGAACAGGCTCCCTAGGGAGGTGTCATGGCCCCTGGCAGAGTCCAAGAAGTGACTGGACAATGGTGTGATTTGTTCACACATGGTGTGAACTGTGGGGTTGTCATATGCAGGGACAGGAGTTGGACTCGATGATCCCACAGGCCATTTCCAAGTCAGGACATTCTATGATTCTATGCATGTTATATTATTCAATAGACCTTAGATAAGATGGGAGTAGCAATCCAAGAGTGTTAATTTGGGTAACTTCCCACCTCCCCTTTGTTTTTTAAACTCTGGAAAGAACTCAAGAGAGCCTTGAAGCAGTGTGTGTGCTAAGAGGTTTAACCTCATTCCTTTTGGATACTTAGTGCTTTATCACCCCAAAAAATTGTAGTTCTGCCCCTGAACAGCCAGATTGTCCATGGAAATCCTAGAGCTAATCACATGCAACATTTCAAGCACATCACCAAGAACATGCCTCACAGACTGGGCCACTTCTGCCAAACAAAAGCACTCACCAGGGTGCTCCTATAAGCAAGGTTTAATGAAAATAAGTCAAACGAAAACAAGTCAGTGTTGTATGGGGACCCTCATACAAGATTGGAACACAACCTAAAATGCCATTTCTTCCAGGCCTGTGTTCAGCTAACACCACCTGCTCCATCTATTTTCAAAAGCTGGACCATTTGCTGATGAAATAGCTACAGACATTTTGTGCACGTTTCGTATTTATCAGCAGGTTGCTAACAATGCAGAAATGAGCAGAACAGCAATTTGTAGCTGTGCTCTGATACTGCAGCCCTCCTTCTTATGATTTATGATCTTTTCTCTGTATGGATCTGTCTTAATGACACTCATTTATTGACAAAAATCTGCCTTTTATAGACTTGGAATTATTTAGAGGTCAAAAGAATAATTCTTTTAATAATACAGTTTCTGCTCCCTCAGCAATAGTATTTATGAAACCATCTTTCTTTTGCTACGTTATTTCCCTGTCTTTAGAATAGCCAATTTCCCGTTTGCTCTGTTAGGCAGGCATATTTTAGCAGAAGCAAATGGATTGTTGCCTCGTCACACCTGATCATTCCTCTTGACCTGATCTCTGAAAACAACGAAAGGATGAGCAAGAAGCCACTTAGAGTTTAACTGATAATCCTTGCTGGAATGTCATTTTTACCTGTTTGGGAGGTGGCTTAAATAGTTTCAGTAAATGATCCACAAGCCCTTGAAGACATTTGGAGTGTGTCCATACCACAGTAAAGTGTGCCCACCTCAGCACAGACACCTGGGCTGGCTGTCCCCAGAGCTTTGTGTTACCAAGGCTGGTTGCACCCACACTTGAAGAAAGTTCATTTCAAACTCACACCATTATTCTCCAACATACAACAGAGATACAACCCGGAAGCATCAAGGTGAATGCTACCACATATGTGGCAGTAGCAGATACTTTGCGTTACAACATGCATTTTGTAACCCCATAGAGAAGAGTCCTTTTCCTTCATTTAAGTCAGCTTAGGTTACATCTAGTCACTGGGAAACCCTGACTGTGGGGCAAGCCACATGGGATGATAATTGTGTCACTCAAATGGCACAGCTCTGTGGCCGATGCTGCCTCACGGAGCCTCACTGACCAAGGGCTTCACCTCTCTATGATGTCCCTTCCCCTCTCTTGCCTGTCTGGATCATTGACTCCTTGCATGAGCACCCCATCCTTTACATGTTCACACTTGCATGAGCTTGAGCAAGGAGACCTCAGCCCTAAATTTTATAGCAGCTAGTGCCATACAAATAATATTGTCATATAAAGAATAATATAGCTGTCTAATAACAAACACTACATCACACTAAAAAGAATATGTCTATTATTAGCAGAATAAGAGAAAGAAGACTTCCAGGGAAAATTAAAGTCTAAAAAAATGCCAAGAGCTTCCATAAAGTCTAATAACCCAAAAAGACAGAATTAGCCATCCTGCATGCAGCAAACAAACCGCCCTTGAAAACAGTATTTTTATTCCCAGTTTTGGACTAACAACAACTCTCTCAAGTCATTGGATAGAATAGCTCAATTCTTAATATTTTCTAAGACCCTGGTGGTTTCTACACACAGATCGTTGCTCTGCCTGGAAGATTTTAATTTATCGAATGGTAATACCTCTTTCCACTCCTATTTCAAGCCTATCATACCAGAAGATAGGCTCATACCAGCACACTTCATCTTTCAATAAATGAGCTGCTTAAAATTAAAGGTTTTTTCTTTTTTTTTTTTAATAAACTGGATTTTATTCTGGGCAGATAGAACTATAAAATCATGGAATAATTTGGATTGGAAGGGACCTTTCAAGGTCATCTAGTCCAATCTCCCTACAAAGAGCAGGGATGTGTAGAGAGTGGCCATTTTTCAAAAAACTCCCTCTTTTTTGTAAAGATACAGCAAAACAATAGCAGTAGTTACACTGTCCCACCCTCTTCCAAACACAAACCAGGTTCCTTTTCATTATAATTTTCCCTTTCCTTGGTTTTTGGTGTTTTTTTGTTTGTTTGGATGATTTTGTTTGTTTGGGGTTTTGGCTTTGGTTTTGTTTGTTTGTTTTTCTTTTCACAAAGAGACTAAAACAGGGAAGAATGAGTAAATCAGGAAGAAGTTGGAGTTTCCACTTAAAAACTTGTGATAAATATACTCATGAAATGGTGATATAATCAAACTATCTTTCTTTCTGAACTTGAAGAATGAATGAAATTGCAGCTTTTTTTGTTTCCATTTTTTACTATTTCTAACAACAGATTTTACAATAATTTTTAACTACCAGGGAGCCCAAAAGAAGTCTGATGAAAGATCAAAATAGACTGCAACCTCTCCAGTTAGCCACTTTTATGTGGACAACACTATTCATACCTATTTCTTTTTACTTTTTTTTCCAGGGTGCAGTGTCAGTGGGGCTGCTCTGTGAGCTGGGCTGAACCAGCAGTCGGGGTGACCCCATCACAGGCCATGCCTTTGCTGATGGGGTGCCATCCCCTAGGGTCCGAGCCGAGTGGGCAGAGCTGGGGGCAGGTGACAGGCTCCAACAACAGCACTGACATAGCCAGGACAGAGTTGGGTCCAGCCAAGAGCAGCAGGAGACTGGGGTGGAGTTGGACCCTCCAGCACTGTGTGTGTCCAAGATCCCTCCAGAAAGGACCCAGGACCAAGCTGGGGACAAGTGGCCCACAGTGAGGGTCTGACATAGGGTAGAGCTGGAGGGTGCGTCCCAACCTGAGCTGAGCTGAAGCCCCCAGGCCCATGGTGGCAGGGGGCATGTGGGGACCACCAGTGAGGCTGCCCAGGGCTACTATGATCTACTAGTGCCCTCAGGGAGCCTGGTGTCTCACCTGAAACACTGAAATGATGTTATGATCCAGCTCATTAGTATAACTCATAGTGTTTCATTTTGTTGTCTGGAGAAAACGGAGGGAAAAAAAATCCAAACTGGCTCTTCCCTGGCCCCGAAATGCAAAGCTTGGGCACAGAGCAAAAATCTGGACTCCCCAGAGTTTCAGAAAATTAAGAAGAGGATTTAGATTTAGGCCTATTTCTCTTTTATCTGTTGATTTTTCTTCAAGGGCTGTCCTGAGTTAGGGAAAAATAAAAAAACCCAAGAAACTCTCTGAAGTTACCTAACCTTGATCTAAATTCAGATCTAGTCACACTGCTCTCTAATTTTTCTTCTCCATTCTCTGACATCCCCTTCCTTCCCTCTTATCATGAAATAGCCTAATAAATGTATTGTTCGCCGATTCTTTTTTTTTCCTGTTAAACTCCACCACTTCACACCAGCCACCTTTTGACTGAATGGCCCTTCTTAACCTAAAAGTTAGAAAAGGAATCAGAGAAAGAAAAGGACAAGAGCTGGGGATGGATCTCAAGCATTGCAGTCATGTTAATACAGCCTGGAGCACAATCAGGAGCTGACGGGGAAGAGCTGATTAATAATGAGAGAAATATAAGTCTTAATTTCCTAGACACACATTATTTCTTGCAGAGATTTAAAATTTAGGGCTCAGTGCTGTAGAGTAGCAGTTAAGGGAGCAGAACAACCCGTAAAGCAAGCAGGGGTTATAGCTAGTTATTGACAGCAGGATCATCACACACCATTATAAAGCAATGAACACAGACATCATAAAAACTCATCCGTCACATACCCAAGGCCACAGACCCTGTGTTATGATTATATTGAAGGTGAGACGTGATGATGCCACAGTGTTTCCAATTTTTATTGACATCCTGGCCTTGAGGATTAGCAGGTGTCAGAATGCATCTGTGTATTGAGAGGAAGACAATGATATTCCCTGCTCTGTCTCCGTTGTAGTTTACAGCTTACTTGGACCACAGTGCAGGTGAAAATTAGAAAAGCGAAGGAATGCCACATCAGAGTATTGGCAGCCCAAATAGGACCAGGCAGGCTGGGGTCATCCACCAGTGCACAGACCAGAAAACCAATTATTAACTACATGACAGTACAGTATGACCTCAATTCACAGTAGTAGGTGCTGCACATGGGCATAACACAAGCCAGCATTGACCCACAGGGTTTGCAATTCAGATATTTGAGGACAAAAAACAGGTGAACATAAAAAAGATGGTAGAGTGCAATACAGCAGTAAAATAGCATGGACCTAAACACCAAGTAGCATGAGCACATTTGAGGCTTGTGAGATTCCTGAGCAGCACAAGCATCAAAGCAAGTTTTAAGGAAGTTCTGAAAGGGACCTGAGAAGGAAAGAAGTTGCTCTGGTCCAGACAATGTATCTTTTCTAATAAATGTTATCTCCAAGTATTGCTAATGCCATTTAATTTTTAGTATTTTTTGTTTCTAAGCTTTTTCCAGAATTATTTGCAATGCTCAGAGGCTCATCCTCCACTGTAATTCACCAGAGTACACCTCCAATAAGCCAAGAACATCAGAGCCCACATTTATGCAGTGCCATTTGAGAAATCAAAATACAGATTTAAGTTACTTGCCCATAGCCATTAGCCACAAGCACTGATTTATGAGTTCTGTCCACAGGTTCAGAGTTAAAATAATTCAACTACACTCCTTCTTGAAGGTTGGGGCCCAGTAATTATCTTCTGCTTGTAATTACTCCAAGCCTCGTGCTTCTTTACACGTTATCTTGGTCCACATGGACAGAGCGAGCTGCAACACTTCTCTTTGGGCTCTCATTGCTGAATAGGCTCAGGTAACACAAATCATTAGTTTTTGTCTGATGTCAGAGCTGATGAATGCCTTTTTCTCTTGAAAAATTATAATGAGCAGAAAAAGCACAACAACATAAATCTATGGCAGCAACAGTGACTGTGGCCAGAATCAGGAACAGCTCATGTTTAACCAAACTCAGAATGAGTATTTGGGATTGTTCCTCTGAAAACTCACTGCCTGGTGCTGGTGGGGATCTGCAAACTTCCCAGCTTCCACCACCATCATCTGGTTATCCAACAAGATGAAAAATAACCTTACTGACTCCAAAGACCTCTCAGTGTCAGAAAAAAAAAGCTGCAAGTTTAACTGTGCATTGGGACATTAATTTTAAAAAGACTACTTCAAAGGTATGCAAGTACACTGCATGACCCAGAGCAGTCAGTTTTCTTCTGTTCTTTTAGGAAATTGCTAACCCAATTTCAATCCTACAGATAAAAGTGTTTTACGGTCCCAAAAAGTCCCTCTTTCAAGTGGAGTTTACGCAAAATCATGGGAAAGTCTGTATCTTAGGTTTGTGACCACCAAATTCACTCAGTGCCTGTTTCATCTCCGAGTTTGAAAACCAAAAATAATAATAATAATAATAATAATAATAATAATAATAATAAATTTAATCCCCAATGAAACAAGTCCCTGAGATGTGGATGGAAAAGTCTAACACAGGGAACAGGAAGGCAGCCGTTTCTGGCTAGAAAGCTGACTGCTGAGACAACATTTCTGTAACTCTTCTAATGTGAAACAGCTTTCTCACAGTAATTGTCAAGTGTGCAGTACATGAAACGCTGTGTTACGCACTGGCAGTTTTTGAGGCTATGAGCAGTTTTTGCTGCTATGAGAAATCCACAGGCAGATCTGGGTGGAACTGAAAACATACACTTTTTTTTCCTTCCCTCCTCATGAGGTTTTTGGAGCACTGCCCAGCCCCTGGGCACATCACAGGGCCATGGGCACCCATCGTCCTCCCCTGGAGCTGATGACTCCAGGAGCAAGGTCAATTTTAGAGCCACGGGGCAAGCACATTCTTGCGTAAATGATTGCCTCCTCATTTTGTGGTCCACAGCTGGCTTTAAACTCTCAGCAAAATGGTTTGTGAGCTTGGGCATACCTTAAGAACTGTGAAAGGGCACAATTGCTGGGAAAAACTTAATGCACAGTTGCCCTAGAGAGCAGCAAGGGGTTATTAATGCCTGGGGTCATGCTCCTAGCCCAGATTATTTTCTTCTCTGCCCTTGGATAAAGCTAAAACTGTTCATCCGTTTGTGACGGTGCAGTCCTTAGGAAAGCTTCCCGGGGACGTGTGGAGCAGAGGACAGTGCTGCAACAGCTATCTTAGCAATCCCAGGGCTTTGCTTGTGTTTGACACCACCTTGGTGTAAGAAGTGAGACTCTTCATATCCATCAGCCTCTGGGAAGACCCACACAGCACCCATCAAGTCATTAGGGATTCTCATTACTTGCATAATCATGCGTAGGATTTTAATGTAACCTGCTCACTGAGCATCCTGACAGATGATATGGGATTGCAGCAGAAACTTAAAGAAGAGGCGAAAGCCAAGCAGCTGTCCTTGCTGCCAACTCATCAGTAGTTCCATGACAGGTTGCTGGAAGATTCAGAAGGAACTGCATTGCCTTTCAACCCTTTCCCTTCAAACAAGTGCCAGCTCCGTTTACAAAATTACACACCACTGCCTAAAGCAGTCTGTACAACTCTGCCGCAATCCCATTATTAACTCATTTCTCTCATTAACCACTGCTGATTCATGGCTTTGTGCTAACAAAATAAAATGATTGCTGTGATGTTGATCATCACATTTGGATTTTTGCTGAGATGGCCACATTGGAGGTATTGGCTCCCATCAATACCTTCCTTTCCCTCTAAATTTCAATAGCACAGACTGCAAAGCAGCTCCCTGAAAACAGACTGTTGTTGCTATAGATTACTATCTGAAATTAATATTCGTTTTGCCTGGCAGTCAAACTCGCAATGCTTCCTTGGAACTCTCACGTACACATTTGTACATGTGAGACAATTACATCAACCATACAAGTTTTTAAAATTTTTCTCAAGCTTTGTGAACAAAGTAGCCCATGCCAACTTGAAGCTGGTTTTACAATTGTCTTGCCCCTGAAATGGCTGAAATACCTTTTAGAGCCAAAGAAAGTGCATCCCTGGCTCCAGCCTGCCCAGAGTGGAAACCTGAGATACTCTTTTTGAATCCACAGTTCAGAGCCCATCTGTGTTTGTGGAGGGATTTTGCTTTTTCAATTTCCCTTTTACAAGAGGCCGAATGTTTGCTAAATGAGAAGCTTTATTTCCCATGGGGAATTCACAAGCAAACCATCCAGGTTTGCTAGGTTCCTTGTAAGCAAGTGGGAGCCCCCGGGGCTGTTGGTGAGCAGCCACCACTGCTGTGGTACCCAGCCAGGGCAGTCTGGGGAGGGAGCACATGCCACCCTCCCAGGCTCCAAATGGCCATGTGGCAGAGAGATCCAGCCAGTGCTCTGCTGGTTCACCTTTTCTGGTGTTTTTTCTACTTCATGGACTCCTGTTGAAAACATATCAAGATAGAAGTATCCATATTTTCTTATCGTGTTTCCAGAACCACAAGCACACAACCAACTTGAAAACTTCTAGTCCCCTTCTCCTTGGGCTGGTGCCACTGCACATCACACATCTTATTCTTCAGTCAGGTGTTTCCTTACATTCGGAACAGGTCTCTTTACTGGACTCTCTCCTGTGAGAAATGCTTTTCCCCTTGTTTTCCTGCCTCTATGCAAGCGTAGCTGCCAGCAGCATCCCAGCCCTTGCCCTTTGCCCAGAGACTGGCATCCCAGGGTTGACTCATGTCCTGCATCCTGTGCCACCCACGAATATAGCAGGATGCCACAGCTTGCAGGTGAGAACAGTTATTCACTTCACTTTCCCCCATTTACCTCAATTGCCTCATCTGTAAAACATAGATAGCATTTCTCTAGCTCGCGGAAGACAATGATCGTATTATTTATATCCAGATTCACATTCATACTACATAGCTATAAACACCTAGCAATATTATAAATGTCATTATTGTAACTACTCACGAGGATGTAGGAGTTGTGTAAGGGCACAAACAGGGACTTTCCATGGAGGAGGAACGCATTTCTATTCTGCATGGATCTGAACACAACATTCATCGCAAAAATTAATCCTGGCATGACTCTTTAGGTCCCTCCTGCCAACTATTGCAAGAAATGAGTTCTATTGGAAAGTTTAACGTTTGCATTAGTCTTTTATGTGAATGAGAGACAAAAACAAGATAAGGAAGAAGGCAAACACTTCTCTGGTAGTTGCTACTTCTGTTCTGAAAGTCTGCTCTAGCTTGCAGTAAGCAAAATGGCAGATTATTTTCCCTCCTTCAGAAACCTCCTTCGATCCCTGTAAAACAGCAATGGTGACTGGTTAAGGTCTGAATCACAGACCGACACCTGTCCCCAGCCTCAGGGCTCTCAGAGCTGCTCAGCCAGAACCAGGTCAATAGACAGATGAGGTTGTGCCCAGTTGATTCCAAATATTTCCTGCAGAGACTCCAGACCCAGAAAGACAGGAGTTGCTCTGTTGGATCAAACCAATGGCTCATGCAGTCCTGGATCCTGTTTTCCAATGGTGGACAATAACAGATGCTTCAGAAGTTAGATGCCATTTAAGCCCCAGCGACTTCATTGTACAATAAATTTGAATGGTGTGGAATTATATTGCAACATGCTGAGCAGAAAATTGAAGATATGGAAATTGCATTTTGTGGCTGAAATGCAATTCAGACCAAAGATATTACAAACTAGAGGGCCGTGAGAAATGGTTTGAAGATCTGAAAAAGCAGAGCTGCAAAATCCTGTGCGGTAGTATAGCCATCTAGTGATCATTTTGAGAAGTCTCTCTTTTTCCTGGGAAAATGTGATGCAGCACATTGAGAGACAGGGAAAATGATGCTGTTTGAAATGAAGTAGTAACAGGGAAGATCTGAGAGCAACAAGAAGCTTTATGTGTGGGGGTAACACTTACAAAGCTGAAAAACAAGACTACAAGGGGTTAGTGATTCCAAAGGATCAAAATGTTTATCTGCAGCATGCCTGTCACCTGCAAGAATATTTGCACAACACAAGGAATCAAAAAAACATCATCCAGAGAAGGGAGAGTTCATATGCCAGAAGATATTCAGAAGTGCTTGCAAATTGCTGGTGAGCACCTGAAGAGGAAGACACACTCAGCAGGACCAAAATTCTCTGCCTGCTTGCTCACAGGATGCCTATTCAATCTCAACATTAATAAAACAAACAAAACCAAAACCAACCAAACAAACAAACAAAATCAAACCCAGAAACTTCTCAGATGGAAGATTTTTATTTTACATGGAAAAAATGAAGAGATTTTCTCAAGTGCAAAATCTGCCAGGGTATTGGGAAAAAGGACTAGCATGTTTGAGTGATGGAGCAGGGATAATCACTGTATTGATGCATTTTTGTCTAGGGAAAGCATGCCATAAATCAGTAGTGTGCTGCTGAAACAAAAAGCACTGTGCCTGCTTTACATCACATAAAGAAACAAAAATAGGGAAGATGGTCTTTACTGGAAGTCCAGAACTAAGGACTGAGGACACTAAACCAGAACCGAGGCGACATGTTCTCATGCCTTGGCACTGGCCATGGCCTGTACTTTGCCCCACTGCAGCTTTCCTCCAAGCCATGTTCTGTCTCCTCCAAATCTCTGGCAGCTGAAGATTAGTTTAAAACCTGAAGCAGGAGACTTAAGAGACATGTCTACCCCTTAACATTTTTTACCATGGTCATTATGACCACCCTGGGTATTCATGATTGGCAAACATAAGGATATCAAGAGAATGCAGCAGTAGCTACAATAATTAGCATAATATAATTCAAACACACAGGCTTAATAAAGTATTTCAGTAACAACCTGTGGCAATCTGCTCAATAGTTTAATTACTGACAGGCAGAGAAAGTATTTTATCTTTTCAGTGCTATTTCCCCCTCCTTAGTCTTATCCTTCTTACTTTACGAAACAGGGAAAACAGAAGTACTACCCTGTCTTATATCTGGGCTATTCTTTATTATACTTCTAATAAGTACCCATTTATTCATCATCTTCCTAAGGGACATACAGATCCTGTCCCATTTGTGCCACTTTCCCCATGCCCTTAGGTCACCGTAACTGCTGTTCCTTCTCCTGCTCTGCACTTCAGCATAACATACAGAGAAAACTTATCTGGGGCTTAATATCTCCAGTTATACTAGTGCAATGATGAGTACATTATTGCTGCTATACCAGACCTCTCCCTGTCCAGACAACATCACAAGTCATCTGTGGGTTATGAAGACACTCAGATCTAGCTGTAGCTCTCATTTTTTCCTGGCTTTTTCCTAAACTACTGTGGGTTCAGGCCATGGAACCAAAAGCACCAAAGTGACGATAATTGCATAGTTTCCAATGCACAGTCACAGCATTCAGAAGATAGCTACACTCATGAAGGTCCCCGCCACTCAGCTACTTGTTGTACCCTTTCTCTTTCTGTCCTGTCTCCAGTTCTTATGATCTGATAGATACTTTGTGAAGCAAACCTCCTCAGCAGGTTGTGACAGGCATTGAAACTCCTGCCGGTTAGTTGGGAGGGTTTGGACTTTCAGCTCTACTCTGTAGCAGCTAGAGACATCTGGGCCCAGTCTTAGAAAAGAGGAGGAAAGTAGGTATTACAGACAGAGTCTGGAGATAAAAAGAATAATTGCGTGTATAGTTATGCAGGCTTACCTAGAATTAGAGACATGGACTGTATTTATCCACTGCTGGGCAATAAAGCAGCTAGCAGTGCTAAACTTGAGATTAATTTCCATCTTCCTCCTCTGCTCAGTTGTTATATTGAAAACGTGGAGTAAAAATATAAACTAATGAAAGAAAAACAGTAACTGGGTATAATTCAAGCTCTAAGGCAACCCTTTACTTTTTCTTTGCAATGCCTCTGGTTGTCTCTGAATTTTCCCAGAAATATTGCTTTTTACAAACTTCCCCAAGCTGTCTTGCCAGCCTGATGTGTGGCACTAGAAATCCTCAAAGGCAGCTTTTAGCAAGATCATTCCAACAGGGGCTGGTGGTTTATTTACCATGTGTACTATTCACATTTGTTGTCTATCAGGAAGGAGCCCCTAATCCTGTAGGTGTGACCTAAATTATCCACTTCTGGATGCATAACCGTAAATCTGGCTGCATCAAAAAGGATTTTGCTCAGAAAAGTCCGGCCTTATGAAGTAATTCAGTTCAGTCTGTAGAAATAAACTGTCATTATTTTTTCACCTTTATGTCATCCACAAACTTAATTAGCGATGATTTTGTACACTCTTCTGAAAGACGGGGGGAAGACAAAAGGATGTGAGCCAAGAAGAGATCCCTGGGAGACCCTTGTGGGATACGCTTCTTTTGCAAGATGATTCACCATTTGCAATTACTATTTGAGATTTATTGTTGAGCTGGTTTAATGTACACTACATTTAGTTTACCCACTGCTAACCTTTAACTAGGATATTCCGTGGAACCAAGTCTGACACCTTAGAGAAGTACGTCACTTGAACATTTACCATCATGAACCAAATTTGTAATCCCATCAAAAAGCTCTGTTATTTCCACACGACATGTTTTTCACCAAAACTATATGGGAAGACATCAGTTGTCTTTTTGTTTCTTTTCTCTTGTCTTCTAATTATGCCTCTCCTGGACCAAATTTAATGCTAGGCAAATCAGCCTTTGGTTACCTTTGGTTTCAAAATATCTTTAAAAAAAATTGGTATAGTCTTATGCAATGCCAATACCTCTCAAGTATATGTATGTGCACACACAGTCTACTTTGATGTGTCCTTCAGTTTGCTCACAAGTGATGTGTGCTCTTGGTTAATTTTTTTCTGGACTCCTGGGTGTGAACTATTTGGTCATGTAAATTTTAAGATGTTCAATGATTGCAGTAATGCTCCAGCATTTTTGTTACCTGCTTTCAAAACAGAATTTTGGTATCACTGTGACTTTCAAATGTATGATAAAGCACTTTTCCTTATCTGTAATGAATATTCATCAAACAGTTCATTTTTCCTGCAGTATTACCAGTTGTACCAAGTAATGAACCCACGTTTTCTTAAGGGATGGCTTTAATTTCAATATCCAAATTCCTATTGTCTTCAACCTCCTTGGCATATGTACATGAAAATGTTAATTACTTTGCAACAGTTTTGATGAAGGTGACTGTATATAATCCAGACAATTTCAAAAACTGAAGTAAAAATCAAAGTCAAAACACACATTTCTTTTCAGCCTTCACAATCATTTTTGCATTTTACTCCAAATACCTTCTATTGTAGTTATTTTCATTTCAAAGCACTGTATGCACTTGAGATATTTTGCTAACATGTCTACAGAAATGATGTCATCCTAGCAGGAAAATTAAGTGTACCTTAGGTATTTTATGGTGAACAGCAAATTTATTTATCTGATTTGACTCACTCATGGGAAATATTTTTCATTGAGAATGTCCTCTAAGCATTAATTCTACTAAAATAACCATAAAGAACATCTAACACATGGCCCTATAAATAGTTGGAAGTAAATATTCATGGGATCATATAATTACTCTCGCTATCCTGACAGCTGAGCTTGACTCTCATGCTAGCCCCAAACCTTTCCTTTCCCTTCCCTGCCCAGTGAAATCCCAACTGTACCCTGTGGACACACCTGCCTCGGAGTCAGCAGCTCTCCTGAGCCATCAGGAACAGACTTGGCCTTAGCTCAAGGTCCCACACATGCCACTTCGCACAGGGTGGCTGGAACCGCCTCCTGGATGGCAGGGCTGGAGGCAAGAACCTCCCCAGCAGCAAGACCTCCGCTTGCTGTTGCCATCCTTCGACTTTTCACACTTGTACCCCTTTGCATCACCATTTTACTGCCCACAATAGAAGACAAGGCAGGCTAATCCCAAAATAGGCCTCAGCTCATGTACTTCACAGTGATAGAGGACACTATTAAGACTGGCCTCAAACTTTGGCATGTATAACCCCAAGCTATAAGATTATATGTATGGGTATCCAACACCTCAGTGTAGAGAAGTGAAATCACAAGAAGATGCAGAAGTGCAATGCAACCTGAAGCCACCAAAACCACGATGAATCAACATGGCACAGCCACAGGGAGATGTGATGAGCAGCACAGCATACTTGACAAGGCAGCAATACTACTTTTTGGATTAACACTTTGGCTATGGGCAGCACTTTTCCTCCTCAGAGTGTGTTAGTGAATGAAAAGACAATGGAGCTTGTGTAGGAGTCACATTATTGCCAACAGCACACTCAGAGAGAATGACTAGATGTGGAAGGTTGGCAAATGGTAATAATAAAATAATCACTTACAGCGAGGAGTCTCTTCCACTACTTTCTGCACCCTTTACGGGACATTTTACAGGCTGGGGAAATGAAGGTCAAGTTTGTGTTTCCAGCCTGCTAGTACATCCCCCTGCCTTGAAAGGCAACTCAGCAAAATTCAAGTAACAAACTCGTGGTCACCAGTTTCCCATCTGAGCCACACTTCCCTGCTGAGAAATGATGCACTCTGGTCAGCAAACCCATTTGTCAGTGGTGAGTGACTCAAGATAATGTTTGTCACAGGCACAACTCTCCCTTTTCATCTCCAGCTTCTGGGCAGAAATATTAATCTCTCCTCTCTTCCCTTGACTGCTTCAAGACCTTTTCTCAGCTATTCACCTTTAATATCTCTGTTTTGCCAGAATAGGACATGAAAACCCAAACAGTACTGAACAGGAAGCATTTATACTCCCACTGCAATGACAGCTCAAAAAACAATCAGATCTGTTACATTGACCATGATCACATCAATCAATGATTTTATCAATTTATGACATTCCTTGTCTTGAGCTGCAATACATACCGTCCCGGGAAGCTAGTATTCAACTTTTTATTCCCACACTGGGGACTAAAAATGGTCCTGAATGGCAAATTCAGATGCAGATCCCCAGCTCCCCAACTGGTTGAAGGGGTTTGATTTCCAAGTTCTGGTTCAATCATCTCTCCTGTACAGTGCGAGACTACAGTCAACAGGTTGCTAACAGCCACTCTGCTTTCTATACAGTACACAGAAATCTTCCCCGCTGCCTCTCCCCAAGAAAGTGAGAAGGAAAAATCAATGTGATATTTTATCTATACTGCCAGAAAACTCACTACAAACACACACCACAAATAACCAAGCAAAGTAAAGACAGAGAGAGAGAACTTAACAGCAACAGAGAAACCCACGTGCAATTTAGTGCAGTCTATGCTCCCATTTCCGTCTGCAGCACAAACCAACACACCTACACCTTGGTCTGGTCATATTTCCTCGTGAAAAGTGCTTTCTTTTAGAAAAAACAACCCTTTTTCTTCTCATCCTTCTCTCCTGTTGTATTTACCTTTCTCTTGATTTTCTGTGCACTCATCTGCATTAATTTCTGTCCCTGATCTGCCTTTTTTTTAAAAAAAATATCAACCTCTGAGCCTACACATATCTGTTAATCTAATCCATCTTTCAACAATTTCTGAGCCATCTCTTCAGCCTATGCAGCCAGGGATTTTAGCCAGGCTTATATCATTTTTATGTGCATTGCTGCCACCCGCTGTCACAAGGTCACCCTTGGAAATGATACTATGCCTCAGTGGGTACTTTTTCACCTAATAAAATATACAGCACACTGTATATCAATCATATTGTCTGGGGACCAAATACTGAGCAGTCAAAGAGGGGTAAATGCTTCCCTCTGGATCAATTTTTGACTGCATAGCAAGGGTAACCTCTTTGCCAATGAAAGGAAGAGAAAGTCCAGCATTAGACTACAGGGAGCCTCTTGATTAATTTTGGAAGCACAGTTCCTCTTCGCTCTCACGTGTTCAAGAAATCAAACTCTAAGAGGTTCTGAACAAGGTGTGTGATAGATCCAACCATCTGAGCAAATTTTACCATCATCACTCAGTAGCTATTAGGTCCATCAGCAGCCCTTGCACACAGGGCAGTGTTTGGATGAACCCCTGCAGGGTTTGGAGGTGGTGGTTGCTGAGCTCAGATGGGAAAACTCACTGAGTAGCACGTACCTGGCGAGACAGCCCATCCGAGCGAAGTGCTTGGCATTTTGGAGCTCCTGCCACACAACTCTGGAGCTGGTCCCTATTGTACCACCAGCTACAGGCAACCTTGCTTTAGCCACTCTGTTGGCTGCAGAAATGCACTGGACACAAATAAAGACATCTGGTATAACACAGAATCATAGAATAGTCTGGGTTGGAAGGAACCTTCAAAAATCCAACCCCCCTGCAATAAGCAGGGACATCTTTAACTAGATCAGGTTGCTCAGATCCCTGTCCAGCCTGGCCTGGAATGTTTCGAGGGATGGGGCATCTACCACCTCTCTGGGCAACCTGTTCCAGTGTGTTACCAGCCTCATTGTAAAAACTTTCTTCCTCATGTCTAGTTTAGATCTGGATGTACAGTCAGGTTTTCTGATGACCTTCTTTTCCCCTAAATTAATGGCTGTCTCTCTTTTCTTTCTTTTTGGTTGTAATGCAGCTCTAAAAGCCATTATGACAGAAAAGAAAGAAAGCCAAAAAACTGTACCTCCCAATTTGTATAAATCACAGTGGTACAAAATCTTTTAGGGCGACAGAATTAAAAAAAAGAAAAAAAAAAGTACATATCTGTGTGGCACTTTTGGTTCAAGCTTAAGTCAAGAGCCACACCACAAGGACAAAACAAGAATGGAGCTTTTGCTGTCACCTCTCATGGCATCACACCACAGCCCACATCAGTATCAGGACTGGGCAAGCCTGACTATGTGGTGCATCAGATGAGCAGGTACAAGCCCAATCCATGGGTCCCACAGAGCTCACCCATACCTAGGCAACTATTTGTGCTAACAGAGCACATACTAGACTCGAATCACCTTTCCAGCTGGACATGCAGCCTAGACTCTGGTTGTGGGTGTCAAGGGCTCTGCTTGCCTGTGTGTGCCCAGACCTATTCAGCATCTACCCTGACCTGCCCAGCCCTGCATACACACTGCTAAGTCAAGAGCAGCCAGGAGTCCACAAGTCACACAAGACTTTTCTCTCTCTCCCTCTAGCTGCCACCTTGCCTCCCCTATTACTTCCATACTCCAGGAAAGTAATGAGCTCCCTACATCCCAGAGCCAGCAGAATTAATTTACCCCCTTCCCAGCAGTACAAGTGACTGCTAACAGCATGAGATGTTTCTCACAAGCATTGCCAGCCAGTTCCATGCTGCTTTAAATAAAACACTTCCATTAATGCTACAGGTGGGCTTCCACTACCAAGTCAGACTCTGGATTAGAACATGATTCAAGTTTGGGAGCAGCTTGTAACAAAGTTGGGCCTGAAATAATATGTCTTTTACCTAACTGGACACAAATCCCTTCATTTAAGGGAGAGAAAAGGCCTTTACAAGTAGGGAAGCTAGGTCCAGGCTCCTTATAGCACAACTGCTTTGCAGTCAAACCCAGGAATCTCACTAGCTCGATGTTGCTGAGGACCTTAGTGTCCAATAAAGGTCTCTAAAGGGTACATACAGACCCTTCTCTTGGCTCCATAGGGCAGCAGCCTGATGAAGGCTGCAAAATCACTGCCTTGAGCTCAGTCAGTAGCAGGTCTTTGTTTTTCTAGGATGGCAAAATTCAATCCTGCGAAGTTCCTTCCTCCCTGCTTGGCCCCAGCAATGGTGCTCATGGTGCTCAGCCAAAAGTTGCCGATCTCCAGCACTGCTGGCTACCAAGGATGAAGGAGGATGTTCAGCCCTTCCTTTCAGCTGGCAAGAGGGGCCACACAGCAGAGCAGCAGATGAGAGGGCAGGGAACGAGTGCCAGAGACTAGATGTGCTCCTGCTTACCACACTTCTCGTTTAGCAGCCTGTGCATCCTGAGGGACCCATTTCTCCTTTCTTTCCTTCCACCACCAGAAGCCACACACAGACAACATCCAAGGGCTGGGTACATGGAGGTGCTGGAGAGGTTCCTCTTCCTCAGGCTCTTGGTCTGGATGAGATCAAGGATGTGGTGCAGGTCTAAGAGGGAAACTGAATGAGCAGCAGATATTTCTCTTAGATGAGGTGCTAATAAAAAGGATACAGACAACAAAAAGACATTTCTGTGCACTGAAAATAATTAATAACCTGACCTACTAGTCAGGCACAGCAGGGATCAGCTCCAGGTGACAGTACCTTTTTGCATGTTTCTGGCACAAAGCACAAGTGATGATGAAAGAAAGAAAGCAAACAAAAAAGCCAGGATTTCTTTAGCCAGGTGCTCAGGCAAATAAGTCAGCATAATGCTTCAAATTCACCTCATGCAGACATAAATTCTCTTCTGAGGTCAGGGTTAGACGGTTCCCATCTCACCACTGTTCCCCTCCAAATAATTACTTGAGTTTATTCAATAGATTTTCTGTGAAAGACTTAGAGATATAAACAGTTTGGGGTAAAGAACACAGATAAATTTGCAAAGCAGCATGTCAATCCACAGTGGTATTATAAGCTTTTATTAATACAAACAAATCATTTATTCCTCCTCGCCCAGATGTCACAAGACATGAACTAAAGAAATGGCACAGGACAAGGCAAGTTCCTTCTGGAATTTTATCAGTGTGTATTGAGCACTGATGATTGCTAAGTTCAGTACCTTATGCAAGTCGTTGGCCATCAGTCTCTTTCCAGTGTACAACTCTCCTCTGGCACCTACATTGTGGATCTGTGTCCCTGAGTTGCAGCTCTCCTCTCTGCTTTCTCTCCTGTAACCTGAAGCAAGAAGGCTTGGGACCCTAAATCAACATCTCCCTGTTTTTCTCTCTTGCACCAAATCTTATTCTGTCACCCTCTCCATCATGTCACTTAAAGTGACTGCAGAGATTGGCTTGTCCAGGCATTAGCCAGCACAAATATGTAGACGGAAAGAGGCTATGACCTGTAGGCCACGGTGAGAGTTACACTGTGTGTCTTTCTCCAAGGGCAGGAGAAATCACTGTGAACTGCATGTAGATGAAACATTTGCTAGTATTACAACTGCATTTTAAACCTCCTGCTTCTCCCTTAAAAATATCAGGGACGCCCTTTGTATCCCTCCCGTACTGCCCCCCTAGAAGCACTTACAAAGTAAAATCGAAGATGCCTGGATAACATCAAGTCTTACTTCAGGTCTGCCAGACTACAGGAGAGGAGCCGGACCTGGATTCACAGCTTTTTGGGAATGCGACATTATCCGCATGGTTCTGGGCACTCAGGGGTAAATTTTCCTCATTTTCTCCTGCTGGATATAAATTCCACAAAGGCTAAAACATTCAATGAGCCAGATCAGTTGTCATCTGGTGAGGGCACTCGGCTCAGAGGAGAAACCCTTATGTTCCAGACTTCGTTCCAATAAACATTAAACTGCTTTATAGACACTGGAAACTATTAAGAGGAGAGATGGCATTTCTCCATCCCAGGATACTGCCTGATTCATGGTGCTTGCTGGAGGAGTCTCCAGGGACATGAGGGTGCAAATGACCTCCCATGAATGATGAGGTTAAGCTGGGTTCTCCAAGTGCTCCAGCACCCTAGAGGAGGTAACTTCATGTTTAGTTTTATGTGCTAAGAGGCAACCATAATCCACAACAACCTGTGAGATGTGCCTGAACACAGCATTTGCTGCATTTGCCTTGCTTTTGCCAAGAGATGCTCAGAATAGAAATAAAATTAAATGATTTGAATAGAGGCATTCTTCTCTTCCAATCTATAATCAACGGGTTTGAGTTCAACAGGAGTACAACAAAACATTGTCATTCTGGACTGGATCAAACTGGTTTTTACTTTCTTCCCACCCCAAAGTAAAAGCCTCACTATTCACTCAGGGGAGGGAATGTCTCCTGCAGAGGCAGCATCCCCACTAGCTTTTGTAAAAATGCAATGTAGAATATGGTGCACTATGGATACTTAAGCAAACCAGACAAGATTCCTGAACAAAATAGATGTAAATTTGTGTGTGTGTGTGAAAATGAAGATATTTTCACAGTAACACGTTAACTTCAAATAAGTTTGGGAGAGAGGGAACTTGGATGGGGAAGCGGGGTGGGGGAAGTTCCAAGTACCTAATTTTCTTCAGGTGGTATTTAAATAGATCATTTTGGCTTCATCAGATTATTGGGCTACATTTTGCTTGTTGTCATATTTTAAAATTGTGCATATTCATTTTATAAAACCTTATGCGATTTTGATGTTTTGACATGACCAAAAAAAGAAGAAAAATAATAATGAAGCAAACTGAGATGATCAGAACTCACGAGTATTTCTGAACTGTTTTTTCTTTAATTTTCTTTCCACAGAAATAGGCATATCTTTCTACTTTTCTTTCCAACTTGAAACAGGAGAATTTTTGAACTCTTTCCCGATAGATAGGATTTGCATAATCCATAATGTTCTGATAGAAGTGTGGCACTAATGCTCTTCATCTTTATGACATGCTCTAACTATCAGAGCAACGAAAAACGATCTTTTGGGCAGATTGATGGCTAGAAGAAACGCTTGCAGACAAGGCAGAGTTCTGTGCAAGCACTGTTCCATGCCCTCTGACAAGAAGGATGCACCTCTGGGCAGCTGGAAAACATCTCCATGAATTCCTGTGGCAGCTTCTGGCCCTGTGGCAAAGCTCAGCCGCTCACTCAGGCAACTTCTCACGTCCCACAGGAGTGACTCCAGTGAGCAGCTCTCACCACCACTAGCCCTCCTATGCAAGGGAAAGCCCACACCATTCATATGAAAGAGGAAGCCTCACTGTAAGGCATATTTTAAAAAGGAGCTGTATGATGGGGTGATCTTTTGGTTGCTATTTCATCATCCCCCAATAAATGCCCAAACCCAATGAGTTTCCATACATTTGACAACAGCCTTGGCTCTAGCCTTGCTGTGCAGTTATACTTTCTTCATCCCCAGAAAGATAGGACCCCATGTTATGACATCACTGATTACAGACAAAATGCTTTTCAAGGTTTTGCTTCTTAAAGCACATTAGTCACTTGCCCAGCCCTTGGCTTCCAGTGGAGGTTCCTCCTGAAGGCCAGCCTGGGATCTTCTGAGATCTGCCTAAAAACAAAATAAAACTAAACCACTGCTATGTTGACAGGTTGGCAGGAGCATCTCCCATTTGACATGATTTTCAGCTAAGGCACAGGAATAGGTGCCCAGGCAGACTCCCCACCCCAAATAAGCAAGAGGTGGAGTATTTGTGCAGATGGGGAAAATGCAGCTCTCAGGTGATCTAATCCCCAGAGTGGACACACAGTTTACAAAGAGGCTCTGGAGCCTCTGTCTCCTCTAGGCCAACTGCACCCAGTGCCACTCTGCCCAGCCACCCCTTGATTTTAAGGCAGAAGTTATTTTCAGACAAAATCCACTACAATTGATTTTGTGTCAGTACTGGAGGCATAGCAGGAGGGTGCGTGGTTCTGCTTTGCTTTTCTTCCTAAGAACAGACTGAGTCTCTAAAATAATCTACAAATGGCAATGATAATGATGATGTATGTAGGGAAGAGTAATCTATGCCCAGTGATGAGACATGAACTGAGAATGCAGCTGTACTTGCCTCATTTTTATATTGTTTTCAACTTCCCTCTTGACTGCCTCTATGATACTGCTTGTGAAAACACATAACCAGGCACATGAGTTGATGTTCAAAATGTTGGAATAGATTCTGGGAAAGCGATAGTGTGCAGCTGAGACATCTGGCAGAGCAAGAAGAGGTCTAAATAGGAGAGGGGGGAAAAAAATAAAAGAAGAAGGGGAAAAAGTGAATGGCTAAGAAAGAAAACCTCGTCATTTTAAGTAGCCAGCAAACACAGAGCTGGAAAACCAAACCATCAAATACAAGAGGGGATTTGTGGAGAGTACGAAGTTCCAAAATATTCACTGAGAAGACAATCACTCTTAATTTCATAAGGTGAAACAGGGACTGATTTACACCTAAACTGGAAAAGTTGCATGCAAAGGGCCTCCAGTTTCCTCTAAAAATGAATTTTATGTCCCTATTTACATTTTCATTATTTATGGAGTTTTTCGGATAATCTTTCCTGCTGGGAAGGAGATGACCACAGCCCAACATCTGTTTACCTTTGTTTATAGCTGGGAACAGAGCCACGTATTTGTTCTGCTTCAACGAGAAGGCACACTGATTTGATTATTGCTTTCTAACATGCAAAAAGGTTGTTGCTAAGAGTCTCACTTAGGAAAGAAATGATGTAAAGCTGGTTTTAGCAAGTTATGGCAAAGGTGGGGTTCAGAAAGCTAATGGCCAAGATGATTCTTTTACCCTCAGGTCCCTAGGATGCTACTGCTGAGCTTGGCCAGCCAAGATGAGACCAGGGCTGGCCCAGTTGCAGTGAGTAAGGCTCCAGGTCTCACCCCTGCAAAAAAGTCTGCCCTGATTTCAGCAGAGATGGTACCTGCACACATCACTCAACTCTCTCTGTGGTATCACAGTGCTGTGGGGGTGCTCCAGAGGTATGGAGGTAGGTAGGGCTTCTGCTTGGCGTATCCAGAAGAGCTGTGGGCAAGATTTTCCAGTGTAAACAGTTCCCTTCAGAACTGGCACAGGCGGGTGTAGGCAACTTCTGATGGTGGGCCTTTCAGTTTGTCCTTGTCCTTAAATACAAGTCTCTTCTCTATATTATCCAGTCAGTCACATGCTGTCCTTGTTCTTTCAGGCCTGTTTCTGTCATCGCAATTTGTGTGGGGAGGTTTCTGCTCCTGAAGGAAGCACAATGGCATTCCCAGGAGTGACCTCAAATTGAAGCTGAGAAATTACACTGGGATTTCTTTAGTCTTAAGGAAAGTATATGTTCTTTCCTAAGATGTCTGGGAAGTGATGCAGCCTTTCCAGTGGAGGCTTCTTCAAATAATCAGGAGAGAGGAGAGAAATTTTAAGCAGTCTCAGTTCAGTTATGATCTGTTACACTCTTACACTGCCAGGACGAGCAATAGATCAAAACCTGCTAGTTTGTCAGAAACCCTCTGACAGGACTTCTTGTAAAAGCCCCTGATTACACTGAGAAGCGGAGGCACTGATCCACGTCCCGCTGCTGGGGTTGACCAATTCTCCTCTGCTCCCCTTCCTCCTTGTCTTACCCACCTTCCACCCAGCCATGTTTTTACTGCAGCCCCTGTGAAGGTCAGGCACATAACAGCAATTTACCTGAGGAGGAAATGCTGCACTGGGAAAGGACAGGTACCCCCAGACCAGAGCAATTCAAAAACATCAAAGCTTAGTTCAGCTCTAATGACAATTTTTTCTGATGACCAGGTGGCTATGGCTAATTTGCTTTACCTTTGTTTATCTTTGCATGATGCAGGACTAATTTTACATAGATCACAGCAACAAGCAGTTTTTCTATAATACAAAGAATGGGATATTTACAACTCTTACGCAATGATGCAATAGAGAAGAAAGGGCCTGTTAGACGTGGAGACACAGGAGATGGTGTAGAAGATCACAGGCATGGGGTGACAGTACAAGGGCACAGACTGGCCCTGGAGACCCCACAGCTATAAACAGCTCACCAACAGTCAGATAAAGAAATACAGACCTGGAGCTGGAGAAAACTGCTTCTAGGGGTAAGGACAAGAACAAAAGACACAGCATCTAATGTACATAAAAGAGAGCATAAATAGTAAATTTCAGTGTAATATGGAGTTGCAGACAATGAAAGAAGAGCAAGGTCTAAAAGGATGTTAAAGGCAAAATGACAAACCAAATGTGGGGGGAAAGAAAGAGGGAAGGAAAGAGAAGTGAGGAAGAAGAAACCATCAGCACCATGCTCCACTCAGTGAAGGACTCCAGATGCCTATGAGTGATCCTGACACCTCCTCCACCATGACCAGACTGGAGCTACCAACCTTGGGCCCAGAGGACAGTTGCAGAGTTAGCATAGCACCAAGGAAAAGGTGTGGAAACTAAGAAGATATGTAAATAACAACTTTAATTCTTATTACTGAGTCACTCTCTCTATAGAAGTATTCCTTCTTTTTCTGTAACCAGATCAGAACTAATTCTTGTATTAGACTGTTCAGATTTCAATTACACTAATAATAAATTCTTGCCTTATCTACAAGGTGTGTTTGCTTTTCTTCCACAAAAATCATTTGAGTGTAATTAGAAGGAGTGAGAATCACATCCTAGACTTGGTCCTCACAGGGAGGGAAGGCAGCCGAGAAAGCCCTGCCAAGCCAATGCACCAAAACCAACGTGCACTTCACTGGCAGCTTGAGCTTTAGAAAGCCATAGGGCAAGGAGGGAAAGAGAAATGAGTAAAAAGAAGTCTTGAGCTCAGAGCAACAGCCACCACGATTGTAGTACAAGCATACCTGTGGATATGCCTTGGCACCATGCAACTAGCACTGGGCAAACAATTGTTTTGTTTCTCTCATGATTTAAATCATCAAAACTTGGTGTTGAAATGCTGTACAAACTAAAAACATTGATGCTTTTCTGGAAAAAAAAAAAAAAAGTTTTTAGACACTTGAAAAATTCTCAGATTTTGTAAAATCTGACCTAAGTTCATAAAGTAGCTTTGGTTGAACTGAGCCAAAAAGCTGAAAATAACTGCTCACTGAAAAAAACTCTAATATATTAGTCAAAGACAAGGATAAGACAATTGAAGGGATACTATGCAAGAAGCACGAGTTTAAAAGTCTACAGAGCTTAACATAGCTGGGGGTATCCCAAATCCCCCAGTCTGAGGATCTGGGAATGCAAGGGGAGTTGTTGTTTTGGGTTTTTTTGTTTGTTTAGAGAAAGGAGACACTTTTTTCTTTTTTAACTAGGTGATAAAGAGCTCATGAGTTCCTCTAGGACACTATCCTAGAGCCTTACACAGGCAACTCTGAACACTAAATGTGCATATGCATTAATTCATGGGGAAAATGGCCAAAAGACCCCTTTATTAAATACACAGAATTAAATACATGGACTAATAAATACATTATTAGAGATGCAGAAAATACATCTGACAACAAAAATGGTTGGAGAGTATTTGGGGGAAATACCACATACGCTTGTCCTTTACCATTGGCTAGTCATCCACCTGAGGTCATTACCTCATCACAGGAGATGGAGCTCCTTGCTTCGGCCTGACCTTGGACATCCACCTTTACATTGCATGCAACATCTTGAGCAGACTGGAAAGAACTGTTACACCATCTCACTGAGATGATGTGCAAGAAATAAAGCCATACAGCAAATCTGTAGTAAATTTGGATTACAAATGTCATGTCCAAAGCCTACCCAAGGATCAGGTTATCTTTCCTCTCAATGAAGCACACAAAATGGATTTTAGGAAAGGAGAGTCTCCAGAAACACAAAACCTCAAGAGGCACCAAAATTCTTAATGAGAGTGAGCCAAGCATCCCTCTTAGAGCAATCCCACTGCAGTTTGTCTGCTCAAAGGTATTTACAGCCAGCCCCACGTCTTTGCATACCAGTTGCTCCTGCTCCTTCAGGCGTTTAGTCACTTGTCTGCTCTCCAAGTTCTATTTATTACTGATTCGTTCCCAAGGTGATTCAATTAAGAAGTCAGAGAAGCAGCCACATTGCTCACAAGGCAGTAAAGAATTTCTTTTATGGTATAGTGTGCCATGTGTTCTTCTTTCCTATATGTAAAGGGAATAATAGGATGCAGTAAACTGCACTAAGCAATAAACATCTGTTACAATTATTTAAATTCCTCAGACTGGTTTCATTGTTTAACTGCTTGCAAAGAAAGCCATTTAATGCCCTTATATATTTTTCCCTGCCAGGAATGCTATCCTTTAAATGTAAGATAAAACATTTTAAAATGCAAACATTTCTTACAATCCTGCATTAAAACTGCCTTGCTGTAATATATATTCTGGCTTCAGGTTTCCTGTATTCAGCATCACTCCCTCCTGCAGAAGCACACAACTCCATGGCCTCAACTAGTACAGTAGTGGGGTGGTGGGGGGTGGTCATCCTTGCTTTCTCATCACCCCTTATTCCCTGCAAAATAAAGAGAAATAACTTATCATTGTAATAAACCACAGCTGGACAAAGGTAACGCTTACAGTGAAAACTACACAAAATTAAAAATAAGACAATGCCATCCTTTGGTGATGACTCAATAGGTTTCATGCTCAGCAAACCTACCCCAGTGAAATAATCCCTGGGTATCACAGAGGCTTCAAAAGCTGGGGAGAGAGCAGTGCTGCCAACCAATACATCAGCTATGAAACTGTCAGTTGTCCCTTACACTGCAGCTGGCTCTGGGAGCTCTGCAGGTCCAAAAGCAGGGGAGGGGGCACTGCAAGTGCCAGGTCACTGGTGTCAGATAAACCTGGGGCAAACGCATGATGCTGGCCCACGCGGGCTGTTCCAGAGAGCACAGAGGTGACAAGAGAAATGGGGTTAAAGAGGAGATGGGTGTCAGGAAGAGGAGGGCATCGTTTTGTCTAGTGAGCTGTGTCTGTTTTAAAGTAAGATGTGTGCTTTTAAGGCGGTGTTAAGCTTCTGTTATAGAAGTTATTACCATGCCATTACATACACAACTACATCTGAAAAGCCACCTATTAAAGCAGAAACTCAGTGACTAAGAAATATCAGAGCTAAAACCACCCACACAGCTTCTTTACTTTGGCTTCAAGTTAAAATACAGCCTTTAATTACATGATTGTAGACTATATTTTTATACAAAGCCTCTGTCTTCCTCAGTGAGCAGCTAAATATTTCTATTTATTTTTACTCTGCTACTATAATATGTATCCCTTATCCTTATTTACTTTACATCATCTAAATCCTGCCTCAAATGCAACTGGTGTTTTCCTCCCACCTGTTCTCACTGTAGCATCTTATACACCAAAAATACCAAGAATTCCTTAAGGCTTGGTTAGGATACCTAGGAATTACTTTCCTCATTTTACAAACAGAGGACCAAGAGATGGGGAAACTTAAGTATAGGCCTACCAGAAGTATCTGCAAATTTTTAATAATGAGGTTGATACCTTCATTTTCCAGAGTACTGAGCTTTTTCACAGCTCATCATCTAGACAAAGCTCCCACCATCTTCCTCTGCAGTTAGCTCCTCTATTTTAAAAAGAAAAAAAAAAAAAAGCCCATCTGCCTTACCTTGGACATGTAGAAAACAAGAATCATGCACTTTGTGGTCAACTCTTCAGTTTAAGGGATAGAAACCAAGTTTGTGGCTGAGCAAGATACAGAACCTAGTTCTCCACAAAGGCATCAGGCCTCCCCTCTGAGACCATTTTATGACTTTATGCAGTATTCTGCCTCATCCATTATGCATTTCCAAGCAAAGCCAAAGTCCTCCAAACAAAAAGTGCCTTCCCTACACAGACTGGTTCCGATTCATTAGTTTCTTCTGCTGTTCTCTTGGGCACCTACTGAGGCAGCCATCTGCAGAAATAATATTTTAATTAAAGTCTACATTACTGTGCATACAAAGGACCAAGTTACAGTTATATTATATTGCTCTATTCTAACTCCTGGGAGTTAATATTTGAGCCCAAAACATTTTTCCCATCCTGGTTTGTGCACAGGTAGGAGGAGATCCTCAGGTTTTTATAGAGACAGAAAGCAGGAACCTGGCTATGCAGAAATGGCCCCTTGGCCTGCATGAAGTTGCTCTGAACAGAAAGGATTTGGTACCAGAGCTAAGGGGGCACCTCTGCCACTTAACAGTGAATATATGACATGATGTGTAACAAGAAGGAAGGCACCCATACACAGAAGTTGGCAGCGGATTTGAGTTGTGTTTGCTGTCAACCACAAGTCCGAGCAATAAATGCCTCCCATGCTCAGGAAAGAAGGCATACGCTTATGTACATGGTTAAATGTATGCATCAATAATTTTAAAGTGCACTAAAGAAACCACAATGGTGGGCAGCATAGCTACATCTTTAATTACTAGATGATCAACCACATGGCCCTGGTGTTGCTGTGACTTTCTCTCCAGATTCGGCACTGTTGTAACTCTCACTACTCTTCAATAACATAGCTCCAATCCCTGCAGAAGACCTCTTCCTCAACCATCAACCTGTTGGCTTACTTTCTCTATCGGGAATATTTCATGGGAGAGGGTGGTGCCATCTGAAACATGCAGAAGAGAAAACTAGTGAAAAAAAGTTCTCCTGCTTTGCTTGACTTTTCTAACAACTTTTAACACTGAATAAATTATCCAGAAGAAAAACAAACAGAACAATTCAGGTTTGTTTGTTTGTTTGTTTGAAGAAAAAAAGCAAAATAAATACTTAAATTGTTCTTTGATCTGCAGAAATAATGAAACTCTTTTCTGTGGATTTGTGACGTGCCTCAAACTCTCTTCTCCTCCTAGATGCAATAACTCCTACTGTCTACTCTCGTTTGTCTTCAACAGAAACAAGAAAGGGAAAAAATCTGTAGCAGCCAATTTGAAAACACTTGTAAGCAAGTTGGCCAGACAACATGCAGACTGAGGCACTGCCAATTGCCAAACAGAGTCAGGAAGATCTGACACTTTTGTGTATTTTTCTCATTGGCTTTCCTTGGACCATCAGCAGGGACTTTGCTTTTTGGGGACTTTTATGTCCCTTTCAAACGAGATTGAAACCAGCCAACAGAAAGGACAGTTGATCAGAGACATATCACATAAGCCTTGGGAGATCTGGGCAGTTGAGTACCCAGAATCATTCCTTTGATTCAACACTCTATGTGGGTATCCACACAGCTTAGTTGGGGAAGTGCTGATATTGCATATATTAATGTCATGTAAAATTGATAAACCTAGGTTAATTCTCTTGTCTCCTCTCTTATAAGCTTAGCTCAGCATAACATGCTTGAAAACACAATCCCCTAATGCTGGGTTTGTGCTATAATTGGAACTTGAATTTGAGACAACAGACCTTTTTCAGCAAGGCAGTCCTCAAACATTTTGGTTGAACTTGGCACAGGCCCTTTTGCAGTTCCACATCTAAATATGCGCAGAGGACACAGCATCACTGTCTAGTCTGGCTGCCTCTGCATCTCTCCTATGCACCAGCCTTTTCTTCTTTGCTTAATGGACCTCATGCTTTTTAGCCCAACCCTAAGAAGTCTTGGACTTTCAAGGGGAAGAGACTAAAATAGTCTCCCTGTGCATTGCAGGACCTTGGCAGCCATGCAACAGCCATAATCAGAGCTTGTCTGCTGGTGTAATCAATACCCCAAAAGTGCACATTAGAGACAGATTCAAATCAGAGGGAAAATAACCTACCAAACAAAGCAAACTCTGTGAAAGCTACTGCTTTTGAAAACACAGAGGAACTACTGCTGTGCTCCCCATCTGGCAGAAAATATGAATCAATAGATATTCAATTTGCCCTGAAAAAGGAAAGAGAAAGGCTTCCAGCATGAACATGTCTATTATTTCATCAGCTGTTCTGTTTGCACATTTCAGACGGAAACTTGGCCAGAACAGTCTGGGAAGCTCTGAGTACTGTCCATTTTGCTGGAGTGCAATTAGGCACAAAAATAAATAAATAAATAAATAAATAAATCAACAAGACAACAACAAACCTTACTGACAAAGCAGGATCCTAGTTAGCTAATTAAATCAGGTTGCCACGTTTAGAATAGCTGCAGCCCCCAAAATGAGCAAAACCTCATTCAGACAGACAGAGGCTCTAGACCAAATGTTGTTTTTCTTTCCCATCTGTTAAAAATAAAACCTGCAGAATGGCATGCCAGTTTATCAAAGTCCATCCCACCAGAATATTAAACAGTGTATCATATTTGATATCTATCTGCCTATAAACACTGTTTAACATTTTGCATGCTTTTGTGCTTTTTCTGCTATTGGAAGAATTCTGACTCTGCAGTCTTATTACCTTTTTGCAAAAATTATCTTTGCTACTACTGAACAAACAGAGAGCTCTATATCTTTTAAGCAATATGATCTCTGCCCCTAGTTGTAATACAGTTGAGGTTTCATGGATATGGTTAAACTGACCATGAAAAGAGGGAAAGAAGGGTAAAAGCAAAATAAAGCAAGTCACATCATACTGTGCAGAGAGCAAAACAGCTTTGTCTAGATATTCACTGGGACAAAAGGGGAGAAAAAACAGAGCAGGGTACACCCCACTGGAAAACAAAACAAACGTGAATTCTGGAAGGATATGGAGAAGGAAGACATGGAGCATTTAGGGAAAGTGACTTGATTAGTCATGAAGCAACAGCAGAAGAGAGATGAGGAGAAAAAGCTAGGGACCCTGGAGTGTCAGCACACAGAGGTGGAAGTGATCTCAGAGTTTTGGTAGCAGCAGGGGTGTTTGATGGTGCCAGAGGTGGCCAAAGCACTGAGCAAATAAATGCCAGCTAAGCAAGAAACACAGAGGCTGTATCAATCAAAGCTGGAACTAGTGGTATTGTGAGCCACACAGGGGGCAGAAAGAGGGAGAGAAAGACACAGAGTGCAGAAACTTGGGAGGAAAAACAAAACATCTCAGTGAGTTTCAGTGATGGGTATAAAATGAGGAACCATTTGTGTTCAGCATGACTCAGTAATAGGGACAGTAGTAGATGTATCAGTGGCCATGAGGAGAGATGTCAGAGAAAAGTGGAGACACCATATCATCCCATGTTCAGCTTGCTTTGTGAAGTCCTGCTGGAGATGAAAAGAAATAGAGAGAAAAGAGAGGGATCCAGGCTAGAGAGTTATCAATACTTTAGCAGTACAGTCAGGGTGGGATTTGTGCAGGACCTCCACCAGATTAGCACTAATCACTGAAGGCTACTTTGCATTGAAACACAGCACATCCCTTGGAGGAGCCTGGCTTAATTGCCAGTTTTCCTACCGCATGATCATCTCCTCTAATGTTCTTTTAATTAATGTACTAATGGTTGTACCAAGAGAGCAAACAAACAGTTGCAATAAGGACCAAAGAGCCTATTTTCTTGCCTCGCACACCTCCAAAACCTCTGCACTAGAATTTCATATTTACACTATTGTAGCATTCTGGGTCATATACCACCCACAGATAATTCATGAGGTAAAAGCAAACTAATGACCTTCATTGAATTTTAATGAAAGTCAGTCATCTTACCTGAGCTCTTATTTCCTCCATCAGGCATGGGCTATCAAACACTGAAAGCTGGCTTGAAGCCTGTATTACACCTATAAATACTCAATCACAAGCATAAGATTCCCCACACTTCTTCATCCTGCCCAGAAAATACACACTGTATAAATTAGTTTAAAGAGATAGCTGGGTCAGGATTTCGATTAGAAGGAATAAAGAAGCCTAAAGTCAATGGCAACAAGAAAAAATTGCAGTCTGGGAGCAATGCAACAGGAAAGAAAAACAAAAGTCATGGGATTAAACTTTTGGGAATGTCTATGATTCCTCAGTCATTGACAAATTTAGGAGACTGAGTTTCTTTGTGAAGTCATTGAAGTTGGTCCCTCTAGATCACAGTCTTCCTCAGTGACACCATTTAGCCTCTGCAGACCAATGGCACCCATCCATTGAAATGCACACTGACTGGCGAGGGGCCACTCTTAAGAGAGAATTTGTCAGCTGGGACATGTACTGTGATCAGCCATTGCCAGCCTGGTTACTGCAGGTACATAACCCTCCAGAGATTACTTCTGAGAGGGGCTGTGAAAAGTACCTGAGGAAAACCAGTAAATTTAAACAGAAACCTGCACCTCCTGTGCAAAATGCGTGTGTTCTGCAAACTGAGGAAGGTGGTGAAGCACCACTGCAGGTCACAGACTGGTGCTGTCGACCTTGCCCAGTTAGGGATAAAGTCTTCCTGCAAGACTGGGGAGTGCAAGGGACCAGCATCTGAAGAACGAGCAGGGCAGCCAAACCAGGACCCTACACTGAGCCTCTCCCTTCCCCACCAGTGCAGGGCAAGAGGAAAGGATAGGGGGACTGATCTTCACTGACATACAGCTGGGACCATGATAGTACCTCGCTGCCCAGGGATGACCACCTCCCTTCTGGACCTCGCCAGGGAGGCATCGGGGTACTACTGTTGTTGGCACAGTGTGCTGCCATGCAGGGCAACCTGGGCCCAGCACACCGTCCCAGAGAGGAAGACTCAACTTCGGTCAGCAAGTACTCTCTGGGGGAGTTTGGTTTGGGTTTTTTTTATACGCGTAAGTGTTGAACTAGAGCCACACGCAGACAGATGAACTTCCCCAGGGCCCAGCAGCCACTGGTGCTGCTGGAGCCCACAGCCAGCCCCGCTCAGCGCAGGGTTCCCCAGCTGCCTCTGCAGGTGCAGAGGGTATATATCCAGGTCGAGTGGGTCTGCAGGTGCACCTCAGCCTCTGAACACTTGCCCCATGGTGTAACAAACCACCCTCGGAGAGTGTCCTGCTATCTTTCAGGGCTGAAGCATCTCAGAGCCTCCACAGGACAGCTGGAGGAAATTCACTGTGGTGTTTTAAACACCAATAACCATGTGCCCTCAAGACAGTTGAGACCCTCAACCTTCATTTTGGGCTGCATGGGCCTGAAGGCTCACCGTTTTTCATAACACTTCAAAGAACCTGTATAGGATTTTGCAAATGATACAGGGCCAGGAACAGGGTGAGTTGCCTCACAAATTACTTTTTGTCACTAGTTTTTATCAGGGTTTACATACACTGAGAAGGCACCACTGAATATCAGAAAAACAAACAAACAAACAAACAAACCCAAACAAGCAAGCTGTATTTAATATAGCAGCCTTCCCATTACCATCAATACCAATAAGAATGTACTTAAGAAGACCACTTCAAATAAGCATAACTTTCATGGTTCCTATGACAAGAAAAGTATAATGAAAGAACTGTCTGTCCCTGAGAGACAGAAGCAAAAGTTTGCAGGGATCTCCTTCCTTCTTGCTCTTCCACCTGGGAGGAGGCAGGGATAAAGAGCTGGGAGTATTCACAGCCATCTGGAAAGAAATTGGGTGAACCCATGGATTAGAGACAAGGTGACATTTGTTCAGCCTAGCCTAGTCCTGTGTCAGAAGCAGAGCACCCGCAGTTTTAAAAAAAAGCACTAGATGGGAGTACAACATCAAGCAAAGTCTGCTTGAGGAGCAGCAGGAAGGTTTTTCCAGACAGTGCAAGCGAGCAGTGATGCTGCTAAGGTGTGTCTTATTCTGATGTAGCTCCGGATTAGTCTAGGTTAACTTAAAATAAATGTGTCTGGAAGTGCTGTAATAAAGCTCAGCACACAGACAAATAAGCAGAGCTTCCTTGACATAGTGCAGAGAGTTGGCCATCTGTCCAACATAGAATTGCTATAATTAGAGGGAAATAGAGGGGCTACTTCATAGACTAAACATTTTCCTTCCTAACGTAATTGTCTAGGTGATGGTGGGTGGTGCTGATTCCCAGATGCAGGTAGTATCTATCCTTTAACTGGCAGTGGAAATTGCTGACCGGAAGTCACACACCTGGGCCAGGAGTCTATAAGCTCAGCAATATGTGATTTTTTGCAGGTTTTGCTTTAAAAGAAAAAACAGCATTTATGAAGCAGGGAGATGTTTAAATGCTTGCAGAATATTAGCAATGCAGCCTTCTCCTCTTCCTCTAAGACTATTACCAGGAGAGAGCAGTGTTTTCGCTACCTTTCAGAAATGACTAAATAAATTATTTTTTTAACAAACCCTTTCAATTCCCATTTGCAAAGAAAAGGATGAGCTCATCCCCCAGATATGTAAATGGTGTTTTGCAACACTCCCCCTCTCTTTCCCCCATCCTTTCTGCCAGTATTCAAGAGAAAGCTGCATTTCCCCAGTGAATGAGCATGTCACATACCATAGACATCATTACATTGAAAATCATACACCCTTGCTGAAAACAGAAAGTGCTGACAGGGAGACATTATTTCTTCTTTGATTTTTTTTTTCCCCCTTTCAAAAAAGCCTGACAATAAATTCAGGGCTGTTGATGTGACTTTAAGGTTGATGAGAAATACCCAGGACACAGAGGTTTGACAAGTAAGTCCCTCAAATCACAGTAGTTTAGCATTTCTCTTCATGTAGGTGCTCTTATCCAAGCACTGAAATCAATCAGGAACAAAACTCCACAATTTGTGCAAACCCTGTGCAGCTCATGATCCAGGAGGATAAAGCAAAAGGTCCTGTAGGTATTTCAGCTTCTTCAGCATTTTCCTCATCAGTTCAGAGCAGAAAGTGTCTTCCCTGGGGTGCAAGGTTAAGCAGGACATGTCATTAACTTTCCAGATAGAACCTCCCTGATAAAAGGCTCTCAGGTCCTACCAGCATGATGTGCAGCACTGTTCGGCTATCCAGAAACAGCCAGCCCCACTGATGCTTCCAGAGAGGAAGAACAACAGCAGGGTCACAAGTTTCATTCATGACTGACAAAGCTGGGTTGGGCATAAGCCATCTCAGGGGAAGAGGAGAATCATCTGTCTGGCCCATCACCCCCATTTTAAATCCTGGTGAGCAAAACACAAGGCTAATTATGGGAAGTATCTACAAAAAGTGGACAGAAATGTAGGCTGGGGAACAATGTTGTTACCTCACTGTGCACCAAGGCCCACACAGACCCATACTAAGACCCGCTGGGACCTATTTTCAGCCCTGCTTTAGGAAGACCCCAGCTTCAAGGGAAGTGAGGGACAATGACCATCTGCGGCCAAGTCAGGAAAAGGTTTCAGCAGGAATAAGCCAAGGCACATAAGTGCTCCTCACAGCCAGTTTGGAGCTGTTATCTGGTGCAGGCAGGGTGGAAGAGGGAAGGTCTTCAGCTGGCACAACGAAACAAGCATCAAATGCACCTCAGAAAAGGACAGACCACAACATTGCCTTCACACATTCATCTCCACAAGACTGGAGCCATGTGGGTGCTAAGGTTAATCTGTACTGTTGGAAGTATCGAGGTTGTGGAGGACTATTCCTCCTTCCCTACCTGTTGCCTTCACTGCTGCTTGTTCCTCTCTCTGCCAGTACATTCCCATATCTTCCTCTCCTTCTCCTTGCTGACACCTTTCTTCCTTTCTTGCACTTCGTCTCCTTCCCTGTTTATCCTCTTACAGCAGCCGTGGGTTGGCCTGGCAATGCCATGGTCCCTGGAGAGGACACCGAACTAGCACAGAGGCCCAGCAAATGACTGGATTAGCACGTGCCTGTAGCATCAACAGTGCTCTGTCTTCCCCTCTGCTGAAACAGAAGCAAATAAAAGCTATTTCAGGTGAAAGACAGCAGCTGCTTAACCAACAGTTCCTGTAGTATTTCATAACAGAAGCCACCTCCAAGACAAGCTGAAGGACAGTTTTGCTGCAAAGATTCTCCTACTCTCACAAGTAAACAATAGGCACATCAAGCAATCTGTCACTGAGAGGCAATATTGGACTAAGGGGTGTGTGGGGGGAGAATAAAGCAATAACTCACAGAAGACAGAATTAAAAACACAGTAATTAAATAAACCTTCAACATCACAATGACATACATCAGACAGGGCCAGTATGTTTTTATTAAATAAGGGCCAGACTTTCCCAAAGAGATGGGTGGTAGGTAATTCATTCTGTTTGTTTACTCAAAGTTCAATTTTGTTCTGCCAGTTTTAAATATTTAATTTCTCTGTGCATGAATGATGGGACATACTAACACAAAACAGTGACACTAAAAGCTTTAACCATTAACTGATGCTTTGCAGGGAGAAGGAGAATGCTACGCTGTATCTTGCATTATCATATAACATAGGAAATAGAGAGAAAAAGGCCTTTTCAATTCTCCAAAGCATGCAATTTGACAGTTATCAGCAGTCTTATCTTGCACAGAGATTAGAACCAGGCAAATAAATTAAAGCAGTGTAATCAATGAATGCATTCCTTTTTCCTGTTTGTGAATAGGGGAGGAAGGCTAGGGTAACACCAGGCAGTCAGGTTAATGAATGCATTCACAGGCCAGAATTACTAAATGAGTATTTGTGCACACACATACACCAAGCTATTGATTACACATAACCTTATTTGCAAAGAAAACTCCTCTGAATAGTTTCTAGTTCTGATTAGACATTGGAGCTGTGGGGACTGCAATTAAAAATATCTGTACCAGCCTAACTAACCACGTTTATTGATTTAACTGCACCAACACAAAAATCTCTCTGCTGTAGGATACTGAACGTGCATTACAGCTTAGCGTTCGTATCATTAAGTCAGGTCAGCTGAACACAGACATCATTGTCCTGCTTGTGATCTGCCCGCATGACCTGTCTCCAGGGATCACTTGAGACACTAGCTAAAATCACAAGATTGGTCACAGCCGCAAAATCAAATATTGCAATCATAGATCATTAAAAACCAACCAACCAAACAAAAAAACCCAAAGAAACAAACAAAATACACACAAGGAAAAAAGCTAGTAAGTAGAAGTAGGGGTACAACCCAGGCAAAGATCCTGGTTGAAGAATTGCTGGCATGTTTGTAAATTAATTATATTTTGCATCTTTAGCGCCATCACTTTGGATTCCTTGATAAACAAGGTGAAATGGGGTTAACACAACCTCTGGTTTAGAGAAAACATTCTTCCAAAAATAAGGTAGTGGGAAGCACTTCTAGATCAGAGACTCAGGTCTGAGATCTTAAAGTTTTCTGCACTGTTCCAGGCTCCTGCAGGGGCAGTGTCTACAGTATGTTCTCATCAAGAAGCTCAGAGAAGCACACAGAGCTGCCTCATCTCCCAAGCACCCTGTAAGCAGGGGCGCTCAAGGGTCAGATTGCTCCAGCAGCAAAGGCAGTACCCATCCAAAAAATACACATTAACCCACATAACTGGCACATAGCCAAACTGACATATCCAAACTACCTGATGTGGCTAGTCTGCGTGTTTACCCCCTGGGGAGTGCAGATTATCTCCTCTTTAATCTCTTTTTTAATCTCCTCTACCCTCTCTCTAACCTGCAGCTGTTACCTGCAAACACACACTGTTTGCTTTAGCCTTAAATTGTTAGTTATCCGCATCAGGGCCCTACCTTTTATTTGCTTGCAAAGCCCCTGGCACGTTTTGGTGCGACATAAATAAAGGGAGAGTCTGTTCAATTTGCTCCTCCTTGTCAGCTGCAGCTTCCTCAGGTTGCCTCTTTGTTTGGGAAAAATGGGTCTTTTCATACCTTGGATAAATACAGTAAATCCTCATTTAATATTTGCCCCATGCCTGCAAGTTCACTTCATCTGTTTGCCCTGGGACACTTCCAGCTATTTTCAGTGTCTTTCTATGGGTGTTCACAGGCACGTCTTTGTCTCCTACAGCAAGGTGCCCGGTGTAATGCATAGAGGCTTCTGACCACACCATTACTGTAAAGAGGTAGGTTTTCAGATTACCAAAAAGAGCAGAGGGCAGGAGCAGACACCATAATGCAACTAGAGGCCCATTTCTTCCCTTTTCAGGGCCTCACTGCAAAAGATGAGGCACTAACTGCAAAAAAGATCCTCCCCGCACCCCATTTACATGCTTCCTTCTCCAAGACACCCACTGAGTGAAGCTGTCCAGATGCCAAAAAGCAGCCTTCTGCACCCACCTTCAGCACCTCACTGCTCTCCATCACCCCCCCCAGCCCAGACCAGTACTCCTGCTCTGCCCAAAATAGGCCTCCCGTCCTCCTCCACAGGTGAAACCTCCCTCCCTGGGCTGGGCAGAAGGCACCTCTCCATCACCGTCACACTGGGCATTATAACAAGAACATGAAATTGCTGAATTAATCACCAGGGCTGTGTGAAGCTTCAATGCATGATTATAAACTCTGTTCCTTGGTTTGTAATAGCACATAATGTATTGCTAGAGGGAGCCATTACCGTAGCACTTAACACTGGCAAGCTGCTACCCCCAGCAGGTATGATGCTACAAGAACAAAATCATCAGGAACAGTCTGGTCACACGTCTTTTTTTTTTTTTTTTTTTTAACTTTGCATTGAAGTTAAACCTAGCTGAAAATGACTTTATCCTAATACAGGCTTTACTGAACATTATGATGACATCAAGGGTTACTTGTTATTGTTTGCCAAGCCCTCAAATGTATTGCTGGACAGCCAGCTAAGAAGGAATCGCAACGAAGGGTAATATTTGATGGTATAACTTTGTATAGTGCACCAAGGAAAAAAAAACTCTCTCCTGGATTTATTTAGGATAGAGTTAATTTTCTTCCTGGTACCCGGCATAGTGATGTGCTTCGGATCTAGTATGAGAAGAATGTTGATAATACATTGATGCTTCGGTTGTTGCCAAGCAATGTTTATACCAAGTCAAGGACTTTTCAGGGAGAAGGCTGCAGGTGTACAAGAACATGGGAGGTGACACAGCTGATCCAAACAGGTCAAAGGGATATTCCATACCATACAACATCATGCTTAGTATATAGAGCTGGAGCAAGAAGGAGGAAGGGAGGGCACGTTTGGAGTGATGGCGTTTGTCTTCCCACATAACCATTATGTGTGATGGAGGCCAGCTGTTCTGGAGATTGGCTGAACACCTGCCTGCCCATGAGAAGCAGTGAATGAATTCCTTGTTTTGCTTCCGTGCGCAACTTTTGCTTTACTTATTAAAACATCTTTATCTCAGCCCATGAGTTTTCTCACTTTACCCTTCCAATTCTCACCACGTCTCACCAATGGAGTAACCGAGCAGCTGTGTCATACTCAGTTGCCGTCTGGGGCTAAACCATGGCAAACCCCACAGTGCTTTTCAAGTGATTTCATAATGTTCTACGTGTTTTTTATTGGGAAAAAATGCAGGAAAAAAGTTGAAAGGAAATCAAAAGCACACCACAGCATGCAGACTCTTCCATCCAGTCACTCCAAAGCAGCAAAACCAGTTTGTATTTGTTGGAAAGTAAAAGCTACCACAACATTTTCAAGGAAATTATTTCAGGGAATGCTACCAAATTCAGAATAGCAGCAGCACTGTTATTTAGCTTAAACACAGGGTAGATATTTTAGTTTGATTTTGCCCCTTGCATCTCAGATCAGCCAAAAAACAGACATCCGTGCAAGGAAGAGTAGCAGTGATTGGCAACATGCTAGAAAGTCCAGAGAAAACTTTGGTTAACCTTTCATAAAGCTCTGCTCTAGGAAGAGGAGCTTTAAAATACCATTAGACCTTCACTATGGCAGGAAGTCTTTGACTAATAATGTCTCATCCAAACAAAAGTTAATTATTAGAACCTTTAATAATTGAGACTGAAAACAAAAGCGCAAGATAAAAGTCTCTGTGCGTATCTTAAGCCAGGAGATGAAAACAGAGTTGTGCAGCTGGAGGAGATGATATGAGACCTGCTCAGATATGGAGGAGATAAAAGACCTGCTCTTGCCCAGACTCAAAAGCAGCACTCATTCACTATAGCAGTAATATGAACAGGCCATAAATCATCTACATTGTTTCACATTTCCTTGTGAATGGATTGAGGGCTGGGAGAAGCACGCAGATGCCAAAATGTTGTGCTAAGAAGAAGCTGGCTGTTAATGCTGACCTGCACCATTGCTTCTTTACTTCTTTTTTTTTATTCTCCAACACCAGCTGCCCTGAATAAATAATGTATCTGGGCCTTTCACACCTGAACTTATTATTCTATTATTCAGCACCCTTAGACTGGGCTTCACTCTTTGGGATCAAAGTGCCCGCAGCGATAACAGCACAAATCACCTCCCATAATCTCTCCACCCTCCCTCTGTGCTCAAGGGGTGCAGGGACCCCTGCCCGGCCGCACTTTGACATGGCAGCTGAGTTACAGTCTGGGCTCAGCCAAGCAAAGTGCTCTACCACACTTGCTCCAAGTGAGACACTGGCTGCTACATAAACTGACACCAGTGGCTGAGGACCGAGCCTCACCCACCCATGGTCCTGTGCTTGTGTGGTTTTATGGTAACTGTGCCCTGACACATCCTGATGAAAGGGGTGCCTTTACAGATGATGATTCATCGAGTATAAACAGCACTAAACAAAATTTAAAACAAACAAAATATTTTACAAAAGGTCAAACACACAGAATTAGGAGATAGTAGCCAGAAATCTTAAACGATACTATAGGACCTCAGTCTCTGGAATTTACTGCAGGAGAGTGGATTGGCTTTTTTTTTTCTTTTTTTAAAGTTGGAAAGTGTTTCCCAGCCCTGTAGTGAAGATGTGGAGGTGAGGGAAGAATGCAAGAGGACTTAGTATTTTGTTGTTTAGTTGTGCTTCAGGGCAGGATTTGTCAGATGCTTACCGTATATGAAGCACTATTATAAGAAACAAGCCGTGAAATTTTTATCAACATCACTACAGTTTACAGACAAAAATTGGCATACCTGTTTCATCAGGCCTTTAAAAGTATTTGGCTGAAGAATTCCCTATAAAGTCAGCTAAATATCATGAAGGTATGTAACATGTTTAGATTGTGACTAAAATATTATATACATTACTAACAGATATATATAGTATTATATACGTTATGTTAGACTATACTTATTTTTATATAATGTATATATATGTATATTTCTGACAATTCACTATTTTACTGTGGTGGATTGAGACACTTATTCCCCAAAACAGCCTCAACAATGAAACCAAGCCAAACCCATTTTACTCTCTTTTTTAGGTTCCTGGTTGTAGTAGATTCGAGATAAGAAAGAACAGAGTGAAGCTACTGAGAAATTCTGTCTGAATGAAATCAGAGCCCTTTTCATGACAGAAAGCTGTTGTCATCTCCCTTCATGAGAAAGGAGGATTTTTCAGTTGGGTAAGCCTCAAAGCAAATCTGGTCCCGCTCCTCCACCCCTACCCAAGCATACAGCGGGTTCAATGTTCCTCGTAATCCTTGTGTTCCTACCTGAAACGGCTGGTCTCCTGGTGTTTTTAGATGAAGGCTTACACTAAATTAAAGAGATGGGGAACCTGCAGATTGTCCAAAGGTCAATATTCCTGCGAGTGCCAAGAGGAACATCAAGGGGCCCAGAGGAGACAATCCAGTAGTGCCCTCTGGCTGTGAACAGCAAGGGTGAGAGAGAAGACAGCGACAAGGTGGTTTCCCAATGACTTATGTCCAAAGAATGGCAAACAGGGAATTTGGAGTGGGCATTAGTGAACAAGAGCAGAAATGGTGGTCAACAGTCCTGATATTTTTAAATACATTTCAAGTTTTAGAAAAAAAATGTAGAAAATTTAGAAAAAAAGATGTTTTAACTGAAAAATCATTATGGACATCTGGAGAGATCAGTGATGTGGAGAACTGAGTCTGCAGGTCACCAGCAAACAGCATGCAGAATAAATTCCAGTCTACCTACAACCCTGCCCAATACAGAGCATGTTTCCCCACGCTGGCATGGCTGTTACTTTCCAGGGATGGGACCCAAGCTGCTGCACTCATTTCCTCAGCAGTGATTTTCTTGGAACTCAGCAGAGTATTTCTTCATTTTTCTTTCCTTCCTGACAGAAAAGCATGTGATGTTATTTAATGTAACAAGCCAGATTTCCCATCATTTTAATTTATTTCGAGGAGAACCATCCCACACAGAAACACACAATGCTGCACAATAGCGTGCCAAAGGGTCTAAGCAGGGAGCAAGGAGCTCTTTCACAGTGTGTCTGAGTAATGTAGTTTTTTCATCATTTTCTTTTATTTCCTCCTCTTTGCAAGGCTTCCAGTCAAGTGACATTTTGTTTGATATTCACATCATTTCCCAATTACAGTTCTTCTAAAATTCTTGTGAAAAGCCGAAGAATTCCTGGTGTGGCTTTGTTACAGCTCATTTCACTGCATTAGCCTCCGCTACCTCTCCACTTTAGAAGCTGAACCGGGAGATATATCATTGAAATTTCCCTCTCTCACATCTCTCCCTCTCCACTTACACTTCTACTGAAGCAGGTCTCTCTTATCTCAACTTCCATTTTGCAACATTTCTATTATGATCTGATTTAGCATTATTCTCTCAGCAGACGATGGCTAAAAGAAAGGCTAAAATGTATCCTAGCAATATATTAATAATTGCCCCAGCAGTTCAGCATTACTTACCTGAGGCACTCCTGATCAGGCAGGTTACTTAAGAACAAGAAGGGTCAAGAGCAATAACATGGCTCTTATATCCAAGACCCTCCAGCACATTTTCACAATTGAAGGAGAGCAGTGAATTTGGCTTAGTATATTCAGAAGCAATAAAAAAGGAGCAATGCATTTTTTTTATGCCTTTGAAAAGATGGATGTTTGTTGAGCATCTCTCCTGCAAATATTTGTACTCACTGGCAACTTTATAGATATAACACAGCCCATCGAATGCCATCGGCAGTCCTCTCTCAGGTTAGACTGTTCACACAGGGAAGGTTTTTTTTTTCCCCAGACAGAGCAATATAGAGTTTGTGAGCCTAGAGGCCATCCTAAATGGATGCTGCAGTCCTGGCTCTGCAGACCAAGTGCTTATCAATCTGGTTTCTCTCCCCTCTATCTCTTCAAATTAAAATAGCCTGAAGACACGAGCTATGCAAAAGCAGAATAGAAAAGGACACATGACGAAGCTCATGATTGTTATTGAGTTCACCAGCAGCTATACCCACCGAACACACATTTTTGTGGTAGCCAGCCACAAGTCTGAAGGATTTTCTACTGCACATGAAGACTTATTCTGCGTACTGTGATGCCATAAATGCTTGGTGGGGCTGCAGGGGAGCTTCCTGAAGCATCTAAGGTTTAAGATACCTTAATACCTGGAAAGAGACCGAGGAAGTAAAGATGGATATTACCGCTCCACCTAGTCCCTCCACCTTATCTCATTAAAACAGGACACCAGGAAAGAGTCTCCCAAGGGTGTTGCCCCTCATGGCCTCACCTCTGCAGACCTTTGAAGATCAGCTGCAGCCAAGCCACCCTGATCCTCACTGACATGCAAAATGCAGTAATGCATATGTAACATAAGCAGAAACTGGAGTCCTAATGCAGAGCATGCAGGACAGAGATAATTTTCAGCTACCTTGTTGTTATTTCATACCTCCAGATTCAAGGCAGTTACCCAGCCCACCTAAGCAGGATGAAGGCTCACGCTTTATCTCCCTTCTTTGTACTTCCACATGAACTGCTGGTGAATATAGATACTTGCTGAGAAGTAGAGCACAGGTCAGGAGCTCACTGGGGCTAAGCCAGGCTACCCCACACTTGGGTGATTTACTTTTTTCTGGAGTGCTTGTGGGTAGAGCTTATGTGGTCACCTGGGCCCAGCAGGAAAGGCATCAGGTTGGGAAGTTAGAAGCCCTCAGCTGCTGTCTTGGCCACACCATTGCTGCTATGCAATGAAGAGCATTGCAGTGATCCTGCACAAACAGGATTCTGTATCTGCGAGCTAGTCTCAGCACTGAGGTTAACACCATTTTTTTCACCCTTCCCTCCCTCACTAAACTCAGGGAACAAATGCGTCCACCCAGAACCCATGTCCCAGCTCCCACCTGAGCTGAGAGGTTGAGATGTCCTTCCTCACTCAGCCCAGAAGCTGAGAAAAGGTTATCCTGAGGTCACCTTTGCAGCAAGAGGCATATTTCTGAGAATGTTCGTGACCACAGAGTTCCCACCATGCTTTGCTTCTGCTGCACTGAGCCAAGAGCCTATAGATTTCCTGCTCTTAAAATACATTAATGTAATAAAAGTCAGAATTATATAGCCTGGTATTTGTGATCTACAGCCCTAGGCCAAACACAACAAGAAATAAGAACATCCTGTGGCAATTAAAACAATCCAAGACTGTTGCACAGTGGGGGGAACATTTTACCCACGATGGAGAAGAGCTATTGTGTCTATTGCAGCCAAAACAAAAGTGACACGGAAACATCTGCAATACTTTTTTCTGTTTTTCAAGTTAATAGATCAGCATTACTAATGACTGGCCTCGGCAGCTGTCCTGTCTAATTACCAGCTGTGCTTGGACATTATCATCTAATATTAATACCAGTGGAAGCCCTTATTACATTCAGTTTATCATGATGTCATATCTGGCTTCTTGCCTTTCTTATCCAAGTCTGCATAGTTAACCTAGACAAGTATCACTCCCTGCTTCCAGACTGAGCTGGCATTTTTAGAGCCTCTTTGCTGAGGATGGTTTTAAGAAAAGTATCACAAGGTAAGTGAGGCACTGTAGACATACAACTAGCTTTATTCTGTCCAGACTCTTTTTTTCCCTATATCATCAGCACTAAATCTTTATGCATAAGCACAACCCCAGTGACCAGCTAATGAAGCTGAATTTTAATTTGAATGTGTTTTGACCTGAAGAAAAGTGCTTTTACTGGCACTGACTGAAAGACTTAGATGAACAACCAGCAGCACTCCAGCACTGCACCTCTAGCACCCAAGAGGAGTAACCCAGACAAAAGACCTTTCCCTTTCAAGCCGTGGTAGAGCCATGCCTTTCCGTCAACTTCAGCAAGGAAAAAGAGGGAACATTGTCTCTTTGCACTGAAGTGAATGACCTTACCACTGTTTCTGAAAGTAAACTGAGGAGCAATCCAGTTCAGGAGAAAACTTAGCCTAAGGATTACACTGTAATGTGTTTCAGGTTCTGCAGTACCAAAACATCAGGAAGAGGTGCACTGGGGCGCTAACTCAGGGTCTGTGTACTCTCCTGAGGGCAACGTAGGCTTTAAATGTCACACTGAGATCACAGAAAATCAAAATACTGTACTAATCTCTGGGTTAAATGTGTGGCAGACAATAGGAGCTTGGTTTTTGTTGCTATTGTGCTTTGGCAGCCAGATACCCAGAGGAATGCACCTGCAGGGACTAGTGGGGAGCCAGATCATGCCTTTAAAACTGAGATGCATTTTGGCTTCCTGCTGGTATCAGCTTCTAGGAAAGGTACCCTGTTTCCACAAAGGTCGATGTAAACCAAGCATTTTCCATAGGCCATTTGGCTTGTTGCTACTGCTTATGTGGTTTTGTTTCCCCTTCTGCCAGACCACTGAGGAGGTGGACCCCACATCCCCTCAACCTTGCCACCTTGGCCCCCCTTTGTCATACTGGCAGCAGGTGCTGCAGCATCACTTCAGAAACCAGGTGCTTCTACCCCAGGGGTACAAACTGCATGACCTCACGCTGTGTAAAAGGGCCACATCAGTTGCAGAAAGTGCTTCCAGGAAGGCTAATGACAGGAAATGGACCCAGGCACTGATGCTTTGCATATTAAGTATCTCTTGCTGCAAGGATCTTCCCTGCTCTTCAATTAAATAATATTCAGAGGAAGTACTGGGAGCAAAGCTCCTCCATCATCATCCTTAATAGCTGGTAAAACAGTTACTTTGACCCCTTGACAATTTTGCACAACCACAAAAGCAATGGATGCTGTCATTAGGCACAGCAAGTTGCAAATGACTGCATGAAAGCTTGAAGTTTTCTCATGGACATTTGCTTTGAGGTCCTTACCTCCCACACACTCCTCAGCTGCCCTTCCTTATGGTCATCTGCAAGAAAAACAACAATTATTATAGTGAAAAGAACCTAACTTGCAAGCCAAAATTATGGTCATGATGCTAATACAAGGGTGTCAAACTCATTTTCACCAGGGGCCACATCAGCCTCGTGGTTGCCTTCACAGGGGCAAATATAATTTTAGGTCTGTATAAACGTAGGAGTAGTTACATGTATGCAGTCCTAAAATTACATTCAGCCATTTGAAGGCAACCATGAGGCTGATGTGGTCCCCAGTGAATATGAGTTTGACACCCCTGCACAGGTCTTCTTTTACTCCAGAGGAGATCAGACTCAAGTCCTGAGCCATCACACACTAATCTAATATAAATGAAAAGATTGACTTTTTAGCATATCATTAAGCACAATAGCAAACCAGAATCTGAATTGGGTTACTCCACTCTTAAAAGGGAATAAGTTACAAATGAACATTGAAGGGTCCTGTACTGAGGAGCCTTCAAAATCATAGAGTTACTGCATGTAGGACCATACATATATATGCATACATACAATGTGTAGCTGATCAACAACTGGAAGACCTTTTGCCAACTGTTCTTCTGCTATGAGTTTTGCTTTTTTCACTACCATGGGAAGGCAAGGAAGAAAGAATCTGAATTTTCAGCTAAAGCACCTGTATGTGGTTTTCCTTTTTCTCTTCAGTGCAAGTGGTGTGAAATAGGGTAATTTCAGTTTCAAATTACAGCCCAGAAAGTCAACCATATCCTGGGCTGCATCAAAAGAACCATGATTAGCAGCTCAAGGAAGGTGATTCTACCCCTCTACTGGGTTCTCGTAAGAGCCCACCTGGAGTACTGCATCCAGCACTGAGGGCCCCAACATAAGAATGACACGGACCTGTTGGAGTGAGTCCAGAGGAGAGCCATAAAGATGATCAGAGGCCTGGAGCATCTCTCCCATGAGGACAGGCTGAGAGAGTTTGGGTTGTTCAGCCTCAAGAAGAGAAGGCTCCAGGAAGACCTTGTAGCAGCCTTCCAGTACCCAAAGGGGACCTACAAGAAAGATGGAGAGGGACTTATTACAGGGCATGTAGTGATAGGACAAGGTGTAATGGCATTAACCTGAAAGAGGGTAGATTTGGATGAGATATAAGGAACAAATTATTCACTGTGTGGGTGGTGAGGCACTGGAATGGGTTCCCCAGGGAAGTTGTGGATGCCCCATCCCTGGAAGTGTTCAAGGCCAGGCTGGATGAAGCTTTGAGCAACCCGGTCTAGTGGAAGGTGTCCCTGCCCATGGTAGGGGTTTGGAACTAGATGATCCTTAAGGTACCTTCCAACCCAAACCATTCTATGAATATTTAAACTATTTTGGTAGGGGTTTTTAAAGTGAATTAAACAGTATGCAAATATACATGCCAGAAACAAGGAACAGTTGAGCACTAGGGCTAAATGAAGATCATAAGGCATATGCATCTGGATGTGCTTCTTATAACTGTTTTTTCTTGCACAGTAAGTACTAGGAACTGTGCCTATAACATAAACAATACAGAGCATTGGAATAGTGGAAAGGAAATTGGGAAGACAAATAGAAATTGTTTGATATCAAACTTCACATTTGAGCTTTTCTTAGAAAATATTATAATCCTCTATAAAACAGAAGATGTTTTCATAATATTAAATACTATTTTCTGAAGTATGGTGGAAAAAGAAAACCAAAACTCAAATGGACTTAAATAATACAAAGTTGCTGAGTCCTCAGTCAGCATGTGATAGTAGCTCAGAGCTCCACCATTTGCTTGCATGTGTGTCAGAGAACTTCTGACTCAGCCGCTCCTGTCTCCTTCACTTTCTCTTGCTGGTTTCCACACATCTCTGAGAGTATATCAAAATTATTTTAATCTTATCACCTGTTGAAGCAACTTCAGGAATTAAAAAGAAGAAAAAAAAAATACTCCTTCCAATGAGGTACGATTTTAAGCTTGTGAGTTCAGGAGAGCAGATTTAGTGCATGGTGAAGATGATTATTTCTTTTCTTTCAGAGCAAGCAAGAGCCCCAAACACCTCTGCAATTACTTCAGACCCCATCACTGGTATTTTACATTAATTGCTGTCCATAAGATTTTTTTTCAGGTGAATGTTCTTGTTCCTGCTGGGTACATTTTTTCAGGGCTCACGTACCTGCACCTCTGTGAGCAGTCTTGGAAAACTGCAGTGCTCCTCAGCTAGCTGCTTGCTCCCTTGGGACACATGGGTACACCTCATGTCAACGAAGTTGTTCCCAACCCACCTGTGAAGAGGAATTGTTATTTTCTCATTTGAATATTGAAGCAACACCAGATGAGACAACAAATTATGCCAGATGGAGAGGTCAGAACAACACAGTCTCATTTACAGGACTCCAGACCACATCAGTTTTTTGTCTCCTTCCAGTGTACAAGTCCCAGCTGTGTCTCATTTGCTGGTGACAGAGGATGCCAGCAGTGAGAATGGGGACAAGATGCCAGGTGGGATCAGCCATTTCACCCCTCTCCACAAGCCCAGGTGATTCTGACGAAAGTCAAGGTGGCCCCAGCAGGTCTCAGGTGTTGAGGTCTGAGCCTGGGGAAAGAGTGCAGATCACTGCCTCCAAATCCTGGGGCTCTCACAGACCCTCCCTTCCCTGCCCCCCCAAACCAGCAGGAAAGAAGCACCTCTACCCCCGAGCATTGCAGGCATCTCTTCTGCTGCCATTCACAACACCAGTCCCCCAGATTAGGCCACCACATGGAACACCACATGAGACGATGAAAAGCAGTGTGCATGCAGCACAGCTAAAGGTCACTGCTGCATGTGAATTCACTTTTTAAAAGAATTAATTGAACAACAGTCTGACATTTAGCCTGCAAAGGGATTTTTGAAAGTTTGCTTGCAGAAGCCTGATGTTTGCAGCTTGCAGTGTTTACTGCTGGGGGAGCAGAGGATCATTGTTATTCTAGAGCAAATAAAAGAAAATGGATCAAATTCAACTCAGGAGAAAAAAAAAAAAACAAAACACTATAGGCAAACCTTGCATTGGATTCGCTCAGCTTTGCTCTTTCTCCCTGCTTTGTTTCATGGGACCAGTGAATAACATTAAGGCTGAACAAACATTTCCAACACAAAAAGTAATTTCCGCTTGCACATAATGTCTTTCCTCAGGGCTGAAGTTTCACACACCTTTTCCTACCTCAGAAATATTTTTATTAATGTTACTTGAAGGAATGAGAGTCTAAATAATGGTTAGGCAGTTTTTTTGAGGATATAGAGGAAGAAGGAATAAAGGAAAGGAAATTGTGGTGTTCTCTTCCTTACGTCGCCTTTTTAACCAGTAGCTCAGTTGCAAGTGTTTCGTCCCTCTCTTTCACAAACAGGCTGAGCTGGGTGGTCTGATCAGTATCAGTTCTGAGGGGCCAACAGACTATACCCATTCTTTTAGCTCACTTAGATTCTGCATGCCCATGGGCCATCCATTTCCTGCTGACTATATATATATGTATGCTTTTAAGCTCTGGAAGGAACATGCAACAGAGTCATTATTGGTGACATTGAACACAGTGGTTGCTCACCCAGAAGCCTGTTCCACACAATATTCATTAAGTGTTTTGTCTCACAGGGAAGCTAAAAGGAGGATTTTCATTGTGGAGTTGAACCAGACTATTCTATTTTCAAAGCATCTGACATCTGAATAGAGTTGCATATCAGAGCATCTCATTCTTTAACCAGCTTTCTGTCCATTAAAAAAACCAAACAAACAAAACCTTTCCTCCCATCCTACAGCAACTTAGTGTCTTTAGCAGCCTTTGGTGTGGACCCTTGCCTGTTTGGAAATCCACACACATCCTCTCTTCTGGGCACCTTATCCACATCACTTAGTGACAGCCCCATGGGGCTTTGGGAGACTAGTCACGTATGGTTTCCCTTTAAAAAAGCCGTGCTGACTGCTTCCTGTGTTTATATCTACCTGCCCAGTGCTCTTACTCCTTACTAACAGCTCTACCATCTTACCATTGCTGGGAGTCAAACTTGCTGGTCTGCAATTCTCAGGATGCCCTCTAAAGTCTAATTTGTAAAGGGAGTTCACAATTACAGATTTCAACTCCCCTTTAAAGAAAAAAAGCTCTTCATGTGCAATGATAATGATTTTAAGTTTTGGCAATAAAAATCTCAGTCTGGTGTCTGTATGTTCTTCTAGTCACAACCAAGCCTGTGATTCTCAGCATTATAGCAACAGCAAGCAGAAGCTTAATTCTTCTTTACATATCATGTTTTGCCCAATCACCTACTATTTCTTGAGTAACACACAGTTTAAAGGGAATCTCCTACATACACTAGCACATTCCAGCACTTGGCATTAGAACGCACACAGAGACAACACATATATCTCCCAAATCACAATATAAACCAAATATTTTGCTTTAAACAGTATACATTTTCTGACATATTTGCATAATGACATATGACTCAAAACACAATTATGATCTGCTTTCTGGATATACATGAACGTACACAACATCATACTGCAGACCGTGTGCAACGTGAAGATACCCAAGCCAGGCTTTCAAGCTCAGCTATTGTGTAGGTATCAGAGAAAGGAACAAAGCTGGTTACTGTGTCAGGGTGGTCCCTGCAGTCACATGAGGTGGACTGGATAATTGACCTCATTAGTTTACAGCTAGCTCTGCAATTAGTGGTGCAGCCCTTATTACAGCCAAGCATGCCAAGCTTAAGAAACAGGTAGATTTGCAGATTTATTGCAAGTGCATTTAGGTCGATTATTTAAAAAAAAGAAAATCCTTTTAATTTCCTAAAGGTACATTATGAAGCTGATTAATCTTATGGCTGGCAGGCCAGATTGGGCCTGGGACCTCTCATACATCATGGCTTTGGATCCCAGCTCCCCTGTCTACTGGCCAGAGTTATTTATGCTTGACCTCTGTGACAAACCTGGGTACAGTACCCAGCTATCCGTCCTGGGGTCCTTCACAGCCCACTTTGTTTCTCAAGCGCAGCTGCTGTACAGACGTATGTGGCAAGTTTCTCAACATCCAGTACTAACATTTTGCAATTCCTTTAATCTGCACACTTCATCAGCAGAGTTCCTCATGTTTACAAGCTCTGATCAATCAAGTCAAGGCAAGTTTACCGCTGTGTGTTTCCTACAGTGAGTTGTTCTGTTGATGCTGTTTCAAATGTGAGCTGGCTGCTTTGACCACGCTTCAGATTGGCAGAACAAAACATCATGTTGATGTTCTGGTGAACAAAGGGGTTGTACAGACCTTCTTTTCCATGAGGGAGCCTCCAGGCTCCTTGCAGACAGCAGCACTGACCGCTCCAGCCCCGCACCCCATGGGAAGCGGCACGTCACTCCCTCTCTCCCTCAGCAGGGAGGATCCGCGGAATGTAAGCAGCACAGACTTCCAAATGTGATGGTCTGTATCAAAGGTTACTAAAGAAACAGAGCTCGCTCGTGATTAGAAAAAGGGCTCTAAAAACTAAAAACAGATTAAGAGATGGGAAGAAAAGGGCAGGCGTTAGTGGTCAGTTCTGAAGGCAGAGTCAAACAGAGAGGTCTCCCAGGAATCAATGCTGAGACTGTTTCTATGCAGTATCTTTCTCAGATATGCGAGTGAACAGTGAAATAGCCATGTTTTTGCACAACAATGAGCTCCTGTTTTGTATGTCGATGGCAAAGAATTTCAGAAAGAGCTGACAGAGCCAAGCAGGCAGAAAAGTGGCAAGTGAGCTTTGGTGTTGATGTAAGCAAGGAAATGCACCTAGAGAAAAATAGTCTACCTGTGCTTACACCATGTGGAGCTTAGAAGAGGCAGTGACAACTCAGAAAAGAGATCTTGGAGTGATCATTGGCAGCTCTCAGCTATTTCTAATTCAGCATATAGAAGCAGAAAGAAACACCAACATACGTTGGGCATCATCAGGAAGAGTAATGAGAACAAGACAGAAAGGAAAGCTTTGACACCACGTAAGAAGTTGACAGCCTACATCTTGAAAATGATATGTGGCTTGGGTCTCTGCATCTAAAGAAGAACATAGTGAAATTAAAGAAAGTACAGAGAAGGGTGACTAAAGTGATAAACGGGACAGTGCAGTTGCCCAACAAGGAGAGATAAGAGACTGGGACTCTTCAACCTGCAAAGGATAAAGCTGAGGGATATCACATAATGATATATCAATATAATGACACAATATCAAAGCTGGTGGCCATGCTACATGCCAAACCTTTGTTCACCAGATCCCATATTGCAGGAACTAGAGGACACTCAAGGAAACTGGCTAGAAACCAGCTTAAAAAATGTTAAAAGCAAACAATTCCTTACACAGAAGGTAGTGAACTTCTAGGACTTGCTGCCACAGGATACTGTAGATATTGATAGTATCAGCCAGTTAAAAATGTATTCAACTCAGAGACAATGTATAAATCATTTCTGAAAGGACTGGACAAAGCTGTATTCTGTATAATTTTTATGACAGTGATTCTACATGTTGAAGAACTATGAAGGTCACAGACCAACACAAACGGCACAGCTTGCATAATCTCCTTAAACAGCCCCTCCTGTGGCCATTAAAAGCTATGTTAATTTTGCAATCACCTTCAAATGAGGTGCATACCACAGAACCAGCATAAGCTCCCATATATCATGAACAGGACTTGTTGGTAACCCTGTAGCTAAAGGCTGTAATGGATTAAAATCTGCTTGGTAAGGAGGATCACTTTCAAAACCAGAAACTTCAGTGGACTGCTACAGTTTTGACTAGATAATCCAGTTCCATCATACACGGCCAGAGTGGACCTCATCAGATCCTAAGCAAAATCTGAATGCAAATATTATCACATATTGCTTACCAAAGTACAAGAAATATGTTGTTGATACTTGACAGTGCACTTCATTGTAATTGAATACTGTGAAGCTGTACATTTTTCTGTTAACATCCTAAAGATACAGCATGTTGACCTTCAAATTTTAGGACAGAGACAGACAAAACAACTCATTTGCACAAGAGCCACGAACAAACAGGGATTTGTTGGGCTGCATCAAGGTTCATGTGAGCTTTTTCTTTTCTTGATTTAGAGCAGGGGTATCAAACTCATTTTCACCAGGGGCCACATCAGCCTTGCGGTTGCCTTCAAAGGTCTGAATGTAATTTTAGGACTGCGGAAATGTAACTACTCCTACAGTTATACAGTCCTAAAATTATACTCAGGACTTTGAAGGCAACTGTAAGGCTGATGTGGCCCCTGGTGAAAATGAGTTTGACACCCCTGATTTAGAGGATTGTTTGGGAGTGCAGCATAAGAACACTCTCAAGAGCAACATTCCCTTTTAAAAGTATCTGCAAACTAGCCCCTAACCTCAATGTCTTTATATCACATATTTTTGAACAGTGAGAAATCCAGACTACGAGGAAAAAAAATTGCATACTCAGCTCTTCCAAAATCCCAGACCATGTGATAGCTTATTCATCTGGTTTGAGTGGACCCTCTCACAGAGAATGAGCAAAACTGAAGGAAGAGGTCATTTATGATGGTTTACTAAATCTCTCCTATGCCAGTTTTCAGTAGGAAGGGTAATACTGGTCACAGAAAAGAGCCTAAATCATGCCCTGTATGTCAGCTGATAACATCAAAGATAACACACAAGGGAAACATTGACCTTTGCAACTACTGGTGAGACAGAAGTCCCAGGTTTCTGATGGGAAAATGGACATCTAGAAGTGAGAGGACACCAAGAATCACCTCAGGTAAAACCTCCAAGAACCCTAAGGCAGTACCTAAGGACCATGGTATATTATACTCTGCTCACTAAGGTGTGTCAGTCTCAGACACTTAGTAGGCAATTCTGAGTCTTCTATAATTCAGTTCGGTTATTTGGAAACTACTGGCTTTGGTTTTGCTGTCCCAGAACCTGTGAAAGAGTTGCAGGAATTTTCTAGGTCTAATTTATGTGTGCTAGCCTACGATTCACCACCAACCTATGTTGGTAAGGAGATCTAAGAGGAGGCTTGAAGGAATGCAAATGAGCATTATATCTCAAGAATCAGAGCTAAAATTACACACTTAATCCATTTACAAAGCCTGTTTCTTATTGCAACACAAATGATCACTCCCATGATTCTTCTAAACTGACTGGTGTGTCCCAGTTAATGTCTTGTACCACCAAGTCTGTTTAGAGTCCTGTAGACTAACTTTAGTTTTGGGAGTTAGAGATAGAAATAGTTACTTCTCAGATATCTGAAACACTAATCACAGGTACTGGGTACCTGTAAAATTGTATTGATGTTTAGTTCCAGAAGCTGTAACTTTTTATCAAGACACACAGAAACCTTTTACTCCACATGAACTTATGACCTTCGAAAACAAAGTAAACCACCAAACCCCACAACTGTTTGCTTCCTTCCAACATTTTTTTTATGCATAAGTTAGTATTAATGATTGGCTGCAAACCACCACACCTCCTTACCACTACAATGCATTTGTGTGGGAGAAACATCATCATTCCTCTTTCAGGTTCAGATTACACAAAATCCCTCTTTACTCAGCAGCCAAGATACTTTCTGAGGAATTTTTTAGGAAAATGAAAGAACAGGTCAAAACAGGTTGCTACCCAGTGCCATCCTAGATAAACCCTGATGTACATACTTACATAGAAACCTAGATAGGAAGGAACTGTTCATATAATCACGGCTTTTTGATGTGGTTGTGCATCAGGGCATCCTGGACACTCCCTATTTCAGATCATCAGAAGAGGAAAAGCTGAGCCATAACTTTCTACTCTGATGAAAATTTGGATCCGTGGGTTTTGTTGGAGGTGAAAGAGTGAGAATTGCTAAATTAAAAAAGTTACATCTGTGATAACAGACATTTCCACCCAGAAGAAAGAATCTCTTCATAATTTTATAACACTTCCTTAAACAGATTAGCTCTGATTAACAACTGCTTTTTAGAAGCCTGTGTGATAACATCAACTCCTCACAGCTTTTGGTTACCCTCTCCACTTCATTTACAAAAATATGAGTTCATGTCTGGTGCTCACTTCTAACCTCTGCTCCCTTCTTGCTCAGACAAGACATCCCATCTGCCATTGTGCCCTTGGAAGTGTCTGGCTGAAAGTCAGCTTGGAACCCATCTCTTTCTTCCACCATGAAACTGAGCTACCTTCAAACTTTATGAAACTTCCCACCTCTCCATCACACCATATCAGGGCAATTAGGTGTCATATGTTCTCTTCATGCAATCATATGGGTATTTTATTACTTCCAGCATGCTGCACAGTACTGCTTCAGAAGACCCGAACTTAAAGCCTGGCCTGCTTAAACAAAACAAAACTCAAAGTATGGCACTATACCTGCTCCCCATATGTTAACTCTTTTTCTGTTCCTACAAGTGCCGTATTTCCCTGTTTGCTAAGCTTTCTTCTCCCTTTTATGCCTCTTACCCTCTGAAGGACTTGCCCAAATACTTGGCTACACAAATGTGCACTTCCAGTCAACTGAAGGAAAACCTGAGCAGGGGGAAGAATTTGCGAAATGTAGATTACGGCCTGAGAGAAGAGGACAGGAAGAACAACAGACAACTGAATGATATTTTTGCCCTATAACTTCTGTTGCCAACATTCTAAGAATCATGGGGGCTGTTTGAGTAGGAGGAAATGAAAGAAAATGTGCACATTAGCTAAACAGAAATGCACATTGACCATCACATACATTCGTACATAGAGTCTGCATGAAGCAGAGGATATGCATTTGAGACATGCTTCACTTGTTGACATGTTTGACACGAATATAACTCCTACTCACGGACCTTGCCTTGCTGGAAGCAATATAATCAAATTGTGGTTTAATAATAAAACTGTACTTTCTAAAAACCTATTGATAACTTTGAGTGTTGTTATTATTCAAAACTCTTGCCATCTCTGGAGACTTTAACTTAATGTGACACCAGAGCTGAGCTCATTCTCTTCATGGGAGGCCAATATGCCTTATCTAGTTAAAAGAAGCTCTACCTCCAGGATTAAATATCTGATTTCATTAAGACTTCTGAAAGCATTTAATTACAGATTCTTCCTCTTTCCACATTCCTGCAGTCACACAATATTAAGACACCAGGTGATTCTCTCATTCGAATTTAATCCCCAACATCTTTCAGCAACTGCTTCTTGAGCTGCAAGTCTTCCTGCTAGGCCCTGGCAACAAAACCTTGATAATGGCAATGCAATGTACAACACGTCCACTTGTCTCTGACATGTAACCAGAGAAAGCAACTGCAGCTCCAGGGCACAATAAGGAGGAAAAGCCCATCCAGGTCCAGTGCCTACCTCCAATAGGCAGCATATCTTCTGAGGTTGTGATATTGTTATAATCAGTCAGGAAAGGCAGCAAAGGAAAGACTTGATTTCAGTTCAAACCAATAAACATCTGAACTTAGACACATAAGCAAAGGGAACAAACACTGAGAAACCGATACATGAACAAACCTGATTTAATCCAGGATTTTGCTTTGCCTGATTTTTGAAGGACCGTATATAATTCTGGCAAAGTCATAACACCATTCCTGACTTGGCATTAGTTACCCAGAAATAGAAAACAAAACAAAACAAAGTGATACCAGTTCCAGGACAAGCCAAGTTTTAAGCCTGCAGGCCATTCCCCTGCCTTCACTCCTGGGTGCTCTCACCTCCTGGCTCCTTATATCCCACCAACAAATGAACTGCATGGTAGGAGCAGCAAATGCCAGAGCATGGAGAAGAACAAGGGCAGCATAAATGGCATCAGAGCAATGAGGCTCATCAGGCCCTTTATTGACAGGGACTACCTAGAGAGACTGCCAGGACACACATATTTATCCCTTGATAATCAATTCATTTACTGCAAGTTGCACACAAACTAAAATGAAGCTCGGAGAACACAAATTAGGACTCCAATGATGCAAATAGATCTGTTCATCTATAAAACCCTTTATTGTTGCTAGACCCCAGAGGACCCATCAACCTCCCTCACCCTTTTTTCTCTTCAGTGTGATTATGTGAAATACAGGTCTCTTCTACAAACAGTGATGGTCTTTCAGAGCTCACCACTGTCTTAACTCAAACTTTGAGAAATTAAGTTCCTGCCTTGTATTCCTTAGGTACAATAAATCACAATTTATTAATCCATTATCTTATTAAAAAAACTTAGATCTATCTGGATAGACAACGAAAAATACCATCAAGCTTGGTGAATATATACACTCTAGAGATAAAGGTTTGTGATGGGTGAGTTCCAGGTGCTGGAAGACACACATTGATCAGAGAAGCAGTCCAGCCCACAAGCAGAGGGCTGTTTGTGTCCTGGCCTGGCTGCTGCGGTGGTGCCCAGCTGGACTCTGCAGCATTCAGCTGCTGGTCACAGCCCAGCCAGCTGGCTCTTCAAAACCATGCACCTCCCTCTGCCAGACTCGTAAAATGTCACTGCTCAAATCTACAGATGGATCAGCTACACACAGTGTTGGTTAACAGTAAAATAGCAAAGTAAATGACAAGAAGATTATGCTCAATCTGCTCATGTGCATGTGTGTTCACTTGCACGTGCGTGGAGCAGCAATGAAACATGAAGGTGCCCATTTAATCTATGCAACATATATAAATGGACTAATAAAGATGGCAACTAAACATAATAAATGCATTCAGTGAATACACAGCAGTTTGCCTGTTTGGATATACTTCATTTTGCAGGCCATTTATCTACACCCTTAAAATAACTTTACTTACAAGCATACAATTCCCATCAATAAATATGGACAGTTTTTCCTGAAGGAAAAACACAGTCCACAAAATTACCGTATAGATACATGCAAATACTTTTTGTTATTTTTATATGTGCATATAGGTATATTTCATAGGCGCACAGAA